>NC_140770.1:9490953-10864703 GCF_044657685.1 Stegodyphus dumicola | reverse complement strand
GTTCCATTAGCAATCGGAAGTCAACTGATTTTTCGTTTTTCCTCTTCCGGAATAAATCTAATGACCCTACACGTAGTTCGTGATAAATAATGTTGTTAAAGATTCATCACCTCCTAAATTTGCCGACTGCATTCTCTACGTCTCACTCTGTATTAGGTGGGAGAGAAGGTAAGGAATTTTCTCGTCTCTTACGTGATATAATTGAAATTATATCTGGCTAGCAATGAGGAAGCCCAGTGTTCGAATTCCAGGATCAGCACTTTTTATTTTTCATGTTTCATCTCTCCTTGAGGTTCTGGCGACAATTCTTCCATGAATTATATGGCCAAGACACCAACATATTTCCTCTTCTGAAACGAATCTAGTGATTCTTAATTCTTCGCGCTTAAAATACAGATCTATTCCTTTCTAATTTACAAAATTCTGAACTTTAATGTGAATGAGTTGAGACTTTTTACTGTAAAATGAACAAACTTTGAAAGCCTTTAGTGCTCAAAATTTCGCTTTATATTCTCATTTTAAATAACAGCTGTGTAATTTCTAATTTTTAAAATTTCCTAATTATTATAAATAATAAACTGACTATGATTTGAATAATCAAATTCTCTTTATTCCTGAGTATTAAAAACGCGGGTTAAAACTTTTCACATAAAAGACCAAACAATTGTGTACCAAGGGATGTTATATAGTATAATGACGCTATGTTTGAAGTTAGCAGCTTTTTCAATTAATTATAGTATTATGTTGTACTTATAAAAAGAAAAACAAATCTGAAAGCTTTCAGATTTTATATACAGTCAAATGGGTCGTTTTTTATTTACGCATAACACTTTTCGAAAGCAGTTGGGCTAACGTCTGTTTGGGCTAAAAGTACTTAAAACAGCATATCTCTAAAATTTCCGATAGATAGTTTCGCCCCCTGAAGATAAAAAATATTTTATTCCGTGCAGTATGTTGCCAACGTTCTCTTTGAAATCGTTGAGTTTCTTAATTACAAGTTCGCTAAAGTTTACAAAAATATGAAATAGACTGCAAAAAAAAAATTCAGAAATCAAGATTTGGGTTTCCAGGTGCCCATATTCGGGTGGAGGACTACATTATTCAAAATTGGATGGCTGTAGGTATCGCTGTTTTTCACAATGAGAAAACATGCAGCTTCTTCATTATTTAATTGCTTCAATATAATTATAGGACGATAACGTTTGACGGCAACAATATGAAGAGCAATGTAACCGTTTATAGTGATTTAACGCAAACTGCCATTTCGATACTAATAGCCCTTCTGTGTTTACGCCCCTTTGGGCTAATAAGGAATAAGATTTTAAGAAATGCTTTTGTTGCGATGCTTTTCTGTAACTGTAAAAAATCTGATGTGTACACCACATGACTTCCTTGTGAGGAATATTAAATTATACGCATTTTTTCTTGCATTTCATTTAAACTTATTGGATTGAATTAAATCTACTTCGCCGACACCGCATAAACCATAATAGATGGTGGTGTACTTGATTATGGCAAAGCACACTAGGGCTATCTGCCTAAGGAGAGGGATGCCTTCATGGAGGACTTTCTAAGGAAAACTGACTCGTATACACGTTACACATGGGGAAAACCACGAAAACACCCATGCAGCCAGCCCGTTTGCGACACTCGAACCTCGGACCGAACTACCAGTGTTCAGCGACTTATAAAGTATTTTCTTAATTCTTTCTATATGCCTTCTGTATGCCATCGCTCGGCAGCTGGTGGGCCAAACCACAATAGAATAAATGCATTCTTTAAAATTCCATCTAGTATGTGTTTACCATAGCGACACTCTGGCGCTAGAGTCACTTAACAGTACTATATTTCGTTCATATTATAACTCAGAATGCATAAAATTTATATCAGTTAAAGAATAGAATTATCTAATCGTTGCCAGTTGTTCTATTCAAATACTATAATAAAGCTAGAATGATGTATAAAACAAATTAAGCAAACAAAACAAAAAAGAAACAGTTTTTCACAGACGATTGAGTATTTCTCATTCAATTAATTCAGTTCTCACTTCGCGAGAAGGCAAAATACATAAAAACTCAAAATATCTATATTAAAAATTACGAAGTAAATCTTAAATCCTTATTTCCTCGAAAAAATTCCAAACAGTATTAAGCATGATTTAAATAATAAATGAAGGCGTTATCTTTGTTGTTGCGAAGCTAAGTTTCTCTAGTTTGGCAACAAATCCGCTATCCTGCTGTTTCAAGTGTAAACAAGAGCAATGGCCGCCATCAAAAACATTATTAGGCTTAGCGGCACTTAAACAATTTTAAAATTGTTGATAATTCTAAAAATATTGCATACAGATTTACTAAAGGCATAAAAAACCTCACCGGAAGATAAGAACAACATAATTCAATCATTTTTAAAGCAGAAAATGCAAAATTTACAAACATATAAGAGTAAAGAAACTGAGATCACTGAGCCGGGTAACAGAGTGGAGATATATATATATAAATATATTTATATACGTTTGGTGCGGCCGATCGCAACCAAAATACGAGGTGCACATCTACATGTTATAGCAATCCTATATACAAAATTTCAACGTTCTGAGGCTACTCGTTTTTGAGTTATGCGAGATACGTACGTACACACGTACGTACATTCGTTCGTACAGACGCCACGAAAAATTCTCTTCAGAATTCATTTTAAAGCAGTTTTATATATATATATATATATTTTGGAGGAAACGAGTCTTTTATTCTGTTCTTATGTACAGATATCACGCAAAAACATCGTTAAATTGCATTCGATAGCGGTCAAAATGGATATTTTCGTTGAAATATGGTGGCTGAAACTTTTCGCGATTACAATACTTCCTTTTTATATCGTAGAAGGAAGTAAAAAAAATCACTTCTTAATTTTATCGCTTTTATCGTTAACTTATCCTGTAACTTTAAAAAAAAAAAAAAAAAAAAAAAAAAAAAAAAACACTCTTTTTTTTTAAAGTTACAGAATAATTAAATTCCACAGATAAACTATATATTTAACTATGAGAAAAGCAACTATGAGAGAGGCACGAGGACAACAAATTATCTGAATCAAATTTCGTGCAGCGAAAATACTAGCTAAGAGGAAGTAGATAACTTATTATAGCTTAACAAAGTGGTTTGCAAAATTTTAAAAACTCTATGTTAAAGCAGTTTCTAACAGTACAATAGATGCTCATAAACGTATACTGACTGTAATATTAAGATAAATCCCCTTGTACCCCGCCATCGACGTAGAAAAGAAACCAAATATAGTTGTTTTTCTCGCTTAAGAACGGAATTTCTCTGTCCATATAATGCATAGAAACAAACAGAAACTCGCAGAATACATTACATAATGGAAGCAAAGGTTAAGTTGTTCTGGTTTGTTTTCCCGAGAATGTGATGTTTCTAATCGTGCACTTTCTGCGTTTTATTTCTCCAGAGCTATAAACCGAATGTGAAACGGGAAATCAAATCGACGTTTTGCTTTACTGTAACAACCGAAGCTAACCAGTCCACTTCTCTTTCTTACATTGTCGATATTCTTGGCGAATAGTCTAGGCACACAGAAAGCATACAAAATAACGTTTCTGAAACTCTTTGCGATAGTTAACCACTTTTATAAATTAGTATGTTCCGCGGATCAACTTACTCTTGTCCACATCGAAAGTAAAATTTTTAACATATCTTATTGCCAAAATACTTATATTAAAAAATCTGATGTGTACACCACATGACTTCCTTGTACGGAATATTAAATTATACGCATTTTTTCTTGCATTTTATTTAAACTTATTAGATTGAATTAAACCTACTTCGGCGACAGCGCATAAACCACATTAGAATAAACGCATTCTTTGAAATTCACTTTGTTTACCATAGCGACACTCTGGAGCTAGGTTTACTTAACAGTATTATATTTCATTAATGTTATAACTCATAATGCACAAAATTTATATCATTTAAAGAATTATCTAATCGTTGCCATATGTTCTATTCAAATACAGTAAGACCCCGCTTAACGCTGTTTCGTTTAGCGCTCTTTCGGTTTAGCGCTCTTTTATTTCAACCCGGGGATTCTCCGAAATTGTGCGCAGCGCTAGTTTTCCAAATAACATATCCGAAACAGTGTAGTTGTGTTTCTTGCTTTTTATCATTTGAAACAACATTTGTTGACATTATTGTAAGTTTGTATAATACTATAACGATTAATACAGTGACAAATATTATGATCTTTAGTTTTTATCATGGGTGATAACAAAAAAACAAGAAAAGAAAGCAACCAGAAAAATCATTTCACTGGAAACTCAAATGCAAGTGATTAGAAGATTAGATTCTGGTGAACGTCAATCTCAAATTAGCGCTGCATTGATTTTGGCAACTTCAACAATAAGGACAATTCTTAAGAATAAAGTGTGTGTGTGTGTGTGTGTGTGATTATAGCAAAGCCTCGAGGGCTATCTGCCTAAGATGGGGGATGCCTTCGTGGAGGACTTTCTAAGGGAAACTGGCCCGTATACACGTTACACATGGGGAAAACCACGAAAACGCCCATGCAGCCAGCCCGTTCGCGGGATTCGAACCTCGGACCGAACTACCAGTGTTTAGTGACTTTACCGCTCGGCCGCTGGTGGGCTCTTAAGAATAAAGAAAAAATACTGTCATCGGCAACTGCAACTACGTCAAGCTCTGCAACTAGAATTACCCGTTCTAGAAATAACATTATAGAGGAAATGGAAAAACGACTGTCTATATGGATTGACGACGAAATTGAACGCAATATGCCATTAAGCAAATCTATCATAATGCCTTCTTCACAAAAAAGACAGAAAATTGGAAACCCAGAATAGACTGAATGATCTGACTGAGAATTTTATTTGTTTTTAAAAGTATATGCGTTTATATTGTTTTTATTTTTGTAAGAAATAAATGTTTGATTTTATTTTTATTAAAAAAACATTATTAAATTTAATGCCTAACCATTTTTTATCCGTCTTTCCCTAACCCCATTATTTACATGTTAAGATAGCCTGGCTTAGCGCTGTTTCGCATTACGCTCTACTTCGATGGAACGTATCCCCCGCGTTAAGCGGGGTCTTACTGTACTATAATAAAGCTAGAATGAGGTATAAAAGAAATTAAGAAAAAAAAAAAAAAAAAAAAAAAAAAAAAAAAAAAAACAGTTTTTCACAGACGATTGAGTATTTCTCATTCAATTAATTCAGTTCTCACTTCGGGACAAGGCAAAAATACATAAAAACTCAAAATATCTGTATTAAAAATTTCGATGCAAATCTTAAATCCTTATTTCCTCGAAAAAATTCCAAACAGTATTAAGCATGATTTAAATAATAAATGAAGGCGTTATCTTTGTTGTTGCGAAGCTAAGTTTCTCTAGTTTGGCAACAAATCCGCTATCCTGCTGTTTCAAGTGTAAACAAGAGCAATGGCCGCCATCAAAAACATTATTAGGCTTAGCGGCACTTAAACAATTTTAAAATTGTTGATAATTCTAAAAATATTGCATACAGATTTACTAAAGGCATAAAAAACCTCACCGGAAGATAAGAACAACATAATTCAATCATTTTTAAAGCAAAAATGTACAATTTACAAACATATAAGTGTAAAGAAACTAAGATCACTGAGCCGGGTAACAGAGGGGATATATATATAAATATATTTATATACGTTTGGTGCGGTCGATTGCAATCAAAATACGAGGTGCACATCTACATGTTACAGCAGTCCTATATACAAATTTTCAACGTTCTGAGGCTACTCGTTTTTGAGTTATGCGAGATACGGACGTACATTCGTTCGTACAGACGCCACGAAAAATTCCTTTCAGAATTCATTTTAAAGCAGTTTTATAATTTTTTTGGAGGAAAAGAGTGTTTTATTCTGTCCTTACGTAGATATATCACAAAAAAAAAAAAAACATCGTTAAATTGCATTTGAAAGAGGTCAAAATGGAATATTTTCGTTGAAATATGCTACGTGAAACTTTTCGAGATTACAATACTTCCTTTTTACTTCGTACAAGAAAGTAAAAAAAGTCTGAAATCTTTCGAATTTTGTATTACGCCCAAAGGGACTTTTTTAATGTTCTGTATGTTACCTTTATTTATAAAATATCATGTTCATTGCACTTAAATCACAAAATTCAATTCAACAGCTATATCGCAAAATAATTTTAAAAGAGCATATCTTTAGAATTTTCGATACGCAATTAGAATTTCCGGGCGATAGAGATAAAACTATTTTTTTCCGTACAGTGTTGCCACCGTTCGCTTTGAAAGCGTTGAGTTTCTTACCACAAAACTCATAAATGCGTTACAAAAATATGAAATGTATAATAAAACAAATTCCATATTGGGGCTTCTAGATGCCCATACGGAGACATACGTTATTCAAACTTTTATGGCTCTAGGTACGGTTGTTTTATCACAATGAGAGAAATATACACACATTTATGCTGATTCTTCGTTATTGAATTTTTACTCTAGATTTTGGCTCTAGGTACGGTTGTTTTATCACAATGCGAGAAATATACACACATTTATGCTGATTCTTCGTTATTGAATTTTTACTCTAGATTTTGGCTCTAGGTACGGTTGTTTTATCACAATGCGAGAAATATGCACACATTTATGCTGATTCTTCGTTATTGAATTTTTACTCTAGATTTTGGCTCTAGGTACGGTTGTTTTATCACAATGCGAGAAATATACACACGTTTATGCTGATTCTTCGTTATTGAATTTTTGCTCTAGATTTTGGCTCTAGGTACGGTTGTTTTATCACAATGTGAGAAATATACACACATTTATGCTGATTCTTCGTTATTGAATTTTCTTAAATATAGTATAGGGCGATAATATATAATGGCAACAATTTGAAAAGTGATACAACCTCTTAAAGTGTTTCGACGCAAAATGCCAAAACGAAATTAAAAGCCCTTTTGGGCTAATAAATTAATGAAAATTCCAATGAAATGTGTAAGAGAACTGACATGCGGTGCCATGACGTAATTGTAATTATCAATTTTTTGTAATGTGTTTTCTCTGGAAATTTTAATAACGCTTCAGTAGAACAATTACGCTTTATTAAAATCTGCTGTAGTTAATTTTACGTCAGCATTAGTTTAATATTACATTATTATTCGCTATGTTCAGCAATGATAATTTTAAAAATTAATAATTAATAACAATTTAAATTAATTTTTTTAGTATCCAAAATGTTTTAAGTAGGTTTTCGCTATTTCGAGTACGAAGTGCTTCTTCATAAAATATAGATATTATTGCTTACCTATTCCAATAAAAATGAATTACGCCTTAAAACACTGTGTTAGCAAATACATATTTTGGGAATAAAATGCATCACCTCAGCACAATAGAAGAAGTTTATTAGTTCGAACGCTACACGAATCACGTATAAAGAACAATCGTTTGTAATTGCAATGGTTTATCATAAAGAAGGTACTTAAAATCCTTCGATCTGAAAGACCTTACGTGTGGTTAGCTTAACAGCAAGGGTTAGAACAGTCTCTGATCATAAGGAAAAGGATATATGAGACTTTCGGGATGTTTCCACCAAAAATTGAATGAAACCGAACCACTAATTTTTATTTTTCACCTCAACGAAATAACCAAAGAATTAGAGAGAGAGAATTAAGAGAATTAAAATATTCTACCATTATTTGAATTATATAAAGAGTGTTTAAGTTATTTAAAGTCTTCAGTATAACAAAAATTTCTCCACGTTAGTACTTTGATACACCAAATGCGGGGGAAATGAAGAGAATATTAAATGATTTTTATGCTACATGCAAATCCTAATTATAAATTTATTATGTTAATAGAAGAAAGTTTATGTTTGGTTTTAGTAATTAAACGCTATTAGAAGTCGGAAAATTTTTACCTGACTAAATAACAATAAATAAATATAGTGCTGATTTTTGCAAAGCTTCTGTGTGTTTGGTAAGATGTACCACAGTTACATACTTTAAATCCTTCTTTCGTTGCTAAGATTAGAGTGAGAAGTCCGTAAGTACGGTAATTGGACTTCATAAAATTTCCGTCTTGGGAGAAAACATGACAGCTGATTGCTGGGTTAATTTCCAGACTCTGAGATTTACCGCTGTAACGTGATATATTCAATTAATTTGAATTTTATTTTTTGCCTTTTTTTTTTTTTTTTTTTTTTTTTTTTCAAACAGCAGAGCCACAAAGACAGGTGTTGGAAGGACGCGAACCATATATTGAGAAACGCTGATTTACAAAATTAAAATACCTAACAGTAAAATAAAGTATGAAAACATTTACAGTTAAAGGTAATAGGTTGCACCCAGGAGATTAATTAGAACGTCTTCGAAGCAGAAATCGAGGTTACAGCCGAAAACATCGCGGCAAAAACATCGCGGACGAAAACGCCGCGCAGAAAACAACGCAAGGCGAAAACTCGTGCTACAAAACATCGTGGGAGAAAACATCGCAAAGAGAAGACATCGCAGTTCTAAAAAAACATCGTGGTACAAAACATCGTCGTCGAACATAAAGCGGTTCAAAAACTTCGCAGTTTAAGAACACCGTCGTCGAAAATATCGTGGTAAAAAATAAAGTATCTACAAATCATCGCATGACGATAATATCGCAGACAAGCTTTATTCAGGCTTTAGCATGGCATTTTTACTTTCATATTTTTTTTATTAATAAATTTTTTGCTGAGAAAATAAGAAGGAAACTTAAGCATAGAAAGTTAATGCAACTTATAACACTTAATGGAATTTTAAACCGACATAGTTAACTAACAAAGACCATTAATAAATCATTTTTATAAAGTTTTTACTGGTAATTTTTCATGAGAAGTATAATCTATAAGTTGGATTTAATTTTCTATGCTTAAGTTTCTTTCTTACTTCTTCAGCAAAAATTTATTCGTTAATAAAAAAATGTGAAAGTAAAAATTATCCTTCTTTACATCTTGCGCTCCCAAATCATTATGGGAATATCCATTTATAATTATTAAAAGCTGAAAAACGCATGTCTGCGATGTTATCGTCATGCGATGGTTTGTAGATACTTTTTTTTTACCACGATATTTCCGACGACGATGTTTTTAAACTGCGAAGTTTTTGAACAGCTTCATTTTCGATGACGATGTTTTGTACCACGATGTTTTAGAACTGCAATGTTTTCTCTTTGCGATGTTTTCTCCCACGATGTTTTGTAGCACGACGTTTTCGCCTTGCGTTATTTTCTCCGCGACGTTTTCGTCCGCGATGTTTTTGTCGTGATGTTATCGGCGGACACCGAAATGGTTGGCCAAAATTTTGAGATATTGGCTTGGATGCCAAAAATATCTTAAATAAGTAAAAACCTAATCATCTATAAGCTTCTATTATGATAAGTTTAATTCATAATTAATTCAGATATTTCTGGCATTATTATATATAGAGATATAACTCTTTATACAATATTTGGCTTCGCAAACAGTTATAATTAATTTTCAGGTGAATAAGGTTTCTTGAAACGTACTTGAAGAAATATTTCTTTCATTAATCAAAGTTTTTCAATTTAAGATAAATAGTTGAAAATCAAAAGCAAAAACTAATTCGTTACATGTTGGCAGCATGTTAGTCTATCTTACAATTTTCATATCTACTATAACTTAAACTAGCGGAAGTACTCGATGCCAGTTAAATTAGATTGAAACTAATGTATCTAACAACAGAGAATCCTTCTCTAATAACAATGCAAAAAATACGATTCATAGACATACATTTTTCAGTCTGATGTGACATGGAACTCGCACAAAAAATTTCGATGGAAAAATAAACTAATTCTCTCTCATTATATCATCAACAATGGCACGCAGTTTTGAATGATTTTCGTCTTACTAATCAAGTTTGTAAAAGCTGACGATCCATCCAATATTTCACCTATATTCAATTTTAGTCGATTAAAATGTGGCAAAAAATGGATCATAATTGATCAGAAATCAATAACGGGAACAAACAAACACACAAACAGGCAATCTTTATATATATGTGATGTACCAGCTTTTGTCCACAATAAAAGATTGGTGAAGAATCATAAAATGTAGTCGTAGCTTAAATTATCAGACGATAAGTTTAAAAAACAGGATCCATTTTTTATTATTCAGGAGAAATAGCAGTTACAAAATCAGATATCCGGAGTAAATAAAAAGAATTACTAATAACTTTCTGTATGGAGTTTACTGCATCGTGACATTTAAGAAAAAGCCCCGATTTTCTTTTGCGAGTCCTTTTATAGCCTCTGGAAAGGCGGAGCTTCCAAGAAATGACGTCAGCCTCGTCAGTCAATCCAGTTCGCTTTAAATTCTATAACTGTACGTGTAGAAAAGGCGGGAAAAACAACTTGACTACGGGGCTGTGGATTTAAATCCACGTATTTTCAAATAAGAGACAGTCGCCATTAAAAATGTAAAAGAACATACAGTTAGAATTTTATGTGTATTCTTGACTATGGAATTTTATTATTACATATATATATAGATTTTGTAAAACTTGCAAATTTTTGATTAGCAGACTCTACGATTTGAAAGCGAGCAGTAGCAACACTTTTCGAATCGAAGCATTTTTAACTCCAACGCGCGAAGCTGTTGCCACTCGAAAAAATGAGTGCGAAAATGAGTGTTTTCGGAGTTTTTAATTAATATTACGGCTGATTAAAGTCGTACGAAGATGGAAATAGTCCAAATGGCTTCCCGCGAATTTTTGAAATCAGGAATCATGTAATTAATGTTTGGCAATGCTATTTTTATTTCATCCTAAAACTTAGAAATTCTTTATTAACAAACTCTACGATCTGAAAGCGAGCAGTGGCAACATCTTTCAAAATAAAGCAGATTTTCAACTCCAGCTTGCGAGACTGTTGCCACTGGGAAACGTGAATGCGAAAATGATAAATTTTTCGAGTTTTTAATTAATATCTCTGATTTTAGCTAATTGTTTTGGGAAAAAAGTGGACGTCGATCTTTTCGAGGACCCAGAAAATAATTGTAGAAAGTTTGGTGACGATAGCTATAATTATAACTGAGTTATGAGGGAACAAAATGGATTTCTTCTTTATATATATATATAGATTACCAAACTATTCGCACGCTTGTAAATAATTTTAATTCTTCGTGTTTATCTGAGGCAAAGAATATTTTTTCAATGGCTGGGACTAGCTATTATAAGCTTTGGTTACTACTAAGGCTCTAGGTGGTGAAGGCACCTAATAGGCAGGCCAACGTTGCCTCCTATGAAGAGACAGATAATTTACATCCATGCGTTCTCCGGAATTCGAATCCGGGACTTCGGTTCAGCAGTTAGTGTCTCTAAATACCTTCCGGCTGGGCGACAAAACTCTAAATTTGAGTGTTGAATTTATCAGGTTACTACGAAGGTTGGAAATGTTGTTTATGCCGAAAATGCTGATCGGGACACAACATCCCTCAGACTGCCAAACTGTTGCCACTTTTAATTCTAAGTCACAAATATTTCAGCTAGATTTGAGAAATAATAAATCGTTATAATAAAGTCATTCACTGTTTAAAAGTTTCAAGGATTTTGTAACATACGTAATTGTAAAGTTTGTCAAAATTATGTTTAAAGCGTTCATAACATGTATGAGCTATATATATGAAGCTGGAGTATAAATTAAAATATTTAGTTATGAAAAAACTTACGAAAATTGCAGGCATACTTATGAAACTGTTGCACTAACGAATAACTTAACGATTACATATAGAGCAATTTCTTTGCTTGCAAACTTTCGAACTTCACGTATTATATTTGAATAAAATCTTTGCGGCAATAGTGTTAATGTAACTGTTTAGAATTTCCACACAAAGAGTTTAAAATAGACTGACAATGATTTAATGTCTCACCGTTGAAAATAAAAAATAAATGAACAAACCAGTTACTTTAAATTTGCGGTTTTTATAGTAACGGAATTCAAATGCGATCTACTTTTCTAAAATCTACTTTTCTCTTTGCAAAAATGCGGTAAATTATCGTCTATTTTCTTATATAACAGCTATTTGGTTAATTTGTAACAATTGCGAAGTATTGTTACGAATTTTGTACTTGAATAGGTAATTTTAGTAGAATTATAAGTAAAATTAATGTATTTTTTTTATGTGTAATGTAGCGCGAGACAAATTTTAAAAGAAAGCTATGCCAGAAAAGTAAGAATATAGGAACAAGTGCATTTAACATCGAGTAACTAGGTATCTTGGCAATTCGCCGAGAAATCGCCAAGCTGGCGACCGTTTTGGCACATATTCTGTCGGCGAACGGCGAGAAATCGCCCAAACTCTATAAATTTGGCCACCATTCGGCGACATTTGGGTCCAGTCCTAGTATAACCATAATAAGTATTGTAGATGAATAAATATAATTGACCACTATGTTAGCTGTAAGAATAATTTCACCCTCGTATTGCTTTCCGGTAATTTCGAGAAGCAGAAAGTACTAGGAATATCTCAGCGGCCGGTTGAAAGCTATTTAAGGCCGAAGAGAGAGCATCTGCCTTCAGGCTTAGTTACTGTTGTTGCGAACTGAGATAAATCCGACTTAAATTTTCCTTTAGACACGCTTTGCAATGCGTTGTGTTTAACGTGGTTAGTAATTGGAAGTATAACTACTCATTACACTGTGTGATACTGTGAACACTTGTACGAAAATTTCTGTGGAAGATTCCAGAGATCTGAAATATTTCTTTTGACAAAAATAAATTTTTATTGACTCATTATCGGACTTGGGAATTCCATCTATTACGAACCCGAACACACGCAACAATATAATTCTGAATCATATTTATTTTATGTTTTCCAAGTGATAACGTCATACATGGTTTCTCCTATGGATATAAATACGGACTACGTACACTGCGCAAAAAAAGGTTGGGGCAGTTCTATATCTCCCGTTCTACTGGGCCGATTGACAAAATTCAAATTGTGTTTTTCATGTCTCAAAAGCGCGACTTAAGATATATATTAGATTTATGTATAGTACTGTTTACAATATAGGTATTTTGGCACAAAATCCGACCTTTCCTGAAATGACATGCCAATTGTTATTCATATGCCTCAAATTATGCCTAAATATTTGGTGCGAAATTTAAGGAGAAATTCAAAAATTTATCTTGGCGCATATTTTTCAGTTTGCGCCAAGAATAATTCACTTGGCGATCTTTTTTAATATTGGAAACATGTTTTTCTTTTCCTTTTTACATTGTGCTTGAGAGGGGGGGAAAAGTCATGTCGTTTTCAAATAATATTTCACAAAAAAGCCTAAACCACATTTGATGTTATTATCGCTTTCCACAAATATATGCCAAATTTCAAAACGCGCCAATATATAAATTTACGTATATCTTCGGAAAGTTTTAATAAACGACTCTAATTTTTTGCTGGTATGTTTAGAAATAGATCAGAAACTTTATATATGATACATTTTAACGTTTCAATACGAAATCAAGCGTTTTTTTTCGAAAAAATTATAAAAATTATTTTAAAAAAGGAATCTTAAAAATAAATCATAAAATTCGACGAATTATATTTGGAATGAATCTAAATTTCGAAATTGGAAAGAAGCATCAAATAAGTTTAATAAAAAATGAAAGATTAATAAATATATATCAAACTCAATTAACTTGGAGGAACTAAAATTTTGAGAGCTAATTTTTCAAAAACTACTCGTGAGTGTTTTACAAAACTCGGCAGTTTGCCATAATAGGAGCTGTAGAATCGAAATATGGAAAAAACGTGGTCATGACACTTCAGAAAAAGTCCGATTTTGTGTCAAAATATCTAAATTAGAACAATGCTGTATATAAATCTAATACATATCCTAAGTCGCGCTTTAGATACATGAAAAACGCAAGCTCAGTTATGTCAATCGGGTTAGGTTATTCAATTACGGCAAAGCATCGAGGGCTATCTGCCTAAGGGAAGGGATGACTTCGTGAAGGACTTTCTAAGGAAAACTGGCTCGTATATACGTTACACGTGGGGAAAACCACGAAAACACCCATGCAACCAACCCGTTCGCGGGATTCGAACCTCGGACCGAACTACCAGTGTTCAGCGACTTTACCGCTCGGCCGCTGGTGGGCTACGTTAATCGGCCTAGTAGTACGGGAGATATAAAACTGTCCCCCCCTTTTTTTCGCTGTGTACATTAAGTGTTAAGAATAAATTACTTTAAGTCACATGTGTACTTTAAGTGTTAAGAATAAATTAAGTCACATGTGTACTTTAAGTGTTAAGAATAAATTACTTTAAGTCACATGTGTACATTAAGTGTTAAGAATAAATTACTTTAAGTCACATGTGTACATTAAGTGTTAAGAATAAATTACTTTAAGTCACATGTGTACATTAAGTGTTAAGAATAAATTTCTTTAAGTCACATGTGTACTTTAAGTGTTAAGAATGAATTACTTTAAGTCACATGTGTACATTAAGTGTTAAGAATAAATTACTTTAAGTCACATGTGTACATTAAGTGTTAAGAATAAATTACTTTAAGTCACATGTGTACATTAAGTGTTAAGAATAAATTACTTTAAGTCACATGTGTACATTAAGTGTTAAGAATAAATTTCTTTAAGTCACATGTGTACTTTAAGTGTTAAGAATGAATTACTTTAAGTCACATGTGTACATTAAGTGTTAAGAATAAATTACTTTAAGTCACATGTGTACATTAAGTGTTTGAGAATTCAGTTAAGGCAGATTTCTCTAAATATTCCTGCAATTAACTTTTAAACAAAAATAAACGAGTATGAAATCTGTTGTTTTCTAAAGAAAGAGTTTTATAGAATAGTTTTGATGCAGACGAAAAGAGACATTTAACGTATTTATGTTTTATTTACTGAAAACAAGTTGCAGTTCGTTAAAAGTTGAGAACAATCCATTTGAAGCTTATATATTCAACACACGAAGAGAATTTGCTGCACGCAACGTGATTAAGCTTGTTTTGTTCCTGCATAATACTTTGCAATTCTATCGCTTTTGTGCTTAACATTAAACTTCTGATGATTTAATTTTAGACTATTTTTCATATTCGCGGTGTAATTTATGTGCAATCTAAAATCTTCCGTTTCTTTCTAAATAAATCTAATCTTTTCATTCTATTTCTTAATATAAATCTAATTCTTCAAACTCTATGCTAAAATGTCTTTCTATTCTCTAGAAAATTAATTAGCCCAAAAGCGACATAAGTCCCAAATTGGATATTGCTCTAGAAAGGGAATTTTTCTTAGAAACCAAAGAGTTTAGAATAGATGGAGTAAGCTTCCTATGTATGGTTTCGTGGAAAAAAAAATCTCATGCGTACACCACATAACTTCCTCGTACGGAATATTAAATTATAAGCATTTTTTCTTGCATTTCATTTAAACTTATTGGATTGAATTAAATCTACTTCGCCGACAACGCATAAACCACGATAGAATAAATGCATTCTTTAAAATTCACTCCAGTATTTGTTTACCATAGTGACACTCTGGCGCTAGATTCACTTAACAGTATTAATAATTATATAACAGTTAACTTATATATTTCGTTCATATTATAACTCATAATGCACAAAATTTATATCATTTAAAGAATAGAGTTATCTAATCTTTGCCACATGTTCTATTCAAATACTATAATAAAGCTAAAATGATGAATAAAAGAAATTAAATAAACAAAACAAAAAAGAAACAGTTTTTCACTGACGATTGAGTATTCCTCATTTAATTAATTCACTTCTCACTTCGCGAGAAGGCAAAAATAAAAAAAACCCAAAATATCTATATTAAAAATTACGAAGTAAATCACAAACACTTATTTCCTCGAAAAATTCCAAAAAGAATTAAGCATGATTTAATTGGCAATAATAAATGAATGCGTTATCTTTGTTGTTGCGAAGCTAAGTTTCTCTAGATTGGCAACAAATCCACTAGTCTCCTGTTTCAAATGTAAACATCAATGGCGGCCATCAAGAGAAGTATTAAGCTTAGCGGCACTTAAACAACTTTAAAATTGTTGATAATTCTAAAAATATTGCATACAGATTTACTAAAGACAGATTTACATAAAAACCTTAACCGGAAGATAAGAACAACATAATTCAATCATTTTTAAAGCAAAAAATGTACAATTTACAAACATATAAGAGTAAAGAAACTGAGATTACTGAGCCGGGTAACAGAGTGGATATATATATAAATATACTTATAGTTTGGTGCGGCCGATTGCCACCAAAATACGAGGTGCACATCTACATGTTATAGCAGTCCTATATACAAAATTTCAACGTTCTGAGGCTACTCGTTTTTGAGTTATGCGAGATACGTACGTACGTTCGTACAGTTGCCACGAAAAATTCTCTTCAGAATTAAGTTTAAAGCAGTTTTATAATTTTTTTGGAGGAAACGAGTCTTTTATTCTGTTCTTACGTACAAATATCACGCAAAAACATCCTTAAATTGCATTCGAGAGAGGTCAAAATGGATATTTTGTTGAAATATGCTGCCTGAAACTTTTCGCGATTACAATACTTCCTTTTTTCCTTACAAGGAAGTAAAAATGAAGCCACGAAACGTCACGGTATGACGTCACCACTTATTATGGCCGCTGCCATAGGCGAACTTTGTTTACATTCTAGTCGGTGTCTGCATGTTAGCTGTTCAATATTGAACGTTTATAAGTCTTCCGTTGTAATTTGGATACTTTATATAAAAGATTTTCCATTTAGTATATAGAAAAATCACAAGGATTGCAAATAACGTTTCAGGTTCAATAAAATGAAATACATGAAAATGTGTAAGTGGTAAATGTAACAAGAATATATACATGGTGAAACCTGGAAGATCACTAAAATTTTCAATGGTATTTTAGAACATTATGCTAAAAACACTGCTTTGAGCATGAGGACGTTGATATGTGCTTTCTAATCCGCTGTAATTTTATTTAACAATAATTTTCGTAGTCTTATCCGTACGCTGTATGGCGGCCATGATAAGACGTCACGGTGCCAACATTTCCTTGGCTACATTTTTGTGACTTCATGCTTATGCCATCAAACCGCCATGGTCGAAACAATTAAATGAGCTAGTGTATTACTTTTTCAAAATGTTGCCACCAAATACACTCATGTCCATAAATTAAGGATAATTCTGAGTCACGCGGAAATCGAACTCTAAAATAAATATATCACCTGTAAAATCACTAAACACATCTTCAAGAATCATATGCAAATTTCAGGAAGTAACCAGATGACACCGATGGTACGTCACAATGACGAGAGTGTAAGAGAGTGATATATAAGGAATACAGGCAAAGAAGTAAAATTGTTCGCAGGCGCTTTATAAGCATTTCAGTATGACACAAAGGACGCATTTGGATGATTTTTTACGTGGTAGAATTATCGGCCGTCTGGAATGTAGGCGTACCCAACTGGAAGTATCAGACGAACTTGGAATTGCCCAGAGTGTCATCTCCAGGCTTTGGCAACGATTCCAAGATGATGGTAATGTGAGTAGACGTTACGGCACAGGTCGCCCCAGAGTTACAACGCCGAATGAGGACCGGTATTTGACAGTTACTGCCAAAAGAAACAGGCGGAGCACAGCATCAGACCTGTCTCGTCAGCTCTCTTCAGCCACTGGTACGACAATTTCAAGGCAGACCGTGTACAGACGCTTAGGGCAGATTGGTCTATATGCTCGTAGACCTGTCAGATGCGTTCCACTTACTGCAACTCACTGTCGCCTGCGGTTAGCCTGGAGTAGCGAGCATTCATTGTGGACACTGTAACAGTGGGCTTGTGTGATGTTTTCCGACGAGTCGAGGTTTAGCTTGCAGTCTGATTCTCGCCGGACTTTCTTATGGAGAGCTCCAGGGACCCGTTACCACCAAGAAAACATCATTGAACGACACCGTTACGGTGGTGCAGGAGTGCTCGTTTGGGGTGGAATTATTCTGGATTCCAGAACTGACCTGCATGTTCAAATTGGAACCGTGACAAGCCAAATCTATCGGGACGTCATTCTAGAACAACATGTACGTTTGTTTCGGGGCGCCATGGGCGCACAATTTGTTTTTATGGATGACAACGCCCGTCCTCACCGTGCAAACATCGTAAGGGAATGCCTTCAATCGGAGGATATCACCCGTATGGACTGGCCAGCATTCTCACCGAACTTGAATCCAGTAGAGCACGTGTGGGATATGCTTGGCCGACGAGTTGCAGCCCGTCAACCTCCTCCTACATATCTACCGGAACTTCGGAGAGCATTACGTTTTGAGTGGTGTAATATCCCCCAAGATCAGATCGATAATTTGATACTCAGCATGCCAAGGCGTTATACGGACTGTATTGCATCGTCTGGGAGACATACAATGTATTAACAATCATACCAACCATGTAATATTGGTTTTTTGTAAACAGGTTTTTTTTGTGATTTGCTCCAGCGAGAAAAAATTGCTAGTTTTTTTAATAATATCAAATATATAGCGTCTTTTTTGCTCTTTACTTTTTGTTTAATAAATTAGCTTTACAAATAAGTCAAATTTGTTTTGCTTCTAACTGTGCCTTTGCCTGATTTTGCATTAAAAATCCGTAGGAATGTATGTATGTTTCTTGCATTGTGTAAAAACAACGGTAGCTGGAAGTCATCCAGTTTTGAATAAAGTAGTCCTTCACCCAAACATGTTCAGCTAGAAGTTCGAATTTTTAATTTCAAATTTTTAGCCCAGAGAGGCGGTAGCCCAGAAAAACTAGTATTTTCGAAAAAGCATTTTGCGTTGTTTCACTATAAAAGCCCGCTTTACTTTTAAAATTGTTGTCACCAAATATTAACACCCTGTATTATATTTAAAGAAATTCAATGATGAAGAATCAGCATGAATGTATGGATGTTTCTCCTGTTATGAAAAAACGACGTATCATCCAATTTTGAATAACGTAATCTTCCACCCGAACATGGGCAGCTGGTTGCCCAAATTTCAAGTTTTTTTTATTATCTATTTCATATTTTGTAAAACTTTAACGAATTTTTTATGTAACAAACTCTACGAGCCATCATTGGCAATTGCGAAAAACCTGATATTTAATAAAGAAACACACAGAACGTTGAAAATGATGCCTCTTTGGACGTAATATAAAATCTGAATTTCAAAGCGAGCAGTGGCAACACTTACGAAATAAACCATTTTTATTTCCAGCGTGAGTGACTGTCTACCTGCAATTCTAAAGATATGCTGTTTTTAAATATTTCGTGATTTTACCGTTGAATCGAATTTTATGTGGTGTAAGTGCAAAGAACATCATATTTAATAAATAACGTAAACATACAAAAAGTAAATAATAAAAAGACAAACAAAATTTTGTATAGTCAGCAGTCTTAGTGAAAGCGTAGAAAACGTTAACAAACCCTTTTGAGCGGCTGTTAAAAATCTGAAAACCTTTCAGATTTTTTTTTAGATGTTTTACTTAAATAAATGAATCTACACATATTTTACTAAAAATTAGTTTCTTACATACAGCTTAAATGAATTTTTTAAAAACTAAAAAAATTTCCCGTATTCTAAATTCCCTCGAACATAAAGAGAGCTCGATCTCACGACAACCAAGATATTATTGTTTTTCACTGCTTTGCATAGAGGCCAAGTACAACTAAGTGATATGGGCTTACAAAAGTTCTAACATGTGCTGTGTGTTCCAAATAATTTAGCTAAGTTGATAAAACAACGAAACGCTTATCTTCTGTGAGGTGAAATATCACCACCACAATATTTAACAATTAAAGCGAACAGACACAGAAATGAAACATCTCAAAATCTGCGTGTGATTAAATTAAAATATACAAATTTAAATTTACCAGTGAACACGGACCTGGTTTAAACTCAAAATTTTCATTTAAAAGGATTATAAACATATGATTTTGTCGTTTTCCTTTAAACTGATCCCCTGATTTAAATATTATGTTTCCCATGCATGCTTTAAACCTAGCTCTAAATTAAAATGTTAATGATGCATAAAATAGCGAATACCCGACCTTCATTCAAGCGAGATTAATAAAATTCCTAGTAAAATGCGCTTTTGCATACGCAGTGGAAAAAAATCTGCGAATATTTTAAATATTAGTATAAGTTAACGTTCTTAATACATTAAATAGAATGAGGTTAAAAAAATGTCTAATCTAACATGTTTTATTAAATTTTTTTGAATATCTTGAAAACCTACAAAATATTTCTTCATGACAAGTTCTTGTATAACGTTGCTTCCATTCCGTACGACCCAAACACACACACACACACACACACACACACACACACACACAAAAAAAAAAAAAAAAACACCTTTTCTGAGTTTCACGTCTTCTTTCCAACTAGAATGCTTTCGTAAAACTTTATAAATACTTACAGATTACAGTTACCATTAATGCAATGTTATTTTAAAATTTGTCCGAATTTTCTCAAATCTGTAGTAAGGAATAAACGTCATACTTTTTGCGTTGGTATTTACTTTAGCTGCTTTGACTGGCATAGTATTTAGTGCTCTTATTTTTTTTCCGATTTTTCATTGTGCACGAGCGGTAGAAAAGGTGCACCGTTCACACTTTCAAAAAAATTTAAGAAAGTGCGTAAAGCATATTTGCCGTTATTATGGCTTACAACAAATATGCCTAGTTCCAAAACGAACCGGTATATAAATCCACATGCATTTTTGGTAATTTTTAATTAAAAAAACTCTAATGTTTTGCAGATATGCCTAGCAATACGTCTAATTTCAGATGATGGTAAAATTTTGATAGGTTTATATTCAAAACTTTTTCGAAAAACTTAAAAAATTGATAAAAATATACAAATCAGGAAATAGCTGCGAATTTTACTTGGATTGAATCTAAATTTCGAATTGAGAAGAAAAGGAATCAAGAAAGTTCAATAAAAAAAGAGAGATAAATAAATATATACAAAATGTAATTATCCCCGTGGAGCTAAAATTCTGTGAGCTAATTTTTCAAGCATTACTCTTGTGATTTTTCCAAAACTTAGTACTTTGGCATAATGAGTCGTAGAATCGAAATACGGGGAAAAAATCGGTATGTCAATTCATGGAAAGTCCGATATTGTGTCAGAACACCTATGTTAGAACAAAGCTATATATAAATCTAATGCAGTGTTTCCCAACCTTTTTTGTGCTATGCCCCACCTAATCCTCTCTAAAATTTGTAAGCTCCCCCTAGCATATACATAATTTTTAATATTTAAAAATTGAAATGTTCACGAAAGAAACTTGAATGATAGCGTTTAGGAAGAAATGACTACGAAATTTTCTGAGCAAACACGGTAAGTGAACTGTCAAAGCATAGCGAACTGAAATTTTGTTGCATTTGGATATCTGATTCTGGTTTCCTCACAAAACTATGTCATCGCTCCTTTTATATTAAATAAAGTTTTAATTGACTCGTCATTTTGCATTTCTGTGAGTTCTTCTTTTTACTGCATATTTGAAATATCAGCCAAATTCACTAGCATTGGCTGCATCATCCAAGTTGGGAAATTAATTTATTTTAAGTTACATAATCTTTTAAATCAGCCGATAAAATTTTCAGATGATTGCCAATAACAAGTATAGCGGTATCAATAATAAGTATAGCGGTAGTCGCATCACATGTTTGGAGTCAATGAAACTTTTCAAAATTTTGGGGGTAAATAGTATATGCCTGACATAATTCAACAAAGATAATGAAACCAAACATCTTCCTTTTGCATCGACATAAGTTCTATTTGCTCCTTGAAGTTGTTCATTTAATATATTTAATTTTTCAAAGATATCGGCTAAATAACTCACAATTGCTTTGTTATCATCCGTTAATGGATTTTTCACTTCAGGTTTGTCGCTTAAAAAATAACTAAGAGTATCAAATAGTTCCACAAAACTTCCAAAGCAGTTCCCTTTCGGCAGCCTTCTTACTTCAGTGTGAAGTACAAGTCTCATATAGTCTTAATTTTGTTCTTCATAAAATAACTTGGAAATACGGTCACATTTGGCTCTAGCTTTAACACTTTATAACTGAATTTAGTACTTCATTTAGAACAGATGAATTGTTTTTAGCTACCAGGCTTTTTTTCTATGAATAACACAATGCACAAGAAGCATTTCCGGATTCTCATCTTTTATCAATTTTAAGCAACCCTTTCTCTTATTCGGTGCTTTAATTTATGTTTCAACCATCATATTAGGAGCAGCATCTGCAGTACAAAATGTACTATATTTTTTATATCTAAGTAATTTTTAGCTTACTGTAAATATCTTTGGAGGTAGTAGTGCTTTCTAATGATTTACAGAAGAACATTTCTTCGGCAAAATCCCGTTTATGAATATATCTTACATAAGTTACAAGTATGATCTCACTGTCTCTCAAAGTTGGTTGATCCATTTGCACCAAAAATTTTCTTGTTTTCAGCTTTTCTACAAGTTGTTTTCAATATCCTCACTCATTTCATCTTTCTTCTGCAAACAGTATTGTTATTTAGGGGTATAGCTTTAACGTCTTTGTCATCTTTTCGTAGAACAGTTTTAAATGCTTATATTGATGGTTTGATTAAATTCTCCGCTATAGTACGGCTTTTTCCAGGTTAAGCGATGAGTAATGAAATTTGATAAATAGCCTCAACAGCACGATTAACAGTTGCATTATGAGCAGTAAATAGAGACTTTAATATTACTCTTTTTTCAAAATTTTTCCTTAAAGTGTGAAAATAATTCAAACCTGAATTAATATCAGCAATATGTTTCGCTTTCAAATGTGCCTCAAGACGACCTAGTTTCATTGATTCGTTGGTCAGGCATTATTGGCATAAAAGGCAGAAGTTAACCGTTTATGCACCGGGTATGAAACCAAATTTTAAATATGCCTCAATACCGACGAACGTTTTTTCCTGCTTGCACCCCTCATTTCACTAAAGGCTGAAAGAAATAAATATAAGATCAATATAAACAAAGCTGAAAGCAGCTCTGTTGCCATTCAAGGAAAGAATAATATACCGGATGACATTTCTACGGTAAAAAATAAAATAAATTCGTTGGCCGAAATGTGCGAGAAACATCTGGGAAGTATAATGTGTCAGTTATTTAAATGCCTTTTAAAAGCATTTAAATGTCCATGTCTACAGCGAAAATTCTTAATAAAATATTTGATTAATCTTTGGAATATGGTAACAGGTAGCTTGGCGACATTTTGGTAAGGCGATAAAGGTTACTAGCTAGGACTTTAGCAGTGTACATGGATATAGTCAAGAGTGTGCGCAATGCCATTTTTGTGCAATTCTGGGATGTTTTTTAAGTGAAAATAGGTCGACGTGTACATGGATGATTACCGTGTATGTGCAACTCGTAAAAACGCCGCAAGCAGTGGACGATTCTGCACTTTATCCCAATTTCGCACCTAATCTTCGTTATGATAAAGCACATTTGTTCCATAAAAGTTCTAGCATAAGCGTAATTCGGCTAGAAGATTGTTGGAAAAAAATGTTGGAAATGTTAAGAAAAAAAAAAAAAAAAAAAAAAAACAAAAACATGCTTTTACTTCGTGAAAACAAAATGGCGTCCAAACAAAAGCTAGCAGGTTGCTGTAGCAGGGTTGGTCGCCAAATTTTCGCCAAAAAATCGCCAAGTTACCATAATTCAAAGATTAACCAAATATTTAAAATGCACCACAATTTAAAAACTTTTTTATGTATACATCACTTATATTTTTCTTTATTTTGAGGAATAAAAAATGCATTTTCGAAAAATTTTGACTTCATGAAGCAGATTTAGAAATCTGAACGTCCTTTGTCCTCTTAAAATCTGGACGAGTCCATTTTCGAATTGCCCCCCTTAACAGTCGCATTGCCCCCTTGTGGGGCGTGGACCCCACGTTGGGAAACACTGATCTAATGCATATCCTAAGTTGCGCTTTCGAGACATAAAAAACGCAAGTTGAATTTCGTCAATCGGCCCAGTAGAACGGGAGATATAGAACTGTCTCATTTTTTTTCGCAGTTTACATTTAAATTATTCTTCTAGATATTGATTTTCTTGCGTCTAATTTTAATATCAAGTTCAATAAGAATAAGGTTTATCATATACTCCTTATTAGTCTGGCTCCGAAACAATTTTCCTTTTCCGGGCCTCTAAGCATCATAGACCCAAAGTTTAAGACACACTGAGCGAACATTTTCATTTCAGGATAGTACACGGATTTGCAGATTTCAAAGTTTTCTATGCGGTTCAGAGAAAATGTACGCATATAAATAGGTATTTAAATTTTAAATCCAGTTATTCTTTCCTCTAACAAACATGTAGATCAAATTTACAAAGTTCAGAATTATCCGGTGGGAAATTCCTATTCAAAATCTCTCTTTGAATTTGTTGCCATCAAAGATGATGCTAAAATCCATAGGATAACGAATGGATCTATTCGTCGCAATTCTCCTAGCAATGCTGCTGGTTGTAATTTTAGAGCCATTTTGTTTTATGCGCGAAGCATAGCTCATTCTTTTTCCCGCATCATTAAGTAAATCCGTATCGTGTATGTCTCTAAATCTTCTCTTCGTGAACTTTTCGGAGGATTTAAACCCCAGATCCCATTTGAAAAGTCTATCAGCATCATATATTGAATCCCGTATTCCAGTAATAGACAGTATCGAGGTAGACAAAACGCATCATGAAAGCCCGGAGCATAAAACTGGTTGGGAAAAGGTGATTTTGGGTCTGTTTCGCACTGGAATTTAAATGAATTTTGCAACCTAGCTTTTAAAAAAGCTTTCCCCATCATTTACTTATTCCTTGAAAGGTATTTAAAAGTATACAACAAACTTTAAGGGGACTCGGTATCCCAAAAATCAATGAAAATACAGATTTTTCAATTTTTTTGCTGAAAAAGTACCTTAATCCACTGAAGAGGAATTTTGAAATGATCTGACGATAATAAATGCTATAAAAAGGTTTTTAAAATTTTGACACCGCTTTAAATGCCACACCCCCTCAGTGTTTATTTATTTATTTTTTTTTTACTTTATAATTTTTTCAGTAACTTACTAAAAATCGGTGTAAATGAAAAGGAGTGTAATTAAATATCACTCCAACTATCAAAAAACTCTATTTATGCGTATATACTGATTTATTTAAATACAAATTAAAGTTGGAAAAAAATTTTTTTTCACCTTTAAACTGGCAAGTTTATATATTTATACTGAGGTCAGCAAATAATTTTATATGTATTATCAGTCAACAAAAATGCTATGTTTATTCAAAAGTTGAAATTATCTGTGATTAGATACGAACAGAAAGAGGTGGTGTAATGAAAGTGATCAAATTTCTGACCGTAGCATTATTGAAATAGTGCTGGAACAAACATTAAACTTTTTAATTAATTAAATTGCACATAAATTAATTTAAAATGCAATTTATATACGAGAACAAATGGCTAAAATGAGAGAAGAAATCATCTGCTGAGTGGTTTTAAATAAAATGTTTTATGCCCGTTAAAATTTCAAATTTTGCATTTTAAAAAATGAATAAAACGACAAATTAATATTATTAATAATGATTATAAGAGTTTTAGAAAATATATTATAATTAATTCATGCATTAATATTGTTTTGAGCGTGTTTTAAAAAACAAAAACAGGTAAAGCAAAATTCTACTTGCGTTTTATGATATTTTTGCAATATTTCTAGCCAGATAAGGTTTTAAACAAAAGTTTGTAATTTATATTCATATTAATCAATTGAGCAGTACTAAGTTTTAATATAAATATATATATGTATTGAAATTTAGTAATAAAATTTTTAAGAAATTGGAAATGATTTAATGACCGTCCAGACAATTTACATTCTTTAAACTGCGATTTCTCAGTTTGCAATTTTTTAATATATCCTTTTACTTAAAGTCCTAAAACTTGTTCAGATATGGACCAAATTATTTAATAAATTTATTGCTTATTTAAATTTATCTACTAAATAGAATCAAGGATGGGATTTGAAAAATAATGAAAAGAAAAATTATTGGAAGTAAAAATGTTACTGAAATCATATTTTTTTAAAATTTTTATATAAAAATGTGCTTTTTATTTTTTTTCTCAGAAACTAATTCATTAATTGAAAAATCGATCCGTAAAGTTATTAAGAACACTATTATGAATACAATAAAAATATTTGAAGCAAAAATATTGAAAATTGAAGAAGTAGAAAGAATTTTTAATTTTTGAATTTAAAAAAAAATCAAATTAAACAAATATTCATAACAAAATTTTTTTTTCCAGCTTAAAACCATTTTGCCTCATAAAACCACTTAATATTATTCATAAAAAGTAGATGAAAGTGCTTAAATAAAAAAAATCATTCAAAAGGTACCGAGTCCCCTTAAGTTAAAATAATAGGCTTATTGGGAGAGTAAGGCTACCGATATCAGCGTAATATTTATAAATTTGTAATACTAATTTTGTAAGTTTAAATATAGAGCCTGCTTCTTCAGCTGCAAAAGTGCAAATAACAGAACGGAAGCTTGTGTTTAGACAATAACACAGAGGATAAGAAGAGAGGAGAAATCATGATACTGGCGCCATTTCCAAAATTGAAAACAAAAGAGAAATAATTTCCTTAAAACCTGAGGGTAAACATGAATTGAAATTAGGATCCCTAACTAGAACTGAAAGATATTTATAAATGTTAGAGTCAAGACGGACTGGAATTGTGAACGGTCCCAATTCCAATCCATCTTTGACCTCAACTTTTAAGCAAGTTACGTCATAATTGTTTCATTTTTTTCAAAAGATGGCTTCAGGAGATTGACTTGATTTCTCTCATTGCATGTACAAAGCTTTAGTACAAAGTTCGCTTAAAGCTGAGGAAGAAAAACATTCTTCTTACTTCATGTGGGCCTTTGTGTGGCAATTGGTTGGTATCACATTAGGCTGGCAATCGGGAAAACCTGAGTTTGAATTCTTGTGAGATTAATGCTGATTCTTCATATTTTTTGCTTCAACAAACCTGAAGACAAACGTTGATTCCTTATTATTTGGAATCAGTCTCCGGATTAGAGTTAGACGACACGTTCCGGCATTGATTCAAAGAACCGATTCACTTTATGCCAGGAGCAGAGATATGTTATTAGTTGATGAACCGATTCACTTTACTGAGTGAGAAAACTCCTGACTTGCGAAAAACGAACGTAGAAGTATGTCAGAAGCATGTCAAGAAATTTGGATTCCCATTTTAGTGGAGAAAAGAATGACTTTTAACTTTATCTCATGTTCCATTCATTTTTAACATCCCCCATGTTTGACGTGAGTTTAATTGTTATCATTACCCAGTTTATGAACATCTTTTTGTTCTCGAATTTTTCTGCTAGTTCTATGCATAAAGGAGTTTCAGGGAATCTCAAACTACAGCTGAAAGGAATTAGTTCAGGAACTTAGAGCTTGCTTGATGCTTCCGATCCCACTGCTAAATTTTTCTCGCTCTTCGCTCTAACTGTTCCTGATCCTATTGCTCATTCGATTCTTCTATCCATCACTGCTACCGCTCTTGATTCCCTCCTCCTTCCCAATGTTGCTCACGAAAGCTGCTAATAGTGAGCGGTGAGTCATAAGAAAAAACTGATTCAGGTCCGTGAGCGAACGGTTCTGGTCCGATTCCATAGCAGGTGGTTTTGCCCATCTGTACTGTTTTGTTAATTTCTTCAGTGTTACTAAAATAATGAATTTCTAATTGAAGCTTAATTTCAGGGATGAGAACGTAGTCTGCAAGTGACATGTTTGGTCACTAACGGTGCAACTGGGAATTTGGATGAATTTCTTTGCTAGAAAGTTCAAGACAACAATAGAATTGTACGACGCCACTTCGTCCTGCAGTAGAAATCCGTTATTAATTTGAATATTAATGGATCTAACCAGCCGAATTCTCTTCAGAACTCTGTTCGTTTTGTCTTTATGAAATACGCACTTTATTAAGTCTGTTCATTTTGTCTTTATGTACGGCATAAGAACCGTCCTTCCTCAGGTGACTACCCCTTCTGATCTATCCCTTTTCAACCAAAATATGTCAGTACCATCGATTTTGCTCCAGACAAGCAATGTTTCTGGGCAATTGTGAACCTTTCGCAGACCAAGGTGACCGTTGCCATTTTGTCCGGGATTATAAACAAAGCACTAACGTTCATTCATGTACAATCAAAACTTGTATGACAAATCAGGACTGATTCTCCATTTATATCAAAAAGACGACTACACAACAGATGTTCATTGGATCAAGGCAAGTGATAAACTACACTCACTTCCAAAAGTTAAGCACGGAGAGGAAAATGCTAATTTCCGGAAGCCAATCAGAATTGAAGAGGATGCAATTCGCTGCAGAGGTGGATGGTGTGGTGTATTTAATTATGTCAAAGCACACTAGGGCTATCTGCCTAAGGGGAGGACTTTCTAAGGGAAACTGGCTCGTATACACGTTACACATGGGGAAAACCACGAAAACACCCATGCAGCCAGCCCGTTCGCGGGATTCGAACCTCGGACGGAACTACCAGTGTTCAGTGTTCTCTGATGGCCCACCAGCGCTCGGCCGCTGGTGGGCCATCAGAGGTAGATGGAAGTATGCAAATATGTTAGGTAACAGCTAATTGCGCTTTCGTGTCACAAAATATGCAAAAAAGGCAGTCTTATAAGAAGCCAGCTTTATGAAGGGTTACAGAAGTTGATTGTAAGTGCTGATAAAAGGTGTTTAAAACTTTCGTACAATTTGTTTCAAGGCATACGTGTTTCTATGACTTCCAGAAGACGAATGGAAGATTCTGAGCGCTGGCGTGCTGTGGGGCGCATATGATGATGGGCAACTTCGGTACTTTCTTGTACCCGGTACGAGAGTAACGGGTACAGACAAGTACCCGGTACAAAATACCCGTTACTTAAGTAACCGTTACTTTGAAAAGTACCGAAAACCGATTTCAAGTACCGAGTACCCAAGTAACGATTTGGAGTACCGAAGTAACGAAATACCGGAGTAACGGTTTGCTGTACCGGAGTACCCTAGTAACGATTTGGAGTACCGAAATACACAGCTAACGATTTTGCGCACTGAAGGAACTCTGCCACGTCACCACATGTTTGATTTTATCTGTACGGAGTAAGATTTTGAATATCAGAAAACATGTCAACTACGGAAGTGTCTGAGGAGCAGGCAATTCATGGACACAAGGAGCGCATATCACCATTTCGCAAATACAACCAGATACTACTGTCCTCGTACCAAAACCGAAGTGAGCTGAACCCTCATCGATCCTCCAGTAACGAATACCGAAATACCCAGAAGAGACGCATATTTTCGTTACAAAGTAGCGAATACCGAAAAGCATCCGTTTCGGTACAGAAGTAACGAATACCGAAAAGTACCCGTTTCGGTACAGAAGTAACGAATACCGAAAAGTACCCGTTTCGGTACAGAAGTAACGAATACCGAAAAGTACCGATATCGGTACTTGAAGTAACGGGTACTTGGACGTACCGATTTTCAGTACCCGTTACAACTAAGTACCCGTTACAAAATACCCGGTTCGGTAGTACCGACTCATCACTAGGCGCATATAAGGTATTTTACCCCTCTTTCCAGCATACCTTCGTGGTGTAACGGTTAGCAGAATCGGCGTGTATTTGAGACGTCCAGGTTCGGGTCCAGGCGAGGCCATTGCTCATTTTTCATGTCTCTAACTTTCAAAAATACCTAATGTCTCTAAAACCTGTTACGTACATCCATAGTGAAATGACTATCACTCCCGGTCCTTGTAGTAACGCAAGGCTAATCGCTATTAAAAAACGATTCCGAAAAACCTAATGACTCTATAATATGTTAATCATATTTAACCGAATTGTGTATCATAATAAGCGAAATATGTTCCATAGTTTCGTATACGAACAAACAGAACTTCAGCAATTTGATAACAATATCCAAATAATAATGTTTACTGCGATAAGATTAAGTGACAGCTACCGGAATTAAAACGCATGAAGAAAGCCGAAAGAAATCAGTAATGCATTAAATTTCAAACTAGAAAATATAAACAATGATGAGAACGGTTTAAAGATGAGAACATTTAATTTGACATTTCCTTCGAAAATAGGTATTGAATGATTTTACAAATTTCATCATAATGTGAATAATTTGTAAGGAATAAATTTGCAGTAGGAATTTTCTACTTCAAATAAAAAGACATAATATCTAATCAAAGTATTTTATTCTTAATGTGCAAGGCATTCAAGTTTCTTTTCTTATTCTGCAAGAAACACGTTTCCGTAAATTTAAAATACGATAGTTCGCTCTAGCTCGCGAATTAATCCCATAAACAACTTTGAAACAGCATCTTTATTCGACTAGATGATGATGCAAGAGGAATTTTGTTACTAAATTCTGCTCATTCTATTATCTAGACGAACAAAAGCTTCAATATTCCAAATTTTCTTTTTTTCCCCTAATTTAATCTTTATCTCCTAACTAGGGGGAAATAAAATTGAAGAATTATTTTTTGCCGACGAAGCCATGAAACGTGGTTTTGAATTTCATTTGATACGCCTCCTAAGCTTCAAATTAATGTATTCGAGGAAGTTAATTAAATGATATCTTAAAGTATTTATTTTTTAAATTATGCTGCGTATACTTGCGATATGCAAACTTACGCAAATTTTTGCATTATTTCAAAATGGTAATATTTTTAGTTAACCCTCTAAGCGGCAAAGCCGTATATATACGGCCTAGAATAATTTTTTGTGATATCTGTAGAAACGTATATATACGTGCATATTAAAATATGTCAAAGAAATGAAGGTAATATATCAAAAGAAAACAAATCCAGGTATGAAATACCAGAAGAGGTTTTACATTAAAATCAAAAAAATAATTTGTTCTTATAGTAGTTTTGGGAAATTAAAGTAAAATGAGAATCTAACATTAATTTCATGCGCTTTGCGGCGCTTAACCAATCAAAATAAAATTTCCTATATTGCTATTTGAAGATATGCGATCGAGACTGTGGTGACTTAAAATAATAGAGATCCCAACGATTACGGTTACAGTGAAAAAAATTTCAAAATTTTTGAATGGCAACACTCACTTTCTTCCCGCGCATTGAAAAACCGTAAACGGCGCTGGAAAAATACATGTGTAACGAAAATTGTCGGCGTAAAGAATTTGCAAAGAACATTGTAAAGGACAAGTGACAACACCCAGCTCTACACACCAAGAGGATAGGGAAAACTCTTTTATTGAAATTACAAGTTTTCAACATTCCCACTATAGCAGAGGATAACGCATTGCGTTCGGGATACTGTTGAAAGCAATGACGAACGTAAAATCACAGAAGGAATCTGTATAACTTCAATTGTGTTGCATCTTTCAGTTCTGACAAATCTCGTGGATTTAATGCGTAACACTTAGATTTCAGATAAATTTAATGCGTAACACTTAGATTTCAGATAAATTTAATGCGTAACGCTTAGATTTCAGATAAATTTATAGCGTAACACTTAGATTTCAGATAAATTTAATGCGTAACACTTAGATTTCAGATAAATTTAATGCGTAACACTTAGATTTCAGATAAATTTAACGCGTAACACTTAGATTTCAGATAAATTTAATGCATAACACTTAGATTTCAGGTAAATTTAATGCGTAACACTTAGATTTCAGATAAATTTATAGCGTAACACTTAGATTTCAGATAAATTTAATGCGTAACACTTAGATTTCAGATAAATTTAATGCGTAACACTTAGATTTCAGGTAAATTTAATGCGTAACACTTAGATTTCAGATAAATTTAATGCGTAACACTTAGATTTCAGATAAATTTAATGCATAACACTTTGATTTCAGGTAAATTTAATGCGTAACACTTAGATTTCAGATAAATTTATAGCGTAACACTTAGATTTCAGATAAATTTAATGCGTAACACTTAGATTTCAGATAAATTTAATGCGTAACACTTAGATTTCAGGTAAATTTAATGCGTAACACTTAGATTTCAGATAAATCCAGAACCAGTTTCTAGTTCGGAATGATGTCGGTGGTCTTTTCCATTGGAATGAGGTCGGTGGCATGAAACTGCAAAGGTACGCTAGGGATAGCGTAAAGGGAGATGACGCTAGCTTGAAACACTGTACACGTTCGAAAATTGTAGTTTCAATAAGCCGTCCAACCGGTAGAGTGGTTAGCGTCGCTGACTACCGGGGCGAAGGGCCCAGGCTCGTATCCCGGAGAAGGCATGGGTATTTGTAAATGTGTAGTGTCGGTGCAGCATGGCGGCCCTCAAAATATGCGGCGAGCCGAAAGTCCTCTAGTACAGTTTGGTGGAAGGTATGGGAGACCCTCGATCCCGTTCCCCGGGGGTACCCACCATCAAAATTGCGAAACTGAGCCAAATCGCACTGTCACCTGTAAGGTGCTCAAGACTGTTGCCAACAACAGGCGTAATCTTGCCCTTTTTGCCACAAGGAATTTCGTGGGCTTGGGCTGACGACGTCAGACAAGTGAGCGTAAGCAACAGCTATAAAGATTCAATAAAGAGCTTTTTCTTCTTTCTTCTCTTTTGTTGTCATAAATTCTTTAAAATGCTCATCTTTGTCTATTTTACGCCGGCAATTTTTCTCATACGTGTATCGTTTCAACGCCATTTATGGTTTTCCAGTGCTCTGATCACTTTGCCCTTAACAGCTGTGTTTTCATTTATATGTATTTGTTTTATTTTCACATGATTTTACTGTAAAAATTTATTTGTATATTTATTTTAACTATCAACCTAAGCCACTACGCCTTAGCTGCTGCCCAGCTCTCTGTTCTCCAAAATGTTAATGGTGTTAGTCCTGATCTGATCTTACTGCAGGAGCCCTATTGGGTTAATGGAAAATTGGTATTTATTGAAAATGGTTGGAGAGTTGCAGCTGAGGTTGGAGGGCGAACTGCGATTCTTGTTTTAAAAGAGGAAATTGATTTTATAGTGGATTATGAAATGGATGAAATAATGGCCATTACTGTATTAATGGGAGACCAGGAATTGAGTTTCATATCAGCATCCTGCAGAGGACATTGCTGTGAATCTTCATAAATTGGAAGAGGTTTTTATCTATATATAAAAGGTCTTTAATTATAGGGAATCATAATTCAAAGCATTTTAGCTGGGGGGGGGGCAAACTGATCGATGCAAGAGGAACGTTGGTATTTGATTTTATTGTATCTAATAATTTAATTTTGTTTAATGACTTTAATTCTATTGCAACCTTTAATTCTCCTGTCGAACAAGGCTGGACAGATTTGGCTATACGATCCAACAAGCTGGATAGTAACAAATGCATCCCCCTGTATATGCAGATACCTGTATACAGATAAAATCAAATGTAACGTATCCCAACAAAAGCGGCGGATTTAATATGCCTGAAAGATTACTTTTCTTTAAAAAATGGAAAACATTTTTACGTACTTACAGCAGATAAATGTTTCGATTTAAGAATGTAGTGTTTGCTTTGGTCTGGTGGCAATGCCATTTTATCCAAGTCAGCTCATTTCGCAGCTTCGTCGACACAGAGCGCTATAGAGAGAAACAACGAGTTTCGTTTGTGAAAATTTCTTTCAAGAATGGCAGTAGTTTATGCACAGATTGTTAGAAAGCTTCGTGCAATCTTCAGACCTAAGCGTAATCTTTGGACGCGACTACTGAAACAAGAGTACGCATACTGATAAAGAAGTTTGATATCTTCCAATGTTTTAGCAGACTTCGAATCCTCACGCTCTCGCTTTAGCCGGTGTGTTGAAAACATCAATATTTTGCGTAACAGTGTTATTACAATCGCCGACAAAATTCGAATTTAAAGGGAAACAACAAAGAACTTGAGAAGAAAATTGAATCCGTTGTTAGCAACCTCGATAGGAAGATACCTGAAAAGTAATAACGAATATCAATGGAAGAGTTCGGTACTTGCAATTGGTAGAGAACGTTATGTATTTGCAGTATTTTCTATTCTATAGTAGTTCTATAGTATTTCTATAGCAGTATTTCTATAGTAGTTCTCCCGTTGACTGTGAGATTCGTGCCGTGATTAAATTTTTGAACGCGAGGAATGTTAAACCGGCCGAAATTTATGGTCAAGTGACAGAAGTTTACGGTGAATACGCGATAAGTGATGGAATGGTGAGAAAGTGGGTAAGAATGTTTAATGCAGGTCAAACAAATGTCCACGCCGAGCCTCGGAGTGGTCGGCCTTCTGTTGTCACCGATGATTTGGTAAGGAAAGTTGATGAAGCAATTCATGAGAACAGACGCTTCACAATGACAACTCTTTCAGAGGCATTTTCACAAATTTCACGTACTGTTTTGTTCGAAATTTTGTCTCACCGCTTGAATTATCGCAAACTGTGTTCCCGATGGGTTCCAAAAATGCTCACTGATGTTCACAAAACAAAGCGACTTGGTAGTGCCCTGACATTTCTCACGCGGTACAGTGATGAGGGAGAAAACGTTTTAAACCAAAATGTGATAGGTGATGAAACTTGGGTGTGTCACTTCACACCAGAATCGAAACAACAATCGATGGAGTGGAGACACACTCATTCTCCGAAAAAACAAAAGTTCAAAGTGACAATGTCATCAGAAAAAATCATGTGCACTGTCTTCTGGGATAGGAAAGGCGTTTTGCTTATTGAATTTCTTCCCACAGGTGAAACCATTAATGCGGCACGATATTGTCAGACTTTAACAAAACTAAGGCGTGCCATTCAAAACAAACGAAGAGGAATGCTCAGTAAAGGAATTGTGTTGCTCCACGACAATGCTCGGCCCCATACTGCTGGTGTCACTCAATCGTTAATTCGACAGTTTCATCGAGAGCAGTTCGATCACTCGCCGTACAGCGCGGACTTGGCGCCGTCCGACTATCACTTGTTCCTGCACATGAAGCGCGAGCTTGGTGGCAAGCGTTTTGGATCTGACGATGACACGAAAAATGCTGTGGAGTCGTGGTTATCGAAACTGGCGGGAAGTTTCTTTGACGATGGTATACAAAAACTGGTCACCCGCTATGACAAATGTTTGATCATTGGCGGAAACTATGTTGAAAAATAGTTTAAGACATGTATTTTCATGTAAAAATAAAATTGGATTCGAAAAAATTGTTTTACTATTTTTTTTTCAAAACGGTACTTAGTTTCCGAATAAGCTTCGTAAAATAATGCAATAATGTTTCATGTTTTAGTAAAACTTGTTCATATCTGTCCGGCAACAATTTAATCTTTCCGTCAATTACAAAGTTTCCCGAATTCTCGACAAATTTAATTTTCAAATCATTTTCTCCCCTATGGGTAAAGTTCGTCGCGTCGCACTGTTCTTGTATATCTCTTCGCTAATTTTAATTCTTGAGGACTTTTATCATATCAGCTCAGTGTAGTTTGCACATATTGTCAAACTGAAAGAATCTCGAAGTTCTCGCTGGGAAACATGAATCACATGTTCGGAAAGGAAAAATAAACAAATTCTTGAGAGCTAATCAGCTAATTATCACAACTAATAACAGCTGATAATAGCTCATCATAACAGCTAATAACAACTGATCAGAACAGATAATAATAGCCAATCAAAACTTTATTTCTGTGAAAAATCATCGGCTAGATTTCTTCAGTGAGAAAATGGATTTCCTTGAACCCTTTCAATTTAACGAAATTTTTCTTTAGTTAATAATATAAATTTTCTGATGCACCTCTTCCCAATCTCTTGGCTGGATTATCTGATTACGGCAAACCACGCGAGTGCTATCGGCCTAAGAGGAGTGGTGCCACCGTGGAGGACTTTCTAAAGGAAACAAGTTACACAATCCAAAAGCTTTCAAATTTATTATCGTAGCTTCTTCACATTTCAGTAATAATTTCCTCGACAGAGCACGCTATAATCGTTTTTGCTTTACTACGCTACATCGCTTTCTATATGAAACCATTTCGCTTCTCTCACTACAATTTTCTTCCCCATCTTGAAATAAAGTTTGATCGCTCTCGAAATGTATTTCAAATTATACGCAAACTTAAATTTGCTTTTCTATCAAATTGTAAGTTCTATAGTTTATATCGCATTAAATTGTAGGGTTTATATTTATTTTAACTAACATTCATCTTTCCTGTCAAGCCTTACTTTCCCCTGGAATTGCCAATGCCAGAGTATGTAAATTTTAGTAGAACGCGCAAAGTATTCAGATTTTCAGCGGAAGTAAATTTGAGTTAAATAGAAGGGAAACGAGTTCGTAAGTGTGCTTTCTTGCTTCACGAGCGTGAAGGTGGTTAGGTAGAAATTTAAGAATCGCGCGTTTCGGCCTGTGTGCTTGCCTCGGCAGATAGTTGAATCTTTCAACTTAATATTCAGAAGTTAGCTGAAATATCAGCGGTATCTTAGAACGCGGTTATGTTAGCTACGTTTAGAGAGCCTCGTAGGTAGTAACTTGTTATTATTCATTTTTAGTTTCTTATTTTTCTTTTACCGCCGGGTCGGCTTAGTTTGTGAGCGTCAAGTGCACGCATCTGTAACTTCTAAAGTAGAATAAAAAGGGAGTTAAACCCTTCTTAAGGGGACTCATACACCTTAACCCCTCATGATCTTCGAATATGTGACTGTTGCAAGAATTGGGATATTTTATTTATTTTAAAAGCAATTACTTCCAACTTTTTACAGCTTATTACATATTATAGCTGCTTTGGAAACTAGTCACCAGAAAGTTTGTGTTGCCACAAATATTTTTGTAATTCAATTCTCTTTGTGACAAAATATTTTGCCATGTTTCCACCTTGCGCGCCTGATATTTTAAAAATGGCTAATGGTACATACTTGAAATTGGATGGAATTCTTTATATGGGCACTATTTTCTAACTGAACCAACAATTTGATGAATATTTTAATACTGAAAAATTTTATGCACGAAAACATTACAAATTTTTTTAATAAAATGCATTTTATAAACTCAACTCGAAATAAAATAAAAATTTAACGTGAAATTTTTAGAATTTTAGGTTCACAGTAGTTTCCAAATGTTATAAATGCTATATATTAAATCTGGAATTAAATTCTGAAACAGAATGTTTTAAACTTTGCACGCAATTTGGAAACAGGACGAAAAATGTTGTCACAAAGCGGATTAAATTATAAAAATATTTGTGGCGACACAAACTTTCTGATTACTCTTTCAGAAAGCAGTTATATTATGTAATCAGCTGTAAAAAGTTGGTAGTAATTGCTTTTAAAATAAATAAGTTATCCCAATTCTTGCAACAGTCACATATTCGAACATCTTATGGGTTTTAAGGTGTATGAGTCCCCTTAAGAGTTTTGTGTGCTTTCTAGTTCATAGCAGTCACTAGTATATTTATTGTATTTATTGTTGCGTGTAGGTTGGGGTCGTGCAACACCACAAAATAAAGACAGAAATGTGGTACTTGTCCGCAAGTCTTTCCGATGCCTACCCTGGAAATGGCCTTTCGTCGAATATATGTAAACAAATTTTACTATAACATTGTCGCACGTTTTTGTCTAAATGTACGCACTGTCGACTAAACGTGCTTTTGGTAAATGTATTGTGTGCTAAATGCCCTACCAATTAGCCGTATGGTCAGCTAAGTAGTTGTCTACTAAATGTCGGCAAGCCGTAATTATTGTAATAGTAATATATATGGCATTTCTCTTACATGCCCTTGTGGTATATTTGGCAGCATACCAAGCAGCAGAATTATCTCAAACTCAACTGCGTTCGCATGGCCGCCTTGATGGTGTACTGGCTAAGGGGAGCCTGACTGCGATACCGAAGTGCCCGGATTCGAATCCGGTAGAAGGCATGTATGTAAAATTATCTGTTCCTTCACAGGAGGAAACGGTGGCCGTATATTAGGTGCCTCCACAATAAAATGGCCACCACTTCTGGCCTTAGAAGTTGGGAATGCCATTATATGCATGTGTCCTCCATTGGAGGAAAATTGCGTTTCAATGCGCGGTTGTGGTCTCAAGTTTCCTGCTCACAAAAACGTTATCACCGCATAGTGCCGATTGAACAAATTTGATAAATGTGGAACTCGTGACAGTTTTCGTTTATCCTGATATGGCTTAACCCCGGGGAGGGTCGACGTAGTGAACTCTGCGAAGCTACGGGCTAGGAATTGTACCTAGGCAGTGTCGGCCACGGGATATACAAATAACAAACCTAGTAATTCTAAAGGCCCCGGAAAGATCGCTTATCTGTCTAAGGTTCTAGTAGCCCGGAGTGGCGTCCGAGGTATTTTCCTGGGGCAACGCCTCGGGTTTTCTGGGTAATGTCCTTGGGCGATAGGAAGCCCGTGTGACTGGTAATTAGGAAACTGATAACCAGTGTCGCCAGTCCTCTCGGAAGTTAGAGGACAGGCGTTGAACCGAAAACTCTCGGTTCTTGATTGAACCCCTGGGCCTGGTTCCGCGGTTGGATTGTATACGTAGTGTAGTGTAGTGTAGGTTAGTCTCACGGAACATGTTGTAGAGACATTAGGTAATTTTCGGAAGCAGGAGAATTGAAAAATTAGCAACGCCTTCGCCAGGAATCGAACCACGGGCCTCTGGAATACCGGCCCAGCGTGCAGAACCATTACACCACTAAGGCATGCCAAGAAGGCGGAAGAAATACCTTATAATGTAATGCCCAGTATCTTATCTTACCTTCACTTCCCATAACCCCTTTAACTCTTTGAAATTCAGACCCTTCGCTAAGCTGTATCCTCAAAAGACCCGAACCGCCCGAAATACTTTTCCAGTTTCAGTTTCACAGCAATTTCCTCCCCTCCCCGTCCATTAAAGCAGAAAATAGGTGTGAAGATTTCCAATGACATCCTTTGTACTTTCTAACAAAGATTCCATTAGCCTTTGACCCCGTTCTTTATCAAACTATTCTGAAGGTCGGATCAACAAGCCTTTCCGGCTTTGTTATGATCACGACTGAGATTTTGTATATTTCCGTTATTTTCATAGGAAGGAATAAATGTTTTAAAAATAAATATAATCCTTAAATTTTTAAACTGCTCTTTTATTGCTGTTTAGTAAGTTTTGTAAGCTTAAAAGCACACTTTACCACAAAAGAATCAACAACGAAATGTCACGATCAACCAGAAGATAAAGAAAACCTCTTAGGACATGCTGTCTGCAGTAAACTGATAGAATGCATTTGGGGAAAGTGCACCTGCTATTGCATACCTTAATGGGGAGGGAAGAAAAGATTACAATCTCGGCCGTTTTCGGGCGGTTGTTTGGTTGTTTCAATGTAGGGCCGTGTAGGACGGATTGGATGTGAAGGAGTTAAGTGTGCATGCGATGAAATTTAAAGGATTATATATCCATTCTACATCTCTTGTGATGTTGTAGTCAGCCTATTGAACCAGCACAGAAAGATCTCGTGCTTGATTACAGGCAAGCGCATGACTGATTTTTGAATTCTTATTGAAAAACCGATCGACTTGAAATCTTATTTGGCATATTAAGGTTGAAAAAGTCATTAGACTCAATTAGTTTAAACTTTTAAAGCAAACTGTGCAGTACCATAAATTTAACAAATCAGAAATAGAGATAATTTACGTTTTAAAATGTTTCTCTTGGGAAAAGAGGGAAAAAAAATCAGCTGTAGGAGATTACTACTAAGAAAGGATTAAATGCTGCCAATGGAAACCATTTCTTAGCTCTTAATACACGAAAACAAAAATGACCTCTTATAAATTACCATCTTGAGCGCCTCAACACTGCATTCTTCATTTTATGTCAGCTATTTTGTTCATTACTTGAAACTATTAACTAATTTCAAGTGCAAGTAAAGATTTAAATCAACGGTTTATACATAATATAATATGTATGATGCTTCTAAGTAGTAATTCCTTTAAGAACGGTTATATTTCACGTCTTTTTTTAGTTCAGGAATGTATTCTACGAATGATCTACTTAAAGGATCAAAAGCAACTTTCTTTAAACGAAAGGAAATACCACCGGTATTCTATGTTCCGTGATTAAATCAGTAATAATGCAAGTATTAAGGAATTTAAATTCCTAATTTATTGAATTATGGTTAGTTTAAACTATTAGTTTAGGCTAGCGATTAGTTTAGGCTCGAGATTATGATTAGTATCTCAAGAAATACGATGTTAAAATTTACAAATAATAACAAAAATATCTCTACAGTATCAAAATCGTAAAAACAACCTTGTATTTAGCGTAAGTATAATGAAACACTCAATTGATTTCGAGGGCAGCTAAAGGTCCCTCCTCATCAGGAGAAAGAAATACTTAGAAAGAAGAAAATAAAGGAGTCACAGAAACACGTGGTCCTTATCAGCACTGCACGTGAGTATAACTAATCAGAGTTGCACTGGCCGCCTACTTTTACTGAGCCAGACTATCTGATCAAGCATAAAGGACAAGAAAAAATTAGCGAAGTTAAAATAGGGAGCGAGGGGCAAATGCACCTTACGCTCAAAATCTGAACTTCAAATAATGGAAAGCAACCATTGAACGGATTTTTATACCCTCTGGTAGTACCAAACGCGAGGAGGTAACGCCATCTATCGGCAAAAATAACGGAATTAAGATAGTAGAATTTTAAAGGCATTAGGAAGGACTGGATTGGACTTCAAATCATTAACTATATCTGCTAAATCTTTGTGAATGTGAAAAACCTCAAGAAAATCCAATTCACCTATGGAAGAAGCCTTTTGGATAATTTTTGTAGACCCAAAGTCAAAATTATGGTTAAATGTCCAACTATGATACGCTATTGAAGACTTGTTAATTTCGCCTTTTCTGACATAAAGTTATCTCTACAGTATCACATGTTATCTCTACAGTATCACATGAGTTGAATATAATAGACCGTAATTTAATTACTATGGTACCCCTCTGAGTTTGTGCAACAGGTTTCCAGGCCTATCCTATATCGCACTCCAAATAGGAAAGAATTAGCCAAAATATTGTTTAAGAATATTTAAAAAACGAATAATGAAAGAAACTCTTGATTATGATATTTTATGCGCAAAGCTGAAATTTAATTATAGGTATCGCATCTACTCGATTTATGAGGTTTTGTTAAGTCCAAGGAGTCAAAAGTCATTCCGAAAAACACGGAAACACTTTATTGAAGCACATGAAACACATATGAGGACAGACACAATAACCGACCATTCTTTCACGTTCCCAAACTAAAGACTAACTATGATTCTCATACACTCTAGAAGCTGACGTCACTCTATTCCAACTTCAATTTACTTCAGTTCTCAACAATATTAATGATCGAAGTAACACCAGAAGATCTCGTGCATAAGAGCGCTGAACTAATTTTTGCAATTTAACTAAATAATGAAATTTCACTCTTAATTTAGCTTCGTTGCCTTAAAATTATACTCGTAAATTCTAAATGATTAGCATTCTTAATATTTAATCCCTTCCTCCTCCTTTTGGCTCATCGTCTCCAAAATTTTGTATGACTCTGAATTCTTTTCCCTTACAAATTTGTTTGCAAACAGTCAATCGTACTTTTACCGTCTCATTTAATCCCTTAGTCCTGAAAATCAGCTGACCAGATGCTCCTGTGCAAATCGACGAACGTCTCTAACTCTACCGCTGATTTCGCTTGACTCATTTGAAATGTCATTCAGCAATTATTACTTAATGTTATAATAGATGGTGTTGAATTAAAGAATTAGCAAATGTAAATCAAATGAATTGCTTACTTGGTAAATCGCCTTGTGTAGCAATAACCCATAAATACTTACTCACGTGCAGATCAAAATGTGTGATCTAGAAGGCAATGTGAAATCAAAATACTTACCCCAAAGTATGACAACTGTATGTTAACGAATTAATTATATTTTATTCTTCATCTTTGATAGTGAAATAAGCATTAATATAAATAATTTTATCAACCAGACAGACGAATAAATTTGAACATCAAGCACGAGTGATGCGCTTCACCAGAATTAACGTTGCACTCAGAATAAAGTCAATCTTTCTCCATCAGCTCTAATCGAATGTTGATGGCAGTCATTAAGCGTATTCGATTAATTATGGTATTTCTGCTTTTTCGTCTTTAAATCAAGAAGTTTCAGATCTCACAAACACATGCGCGCCGAAGAGTTCTTGAAAGGAGGAAGAAGCCGAACAAAAATTATTTTCTGCAACAATGTACAGGAAATAGGAGTAATTATTTTCTTGAATCTTCATGCAAAAATCTCACTAAAAAGGATTTTCATGTATAGCAGACAGCATCGAAGGAACAGCAAAGAGAAGCAGGAAAATGGCACATCGCATCGGCCAGGGAGAGGACAGACCGAAGCCCGTCCTACCCCCTCAAACGCCAGCAGCAGAAAAAGCCAGAAACCGGTTGTTGCAATCTTTTTCGTGTCGTCCTTGAGCGGTTGCGGTTAGCACACCTGACGCTGAATAATGTGGAGGCTTGCCTGCACACTTCACAAATATATTGAATCTATGCTAAGAAAATGCTTTGCTTACCAAACATTTGCTATGTTGTTCACGTCTTCAGCACAGGGAACTGGTGTCTGAAACTGTGACTTCATCACTTGGCCGAAACGGGGAGAATATATGTAATTATTGCATTCTGCTATGCGTGCTGTTGTCGTGTACATTGTAAGCAGTTGGTAGATCAGCAACTCAATTTCCGGCGAAAACTTATATTTTATGCTACCTGTTCCTCTCTCGCCCCCCCAATCTAATATGTTACCGCTGCATATTAGGTGTTACTTCGATTCTCAAATAATAACTAAAATGTATTTAAGGACACTAGTGGCCAAAAGCATAAGCCCACTTAATTTTGGAAGTTCAAGTAGGATTCGAATCCTGGAGCAGACGCTGGTTCAATAGAAGTATGGAGCTTTCATCCCGACTTTATTCGGACGCAAGCCAATTTCAAGCCTATCAGCACCCGAGCAGTAAAGTCCCTGAATACTAGTACAGTAAGACCCCGCTTAACGCTGTTTCGTGTAGCGCTGTTTCGGTTTAGCGCTCTTTCATTTCAACCCGGGGATTCCACGAAATCGCTCGCAGCATGCGGGGATTCCCCAAAATATTATGCAGTGATAGGTTTCAAATACATATCCGAAAGAGTGTACTTGTATTTCTTGTTTGGTGCGGTATTGTACAGACATATTTTGAAGGGGTAAATGTGGAAGATGTCGAAGAAATAATTCAAGAAGCAGCGGCTAGTCTTTCTAATGATGAGCTCAAGGAATTAACTGAACAAGAAGAAAACAAAAATGTTGACAGCAGTGATTCAGAAGAAGAGCAAAAAGAACTTTCGATGGCGTTTGTAAAAAGGAGTTTGTCTACCATAACTGAAATAATGGATCAATTCATTGAAAATGATCCGAATTTTGACAGGAGCTCAAAAGTAAGGCGTGGTGTTAGAGATGCTCTATCCGTTTATGAAGAACTTTTAAGAGAACCACGCAAAAGAAAAAGGCAAACAACATTAGATGCTTTTGTCACAAAAAGGCAGAATACTGAAAACGCGGAAGGCTAACTAAATATGACTGACTGCGAATTCTATTTGTTTTTTTTAAGAATATTCGTTTTGTTATTTATATTTTGTTTTTATTTTTGCAAGAAATAATAATGTGGTATTAATTTGGGCTTAAAGAAATAAATGTTTGGTTTTATTTTTATTAAAAAAACATACTTTTTAAATTTAATACCTAACCAATTTCCTAGCCGTCTTCCCCTAACCCCAATATTTACATGTAAAGATAGCCTCGTTTAGCGCTGTTTCGCATTACGCTCTACTTTGATGGAACGTATCCCTCGCGTTAAGCGGGGTCTTACAATAGTTCGGTCTGGGATTGGAATCTCGGAGAACAGGATGGCTGCATGGTCGTTTCCATGATTTTCCCATATGTGACTTGAAGAGATAGTTTTCCTTAGAAAGGCTTTCACAAAGGCATCCCTTCCGTTAGGCAGACAGCCTTCGAGCGCTTTTCTAAAATTAAATAAACTAAACCAAACCCAATCAAGCCGGTTTCCTTCGGGAAAATTCTGTTCCAAGGCATCCTTTCCTTTCGGGTTACAACTCTCGTGCAGTATAACGCAAGTGGCGAAAAATCGACATAACTTAAAAGTGTTGTGCAGATGTCCTCAATATTCAATGAGTCTTCTTAAACAGTAACTAAATTTTCACACATTTGTAGCAGAGCTAATGTACAGATAAGGAATAAAACGTAAAGCAAAACACTTAATTAAACTTGAATATTTACAAGATTAATTATCAATTCCGGATATACTCTGAAAACTTCATCATTCGCGATAATTAATAAACTGATGTGCCCAAAAGAACGCAAACACCAGTAACTGTAAATAGCATTACGTATCATATTCTATTATAAAGTATTTCTCCCGCCTTCGTGGTGTAGTGGTTCTGCACGCTGGGCCGGTATTCCAGAGGTCCGTGGTTCGATTCCCGGCGAAGGCGGTTGCTAATTTTCCAATGAATCTAATGTCTCTACAATATGACCCTACAGATCCTTCATTGGAAAGTACCGATTATCTTAATTTACTTGACGGTACGTTTTTGAGACTTTACGAAATAAAAGGCTAATTTAACAATAATTAACACGTTCTTACCCAAATAAAATCGGTTAAAATACTCAGTTGGGCCATTTTTTAATTCTAATGATTTCCTGTCTCCTTCACCCAAAAAATCATTTCAGTACTTAGTTTTCGTTTGAACTTGTTATTGTTTTGTTTATTTTACCATATCATTTTCAGCCTGCGTGATTCTAAACTTCTATATTTTGATATTTATAAATAATAACAACTTAAGTCATCGTAAAGTAACACAAAAGTACATTGACTTGAGAGCAGAAAATTAGAGGAATTAGACAACTAGTATGTTACAATACGAACAGTAAAACAGCATATATAACCAAACATGAATAAGTTGGTGAATGTATAAACATTTTAAAATGAATCCCCAGCCTTGTATTCTTTCATTAGACAAGACAATGTCTAATGTTCTTCTGCGTACAATTTTTATGTTTTTAATTTGCATTATTGTATTAATTATAAATTGAATTCTTAATCATTATTTTTGTACTTTAAATCGTATTTTTAATATTTAATTTTTTTTTTATTCCTCTTAATATATTGATAATATTTGCCGAGATAAGATATCAGTGAACCTTTTAACTATCTAAAAGCAGCTGACTGCGTAAGACATGAATATCTATAATCCTAATTCAGAAGACAAACAACAAAAATCAGCGTTATATTTACAAAATTTCCACAGGACTAGTTTCGATGGTCTTACCGAAACACCATCCTCAGCTGCAAAACCGCAAATGAACAAGATAGGAAAAAATGATTAGATAAGATAAGAAAGCCTGGACAAGAATAAGCAAGTGGCGCCATCTTTTGGTGAAACCAGAACTAAAACATAATTTCTTTAAAGGCCGAAGGCAAATTTGGATTGGAATTAGGACGCTGATTTTTGTTGTTTGTCTTCTGAATTAGTATTTATTCGGCGTGTTATTGTGTATTAATCTATAATCCTGTCATTTAAATTAGAATGCATCTATAAGCCGTAGTTCGTCTTAAACCGTAAATAATTAAAACCGTAAATAACCCTTAATAAGAACTTCCTTGTCCCACTTACACCGTGAATAATAATTCCTTTAAAGTTACTGCAGCAAAATATGTATTACACTCACGTAACAATTTATAGAATTATATAACAATTTATTTTTATTTTCAGAAGCCTGAAACCAAAAATACGGAGCCTCTTTCTGAGGCCATAAAAATAAATTTAAAAGTATCAATAGGTGTGTTTGTGAGGCATTGGTGACTCACACGGCTTCAAACAATATAAAACCTACGAATCACATTCGATGCACACGGCTCCATTGTGAATCATCGATGATGCGCATGACAATCGATATACTAATGAGCTAAGTTTAGTGAATCCTTAGGAATAAGAATTCACTAAAATTACTTTAAGTCAACGAAACCTTAGGAAAATAATTAACATTTCTCACTTTTAGAATTGCTATGCCACTAGGAAAGTGCACAACAATTTGCATGACAGATAGAACATATCTGGACATGCAAATGATTAACATATCGTAGTACGCGCGCATTACAAGCAGGAGTCAAAATACTCTCAAACACCGTAAAAAGGAAGCCCGAAATGTAGATGTTTCATTCAAGAAGTCGTCGGTTCTTGTGTTGGAGGTTATATTACGCATCGTGAAAGAAGGATGTCATATCAGGTGTGTCTCTGAATTTGAAGAATTTGAATTTAAAGAAATTATGTTTTAATTCTGGTTTCACCAACAGATGGCGCCACTTGCTTATTCGTGTCCAGGCTTTCTTATCTTATCTAATAATTTTTTCCTATCTTGTTCATTTGCAGTTTTGCAGCTGAGGATGATGCTTCGGTAAAACCATTGAAACTAGTCCTGTGGAAATTTTGTAAATATAACGCTGATTTTTGTTGTTTGTCTTCTGAACTGGAAGTGCTCATTATTACACTCTGCAGTTGCTGCTCCTGTTGGTCGAAAACTAATGATATTACGAGAACTTGTCTTAACTCTAATAGAATATGTCCAGGTTTATTAAAATACTACTCATCTGCCGATTCTCTAGCGAATCAAATAACACTTTAAATTAAAGTAATAAACATATTAATTCAGAAGACAAACAACAAAAATCAGCGTTATATTTACAAAATTTCCACAGGACTAGTTTCGATGGTTTTACCGAACCACCATCCTCAGCTGCAAAACCGCAAATGAACAAGATAGGACAAAATGGTTAGATAAGATAAGAAAGCCTGGACAAGAGTAAGCAAGTGGCGCCATCTGCTGGTGAAACCAGAAATAAAACATAATTTCTTTAAACGCCGAAGACAAATTTGGATTGGAATTAGGATCGTTAACTGGAACAGAAAGATTTTTATGAATGTGAAATGCCTCTAGAAAATCCAGTAAATTTTGTAAATATAACGCTGATTTTTGTTGTTTGTCTTCTGAATTAGCATTTATTCGGCGTGTTATTGTGTCTTAATTAATAAACATATACGTGCCCTGTCCATTATTTAACCCTTATTTCTAATCTTCAGTGGCCTGTCTCGAATTTTGAGTGTGTTAATACTCATGTTAATTCGTCTAGTGCAAAGAAAGATTTAAACATTTTTTATATGCTATATTGACATTAACTCATCAAGCGCACGGAGATAACTAAAGGTTTTCGATTTCTCAATGATCTCTCTCAAACTGTTTTCGATAACGCTCATTTTGGGAAACATTACTTGTAAACATTGATTAGCTAAGTGCGTCCACGCCAGATACATTCTTTTTTTCTCTTCGTTCTTCATTTTTCTTCGTCATTTTTACTTCCTTGTACGAAGTAAAAAGGAAGTATTGTAATCGCGAAAAGTTTCAGGCAGCATATTTCAACGAAAATATCCATTTTGACCGCTATCGAATGCAATTTAACAATGTTTTTGCGTAATATCTGTACGTAAGGACAGAACATAAGACTCGTTTCCTCCAAAAAAAATTATAAAACTGTTTTAAAATAAATTCTGAAGAGAATTTTTCGTGGCGTCTGTACGAACGTACGTACGTACGTATCTCGCATAACTCAAAAACGTGTAGCCTCAGAAAGTTGAAATTTTGTATATAGGACTGCTATAACATGTAGATGTGCACCTCGTATTTTGGTTGCAATCGGCCGCGCCAAACGTATATAAGTATATTTATATAAATACTCACTCTGTTACCCGGCTCAGTGATCTCAATTTCTTAAATCTTATATGTTTGTAAATTGTACATTTTTTGCTTTCAAAATGATCGAATTATGATGTTTTTATCTTCCTGTTAAGGTTTTTATGCCTTTAGTAAATCTCTATGCAATATTTTTAGAATTATCAACAATTTTAAAGTTGTTTAAGTGCCGCTAAGCCTAATACTTCTCTTGATGGCGGCCATTGTTTGTTTACGTTTGAAACAGCAGGATAGTGGATTTGTTGCCAATATAGAGAAACTTAGCTTCGCAACAACAAAGATAACGCCTTCATTTATTATTGACAATTAAATCATGGTTAATCCTTTCTTGAATTTTTCCGAGGAAATAAAGTCTTTAAGTTTTACTTCGTAATTTAGTAGAGATATTTTGAGTTTTTATGTATTTTTGCCTTCTCGCGAAGTGAGAACTGAATTAATTGAGTGAGAAATACTCAATCGTCTGTGAAAAACTGTTTCTTTTTTGTTTTGTTTGCTTAATTTCTTTTATACATCGTTCTAGCTTTATTATAGTATTTGAATAGAACATGTGGCAACGATTAGATAATTCTATTCTTTAAATGATATAAATTTTGTGCATTCTGAGTTATAATATGAACGAAATTTAATACTGTTAAGTGAACCTAGCGCCAGAGTGTCGCTATGGTAAACAAAGTGAATTTTAAAGAATGCACTTATTCTATTGTGGTTTATGCGCTGTCGGCGAAGTAGATTTAATTCAATCCAATCAATTTAAATGAAATTCAAGAAAAAAGTGCATATAATTTAATATTCCGTACAAGGAAGTCATGTGGTGTACACATCAGATTTTTTTCTCTTCATCTTCCTGGATGATATTAACCGAGATCCTGTTCATGTTGCTGGAAATAATAACTAAAGTAACAATAAATAATAAAGTAGACAACACTTGCCTCAAAGCTTACTCATCCCATTATCTCTTAAACGCAATATGAAAGCTGTTCGAAGAATTCAAATCATAAAGCTAGATCCCAATAAGAAGCATCCCTTATAGCATCCTATTGATTGTATTTCAACAGGAATTCAGGATTTTAGATCCATAAAATTCAGGATTTTAGATGTATAAAAGTAACTTTTCCCCGTTTTCCAAAATTAAAATTTTAAAACCTAGTATTCTATTTTTAAACTGCTTTACAAATCGTTACCACCCGCAGCTTACACAAATAATTATTACATATTTAAAACATTTTGATATTTTTCAGTGTTTTCAAAAACTGAGTTAGTGTTTTCAAAAACTGATTTAGCGTTTCTGTGAGTCAAAAGCATCATGAAACCATTGAAATTTATGTTACTTAAAGCGAAGAACAAGGAGCATACCAAATCTGGCGATTGCAATGTTTATTTGCTACTCTCAATCTTATTTTTTCCTTACTTCGAAATAATTTTAATTTTGCAAACTCAACGTTTTATTAAATAATATAATTGCGGTATATTTTTAGATTGTGGACTATAATAACAATAATAATGCATTATATAATCTAAAGTTTAATATGCGCAGTGTCGAGACTGTGCGCAATGCCGAGTTTGTGTAATTCTCTCATGTTTTTTATGTGACAATTAATCGCGGCGTACATGAAAAGAATAACAATAACGCATCATATATAATGTTCTTCTGCGTACAATTTTTATGTTTTTAATTTGCATTATTGTATTAACTATAAATTGAATTCTTAATCATTATTTTTGTATTTTAAATCATATTTTTAATATTTAATTTTTTGTTTCCTTTTAATATATTGATAATATTTGACGAGATAAGATATCAGTGAACCTTTTAACTATCTAAAAGCAGTTGATTGCGTTGGACATGAATATCTATAATTCTGTCATTTAAATTAGAATGCATCTATAAGCCGTAGTTCGTCTTAAACCGTAAATAATTTAGATAAAAGGAAGTATCATCAACTACCTTAAGATGTATTTCTCGTTGAACTACGCTATTTAAGCGAAATGTTCTCAATCAGAGATATATTTGCTCTTAATCCTAGATTACCCTTCAAACTCTACTTAAAAATATTATAAATATGAAGCTGGTAGTTTACCAGGCTATCATTTAATTAAATTCTGCCTTTAGCATTCCTTTCCTCTAGAGCAGAAAGTTATTTAATTCTAATCCTCTGTTTGAATTCCAAAATGAACGCTCAATGAAATATAATTGAAATTAAATTCCAAGTTGAGTATTAATTTAAATGTTTAAACTAAGATTCATTACCATAGGGTTGTCGATGGCTATTTGAAAATAAAACCAAAGGTAGCAGGGTCCGTGCTTATATGTCATGAGTAAGAGTTTTGTCTTTGGGATACTGGGGAAAACTTAAAATTTTATTTATATGGCGAATGCAAAAGTATCTGAAGGAACTCGCTAAATAATGGTATAATTCTTATAATGTTTACGTATTTGATTTCAAATGAATGCAGATTTCTAGCCACAAACGCATGTCAAATTAAACTTTAAAAAATTCTGGTATGACACCATATGACTTTCTTGTAATGAATATTAAATTATACGCATTTTTTCCTGCATTTCATTTAAACTTATTTCCTCGAATTTGATTAGAGATAGATTTCTCCTTCAATTAATTCAGTTCTCACTTCCCGGCAAGACAAAAATACATTAAAACTCAAAAACTCTTCATTAGAAATTGAAAGATATAGAAAAGAATAAAACACCAAATACAGTTAGAACAATTAACAACTTTTTTCATTTAAAATTAGAGTTTCAACATAAAAACAAGCAATTCGGCCAGCGGGCAAGAAAGCTGATTTTTCGGTGTACGAAACTGAAAGTATACTTTTGTTCCCACTCGGCAGAAAGACGCTCAAGGTGTAGAAACTGACTTAATTCACTATTCTTCTAAACTTCAAATGTAAACAAATATGGCTGCTGTGGTAAAAAAACTAGGCTTAGTCGCACTTAAACAGATTTTAAATTGTTGATAATTCTACAACTATTGCATGCAAATTAACTACAGACATGAAATTTTAACTGGAAGCTAAGAATAACATTTCAATCATTTTTAAACGAATTTACAATTTACTAACATATAAGAATAAAAAACTGAGCTCACCGAGCCGACTACCAAAGTGGGTATACATATATATATATAGATATATATATATGTGTGTGTGATGTACCAGCTTTAGTCGTAGCTTAAATTATCAGACGATAAGTTTAAAAAAAAACAGGATCCATTTATTATTATTCAGGAGAAATAGCAGTTACAAAATCAGATATCCGGAGTAAATAAAAAGAATTACTAATAACTTTTTGTATGAAGTTTACTGCACCGTGACATTTAAGAAAAGCTCCCGATATTCCTTTTGCGAGTCATTTTATAGCCTCTGGAAAGGCGGAGCTTCCAAGAAATGACGTCAGCCTCGTCAGCCAATCCAGTTCGCTTTAAATATTTCCAGAACATTCTATAACCGTATGTGTAGAAAAGGCGGGAAAAACAACTTGACTACGGGACTGTGGATTTAATTCCACGTACTTTCAAATAAGAGAACGTCGCCATTAAAAATGAAAAGAACATACAGTTAGAAATTTAAGTGTATTCTTGACTATGGAATTTTATTATTACAAATATATATACATACTTTTGGTGCAGCCGATTGCAACCAAACCGGGAGATGGAGAACTACATCTTATCGCAGTCCTATATACAAAATTTCAACGTTCTGACTCTACTTGTTGTTGAGTTATGCGAGAAACATTCATACATACTGTTACGGATTTTGGTATTTAAATAGCTAATATTAGTAGAATTACAAATTAAATTGTTTTATTCCCCATGCAGTGCAGCGCGTAAAGAGGAAGCTAAGCCGGAAAATTAAAAATACAAGAGCCCGTGCATTTAACTTTTGTTAAATAAATATCTCTTTTTGATTTCGAGAAATTTCTAGAACAATCTCGTGCTGCCGATTTAAAAAGCTATAAAAGCCAGATAAAGAACATCTCAGCTCAGTTTTTAGAGAACTGCTGTTGTTTTACTGTAGCGAATTCGCGGTGAAATCGGATTAGCTTTCTCTACGTTTCTGTTTTGAATTAGTTCTCTTGAACGTTTATAGTAGTTTAAAAGATAGCTACTGTGAAATATTGGTATTGGTGTATTTAATTATGGCAAAGCACACTAGGGCTATCTGCCTAAGGGGAGGGATGCCTTCGTGGAGGACGTTTTAAGGGAAACTGGCTCGTATACACGTTACACATGGGGAAAACCACGAAAACACCCATGCAGCCAGCCCGTTCGTGGGATTCGAACCTCGAACCGAACTACCAGTGTTCAGCGACTTTACCGCTCGGCCGCTGGTGGGCCTGTGAAATACTGGAATATTATACAAACATATTAGGAAATTTAAGCATTTTGTTATATTTGTTGTGATAATAATAAAGCCTATTCCTCTTTCATCGGACTTGTGCATTCAATTTATAACGAACCCGTACACACGCAGCAATACGTACAAATATCAAGGAAAAAGTCTCTTCTGAATCCATTTTAAATCAGTTTTTTAATTCGTTTGGGGACAAAAGAGTCCTTTATTCTGTCCCTACGTACAGACGTCACGTAAAAACATCGTTACATTGCATTCGATAGCGGTCAAAATGGTTATTTTCGTTGAAATATGATACCCGGAATTTTTCGCGATTACAATACATCCCATACTTCGTACAACGAAGTAATTAAGCACAGATATACCATAAAATTGGATTTATTTCATGTCCGAATTTTGATAAAGTCAAACGTAAGTCTCTGTGGCTGAATATATATTTAGTTTAATATGGGAATGTTATTTATCTTTTGCATATTTGAAAACTGAAAAAAAATATGTAACGTTATTCTGTAAAAACAGTGAACGTTTTTAATTAAATGAACTTTTATTTAAATGAAGCAGATTAAAAACTGAAAAAATAATATTCTTAAGAACTGCTGCCTCTATTGCTTTTAAATAGCTTAGTTTCTTATTTAATAACAAGCACATTAAATACGATAAACAGATTAAAGATCAAAGTCCTACATTTTATCGAATGGCAACAGTCTCGAATGAAAAGCAGAACAATGTAAAGTTGAGTTTCAAGATCCCTCTGAGCGGCCAGGTTTCTTCTAAGAAAGCACAACTGCGTAAAACTACTATGAGAACATTTTTTTTTTTATTTTAATGTAAAAACCCTCCAGGTATTACATACCTGGATTTGTGTACTTTTGATATATTGCCTTAATTTCTTTAACATATTTTAATATGCACGTATATATATGTTCTTAGAGATATCACAAAGAATATTTTAGGCCGTATATATATACTGCCTTGCCGCTTATAGGGTTTTAAAAGTCATTCTGGTCTTTAAAAAAATTAAAGAAAATGCTTTAAATGTTTCAGTTGTTAGTTTAATCGTGCCTTTTGAGGAGCTATTTTCATTTTTCTGTTTGCTGCTAAAATTTAAGAGCAAGAAATTAACTAATATATCTAACAATGTCTTCGGAAATGTGCTCGAAATTTGTGAGTTGTGTGAGTAGGTATAAGTAGTTAAGTGAGTAAGTGTTTTGACTAGTGATCATGTCAGCATTAATAAGATAGTTTACAACTTTGAGTGTAAAAAAAAGCTACTATGCCTAATGTTGGATTTAGCATAATATTCTCGCATTCAGCATTATAACACTACGAAGAAGTTGCGAACTTCTGCCTAATTTATTTTTAGACGGGAGCTCATGGCGAACACGCAATGGCAGAACGACTTCTAAACAGAAAAACATCGTTCTTTGATGAATGAAAATACTTACCTCAGAATCCAGTTAGCTTAACCATTCTCTGTTGTCTTGAGCTTCCAGTTTCCTTCATTTCACCAGTCAAATTCCGCAAGCTGAAGATTTTCACTGTACCATCACTGCAGATATATCGCGAAGAAGCGTAGGGGAAGGAGCGAGAGCGAAACCTCTTTTCGATTCCAGCACGCCATCGGAAAAACGCGAGAAAAAAATCTGATGTGTACACCACATGACTTCCTTATACGGAATATTAAATTATACACATTTTTTCTTGCATTTCATTTAAACTTATTGGATTGAATTAAATCTACTTCGCCGACAGCGCATAAACCACAATAGAATAAATGCATTCTTTAAAATTCACTCCAGTATTTGTTTACCATAGCGACACTCTGGCGCTAGATTCACTTAACAGTATCATATTTCGTTCATATTATAACTCATAATGCACAAAATTTATATCATTTAAAGAATACAATTATCTAATCGTTGTTACATGTTCTATTCAAATACTATAATAAAGCTAGAACGATGTATAAAAGAAATTAAGCAAACAAAATAAAAAAGAAACATTTTTCACAGACGATTGAGTATTTCTCATTTAATTAATTCAGTTCTCACTTCGCGAGAAGGCCAAAATACATAAAAACTCAAAATATCTATATTAAAAATTACGAAGTAAATCCTAAACACTTATTTCCTCGAAAAAATTCCGGAAAGGATTAAGCATGATTTAATTCGCAATAATAAATGAAAGCGTTATCTTTGTTGTTGCAAAGCTAAGTTTCTCTAGATTGGCAACAAATCCACTACTTTGCTGTTTCAAATGTAAACAATCAATGGCCGCCATTAAGAAGAGGATTTGGCTTAGCGGCACTTAAAGAGCTTTAAAATTGTTGATAATTCTAAACATATTGTTTAGAGATTTACTAAAGGCATAAAAACCTTAACCGGAAGATAAAAACAACATAATTTAATCATTTTTAAAGCAAAAAATTTACAATTTACAAACATATAAGAGTCAAGAAACTGAGATCACTGAGCCGGATAACAGAGTGGATATATATATAAATATATTTATATATGTTTGGTACGGCCGATTGCAACCAAAATACGAGGTGCACATCTACATATTATAGCAGTCCTATGTACAAAATTTCAATGTTCTGAGGCTACTCGTTTTAGAGTTATGCGAGATATGTACGTACGTACATACGTTCGTACAGACGCCACGAAAACTTCTCTTCAGAATTCATTTTAAAGCAGTTTTATTGTTTTTTTTGGAGGAAAAGAGTCTTTTATTCTGTCCTTACGTACAGATATCACGCAAAAACATCGTTAAATTTCATTCGATAGCGGTCAAAATGGATATTTTCGTTGAAATATGCTGCCTGAAACTTTTAGCGATTACAATGCTTCCTTTTTACTTCGTACAAGGAAGTAAAAACCGGTTTGGGAAGAATTTTTGCCCTCGCGCTCAGCGAATTCGATGACGATTAATTAATCGCATTCAAGTGCGACACATAAGGAAATTAAACGTATTTCTAGTGTGAAACAGAAGTAGACTGTTCCAAAGTGGTATTTTTTTACCTTATGAAAAAGGATTCAACTTAGTGACAAGAGAGTTTAGTGGCTTCATTTACATCGAAAATACATCAAGCTTTAAGAAAAAGTTCTAGTTCATTAAAATAAAATTCGAGATTGGGAATATTTGACTTCACATATATATTAATAAGTAATCAGATTTATTTGTTACTAGGCTTAACCGTAACTTCGATATACAGGGAATTTACTGTAATAAACGAAATTGGAGCCAGCATGCATTAAAGTTATTGGAAACTCACGTGCCCATTAGGGACGGTATTCGATTTGACAGAAGTACCGCTGCTCAATGCTTCTATTGAGCAAAGACTTAAATTCCCAAGAAAGACAGCGTGTCTCAACTCACTTAATAGAGTTCGAAGCTGGAGTCACATTGTTATTCCTCAAAGTATACGTCTCTTCATATGTATTATTTGTTCAATACATTTTCTATGAAGTCTTTAAGAGTGCAGTATAAACCATAGAATAGCGATAAACAATGAGTCGAAAAATCGTTTCATAAAACGAATGTAGTTAAAAGACAAAATAGAAAAATCACTTGGAAACTTTTCGAAATAATTATCTTAAATACTTCATTCTAAAAATAAAACAATAGATGTTCCGTTTATAAAAATGGCGACGTATCTTAGGCCTTTCAATATATATTTTAAAACATATCATATCTTCAAAATATACATTTGAATATATATCATATTTTCTAAACATTTATCATGTCTTCTATATATATATCGTAACTTCTACATATATATTTGAATATATATCATATCTAAATATATATTTGAATAATATTATATCTGCAAAATATATATTTTATCTTCTAAATATATATTTGAATATGTATTATATCTTCTAAATATATATTTGAATATATATCATATCTTCAAAATACGTATTTGAATATGTACCATATCTTCTAAACATTTATCATGTCTTCTATATATATATCGTAACTTCTACATATATATTTGAATATATATCATATCTAAATATATATTTGAATATGTATTATATCTTCTAAATACATATTTGAATATATATATCATATCTTCAAAATATGTATTTCAATATGTACCATATCTTTTAAACATATATTTGAATACATAACATATCTTCTAAATATACAAGTATATTAGAAGTATACAAGTATACAAGTAAATATACAAGTATACTTGTATATTAGAATATAATACTTTTAAATTACCGTAAATCTTCAAAACTTTCATAAAAACGGAAAACTCTAATACTCGAATAATCAGCTTGTCGATGAAAAGAGGTACTAAGTGCCGCCCATCTTTGAAATATTTCATCAGTCCTCAATTAATGTGCTTTTATGCTAGGAAGTACACTTTTTAAGTTATATAACTTCTTATCCTGCCCAAGAAATAGTAAAGGAAGAAAAGTAATTTAGCTCTAAAAGATAAATTTGGAGCAACTTAGGTAAAAGTATAATTTACTAATAAAATTAAAATGAAAATAATAATAATAAACCTGAAAGCTTCCAGATTTTACATTACGCCCAAAGGGGTGTTTTTCTAACGTTTTGTATGTTACCTTTATTTATTAAATATCATGATCTTCGTACTTAAACCATAAAACTCAGTTCAACAGCAATATCGCAAAATAATTTTAAAATTACTTTATCTTTAGACTTTACGAAACACAAACTTGCGCGCTAAACATAATTTTTTTTTCCCGTACAGTGTTGCCATTGCTCGCATCGAAATCGTTGAGTTTGTTAATCAAAAATTCGTTAAACTGTTACAAAATATGAAATCGATAATAAAACAAATTCCAAATTAGGGCTTCCAGATGCCCATATTCGGTGGACGATTAAGGTTTTTCAAAATTGGATGACTCTAAGTACCGTTGTTTTACCACAATGCGAGAAACATTCACGCAAATTCGTCATTATTTAATTTCTCTAAATATAACACACGGATCTAATATTTGGTGGCAACAGTTTAAAAAGTGAACCGACATTTATAGTGAATCTACGCAAAATGCCAAAACGAATTTAATAGCCCTTTCTGGGCTAATGCCCTTTGAGCTAATAATTATATATATATTCAAAGAGCAGAAGCAATGACCAGGAGCAGGAATTTGGATGTCGTAGAAGTGTTGAACCATAATGACTAGGAAATTGGGGGGTGAGAAGGCAGATTAAATCTTCAGTTTTATTTTCAGCAACATGTTACGGCTACACACAAGTCGGCACATTAAATGTGCCTGTTTCAAAAGGCTTACATTTTTGATAACTTTGTAGCAAAAATTGCAGCAGCAGACAGACAGCAGTCTAGCTAGGCCAAAGCGTGGAAAGCAAGTGAGCAATTTTCAAGATGAAATCTTAAGTCAAACTGTGTTAGTTTTGGTTCTCAAACTATTTTGATTGGATAGTCAATATTGTTGTAGACTTATTATTGGCTGCTTGAGTTTTAGTTCCATTTACGTCACCAGAATTACGTAAAAGTCATATCACATAGATTTTTCTCGAAATGATGCAGTGCAAATAGATGTTACTATTTTTAGAACAGAGAAGGGAAATTAATTTACGCTGCTAATTTAATCTTTTCCATATTCTTTATTTTTCTTACATATATATGTAATAATAAAATTCCATAATCAAGAATATACTTAGAATTCTAACTGTATGTTCTTTTCATTTTTAATGGCGACGTTCTCTTATTTGAAAGTACGTGGAATTAAATCCACAGCCACGTAGTCAAGTTGTTTTTCCCGCCTTTTCTACACGTACAGTTTTAGAATGTTCTGGAGATATTTAAAGCGAATTGGATTGGCTGACGAGGCTGACGTCATTTCTTGGAAGCTCCGCCTTTTTTAGAGGCTATAAAAGGACTCGCAAAAGGAATATCGGGAGCTTTTCCTTAAATGTCACGATGCAGTAAACTTCATACAAAAAGTTATTAGTAATTCTTTTTATTTACTCCGGATATCTGATTTTTGTAACTGCTATTTCTCCTGAATAATAATAAATCCTGTTTTTGATCCTGTTTTTTAAACTTATCGTCTGATTATTTATGCTACGACTAAAGCTGATACATCCCATATATATATATATATATATATATATATATATATATATATATATATATATGTATATATATTCAGACTTCAGACGGTTAAAAAGTATATAATTAGACAGGTGATTGTTTACCAATAAAAGTGTTCCGAAGAACAAGATTTAACTGTTGTTTAGGGTTCTTGAACTGAAGAAGTTAAGAATACCATACACTTTAACAGTTTTTTCAAAAGAGAAGGTTTGGGAAAGGATCAAAAACTATATAATCACAACAAGGATCATATTATCAAACCTAGGAAGAAAGAGTGCTTCCTTCAGCTTTCAGTTGTATATAAATACTGTCTGGGTATATAATGAGCAGAATTCATTTTCGAAATTTGCAAGGTTTGGTTTGGTTTATGTGATTACACGAGGCACACGAGGGCTATCTTCCAAAGAGGAAAGATGCCTTTTGTGGAGGATTTTCTAAGGCAAACTGATTTGTATACACGTTGCACATGGGAAAAACAACGAAACCGCCCAGCAGCCAGTCCGTTCGCGGGATTCGAACTACTGACCGAAATACCAGTGTTCAGCGAGTTTACCGCTCGGAGGCTGGTGGGATAAAGTTTGTAAGATTAGTTAACGAATTATTATGATTCGAACATTTACTGTAGCTTCTTCTTTAGTCTTCACCAGAATGCAAATTAGTTGTTGAGTATTTAAGCCAAGGGTTTGAATGTTTAAGAGCATTTGGCAACCTTGCTTGCAATTACTTCCTATCTACGGCTTTTCCAAGAGTTATTGCGGCTTTAACCATTTTGATAGCCGACGTTAATACGCGAAGTTAAATAACTGAACCAGCTTACGAAGACCATTTGTGTAGTCTCCGGAACTTCATTTCTGTTATTTTATTACCCGTAAGTCGCAGAGCTTTATTTTGTTGCACAAGTGTTGCCTTCAACTAAATTTAAAGAGTTAAAAATTGTTTTAATCTTCGTAAAACTTTCTTATATTAATTCAGACTACAGCGATAACCAGCTTGTCAACCTGGTAGGGTCCGAAGGACACTGATTTAAGCATCTGTACCAGTAAAAGCTTACAAGTTTTGCAAAACAACTGTTTACAACCAGAGGAATGAGCAAAACCATATATTTATCTGTTTCGACTGTCTATAAGGAAAGGTAATTCTGGATAAGGACTTCGTACGGAAGCACTTGATTCAGTAGCATGTCATGTCTTTCGAAAATTAATTAATGCAAATCATTTAAATTAAAGCTGAACTCATCTTATGCTGCTATCCATATGCTTAAACTGCCTAATTATAAGTGTTTCATGTGTATAAAGAATATTTCAACGAAGATGAAAAGCGCAATATATCTTTCCTGCGTAATTTTCAATCAAATTACTTCCATTAACGTTCTCATTTCAACTCTTAGTAATTTAAAATCTCTTAAGTAAATTATCGGCTAATGATCTATTTCTGGAAAACTAATGTGCAATTTTCTCAATTCATAATACTATATTTCAAGAGAATTAATAACATGTTTGTTTTCATATATATGTTCTCTAAGGATTTATTCATTAATGGGCAGATTCCACCTGTTACACGGAGGTCTTTTGTATTATGCTCTGATAACTACGAAAACACTATACACAGTTTTATATACTGTTAATTGCATGCTTGAAGCCATTAAAAGAGAAAATTGAATATTTAAACTGCCAGTTTCGGAAGAGCTTTCATATACAATTGCAAGAGATATATCACAGCAACTTAACTTAATCCCTTAAGTAAATATCAAGTAACTTTCGACTCATGAATTATTTACGTTAACGGGGCTGAGAAATATAATTTCATCACATTTCTGTTATTATCCCTATAACATGTTTTCCAGCTTGGCTATAAATTGCATTCTTTTAAATGACATAAACAATTTATATCGTATCGAACAATTCATATCTATTGGGTTGGAGGGAAAGTTCTGTCGTATTTTAAAGAAAATATTTGAATTCATTTATAAAAATATGTGTTTAATATTAATCAATTATATATGCTCCGTTATTTGTTACAACCTGTTGCCATCTTCCAGATAACCGATAAATTCCTGTTTTGTAGAAGTTCTCATCCATGGAGTTAAAATAGTCAGCAACTGCCTTAGAAACACTTTCAAAAGACTTGAATTTTTTCCCGTTAGATACTTTTGCACAGATCTGAACAGGTAAATAATCAGAGGGTGCAATGTCAGGTGAATACGGGGGGTGACTAAGGATTTCCCATCCTAACGCATTCAGTTTTTGTAGTGTCACCACTGCAGTATGCGGGCGAGCATTATCGTGATGGAACACTATTCCTTTTCTGGACGCTAATGATGGCCTTTTTTCTTTGATAACTGCATTCAATTTATCCAGCTTATTGCAGTACAGATCCGCGTTGATGTTTTTTCCCTGTTTCAGCAACTCGTAATACACTGGACCTTTCCTGTCCCACCACAAACAAAGCAGTACTTTTCGTTGATGGATACTTGGTTTTGGAACTGTTGCTGATGATGTTCCTGGTTTGCAGTAAGATTTTTTCCTTTTAATATTCTCGTAAAGAATCCACTTTTCATCTCCAGTAACCAGCCTGTCCAAAAACGGCTCCACATTGTGTCTAATCAGATGTGATGAACATATTCTTACACGATCATCAGACAAATTCTTTTCCGTTAATTCATGTGGAACCCAAACACTTTGCTTTAACACAAACCCAAGAGATTTAATGTGATCTCCAACAGTTGTATGATGAATGCCAAACTCTTCTGCAATTTCTCGACTTGTTAAATGTGGATTATTTTCCAACATGGATCGCAAAACATCATTATCGATCTTGGATGGTCGTCCAGATCGAACACTTTCTTTGAGGCTCAGGTCCCCGGAACGAAATTTGCTAAACCATCTTTGACAAGTACGAACATTTACAATATCTTTTCCAAATACCGCACATAAATTTTTACATGCAACAGATGCGTTGCTTCCTTTTTGGAATTCATATAAAATGCAGTGTCGTAAATGCACTTTATCTACCGACATGTTTTTCCCTTTAAATATTACAAGTAAATGATGAACGGTAAAAAAGGGCACCTTTTATATTATACAGCAGCTAAAAAAACAAAAAAAAATCCGATTGACTCACTAGCCAGATTTTTTTTTTTTTTTTTTTATTTACAAGAAAAATCGCCTGCCTATTTAAAATACGACAGAACTTTCCCTCCAACCCGATATATATCGTATATCGAACAATTCATATCATGTCAGAAAAGTCTTTACCCGGTCATTATTTCTTCAACCGTTGATCCCAGATGGGTGGACCATTTGGTCCTTTCATTTACAAAAATGTTTCAAATGACGAAACGATTGTTTTTAGTCCAAAGGGGCTTTGTACCTGAGGGACTATTGTTTTCGTTTTGCGATTTTGTGTCGAATCACTCTGAATATACGTTTCACTTTTGAAACTGTTGCCACCAAATATTATCGCTCTTTATTATATTTGAAGAAATTAAATAATGCAAAATCTGATTAAAGGTATATATGTTTCTCGCATTGTGATAAAACAACGGTACCTAGAGCCATCCAATTTTGAATAACGTAATGCTACTGCGAATATGAACATATGAAAGCCCAAATTTGAAATTCGGAATTTGTTTTATTATCTATTTCATATTTTGTAAAGCATTTATGAGTTTTTGATTAAGAAACTTAACGATTTCAAAGCGAGCAATGACAAAACTTTATGGTGGCAAAAAACATTTTTATCTCTATCGGAAATTCTAAAGATATGCTCATTTTAAAATTATTTTGCGATATTGCTCTTGAACTGAATTTTATGGTTTAGGTGCGAAGAACATGATACTTAATAAATAAAGCTAAGACACAAAATGCTAAAAAAACACCCCTTCGGATGTAATTTAAAATCTGAAACTTTCCAGAGTTTCTTGTGTTATTATTAAATTCTTTTTATTTTATTTTCAACCCTTTGACTAAGAATTGAAAAAAAAAATTACCCCTTTTTCTCTCCAATTGAACAAAATATGTCATAAATACGGAAAGTTTAATATTTGAGATTTTTTTGGCAAACAGGTTTCAAGCCAAAGGCTGGGACACGTATATTCCAGCCATAGTTACGGGTAGGATACATACATCCCGCAACCTAGCGATCGACTTACTATAAGCATACCTATTATTCTGTAAAACTTTATTATATGGAAATAGATTTACATTGCATAGTATAAGGCAGAGCATTCTTTGCATAACCCAACGTTACATATTGGGCAACTCATATTTTTCTTTTTTCTGAGTATACTATAGCGGCGTCTTGTTTTCCAACTATTGGAAGATGATCCTCAACAATTAGGAGATTCTTCTTTCTCTCCTTCTACGGAATGAATTTTTCTCTTGAATGAACTTTGATACTCTCTTTCTCCTTTAAAACCTTTAATGGCACACATACAGGGGTTGTACAAAAATATGGAAACACCTTTAAAAAAACATTTTTCTTTGCTTAATATGGTGTAGGAAACCCGTTGGCATCCAAAACAGATTGCAGTCTTCTCGGAATAAATAAATACAGTTCCTGTATGTTTGCCAAGGGAATATTATACCATTCTTCCTGCAAAACGGTGGCAAGTTCAGATAACGATGTTGGCGGTGGATAACGAGAACGCACTTTCCGTTCCAATGTAGACCACAAAGGTTCCATAATATTCAGGTCTGGTGACTGTGGTGGCCAGGGGAGATGGGACAACACATCCTCGTGCTCAGAAAACCAGTCCTGGACAATGTGAGCTGTGTGAACAGGGGCTTTGTCGTCTTGGAAGATACCATCACCATCGGGGAACAAAGTTTCTACCATGGGATGAACTTGATCGGCCAAAATGTTCACATAAGTCTTGGCAGTCATGTGCCCTGACACAGTTATCATGGGGCTAGCAGAGAACCACGATATGGCTGCCCAAACCATAACAGAACCCCCGCCATGTTTCACTCTTGGCAACAAGCAGTCTGTATTATAGGCTTGAGATGGCGTTCTCCAGACGTAAACTCGGCCAGAAGTGGGAAACAATGTGATAGAAGACTCGTCAGACCGTATTACTCGCTTCCACTGCTCTATAGTCCAGGCTTTATGACTTAAACACCCCCTTTTCCTGTTACGGGCATTAGCATCACTGATGAGTGGCTTCTCAATTGCAGCACGGCCAGCAATTCCCTGTTTATGAAGCTCCCTTCTAATTGTTTTGGTACTCACAGGGTTCGGTAACACAACATTCATTTCAGCAGTAACTTTTGCAGCTGTGGTCTTCTTATTTTTCGTCACAATTGCCCTGAATGATCGTCTGTCACGAACACTCAGGACACACTTTCGTCCGCGATGTGATTTAGCAGATGATGTTTTTCCGCTTTCCAAATATGCGGAATAAATCTTCGATACAGTACCTCTTCAAACACTAAACACCTCGGCTACCTTGCTTACGGAAGCACCTACCATACGTGCTCCAACAATTTGCCCACGTTCGAAGTCTGTTAACTGTGACATAATGCAATGACAACCTCACATAACAGTACTCCGACAACAACTGAACTGTTTAGCACATTTACGAAGTTGTATAGGTGGCGTCAGTAGTGAAAAATGCCAGCGCCACCTACATATTTCATTAAAATCAATCTTTCTTTTCAAACATGCATTTCACAAGGTGTTTCCATATTTTTGTCCATCCACTGTATGTCCTGTTAGTAGTCAAAGGCTTAAACTTAAAGAGCCACCCAAACGGGATGATGGTTATCGACACTGATTACTGTATCGAAAGGCCCGGGATCGAGTCCTGAAGAAAGCATGCATGTTTTACGGCATGGGAGCATTCTAAACACATGGCGAGCCGAAAGTCCGCTCGTGTGGATTTATGGTAGGGGAAGAGGTTTGGGAGACCCTCGGAACTGTCTTGTATTAACTCATTACACATGGGGAATTAACTCATTACACATGGGGAAAACCAAAAACAACCACGCAGTCGGTCGGTTCGCGGGATTTAATGTTCAGCCACTGGCAAGCCTTCTTGTACTCCTTGCCACAATGAATTTCGTGGTCTTGTTCTGATGAGGTCAGACAAGCAAGATTGGCAACAACTACAAATTTTGAGAAATCATTTTGGGGGAAATACGAAATCTAATTTTTTACACCTTCTTCCGAACCCTACACTTACGTTTAGGAAAGTATTTTACACTCATAAAAAATAAAACACAAAAAGTTTGACTTCAGTACAACAAAAATCGACCGAGATACTTAATTTCAAAATCTGCCATTTTTAAGCCATTTTCAATTTTTACTGATGGGTCGGTTAGTAAATAAATTTTAAAAAATCGACTTCCCCCCTTAAATGCCATACAATGATGTTCTTAAGTGATTCAGTAGTGTCTTCAATTTATACTTTTTTTTACATTTGATAAAGAATTGTCCCACACAGTTTATCAGTTTTCAAGTCGTAAAAATACGTTATTAATATTCTCATGAAATTTTATTACTGTTATTTATTATTTAATCATAATCGGATAACCTTAAAAAGTTCATTAAGTAGCAAATATTTTTCTTTTTATTTATACTGTTATTTATTATTGTTACTTATTATTTAATCATAATCGGACAACCTTAAAAAGTTCATGAAGTAGCAGATATTTTTCTTTTTATTTACAGCAAATAAATTACGAGTTACCTATGTGCCAATACTGAAGCCTGCCTGCGTCTTCTAAAGCACGAATTCTATAATATTCTGTGAATAACACCTCGATTTAAAAAAAAACATTTAAAACATTTAAAATATTTGAAAGACTTCAATACTTTCACACTAATACGCACTAAGAAATCCTTAATCTCTTAATATCAGAAGCCTCTCTCTAAACTGATATTTATTTTTATTTACATTCAAAAGCATGCATTTCGCTCTTCAGTTTGTGTACGTCCCCTGAATATGATGCTTCACTTTAATGTCAAATATCTCGCTCGATTCTTGCCATACGGGAATCAAAAATTTTGTACATTTTCCTAAATACAGGGTACTAATTCAGAAGTCAAACAACAAAAATCAGCGTTATATTTTCAAAATTTTCACAGGACTAGTTTCGATGGTTTTACCGACAAATGGTGCCACTTGCTTGTTCTTGTCCAGGCTTTCTTATCTTAACTAATCATTATTTCCTATCTTGTTCATTTGCGGTTTTGCAGCTGAGGATGGTGGTTGGGTAAAACCATCGAAACTAGTCCTGTGAAAACTTTGAAAATATAACGCTGATTTTTGTTGTTTGACTTCTGAATTAGTATTTGTTCGGCGTGTTATTGTGTCTTAATTAAATACAGGGTGTTTATAAAGTCTCTATACATTCTTGCTTAAACAGGCTTTATTCTGAAAAAAGTTATTTACATGAAAATGCAACATAATAGAACACTATATTAGTAAAATTCAGCGTGTTCCCCCTTGAGTGTCTAAGCACAATGGCCCCCGTTTCGCTACACTCCAGAACACCTTATATAAAGCTATTGGTGTAATTTCAGCTGCTACAGCCATTATTCGCTGTTTTTTAATTGTTCAATGCTGCCAGTCTTCACTCGGTACACTTTGCACTTGACAAAACCCGATACGCAAAAGTCTAGAGGAGTTAAGTCTGGTGACCCTAGAACACAAAGCCGTTGAGAGCCACGACCAATCCACCTATCCATCAAGATAATTACGCACCATCAAGATAATTACGTCCATCAAGATAATTACGCACAATAATGGCAAAATGGAGAGGTGCTCCCTCCTGTTGGTAGACAACACCGTTAATAACACTACACTCGGTACTTCACTCGATTAATAATACTTCACTCGATTAATAATACTTCACTCGATTAATAATACTTCACTCGGTACACTCGGTACTTCACTCGGTACACTTGGTACTTCACTCGATTAATAATACTTCACTCGGTACACTTTGCACTTGACAAAACCCCATACGCAAAAGTCTAGAGGAGTTAAGTCTGGTGACCCTAGAACCCAAAGCCGTTGAGAGCCACGACCAATCCACCTATCAGGAAAAGTTCCATCAAGATAATTACGCACAATAATGGCAAAATGGAGAGGTGCTCCCTCCTGTTGGTAGACAACACCGTTAATAATACTACACTTGGTACTTCACTCGATTAATAATACTTCACTCGATTAATAATACTTCACTCGGTACACTTTGCACTTGACAAAACCCCATACGCAAAAGTCTAGAGGAGTTAAGTCTGGTGACCCTAGAACCAAAGCCGTTGAGAGCCACGACCAATCCACCTATCAGGAAAAGTTCCATCAAGATAATTACGCACAATAATGGCAAAATGGAGAGGTGCTCCCTCCTGTTGGTAGACAACACCGTTAATAATACTACACTTGGTACTTCACTCGATTAATAATACTTCACTCGGTACACTTTGCACTTGACAAAACCCCATACGCAAAAGTCTAGAGGAGTTAAGTTTGGTGACCCTAGAACCCAAAGCCGTTGAGAGCCACGACCAATCCACCTATCAGGAAAAGTTCCATCAAGATAATTACGCACAATTATGGCAAAATGGAGAGGTGCTCCCTCCTGTTGGTAGACAACACCGTTAATAAGACTATCTAATATATCTGTTAATAATATTAATACAACTGTTAATTCCACATACGTTAATGTCTGTACAATGGCGCCCGAACTAAAAAAGGCGGTGGATGATGATTCTCCACCAGCGGGATTTAGCGATTGGGTCCTCTAATTACCAGTCACCCTTTAAAAGGGGGAGTATATAAGGTATATCTCGCCCCCTCTTAGCATGCCTTCATGGTGTAGTGGTCAGCACGCTTGACGAGAATTCGAGAGCTCCTGCGAGGGCACTGCTCATTTTTCATCTCTCAGCATCAAAAATCCTAATGTCTCTACAATGTAATACTTGAAGCCCTGATGTGCCGTTTTCAATCGCAGCATTTGCTCTGATTGGCTTTCTCCGGTACCAATTAAGAGCAAAATGCTACTTCTTCACAGTACAAATTTCCGTACGGTTAATTCTTGATAGTCCTTAGGAGATAGTCTCCTTATTCTTTCTCGATGCGTTTCTACTGTCCTCATTTCTGCCTCTCAGAGTGGAATGCACCCTATGTTGTATGGTAGTTATTGCTCGTCTGGATAGTTACTATCACCCATCTTAATTCTTAAAAACAATTTAGAACCACCCTGTATATTTATATGTACATATATATATATATATATATACATATATGTGTAATAATAAAATTCCATAGTCAAGAATACACTTAAAATTCTAACTGTATGTTCCTTTCATTTTGAATGGCGACGGTCTCTCATTTGAAAGTACGTGGAATTAAATCCACAGCCCCGTAGTCAAGTTGTTTTTCCCGCCTTTTTCTACACGTACAGTTATAGAATGTTCTGGAAATATTTAAAGCGAACTGAAATGGCTGAAAAGGCTGACGTCATTTCTTGGATGCTCCGCCTTTCCATAGGCTATAAAAGGACTCGCAAAAGAATAACGGCGGCTTTTCTTTAATGTCACGATGCAGTAAACTTCATACAAAAAGTTATTAGTAATTCTTTTTATTTACTCCGGATATCTGATTTTCTAACTTCTATTTCTCCTGAATAATAATAAATGGATCCTATTTTTAGTGCAAAGGGACTTGAGTCCCGAAGGACTATTGCTTTCGTTTTGGCATTTTGTGTCGGACTCATAAATGTCGGTTCACTTTTCAAACTGTTGCCACAAAATGTTAGAGTCCTGCATTATATTCGAAGAAATTAAATAATGAAAAATCTGCATAAATGTATGTATATTTCTCGTATTGTGATAAAACAACGGTACATAGAACAATCGAATTTTGAATGACGTAATCCTACTACGAATATGGGCATCTGGAATCCCAAATTTGAAATTTGGAATTTGTTTTATTATCGATTTCATATTTTGTAAAACTTTAACGAATTTTTGATTAACAAACTCAAGAATTTCAAAGCGAGCAATGGCAACGTTGTGCAGAAAAAACATTTTTATCTCCAGCGCGTGAGTCTCTGTATCGGAAATTCTAAAGATATGCTCGTTTTAAAACTATTTTGCGATATTCCTGTTGCACTGGATCTTATGGTTTAAGTGCGAGGAACATGATATTTAATAAAGAAAGGTAACACACAAAATGTTAAAAAACGCACCTTTGGACGTAATTTAAAATCTGAAACATTTCAGATTTTTTTTTTTTTTTTTAACTTATTGTCTGATAATTTAAGCTACGACTAAAGCTGGTACATCACATATATATATATATATATATATATTTAGAACTGAGAAGTTTCATATTATAATTGCATATATTATTAATGCCACGCTGTATGCTGCGAAATTAGTCAACTAAGCAAGAGTAGCCAAACTTCCATTATTTAATTTTGATTTAATTACCTCTCTATGTATTGTTGCGTGCGTACGGGTTCGTAATAGATTGAATGCACAAATCCGCTAATAGGTTAAGAAAATGTATTCCTATAAAAAGAAATATATCAGAACTCTGGAACTTTCCTCAGAGATATTCGTACAAGTTTTCACAATATCACGCATTAATAACCTGTTGTTATACTTCAAACTACTAAAAACGTTAGATACACCGCAATGCACAGCGCATTTAAAGAGAAAGCTAAACCGATCTCACGCTGAGTTCGCAACAATAACAATAGCAGCTAACTAAACAAATGGAGCTGAGATGCTTTCTCCCTAGCTTTTTAAAATTTTCAACAAGTCGCGAGAAATTTCTAGTAATTTCTTCTCTCGAGATTTCTGGAAAGCAATAACAGGACGGAATCGCGGTTACAACTAACATAGTGGTCAGTTACGTTTATTCAATTTCAATACAAATTACCGAGATTTCAGAAAAGTCTTACCTCTTGGTTCTATTTCTATTAAGAAATATACAATAAATGACAGACAGCAGAGAATTTTACATTTATTAATTTCGATTCAACTTCACTTCAGTAGTTTGCCGTTCCTTTGCGCAAGGCATAGATCAGCCGTTCTTAAGCAATCTACACTATTGCCAGTGCAAGCTAGATAACTAATATACACTCGTACCTTTAAATCATATTTAAACTCACTTCTGAAAAAAACTGATGCAATAATAGGAAAGTAGAACAGAATTCGCATAAAAATAACTGGAATATTATAAGTCCTTACAGTTATATGTTTTTAGTTTGAAGGATTATATTAATTTTATAACAGTTCAATTTTGAGTTAAACTTCCTTTCCTATCCATCGCTTCTTAATTTAAACGTACCAGTTCCGGCCAGAACGTAGTTTTAGAATCACGTCTGAATGCTAATGAGGAAGAGCGGTATTTTAACCGTGAAGTTCTACTGTCTTAGTGAGAGAGATACCAGATATTCTGGCTAGCACGCGTCCGCCTTTTTAGGCTACTCCCTCTTAAGCTATTGTTACGCTCGGCCGTACTTCAGGCCCTTGATAGCTTCGCAGTCAACTAGCATTAAGGGAGCCAACTCTGTTAGAATTTTGTGATATCTTCGGCTATATCTTCTTAATTAAGATTAGTTAAGTTTTAGTTCTTAGTTTCCTAAGCTGAAGCCCAAGTGTCGGCTTTATTGCACAACTCCAAAATGGAGTTGTGTTAAACTTTAGTTGGAATAATAAAGGATTATTTCACCCTTCTCACGTGTTGTTTTCTGCCCCACGAACTCAAGCGATTTTTCGCTTACTAGTTCTTAAGATTCTTCCCATTCAACTGTAACTTAGAAGTACACAGTAGAGAGTCTTACAATTTATTTGTTTGAAGATTAATTACATTTAGACATTAAATAGCTAAAATACCTTTCGCAATTGTGTGAAAAAATTCTTAAGAGGTGTTGGAACCCCAAAATCTTCAAAACATTGTGATTTCGGATTTTGGCATTTTCAAATTCTCTATACTTTTATCTTTCCAAAAATACCATTCTTTAATCTCTATGAAAATTAGAACTGTAAAAAAAATCTAGTTTTAATTTGTCATCTACTGCTTTCATCAATGAGGATTTTTACATAAAAACGCGTTTTTCTCCAAACGTGATTTTTTTATACTCAATGTACCTTTTCTTAGGAACTACTGCTCACAGGTATCTAAACTTTATTGCTTATTTATTAGGTTCCCTAATATTACTGAATATTTACTGAAATGAGCTTTTTGTAATAAACTTAGAAAAAAAAATTAATTTTTTTGTGTGAGAAAAGTGCTAAATTTTACTATGCCTAACAAAATATTCTGTAATTTACTTTGAAATTGAAAATGTTTCAAAAGCTCATTTCAGTATAATCAGATAGGTATACTTTAGTTGCAGAAAAAATTTCAAGCTTTTATCTACAGCGGATTTTGAAAAAAGGTACATCGAAAATGGCCAATTTAACATTGTCGGTATAGGGGTTTCTGATACCCATTAAATGAACTTCTAAACGCATGTTTAATCGGCGATTTTTTACGCTTTGGAACTCTTAACATAAACATTAGCTTTGAAGTACAAAGAATCCTCCTTTTTGTTCGCTTACAAACTAGCAGGAAGGATATTTATTTCTTGCTGAAAAATGAAGCAACAGTTCTTTTGTAATGGCACAAACTTGCATTAATATTCCCCCGTTTCTCATCTATCACGCGAAAAGTTTCAGGTAATTCGAGGAGGAACATTTCACCGATTCGTGCATCGTTTATTACACTATTGATTGATGACGTAATATAAAAGGTAAGGTTCAACTGTAAAATCACAGTTATTCTACGACTTTTAAACTTGTTAAGAATACGTGCCCTTGTATTCCTTCATCATTGTATTCTGTATTCAGAAAATACTATCAATCTGACTCAAATAATATTTATTTTTTTAGAGAGTTAAAAACTGTTTCAAGACGTCTTTGTCATAAACGGTATCGTATGTCTGAGAATAGGGCATTATAAATGCTTAGAACACGGTAGCAAAACATTATAAAATGTGTAACCTGAATTCATATTCATTCCTGTATAGAATAAGTTAAGACGAGAAGACTTTTGTAATAATTTAATAACTTCAAACTTTATTAAGGGGGCTCATACACCTTAAACCCCTTATGATCTTCGAATATGTGACTGTTGCAAGAATTGGGATATTTTATTTATTTCAAAAGGAATTATTTCCAACTTTTTACAGCTGATTACATGATATACCTACTTTGGAAACGAGTAACCAGATAGTTTGTGTTGCCACAAATATTTTTGTAATTTAATCCGATTTTGACAAAATCTTTCGTCACGTTTCCATCTTGCGCACATGATATTTTAAAAATGACTAATGGTACATACTTGAAATTTGATGGAATTCTTTATATGGACACTATTTTCTAACTGAACCAAAAATCTGATGAATATTTTAAAATAAAGAAAATATTGCAAATTTTTTTAATAAAATAAATTTTATGAACTCAACTCCAAATAAAATAAAAATTTTAAATGAAATTCTTAGAACTTTTGGTTCACAGTAGTTTCTAAATGTAATAAAAGCTTTATATTAAATATGGAATTTAATTATGCACTAGAATGTTTTAAACTGTGCGCGCAAGGTGGAAGCATGACGAAACATTTTGTCAAAAAGCGGATTAAATTATAAAAATATTTGTGGCAACACAAACTTTCTGATTATTGTTTCAGAAAGCAGCTATATTATGGAGTCAGCTGTAAAAAGTTGGAAGTAATTGCTTTTAAAATAAATAAGTTATCCCAATTCTTGCAACAGTCACATATTCGAAGATCGTATGGGTTTTAAGGTGTATGAGTCCCCTTAAAAGAGGTTGTGTTTTGCAATGAACCTGATAAAAAGAAACCAATGTTAGTAAACGCATTCTCGGCTTTATGAAATTTCTTTTGAGTCTAATTCGTTTTTCCGAAACACACTTCCAAGTATTTTTTTTTTTTTTTACTTGTAGATAAAAACCCTAAGGATACTTTTGAATTTACAGAAAAATTTCTTTACCATGTAAAGAATTGCAGATTACATTTCTTTACCATGTAAATAAATGTGATGTTGTTGATGTAAGCAAATTATGTTTTATAAACCTTTTCGCACCGACTATCATGCATACGACATACGCGCCAGCAAAAAACGCAATCACATCCCGGCTGGCACGCAGGCAGAACCTTTTCTCGTTCACCCTCGGCCGTCACACATATTAAAAGGTATTTCTCCCACTTTCCTAGCGTCCTTCGGGCCCACCAGCGGCCGAGCGGTAAAGTCGCTGAACACTGGTAGTTCGGTCCGAGGTTCGAATCCCGCGAACGGGCTGGCTACATGGGCGTTTTCGTGGTTTTCCCCATGTGTAACGTGTATACGAGCCAGTTTCCCTTAGAAAGTCCTCCACGAAAGGCATCCCTCCCCTTAGGCAGATAGCCCTCGTGTGCTTTGCCATAATTAAATACACCAACACCAACACCTAGCGCCCTTCGTGGTGTAGTGGTTCTGCACACTGGACAGGTATTCCAGAGGACAGTGGTTCGATTCCCGGCGAAGGCAGTTGTATATTTTTCATCTTTTCTGCTTCCAAAAAATCCCAATGACTCTACAGTGGCGCCCGAACAGGGACGGGTTGTGGATGACGATTCTCCACACCCAGGATTTGACGACTAGGTTCCCTAAAACCCTAGTTGCCCTTTAAAAAGGGGAGTATATAAGGTATTTCTCCCACTTTCCTAGCGTCCTTCGTGGTGTAGTGGTTCTGCACACTGGACCGGTATCCAGAGGTCTGTGGTTCGATTCCCGGCGAAGGCGGTTGCATATTTTTTATCTTTTCTGCTTCCAAAAAATCCTAATGACTCTACAATATTACAGAATTACGTTACTGGTTATAGCTTGTTTAATTTATATTTTTATTGATAACTTCGTCAGGTATGTTCCAAGTGGACTGAAATTTTCATATACCGCCAAAACAAAAATATCTCACAAAAGAAGCCTCACAAAAAGAGGTTTGAATGTATTGCATTTTGCTCAGTGGCAACACATTTCTTTCATATCGATGAATTTTCGGACGTAATTTAAACGTAAATGTCTTACGCTCTGCAGATTTAGAACGCAATGTTTTTAAATCGTCGAATTTTTAATCAAAAATTCGTTCAATTAGCGTAAAATATAGTGCGGACCCCGTGAAGTGGTTTTTGAGGAATCTTATGGTTTGATTAATTTTATGAGACCTTTTCCTTGTAATGAAAGTGAAGTGATAGAGTTTCATGAAGATCGGAATAAAACTGTAGATTCAAACGAAAAACGAACTCAAAACACACGTAAAACACAAAAAAAGAACAGAAAATCCCAGACCAAATTTGCTCGAAAATGTTGCAGACTAACATTTAGCTATCGCTAAATTGCTCAAATAGTTCCCTGGTCATCACACACACACCACAGATTCTGTCTGATTTAAAATTTTCTGCATTTCTGTGTCGAGCATAAAAGTCGAGAAATCGACCGGTGTTTCGAGATTGCATGAAACCGTTTCTACCAAGAATCTAACCTCTTTCAAAGGTGATACTTTCGGGTCTAAGCAGACTGCGCGAAATTTTTTATTATACATTTTGGTCTAAACACTTTCCCACATGAAGTTTAATATGGAGATATTTCCCTGCTCTGCCACAATAATAATCTGCCATAATAATAATAATAATAATAATCTCTCCATAATAATAATAATCGAACTTTAATTAATAATATTTTAATTAATAATATTAATAATATTTAATTAGTCAATTCGAATTTGAAACTTCGTTTTGAATAATTAAATACTCGTCTGCAACATTAATTAAAAATATTTAATAAATGTTGCAGATAAAAATTTTCAGACTTAAAAATTTGACGATAATTTTGAATTTCAGAAATAAACTTGTAAGGATTATGTTAATTTTATTAACAATTAAATTTTCAGTTAAATTTCCTTTCCTATCGATTCTTAATTTCAACTTACGACTTCCGGCCAGAACGTTAGTTTTAGAATCACGTCTGAATATATAATGAGGAAGAGCGGTATTCAACCGCGAAGTTCTTAGGTCTTACTGAGAGAGATACCAGGTATTCTGGCTGCACGCGTCCACCTTTTTAGGCTACTCTCTCGTAAGCCATTACCCCGCTCGGCCGTACTTCAGGCCCTTGATAGCTTCGCAGTTTATTAACGTTAAGGGGCTAATTCTGTTAGAATCTTGATAGCTTGGGTTATATCTCTTTAATTAAAATTACTTTAGTTGAATTCTTAGTTTCTTAAGTTCCAGCCCGAGTGTCGTCTTTATTGTACACTCCAAGACGGAGTTTTGTTAAACTTTAGTTAGAATAATAAAGGGTTAGTTCACCCTTCTATCTTGTTTCCTGTCACACGAACTCAAGCGATTATTCGCTTATCAGTTCTTAAGATTCTTCACTTCCAACAGTAACTTAGAATTACGCAATGAGAAAACTTAGAAATTATTGATTACTAGTTTCCTTAAATTTTAAAAGCAAATTTGTAAAAAAACAATATTTTATTACAAATTGTTGCAACTAGATATATATAAGGTATAAATAGTTAATACAAGGATACTTGGTGAAATTGCTTTAGTTTTGCCGTTGCAGTCTGCACACATCATTATGAATATTTTTTTGGTTTATTTGATTATGGCAAAGCACCCGAAAGCTATCTTTCTAAGGTGAGGGATGCCTGCGAGGAGGACATTTCTAAGGGAAATTGGAAAGTATATACGTTACACATGAAGAAAAACCCCAAAACGCCCAATGCAGCCGTATGAAAACTCTTTTCAAGAACTGCGCTAATTAAACGTATGTTTAAAACAATATCAGTTAGATATACAATAAATTATACTAAACAAGCAAATTATTTAAAAATTCTGATGTGTACACCACATCACTTCCTTGTACGGAATATTAAATTATATGCATTTTTTCTTGCATTTCATTTAAACTTTATTGAATTAAATCTACTTCGTTGATAGCATATAAACCACAATAGAATAAATGCACTCTTTTCACTATATTTTTTTATCATAACGACAAGTCTGGCGCTAAGTTCACTTAACAGTGTTATATTTCGTTCATATTATAACTCAGAATGCACAAAATTTATATCATTTGAAGAATTATCGAGTCGTTGCCACAAGTTCTATTCACATATTATAATAAAGCTAGAACGATGTATAAACAAAATCAAGCAAACTAAACAAAAAAAGAAACCGTTTTACACAGACGATTGAGTATTTCTCATTCAATTAATTCAGTTCTCAATTCGCAACAAGGCAAAATACATAAAAAACTCAAAATATATATTAACAATTACGAAGTAAATCTTAAAAACGTATTTCCTCGAAAATATTCCAAAATGGATTAAGCATAATTTAGTTCGTAATAATAAAATAAAGCGTTATCTTTGTTTTTGCGAAGCTTAGTTTCTCTAGATTGGCAATAAATCCGCTATTCTGCCAAGTTTCAAATGTAAACAAACATGGCAAAAATAATTAGACTTAGCCGCACTTAAACAACTTTTAAATCGCTGGTAACTCTACAAATATTGCATGCAGATGATTAATTAAAGAAATAAAAACCTTAACCGGAAGATAAGAACAGCATAATTTAATCATTTTTTAAAGTAAAAAAATGCACAATTTACAAACATATAAGAATAAAGAAACTGAGATCACTGAGCCGAGTAACAGAATGGATATATATATACATATATTTATATACGTTTGGTGCGGCCGATTGCAACCAAAATACGAGGTGCACGTGTATAGCAGTCCTATATACAAAATTTCAACGTTCTGAGGCTACTCGTTTTTGAGTTATGCGAGATACGTACATACGTATGTACGCACAGATGCCACTAAAAATTCTCCTCAGAATTCATTTTAAATCAGTTTTATATATTTTTTTTTTTTTTTTGGAAAAAACGAGTCCTTTATTCTGTCCTTACGTACAGATGTCACGCAAAAACATCGTTAAATTGCATTCGATAGTGATAAAAATGAATATTTTCGTTGTAATATGCTGCCTGAAACTTTTTGCGATTAAAATGCTTCCTTTTTACTTCGTACAAGGAAGTAAAAATGAATAAGAAAATGTTTAAGGAGTATGCATGCCACTCTTATGTTAACTCAATTATGTTAATACTCAGTTAGAAGTACGTTCATTTTTTTTAATAAATACCGCGTACACTTTGCACAAAAAAGGCGGGAAGTTCTATATCTTATATTCTACTGCGCGGATTGACGAAATTCAACGTTTGTCTTTCATGTCTCGAAAGCGCGACTTAGGTTATGTATTGGATTTATACGTAACATTACTCGGTATGACTCCGTTTTGAAGACCGTAAAAAAATTGCAGCGAAAATGTATGCGCAAAAGCGCCAAATCTAGCAAACGCGCCCATTTAGCAGCGCGCCACATCTAGCGTTCTTTAACTATGTACACATCGACCTATTTTCACTTAAAAAGTAAAGGATAATTGACAAAAATCCAATTGTTTTTAACCCTTGTAAAAAGCGGCAAACAAATAAGTGGGCGATTCTGCACTTTGCCGAGAATTTTCTCAAAGGCATCATCCATTATAGAAAATTATGTTTGAACAACCAACGAGATGAAACTATGCTTTAGCGATATAACTCGGTGGCAAAATAGCGATGCAGGCATCTATTCAGTTATGTTTAGCAATTTTTATATAAATTATAATAATGATCTGAAATAGTTATTGACTCTTATGCTTCCATTCGGTCATGTTTAGCCTTTTTTATATAAATTATAATAATAAAAAAGTATTATATGAAATTAATCTTTCATCTAAACTAAACATCAATCTTAGATAGTTATTTACTATTATACTTCCTTTCTCGCGTTATGGTTGCTGCAATTATTTTTGGCAGCACTGGCATCAACAATAGTTTGGCGATTTTTTACGGCCCTCAGAACCGAATAGTACCCATTACTCTAACATAGGCATAAAATCAGACTTATTTCTGAAATGACATGCCTTTTTTTTTTTTTTTTTTTTTTTTTTTTTTTTTTTTTTCTATATTCAGATTCTATAACTCAAGTTATGCCAAGCTACTAAGGTTTGTAAGAACCGGAACAGCAGATTTTAAAACAATCAGCTCTCAAAATTTTAGTTCCTCAGTGTTAACTGAATTTGATATATACAGGCTGCGGCAGGGAAACTTTTTTATTTGAGACGTGCACCATCTAGCGACATTTACTCTGAGCGGGTGGGGGTGGCGCTCATTGGAAAAAGCGTATCCAAAGTTTTATGTCATGTAGGTTTAGTAACGATCATGCAGTGGACGAGAGAGGAGCGCGCGTTCTCCGTGGAGTCGTACTTTTCAACGTACTGCATTTTCATCCATATAAATTGGCAGTGATGCAAAAACTTAATCTATGCAATTTTCTTTCACGAAAAAATGCATGCGAAGCCGTTCTTGACAATACGCCTCATGATGCCATTGTGTTCTTTAACAATGGGGCTCATTTTCATCTTTCCGGTTGCAGCATGCATTAACACGTTGAGCCGGACCGGCGAACTTTCCGCGTGGCCAGCGTCGGTCCCTGGGGACCGGCAGTGAACGTTCCGTGTGGCAGTAAACTTTTCGTCGTTCCCTGGGGACCGGCACTGGAATTTTTGTTTGGCTGGCTTCCGTCCACGGGACCGACAATATTAAAGTTAAAAAATAAATATAGTCTCAATGAAATGTAATCAAATTTAGTTTTAATGAAATGTATTGAAACAGTCTAAACAAAAATACGGCTTAACTCGCTGCCGGCTGAACGGAAAGGACAGCAAATTCGGCGCCGCGCTCAACGTGTTAAGGGGACTCATACATCTTAAAACCCATAAGATGTTCGAATAGGTGACTGTCGCAAGAATTGGGATAACTTATTTATTTTAAAAGCAATTACTACCAACCTTATACAGCTCACTACATAATATAGCTGCTTTCTGAAATAGTAATCAGAAAGTTGCCACAAATATTTTTATAATTTAATCCGCTTTGTGACAACATTTTTCGTCGTGTTTCCAACTTGCGCGCACAGTTTAAAACATTCTGTTTCATAATTTAATTCCATATTTAATATATAGCTTTTATAACATTTGAAAACTACTGTGAACCTAAAATTCTAAAATTTTCATGTTAAATTTTTATTTTATTGAGTTTATAAAATGTATTTTATTAAAAAAATTTGTAATGTTTCCGTCCATAAAATTTTGCAATACTAAAATATTCATCAGATTGTTGGTTCCGTTAAAAAATAGTGCCCATATAAAGAATTCCATCAAATTTCAAGTATGTACCATTGTCCATTTTTAAAATATCATGCGCGCAAGATGGAAACATGGCGAAATATCTTGTCACAAAGAGGATTAAATTGCAAAAATATTTGGGGGAACACAAACTTTCTGGTTACCAGTTTCCAAAGCGGCTATATTATGTAGTCAGCTGTAAAAAGTTGGAAGTAATTGCTTTTAAAATAAATAAAATATCTGAATTCTTGCAACAGTCATAGATTCGAAGATCATGAGTGTGTTTAAGGTGTATGAGTCCCCTTAAGCAAAACATGCGATAATGGAGTGGCATGAATCTCCGAGAATTTCATGAGCAGCCCGTCCATACAGAACGTATGACTGTTTGGTGTGCATTGCCCAGAATAGACATCATTGGACCATGATTTTCTGGAGAACATTTACCTGGAAGCCTTATCTCCTTACGAGGCGATCGTCAGTGGCCAGCGCGGTTGTCTGATTTAGCCCCGTGTGATTTCTTTTTGTGGGGCTATCTAAAATCTCTAACGTCAAAAAACCCTGGCTCAACTGAAGAACAATCTTCAAGCTGCTATCGACAACATACCAGTCGATATGCTGGTAAAAGTGGAAAGAAACTTCAAAACTCGACTATCTCCATTGCATTGACCAGAACGGAGGCCAGCTTAATGATATTATATTTAAACCGTAATAAAAAAAAAACTTTTAAGTTTCTCCCTATAACGTGGAAAAATATTAAACTGATATCGTTTATACTATTTGTGTTATTCATTTTTTTTTTTTTTTTTTTTTTTTTTAGTCCAAAGGGATTTGAATCCCGAAGGACTATTAGTTTCGTTTTGGCATTTTGCGTCGGACTCATAAATGTCGGTTCACTTTTCAAACTGTTGCCACAAAATGTTAGAGTCCTGCATTATATTAGAAGAAATTAAATAGTGAAAAATCTGCATAAATGTATGTATATTTCTCGTATTGTGATAAAACAACGGTACATAGAGTCATCGAATTTTGAATAACGTAATCCTCCAACGAATATGAGCATGTGGAAGACCAAATTTGAAATTTGAAATTTGTTTTATGATCGATTTCCTATTTTTTAAAACTTTGACGAATTTTTGATTAACAAACTCAAGGATTTCAATGCGAGCAATGGCAACGTTGTGCAGAAAAAACATTTTTATCTCCAGCGCGTGAGTCTCTGTATCGGAAATTCTAAAGATATGCTCGTTTTAAAACTATTTTGCGATATTGCTGTTGCACTGGATCTTATGATTTAAGTGCGAGGAACATGATATTTAATAAAGAAAGGTAACACACAAAATGTTAAAAAACGCCCCTTTGAACGTAATTTAAAATCTGAAACGTTTCTGATTTTTTTTTTTTTTTTTTATTATTATTAAACTTACTTGATTCCTTCCTTCACAGTGCGAAGTTTAGGGTCAATAAAACTCTTAGCCATTTTCTAATTTGGTTTTAAAATTTGTATTTTTTGGTAATTTTTTATAAATTTTCCAAAAGATGTTTTGAATTATAGCGTATACACTTTTTACTATTGTTTTAAAATAAATGTATTTTCAGGCATACTGCAAAAAGTTAGAGTTCTTTATTCAAAAATGTTCACGAATTTTATATTGGCACGTTCTGAAATTTGGCATATTTGTTATAAGAGATGATAACGTCAAATGTGCTTTACGGACTTGGTTGAAATTATTTGAAAGAATGGGCGATGTACGTTTTTCCTCTCGCGCACAATGGAAAAAAAGGAAAGGAAAATAGGTTACTATAAATGAAGATTTTCAGTAAGTGACTTATTCTTGGCGCAAACTGTAAAAAATGCGCCAAGATAAATTTTTAAAATTCTCGGTACGTTTCTTACCCTATTTTACAAAAATTTAATTAATATTTAGACACAATTTGAGTGGTAGAAGCGGAATATGTGACAGAATCAGTATGCCATTTCAGAAGAAGTCCGAGTTTGTATAAAAATACATATTTCTAACATTGCACTGCATAAATCTAATATATATATATATATATTAGTGTATTAGGATATATATATATATTAGTCTATTAGGATATATATATATATATATATCCTAAGCCACCTTTCGAGACATTAAAAACACAAATTAAATTTTGTCAATTGGCCTTGTAGAACGAACGATATAGAATTGTTCCTTATGGTGTGTGTGTGTGCAGAGTGTACTTTTATAATTTGAAAGATATAAAAAATTGTTTCTCAGTACAGCAGACGGAAAACTAGGATATTAGCAGGAAAGGTAAATTTCCTCTCCCACAAGACTCACAGAGCTGTGAGAAGTAACTTTCCAAGCTGCATGTATTATTAGAATTGGCACAGTGTAACGTAATTTAAAGTCATGACATAGAAATGAAAAGCCTAGTCTATAGATGTATCAAACACTGAGTGTAATAATATTCTTGCTAACTTAGATAACACAAAACTACTACAACTTAAAGAAATAACCCAAGTCGACTCATAAATGCAAATAAAATATCACAGTGCATAAATAAGCTTTACCTGATAATAATTAACTGTGTTGGCACCGAGCATCTCAGCGCAGAACCACTCCATGTGGCCGGAGAAAATATTATATATATATACATATATAAAGAAAGAAAAAAGTAACAAACTCTGTAAAGAAGCGCTCTTTCCCACTTAGTGCTTTTGCAAGACTGAGTGGGTGAATCAACTTAATGCATGCTTTTTGCCGAGTGGGCATCGACAGTGAGTGGGTGTTTTACATAATCTTCGATTTGCAATCTCTTAAGTATACTTGAATTCAGTTATAAAAAAATTCTTATTAGTCTTCATTTCGTAATCGGTTATTCGCTACATCTTATGTATGCATGGGTCAAAGTAATGGATGTTTTACCACTAGCGGCGTTTACCTAAGAACAAAGGAATGGATTTTGCTGTATTAATACAGACGTTTACTGCGAGAAAGCGAGAATAGAAATTTATAACTTACGGGAGACACAGACGCCACCATTCAGCTAGACGTCTCTCTAAAGCATCTCAATCGTGCTCGATAGGATTCAAGTCCGGGGATCGAGCTGGCCACTCCATGCGCATAATTGTTTCCTGTTGAAGATAATCATCTACAATGCGAGCCCTGTGTGGTCTTGCGTTATCGTCCTGTAACGGGAAAGCATCATCTATTGCCCTGGAACATGGGAGCACATAAGCATCAAGGATGTCATCTCTATAAACTGAAGCATTCACTGTTTCCGTTGGAAAGACATGGAGGTCTGTGCGTCCACCCAAAGAGATGCCACCCAAACACAGACACTGCCTCTTCCGTATGCATCTCTTTAACCAGTTCGCCGTTAGGAAAATCGTAAACATTTCGTGCCATTTTTCGCATCCAAAGGTAAACTTTTTGTGTCTAAAACTGGGTTCAGAATATTTCTTTCCCCCTTTCACCACCTGTGAAAGCCTATTTAGAAGTTCTGTTCAAATCAGATTGAACAGCGTACCTGTCACACTGAAGGATGGTGAATAACGACCCCCTAAGGAGCAACATATAACACAAAGACTGGTGTAATCCTCAGAGCAGATATTTTTCCCTTTGCACCCACCCCACTTCCATTTCCTGCACCTAACCCCAAATCTATTGCAATGTAAATGTAATTTTTAATTGTCAAGAAAAAGCTTTATATAACGTAAAAATAAGGGCATTAGCTAGTATTTGAAATATCCTTGAATTTTGTTTTATTATTTTCTTGATGGCCTGTAACAAAAGAGAAGAATTGAAAGGATAGCATTCAAATCCCTTTGTCCGTTAATAGAAAAGGAGAAAGCTGTTGTGGATCTCATAAGATATGTTGAGGGGGTAGCTAGTCGAAGAAAGTGTCCCCATCCTTTACTTTCCTGAAACAGCCCCGCTGTGATCCTAATGCAACACCGCTGAGAAGATAAGTAACCCATCAATCACCCCTTTTGATTTTCGACTCATTCTGTGGGGGTTGGAAAAACGTCGCTGCGTCGTATGTGTCTCGGGGGTTACGGTTCAGACCAAATTTCACCCCGACGAGAGTCTGCCGACGCTAACGGATGACGATGCCTTTTCTGTGAACATATTTCTTTCGGGGCAAACGGTGAACTGGTTAACGGATGTTTGACGGAAGATAACGGGTTCCAGGTTCTCTCCATATCAAATAACGCGTACTATCGTTTTCTAGACTAAACCTGGACTCATACGTAAAGAGAACCGCCCTCCATTGATCAGGCGTCCAGTGGACATCTTGTCGTGCTCACTGAAAACAGTCACTCTTATGGCGTGACGTGAGCGGCACACAAATAGCTGGTCGCCTCGCATACAGACCACTTTCGTGAAGCCACAGTTGACGGTGACACCAACCTTCCGGTGGCTCCAGCAAGGGAGGATCTAAGAAGAGTCGGAGTAGCGGTTCTATTCCTGCGCGCACACAATGTCAAATATCGGTCATCGGCGCTCGTCGTAGCAGTTGGCCGTCCTTGGCTGAATCTCCTAGATGCCGAATCTGTGGTTTGAAATCGCCCCCAAACTTTATGAACCACAGAAGGACTCACATTTGGCCATCTGGCCACTTCTGTTCGACTTTATCCTGCCTCTAGTCTCCCAATGGCTCTCCATTGCAGTTCTGCAGGCAAATGATGCCTGGAGGTCATTGTTACCAATTGGCTATCTCAGATTTCTGATGTCACTATCAAAGTGAAACATGTGGGCTTATTCTCAAACATGGACTTTTATTCTCCTCGCAGATGACGTATTCCGAGCGCAGCGCCACTAATTTGCATATTGCAGTTTTACTCAGCTACTCTTACTTGGCAACATATTCACATTTTACACGGTTTGGCTTATTTTTGAGGAAGTTATCGCTATTTTTGTGATTTTTTCTTAACTCCTTAACTTATGATTACTTTCCTTAACTTATGTAGTACATATTACAAATGTACTTTACAGAGGCATCACTTTACAGGCTTTACAAAATTTTACAAACGCATATTGTACGGCATTTAAATACAGTAGTAGTAGAGAGTGTTAAAGAGTTTTGCAAGCTTGTCTATATTTTGGGTGCTTTTTGCTATCAAATGACGTTGGTTTACCATGAACTTGCATATGGTTTGTATATCGTGACTGGGATTTTTAATTAATTCACATTTATTTTGTGAAAAACTGTAGTAAGAAACCTTTCGTACTTTTGATGAGGCGAGATATTTTTTGTTACAAATACAGATAGCATCATTTTAACTTGAGAACGTTTTCTTCAAAACGATTTGGTTTATGTGATTACAGCAAAGCCTCGAAGGCTATTTACCTAAGGGTAGTGATGTTTCGTGAAGGACTTTCTAAGGGAAACTGGCTCGTATACACTTTACACAAGAGGAAAACCACGAAAGCTCCCATGCAGCCAGTCGATTCGCGGGATTCAAACCTCGCACCCAACTGCCAGTGTTCAGCGGCCACTGGTGAGCCTCATCAAAACGATGATTATCAGACGGTTTCTTCATTCAATGAACAATTTTTGTTTCTGCAAAAGAGTTTCTAATTTGATCCTAAGAACAAGGAAAGACAGAGACTCTGTAGAAATCATTCTAAAAACGTTCTAAAGGAATTGAAAAGTTACGAAAAAAAAATAATTAATATTGAACAAAAAGATAATTCTCATTTCGTCATAAGCATAAGAAGTAGCAGAATTTCTTGATAAACATATGCGCCTTTAAGAGCCAGCTTATACACTGACTACCAATAAGTATTTGGACACTTGTGATAGAAAAGAAAAACTATATTCAAAATCAATAGTTGGTAGAGCCTCCACGAGAGGTAATTACAGCGTGGACCCTCCGAGGCATACTCTCCACAAGTCTTTGTATGACGGCTAGTGGTATTTTCTTCCACTCGGCTTGGAGAAGACATAGAAGTTCTTTCACCAATTTTGCACGGGTAGTGCACCCCTGAATTCGGCGATGCAACTCGTCCCAGGTTCTCGATAGGGTTCAGGTCTCGACTCTGGGCCGGCCAGTCCATTCGATGAACTCCATTGGCACCATACCAAGCCTTGGTTAACGTCGAAACATGACAACTGGCATTGTCGTCCTGAAAGTAACAGGGGTCCAACCCGTAAAACTGCCACAACGTAGGAAGCACATTGTCATCCAAAATAGTGCAGTAGGCATCGGAGTTGAGCTTACCATGAATGGGGACCAAGGGTCCCAGCCCATACCAGGAGAAACACCCCCAGACCATAATTCCACCTTCGCCGAACTTGACTGTTGGCACAATACATTCTGGCAGGAGACGTTCTCCAGGTAGACGCCAGACCCAAACCCTGCCATCCGAACGGTAAAGGGTGAACCTTGATTCTTCACTCTAAAGAACCCATTTCCAGTGATTTACGGTCCAATTTCGATGTGCTTTGCACCACATTAACCGAGCAGCGCGGTTGGACTTTGTGATCAAAGGCTTATGGGCAGCAGCACGACCATGAAAACCAAGCAGATCCTTACGGATGGTATTCATTGAAACAATATTCCCGGACGCCTGTTGAAACACCTCGCGGATGAGGGCCATCGGTTGGGTGCGGTTCTTCCGAATTTCTCTGAACAGCACTCGTCGGTCTCTATTCCCCAGTTTTAGTGGTCTGCCGACTCGGGGAACATTCCGACAATTACCCCTCACCTTCCACTTCTTAATCACATAGGCCACTGCCGATATTGGGTACTTCAGATCGCTAGATATGTCCCTTAAGGATCGGCCACGATTGTGATACCCGATAATTACACCTTTCTCGAAATCAGAGAGCTCCGTACTGCGAGGCATCTTGCATGCGACTAAAGTCGATGCTGTTTCCTTCACGATGTATACCGGCGGAGTCCGTGGTGTACCTTGGGACCGCAGATATCGTCATTTGCATAGGTGTCCAAATACTTATTGGTAGTCAGTGCATTACTTACGCAGGGTGTCACGTAATTTTCGGAATATTTCAAAAATATTCTATGAAATTAATGAAACGGCGTATCAGAATGCAATTCAAATACGAGAACCTATCAAAAAGGTCGATTGTTTCTGTTATAAAAGTAAAATTTAGTTTAAAAATTTCTTCCATGGTGGTGGTGTTCATATCACACCACAGCAACCAAATCAGAAAATCTAAGATTATACACCATTTATTTATTTTGCAATTTCGATCTAAAATATAAGCGAGGATTGTAGCAGTCAATCATTAGCTCTTAGTTACATATAATCTTTCAGATATTTCTAATATTCATATTTTCTCAGTATAAATGGCACAGAGCCATCTGTTGGTAAAATGTTGAAGTAAAATACACCTTTCTCCCCTCCCGGAAACAAATCTCTCTATAGAATAAGTCTTCAGGCGAAAATCACAATCTGATACACGGTTTGTTGATTTCATAACATTTTTTCAAATTCTGGCCAAATTTAAAGAACAGTCCTTCAGCATAATATATATAAGCACTAACGGGCTACGGCTAAAGCAATGTATATAAGTTCTATGTACTGGAAAAACTGAAAATAAAATGAAATATTAATTTAATATACTGTATTGCAAAGTTGCTAGCTGCGACTAATTGCTTTACTGCCAAACTAGGAAACAAAACCTTTGGACGCTTCAGTTAACACGTATAGGTCTGACGTCTGATTTAAATTTAATGTAGTAAAACAACTGTTTTTCAATATAAAAAATCTGATGTGTACACCATATGACTTCCTTGTACGGAATATTAAATTACACGCATTTTTTCTTGCATTTCGTTCAAACTTATTGGATTGAATTAAATCAGCTTCGCCCACAGCGCATAAACCACAATAGAATAAAAGCACTCTTTAAAATTCCCTCTAGTATTTGTTTATCATAGCGACACTCTGGCGCTAGATTCACTTAACAGTATTATATTTCGTTCATATTATAAATCATAATGCACAAAATTTATATCATTTAAAGAATAGAATTATCTAATCGTTGCCTCATGTTCTATTCAAATACTAAAATAAAGCTAGAATGATGTATAAAAGAAATTAAGCAAACAAAACAAAAAAGAAACAGTTTTTCACAGACGATTGAGTCTTTCTCATTCAATTAATTCAGTTCTCACTTTGCGACAAGGCAAAAATACATAAAAACTCAAAATATCTATAATAAAAATTACGAAGTAAATCTTAAACACTTATTTCCTCGAAAAAATTCCAGAAAGGATTAAGCATGATTTAATTGGTAATAATAAATGAAGGCGTTATCTTTGTTGTTGCGAAGCTAAGTTTCTCCATATTGGCAACAAATCCACTAGTCTGCTGTTTCAAATGTAAACAATCAATGGCCGCTATAAAAAAAAGGCTTAGCGGCACTTAATCAACTTTAAAATTGTTGATAATTCTAAAAATATTGCATACAGATTTACTAAAGGCAAAAAAACCTTAACCGGAAGATAAAAGCAACATAATTGAATCATTTTCAAAGCAAAAAATGTACAATTTACAAACATATACGAGTAAAGAAACTCAGATCACTGAGCCGGGTGACAGAGTGGATATATATTTAAATATATTTATATACGTCTGGTGCGGCCGATTGCAACCAAAATACGAGGTGAACATCTACATGTTATAGGAGTCCTATATAGAAAATTTCAACGTTCTGAGGCTACTCGTTTTTGAGTTATGCGAGATACGTACGTACAGACGCCACGAAAAATTCTCTTCAGAATTCATTTTAAAGCAGTTTTATAATTTTTTTGAAGGAAAAGAGTCTTTTATTTTGTCCTGACGTACATATATCACGCAAAAACATCGTTAAATTGCATTCGATAGCGGTCAAAATGGATATTTTCGAAATATGCTGCCTGAAACGCAAATACAATACTTCCTTTTTACTTCGTACAAGGAAGTAATAAAAGAATGAACGTTACAATAATATATTGTCTCAATTATTCTCATCTGAAACAAAAAAAGTTGTTAACAGCAGCTATTTAGTTATGCTGCTGCATGTTAACAGCAGCTATTAGTTAAAATGCTGAAATTCATGAACAATTTTCGGCATAGAGTGACGTCACATGAAATTGCGTGCTTTCGTCAAAATCGCCACGTGAGCTTATGTAGTAATAATATACTTCATGTTTGGCAGTGCTAACTTTATCCCATATTTTGTGAAACAACTCTTTTATTAAGAAACTCTACGATTTGAAAGCGAACAGTGGCAACACTTTTCGAAATAAAGCATTTTTATCTCCAGCGCACAAGACTGTTGCCACTCGGAAAAATGAGTGTGCAAATTATGATTTTTCAGAGTTTTTAAGTAATATCTCTGCTATTTAAACTCGAAGATGAGAATGGTCAAAATGGCTTACTACGAATTTTTAGAATCCAAGGTTACCGCTCACGAAATGCAACACCCCGCCGTTCCGGAGGCGGTAATTTTTTTAAATATCATAGAATCCTTTTAGCCACTAAAATACATATTAAAACGCGACACCTTTTATTTTGGAGCAATAATAAATGTATCTGAAGACAGAATATGAATATTTTATCAGTTCTATTTTCTATTTGTATAATCAATGTTACATTGTTAAGACGAGAATGAATGACTCCAATGCATTATTTAGTTGTAAACTGAATTGTAACTAAATCCTCTGGGATGTAAATAAGGGAGATATTAAATTTAATTCAATGGCATGACATGTTTGAAAAATCACAAGATTTAAAATATCTATTAAAATTAGAGTGAAAACATTTATTTGAATTGAAAGTGTAACATGTTAAAACTAATACCAGGAAAAGAGAAGGAAGTATTTTTGATTCGAACGGTAAGGAATACAAATGAATGCGAAACTTACGAGTTAAATTGCTTCGAGATAATAATGCCTACTTTTAAGAATACTTAACAAGGAAGAACAAAGAAAATAACTGTAAATGCTATCCTTTTCGAAGTTCATTTTAAGACTGTATATCCTTTTCAAAGAAACAAAATATCAACAGTGTGTTCGTAATAAAAGTTAAAAGTTCTCGAATTCCTCCTAAGAAGCGAATTCTTATTTTAGATAATGATGTGATGAATATTGTACATTTCTGCTTTATTAAGATCAGATAAAGCTTTGAAAGTATATTGCTCATTAGTTTTCGTTACATTATGAATAGAGTAAAGAATGATAAATGAAAAAACTATTAAAAACAAGCTTATGTAAACATTTTAAAAAAGGATTTTTTATGACCATGTAACATATGGAGTAAGAATCATATTTTATTAATTAATATTATATAATTAATATAATATATAATTAAGTATTTTAATTTATATTAATTACATGTGTTGCTAAAAATTTTTAAAAAAAGTAAGGGAGTTGAGGAAAACGTTCATTCTTTTAAATCGCTCATTTTATTCACCTGCGAAAAAAAGAGAAATAATAAAACCATCCATTTGTTTAAATATTGAGCAAGTACAAATACGTTAAATTCAATAAATAAATTAAAGATCTTAGCTTTTGCAAAATGGCAATATTCTGCGAATCGGTTATGTGCAAGGGCGGGGAAAATATATCAAACACCTTATATTTCTCGTAGTAACAACATTTGTGAAAGCGAGTTCATGATGCTTCTTTGGTAACGTAACATAACAGGGGCCAACCAGCGGCCGAGCGGCAAAGTCGCTGAACACTGATAGTTCGGCCCGAGGTTCAAATCCCGCGAACGGGCTGGCTGCAGGGGGTTTTCGTGGTTTTCCCAATGTGTAAGTGTATACGAGACAGTTTCCCTTAGAAAGTTCTCCCCGAAGGCATCCCTCCCCTTAGGCAGATAGCCCTCGAGGCTTTGCCGTAATTAAATAACCTATCCTAACATAACATTACATAATAGTCGCAAAACTTTGGTGATTTTATTAGGGGCGTTCATGTTTGATTATTCTGAAATATTGTCCTTTCCCTTAAATCTTAACGCACAAACAGAAAAGTATCTAACTGATATACGACATTAGTTGGTTATATAAATACTCCAAATTTATCAAAATTTATCTACATAGGCTATGTTTCGTGGAGCACTCTGTAAGGGAAACTAACTCGCATTCATATTAGACATTCGAGAAACCTACTCTGGTAAACCTTTCGCTAGGATTCGAACTACCAGTATTCAACGTTCTTCACCATTCTACTACTTTCCAGTAAGCGATAGTTGAAAGATCAAAGACATTCATGCAGAATTTGGTAACATAATTTACTGATTTTTGCGATTCATCCAAAATTTAGCAATTTTTTCGCAACCATTTCACGTCTATTATTTTAAAAATTTAGCATTTAAATATTTACCTGGTAGAGAGTTTCAAAATTTTGGAACTCTTTACCCACTTTTAAAACTAAAGTGATAAATTATCATTAATCAAGTGATACGTGATTTTTCTAGATTTTTTTTTAACATCTTGTAGCGGATCTCTGAACAGGAAAAAAAAGTTCGCGTTCATTCTTGGGCAATACGTATTTCCATTTGAAAATACAGTTTTGAGGAGTTAATGACATTATATGTCCTATTTGTTTCCTCTTGCATATATCTAGCCATTTATTTATTAATATTCTAGCTCAAAAGAGATATTAGACTCGAAACACTATTTTGTGTCGTTTCAATTTAATGCGTTGTTTCACTTTCATTCGAGTCTGTTGCCATTCAGAAAAATAAGATATTATAATTTCATACTTAATCTGCCTGTTATTAAATAGCAAACAAAACTATTTAAAAGAAATAAATGCAGTTTATAAAAATTTTATTTTTTTACTTTTCAATCTGTTTGATTTAAATAAATGCATTTAATTCATGCTATATCTTGTAGGGTTTATATTTATTTTAACTAACATTTATTTATGGTTTAAACCATATTTCCTGTTAAGCCTTACTTTCCCCTGGAATTGCTAGTGCCAGAGTATGTAAATTTTAGTAGAACGCGCAAGGATTCAAAATAGTCAGCGGAAGTTTCTGAGTTAAATAGAAGGGAAACGAATTCGAAGGTGTGCTTTCTTGCTTCACGAGCGTGGAGGTGGCTAGTTAGAAATTGAAGAACCACGCGTTTCGGCCTGTGTGTTTGCCTCGGCAGTTTGTTAATCTTTCAACGTAATATTCAGAGTTGCTGAATTATCAGCGGTATTTTAGAACGCGGTGAGATTAGTTACGTTTAGAGAGCCTCGTAGTTAGTCACTTGTTGTTATCTCTTTTCAGTTTCTTATTTTTATTTGGCCCACCAGCGGCCGAGCGGTAAAGTCGCTGAACACTGGTAGTTCGGTCCGAGGTTCGAATCCCGCGAACGGGCTGGCTGCATGGGCGTTTTCGTGGTTTTCCCCATGTGTAACGTGTATACGAGCCAGTTTCCCTTAGAAAGTCCTCCACGAAGGCATCCCTCCTCTTAGGCAGATAGCCCTCGAGGCTTTGCCATAATCACACACACACACACACTTATTTTTATTTTACCGCCGGGTCGGCGTAGTTTGTGAGCGTCAAGAGCACGCATTTGTAATTTCTAAAGTTGACTAAAAAGGGATTTAAAGCCTTCTCAAGACTTTGGTCTACTTCCAGTTCTTAGCAGTCACCACTATTGTTGCGTGCAGGTTGGAAGCGCGCAACGTTACAATCTAATTAAAAATATTAAGTGCTTTTACACCATTTCATTACACCTTTCGTCAGTTTTAATGTATATTGAAGATACAATAACGTTTCAGTGTCAGTCAAAATAAATATTCATCTAACACTTAAACTCGCAAAAAGTTTCGCTACTTGACCTAGCCATCTCTATATATAATCTCTACTAATAAACCACATTGAACTCTTAAAAGGGCTGTCTTGGACGATCGTTAAAATCTGAGCCCTTTCAGATTTCGTTTTAACTTTTTGCCCCCTTTTGCCGTAGAGAATTTTTTCAATGAAACTAGGCTTATTATAGAACTAGTCTGCCCTTTTTTCATTGTTATCCCAAAGAAGCGTTAACCAGGAAGGGCTATTAATTTCGTTTTGGCATTTTGCGTAGATTCACTTTCTGCCTTATTCACTTTTCAAACTGTTGCCATCAAATACTACAGCCCTGTATTATATTTAAAGAAATTAAATAATGAAGAATCTTCGTAAATGTATGTATGTTTCTCGCATTGTGATAAAACAACGGTACCTAGAACCCCCCAATTTTGAATAACGTAATCCTCTACCGAATATGGGAATCTGGAAGCCCTAATTTGGAATTTATTTTATTATCGATTTCATATTTTGTCAGACATTAAATAATTTTTAATTAGAAAACTCAACGATTTTCAAGCGAGGAATGACCACACAGAACGAAAATTCTCCAGAGAGCAAGACTGTGTATCGTAAATTCTAAAGATAGGCTCTTTTAAATATTTTGCGATCTTGCTGTTGAGCTGAATTTTATAGTTTAAGTGCAAAGAACATGATATTTAATAAATAAAGGTAACACAGAAAACGTTAACCCTTTGCGGCACAGTATGTCCGGCATGGACACACCTGAAAATTTCTTTCTGTACGCACAGAAAAATTGAATAAAAAAAGGATTTATAGGTTACTATAGGTTACTCTGAACCTTCTTTATTTATAGTAGATGGCAGCTCAGCACAAACCAGTCCATATATTTTAGCCATGTTTAGTTTCTAAGACTCTCATTTTTCAAAGAAATCTTACAGATTTTTTAAGTTATAAAAGGAATTGTTTGAAAAGAAATTTCTATGTTATTTTTTATGGCTGTATGCTAATGTCCTTATTCTATATTAAGTTTAAATTTTTACCTTGAAGTCTTGCCTAAAATCAATCGGCAAACCCTAGGTATGCCCAGACCGGGCTCACCGATAATCTAGAACAACTGGGAGTCTGTATTCTTTGTTTCTCCGCATCTCATTCAGTTCATTGACAACAATGCTCATTTGAGCACTCTTTTCGAAGCTCTATTCAATCAGTGTGGGCACACCCACAGAATTAAAACGATAAGTGCTATCTTCACAAAATTTTACTGGTGTACACCTCTAGGCCTAATTAGACAGCCTACTTTTTTTTTAATAAAAACACCGACTTTAAAAGGTAGCGTGCCGGAAAGGGTTAAAAAACGCCCCTTTAGGCGTAATGTAAAATCTGAAAGCTTTCAGATTTTTATTTTATTTTTAAAGCAATATTTTGGGCTTAATTTATTTAATTACATTAATATCAGTTTTGCTTTGCTATTTACTCTATACAGAGCAGTAAAATGGCTGAACACTGGTAGTTCCGACCTGGGTTCAATTACCGGAAAACGTGCTCCCTGCATGGGCGTTTTCATGGAATTCCCGATATATACGAACCAGTTTCCCTTAAATGGTCCTCAACAAAGGCTTCCCTCTTCTTAGGCAGATAATCCTAGTGTGCTTTGCCATAATTAATTAAACCAAACCAACCTATTTACTATATAAAACAATATGTTTCAAGAGTAGCCTGGCGTTTAAAACTACCTGCAATGAAACTTGCCGTGTTATTTGTAATTATGTTTCATTTTATAAGATTTGTACATATTAGTTATCAGCATTTTATTTTCAAATTTTTTTTTTTTCGTGACATTACTGTGGTACGTATTTCGAGCCTTTTTAGAACTTTATAATTTCAACATCCGAAAATATATATCTGCTATAAAATTTTGAAATTTCCATAGTTTATAGAACAGAATTTTCACCCTCTTTTAAACAAGATTGATTAAAAAATTTAATCAGAACATTTTCGAGACCGTTTTTAAACCAGCTCTGCTGTCTAATCTTACGTCTGGCATGCAGAAGCCCAAAAATTTACGCTTGGGGGGATGTAAGCAACTGCTTAAATTATAAAGAATGTTTTCCTAACTAGAATTTTTGCTCCACGTGATTTTTAAAGGTTTAAACGTTTTCTAATGAACCTTTTCTTACCCCATTGTTTGGATTAATTCATAAAAGTTCTCACCTTATTTGAACAAAATTTATTATTCGGAATATACGACTCTAGTTAATAAAGGAAATAATGGAAGAGTTCGAAGCCAGATATTTTTTAACATGCTATTAGACTATTATTTTTATGTGAACGAACGTACTTTCGGTTTGCGTAAAAATTAACTGCAAAACTCTAAGACTGTTATTAAAGTGAATTCTTTAAACACTAGAACCAATATTTGATGAATATGGCATCATACTATAATCATTAGGCTTTAACAAAAGCAAATAATGAGCCAGCAGAAAATTGTAACCAAAAAGGTAACACTCATTAGAAGAAGCGAAGAATAACATTTATTGTTATTTTTTACCCATAACTGCAATCATTTTTTGATGACACGGAATATCTGCTTAAAGTCAATTTTTCTCCTAAACTTGTTAGAAGACACAATAGCTACTGATGAGTTGACGTTGCAAGAAACACAATTTTTATTTTTACTCAGTCAAAATTAAAACTCAAAGCTTAGTTTTTTTAAATTAATTGGGGAATTTAAAATTAGATTTTTAAATTTTTCCCATTTTGTTTTTCAGTTTCGTGGTATATTTGCTACTCGTGTAAGATTTTATAACATAAAATACAGAACTTCGATTCATTAAAATGGAAGAATTCTTCTTAATTTAAATTATCTGAAATGGCTATTTAAAAGCATAAAGCAAATTTCATTAATAATTTGTTCTTTCCAAGAATATTATTACACTCTAAAAACTCAGTTCGGATAAAACATGGTTACTGTTCAGAATTTTGCAGGATTTCAGATTTTAAATTGTATAAACGTTTAAATCAATGACCTTCAGACCCTCTTAGACTAACAATAGACTTATCGCTCCAGTCTGATTTAAGAAGACAAAGTCCTATAAAGGTTAAAATAACATTTTCGTTAATTCTTTAAATTTAACAAAAGGCATTGCTTGTGCTTAGACGAAACTCCGCAACTTATGGGCATTTAAAATAACATGAGTTGAAATTCAGATTCAAGTAACGTAGTAGGAGACCACAAAATGATCTACGTAAATTGGCTCAAATACTTTAACTGCGCGTGAAAAATTACCTCCTAAGATATACAGAGCGGTAAAATCAAACATTGGTAGTTCCGACTGGGTTCAATTCCGGAAAAACGCACTGGCTGCATGGGCGTTTTCATGGAATTCCCCATATATACGAACCAGTTTCCCTTAAATGGTCCTCAACAAAGGCTTCCCTCTTCTTAGGCAGATAATCCTAGTGTGCTTTGCCATAATTAATTAAACCAAACCAACCTATTTACTATATAAAACAATATGTTTCAAGAGTAACCTGGCGTTTAAAACTACCTGCAATGAAACTTGCCGTGTTATTTGTAATTTTGTTTCATTTTATAAGATTTGTACATATTTGTTATCAGCATTTTATTTTCAATTTTTTTTTTTTTTTCGTAACATTACTGTGGTACGTATTTCGAGCCTTTTTAGAACTTTATAATTTCAACATCCGAAAAAATATATCTGCTATAAAATTTTTAAATTTTCATAGTTTATAGAACAGAATTTTCACCCTCTTTTAAAACAAGATTGATTAAAAAATTTAATCAGAACATTTTCGAGACCGTTTTTAAACCAGCTCTGCTGTCTAATCTTACGTCTGGCATGCAGAAGCCCGAAAATTTACGCTTGGGGGGATGTAAGCAACTGCTTAAATTATAGAGAATGTTTTCCTAACTAGAATTTTTGCTCCACGTGATTTTTAAAGGTTTAAACGTTTTTTAATGAACCTTTTCTTACCCCATTGTTTGGATTAATTCATGAAAGTTCTCACCTTATTTGAACAAAATTTATTATTCGGAAAATACGACTCTAGTTAATAAAGGAAATAATGGAAGAGTTCGAAGCCAGAGATTTTTTTAACATGTTATTAGTCTATTATTTTTATGTGAACGAACGTACTTTCGGTTTGCGTAAAAATATTTGCATTAACTGCAAAACTCTAAGACTGTTATTAAAGTGAATTCTTTAAACACTAGAACCAATATTTGATGAATATGGCATCATACTATAATCATTAGGCTTAACAAAAGCAAATAATGAGCCAGCAGAAAATTGTAACCAAAAAGGTAACACTCATTAGAAGAAGCGAAGAATAACATTTATTGTTATTTTTTACCCATAACTGCAATCATTTTTTGATGACACGGAATATCTGCTTAAAGTCAATTTTTCTCCTAAACTTGTTAGAAGACACAATAGCTACTGATGAGTTGACGTTGCAAGAAACACAATTTTTATTTTTACTCAGTCAAAATTAAAACTCAAAGCTTAGTTTTAGTAAATTAATTGGGGAATTTAAAATTAGATTTTTAAATTTTTCCCATTTTGTTTTTCAGTTTCGTGGTATATTTGCTACTCGTGTAAGATTTTATAACATAAAATACAGAACTTCGATTCATTAAAATGGAAGAATTCTTCTTAATTTAAATTATCTGAAATGGCTATTTAAAAGCATAAAGCAAATTTCATTAATAATTTGTTCTTTCGAAGAATATTATTACACTCTAAAAACTCAGTTCGGATAAAACATGGTTACTGTTCAGAATTTTGCAGGATTTCAGATTTTAAATTGTATAAACGTTTAGATCAATGACCTTAGACCCTGTTAGACTAATAATAGACTTATCGCTCCAGTCTGATTTAAGAAGACAAAGTCCTATAAAGGTTAAAATAACATTTTTGTTAATTCTTTAAATTTAACAAAAGGCATTGCTTGTGCTTAGACGAAACTCCGCAACTTATGGGCATTTAAAATAACATGAGTTGAAATTCAAATTCAAGTAACGTAGTAGGAGACCACAAAATGATCTACGTAAATTGGCTCAAATACTTTAACTGCGCTTGAAAAATTACCTCCTAAGATATTTTCTCTACATATAATAAAAGAAAGCGTCTTTCGTTCGTGCTACGCGTAAGCTAATAGACCCAGGGCTAAGAAATTGGGTATATAGGTGCATCTTAGACAAGAGCCAGTGCACCTCGAAGCGAGTTTTTCAAAATTCGAATCAGATTTATTTTTTTTATCTTTTCGATTTTATGGAATCATTCTGAATAGTTTCATTTGTTAGAAATGTGGTTTTTGGCAACAGTTTTTCATTCAATTGCATACTGGCCTGCTGACTGTTGAAAATCAGCTCTGTTGCCACTTGCAAAAAATAAGAGCGATAATTCTGTGCAGTCTTTAAATTTAATGCTTCTCTCGGATTCTGGACGTTTGTCGAGAGAAGGCAACGAAAGGTTGGTTAATTTATTTATTAGGATAATTAATATTTGTATTAAATGATATTACTGATTTTAATGTAGTTTTGTTATATGTAATACATTTTTGTAAAAATTTGTTTTTTTTTTTTCTAATTTTTTGTTTCCTTTTTACTTCCTTGTACGAAGTAAAAAGGAAGTATTGTAATCACGAAAAGTTTCAGGCAGCATATTTCAACGAAAATATCCATTTTGACCGCTATCGAATGCAATTTAACGATGTTTTTGCGTGATATCTGTACGTAAGGACAAAATAAAAGACTCTTTTCCTTCAAAAAAATTATAAAACTGCTTTAAAATTAATTCTGAAGAGATTTTTTCGTGGCGTCTGTACGAACGTATGTACGTACGTGCGTACGTACGTATCTCGCATAACTCAAAAACGAGTAGCCCCAGAAAGTTGAAATTTTGTGTATAGGACTGCTATAACATGTAGATGTGCACCTCGTATTTTGGTTTCAATCGGCAGCACCAAACGTATATAAATATACTTATATATATATCCACTCTGTTACCCGGCTCAGTGATCTCAGTTTCTTTACTCTTATATGTTTGTAAATTGTAAATTTTTTGCTTTAAAAATGATTGCATTATGTTGTTTTTATCTTCCGGTTAAGGATTTTATTCCTTTAGTAAATCTGTGTGCAATATTTTTAGAATTATCAGCAATTTTAAAGTTGTTTAATTGCCGCTAAGCCTGTTTTTAATGGCGGCCATTGATGTTTACATTTGAAACAGGAGACTAGTGGATTTGTTGCCAATATAGAGAAATTTAGCTTCGCAACAACAAAGATAACGCCTTCATTTATTATTGCCAATTAAATCATGCTTAATTCTTTCTGGAATTTTTTCGAGGAAATAAGTTTTTGAGATTTACTTCGTAATTTTTAATACAGATATTTTGAGTTTTTATGTATTTTTGCCTTGTGAAAAACTGTTTCTTTTTTGTTCTGTTTGCTTAATTTCTTTTATACATCATTCTAGCTTTATTATAGTATTTGAATAGAACATGTGGCAGCGATTAGATAATTCTATTCTTTAAATGATATAAATTTTGTGCATTATGAGTTATAATATGAACGAAATATATACGTTAACTGTTATATAATTTGGATTATATAACAGTTAATTTAGTGCATTTATTCTATTGTGGTTTATGCGCTGTCGGCGAAGTAGATTTAATTCAATCCAATAAGTTTAAATGAAATGCAAGAAAAAATGCGTATAATTTAATATTCTAATTTAATATTCCAATACAAGGAAGTCATGTGGTGATTTTTTTGTGAAATTGTTCCGAAGAGCAAAATTCTGCGCAGTTTTTAAATTTAACATTTGGTGTTTTCTTCAGGCATTTTCCCGGTACATTTAAAAGCCAGACAAAGGCTGGCAGCGTAGCTGCTAGTGTGAAATAAAATTTAGGTAGCAAATGTACACAAATGTGGAAATCAAAAATTGGTATTTGTCATTAATTAAATTAGAATTGGTAATTTAAAAAGGCTAAATTAATGAAAAGTAAATTAAATGATGATAGCAATAAAATCGTTGTTGATTCCACAGAAATATTCCGACTTTTTAACGAGAACTGGAACCCTTTTATTCAGTCACCAACAGTACATAAAAGTCGGCTTTCGTCTTTTAGGAGCTTTGAACAAAACCCTATTAAAATTTTAAATTTGCTGATCAATTTTATAAAATTTGAATTTAAATTTTATAATTTCAGAAATGTGAAAGCATTCCTCGACGAGATGATAGACAGTTAATTTTAAAAAATAAATAAAAGTAAAGATAGTGTTCATTTCGGTACAATACTTAGAAATAAGAATAAATGAAAAAAAATAAGAGAAATGAAATAAGATATTAGAAAAATATATGAAAAAACTGAAAACTTTCCGATTTTATATTACGCCCAAAGGCGCGTTTTTTGAACGTTTCGTGTGTTACCCTTATTTATTAAATACCATGTTCTTAGTAGCACTTGAACCATAAAGATCAATTCAACAGCAATACTTTAAAATATTTTAAAAAGCATATCTTTAGAATTTTCGATGCACAGCCTCGTGCGCTAGAGATAAAAATGTTTTCCCCCCTTAAAGTGTTGCCATTCCCCGCTTCAAAATCGTTGAGTTTAATCAGAAACTCATAATTGTTTTACAAAACATCAAATATATAATAAAATAAATTCCAAATTTGGGCTTCCAGATGCCAATATTTTCGGGTGGAGACGTACGTTATTCAGAATTGGATGGCTCTAGGTACTATTGTTTTATCCCAATGCGAGAAACGTACGTACATTTATGCAGATTCTTCATTATTTAATTTGTTAAATATAATTCCTCTAATATTTGGTGGCAACAATTTGAAAAGTGAATTGACGTTTAAAGTGAATCGACGGCAAATGCCAAAACGAAATTAATAGCCCTTTTAACAAATTGCCCCTTTGTGCTAATAAATAAAATAAAAAATGTAATAGAACTATTTAGCTGTAATCGAGCTATTTTATCGAACGCCCTCTAGTGGCGACAAAAACGCCATAAGTTTCGGGGGGCGTACTAAAATGGAACACCGGTGTTTCATTTAAGTGTATGTTCTGTTGTGTATTTTATTTATAACTCCTCCTGTGCTCTGTTAATATAAATCCTTTTATGAGCTAGACGGCATTTGAGTTTATAAAAGAGCAGTTACGAAATTAAGAAACTAATGAAATAAAAGAAATATAAAAAAAATAATAATAATAAAAAAACAAAAAACTGAAATTTTTCAGATTTTAAATTACGTCAAAAGGGGCGTTTTTTTAACGTTTTGAGTGTTACCTTTATTTATTAAATATCATGTTCTTTGCACTTAAACCATAAAATTCAGTTCAAGAGCAATATCGCAAAATAATGTTAAATTAAGCATATCTTTAGAATTTCCGATATACACAGTCTCGCGAGCTGGAGATAAAAGTATTTTTTTTTTCTATATAACGTTGCCATTTCTCGCTTTTAAAGCATTGAGTTTGTAAATCAAAAATTCGTTAAAGTTTTACAAAATATAAAATCTATAATAAAACAAATTCCAAATTTGGGATTTCAGATGCCCATATTCGCAGTAGGATTTCGTCATTCAAAATTCGATGGCTCTATGTACCATTGTTTTATCACAATGCGAGAAATAGACAATCATTTATGCAGATTTTTCATTATTTAATTTCTTCAAATATAATGCAGGACTCTAACATTTTGTGGCAACAGTTTGAAAAGTGAACCGACGTTTATGAGTCCGACGCAAAATGCCAAAACGAAAGCAATAGTCCTTCGGACTGAAATCCCTTTGGACTAATAATAGACTAATAAACGCAAGCTTTTTCACATATTATATTGTTGCATGCGTACGGGTTCGTTATGAATTGAATGCCCGAGTCCGATGAAAAATGAATAAAATTTATTATTATCACAAAGAGATAATCGTACAATATCTCAATCTCTCACAGTAGTTTTCTTTCAAAGTACTGTAAAGGGTTTGTTTTAGATAGGGTGATAGAAGAGTCCTGTATAGTGTAACAAGTATTTATTGACAGGTTTAAGTTAAACACGGACATTACATTTAAATTTAAGAAAAATTACAGAGCAACAGTCTGGTACAACCTATCAAGTGGGAGCCTTGGCTTTTACTGAAGTACTTCTCTGGCTACTCACCAGAGGGCAGCCTTGTTGTTACAGTTAGTCCAACAGTTTATGTTAAAGGGTTGGTTACAGTACCAAAATGTCTAACAGAACCAATTCAAAATAGAGAAAGGTAATCCGATTTCATGCGAATTCACAACAGCAGTTTTCTAGTCAAAACTCATAAAACAACTAACATTAGCCATTTAAATACCAAATCCATAACAATATTGATACCTATATTTATTAATACTTTAATATGTTTTTTTAATGGCGGATTGAGAACAATTACAAATCTAACCCAATCCATTAATCTATACAAGGCCGGATGTAGTGGTCTCCTTATTACGGAGGCACCTAATAGGTGGGCCAACAACACCTTTCCTATGAAGGGGACGGACAGTTACCCAGGCCCTTCGGCATTACAGTCAGCTTCCCTGACCACTATACCAACTGGACGGCTTAATACCTTAATATTATGTACTATATATATGTACGTGTGAGTTCGCGTATCATCAAAAGATTGAATTGGATTATTGTAATTTGGCACAAAACCTGTCAAGGTTATCTGCGCCAGACAAATGGTAACAATGCAATTAGTCATTTGTAAAAACATCCATCTTAGGTAAAAAGAGACAGATTACAATCTATGATAAAAGCTAATAACTTTTAAAAACAGGTTAAAGTCTCTTATAAAAGCCAATATCTTTTAAAAACAGACAAATTACGATGATGTGTTTTTCCAATTAAATTTCCTAAGTCCAGTTCTGAACAATTAAAATGTTTTTGGCGAAAATAATTAAAACTCTGGCATTCCACCAAGATGTGATGGACTGTCAGATCTGCATTGCAGTTTGGGCAGCTGGGATTCTCTTCTCCCTTCAGAAGATACTCATGGGTCAGGCGACAATGGTCAATTCTCAGTCGAGTCAAGAGGACATCCTCCCTTCTATTAGCCATACATGGCCAGTATCCAATGGTGGGTTTTACATTTCTCAGCTTGTTATATACTTTGTCATCCCATTGCTTCTGCCATTTGCTGAGAATTTTGCTTTTGTGTGAAAATTGTGACATATCACATCAAAAGAAAGACTTCTGGAAGACTAAGAAGCAAATAAGTAGCTTTCTTCATATTTTGACGTTTTACAAATTCGGTCCTAAAATTTTGCAGATGCATTGAATATTTTGTGTCAAATTCGTTGAATGAATTAGAGAAATTTCTTAAAGCTGTTATTGCATAGGAAAATGTTTAGGAAAAACAAAGCTTTTGAGCAATTTTTGCTGTTTTGTCTCATGACGTAAAACAGCCAAACTTTGCGAATCGTTATGCCCCCGCATACAGACACAGATACTCCATAATATCAGCAGAGAGGAAGTCTTGATGATGCTAGCTGATCGATTGAACGATGAACAATCTACAACATTTTCGAAGGACAGGAGAAAAAATGAATAAATAAAATTAAAAGATATAAGATTTTATATTATGTTCAAACGGTCGTTTTTTTTTTTTTTTTTTTTTTTTTTTTTTTTTTTTTTTTTTTCATTTACAATATTTAAGGGGTCTCCTACACCTTAAAACCCATAAGATGTTCGAATATGTGACTGTTGCAAGAATTGAGATAACTTATTTATTTTAAAAGCAATGACTACCAACTTTTTACAGCTGACTACACAATACAGCTGCTTTCTGAAATAGTCATCAGAAAGTTTATGTTGCTACAAATATTTTTATAATTTAATCCGCTTTGTGAGAACATTTTTCGTCATGTTTCCAACTTGCGCGCACAGTTTAAAACATTCTGTTTCATAATTTAATTCCATATTTAATATATAGCTTTTATAACATTTGCAAACTACTGTGAACCTAAAAGTCTAAAAATTTCATGTTAAATTTTTATTTTATTTCGAGTTGAGTTTATGAAACGTATTTTATTAAAAAAAAATTGTAATGTTTTCGTCCATAAAATTTTTCAATATTAAAATATTCATCATAATGTTGGTTCAGTTCAAAAATAGTGCCCATATAAAGAATTCCATCGAATTTCAAGTATGTACTATTAGCCATTTTTAAAATATCATGCGCGCAAGGTGGAAACATGGCAAAATATTTTGTCACAAAGAGGATAAAATTACAAAAATATTTGTGGCAACGCAAACTTTCTGGGTACTAGTTTCCAAAGCAGCTATATTATGTAGTCAGCTGTAAGAAGTTGGAAGTAATTGCTTTTAAAATAAATAAAATATCCCAATTCTTGCAACAGTCACATATTTGAAGATCATGAGGGGTTTAGGGTGTAGGAGTCCCCTTAAAAATAGCACATGTTTAGAACTTCCTCTGTTTGGAATTTCCTCTCCTTCTTCTTCCTTCTTCTCGTTTCTTCTCTTAGTCTCTCGCGCTGGAGATAAAAATGTTTCATTCCCTACAGTGTTGCCACTGCTCGTTTTAAAATTGTGGAGTTTTCTTTACCAAAATTCGTTAACTTTTTATAAAATATAAAATAGGCAATAAAACAGATTCCAAATACGGCTTTCCAGGTGGCCTTGTTCAGGTGGAGGAATATGTTATTCAAAATTTTATGACTCTGGTACCGCCGTTTTGTCACAATGCGAGGAACATACATAACACTCATGTAGATTCTTCATGATTTATTTTCTTTAAATATAATACTGGGCAATAGTATTTGGTGGCAACAATTTGAAAAGTGACTCAACGCAAAATTTCATTTCGAGACTAATAGCTCTTAAAACGCCCCTTAAGGGGGGGGGAAAGCTTCGGTATTAAAATTGTTCGAAATAAGTTGCTTTTCTAAAACGGAAAGAGGGAAAGTGATAGCGTTTTAATTGAAAGTACATGTCTTTCTTCAATATTTTAAGGGGACTCATACACCTTAAAACCCATAAGATCTTCGAATATATGACTGTTGCAAGAATTGGGATAACTTATGTATTTTAAAAGCAATTACTACCAACTTTTTACAGCTGACTACATAATACAGCTGCTTTCTGAAATAGTAATCAGAAAGTTTGTGTTGCCACAAATAATTTTATAATTTAATCCGCTTTGTGACAAAAGTTTTCGTCATGCTTCCACCTTGCGCGCACAGTTTAAAAATTTCTGTTGCATAATTTGATTCCATATTTAATATGTAGCTTTCATAACATTTGAAAACTATTCTGAACCAAATATTCTAAGAATTTCCTGTTAAATTTTTATTTTATTTGCAGTTGAGTTTATAAAATGTATTTTATTAAAAAAAATCTGTAATGTTTTTGCGCATAAAATTTTTTAATATTAAAATTTTCATCAAATTTTTGGTTCAGGTAGAAGATAGTGCCCATATAAAGAATTCCATCAACTTTCAAGTACGTACCATTAGCCATTTTTAAAATATCATGCGCGCAAGGCGGAAACATGACGAAAACTTTTGTCACAAAGTGGATTAAATTACAAAAATGTTTGTGGCAACACAAACTTTCTGGTTACTAGTTCCCAAAGCAGCTATATTATGTAGTCCGCTGTAAAAGGTTGGAAGTAATTGCTTTTAAAATAAATAAAATATCCCAATTCTTGCAACAGTCTCATATTCGAAGATTGTAAGGGGTTTAAGATATATGAGACCCCTTAATAAACCCACTTTATAACTATCTAACTTCAGGTAACCTCTACTACTAATAACTCTAACATACTACCAGCTTTAGTTACCACTTGTTCTTAATCTCCCTCGAATTATTTAAAACAAAAAATTTATATAAATAATTCTATAGTTGACACGTTTCAATCATATTTACGTAGTGCGCCGATTAAAACTTGAAAAAATTATCACGCATAACGATGAAGTTACCACGTGCTGTCGAAATGATTCTAAGAGTGTTCATTTCTGTTCATTGAGAAAGTCACTCGAAGCCTTCTTTACTTCTGTAAATACTTTGAAGCATACTTTTGATGCGTACTATTGGAAAGCGCGGAACTTGAATATTCCAAGCATGAGACAAGTTCAATATCGTTTTCCGATCCGCAAGCACACATGCTCGGGGTCATCGGAAGTTCGAGTATTCGGATATTGGCCGTTAGTCATTTTATCAAGCGTCATGTGATTAGCTGACCAGTAATTGGTAATTGCACATTTGTCGCGAGCGTGAGCTATTACGTCAGATAGACATTTAATTAGCTTCCAAACTTTAGTGAAATAGTCGTGGATTTAACAATGACTTGCTCGTTAGACAACACCTTTGTCGTGACGTATTTCAACAAAAAAGGTAATGAAAGTTAAGGTTTAAACATCATTTAGAGTAGGAGTTCCTAATGGCGTCGGTACTGACCCATTGGGTGTCGCTGTAATTTTAAAGGGGACTAGTGATAATGAAGGAGTCGACAGGGGGTTCATATGAACCGATAATTGATCGGAATAATCAATAGTCTATTAAGTAAAAAACTTTAATAAAATTGATAGCTAATTTTTTATATATAAAAATTATGTCATATAGTAGGGAAGAAATCAAATAAAATAAACATGAAGGAAAAATAACCAAAAATTTCTTATAGATTTTAAAAGTCAAAAATATTTTTTAAAGACAATTTAAGGCAAGACATAAATTTTTACGCAATAAGTGCAATATAAAATCGTAAAATCCAGCAACGCCAGAAACCACACCTAAAAATACATGAAAAAAGCCAAACTTCCTCAACATAAATTGTTTGTACACAAGCCACTTGCAAAAACAAAATGGTTAGTGTAAAAAAAAATGCAAGAAAAAGAATTGCTTATAGACATCAGATGCAAGACTTGCTATCAAGCTATGAAAATTTTAACCAAATGCTCGGACTTTATTTTACATAAATAAAGTATCAAATCTAATATAATGTTTTATTTTTATACAAAAACAGGAAAAACAAGTAATGGCTCATGAAAATATTTTTTTCTTGACTTAGAAATGTTTCAGTTACAAATACAGTATTCCAGAAATTATGTAACGCAATTATTAAATGTAGCAATGGGCACAATTATGTTCATTGTTAGTCCAAAAGAGCAATTTACCCAGAAAGGGTATTAATTTCGTTTTGGCATTTTGCGTCGATTCACGATAACGTTGTTTCACTTCTCAAATTGTTGCCACCCAATATTATCGCCCTGTATTACATTTAAAGAAACTAACTAATGAAGAATTTGCATGAATGTAGGTACTATGTTCCTCGCACTGTGATAAAAGGACGGTACCCAGAACCATCAAAATTTGAATAATCTTCCATAGATTATGGGCATGTGAAAGCCCTAATTTGAATTTGAAATTTGTTTTATTATCGATTTCATATATTGTAACACACACTTTTTTATTTTTATTTTATTTATTTATTTATTTATTTATTTATTTATTTATTTATTTTTTTTTTTGTGGATTAACAAACTCAAGGATTTCAAAGAGAATAATGGCAATGCTGTAAGAAAAAAAAAAAACCTTTTAATCTCCAGCACCCAAGACTGTGTAACGGAAATTTTAAACATATGCCCATTTTAAAACTATTCTGCGATATTGCTCTTGAACTGAATTTTATGGTTAAAGTGAGAAAAACGTGATATATAATAAATAAATGTAACACACAAAATGTTAAAAAAAAAACGCCCCTTTGGATGTAAATTAAATCTGAAAACTTTCAGATTTCTTCCTTCCTTGTATGAAGTAAAAAGGAAGTATTGTAATCGCGAAAAGCTTCAGGCAGCATATTTCAACGAAAATATCCACTTTGACCGCTATCGAATACAATTTAACGATGTTTTTGCGTGATATCTGTACGTAAGGACAGAATAAAAGACTCGTTTCCTCCAAAAAAACTAAAAAACTGCTTTAAAATGAATTCTGAAGAGAATTTTTCGTGGCGTCTGTACGAACGTATGTACGTGCGTGCGTACGAACGTAGGTACGTACGTACATGCGTACGAACGTATCTCGCATAACTCAAAAACGAGTAGCCTCAGAACGTTGAAATTTTGTATAAAAGACTACTATAACATGTAAATGTGCACCTCGTATTTTGGTTTCAATCCGCCACGCCAAACGTATATAAATATATTTATAAATATATCCACTCTGTTACCCGGCTCAGTGATCTCAGTTTCTTTTCTCTGATATGTTTGTAAATTGTACATTTTTTGCTTTAAAAATGATTGAATTATGTTGTTTTTATCTTCCGGTTAAGCGTTTTATGCCTTTAGTAAATCGGTATGCAATATTTTTAGAATTATCAACAATTTTAAAGTTGTCTAAGTTCCGCTAAGCCTTTATTTAATGGCAGCCATTAATGTTTACATTTGAAACAGGAGACTAGTGGATTCGTTGCCAATCTAGAGAAACTTAGTTTCGCAACAACAAAGATAACGCATTCATTTATTATTGCCAATTAAATCATGCTTAATGCTTTCTGTAATTGTTTCGAGGAAATAAGTGTTTAAGATTGACTTCGTAATTTTTAATATAGATATTTTGTGTTTTTATGTATTTTTGCCTTGTCGCAAAGTGAGAACTGAATTAATTGAATGAGAAAGACTCAATCGTCTGTGAAAAACTGTTTCTTTTTTGTTTTGTTTGCTTAATTTCTTTTATACATCATTCTAGCTTTATTTTAGTATTTGAATAGAACATGAGGCAACGATTAGATAATTCTATTCTTTAAATGATATAAATTTTGTGCATTATGATTTATAATATGAACGAAATATAATACTGTTAAGTGAATCTAGCGCCAGAGTGTCGCTATGATAAACAAATACTAGAGGGAATTTTAAAGAGTGCTTTTATTCTATTGTGGTTTATGCGCTGTGGGCAAAACTGATTTAATTCAATCCAATAAGTTTGAACGAAATGCAAGAAAAAATGCGTGTAATTTAATATTCCGTACAAGGAAGTCATGTGGTGTACACATCAGATTTTTTTATATCCAACGCACCCATAAAAGTCTAATATTTTGTATTACAAGTACGGATATACGTCGGAATATAAGGTACCCAACTTCTCGCTGTGAACCGGTTGTTCCTTCAACTACACAACGACAACACGCGGTAATTAAGGAGAGAATTTCTCACAAATGTATGCCACAAGAATAAATATATATCCTGTACTACCAAATATAGTCCATATATACGATAGTGTGCAAAACGTAAATATATGCCTCTGCAACTAAGAATGAATGTTTAAATCAAAATCATATTAGGTATATTTTATAACATCACTTACACATCACCATCGAAGATTACAATAAAATTAAATTCTAAATTGCAGGCAATTCTTTAATTTTAGTTGAATGTATCAAACCCATGTCCGAACATATTCCAATTCCGACTCGTACAGCAATTAACTCCCTGTTAACTGGTATAACATCAGGTATGACTTCCACGATTAACTCAAAATCAGGATAATTCGAGTACAATTAGAAAAATGAAAGAAAGTAAAATAATTTACGTTTGTAACAAATGAATATCGTCGGCAACGCGCTCTACCGACGATATAAAGAAAATACTCAATTCAACGCACGCGACCTTCAGATTGGGATTATGGGATGGGATTATTCAATTATGGCAAAGCACACGAGGGCTATCTGCTTAATGGGAGGGACTGTTAGTTCGGTCCGAGGTTCGAATCCCGCGAACGGGGTGGCTGCATGGGCGTCTTCGTGGTTTCCCCCATGTGTAACGTCTATACGAGCCAGTTTCCCTTAGAAAGTCCTCCACGAAGGCATCCCTCCCCTTAGACAGATAGCCCTCGAGGCTTTGCTATAATCGCACACACACACACACACACAACCTAAAGGGAGAGATGCCTTTGTGGAGGACTTTCTAAGGGAAACTGGCTCGTATACACGTTACACATGGGGAAAACCACGAAAACGCCCATGCAGCCAGCCCGTTCGTGGGATTCGAAACTCGGACCGAACTACCAGTGTTCAGCGTCTTTACCGCTCGGCCGCTGGTGGGCCGCGACCTGCAGAAGTGAGACGTGATTGCCTGAACTCACGCTCTGAACTTTTAAAAACTATTTTATGTTATTCAATTTTTTTCAGTTTTTATCATTTTCTTGTACGTTGTTGTTAGGTGTTAATAAAACGTTCATTTAAAATTAACTCCTAATTAATTGATTGATTTTCTAAGGATATACTACACGTTATAATTAGTAGAAAAATACTATTTACAAATAATTCATATTTTCGAGAGGTTTAATCTGAAGAATAAGTTAATCTGATGCATAAATATAAGACCAATATTTACAAAGGAACACGTGAGAAGTCATCAAGTTTAAACTCACGCATAAACGTCCACTGGAGGGATGGTTTACTTATTCATTTATTTTGTGTGTGTTCTTCCCAGGGAACATCATCTCCCATCATTAATTAATGTTATTAAATTCACTTCTCTTTCTCTTTTGATATTTTCCAATAGACAGTTTTGTTTTACGCTGATAGCTTGAGATACTATTTTTTTAACATTCCATAACAAATAAACTTAATGATTTTAGCCATGCTTGGTTAATCCACCTTGATTAATCGGAAGCTTGTTGCATTCAAAATGTAAAACATTCCACATCTCGGTTTGTTTCTATATCGTTCCCCTTTTCTTTTTTTGTCTTTATCTGGTGGTGTATTCGTTTACGACAAAGCACTCGAGCGCTATCTACCTAAGGGGAGGGATGCCTTCGTGAAGGACTTACTAACGGAACTGGCTCGTATACACGTTACACATAGGGAAAACCACAAAAAGGCCCATGCAGCTAGCACATTAGCGGGATTCCAAACTCGGACCGAACTACCAGTGTTCAGCGATTTCACCGCTTGGCCGCTAGTGGACCGACTTCATCTAGATATTGTTATATTGTAAAATCGGTTTATTTAAATATGATTTTAAGTCAACACGCACAAAATATACGAAATAATGGCAATACGCCAAATAATACTGTACCAGATGAAAATTACGTGCAGATCTAAAAAAACTCAAACATACCCCATGACAAAAATACCAGTTCCTCCACTTGAAATTCCCGACCGGTATTTTTATATAGGTTACGAAAAGAGTCAGATTACAAATAATTCTTTCTATAATTAAGTATATTGGATTTTGTAACCGATATTCCATTCAGAGTCTCAGAAAAGAAAAGGAAATAATACAGATTTGCACTCGTATTTATAATCTAACTTTCTCATTTTTAGGGCACATTCAGGCTATTAAAATATTAAACGCTTACGCAAAAAATTACGTTTTTTGCCTTTTTTTTTTTTTCCTTGTATAACAGTAGCAGAAGTAATATATTAAAAATATTAATTTGAGAGAAAGACATCTATTGAACTGCTATGAAATGCAATAATCTGCTTTTAGTACATCCATTACGACTATGCCGTAATAAATCCCTTCTATTTCTTAAAAACTTTCTGAAGGGTAAAAGTCTTCAATTTAATGTACGCATTATCATTAAATTAAATTTGAGGATGAAAATGGAAATTACATTTCTCACGGGATTAAAAGGATTACTGAAACCTTCAGTGACGATTTTAGAGCTGTTATATAAGAATATTTATATCTTAATGCAAAAAAATTATTTCCGTTGTTTCTATAAAGCATGCGAGAGGATTTATTCAATAATACTTCTAATCTATTTAATTACTTACCAAAAGGGGTGCAGATAAAAAAATACCACTGAAATGAAAATAAGCTAAGAAATTCGTATTTAATGAAGTAATTTAGATATGAATTTCACACAAAAAAAACTAATTGGGGATTGAGGCTTCCTTAGAATATGCAGTTGCTTTGTTTACAGCACGAAGCATTTCTTTAAGAATAATTATTTTAAAATATTCAATTTTGATACTTTAAATGAAAATTTAAAATACATGCTTACGCGTTTTTAAAAGAAAAGACGGATAAATTTTAAAAATAACTTAAACAATCGGAGTAAATTCGTCTAGAAAATTATGTTATGCATTAAACTACTGGTAATGTATCTAAGAACGAAAGAATTCGAACAATAACCTTCTTTTGTTAATTGTATATAATCGTATAAATCCTCCATATCGTATAAAAATTAATCGATAAGTAGAAAATGTGTAATAACTATTTTACGTCTTGTTAAGAAATTAAGATTAATTTAATTTAATACTCTTCTATCTTCCCTTTAATTCACGATATAACTTTTACAGCGACCGGACGGTAAAATCTCTGAATACTGGTAGTTCGATCTGAGTTTGAATCCCTGTGAACGGGCAGGCTGCATGGGCGTTTGGCTGGTTTCCCTCATGTGTAACCTGTATTCGAACCAGTTATCCTTAGAAGTCCTCCCCGAAGGCATCCATCTCTTTAGGCAGATAGCCCTAGTGTGCTTTGCCATAATCAGCTAAATCAAACCAATTCTACAGTGTGAACTAACTTGTTCAATCAAACGGCCTTTGTTCAATTTTGATTGTTCAGCTTATCGGCTGCACACACAAACAGAATCATGAATAAATGGTATTTTTTTTATTATTAAAAAAAAAACAACTCTTTCACTTTGTATCTTGATTCCTTTTCTTCCAATATGCATCCAATCCAAAATAGGGTAAAATAAATACTGGCAGATATTTTCAGGTGTAATGAATACAAAACTCACTCTTCAATATAGAGTTTTACGTCTGAAAGGGCTAAGAAACTGAAAGGACAAAGACAGCTACATTAGGATTTATATGCAGCCATTTCTAATGGCTGAAACTTTAAATAAAATTTAAAGCAGCGACTTATCTTATAAACAATATTCCAAGATGGTACTTACGTATTATCCAGTCGGCTTTTAAAATTAGCTATAGTCGATCTTTCAAAGCTGGCAGAAATGCCGCAGAAGTTCCGCCAGTCATTACTGCGGAATTCTAAAGAAATTGCTGCCTCTTAATATACAATCAGTATTCTTTTAATATACGCTAAACACTTGTAAGGATTATGTTAATTTTATTAACGGTTTAATTTTGAGTTTAACTTCCTTTTCTATCGCTTCTTAATTTCAACTTACCACTGCCGGCCAGAACGTAGTTTTAGAATCACGTCTGAATGCTAATGAGGAAGAGCGGTATTTAACCGCGAAGTTCTGCTGTCTTAGTGAGAGAGATGCCAGATATTCTGGCTAGCACACGTCCGCCATTTTAGGCTACTCTCTCGTAAGCTATTATCACGCTCGGCCGTATTTAGGCCCTTGATAGCTTCGCAGTCAGTTAGCGTTAAGGGGCCAACTCTGTTAGAATTTTGATAGCTTCGGCTATATCTTTTTAGTTAAGATTAATTTAGTTTCTTTATTAGCCTCTTAAGTTGAAGTAAGAGTGTCCGCTTTATTGTACAACTCCAAGATGGAGTTTTGTTAAACTTTAGTTGGAATAATAAAGAGTTATTTCACCCTTCTCATTTGTTGTTTTTTACCTCAAGAACTCAAACGATTATTCGCTTACTAGTTAAGATTCTTCACCTTCAACTGTAACGTAGAAGTACACTGTGGAGAATCCTACAAACTGACCAAAAATCATCCATTTATTGCTTTGGGTTACGGTAAAGCCTAGGCACCTTTTTATGAACGACAACTCAATCGACGATCAGTATTCGTCCCACTTCGTTTTTGCGCTTCGTAAGAAAGCTTTCCTCGATTTCCACTAGTTTGTTAAGCTCTCCACTTTTACCGGAAGCACTGTTTAGAATGTTACGAGTACAAACTTACCGAAGATAATCGTTCCATTATTAGTTTTGTCGCCATCTCTGGGGTTCGAACCCGCGCCCTTCGCTACTGCAGAAGGTTCTCCTAACCACTATACCATCTGGGGGGGCATTTAATTGAGTATTTTTAAAGAATATTGATATGACTACATAATACTGTAACACAAATGGGTTCGCCCGAGTGTATATACTTTGCCTGTATTTTTCCAGAAACAAAACTTTTTCTGGTAACGCATTGCATAAATTCGAGTTTCGGTAAAACTCTGGAATATTTTGCATTCAACGTAGAAAGCGTTAATATATTTTATGGGAGCTCGTCTGCATTTTTTTTTTTTTTAACGGAGCTTTAATATATGGCAGCTGCTGTCACTTCCTTTACCAAATTTACACTACACGCAAAGTTTCGGTCTCGCCTTAGGAAAACGCCCAATATATTTTGAAGAGCTGAAGATTTACACCTTTCAAGGGGGTAAAAGAGAAAAGTGTCGGCATTTCTTTGATGTTGAAGGTTCTGACATAATATTTCGTATACTGCTATTATAGAGAAGTTTTTGTCCGACATATACGCTAGACGCTTTCCTAAAGAATGTAAGAAGTTGACCCGGAACATTCAAACATTCATAAATCTGAATTACTCCTTAATGTTAGACAGTTATAATAGCTAAAATTTTCCCTAATAATTTATTTGATGAAAATTTTTGGGTATTATTCGGTTTCGAGTGCCGTAAAAAATCGCCAAACTATTGATGCCAATGCTGCCAAAAATAAGTGCGGCAACCCTAATAATTGCGGCAAGAAAGGAAGTATAATGGTAAATAACTATCTACGATTGATGTTTTAATTTAGATGAAAGGTTAATTTCATATAATACTTTTTTATTATTATAATTTATATGAAAATGGCTAAACATGACTGAATGGAAGCACAAGAATCAATAACTATTTCAGATCATTATTATAATTTATATAAAAAGTGCTAAACATAACTGAATGGATGGCTGCATCGCTATTTCGCTACCGACTTATCGCTAAAGCATAATTTCATCTCGTTGGTTGTTCAAACATAATTTTCTATAATGAATGATGCCTTTTCTTTGAAAATATTCAGAATCGGAATTCAGAAGTGCAGAATTGCTCACTTATTTGTTAGCCGCATTTTACAAGGGTAAAAACAATTGGATTTTTGTCAATTTTATTTTACTATCCAAATGAAAATAGGTCGATGTGTACATAGATAAAGTCAAGGGTGTGCGCAGTGCCATTTTTGTGCAACTGTGGGATTTTTTTTAAGTGAAAATAGGTCGATGTGCACATGGGTACCGAGTATGTGCAATTCTTAAAAACGCGTCAAGCAGTGAGTGATTCTGCACTTTACCCAAAAGTCTGTCGCCAACTTTTCGTCATAGGCAATTCCCAAATTGTTAAATCCATAGGATATCAAAAAAGGATTTAAAAATTAAACTAGTATTTCAATGGCGTCTTAAGAAATATAGAGCTATACAAACTTACGCAATCTGAAACCAGCGCGTACGCTAGATTTGGCGCGCTGTTAAATGGGCGCGTTTGCTAGATTTGGCGCTTTTGCGCATACATTTTCGATGCAATTTTTTTACGGCCCTCAAAACAGAAGAGTACCAGTTTTTTGATTTACGAATTATTTCATGATTGGGAAATATTTTATGAATATTGTTCGGTGTCTCAAAGAGTATTGCTTGGCAGCATTGTTTTACGCCAAGCAGAGTTTGGCTTTAGTGTAACCCTAAAGTTATTTCGTTTTTGCTTTATTAGTATGAATGATTTCTGACTTGATGTAAGAGCATATGGTTGCTCGCTCTTTAGATAAGTTACATAGGTAACTATAAGCACATGCGTGTGCTAGTATTCAATAATGTTGTTTTTGTTAAAATAAAATTGTTATTGTTAATATTACAGTCCACTTACTGAAGTTAAGTATCATTAAATAAGTTCGAGCTATCTTCGGCAAGAACAAATATACACCAATATTTCACGAGTATGAAATATGTGTATTATATTATTGTGAAATATATATATTCGCAATTGTAAAATAGTTTAAAATTCCACTTTTATTGTAAAACATGTATGTTCGCAATTGTGAAATATTGTGAAGCATAATATTTCCCAATTGTGTAAATTTTAATTTTGTGAAATGTTATGTGGTCCACAATAAAGGGATCCAAGTCTAACTCTCTTTTCTTTGATCTCTTTTATCATAAAATGAAAATAATTCTCTGAATTTTTCATCTGATTATAACTGAATAAAGAATCTGCGATTTCGCCGCATAGAGACTTATGGGCTCAAATCTACGAAATGTTGAAAATACGTTGGCCGAAGAACGAAGGTGTGCACCTTGAAATTGTTTTTCCTCGATTTTTCACTAGTACCCTTGCTCAAAAAAAAAAAAAAAAAAAAAAAAAAAAAAAAAAAAAAAAAAAAAAAATTATTATTCTCGGTTTTTTTTACTATTTGCATCATCGGCTTGTGCGGGGAAATTTTAAACGCAGTTTTTGTTGAACGCTTAGCTTAATTTATTATTTGACGAATTTATCGAAAATTGCTTTATTTTTCGACTAATTCGCGTGCAGTACTTTTAAAATTCAAATATCCAAATATATACCTCATATAAACTTCTGAAATCTTCTGAGACGATAAAGCGAACTCTTTTCCTCTTTTAAAGCAAAAATAATAATAAAAGTATATTAATTAGGCTCTCAGAATTTGTTTTAATTACCTCTTGAGCTGCCAGGATTCGATCTGGCACGCGTAATTCGCCAGACAAATAGGCTGGTAGCTGAAGTACATACATGTCCATAAATTAAGGATAATGCAAAATCAGGCAAAGGAAGAGTTAGAAGCAAAACAAATTTGATTTATTTGTAAAGCTTATTTATTAAACAAAAGGTAAAGAGCAAAAAAGATGCTATATGTTTGATATTATTAAAAAAAATTAGCGATTTTTCTCCCTGGAGCAAATTACAAAAACACCTATTTACAAAAAACCAATATTACATGGTTGGTATGATTGTTAATACATTGTATGTCTCCCAGACGATGCAATACAGTCCGTACAACGCCTAGGCATGCTGAGTATCAAATTATCGATTTGATCTTGGGGGGGGATATTACACCATTCATAAAGCAATGTTCTCCGAAGTTCCGGTAGACATGTAGGAGATGGATGACGTGCTGCAACTCGTCGGCCAAGCATGTCCCACGCGTGCTCTACTGGATTCAAGTCCGGTGAGAATGCTGGCCAGTCCATACGGGTGATATCCTCCGATTGAAGGTATTCGCTTACGATGTTTTCACGGTGAGGACGGGCGTTGTCATCCATAAACACAAATTGTGTGCCCATGGCGCCCCGAACCAAACGTACATGTTGTTCCAGAATGACGTCCCGATAGATTTGGCTTGTCATGGTTCCAATTTGGACACGCAGGTCAGTTCTGGAACCCAGAATATTTCCACCCCAAACGAGCACTCCTGCACCACCGTAACGGTGTCGTTCAATGATGTTTTCTTGGTGGTAACGGGTACCTGCAGCTCTCCATATGAAAGTCTGGCGAGAATCAGACTGCAATCTAAACCCGGACTCGTTGGAAAACATCACACAAGCCCACTGTTGCGGTGTCCACAATGCATGCTCTCTACTGCAGGCTAACCGCAGGTGACAGTGACTTGCAGTAAGTGGAACGCATCTGACAGGCCTACGAACATATAGACCAATCTGCTCTAAGCGTCTGTACACGGTCTGCATTGAAATTGTCGTACCAGTGGCTGAAGAGAGCTGACGAGACAGGTCTGATGCTGTGCTCCGCCTTTTTCTTTTGGGAGTAACTGCCAAATACCGTTCCTCATTCGGCGTTGTAACTCTGGGGCGACCTGTGCTGTAACGTCTACTTACATTACCATCATCTTGGAATCGTTGCCAAAGCCTGGAGATGACACTCTGGGCAATTCCAAGTTCGTCTGATACTTCCAGTTGGGTACGCCCACATTCCAGACGGCCGATAATTCTACCACGTAAAAAATCATTCAAATGCGTCCTTTGTGGCATAACTATTCGGTTATTGCACTGAAATGCTTATAAAGCGCCTGCGAACAATTTTACTTCTTTGCCTGTGTTCCTTATATATCACTCTCTTACACTCTCGTGATTGTGACGTACAATCGGTGTCATCTGGTTACTTCCTGAAATTTGCATATGATTCTTGAAGATGTGTGCAGTAATTTTACAGGTGATATATTTATTTTAGAGTTCGATTTCCGCGTGACTTCGAATTATCCTTAATTTATGGACATGAGTGTAGTAGATGTGACGAAATTTGAAGCATTTTTCCATCTTCAAAACATTCTATTTTGCAATTCTGAGTTGTACGTTAGAATTAAGATTTTGAGAAGTTAAATGTAGGTTTATTTTCTCCCGGGAATTAGAATATACTTCTTCACAAAGCAAAACCTCGAATATTTATTTTATTTTATATAGCGCACCGCCATTTGGGTTCAGCAGAATTAATTTCTACGCTGAAGGAAATGATTTGGAATTATTAATGAGGCTTAAATATAGGCAGTTTGGCTTTGTCAAACTGCAAGACATCTCTCGAGAATTTTGAAAATTAAAGTAAGATGCAAATTTTCCGATTCCATTCGCCCCTACGTCGAAAATACGTTGTCGAGAAAAGATTAGGCTAACGCTAACGTTGTGGCGTACAATCACAGATATCGCGATTTTACTCCGAATTCAAATACCACCTCGTCGAAATCAAAGCAGTCATTGTTTACAGCCATGCGAATCAGGCTATTTTAATTTTATCGGCATTGGCGTGAAAAGCAATTAATTTACCAAAATAGGTACCTTCCATACCTAAATAAGTAAAAAAGCGTTGTTATGGCGATAGATTTTCTATCGATAGATTGTATGAACCCCACCTATTGTTATTATCCACTTACGTCTTACCTCACGAAAAAATTGGGAACATTAGAAAATTTAATGCATTATAAAAATATTCACATATGCCATTCTATAAGGAAATTTATTAGCTCTTAAACTGTTGACAAGATCTCAGCTGAAGATTCCCTAAACTAAATATTTATGGCTGTTAATGGAATTGCTTTAATTTCATGTTTTTTATCTGTTTTATATTTTTGTAAATATTTATGAGTTAAAACTACAGTACTCATAATTCGCATTAGAGTGCCTTTAAACGTCTGACTATGAATTTTAAAAAAAAAACCCCGTTTCTATCCAAGTAAACACAATATTGCTACGAAATGTACAGGCGCGGTAAGATGGCTTCCCCGCAAAGCAGTTTTAGGGTTACCATAAAATGACAAGAGAAGTCAGGGTTGCCACATTTGGCGAGAAATCGCCCATTTGGCGACAAAATTGGCGATATGCCATGGACGGATGGAGAAACTTCTGGAACGAATTTTTACCGGTTTAGCCTAGAATGTTCTCGAACACCAGCCAAAAGCTATATAAATCCTGCTGGTACGCGGAGAGTTAGTATCAAGTGTGTGCCTCGTCTAGCGAGTTGATAGTCAGTCATTGAGCGAGTGCCTCAAAGTCTAGCGCCGAGTTGGTCGTCGAGTGCATCGAGAGAGTCCTTTTAGTGTATCGCGAATTAGTGCATCCTCGAGTTTTGTCTTAGACTGTGCTGAGTCGAGAGCTACACTCTTGTGTATCGTTGAGTGCATGGCGAGTTGTAGCGTGGAGAGTCTCGAGAGAGCGTGTTGAGCTCCGGGAACGACTGAACCGAAGTCGGAAGCTGTACTCTGGTGCTTTGCAGTGAAGCTGTTTCGCTGATTGTTCAGCCTGTTTATTGTAGATCTTCGACGACTGTAAAAATGTTTTGGAGCTGTTCTGATTAATATTGGTAAATAAAGTGTGTTTCGATACTTCATCAAGTGTCGTCGTTGTTCACTCCAAATCCACATGAACCCCGTACGAACATGAAGGAAGAAAATAACGTAACAATATGTTACAAATAAAGTCAATTTAGCATTTGGATTTTTTGCAAATGGTTTTCAAGACAAGAGACACATATAGTCCCAGCCGTAGTTAGTGGTGGGATAGATATATCCCACACGTAGCGATCGATCGACTTACTATAAGCACAAATATTATTCTGGAAAACTTCATTATATGAAATAAATTGTACATCGCATGGTACAGGGTAAAGCGTTCTTTGCATAATCCAATATTAGACACTGGGCAACTCATATTTGTTCTTTTCTCTCTGTTCATTTGTGGACAACGAGCACAGCGGCGTCATGATTTTCTAACTACTTCTAGAAGACGATCCCCAACATTCAGGAGATTATAAGTACTTTTTAGCCCAACAGTAATTTTTAAACTTTTAGTGGAACGTATAGTAGTAATCAAAGGGCTTACTCCGTGATTTAGTACAGAAGTACAGTAATTATTTCGTGCATGTTCATGGAGTTTGGTCATTAGTATATTTAGGATCCTGGGACCTGGAAGATCGTTGATTCGATCCGCAAGAAAAAGTAAATCGTTTCTCATGCTTTCTGGCTCCAAAATTCTTAGCAATCTATATCAATGCGGTTTGATAAAAAGGCGCAGTAGATTGCAACTCATCATTACCTATATTCGGTATTCTTTGGTTACCGTGTCTTTTTGGTCTCTTTAGAGTAACGTATTAAGTAGGAGTGGTTTGGTGTATTTGATTGTGGCAAAGCACTTGAGGGCTCTCTTAGTAAGGGTAGGGATGTCTTCGTGTAAAGTTTTCTGCGAGAAAGTGGCTCGCATTCACATTACACGTGGGACAAAATAGGAAAACGCGTATACAGCCTGCCCATTTGCCTGAAGTTATCGAATTACAAGCATTTACTAGCGACTTTACCACACAACCGCTGATGGGCCCTTAACCCCTTGGGTACATTTGACGTCTGAGACACGTCATTCACTTTTTTCCTCCTAGGAGCGGTTGACGTGTCTAAGACGTCAAACCAAAAATTAAGCTCTTGGGTACATTTGACGTCTGAGAGACGACATTCACTTGTTTTCCCTAGGAGCGGATGACATGTCTAAAACGTTATTTGTGGTTATGAACAATTCTGTTCATTTCATTGTAGCTTGTATCAGTCATAATAGAAGAGGCAATTACAGTATTTCGGTGAACATTATTTGCGATACACTGCCCCATTATGTCAAAAACAAGGAATATATTTTTATGATAGTCTTAGCGAAAGTGACTTTGAGAAATATAAAGAATTGTTTAGTGATCCTGAAATTGACAATTACAATGAAATACAAAGCGAAGGTGATGAAGACGATATCGAACTAGAAAATGATGACAATTGTAATATAATATCAAGGTTTCGAAGACGCACAAGACGTCTATCGAGCAGTGATAGTGAATCTTCTCGTGAACCAGTATCAGAGGAATGGATTTGAGAAGAAGAAGAAAATGTAGCCGATATAAAAGGTTTTTCTGAAATGTCTGGAATTAATCCTTTGAGATTGTGTAGACTAGGTAGTAATCCTACGCCTTTAGATGTTTTGAAAGAAGTCTTGAATGAAGATTTTTGGGACACTATAGTAGAAGAGACGAATAGATATGCCAGACAAGGGATAGAAAAAGAAGGTTGTGAAAAAAAAAAGGTGGTTTCCTGTAAGTTCTGATGAAATGAAAGCTTATATTGCATAATGCATCTTGATGTCGCACATAAAGAAGCAAAAATGCATATGTATTGGTCAAAACGATATGCAATAAGTACTCCAATTTTTGCCAGCACTATGGCACGCGATAGGCTTTTGATATTTCAAGTTTTCTACATTTTACGGATAATGAAGAGGAAAATAAAGATAACAGAATAAGGAAGATTAGAAATATAGTGGATTACCTAAATACTAAATTTTGTTACATTTATTCTCCAAAAGTGAAGTAGCTATTGATGAATCGCAACCAAAAATTATATCAGTTCCACATGCAAAAATTTTCTCAAATAAATCCGTATCCAAGGGGTTAAATGGGGAAAACTGAAAGAAATTCTAACATTTCTCCTGTTCGTGTCCCCTTTTAATGTAATGGTTTTCCCAACAATTCTGATATCAGAAGTTGTATTTCATTTCTCTGTGAGAACTTCATTGGTTTTTTATGTTTCTCGCTTAAAAATGATTTCTCTTCTACAGTTTAAAAGTGATAGCTGATGTAAAATTTTAACACTTCCTTCAGACTGCGAATATACATATTTATCTTCATGTGGTCTGAACTCCCGTTAAGGTAAAAAAGTTGTGTAAAGACTTTTGAAAACAGTCACGAATGCATACTTTCCTGTTTTAGAATTTGTTCAATATTTGGTACAACATCAATATTTATGTGAAATAAGCAAACCTAAGAATCGGGTATGCATTGATTAAATCGCAGTCCAGTCACATTAATCCGACCACCACCTACTTCCGAAGTCAACGTTAAATAATCAATCACAGAAGCCAAGTGATAGTCCATCGCAGTGAAGCGTATATAAAGAGTGTCCGAGAGAATCAGAAAACATTTCAGTAGTTAAGGTACTCTTTCGTTTCTGCGTAAGGCAGAAACGAAGCAGCTCATCTCATGTCCAAAAGGACATGATCATTGGCTTTCGGGTCAAGGGCGGAAGCATTTCCGAAATGGCTAATTTTGTAAACTGTTCCCGTGCCGCTGTGTTAAAAGTATACCGTGCATGGCAAAATAGCACTATGCAAAACCAACAGCGTAGTCAACACCTTCAAGAACCTAATTGAGTCTTTTCCTGTCCGCTCTACGAAAGGTGATTCTGACTTTTGACAGGTGGTCACATTTAAATGTGACTGGACTGCGTATATCAACAGCTGCTTTAGCGTTCGATTTGCGTTTCGCAGTTTTCCATGCTTCGGGAATCAGTAAAACCCATGTTATCGAATTAAAAATGTTAAACCTGGACCGTGGTTAAGACTATTACGCCATCTGTTGATTAAAATAAACTGTTTCCCATATCCGAAATATCCTCACCCACCAATTAATTAATTCGGATAGGCAGCGTTCTGTTTAAGATATATTTAAAATTATTCAAATATTTATGAAATACGCAAGAAAATAAATATAGTAAAATGTAGCCAAAGTTTCAATGAGAAATATTATAAGAAAAACATTTATCTCACAATATTTTGTAAAATGGCTTAGCGGTAAAGTCACTGAAGACTAGTTCCTCGGTTAAGGATTCGAATCCTGGCGAACTATCTCGCGGATTTCCCCATTGTGACGTTTATACGAACCTGTTTCCCTTAGAAAGTCTTCCATGAGGGTATCCATCCCCTTAGGTAGATAGCCCTTGAGTTCTTTGCCTTATTAAAATAAACCAAACTAATTTCGTAAAAAAATCTGAAATTATATCTTATATTACGTGCAAAAGGGGCTTTTTTTTTTTTTTTTTTTTTTTTTTTTTTTTTTTTTTTTTTTTACGTTTTGCATCTTACCTTTATTTATTAAACATCATGTTACTTGCACTTAAACCAAAAAATTCAATTCAACAGCAATATCGCAAAATATTTAAAAGAGCACATCTTTAGAATTTCCGATACACAGTCTCGCGCATTGGAAAGAAAATGCTTCTTTTTTTTTTCCTCTCCCACGCACAGTATTGCCATTGCTCGCTTTGAAATCGTTGAGTTTCTTAATCAAAAACTCAAAAATGCTTTGCAAAATGTGGAAAAGATAACAGAACAAATTCTAAATTCCAAATTCGGGCTTCCAGATGCTCATGTTATGGTGGAAACGTACGTTATTCAAAATCAGATGGCTCTAGGTACCGTTGTTTTATCACAATGCTAAAAACCTGCATACATTCATGCAGATTCGTCATTATTTAATTTCTTTAAATATAATACGGAGCTGTAATATTTGGTGGCAACAATTTAAAGAGTGATTCGCCGTTTATAGGGAATCAACGCAAAGTACCAAAGCGAAATTAATAGCCCTTCTGGGCAAATTGCCTCTTTGGGTTAGAAAAACACTTTTTATAAATGGGAATATAATATATGTCACTTAAGTAATAACGTTTTGCTCCCAACAGATTAAAATATCCTGTTTATGAGAATAATTAATTAACTATAACTGTAAAAAAAGACAGAAGAGATTACAGAAGCAGAAAATTATCTCTGTCTTCAGACGCACAAAATTAAAATTTAGTCGAATTTCATCTCATGCTCGATCCCAACAGAAAACTAAATTATTTTTTCATGCGACCTTTATATGTAGATTTCATAGAAAGTCGTAATTAGAAAATGTACACATCTGTGTTCTTTCAATTTGGGTAACCAGCGCTCATTATCCAGCTGTCTTAATAGTTCGTGGTTTGATTGATACTCGTGAATAAATTCAGTTAATAAAATAAAATTTAATTCAATCTTAGTAATGATAAAGAAAAAATGATTATGGAGAAATTATGCTTTGGTAAATTTTGCCCTTAATTTAGGAGCGAGGGACTTTTTTTTTATCGAGCTCTGAGAGATTTTAATCAGAGATTGTTTTCTTTTGAGCTTTCGTGTGTCAGAGATCGAATTGGAAAAGAAATGACAAAATATGTAATAAAGTCAGTTGCAGTATATTGTGCACGTGAGTAATTTCGATTTTGTTCGCTTGTGGTAATATTCAAGAGCTGATTTCCATGTTATTTGCTTATTTGCCAAACAAAACTTTTTTCTAAGTTGGCAAAACGACGGAAGCCGTGTAGGTGTGGCTGCTGTTCAATGAGAAAGCGGAAGATAGAAGTTTAAGAATAAAAAAAAAATACATTAAGGTTAATTACCAGTTTTATTTTCTGTTTCTCGACAAGATTTAATTAAATTTCATCTATATTTGAGTAAATTTTGATAAGAAGAATAACAATTCTTTGCATATATAGAGCAAAGTTATTACACATTTTCAGCATTTCTAACAATCTGGCACTGATGATAACGATGTTCCCGACATGTACCTGGTACTTAAAAATGTGGAAACATATTACATTTGATATTTAAGGGGACTCATACACCTTAAAACCCGTAAGATCTTCGAATATGTGACTGTTACAAGAATTCAGGTAACTTATTTATTTTAAAAGCAATTACTTCCAACTTTTTACAGCTGACTACATAATATAGCTGCTTTCTTAAATAGTAATCAGAAAGTTTGTGTTGCCCCAAATATTTTTATAATTTAATCCGCTTCGTGACAAAATTTTTCGTCGTGTTTCCAACTTGCGCGCACAGTTTAAAACATTCTGTTGCATAATTTAATTCCATATTTAATATATAGCTTTCATAACATTTGGAAACTACTGTGAACCAAAAATTCTAAGAATTTCATATTAAATTTTTATTTTATTTGGAGTTGAGATTATAAAATGTATTTTTTTTAAAAGATCTGTAATGTTTTTTTTGTCCATAAAATTTTTTAATATTAAAATATTAATCAGATTTTTGGTTCAGTTAGATAATAGTGCCCATATAAAGAATTCCATCAAATTTCAAGTATGTACTATGAGCCATTTTTAAAATATCATGCGCGCAAGGTGGAAACATTACGAAAAATTTTGTCACAAAGCGGATTAAATTATAAACATATTTGTGGCAACACAAACTTTCTGATGACTATTTCAGAAAGCAGCTATATTATGTAGTTAGCTGTAAAAGGTTGGTAGTAATTGCTTTTAAAATAAATAAGTTATCCCAATTCTTGCAACAGTCACCAATTCGAACCTCTTATGGGTTTTATGGTGTATGACTCCCCTTAATAGCCATTATAAGTGTGTACTTATTTTATAACATATGATGGCTTTATAATCAGGTTAAAATTTTAAAATACAGAGAACTCACGAAATAATTTTTAACTAAATCTAAAGGAATTATAGTTAATTGTTAGTAGTTATATTTATTATTTGTAATAATATAGTTAATTATATATGGTTGTAGTTAATTATTTGGAATAGTTATTATATTAGTTATTTTTTTTTTGGAAATTTTTGAATAAATTTAACGGAAATGATATATCGGCATAGTAAACAACACACTTCTAGATGAGACTCAACGTCGCAAAAAGAAACATGGCAAAAAGAAACACGAATACTCCAGTACCTCTAATCTACTTTCAATCTATAATATTATTTCATAGAATTTGTTTTCTACCATTTGGTCATTTTCTGTCATTACTACCATTAAATAAATGTCAGATAGCTTTTTATAATTATTGAATAAACAACAGAATTTTTATTCAAAATGCTGTTGTGGGTTAATTCACTGAATATTTTGTGGAGGCGTGCATCTAAAATCCCTCAAGAGGCTATATATCCTGTATAGTAATCAGGACAAAGAATTCGCGAATTGAAAACAATAAAATCTAAAAAGAGTTTCGTTTTAGGAGTTGGATTTAAAAATAGTCTTATCTCTTTCGATAACAGACTCACGAGATCTCTTAAATCGTACTAAGGCTGAAAAATCGAGCGATAATTTTTCATTTCTCAGCATTCTTCACCTATACCCAAACTAAATAAAAGGAATATTATAACAAGAGACTGGCGGAATTCCATGGAGGCCTCTTCCCCCGTTTAGAAACTGAAACAGATTGCTACGTTTTGTTTTTGAAATTCTTTGCTCTTAACGTGCGGCATAAATTTCAAAAGAAAAATTTATTATCCGTTACCTACTTTTACATATTATGATTGTCAGATTTATGATCAAGGTGACTCATAAAACTATTATCTGAAACAGTTTTATGAAAATATTCATCCATATCGCAATAGCATCTTTTATTTAAATCTGTTATCAGGGCGTTTACTGAGAGCGCTCAGTCATCCAAATAATTTTTGAAGAACGCTAACACTAAGAATGTGTGCTCCAGTTGCCAGGGTTGACAAGGCAAAATTTAAAACTTCCCACCACCCTCTCATAACCTATGGCAGCTTTCTAATTTGCACACGGTATGATTAGAAAGCTATCCCATTAATTTTAGACTCATTTTCAGTTCTTTAATGTTCAGGATTCCTTCTCAATTTTTCATCAAGAATGTATTAGTTAATTCAAAATTATGAAACACAAAAATCAATATATTCCTCTTTCCTTCTAGTACTCACAAATCATTACGCGGATATGCATTTACAACTTTTAAAGCCTGAAAAACGCATTATGCAATATTATCGTCGTGTGATGATTTTGTAGAAACTTTGGTTTTGACCGCGATATTTTCGACGACGATGTTTTTTAACTGCGAAAATTTATTGAACCGCTTTATATTCGACGACGATATACTGGAAGTCTATGAATCTATTCGTCTCTTCTCTTTCCAGCATCGCAAAGACCTGCTTCTGAAAATTATATATTTTGTTAAAAAGAGCAGGACATAGTAAATGCAAACCATGTCTATAATGTTCCTCCTGAAGATCACAAAGTTTGAAAAAAGAACAGAAGAAACACTGGAGTGATACAGAAGTTATATATTTTGTTAAAAGGAGCAGGACATAGTAAATGCAAACCATGTCTGTAATTTTCCTTCTGAAGATCACAAAGTTTGAAAAAAGAATAAAAGCAACACTGGAGTGACGCAGAAGTTTAGAAAGCCAATCGTGACTTGCAGCAAAACTAAATTCTGCCAGTGTTGTTATCCTCTCATTAGCTCCATTACGATTTCGGGTAGTTTCGGTCTGGAGCATTTGGAGAGCATTCATCTTTTACCACTTTTCTAACCAGAAATTTAATGACGCGGCAGTGCACTTATCAGTGGACGTTCGAATAAACTCTATGCCTCTTTTATCAGCGAATCCACCCTTTCATTACCTTGGATCCCACAATGACAAGGGATTCACTGAAAGATAATCTCTTTATTATCGTGAGATAAATCCCTCAGATGAGACTGACATTTCTAAATGTCGGCCGGCCATCTTCGAGGCTTTAACAGAAACGACAACATGCAGAAGTGGCTTTGAGACATTGAATATAAGCGCCTTAAAATGCTGAATAAAATGATTCATCTTACATCATGGGATTATAAAGTAAAAAGGGACAAAAATTCCGGAGCTATATAAGACGAAAAAGACAAAACAAATAACAGCTTGTAATCTGCCCAAAACAAATTCAGGCAGACGAAGCATTTCCTATATTTTTAATTCCTTCCACGGAGTACAGGAAGTTCTAAACCGCAAAGAATTTCGGCTATCATATTTCGACAAAAATATCAATTTTGACTGCTCTCGAATCCATTTAAACAATGTTTTGTGTTATATGCATTTACGAACAAAATAAAAGATTCCTTTATATAGAAGGGATTCTAAATTGGGTTCAGAAAGGATTCTTTTCATGAAGTCTGTACTTATTTATGCATGTATCTAGCATAACTCAAAAATGATTAGCTGTACAACGTTGAAAGTTTGTATATGGAACTGCTATAACATGATGTTGTATCCCACCTTTTTTTACTTCCTTGTACGAAGTAAAAAGGAAGTACTGTAATCGCGAAAAGTTGCAGGCAGCATATTTCAACGAAATTATCCATTTTGACCGCTATCGAATGCAGTTTAACGATGCTTTTGCGTGATATCTGTACGTAAGGACAGAATAAAATACTCTTTTCATTCAAAAAAATTATAAAACTGCTTTAAAATGAATTCTGAAGAGAATTTTTCGTCGCGTCTGTACGAACGTATGTACGTACGTGCGTATCTCGCATAACTCAAAAACGAGTAGCCTCAGAACGTTGAAATTTTGTATATAGGACTGCTATAACGTGTAGATGTGCACTTCGTATTTTGGTTGCAATCGGCCGCACCAAACGTATATAAATATATTTATATATATATCCACTCTGTTACAGTGATCTCAGTTTCTTTACACTTATATGTTTGTAAATTGTACATTTTTTGCTTTAAAAATGTTTGAATTATGTTGTTTTTATCTTCCGGTTAAGGATTTTATGTCTTAAGTAAATCTGTGTGCAATATTTTTAGAATTATCACCAATTTTAAAGTTGTTTAATTGCCGCTAAGCCTTTTTTAATGGCGGCCATTGATGTTTACATTTGAAGCAGGAGACTAGTGGATTTGTTGCTAATCTAGAGAAACTTAGCTTCGCAACAACAAAGATAACGCATTCATTTATTATTGCCAATTAAATCATGCTTAATTCTTTGTGGAATTTTTTCGAGGAAATAAGTGTTTAAGATTTACCTCGTAATTTTTAATATAGATATTTTGAGTTTTTATGTATTTTTGCCTTCTCGCGAAGTGAGAACTGAATTAATTAAATGAGAAATACTCAATCGTCTGTGAAAAACTGTTTTGTTTTTGTTTTTGTTTTGTTTGCTTAATTTCTTTTATACATCACTCTAGCTTTATTATAGTATTTGAATAGAACATGTGGCAACGATTAGATAATTCTATTCTTTAAATGATATAAATTTTGTGCATTATGAGTTATAATATGAACGAAATATATAAGTTAACTGTTATATAATTATTGGATTATATAACAGTTAACTTAGTTTCCGTTATATATTTATTATATAAGTTAACTGTTATATAATTATTAATACTGTTAAGTGAATCTAGCTCCAGAGTGTCGCTATGCTAAACAAATACTAGAGTGTATTTTAAAGAACGCATTTATTCTATTGTGGTTTATGCGCTGTCGGCGAAGTAGATTTAATTCAATCCAATAAGTTTAAATGAAATGCAAGAAAAAATGCGTATAATTTAATATTCCAATTTAATATTCTAATACAAGGAAGTCATGTGGTGTATACATCAGATTTTTATTGCAATTGTTTGCACACACACGCAGATTATTCATTAACATATATGTAAGATAAAAAGTATGAAAACAAACTTAATTTAATTAACTATAACCTCTTTTGTTTTTTTATTTCATTTGGGGTTTTCCTCTTTCTGTGTAAAAATAGCGACATGAGTCTAAAGCGCGTCCGTTAAATTAATCATGCGCTTTTACGTAACGCTTAATGCAGCTATATCTTGCCCAATCATATAATTATAAACCAAAACTTAAAACTGAAACTGTTTGACTCCCTCCCCTCTTCCTCTAAAGAACTGCGACACACTCTCTCTCTCTTTTTTCGCGTAAGCTTTCCTTCTTTTAAGACGCATTACTTCAATCATCTATGTGCTGCTATGATACCTTCTACCGGTATAGTATAAAATTTGCGCAGTGGGCACGATTGAAGTGCCAAGTGGATTGCAGCCACAAAATATTAATTTAAATAAAAAAGAAATTTACTACGGCTATAAGGTATTTCTCCCATCTTCATAGCGTACCTTCGTGGTGTAGTGGTCAGCACACTGAGCCGGTATTTCAGAGGTCTGTGGTTCGATTCCCGGCGAAGGCGGTTGCTAATTTTTCATCTTTCCGGCTTTTCTAATTTACCTAATGACTCTATACGGCTCGAGTGCTTCTTCTTCAAATTGGATGGACGCTCTAAGCATCAAATATCTTCACAATCAGCATTTCTACGCATCTACGCCATTAATATTGCTACGCATTTACATCTCAACGTTCTTACATTCAATGCTTCCAAAATTGTGCTAATATTACATTTATTAGCGCGGCAGGTTTGGATTTTGTGCTGTTAACCTCAATGGAACATTTATTCCTCAACTGGATTTCTGTAAAATAGTATCTGCAAATTCATCATTCTTAAAGATATCATCGAGTATTCAAATACATTTGTGCTTTATTATTACGCACACACACACGCATATATATATATATATCCACCCATTTACGTGTCTCGGTGAGCTCTTTTTTTATTCTTATATGTTGGTAAATGGTGCATTTTGCTCTAAACGTGATTGAAGCATATTGGTCTGATGTTCTGGTTAATGTATTTATGACTAATCTGCCTGCAATAGTTGTAGAATTATCAACAATTTAAAAGTGTAAGTTGCGCAACGCCTAATATAGAGGCTATTTGTCTAAATTTGAAGTTTTTTAATTTGAAGTGTAGTGAATTAATTGGTGCACCTATATCAAGGCCTTTTCACCCAGCGCAGTCAAAAATAAACTTTAAATTGTGTGCACCAGAATTTTGTCTTATGCCCGTGACTGAATTGTTTGTTTTTGCTTAGAAACTCTTACTTTAATTGCAAAAATTGTTTTTAACTCTTTTCAACTCTGGTGTTTTATGTTTTTCTCTATTTTACAACTTTTAATAATGACGTTTTGAGATTTTACATATTTTTGCCTTGCCGCAAAGTAAGAACTGGATTGAATGAGAAATCCAGATGAACTTTTTTCATATAGAAAAACTTTTTTCATCTAGAAATGAAACTTTCTAGATGAAAAAAATTCTGTACATTATACTTCTATGTTATTCGAAATTACTAACTTTTCAAATAAAAACATCTTTTCGTTAATTTAAAGTTTAGACTTATTATTATTATTTTTTTTATTTATTTATTTTATTTTATTTTATTTATTTATTTATTTATTTTATTTATTTATTTTATTTTTTTTTTTTTTGTACATTAGGTATAAACTTTCATTGAATGACTTTGAAGCTGGTTACATTTTGATTACTGCATTTATAATTTCTTAAAAACATTGAAAACTACTACAAATTTTATAGTAATATATTCTCATTTAATTATTTTTAATTACACTTAAATAAAAAGTTTCTTTCGTTATGAAACATTACCTTCCGGCTGCTTCTAGGTAAAGACCAAGCAATTATTAACTATTATTTATTACAATCATTAATTATTTAATACTTAATCATTATTGTATTATTTTGTATTTATTAATTTACTTTCATTTCAGCTTTGTTTCCAAGTTTTGGGTTCAAATGCTCTCCCTATTATTATTTTAACTATGTTTTGAATAAATCTTGTTGAATATCTTTTATTCTCAGAGCTATAACTTGGGAAATCGTAACTTTGGATGACGCAAAAGCTGAAAAACTGTGTATATACGTAGTAGGGGCTTCGAAAATGAAATGTAATGGGCTTCGAAAGGGAAATGGAATGTTTCCAAAATTCCAGTTAAAATTTCTGTTTGTATAATTTTGAAATTGTACTTTGTTCTTTTTTCGCACGTGTACTTTGATAAACAAACTAAAATTCTAAGAATTTTACTATTTACACTGCCAGAGATTCTTTCTTTCGTACTTTATAATATGAAATAAAGTTTATTATTTACGCTTATTATTTTTTGCGATATTCAGAATATCAAATATAGCAAATAAAGCAAAATCAAGGCTTCTTTCTCCGATCCGTATTGTGAGTCATAAAATTCTATACAAAGCTGCACTCCCTATCTTTTAACGATATAACAGAATATGGAGATAAAAATTTAGGAAGCGTTCCAAAGTAGTAACTAAGGGCACTTACTATAAAGTAAAAAAGTAATAATAATCTAGTAAGCTTTCAGATTTTATTTTACGCCCAAAGGTGCTTTTTTAGCGATTTGTGTGTTACCTTTATTTATTAAATATCATGTTTTTCCCACTTAAACCATAAAATGCAGCTCGACATCCATACCGCAAAATATTTAAACGTGCATATCTTTAGAATTTCCGGTAGATAGGCTCGGGAGCTGGACACAGAAATGTTTTTTTTTTCGTACAGTGTTGCCATTGCTCCCTTTGAAATTCTTGAGTTTCTTAATAAAAAATTCGTTAAAGTTTTACAAAATATGAAATCGATTATAAAACAAATTCCAAATTAGGGCTTCCACATGCCCATATTCGCAGGAAGATTACGTCATTCAAGATTGGATGGCGCTAGGTACCGTTGTTTTATCACAATCCCAGAAACCTATATTCGTTTACGCAGATTCCTCATTATCTAATTTAATTAAAGGAGGTAATATTTGATGGCAACAATTTGAAAAGTGAAACGGACATTCAAAGTTGTAAGGTTCTTCCTAAGTTTTTAACAGTTATTTTTATGTTAAAGCTCCTTTTTTATCCATCCTGATTTCAGCTTACAATTTCCTACCAGAATCTGTTTTTAGAATCAATCGCGTTTAATGCAAATGAGTAAGAGTAGTATTTATGTCGAAGTTCCACTGACTTCGAGAGTTGAGTTGAGTTGAGTTGAGAGCAGAATCTGGACACCCGTGCGACTTACTAAGACTATTCGGGTCTAGTCCAGGTTCCGCAACTATCCGGGGCAACACCTCATGGGGCCTATAAGGGCATACATTGGTCCTGTATACATGCTTACATAGTTCATAACATATGCTTATAGTTACATAGTTCATAATATATGCTTACATATTTACGTAGTTCATAGTACATGCTTATGTACAAGTAGTTCATAATACATAGCTCTTTCATAATACTTGCTTACATAGTTCATACATATACATGCTTGCATAGTACATAGTTGCTTACATAGTTCATAATATATTGAGCCTGTTACATAATACATACATAGTTCATAATAATTTTCATTGGCCATAGTATATACATGTTTCATAATATATTGAGCCTGTTACATAATACATACATAGTTCATAATAATTTTCATTGGCCATAGTATATACATGTTTCATAATATATTGAGCCTGTTACATAATAAATACATAGTTCATAATAATTTTCATTGGCCATAGTATATACATGTTTCATAATATATTGAGCCTACTGACTTCGAGAGAGAGTCTCAGAGTTTCTGACTAGCGCGCGTTCGCCTTTTGGCCACGTCTCTCTAAGCTGTTACTACCCTCGGACGTATTACAGGCCCTTGATAGCTTCGCTAGCTTATTCGATATTTAGGAGCCAGCCAGTTAGATTTGTGATGGCTTCGGCTACATCTCTTTAGTTAAGCTTTCGTTGAGTTCTTATTTCCTACTTTTCAGTTTAAGCCCAAATGGAGGCTTTGCTGTACGCCTTGAGAAAAGGACCGCCTTTTCATTCTTATTTTGAGCAATAAAGGGTAATTAACCATTCAGGAGTCCACTCGTTAAGTCTCACATTTCTGTTGTTGAACTTAAGCGATTATTCGCTTAGCTGTTCACGAGGTTCCTTCACACTTAGTTGTTAAATAAAGGGGTGGAATTCCACAAATGTTTCGACGCAAAACGCCAAAATGAAATTAATAGCCCTTCTTGGCTAACGCCCTTTGGGATAAAAAAAAAAAAAGAGAGAGAGAGAGAAAAAAGCATATTTTTTTTTTTAAGAAAACCCAAATTTCGTATTGTTGAAAGAAAGCAAAATTTACATATTAGTGAAATTTCTTGAAACGATGCTAACTTCCAAGTTTAAATTCAACTAACGACGTTCGATGCATCTTTTCATTCACAGACATCTTTTTAGAAATTTTGTCCGTTTCAACGATTTGATTAAAAACTAAAATAAACCTGAGAATTTAAAACTTAATTTTAAAATTTTAAACAAAGCAATATGTCAACACTCTGTCAAGAATGTAACAAGTAAATGTCATATGTTGTAGAGACATTAGGTTAATTGGAAGCAGGAGAGACGAAAAATTAGCAACGCCTTCACCAGGAATCGAACACGGAGACCTCTGAAATACCGGCCCAGCGTGCAAACCTACTACACCACGAAGGCACGCTATGAAGGCGGGAGAAATATCTTATATACTTCCCCCTTTTAAAGAGGGACTGGGGTTTTTAGGGGACCCAATCGCCAAATCCCAGTTGAGGAGAAGCTTTATCCATCACACTTTTAGTTCGGGCGCCACTGCAGACACAGGTTCAGGTCGAAATGTAGTGGGACACCCAATGTTTACTATAAGTAATGTAGGTATAGTCCCACTACACTTCGGTTTATTTTTAAAGTAATATTCAAAATAGTACATAGTATAATATAACACATAATATACAGTGGATGGACAAAAATATGGAAACACCTTGTGAAATGCATGTTTGAAAAGAAAGATTGATTTTAATGAAATATGTAGGTGGCGCTGGCATTTTTGACTACTGACGCCACCTATACAACTTCGTAAATGTGCTAAACTGTTCAGTTGTTGTCGGAGTACTGTTATGTGAGGTTGTCATTGCATTATGTCAGAGTTAACAGACTTCGAACGTGGGCAAATTGTTGGAGCACTTATGGTAGGTGCTTCCGTAAGCAAGGTAGACGAGGTGTTTAGTGTTTCAAGAGGTACTGTATCGAAGATTTATTCAGCATATTTGAAAAGCGGAAAAACATCATCTGCTAAATCACAGCGCGGACGGAAGTGTGTCCTGAGTGATCGTGACAGACGATCATTAAGGACAATTGTGACGAAAAATAAGAAGACTACAGCTGCAAAAGTTACTGCTGAAATGAATGTTGTGTTACCGAACCCTGTGAGTACCAAAACAATTAGAAGGGAGCTTCATAAACAGGGAATTGCTGGCCGTGCTGCAATTGAGAAGCCACTCATCAGTGATGCTAATGCCCGTAACAGGAAAAGGTGGTGTTTAAGTCATAAAGCCTGGACTATAGAGCAGTGGAAGCGAGTAATAGGGTCTGACGAGTCTTCTTTCACATTGTTTCCCACTTCTGGCCAAATTTACGTCTGGAGAACGCCATCTCAAGCCTATAATACAGACTGTTGTTGCCAAGAGTGAAACATGGCGGGGGTTCTGTTATGGTTTGGGCAGCCATATCGTGGTTCTCTGCTAGTCCCATGATAACTGTGTCAGGGCACATGACTGCCAAGACTTATGTGAACATTTTGGCCGATCAAGTTCATCCGATGGTACAAACTTTGTTCCCCGATGGTGATGGTGTCTTCTAAGACGACAAAGCCCCTGTTCACACAGCTCACATTGTCCAGGACTGGTTTTCTGAGCACGAGGATGAGTTGTCCCATCTCCCCTGGCCACCACAGTCGCCAAACCTGAATATTATTGAACCTTTGTGGTCTACATTGGAACGGAAAGTGCGTTCTCGTTATCCACCGCCAACATCGTTATCTGAACTTGCCACCGTTTTGCAGGAAGAATGGTATAATATACCCTTGGCAAACATACAGGAACTGTATTTATCCATTCCGAGAAGACTGCAAGCTATTTTGGATGCCAACGGGTTTCCTACACCATGTTAAGCAAAGAAACATGTTTTTTTAAAAGTGTTTCCATATTTTTGTCCAACCCCTGTAACAGTATAAATAGTATGTCGATATTTTGATTGATATATCTATTAGATATAATTATAGTAGTTACAATAGGTATAATAATAGTAGGCTAACAGTCATAATTTATAACAGTTCAATAATAGTTCCTTGAGATAAAGTTTATTATATGAATCTGTATCTTTTTCCTCTTCTTTTTCCTTTTTTTACTATATCATTATTATTGCAAGGGTTTGTTTTTAAGATAATTAGGTAATAAAAGTTTTAGATGAATTGCAGCTTCAAAAATGAATTTTGACATTAATTACTTTAGTGCTCACATAAAGTTTTGCCTATTGAAGACAGATTGTATTTTCTAAATGTTTGTTGGTAATTGGAAAACGGAGGAAGGCATTGATATTTGAATTAGGCAATTTAATATGAGTTGACTTTGTTAAGGGACATTGAGTAATATAATGGATTGGATCACCTTTATTTCCACATACACATTGCTCAGAGTTTGAGATGTTGAATTTGAAGAAGTATGTGGGAAATGGCCCATGTCCAGTTAAAAAGCGGTTTATATAACCATTGACCATTGTACATGTATCATTTACATGAGGTGCTATTTGATGTAATTGTCTTCCTGTATTTATTGTTGTCCATTCTTCTTCCCACATTTGGAAGCTGATTTTATGTAGATATTCCTTGAGGTATGATTTCGGCCAGGAGATTTTTCTTGAAGGGATATTATTGTTGGTAGTAGCTGATTTGGCTACTGAATCGGCTTCTTCGTTACCAAGAACTGCAGACACATTAGGATTTATTGGAAAAAGCCAGAGAGATGAAACATTAACTACGCCTTCACCAGGAATCGAACCACGGACCTCTGGAATACCGGCCCAGTGTGCAGAACCACTACACCACGAAGGCACGCTATGAAGGTGGAAGAAATACCTTATATACACCCTCTTTCAAAAGGCGACTGGAGTTTTTAGGGGACCCAATCGCCAAATCCTAGGTGTGAAGAATTGTCATCCATCCCACTTTTAGTTCGGGCGCCACTGTAGTGACATTAGGTTAATTGGAAGCAGGAGAGATGAAACATTAGCAACGCCTTCGCCGAGCATCGAACCACTGACCTCTGGAATACCGGCCCAGCGTGTAGAAGCACTACACTACGAAGACACGTTAGGAAGGCGGGAGAAATACCTTATAATGTCAAGCAATATATCAAGAACAAATAACTTACGGGTACAGGTAGAAGCTAGGCCAGCATCTGTGTAGCGCCACGGGTGATTGAAGTATTACTGAATTTGGCTAATTCTTAAGCTTCTGTCGCATTTTTAAGGAAGAATACCCGAGACTGATAACCTAATATTTCAGTGAAAATGTTCGTGAATCTTCGGATTATGGTAACTTGGCGATTTTTTGGCGAACATTTGGCGACCAACCCTCCTACTTCAACCTGCTAGTTTTTTTTTTTTTTTTTTTGACGCCATTTTGTTTTCACGAAGTAAAGGCATTTTTTTTTTTTTTACTCAACATTTTTTTCGACAATCTGCTAGCCGAATTACGCTTATGCTAGAACTTTTATGGAACAAAAGTGCTTAATCATGACGAAAATTAGGTGCGAAATTGGGAGAGAGTGCAGAATCAACCACTGCTTCACGCGTATTCAAGAATTGCACGTACGCGGTATCCATGTACACGTCGACCTATTTTCACTTAAAAAAACATCCCAGAATTGCACAAAAATGACATCGCGTACACTCTTGACTTTATCTATGTACACATCGACCTATTTTCACTTAAAAGTCAAAGAAAATTGACAAAAATCCAATTCTTCTTACTCTTGTAAAAAGCGCCAAACAAATAAGTGGGCGATTCGGCACTTTAACAGAGAAATTGTTTCTCAGTGCTTATTAGCTAAAATCACGATCGGAATTTTCCAGAAAATGTCACATGATATGTCTCATGATATCTCATTTCTCTGAGACAAAATAATCTGTGATTCGAACTGTGTACTTCTCAGATTATTGCTAAAGTCCTACCTAGTAACCTTTATCTCCTTACCAAAATGTCGCCAAACTACCTGTTACCATATTCCAAAGATTAGCAAAATTTTTTTTAGAAATAGCTGTAAAACAAAACTGATGTATAGTGCCCGGATTTGAGTGAACTAAAAATTCAATGGATATGCTGGGAAAATGCCTTAAAAGTATTAAAGTTCTTCTAAATTAATAAAAAATTAATATCAAACTGATAAAATTGATAAACATGGACAAATAGATTAAACCCCAAGCAACTGTATATACTTGGCACTTTAATTTATTTTTTCTCCCGAATTTTGAACCTTATCGTTAACTCTTCTTTAGTTTCAAAACAATCTGCTTTCCCTGTCAAGATATTTTTCGAACTGTTTGAAAGAGCACATGTTTTTGTCGAAACAGTGTTGAATTTATCAAATGCAGTTGCTTGTGGACGTTTTTAAAACCTTGCCAAATTTATCTTTGTAATTTATTGCATCGACAAGGTTTTGCTCTTATAAAAATTTATAAAAATTTTATAAAAATTTTGTTCTTATAAAAATATAATTGTTGAAATTAAAATCGCTGGTTCTGATGTGACCAAGATTTCCTTCAATTTTGTTTGTGGAGAAAACATTCAGTGCATTTAAATCGAAGCACGAATATACGAACTGAGGGAGGAAAAAAGGAAGGATTTTATCGATGTAGAAAAAGGTATTGCGCGCAGTGGTAGTATGTAATTTCAAGAACGTGTCTGTGAAAATAGCATTTCCCTTCCCCCTGCCCATAATTTTATGAAACTAAAGATGCAGAAAAAGTCTTAAAGAGGTAAAAAATGCCAATATGGAAAATTCTAAGAAGTGATACTCATACCTTGTATAAAACCCTTGTCGTTACATTTAGACTAACAGTGGTTTTCCCTAAAATTAGCGAAACAACAACTTTATGCTTGGCATAGATTTTAGTCAAGAAGATTTTGAGGGCAAGCAGGTATAGTTCCCTCTTCATCAGGAGCAAAGGTACCTGGTTTGGTTTTGTTTGGTTTACGTGATTACGGCAAAGCTTCGACAGCCATCTTCGTAGATGATTTTTGGAGGGAAACTGGCTCGTATACACCTTACACATGAGAAAAACCACGAAACCCCCGTGCAGCCAGCTCGTTCGCTGGATTTTAATCTCAGGTCGAACTACCAGTGTTCAGTGTCTTTACGTCTCGGCCACCGGTGGGCCACAAAGAAATCTGGAACGAAGGGAAAGTCATAGTTTTATTTATACCCAAAACGGGGGAAGCTTACGATAAGATAGCAACAGTTGTCGGAAGAAATAGAGATGAAAATTGCAAAATTAAGTTAATAGAATTTTTAAAGCGTTACAAAAAGGTATGTGATAAAAAAGGTAATTAAAATCATTAACTTAACATGATAAATTTATGTTAATGTGAAAAGTTTCAAAACAATTCAGTTCACTTATTTAAGGAGTTGTTTAGATAATTTTTGCAGACCCAAATTTCAAAATTATGATTAAATTTCCAGCTATAGTTAGATATCGAAGACTCGTCAGTTTCGCCTTTTCGGACATAAAATTCGTGTTCCTTGATGCGAAGTTTAAATGCTCTTTCAGTTCGGCAGAAAAATCTCAAGCCACATGGACAAGTCACTTTTCAATTTGATTACTAGAAATATGTTTCAAAAATCCCAACAATATGGGCCCTAAAACACCCCTCAAAATGATCTAAAATCATAACAAACTGTTTTAAAAGAGGGAAACATTCAAAAAGACATAAATAAAATGCATACAACATCAATACCCGAGACTTAACAGCAAGGTAAAAACTCTGGTAGAAATTATAAGGAAACTTATTTTTGTTTGAATTTCATTGCACATGAAACGTATAAGAGTAACTTAATGAAAGTGTCACTAATGTATTAATATTGCCATTTCTTATTAATTATAGAACTCTGAAATAAAGAAACCATTTATTCTCTAAAAGTAATTTATTAGGTATTGTGATAGAAACAATACAATAAAAAATTCCCTTTGAAGAAGAATTCTTCAATTTTATGCCACGAATAACAAGAACGTGGGACGCCCTTGATATATGACTACTGAGTATTTTACTAGTTTAATGAGTAAAGACTCTAATAAGTATAGTAGTTAAGCAAGGCATTTTATTTTGTTATTTTTTATAAATAAATTTTTTCAATTATTGTAAAAGAGAGTAAAGTTGGATATTATCAACCGAATTTGAGAAACTGAAAATCTCTGCGGATACAAATAGCGGTTATACTAATATCGTATGCTACAGCCAGCCACGATAACAGTCTTAACGTACGCTAGTTAGGCAGTCGTTGAAGCCGCCAGTCTTCAGAATGGCTTGAGCAGTTAATTTTAATGCGAATACGAAGTACTATTTATATTTTTATAGAATAATTTTCGATAACATTTGTGTTTCTATGGCTGAAACAAAATGGATAACAGACAGTGAGCGCTGACGTGCTGTCGATCGCATTGCAGCAGAAGAATCAAAAAAGATGTTACTCCTTTCTTTGGCGTTAACCACTTGCGCTAAAAAGACGTGCCACGTACGTCGAGGTGCTTTTGTCTCAAACCGCGAGCGACGTGAACACAACTTCGATAGGCATTTATCGCAAAAATGAAAATAGCGTGGTGCACGCGTCGCCTAACAAAGAGATTGTTTATTTCTCGAGTTACAGCTCTGAATCTGCGGAGTGGCGTAGATGAGACACTTTACCTCTTGTTATATTGTAGCGCACGGCACCGCAACCGTGAAGTTTAGTCTTAGCGCAAGTGGTTAATAATTCGCTGGAGCGTCATTTTGATAAGAAAATATTTGGCAGAACTGTGAGCATGAAAAACAACTGTATGCTTGAGTACCAAATGTTTCTGTTACGAGCACCATCGAATCCAGAGGGCAAGATTAAAGTAGTGTGTTGTCAACATCTCATCTACATAGGACCCAACTGGCACAACGTCCTGTTAAAGAGTCCAGATTTGTCTTGGTATTAGACGAAAAGCACGTAATTGTCTGGAAAGACAGAAGCATATACGAAATCATATCCAGAAACATCACAGAATACTACGAATTCAGAGATGGCAATATTATGGTGCGAACTGAAATTGCAACGTGATACTGCACCCAACTACAAATCTTTGAAGACGGTTCCGTGACGCCTGCGCGGTTTCGAGCTGAAATCCTGCATCCCATTGTAGGACTCTACGCTGCTGCCAGTTGGTCCTGATTTCCTCCTCGTGGATGCTAATACACATTCTCATGGAATCACCAGCCGTGACAGTAAGAGCATTCCTTGTATGGAATGGCCACCACACATCCCTGACATTAAATCCCATCGAAAACCTTTGCGATGCCCTCGGATATCTCCTCCAACCACTCTCAGTTAGAAACTCCCTAACGGCCATTGCAATAGTTCATCACTTCACTGAAAGTATGGGCACATACAGATATGTATGTGACGTATCATTTAGCTCTAAACATCAATTTCTGGTACTTTTCCGTTACGTACTTGCCAATTCGACGCCTTTGAAAGAAAAGCCAAACATAAGCCTAGATCAAACAATTATAACTAGAAATAAATATCTTGTTATTTATAAACTATTTTTATAACTAGAAATTGTTTACAATTAGAAACAAAATATTTGGCTTCTCTTTCACAGGCACCAAAACGTCTGGCAGTTCATAAAGGAAAATGACTCAGTTTTTTAAAGACCAAAATCATCAGATAATTTACAATCCTCAAATCTTTGTACATAATGCTTGTTTTATTTCATGCATGCTTGTTACCATCGTGCGCAATTTGCTGTTTAACAAAGCGTAACTTTTATATTTTGTCGATTTTATCAACGAGCGCTTAACGTTCGTAAGCCCGTGTATCTCGCCTCAGCATAAATATTATTCTGAGGAATCTCTCTATCACTCAACTTTCAGTACATAAGCAATCCGTCTCCTGTCATATATATCAACCTGAATATAGCATCATGTTTTCTCGGCCTTCTTGAAAAGAAGCATTATTTCAACGAACACGCAAATGCTACCAAAAACACCTTGTAATTTCCCCGACGGCATTTCTACCACAAACTATCAGGCAAAGTAGAGAAGACAGACTGAAACGTTTTCCGCATATTATTGCATAAATATTTTAGATTCGGGGATCATCATCTTCGATGGGGAAAAAAAAAAAGAGTCCTCTGGTCCTCTCTATGAGATAAAAGTTTTATGTTTTCGCCTTACGTATTGTTCCCGCACGAACTTATCAGCTCCTGTATGAATTATTAAATCGTCGTTATTTTTTAGTATGAAATGCTTTTATAGAGCTCTGAAAAACATTTAAGCAAGAATCTTAATACATTCAGGTATTTTTTAAAGCAGTTCCTTGACGTAAAAAGGAGTTTACCCTAAAAACTTTCTAAATATAGACGTCATATGGGGAGGTACAAAGTGTTTCAATCGAAAATACACTCACGTTTGTGAAAATTGCAACACCAAGAAGGAATCGTCATAATTGAATGCAATTTAATACACAGTTGAGTGGTAGTGGTACAAATAAATGATTAAATGTTCAAAGCAAACAAACAAGAACAAGAGATCAGAATCAGTATTTTGTGTGGCTACCACGCGCCTCAATAAGTGCTGCTACACGACGTGGCATGGAGTCAAACAAAGTTTGAATGTCTGACTGAGGAAGAGCATTCCATATCGTTTGTACGCGTACCCAAAGTTCGTCTGCAGACGCAACAGGACGAGGATCACGAGCAAGACGCCGACCAATGACATCCCACACATGTTCAATTGACGACATATCCGGGGAACACGCAGGCCAAGGAAGAAGCTGTACCTGCTGCGCTGCAAAGAAGGATTTAACAATCCGAGCAGTATGAGGGCGGGCATTGTCCTGTTGAGATACAGCGCCTGGCAAGCTTTGAAGGAAGGGAACAGCTTCCGGCTGTAGAACTTCACGGATATACCGGTTGCTGTTCAGATTGCCCACAATTCGTAGCAATTGAGATCGTCTATGATATGCTATGGCGCCCCAGACCATAACTCCGGGTGTTCGTCCACTGTGGCGTTCGATAATGCACTCCGGAAGGTGGCGTTCACCGGCATAGCGTCTGACACGAATGCGGCCATCATGGTACCACAAATTAAAGCCGGATTCGTCAGAAAACACGATATGCTGCTGATCAGCACGCCAGTCTCTATGCTGATTGGCCCATTGTAGCCGCAGGCGGCGATGGTCGTGCGTTAGGGGGATCCTGTATAAAGGAGTCCGTGCGCGCAGTCCACACTGCAGCAGACGTCTACGAATTGATGAAGCACACAATGAAACACCTGTAGCTATTGACCACAGTGCTGCCAATTGTCTAGAGGAAGCTGTACGGTCCGTCCGCGCCATGCGGACCAGGTGTCTATCATCGCGAGCTGACGTCACATTTCGGGGTCCACTCCCGGATTTCCGAGTTGTCCGACACTCGTCCGTCCACTGCTTCCAAACGCGCATCACTGTGCTGCTGTTACGCTGCACACGAGAGGCTACTGCACGATACGACAATCCAGCTTCACGAAGGCCGATGATTCTCCCTCGTTCAAACTCTGTAAGTTGTTCAAATCTCGCTCTCTTTCGTCGACGAGGCATAAGTACAGATTGAGTTAACGTTTACCACTAGCAGATAACCACCGATAACCATACACGCCTCGCTACAGCCGTCTATTTATTCGGATCCATCAGCCGTTCAGAGGGCATGCGCTACGGATGCTCAGCATACGCATGCGCTACGGATTTGCAATTCTAATCATTTGTATATCATGCGCTACTTTGCATTTCCTGAAAATTTCTGCTCACTCGCGTAAGTCCTTCATGGTGTTGCAATTTTCACAAACGTGAGTGTATATCTTGTGCTCGGCCTTTATCAAATAAGACAAAGCACTCGCATTTGTAAAATTTTATGGTTCGGTCCTGAACAGCACTATACAAAATCGTGAGTTCTGAGGAATTTAAACAGTTCTTAATAATGCGAATTATTAGACAAAATTAAGAAAAATTATAATTAAAAAATTAATTAAGAAAGTTATAAACTATTTCTCCCCCCTTTCGAGCATGTCTTCGTGGTGTAAGGGTAGCTCATTCGGTGCGTATTCAAGAGATCTAGCGTTAAAGTCCTTGCACATTTTTCACGTCAAAAAATCCTAATGACTCTACAAGTGGCGCCCGAACCAAAAGGCGGTGGACGATAATTCGTCACCAATAGGATTTAGCGACTGGATCCCTTTATACCTAGTCGTTCTTTAAGCAGGTAAGGCATTTCCTCCCTCATGCCTTCGTGGTGTAATTGGGTGCACACTCGACGTGTATTCGGAACGACCGGAGTTCGAATCCCGGGAAGCATATTTCACAAGTGCACATCAGCGTAGCCACTAAGGGAGGGGTTTCGAAAATGGACCAATGAACTTCTATTGCTCTTGTGACGCTAAATCGTGTGCAAGTGAGTATATGTTGTTTTACGTTTTAATTTGCATTTGTTTCGCACTTATAAATGTATGGCGTGAAAGTAGAAAATCTCGTAGTGCTTTCGTTTTATGAGTTTAATGAATCGCTGACATTTCACTTTCGCGATTTTTATCACGCTTTGATATTTGGATTGATATTCACGGCATATTATCGCTCTTAACACCAAGAAAATGACTCAAACTACAATAAGCTTCGAATATTATGTGTTTACTAACAAATGTGGATTAAGAGAATTCATGTATATAGTTTTTATTATTATTATTATTTTATTGAGCTGAGAAGGACTGGAAGTGCTACAATGAATCTAGTGTTTTCTTATTTCAGTGCTTGCCTTCATTTGATTTTGAAAGTGCTTGATTTCATTTGATTCAGAATACATATTATGTATGATCTGATTTTATCCATTGTTAACATTAAAAGTTATATGTGAATAAATTGAATATATTCGTTGTGAATAGATAAATTTATTCTGTTTGATGAGTATTTCTTCTGTAGACAGTATATTTATGAGTGAACAGTTATTAAATGTGAAATTTAACACACTAAATGCAAATTAGTGAAATTACTTTTGATAAAATTCTGCATTGGCTATTATTCTAACATCTTTTTCATATAGACTGAAAATGCTGACTTCTATTTACATATATAACTGGTGTAAATAGTTTTTTCATATGCATAGTTTTATGTAGAGATAGCATTTGGGCTCAGATATGCATCACATATTTCTTTCGTGTTATTTATCACTTATTAAGTAATATTTCGCATGAATAATTTTGTGGAGTATCCAACATGTGCTTGTATTTATTTCAAATTCTTTCAACCAGGTAGTGAAATCTTTTTATCACTTATTAAGTAATATTTCGCATGAATATTTTTGCGGAGTATCCAACATGTGTTTGTATTTATTTCAAATTCTTTCAACCAGGTAGTGAAATCTTTTTATCACTTATTAAGTAATATTTCGCATGAATATTTTTGCGGAGTATCCAACATGTGTTTGTATTTATTTCAAATTCTTTCAACCAGGTAGTGAAATCTTTTTATCAGTTATTAAGTAATATTTCGCATGAATATTTTTGCGGAGTATCCAACATGTGTTTGTATTTATTTCAAATTCTTTCAACCAGGTAGTGAAATCTTTTTATCACTTATTAAGTAATATTTCGCATGAATATTTTTGCGGAGTATCCAACATGTGTTTGTATTTATTTCAAATTCTTTCAACCAGGTAGTGAAATCTTTTTATCAGTTATTAAGTAATATTTCGCATGAATATTTTTGCGGAGTATCCAACATGTGTTTGTATTTATTTCAAATTCTTTCAACCAGGTAGTGAAATCTTTTTATCACTTATTAAGTAATATTTCGCATGAATATTTTTGCGGAGTATCCAACATGTGTTTGTATTTATTTCAAATTCTTTCAACCAGGTAGTGAAATCTTTTTATCATTTATTAAGTAATATTTCGCATGAATATTTTTGCGGAGTATCCAACATGTGTTTGTATTTATTTCAAATTCTTTCAACCAGGTAGTGAAATCTTCATAATTGCTTATATTTGATCTAACTTCGCAATGAAAATTTTCAGAAAAAATAGACGATGTACAGAAAATTGCGTGACAAAATACTTTCAACCCTCTTGCTTAAATCGTAAAGCGTGCAAAAGGTCATGTGACATGACAGAAATATTACTGGATGCTCATTGGTCCATCCTAGAAGCCACTCCCTCGGTGGCTACAGAGATGTGCACTTGTGAAATATGCTCCCGGGAAGGACACTGCAGATTTTTCACATCTCCAGCACCAAAAAACCTAATGACACTACAAAATGTTTAAATATCGTATCTGATAATATGAATTATGCATTTAAAAAGGTATAATCTATATTATCAGACGCGATATTAGAAAGGTAAAATTACAAAATATTAAAAAAAGTTTTTTTTAAATAAACTTTTATTTAAAACCCTTAAATCAATGAACTGAAAGGAGAAATATAATTCATTATGTAGTGTAACGGGAACAGTAGAATTAAAAATTCTCTTTAAAGAATTCTTCTAGAGTTTTATGTTCCGAATAACATAAGCGTGGGGCGCCCTTGATAAATTTATAAAAATAATAGCTAATAATATTGACAATGCAATTAAATGAATACATTTCGCTATTTAGGCCATTTGCATCTGAACAATGCATTAATATTTTAAAAAGGAATTATTTTAAAATTCCACACAAAGTCTGCAAGGAATTATGTTCTAATTAACGCGTGTTTTTATGGCGTAATTGAAAACATGCTCAAGTAGCAGTCAAGAGACCCAGAGTTCGAATATCAGAGAAGGTACTGTTGATTATTTTCTATTTTATTGCTTTAACAAATACGTAATAACTATACAAGTCTTCAAGAAAAAGGTCGACCAGCGGCCGAGCGGTAAAGTCGCTAAACACTGGTAGTTCGGTCCGAGGTTCGAATCCCGCGAACGGGCTGGCTGCATTGGCGGTTTTGTGATTTTCCCCATGTGTAACGTGTATACGAGCCAGTTTCCCTTAGAAAGTCCTCCACGAAGGCATCTCTCCCCTTAGGCAGATAGCCCTCGAGGCTTTGCTATAAGTCAAACACACACACTTCAAGAAAAAGATGACCAACTGCTAGATGATTTGAAAAGTTTATGGTTCTAGAGTTCCTCTTCTTTTTGTCTAATATGAACGTTAAGAAACCTAGTGAACTATTTAGAAACTTATCGCTGAGTTCAAACAACTAAAACGTAACCTCGAGAAGGGTTAAGGTACCCTTTATTTCACTCAAATAAAAATAACAATTGGCCCCTTTCTCGGGCTTACAACAAGGCCTCCTCCACTCGGGCTTTAACTCTGAATAAGATATAAGAAACTGAACTACAACTAATTAAAGGAGACTTAGCCGAAGCTAAACACAAGTATCTAACGTAGTTGGCTCTTAATTTAAACTAGCCGACGAATATCAAAAGACACGTCATAAGGTCATTTCTCCAGCCTCCTTAGCATGCATTCGTGGTGTAGTGGTCAGCACGCTCGGCGAGTATTCGAAAGGACCGTGTGGTTCGAGTCCCGGCGAGGGCATCGCTCATTTTTCAAATCTCCTGCTTCCAAAATATCCTGATGTCTCTACAACATAATAATACAGCCGCAAGACACACTTAGCACGAAGGTAAACACTCGGTACTCAAGGTTCCTAGTCATCTCTCACGAAGTAAGTTGAACCTTCCTTAAATAATTCTCCTAAATCATTTGCATTCAAAGCGATTCTAAAAACTCATTCTGGTCGGGATTTGTAAGTGGAAATAAGGATTGATATAAAAGGCAGTGAAATTAAAATAATTCTTGTAAAATTACACTCTTCTCCAACATTCAAAAGATGAAACTGAAGTTTTTTGTGAAATTAAAACTCAACTCTTGATAATTAACAAGAACATTTGTTAATCATCGTGCTTCTGCTAAAAAAGAAATTCCAAGATCGGACAGAGGTCCAAGATAAAAGTACTTTTAAAAATAGACAATTAATTTTAAGGGGACGGTGGACTTTAAAAATTAGATTTTTAAGTTTTTGTGTTGTCAAAGAAATTTTACACATATACGTATTATAACATCCTTATAAAATATATGTTCAAAATTTCAATTTATTTTAATTAAAAAATTTTTTAAACAAGTAATTAATTATTTTAATTAAAGATTTAAAATGCTCCTTGCGCGCTAATTTTCAATATTTTTTCTCCTAATTTTTTCTTTTAGCTAGTTATAAAGACTTGACGAAAGTTTTTGTGCATCCGTTATTGAATATGATTGATCATAAATTTTTAAAAAGGGGTTTTGTGAACTTAAACCCAGTTTTCGGAAAATGTCACCTTTTGTTAAACGTTACCACAAGTTTAAACTTCTTAATAACCTCAAGGGCTCACCAGCAGCCGAGCGAGTCGCTGAACACTGGTAGTTCGGTCCGAGGTTCGAATTCCGCGAACGGGCTGGCGCCATGGGTGTTTTCGTGGTTTTCCCCATGTGTAACGTGTATACGAGCCAGTTTCCCTTAGAAAGTCCTCCACGAAGGCATCCCTCTCTTAGGCAGATAGCCCTAATGTGTTTTGCCATAATTAAATACACACCTTAATAACCTCATATCCAAAAATGCATACACAGATCTACTGTAACATATAACAAGATGATTTCTTCCAAATACCATTCATTTTTAACTAAAACGTAGTCGCGTGGAGCATTTTCAAGAGCTGCGAACTGCGAAAAAATTTGTTTTCAGAAAATCGAATTTAAAGTTTTTCTTCAAACTTGCCTTTAATACATGGTCATGAGAAACAGAAAATTAAACTTAAATATGAATATGTAGACACTATATAATATTTTCGTATCATTTAACTATTTTAATCTCATAATATTAAATATAAGAAAAATAAACATATCGCAAATTGGTATGTGATTCAAAGTTAGAGGTAGAAACAATTTATGCATTATATCCAATGACACTTTTAAAATTCACTCCCATCATAACTTTCACCTTCATTTATTTACATTTAAATTATATTTTAATTCTTTACAGTATTTTTTACTATTTCTGTTTTTTTCCAAGCAGGTAAACTTCTGTTTTCGCTTTGGTTCAAACAACGTTCATCTCGCGTTTTTGCCCAACGAGTAAGAAAAACGAGTTTGTTTCCTCCTAATCCACGCATATAGCATTCAAATAACCAAAGTTCAATTCATTAATAGTTGTCAATACTTAAAATTTCTAGCCGTTTTACTTCCTTGTACGAAGTAAAAAGGAAGTATTGTAATCGCGAAAAGTTTAAGGCGTCTGTACGAACGTATGTACGTACGTACCTATCTCGCATAACTCAAAAACGAGTAGCCTCAGAACGTTGAAATTTTGTATATAGGTCTGCTATAACATGTAGATGTGCATCTCGTATTTTGGTTGCAATCGGCCGCACCAAACGTATATAAATATATTTATATATATATATCCACTCTGTTACCCGGCTCAGTGATCTCAGTTTCTTTACTCTTATATGTTTGTAAATTGTACATTTTTTGCTTTAAAAATGATTGTTTCTATCTTCCGGTTAAGGGTTTTATGCCTTTAGTAAATCTGTATGCAATAGTTTTAGCATTATCAACAATTTTAAAGTTGTTTAAGTGCCGCTAAGCCTTTTTTTGATAGCGGCTATTGATTGTTTACATTTGAAACAGCAGACTAGTGGATTTGTTGCCAATCTAGAGAAACTTAGCTTTGCAACAACAAAGATAACGCCTTCATTTATTATTGCCAATTAAATCATGCTTAATCCTTTCTGGAATTTTTTCGAGGAAATAAGTGTTTAAGATTTGCTTCGTAATTTTTAATATAGATATTTTGAGTTTTTATGTATTTTCGCCTTCTGGCGAAGTGAGAACTGAATTAATTGAATGAGAAATACTCAATCGTCTGTGAAAAACTGTTTCCTTTTTTGTTTTGTTTGCTTAATTTCTTTTATATATCATTCTAGTTTTATTTTAGCATTTGAATAGAATATGTGGCAACGATTAGATAATTCTATTCTTTAAATGATACAAATTTTGTGCATTCTGAGTTATAGTATGAACGAAATATAATACTGTTAAGTGAATCTATCGCCAAAGTGTCGCTATGGTAAACAAATACTAGAGTGAATTTTAAAGAATGCTTTTATTCTATTATGGTTTATGCGCTGTCCGCGAAGTAGATTTAATTCAATCCAATAAGTTTAAATGAAATGGAAGAAAAAATGCGTATAATTAGTATTCCGTACAAGGAAGTCATGTGGTGTACACATTAGATTTTTTTTTTTTTTTTAGAAATAAACATTTCTTTTGGACGCCTTTTCCTGTTCCACTCGTATAGCATTCACATAACCAAAGTTAAATTCATTAATAGTTGTCAATACCTAAAATTTCTATCTTTTTTTTTTTTTTTTTTTTTTTTAGAAATAAACATTTCTTTTAGACAAATATATAAATTATAACATCAGAAAAATAACTGTTGAAATACATATTTTTACATTTTCTCTAAAATTTAAAGGGCACAGTTTACGTTGTTTACACATTTGAAATGCTTTAAATTCTTTAAAAATAAGAATATTTGAACTCGGTTTTTTGTATACCATGTAGTTACGTATATGGAATATTACAATAAGTAAAAAAGTGTACAATAGTAAAAAAACAAATTTAACATTTTGATTGATTTTTTAGCTATTTTAAAACAGCTAAAAAAAATCAATCAAATAAGTCCACCATCCCCTTAAACAAAAATCGTCCTGCACAATGTACTATTATTCAGTTATTAATTAATTAACATAATCAACTTAAAAGTTAACTTATAATTAACTTAACAGTAGCTAAAAGTATCCTTAAAAAGGAAAATAAATTAAGGCGTTGTTTCCTGGAACTATAATTTAAATTGTTTACTTGTACTCATTTCCTAACTTAGTTCGGTGTAATTCTTTGAGAAAAATAATTTTCATCAACCAGACCATTATATCCTGGAGCTTTCAAATCCTCGCGGAGGAAGCTTATCCTCTCCTAAGTCGTTACTATCTCACAGGGGGTCAACGAAAACTTATCAAAAGTGCAAGGTGACGTTAATAAGAATTTAATAAGACACGATGCAGACAGGAATGGATTTTAATGAGTTTATAATGCCACACCACAGACTTCGATTGAAATTTGGATGTGACAAGTAGAGTGACTATCAACTTTTGCGAAATTTGTGAGCCAAAATTAGGTGGAGAACTTTTTAAATATTTAATTTTTAGATTATTGACAGCATCAAGAATAAAATTGAACACTGCGTACTGTATGATGCAACAAAAACGGAAAACGCTTTGTTACTATCTTTTGAAACCGGTTGTGTAAACTGAACGCAGAATTATGAGCAATGATTTTTCCCATTTTTCAGAATTTTGTACTTTAGTATTTTGGGAAGAAACTGATATGCACGGTGATATGAATTTAGTACAATCACTGCAAAACGCATGACAACTGTCTGCATTGGAAAGGATGCCTTCGTGGAGTATTATCTAAAGCCAACAAATTCAGATAACGTAATATATTAGAAAATTAATAAACACTCCCACACAGCCACAGTAATATACCCCCTGTCATAGCATGTTCATTTCCGCACATTTTTTTCCCAGTAATATTAGATAAAATAATCACTTCCTGCTGAACTTATCCGAAGTCGTCTGCTGACTTTGAGCCACTTTGTACAGAAAAAAGGTCCTGGGTCAAAATGTAATTCCTTACGATTCAATTACGCTATCCGAATTATAGTATAAAGCATGTAAGAAATGGCTGACTAAGAAGAAATACGCTATCGTGGAGGAGGTTTCAAAGGAAACTGGCTCGTAGTTACGTCACACATGGAGAAAATTGCCATGCAGCTAACCCGTTTGCCGAGATTTGAGCTTTGGACAAACTACCTGTGTTCAGCGATTTTACCGCTCAGCAGCGTGGGCCTTGAGGTAATTTCAAGAACAGAAGTCGAACCCGCTTTTTAGGTAACATTACTTATATTTATTATTTATTTATTGAGAAGACAGAGTGAAGCTACTAAAACATAGTTTCCAATTTTTCGAGTAAAATACTGTCATACATGACAAAAGAAAATTTATCGAATTTACTGGCTTAATTTTTACTCGAAACATGAAACTGTGAGTGAATCAAAAGACGAATTAGTTTAATACATTGTAAAAGGATTGCGAAATACACTGCAAAAATATTTTTAAAATTTTAGTTTAACTATAACTTAGTTTATACAAGTATTTCAACTATCGCTGGGAATTTAACTAAATCTTGCACATAAACTTAATGAGTATTTTTGAAAGGGCAGTAGGCAGTAAGAGATATAGAGACAGAACAGCAAATAGCGAAAGATTTCCCCAGCACCACACTTCGACTGGAGTTCTTGAAACGAAGCCCTGACCTCTTACTGTATTGTTAGTGAATTAATTGCCTAGTCAAACAGTTATCCTAAGTGTTAACTTGCTGAAGAGTTAGCGTATTCACAGCTGCTTAACTAACTGTTTAACGACCAAGCAAGAGTCAACTGAATATTCGTTTAAACCCATTTACACTTCACATATCCTACACATGCATTGGCATTGCATCCTACACATTTACACATTACACACTCATGTTCTTATATTAAGGATAATGCAAAATCAGGCAGAGGAAGAGTTAGAAGCAAAACAAATTTGTCTTATTTGTAAAGCTTATTTATTAAACAAAAGGTAAAGAGCAAAAAAACATGCTATATGTTTGATATTATTAAAAAAAAATAGCGATTTTTTCTTCCTGGAGCAAATTCCAAAAAAAAACCTATTTACAAAAAAACAATATTACATGCTTGATATGATTGTTAATACATTGTATGTCTCCCAGACGATGCAATACAGTCCGTACAACGCCTAGGCATGCTGAGTATCAAATTATCGATCTGATCTTGGGGGATATTACACCACTCAAAAAGCAATGCTCTCCGAAGTTCCGGTAGATATGTAGGAAGAGGTTGACCGGCTGCAACTCGTCGGCCAAGCATGTCCCACACGTGCTTTACTGGATTCAAGTCCAGTGAGAATGCTGGCCAGTCCATACGGGTGATATCCCCCGGCATTCGCTTACGATGTTTGCACGGTGAGAACGGGCGTTGTTATGCATAAACACAAATTATGCGCCCATGGCGCCCCGAAACAAGCGTACATGTTGTTCCAGAATGACGTCCCGATAGATTTGGCTTGTCATGGTTCCAATTTGAACATGCAGGTCAGTTCTGGAACTCAGACCCCAAACGAGCACTCCTGCACCACCGTAATGGTGTCGTTCAATGATGTTTTCTTGGTGGTTACGTGTACCTGGAGCTCTCCATATGAAAGTCCGGTGAGAATCCCACTGCAAGCTAAACCTGGACTCGTCAGAAAACATCACACAAGCCCACTGTTGCGGTGTCCACAATGAATGCTCTCTACTCCAGGCTAACCGCAGGCGACAGCGAGTTGCAGCAAGTGGAACGCATCTAACAGGTCTATGAACGTATAGACCAATCTGCCCTAAGCGTCTGTACACGGTCTGCATTGCAAGTTTTCTACCAGTGGCTGAAGAGAGCTGACGAGACAGGTCAGAGGCTGTGCTCCGCCTGTTTATTTTGGCAGTAACTGCCAAATACGGGTCCTCATTCGGCTTTGTAACTCTGGGGCGACCTGTGCTGTAACGTCTACTCACATTACCATTATCTTAGAATCATTGCCAAAGCCTGGAGATGACACTCTGGACAATTCCAAGTTCGTCTGATACTTCCAGTTGAGTACGCCCACATTCCAGACGGCCGATAATTCTACCACGTAAAAAAATCATCCAAATGCGTCCTTTGTGTCATAACTATTCGGTTATTGACTGAAATGCTTATAAAGCGCCTGCGAACAATTTTACTTCTTTGCCTGTATTCCTTATATATCACTCTCTTACACTCTCGTCATTGTGACGTACCATCGGTGTCATCTGGTTATTTGCTGAAATTTGTATATGATTCTTGAAGATGTGTGTAGTTATTTTACAGGTGATATATTTATTTTAGAGTTCGATTTCCGCGTGACTCCGAATTATGCTTAATTTATGGACATGAGTGTACTACAAGCTGACGAGTTAGCGTATTCACAGCTGTTTAAGTAACTGTTTAACAACCAGACAAGATTCAACTGAATATTCATTTACACTTTACATATCCTACACATGTATTTGCATTGCATCCTGTACATTTACACATTGTACTACAAGCAAAACCAACTAATAACTGTTGTTATCCAAAATTTTAAGATGATGTTACATGCTCTGGTCACCAATACTCACATTACTCAGAACAAGATTTTAAATTTAAAACTGCATATCAATTCGATTATAAAATTTTTAATTTCGTAAACAGCTTTGCACGACATACAGATTAACTAATTCTACTCGCTCGGATCCTAAACGGAAAGGCTGGAACGGGAGCTATTTCAAATATACTAAAAGGCTGAAAGGGAAGCAATGTTCAGAAACTCTTCATCTGTATTCATATCATCCTGTAATGGGACATAATCATTCACTTAAACTATTTCATATCAAAAGTCCATCAGGAAATAGTGAACCAAACCAATATAATGAAATGTGAACCAAACCAATATATATAAATATTAATGAACACTTATTTATAAGGTATTTTCTCTTTCCTTTCTGCGTGCCTTCATGGTGTAACTGGAAGCACGTACGACGTATAATCGGAAGGTCGCGAGTTCGAATCTCGGGGAGGACATTGTATATTTTTTCCACTTCTTGTATCGATACAAGCTGATGACTTTATATGTTAACCCTTCTCCTGTCGATATTTATCTCAGATTTAAAAGAAGATAATCGTGTAATTAAGCAAGAATGTCGTTTCTTTAACAAAACTCTATGCGATCACGTTCAGAAGGGGGGGCACAAAACTATTCTGCATTTCTTGCTTTAATGCAATTTAATATCACTTGCTGTACAGTTATACAAGACGCATTGGATCATTTTTAGAAAAACGCGTATTTGGAAAATTTAACTTAAATCATCTTTTAGTAACAATTAATTTTAAGGCTTACATTCTAGTCTACAAGCGGCCGAGCGATATAAAGTCGCGGAACACTGGTAGTCCGTCCGGGTAGATCTGTCCAGGGTTCGAGTCTCGGTGAATAGGCTGGCTGCATGGGCGTTTTCGTGGTTTTTCCATGTGTAACGTGTATACGAGCCAGTTTTCTTTAGAACATCCTCCATGAAGGCATGCCTCCCCTTAAGCAGATAGCCCTTGAGTGCTTTGCCGCAATTAAATAAACCAAGCAAACCTTAAATTCTAGAAGTCTTAAATTCTGAAACAATTTATTTACTTTTTTCCTTTTTAGTAACCTCAAGTAGTTACTTCTAGGCTTAACCACATATAAAGAGCTATAAAACAGCTTTCCCTTTTATTAAATAATAACATTTCCCTCACAATTTTTCTAAATTGGTTACTTGTATTTCATCAAGTCACAAGTAAAGAAAAATTATACAAAATAATCAAATAATACTAATATTATGTATTTAATTAGTGTCTGTCGTATTACGTATGCTCGTGAAAAAGAGAAGACTAGCATTCCATTTTGTAGCAGAAAACATCTCACCTTCCGAGTTACACGAACGACGAAAGCTGTCTTATTATAAAAGGCTAAATCTTTAGCTGTCTTATTATAAAAGGATTATTTTATCCTGACTCTTACTCCAACGCATCCACTAAAAATACAGTCTTTATACATTATTTAAATGCTACATACATGCTTAAAACATGAACTTTGTTAATATTCTTATAAAAATGCAAAATACATTTTGTATAATTCAGTTTTATATTTTTAATTCCGTTGACATTTAAAGAAGTTCACTATTCAATTTTAGTAAAAGGCATTAAAATATTTTCAGACTTTGAAGACTTAAAACAGGAAGGGTAGCTATTTGAAACGACAGCTGAGTTTTAAAGATGAAAACTGAAATGTAATACTGTTACTTTTTCCTGTTCATTAGCTCCAATACACTAACATTTAATTTTATTGCAGATGATGGTTAAGGGGACTCATACACCTTAAACCCCTCATGATCTTCGAATATGTGACTGTTGCAAGAATTGGAATATTTTATTTATTTTAAAAGCAATTACTACCAACGTTTTACAGCTGACTACATAATATTGGAATAGTAGCCAGAAAGTTTGTGTTGCCACAAGTATTTTAGTAATTTAATCCTCTTTGTCACAAAATATTTTGCCGTGTTTCCACCTTGCGCGCACGATATTTTAAAAATGGTTAATGGTACATACTTGAAATTGGATGGAATTCTTTATATGGGCACTATTTTCTAACGGAACCAACAATCTGATGAATATTTTAATATTGAAAAATTTTATGAGTGAAAACATTAAAATTTTTTTAATAAAATACATTTTATAAACTCAACTCAAAATAAAATAAAAATTTAACATGAAACTTTTAGAATTTTAGATTCACAGTAGTTTCCAATTGATATAAAAACTATACATTAAATATGGAATTAAATTATGAAACAGAATGTTTTAAACTGTGCGCGCAAGTTGGAAACATGACGAAAAATGTTGTCACAAAGCGGATTAAATTATAAAAATATTTGTGGCAACACAAACTTTCTGATGACTATTTCAGAAAGCAGCTATATTATGTAGTCAGCTGTAAAAAGTTGGTAGTAATTGCTTTTAAAATAAATAAGTTATCCCAATTCTTGCAACAGTCACCTATTCGAACATCTTATGGGTTTTAAGGTGTATGACTCCCCTTAATTTAAGCATTATTACAACTAAGTTTGAAAAGTTTGAAGAAGTTCAAGTTCCGAAAACAGATTCTCAATAATTACGTACATTAGAAGTGGTAAGAAATCAGTATAATTCACATCTAGGGATATTTGCACTTTTTTAATAAATTTCTACGCATCCATTGTTTTACATAAATTTGGTCGTAACTCTCTTCTAATGCCTGTAATTATCCCATCGCTTCCATGAGCATATAAAAATAGAAATATAAAGCCAAAAATGCGTTTTATTTGTCATTTTAAATAGCTTAATTCCTTTCTAAATCTTTCGAATAAGTAAAATGGTTTTCTCTAAAATCAGCTTCTTCACATATTTGCATACATTATTTAACTGAATTGAATAATGCTGAAAATATCGAAATAAAAGAAATTCGAGGTATGTGTATGGGAAATTCTAAAGATATGCTCATTTTAAAATTATTTTGCGACATTGCTATTGAACTGAATTTTATGGTTCAAGTGCAAAGAACATGATATTTGATAAATAAAAGTAACACACAAAAAGTTTAGGTTTGGTTTGGTTTATTTAATTATGGCAAAGCACACGAGGGCTATCTGCCTAAGGGGGGGATGCTTTCGTGGAGAACTTTCTAAGGGAAACTGGCTCGTACACACGTTGCACATGGAGAAAACTACGAAACCGCCCATGCATCCAGCCAATTCGCGGGATTCGAACCTCGGACCAAACTACCAGTGTTCAGCGACTTTACCTCTCGGCCGCTGGTGGACCACTTGAGTTCTAAAATTATTAAAATTATAGAACCATACAGTACAAAACAACGCGTTAAAATTATCGAGTTTCCTATTCCTGTCAATGATAAATTGTTATGACGCAGCGTAAATATCCGAAATATCTTAATTCAAGTGTTCTGTTTGGTGTGATGTTATGGCCAATAGAGTTATCGGCTCATATATTTTCGAGAATGATTATGGAACGCCGGAAACGATTTCCGGAGCTTCTTACAGAACAACGATTGAAAGCTTTGGCGGAGCAAAATCCTTTTTTAATGGGATACTTAAAAGACAAAGTGCATGTTAATAAACCAGAGGCTATTACACAGCTGAAGCAGAAATTCGAAACCAAATACCAGAAACATTACGTGGTGTAATGGAAAACGCGTTAAAAAGAGCCAGTCTCGGTATCGAGAAAAATGGTGCACATTTGTGTCTGATATCATATTTCATACATAATTTTCATAAAATATATTTCATGAAATTTTCATAAAACTCTGAATCTTTGAGAAAATCAGATTCACATTATCTTGTGCCATCAACACAAAAACATTGCGCTATATGCCAGAAGAACACTAAAAGGTGAGTGCTAGAAAAGACTGTATCAGAAATGCTTTCCTAACTATCATGGAAAATAGAAAAAAAAGACTCAGAACCATAAAAACAATTATTATTTTTTGTCTTTATTTCTTGTTCCAAAACTTTTCGTAAGTTTCTATTTTTACTTGCATTATTTAACATTTTATTCATATGATTTCTGCAGGGTGAATTTTTGTATGGAGATTATTTGTTAATTAAGACACAATAACACGCCGAATAAATACTAATTCAGAAGTCAAACAACAAAAATCAGCGTTAATTTACAAAATTTTCACAGGACTAGTTTCGATGGTTTTACCGAACCATCATCTTCAGCTGCAAAACCGCAAATGAACAAGATAGGAAATAATGTTTAGATAAGATAAGAAAGCCTGGACAAGAATAAGCAAGTGGCGCCATCTGTTGGCGAAACCAGAACTAAAACATAATTTCTCTAAAAGCCGAAGGCAAATTTGGATTGGAATTAGGATCGTTAACTAGAACAGAAAGATTTTTATGAATGTGAAATGCCTCTAGAAAATCCAGTTCTCCAATGGAAGATGTTTTTTGAATAATTTTGGCAGCAGAAAAATTGAAATGTTCCATTACAAGAGTTATCCGTGTTTAACATTAGTAGGTCTTATTTAGCCCACCTTATACATTCAAAATTCGTAACCATACTTCTCTATCGAATAACAGTAGAGAGGCCAGCATTCACAAAAGTCAGAATAAAGCACTATATATCCGTAGTAGTTTTTCCCTTCTTCATCCAGCGTCAAGCAACTATATGCTACATTCTTACACTGAATGATATTCAGATGCGCTTTAAGTTACACAGTTGCACTGAATGGTATTGTGATTATGCGCATAACAATATGCAAATGACGAAGGTAACATACAACAAAATACAGCGATTCAAATAAGGAATAAAATACATTAGAATAACAGAATAGAGCGCAATCTATTAAGTGTGTAGAGACATAAGGCTATTTAGAAAGGAGAGATGAAAAATAAGTAATGCTCTCGCCGGGGCTCGAACCACGGACCTCTCGAATACGCGACGAGCGTGCTGACCATTACACCACGAAAGCCTGCTAAGAAGGCGGTAGAAATACCGTATAAGTGCATTAAGTATATATAGCTAATATATAGCTGTATGAATGAATTATGAAATTCGTTTTCTGATTATGAGTAAATTGCTAATTATGAGAGGAAAAGGATACTTAACATTGGGTGATGTTAATAATAACGTTGTTAAATTTCTAAGGGCAAAATGCATACAATTATCGTGCGCCAAATGTGTGCCAAAAAAACTTCGTGTTTGAGACACGAAACAGCAGTTCGTTATGTCCATGAGGCAAGTCACGTGAATATTGATTACTGTAAATTCGACTCGGATTCGATCTCAGGAGAATGGTCGACTGCATGGTTGGTTTTTTATCGATTTCCAAATGTTTAAGGGAACTCATACACCTTAGAACCCATAAGATCTTCGAATATGTGACTGTTGCAAGAATTGGGATAACTTATTTATTTTAAAAGCAATTACTTCCAACTTTTTACAGCTGACTACATAATAAAGCTGCTTTCTTAAATAGTAATCAGAAAGTTTGTGTTGCCACAAAGATTTTTATAATTGAATCCGCTTTGTGACAAACGTTTTCGTCGTGTTTCCACCTTGCACACACAGTTTAAAACATTCTGTTTCATAATTTAATTCCATATTTAATATATAGCTTTTATAACATTTGGAAACTACTGTGAACCAAAAATTCTAAGAATTTTATGTTAAATTTTTATTCTATTTTTGGAGTTGAGTTTATCAAATGTTATTTATTAAAAATATTTGTAATTTTTTCGTTCATAAAATTTTTTAATATTAAAATATTCATCAGATTTTTGGTTCGGTTAGAAAATAGTGACCATATAAAGAATTCCATCGAATTTCAAGTCTGTACCATTAGCCATTTTTAAAATATCAGGCGCGCAACGTGGAAACATGACGAAATATTTTGTCACAAAGCGGATCAAATTACAAAAATATTTGTGGCAACACAAATTTTCTGTTTACTAGTTTCCAAAGCAGCTATATTATGCAGTCAGCTGTAAAAGGTTGGAAGTATGTGCTTTTAAAGTAAATAAAATATCCCAATTCTTGCAACAGTCACAAAATTCGAAGATCAAAAGGTGTTTAAGGTGTATGAGCCGCCTTAACGTGAATACAAGCTAGACTCTCCTCGGAGGTGGCATCCCTCGTCTTAGGTAGATTACGCACCATATTCAAATAAAAATAACCAACCAATAACCATAACACTGAAATTGTATCCTAACATTATAATATTTTATAATTTTCCTTTGCCGTTCCTTTGTTCAAGAATTAACTCTCTCAGTTCCCTTTCATAGAGAAAAACTCATATCTTCTGAACCACGTTAAGATGTCTACAAATATCAACTTTTCAAATAAAAAAAAAGATTGAAACACGAGAAATATGAAAGAATGAAAGTATTTTATAGACAGAAACGTACAGGAGAAAACGTTGTTTTAAAGGTTCAAATATCCCCGAGGCATAAATGTTGCCGTTTCGTAAGTTTATCCGACTTTTCCTCTCAAGCGTCAAATGCTGAAATGGAATGACAACTGGCCTGGCAGCTACGACTTGCAAAGCCGTGTGAATCGTCGCGTGAACGTCATCGCGCAGTCAGAAAAATGTCCATTAACGTGTTCCGATATTTGGTCAGGCGGAAATTTCACAGTGCTATCTAAAAACATTGTACTCCCTAACGGGAATAAAGACTTTCAAATCCCTTTCACTTTTATTATGGGTGTAGCCAACAATGTTATAGTTTCTTTTGTAAAACGTGCATCAAAACATAAATTTTAGAAGCACAGAAGTCAAAGAATGCATCCGAGAAATACATAAATGTGATGAGTGGGTGTGTTTAATGTATTAAATGTTAGGTTAGGTTAGGTTAGGGTATTCAAATATGACAAAGCGCCCCAGGGTTATCTACGTGAGGAGAGAAATGCTTTCGTGTCACATTATACAAAGAAAAGAAAACACGGAAACTAAATATGCACCCAGCCGTCTCATCTGGTTCGAACCTGGGACGAAATATGAGTACTCAGCAATCTTTAACTTCTCAGCTGCTGTCGAGGATGAATATTTTAAATTACATGCTTCTATGGCATAAATTGGATACATAAAACTTTCGCTTGTAAATATAATCCATTCGGAATGTTACTTCACAAACACTGATTTTTACAATAGAATTAATAAAAAAAATTAGAATATTATGTTTTTTATTAATTCTATTGTAAAAATCAAGTGCCGCACAGGTGGTATAGTGATTAGTGAACCTGACTGCCGTATCGCTGACCGTGCGTTCGGAGAAGCATGGATGCTTGTAAGAATATAGTGTCTGTACGGTAAGAGGGTAGTCAAAAACACTAAGAGTCGAAAATCATCGAGTGGTTGATGGTAAGCGACACTTGGACCCCCTCCCTGTGGTATTTTCCCTCAAAATTGGGGTGAAAGATTTATAGATCGCGATTCTGGGAGAAACCATATATATATATATATATATTTATGGGAATGCACAGGTGCGTTCAACCTGTAGAACTCAAGTTTATAAGCAAGTAGAATTTCGTTTGAAGAACATAAAGAGCGTGCGTGCTCGCGCAAGCGTTTGTAAATAAATTTTAAAATTCATAAATTTATTTTAACAAAAGAAACACTTCACAGTTCTGGAAATTTTCACAAAAATACTCGTACAGCTGTTCATAGTATCACAGAGTTCAAACAGTAGTTACACTTCAAACTACTGAGAACGTTAAACACAACGCAATGCAATGCTCATCTCAAGAATGAAACTAACACGGAGGTATCTCAATCCCCAAATTTACTCTGAACTAAACAACTCATTACTGAGAAATTAATTTTCTTCCGGTCTTACTTAGTTTTTCCCCGGCCGTCGGAAAATCCGTAGTATTTTCCAATTCTCGAAATTACTCGAAGACATCTGAAAGGCGGAAGCGGTTTCAGCTACAAATACATTTATTCAGTTACAATAACCATTACAGTTATGCAGGGACCCGATCAAAAAGTCTGGCGACTTTTGCGATTTCTCGCCAAATTTGGCAACAAAATGTAATCGCCGAAAACATTGTCAGCTTGGTGATATTCAAAATATGCTTTCTCTAGATCCGTTGTTTTAACACAGTTGCGAGAACTTACATACATTCATGCAGATTCTTCAATATTTAATTTCTTTAAATACAATACAAGGCGATAATATTGGGTGGCAACAATTTGAAAAGTGATAAGCCGTTTATAGTGATTCGAGGCAAACTGCCAAAACGAAATTAATCTCCCTTTGGGCTAATAAATGTGAAAAGAAGGTACCCCATATTACAATAAAACAAACCGAATACATAAAAATATTTGCGCAATGAAAGAAAGCGAGTAAAACAAAATGTACAACTGAAGGAACTACGCCATATTTACTTAAAATAGCAACAATAACTTTCGTTTTTTTTATTACAGAAAATAAATGTAAAACACAATAGTAACCAAATGTTCAGTCAAAGAAAATAAGCATTTGAATAAAAGACGTTTTCTAAGTGTTATTTTTGACAGACATGCTTCAAATTATTCTCAAAATGGTCTGGTGGGATGTATTTAATTATGGCAAAGCACACTAGGGTTACCTGCCTAAGGGGAGGGATGCCTTCGTGGAGGACTTTCTAAGGGAAACTGGCTCGTATACACGTTACACATGGGGAAAACCACGAAAACGCCCATGCAGCCAGCCCTTTCGCGGGATTCGAACCTCGGACCGAACTACCAGTGTTCAGCGACCGCTCGGCCGCTGGTGGGCCTATTCTCAAAATGACTTCTCAAATTGTGAACTTTCAGTAACGTAATCGAATGAGTTTTGCCACTCGCGAATGTTAAATTATTCATATTCTTTTAAGGTGAAGATTATATATGACGAAAATTTGAAGGTGAAGATTATATATGAAGGTTATATATGATGAAATTGTAGGAAAATTTTTCATCGAACTTTGAATGCATTTACATTCTTTAAATTATCATATTTTTCTCCTTTATCTCTAACCCACCAGCGGCCGAGCGGTAAAATCGTTGAACACTGGTAGTTCCAACCTGGTTTCGATTTCAGGCAGACGATTGGCTACATGAACATTTTCGTGGTTTTTCTGAGGCAGTTTTCCTTAAAAAGTACTCCACGAAGGCGTACCTCCCCTTTGGCAGAGAGCCCTAGTGTACTTTTCGTAATAAAATAAACCAACCAACCTTAGTCTCTATTCTGATGGCTTTGCAACAAATGTGTCATGGTAGGCTTTTCACAGTTCTAACTGCAATTAATTTTCGCTGGTACCCAAAAAATTTTATTCCAATAAATATACAATGGAAGATAACAAATTTAAAAGGAAGCATTTGAAGAATGACGAACTTTTGCCATAGTTTAATACAAAACGCGAAATCGTCTGTACTTAACCGTCTGTAATATAATAAAAGGGAAAGTGTCCTGCAAATTAAATTATACTGTCGCAAAACTTGTTTTCAAAGAGAAAATTCTAAAAGCAACAAATCGTTCCTAAAACCTTGCGCGTAATATAAAGAATCAGAAACGAAACTGAGAAGAATGAAAAGCAGAATCTTCGGAAGTTAATTCTTGCCTCCGTTACCATGAGATATATTCGAGGTAAAGCATTCTATAGTTTACGCTTACCCGCTCTCGTAAAGCATTCTATAGTCGATAGAACGTCATTCTCGGGAGTCTTCGAAGTGGCATTTGATTTCCTAATGACTTCAAACGCTTGGGACAATCTGATTGACTGATTCAGACTGTATAATTACTCTGGAGACTGAAGTCGGTACCTTGAGGCTCGTGAGACACCTAAACATTTCGGTCCTTGAAAAAGCATTAAACTCAAAGAAGATAATTTAAGAAAATATTAGCAATTCATATTGTGCGTTTTGAGAAGATTAAGGGAAATTTTTCTCTGATACAGAACAACTTTTCTGAATATGAATACAACCTTCGAAGAGATATTTTGCTGCATATATTCAATATGATCACACAGAAATGCAGATCCATTTTACAATAATGTTTTTCATCTTATTGCTAATTAACAGTTATGTTAGAACGTACTAGTTAAAAGCATTATTGGATTACAATTTGAGTACTTTTTTTTAAAAGTGGCCTTCAACCATATTCGGCGATTTTGGATTTGCGTCAAGATATTAGCTGTAATTTCGCCAAGCTCGTGAAGTGCAAATGTAAAAACAAAAAACTCAATACATAATAACAACAATACTACTCATATGTCGTTTCCCAAGAACACTTACATACATAAATATTATTGATATATACAAACATACGTATACGTTATCATGATAGTTAAAGTTTACAAGAAGCACGCCATTGAGGTACGCGTGATCTTAGCATAAATTAGGTACCATAAATAAAAGATATAAACATGTACAGATACATTACAGCATTCAGATACAGTGCACTGGAGACCGAACCTCAGTCCCGGAATTTCCATGCAGAGTTAGATCAAACGGGCTCCAGAAGGGACTCATCAGTGGCGGCGCAGGCCCCACAGTCCCAGCCCGGCTTTATACTAAGCCTCAGTAAGGGCGAAAGTCTTAATACAAATAAAAATCGCTAGTCATCTTTGCCTTGGGGCACCACTCCCTCACCCCTTACCTTGCGTCTTCAGTCCCCGTCACTGGGAATATGAGGGCTGAACCCCCATCGAACACTTAACTCTACATATCAGCTCCACCACAGCCGGAGGAACAGACACTACAGTACCAGTACGGTCCCTGCCAAGCCTGAACCAACCTAAGTACAATACTCGGGTTCTAGTCCTGTGAAGAGTGTTTATGTACCCCCGTGGTTGAGACTGCCTAGGAACAGATACTAACCAGTACTTCCCAGGACGTCTCCTGAGTCAACCCCCGGGGGGGGAGCATTCAGATACAGTACGAACTTTATATATGAGAACCTGGCATAGCATAAATACAAAATTAGTCAGTACATACTAATAAATACAAAATTAGTTAGTTAGTACAAAATTAATAGAGTCATCGAATTTTGAATAACGTAATCCTCCAACGAATATGAGCATGTGGAAGACCAAATTTGAAATTTGAAATTTGTTTTATGATCGATTTCCTATTTTTTAAAACTTTGACGAATTTTTGATTAACAAACTCAAGGATTTCAAAGCGAGCAATGGCAACGTTGTTGAGAAAAAACATTTTTATCTCCAGCGCGTGAGTCTCTGTATCGGAAATTCTAAAGATAGGCTCGTTTTAAAACTATTTTGCGATATTACTGTTGCACTGGATCTTATGGTTTAAGTGCGAGGAACATGATATTTAATAAAGAAAGGTAACACACAAAATGTTAAAAAACGCCCCTTTGGACGTAATTTAAAATCTGAAACATTTCAGATTTTTTTTTCTCTATTTTTGTTAATTTTTCTTATTTTTATTTACTGGATTGTACTCTTTGTAGTAGGTACCAGTAGCAAAATTATGATTCAAGATCCCGAAAAGCGCTTCAATAGAAATAGCGCATAATGGAATAAAATATAATTTTAGTTATACTTACTTTTCATAATTTAGGTAAAAAAGAATAGGTATCCGACGGCCTTAAATGTTTACTGAATGTTTTCATTTTTTAATATTCCTTTATTTGTATAAATTAATGCGCTATGGAAATTTACACAACAGGCTCTTTCTAACAGAAATGACGGAAAACTGCATATGCTATCTCCATGCAAACACCTCTTTCTTGTAAAACAATTACGTACTTTTAAAAGTTTAAATTCAAATACAAATAAACGATTAATGAGATCAGTAAGTTATATAAAATATATTCCACACAATCCCTCCAAGCTTTCATTCATAAACTAAAAAAATATCGAATGAAATAAACGCTGTTTCCGTTTGTTTGGCGTTATTTACCACGCCTACAGGGCGATAACTCGCCATTCCAAAAATATGACCGCCAAGGATATGTTTCATCCAACGAGAGCACACCTTAGAGTAACGGTCTGTAGGTTTTGTAAATATGCTGGCCGCAGAGTACGTGGGAGCTTTTTACCTAAGGGAAGACGTACTCTCATAGACTTATTTAAAGGATGTTTATTTAAGCCTAAAGATATTCTGTATTTTCTTATTATTTAAGCAGTGACAATATTATCATTAAAGGTTTAAATAAAGAAATATTTTAAAAATTTACTTAGCGATCAGTGTTTCCCTCGCGTACAATTTACGATTGGCACGTTTTCACGATTATTTTTAATTCAGCATTAAAAGCATTCTTTTTTCGTCCCAAGGACTTCCACAATGAAGTCTCTAAAATTCACCTTCTTGTTAATAAGAGAGATGGCCCACCAGCGACCGAGCGGCAAAATAACTGGACACTGGTAGTCAGTGGCGTAGCTAGGGTGGGACAAGGGGGGACGTCTGTCGCCGGGCGCAGCATCCAAGGGGCGCCAAATTCATGCTACGAATTTTTTTAATGAAACGTTTTATATTATTGGAACAGAGAAAGGGGCGCAAATTCTTCAATTGTCCCCGGGAGCTGGAAACTCTAGTTACGCCCCGGCTGGTAGTTCGGCCAGGGATTCAAATCCAGGCGAACGGCTGACTGCATGAGCGTTTTCGTGGTTTTGCCCATGTGTAAATTGGATACGAGCCAATTTTGAATAGAAATTCCTCTACGAAGGCATCCCTTCACTTAAGCATAAATAATTAAAATAAACCAAAACCAATGGACGATGAGGAGAGTCACTGAACGCAAGTAGTTCAATCCAGGCTCAAATTCAGAATACAAAAACTCGATTCGAGTTTTAATAATTTAAACAAAAGAATGGTAATCCACGAAAATCCCATGGGAGTTTTGATAAACTTCACGAGGGGTTACTACGAAAACTCCATGGGGTTTTCATAGAAACCCCCACGTGTAACGTGAATGCGAGACAATTTCTTTTGAAAAGTTCTCTACGAATCTATTTAAACCTATAAGAAGACAGTTTTTGTATGTTTTGCAATAAAATTCAATAGAAAATAAAAATATTCTGTGTACGTACCCTTAATCGAACTTTATATGGTTTAAAAAAAAAGCTTGTATTTTCGAGTTTTCTTTAAAAAAAATTTTTTGACACAATTTTGCATCAAATTGTTTTAAGATTATTATTTAACTCAATTTTTCGCTTTTTTTTTTTTTAAGAAAAGTTATTCTCCTGTTTTCTATGCTATAAGCAAACATTCTGATTTTTAGAACTACTTAATTATGATTCGTAAAACACAACTATGACTCTCAGTACGTGAAATTTAAATGGGAATACTTGCTCATTTGAATTGAAGTGTGTGTAATATTCCACTATTTTTGAAGTAATGTGCTGGATACTTCTTACTATTGTAATTAAATTGTAAAAATTACACTTCAACTTTTCATATGACTATTGCGTAAAGAACGTGATTATCAGTATGCAAAATGTAGAATGAAATTTTTGAGTAGACGAAAAATAATTAAAGAAGGACGATAACAAAATAAAGATATTTTAATATAACCTAGCTGACTAACTATTCTCTTTACACTTGGTTATAATTTTTCAAAATTTCTCAGGTTTTGTATTTAGTTTCCTCTAAAACCTTGTAAGGTATTTATCCCGCCTTCGTTGTGTAGTGGTCAGCACGCTCGGCGCGTATTTGAGAGGTCTGTGGTTCGAGTGCCGGTGAGGACATTGCTCATTTTTCATCTCTCCAGCTTCCTAAATACTAATGACATTTAAATCATAATGACTTTACACAGTGGCGCTCTAACTAAATGATTGATTCTCCATCATCAGGATGTGGCGAATAGGTCCCCTAATCCCTAGTCGCCCTCTAAAAGGGGGAGTATATGAGGTATTTCTCCTGCCTTCTTAGCATACCTTCATGGTGTAGTGGTCAGCACACTGGGCGCGTATTTGAGAGGTCGGTGGTTCAAGTCCCGGCGAGGGCATTGCTCATTTTCATCTCTCTTGCTTCGAAATAACATAATGTCTCCATAACCTCTTAAAACTTAAAAAAAAAAATCAAATATAGAACAATAAGCCCGAGTTTTACTGATTGATTTTTATCATTAAATTATTACATAATTAAAACAAAATACTTTTTATATTCTTCTACTAATAATTTTCCATCTCACGAAAACTTCACCAGATTCATGAATTTATCGCTGTATTTAATATCGCAACACATAAGTGGCATAAAAAGGCGTAATGAAATCTCGAGACCGTTCCATAAGTTCTATTTGGATTCTTCTTATAAATCATTTCTTTCTAACAAAAAGTAGTGAAAAAGACGGTCGTTTTGTTATTGAAGGAAAAGAAGGTATACCGATTATCTGAAGAATAGGCTTATAATTGGTTGACACTTCAGCAACTCTTATAGTGAATCTGATAAAATATGAGAAGAAACTCCTTTTCATCGCTCGTGATTGGATCCAACAAAAACTATAAATGAAAAGCAAAAAAACAGGAAATGTTCTTTTCAGACATTCGCAAGATAAAACTGGGGACATCAATATATTTTGTTGATCTTTCCCTGCTAATCTTTGCCAATACATTTTGTGTTACATGGTCATCGAGCTTTATTTAGCAACTTAAAAACGCCGCGCATATCTGTTTCATAGATGTTAATTTCTACATTAACTAAACCCTCATTTGGATATATAATTATGCAAGGTCGTTTCTCAGAATTCTGGGAAAACTTTGAGTTTGACTGCCAATCTGTTATCTTTAATTTGGTGTTGCCAATGCAAATATTTTAATTCATCTCTTTTTAATCTGGTGGATGCATAATACCATTTCTTAATCGGTGTATGTTTATTTTTGTAGTTTTATGACCCATTCACACTTATTACTTTCAGTATTAAACTGATAGCATGAAGCATTACTGACGCATTTTCCTGCGTTCTTCACAATCTGAGGCCAACGTTTGGAGTGTCATTTCTGCAAAATACTCTGTTGTTTGCATACAAAAGGCTCAGCCAGAGAAGTTTGCAGATAATCATTGTTTCTGAATGACTGCCACAAGTTGCATTTGACAGGAATATGGACAAGTAGTAATCTTTTCCAGATACCACTTTCCAGAACCAGACACTTGAAAGAGTTATTCTCTGATCATTTCTAAGTAATGTTTTCCACTTTCCAGAGCCGTGAGGTTCCCAGAGTAATTCTCGAAAAGTTTCCAAGTTAATTGTTCCACTTTCAACATCCAGATGATTCTCAGAGTAATTCTCCGATAGTTTCGAAGTAATTTTTTCTATAGGCATATCTGTATAATATGGCGGAATTGGAAAAAATCTCCCAGCTAAGCTATACTGAATGGCAACTTTTACCATGCTTGTCATATGTGATTCGAAATTTTGCATATGGTTGATGATACCATGTCATTTGTTTGGCCTTTTCCTTTTCAAAACGAAATTTTGCAATTTGCTAGAGTTGTGCTGTTTATATACGGAAATATTTTAGAGCAGGACAGAACAAGAAGAAATGAACAAGACGGCAAAACTTCTCCAAATGATTTCACATTTATAACTTATGTACGATTCTGCCCTAATTTTGATGGAGCACACCCTGGACGACGGATCCAAGGATTTCACATCTACTTCCCCTACCAACACCCCGTACATACCATTACCTTTAGTAATAAATATGTATGAAATTCCATAGAAATCGCAGTATTAAGTATTATTATACCAGAGATTTTGTTGATGCGGATATCCAACGACCTGCACTTAAGAGTTTAGACTTTTAAACCTAGAAAAACATTTGAGGAAGAAATTCTTAATTGTATGTATTGCGCATAATTATTTAATGCTACATATCTTAACACACCTATAACATAAAACTTTATTCCTCACAAGTAGCGAAATTAAAATAACACAAAACAAATTAGCATCTCTTGTGTTTCAGCGGCTAGCAGAAATTTTACAATATAAAGCTGTGATAAAATCCCAGTGCACTACCAAAGCTACAATACTAACTGGATCGCGCAGACTAAAGCAACTACACATTCAACATTTACCAGTCTTGCTAACATCAGGATGGATTAGGATTAGGATTATTCAATTATGGCAAAGCACACTAGGGTTATCTGCCTAAAGGGAGGGATGCTTTCGTGGAGGACTTTCTAAGGGAAACTGGCTCGTATATATACACGTTACACATGGGGAAAACCACGAAAACGCCCATGCAGCCAGCCCGTTCGCGGGATTCGAAACTCGGACTGAACTACCAGTGTTCAGCGTCTTTACCGCTCGGCCGCTGGTGAGCCTGCTAACATCAGGCGTTCCCGTCTATTGCAATCAAAATAAAGCCAGTTACGATTCTTCTTCTCCTTCTAACGAGCCCACCAACGGCCGAGCGGTTAAGTTGCTGAACACTGATAGTTCGGTCCGAGGTTCGAATCCCGCGATCGGGCTGGCTGCACGTGCATACGAGCCAGTTTCCCTTAGAAAGTCCTCCACGAAGGCATCCCTCCCCTTAGGCAGATAGCCGTAGTCTGCTTTGCCGTTATCTCAACCAAACCGAAAACCTTCTAACGTAAGTCGCTGGCCCTAAAATCTGCATAAACCTCTGGACTGAACATGAAGAAAAGAGGCATAAAGAAAGATTCAACATACACTAACTGCTAGTAAAAAGTAAATAAAATATCACAAATTCAAGCTTTCACTTTTGCTCTGAGATTTATCTGTATTCATTAGTTGTAAACTTGAATTTCGACTGAGAAATTTTATTCTTAGAAGTTACAAAAACACGGAAAACTTTTACACCAAAGCTAAAGCCACTTACCCAAATTCTAAACAAAATGCAACGAATTAAATCATGCCAAGCTGAAGCTGTATACCTCGGAAGGAAAATGAAAGCAATAATAATATCATACTTTATCGATGTTTACAAAGTAAGATCATTCTAATTTATACACAGCTGATGTAGAGCATTCAGTCTCCTAAAGAATACCCAAACTGTTTTCCAAACTTATTAGACAGGGAAATATTACTTTCATAGAACCAGCATCTTTTTTACAGCATGACCCTCTAAATAAATTATAAATTCCTTGCATTTTTTGTATAACACCATCTCCATATAATCACTGATTCAGGTGGATCTATAATTGGAATAAAACATAGATATAAATACTTCACTGTTATCGATAAGATGTTAATGAAGATCCTGAAGAGAGGAAAAAAAAAACCTCTCACCATTGGAAATGAAAGAGTGCTAGTCATCATTGTTTAATCAATGATTATTTTGGGCCTGTATAAAGGTTTTCAAGTAACTGTCTTATAAAATTTTGACAAATGCTCAGTTTAGTTAAGTTACAGAAACCGCCATTCTATGTGCAGTTTTAATAACTGCTTGTCATTAACTTCCAAGATACTTTAAGCCATACAAGTTCTTTTTTTTTTTCTAGATCTCAGATCTGATACTTACTTTTTCTTTTTTCGGTAGCGTTCTAATATTCTTGAAGTCTGCCAAAACCCGGAGCATCCATATACAAAACTAGCATGCTACTTGTATATTATTTACCGTATTTCCTCGCGTATTCCCCCCTAACTTTTTAGCATTAGGTTCTGAGAACTTAAAAGTATCATCATAATTCCCCCTTTTTCTATTGTACGTAATTTTCTCTCTCAGGGCTAATTTATTAGTAAATTATATTCCCCCGATTGCTTTTATTTTTATTCAGTGTATTCAACCTGTATTTCTATTTTTCTATTAGCATTCCATCCATTTTACTTTCTCTTGCATTTATTATTTGGAGCATTTTGTTCAGATTCTTCGTTAACCTATCCGAACGTGGCAGGTGTTCCTATACCTAAGAAAATTTCCAAACGTGGGATTTCACCTTACTTCTGTTTTTTACATTCCAGCTCATTGTAGCTTTGTCTACTGCTAATGTGTCTGAGCTTTCGAAATCGCCCGTCTTTTCTCTTTAGTTTTTCTGATGTCCATCGCGGGAACTACGGTCAAGGCTCGTTCATATGCGAGGCACATGTAGCTTAAGAATATCTGAGCCTGGCACGTTGCGCTCTGAGCGATGTGTCCGGCTCAATTACCGTCAGATATGACCTCAATATCTGTCAAATCCTGTAATGTTAATATTATTGAGCATTCTTTTTGGAATGGAAATATCTTTTAAAGAAGTAATATTATGATAGTTACCGGTAGTTTATCTAGAACTCCTTCTCATTTATCATGTGCTTACTGAAACCTCTTTCTTCGGAAATTAAAATACTCACTAAATTTTCCCTTCTCGATTTTCCACGATAAAATCGGCTAAAAAGAGGGTGAGAGAAATATCAGAGGAAAATGGTATTGTGTTTCTAATACTGGGCATTAATGTCTGCCAGATAACAATTTACTTATTTTACTTGCCACAAAACTTCCATTTGATGACAATCAAATCGACTTCTTAAAAAGGAAATTAATAATACTAATTTTGGTAACGTGTATGACCAAAATTTGATATTTCGATAATCTCATCGTTCTAATGCCAGAATACTGAAATGCTGTCGCCGTATTTCCAGCCTTCTGTTATTCATCAACCAATAACTTACGTATTCGACACTATATAATTATTATTAGTCCAAAAGGACTATTGTTTTCGTTTTGCAATTTTGCATTGAAAACTTTAAAAGGCTGTATCGGTTTTCAAATCGTTGCCACATAATACTATCGCCCTGTATTATATTTGAAGAAATTAAATAATGAAGAATCTGCATAAATGTATGCATGTTTCTCGCACTGTGGTAACACAACGGTACCTACAGCCATCCAATTTTGAATGACGTCATCCTAGTGCGAATATGGGCATCTGAAAGCCCAAATTTGAAATTTGGAATTTGTTTTATGATCGATTTCATATTCTGTAAAACTTTCACGAATTTCTGATTAGCAAACATAACGATTTAAAAGCGATTAATGGCAAAACTCTACGGGGAAAAAGAAACCTTTTTTATCTCCAGTGGCGTGGAACTGTGTATCGGAAATTCTAAAGATAGGCTCATTTTAAAATTATTTTAAAATTTTTAAATAATTTTAAAATTAATTTGCGACAATGCTGTTGAATTTAATTTCATTGCTGAAGTGCAAAGAGCATGATATTTAATAAATAAAGGTAAGACAAAAACGTTAAATAAAACACCCTTTTAGATGTAATTTAAAATCTGAAACCTTTCAGATTTTTTTTTTATTAGGCCGTTTTGGGTTTCGTTATTTTTTGAAATTATTCCGTTACTTTTTTTTAATATTTATAATGTGTTTTTGCAATTATTTAACAAAATATTATTTAAAAAAATAGACATTTTCATTTTTTCGATACTTCTTGGCCATCACTGCATTTCAAAACGTAATGTAAAATGAAGAAAAACGCCACTACTTCTATTCATTCCCACTGCAAACACAAAACGCCTTTGATTTCTATTATTAGATCTGGATCTCGAATTTTTTTTGACAGATAACATTTTTATCATTTTCCAAAGAAAATGTATCTAGTATAATTGTTACACTGGACAACCGTAGACAATGATACGCCCAGCTGTCGCCCACACAATATGTGCGATGTCATTTCTTTAACCCAGAAAAGTATAAAGTGAAGATATATGCCACTGTTCCTAAACTGTAATCTGTCTCTTTCTCTCTAGATCTATATAGTAAGTGTGCACTAATAAATGCCTAAATGTACTTAACCCCTTTTTTAAAGATAAAAATGACTTATAACAGGCCGAGTGGCTAAGACAACTGGATACTGAGAATTCGATCGCAGGGAAACGGACTGGCTGCATGGCTAGTTTTAGCTAAACTAAAATAGAAAGCAAGTATGTAAAATTTTCTATAAGCACAAAATAGTTTGCGAATACTAGCTCCCCCTCCCCCCAAAAAAATAAAATACTAGTTGCTTTATTAAGAATACGAAGGTGAAAAATTATCGCTATTCGGAAATTTAATGTGTGTGTGTGAGTATGGCAAAGCCTCGAGGGCTATCTGCCTAAGAGGAGGGATACCTTCGTGGAGGACTTTCTAAGGGAAACTGGCTCGTATACACGTTACACATGGGGAAAACCACGAAAACGCCCATGCAGCCAGCCCGTTCGCGGGATTCGAACCTCGGACCAAACTACCAGTGTTCAGCGACTTTACCGCTCGGCCGCTGGTGGGCCGTCGGAAATTTAATGAATTTGAATTCAAATTTTTGAATTAATAAGCAAAAATTACCAAAATATAAAATACTGATTTTTTAGAACAAACATTCCCCCACTTGCCGAGAGGTTAAAGACAGCTAAATACTGAGAGCTTGACTTGTGTTCTATTTCAGGCAAGCAGATGCCAGTTTCTCTCAGAAAGCCTTTCATGAAGGCAACCTTCCCCTTAGGCTGGTAGCCCTCGTGGCTTTGCCATATTGAATTAAATAATCTTAAGATAATAACAGTAGATTTCTTAAGAGTAATTTTCTATAAAAAATTTCTATAAAATTAAAATTAACTAAAAATTTCTATTTCTATAAAATTCTTTATTATCCGCCTCAATGGAACATTCTGGCCCACCAGCGGCCGAGCGGTAAAGTCGCTGAATCCCGCGAACGGGCTGGCTGCATGGGTGTTTTCGTGGCTTTCCCCATGTGTAACGTGTATACGAACCAGTTTCCCTTAGAACGTCATCCACGAAGGCATCCCTCCCCTTAGGCAGATAGCCCTAGTGTGCTTTGCTGTAATTAAATGCACCATCATACCAACGGAACATTCTTCAACAGAGCACCTGAATGCAATCACGCCAACTTTGCAAACATCCTAAGATACGAAATACTCGAAGAAGGTAACAGTTTTCACCTATAATGCTGCCAACTTCGTTTCCTCTTCCGGTATAACATACCTAGGACAATACCTACCTAATCGATGCGTCGGACACCAAATGCAAACGCTTTTAGCGCACACCCACGTGTTCATCCCAGATGCAAAGCGCATCTGTATTTTTCGTCCCTGATATTTATCTTTTATGGAGAAGTCTATCAGCAGATTTCAGCACAAGTCAGACCCAATTTGGGACTCAATCATGAACTGGCAAGAGCAGGACCTTTTTCCCTGCTGAGTGCCAGTATACTCATCAAAGTATCAAACTAATATCATCACCTTCATTGTTTGGTAGATCCCATAAACCAGTGATTCTCAACCTTTTCATGTCGCGGCACACTTTTAACGATTTCAAAATTTGACGGCACGCAAAGAAAAAGATAAGGTTTAAAAATTGTTTACTTACCTATAATACACACCTATAATAATTTTGAATATAAAAAAAATATATACTACAAAAACAACACTACGTTCATTAAGGGATTAATTACTTATAATTAATAATAAAAAAATTTGACGATTTAAAAATTTGATTTCAAAATTTGACACAAAAAAAAAGGTTTAAAAATATTTTACTTACCTATAATACACTGAGTAAAATATTTATGATAATAATTTTGAATGTAAAATAAAATATGTACCACAAAATCAATAGTACGTTCATTAAAAGATTAATTATAAATTAACACTAAGAATACTTTTAATGAGAAATTTGGGCTTGATGTTTTTGATAATTTCATATATATTTGGTCATAAAAATGACAATGCTACTCTCATATCGTCTTCTACATTTAACAATCTCGATCTTTTTTTCGTTTTTATATTGGTTAACACTGAAAATCCGAATTCACATAAATAAGATATAGAAAACTATAATAATATTTTTAAAGCTATTTTGGCCGTCATGAGATAAGCGCATTAACAAATTTAATCCAAAATGAATTAATTGATTCTTCCAAATATTTTAAAATTAAATTTCGATTATTTGAAAGCGAAATTAATTTTTCCTCTTAGTTCAAAATTAATTCAAATACAGAAGTCTTCGGCACCAAAATCGGCTTGGATACCACAATTGGCGAGCTTATTAATATCTTAAAAACTGAATTTCGCCAATTCTCATGTGTACCGTATACTAGGATTAATCCCATTATAATTTTTACTATACACATTTCTAAAATTTTTTGGCACACTTTAAGAATTTGGCGGCACAGTGGTTGAGAATCACTCTCATAGACCCATAATCGGAAATTCCGAGGAGAAAAAAAAAAGGAAATCTGTTCTTAAGAACAAATACTACGGTTTCACAAGCATTCTTAAAACTTAGCGGCGTTATACGGTTACAGTAGAGATTAATTTGTGATATAATGTCAACTTTTGACTTTTTTTCCGTTAACACATAACTACTAAAACGTTTAAAAAAAAGCTGTTCTAGTGCAAACGAGCTATAAGAAAATCGAATAAAAGAAAATTGGATCTCCCAGTACCCTCAGCTTGGTACAGAAGTTGTCACCAAAACCCTTGTTTCGGCCTACACTTCCGGTTTCTTACTTAGCTATATATTCAGACATTTTAAAATTTGACCAAATCAGAATTACAAAATCTACAGCATTATCCACTTACAAATACGATACATGGTCACGTATTCGATTAAACAGAAATAGACAACAAAATGGCTACATACCATGCGCAAAATAAATAAGTAAATAATGCTGTGAAAGTGAGCAAAACTTAAAACTTAAACCATATCATAGAACTTGGAAGCTTCTAAAAGTTATTTCGTCCCACTTAGCGGTCGAGCGGTAAAGTCGTTGAACATTGTTAGTTCGTTCTGGTGTTCGAATCCCACCGAATGAGCTTGCTCCATGGGTATTTTTGTGGTTTTCCTTGTGTGCAACGCCATACAAACCATTTTAAACTTAAGACGTCTTCCACAAAGGCAATTCTTCCCTTAAACATATAGCTCTCGAGTTTATTTGCCATAGTCAAATTAACCAAAACGGTCTAAAATTTATTCCCCCAATAAAATCCTGTGTTTATATGTAACATTTCTCTCTTTCTCAAACTATCATTTTCTTTAAACTAAAATCTCAAATTATACTATAAAACCGATCACTTCATAATTCTTCAGTCAGTTCACCTACACAAAAGTATATTTTTTATCTAAACTTTTTCTCAGCAGTTTTTTTCAGTTTCTGTTAGTTTTTATTGCAAATGCAAAAAAGCGGGGTAACGTTTTTCAATCACTTTTAGGTGCGACTTCATCGAGGAAAAAAAAAGAGTACTGATAATAAATTACTCCTATAAAAGTGTTCCATTCAGAAAACTTTTTGAAGTTTACCTTTAAAAATTTATCTTACTATAATTTAAGAGAGTTTTTATGAAATATTCAAAAAAATGTAAAATTAAAATATATGTTTTGCCTTTTTCTTTTCCTTATTTTTTAAGTGAACGACATCTCTCAATCATTACATTTTACAGTATGAGTAATTGAGTTTAACAAATACCTTCGAATTATTTCCTTAAGGGGACTCGTAAACCTTAAAACCCATACGATCTTCGAATATGTGACTGTTGCAAGAATTGGGATAACTTATTTATTTTAAAAGCAATTACTTCCAACTTTTTGCAGCTGATTACATAATAAAGCTGCTTTTTGAAATAATGATCAGAAAGTTTGTGTTGCCACAAATATTTTTATAATTTAATCCGCTTTTTGACAAAAATTTTCGTCATGTTTCCACCTTGCGCGCACAGTTTAAAACATTCTGTTGCATAATTTAATTCCATATTTAATATATAGCTTTTATGACATTTGGAAACTACTGTGAACCAAAAATTCTAAGAATTTCATGTTAAATTTTTATTTTATTTGGATTCGAGTTTATAAAATGTATTTTATTTAAAAAATCATAATATTTTCGTCCATAAAATTTTTAATATTAAAATATTCATCAGATTTTAGGTTCAGTTAAAAAATAGGGCTCATATAAAGAATTCCATCAAATTTCAAGTATGTACCATCAGCCATTTTTAAAATATCGTGCGCGCAATGTGGAAACGTGACAAAAAGTTTTGTCACAAAGCGGATTAAATTACAAAAATATCTGTGGCAACACAAACTTTCTGGTTACTATTTTCTAAAGCAGCTATTTTATGTAGTCAGCTGTAAAAAGTTGGAAGTAATTGATTTTAAAATAAATAAAATATGCCAATTCTTGCAACAGTCACATATTCAAAGGGTGTCAAGGAGTTTAAGGTGTATGAGCCCCCTTAAAAATAGAAGCAATTAATATTTTAAGGCATTAAACAGAGTGCTTGAATTTATTTGCATTAGTTTTAACATCCAAAATTTAAATAAATTAATAATCCAGAAGACTATGAGGCTTAAAACAGTATTAAACTGCTGTGATTCGCAGTCTTCAAGTTACTCAGTTTACACGCATGAGATGTCTCTATGTAATTCGATAACAATTATGATGTTAGCTAAAATTTATCGTGTAAGGTGTAAGAAAGTTGAAAAATGTGAGAAGTGATGGTAATTTTTCGCACTATGGATTCATGAAGATAGATCTTGTTACAACTGCACAAGATAAGCAAGAAAAATTAAACATTTTATTGAAATAAATAAAAACTCACAGCAAAATAAAAGCTGTAACTAGTTCGAGGAAATAACGTAAATTCTCTTTCACATGCAAGCATTACGGCAGATATCAATTTTAATCTCTGTATATATAAAGAATAATGTCTGTGTGTTTGGTTGTCCTCTGTTAACTCAGTCACTACTGTAGTTATCGCCACCAAACTTTCTACAATTACTTTCTACGTCTTGGAAAACGTCGACGCCCAGTTTTTCCGCAAGAAAAGTAGCTAAAATCAGAGATATTAATTAAAAACTCGCAAAAAACGATAATTTTCGCTCTCATTTTTTCGAGTGGCAACAGTCTCGCAAGCTGGAGATGAAAATCTGCTTTACTTCGAAAGTTGTTGCCACTGCTCGATTTCAAATCCAAGCGTTTGTTAGTAAAAAAATTTTCAAGTTTTACGATGAAATAAAAATAGCATTGTCAAACATTAAATACATTATTCCCGATTCCAAACATTCGTGGGAAGCCATTTCATTTTTCCATCTTCGTACGACTTTAATCAGCCTAAATACTAATCAAAAACTCTGAAAGCGCAAATTTTCACACTCAGTTTTCAACAATTTTCAGTTTCAGGCAACATTCTCAGTTTTCAGGCAACAGTTTTCAGGCAACAGTTCTCGGGCGTTGGAAATAAAATTGCTTTATATTTCGAAAAGTGTTGCTATTGCTCGCTTTCAAATCGCAGAGTTTCTGAATCAAAAGTTTGTAAGCTTTATAAAATCTATACATATAAACAAGAACGTTTGTTTATTCGCGTTATTGATTTCTGATCAATTATGATAAATGTTTCGCCACATTTAATCGACTAAAATTGAATATAGGTGAAATATTGTATGGAAGGTGAGCTTATATAGTGGAGCCTGCCCTTGTGGAAGTTTCTGCAAAATCCTCATCCAGAACTTCGAAAATTATTTTTTCGAAAACTTGCAGAAAGTCAGTAACTGGTGAAAATTCGGCAAATGTCGCCACGTTAGTGACGGAAATTGTCCATCAGAACAGTATCTATCTGTATCTCGGCTTATAGTTAGCTATTTCCATCATTTAAAAGTTTAGTTACAGAATATAAAATTTTATACAAGAAACTGCCCACAAATTCTATTACACAAAAATGCCTACAAAAATTATTATATAAAACGCAACACATAAATAAATAAGAATAATATATCCCATTATTACAACACGCTAAAAACAATATATAATTAAAAAAAACAAAATCTGAAATGTTTCAGATTTTAAATTACGTCCAAAGGGGCGTTTTTTAACATTTTTTGTGTTACCTTTCTTTATTAAATATCATGTTCCTCGCACTTAAACCATAAGATCCAGTGCAACAGCAATATCGCAAAATAGTTTTAAAACGAGCATATCTTTAGAATTTCCGATACAGAGACTCACGCGATGGAGATAAAAATGTTTTTTCTGCACAACGTTGCCATTGCTCGCTTTGAAATCCTTGAGTTTGTTAATCAAAAATTCGTCAAAGTTTTAAAAAATAGGAAATCGATCATAAAACATATTTCAAATTTCAAATTGGGTCTTCCACATGCTCATATTCGTTGGAGGATTACGTCATTCAAAATTCGATGACTCTATGTACCGTTGTTTTATCACAATACGAGAAATATACATACATTTATGCAGATTTTTCATTATTTAATTTCTTCAAATATAATGCAGGACTCTAACATTTTGTGGCAACAGTTTGAAAAGTGAACCGACATTTATGAGTCCGACGCAAAATGCCAAAACGAAACTAATAGTCCTTCGGGATTCAAATCCCTTTGGACTAATAAACACAAATATTTACAAAAATCTCGAACAGTATGTCCGAGTTAAAATAACTGTTTTAATTTTAGATAAGTTTAGATATAAGTTAGATAGTACTTATCTAAGTTTTCGATGCATTTTGATTACAAAATGGTTTAAAATAAAACACAACTCAATTGCGGTGAATTTATACGGAAAGTGCAATATAGTATTTACGGAAACAAATACTATATTTACAAATACCTCTTTTGAAAAGTAAATCGCTGTTATTACAACAACGGTCAGAATACCTAAAAAAGCAACTTTTAGGGGACACAAAACAAAGAATAATGTTTTAAAAGAATTATTAAGATTTGAAATGCATGAGAGACCCATTCGCTCGTTTGCACACTGTATCCATTTTCTTGCCGTGCACAAACGATTTGCAGTAATGCTAATTTTAAATTACACACTTTTTGATTTCTTGACGCATCCTACAGTACCAAAGGTAAAACTCTTTTGAACAAATAGTTTACTTCGGTTGGCTTAAATTATTAACTTGATGAGCAAAAAATATATCATAAATTAAAGATGCGCAAGTAAAAAAGTTAAACACGATTTCATCAATTAAGGTTCATATGATATTTCAGATATTGTAAATTGAAATTAAAACCGCCGCACAAAACTCAACAAGTTTTTTGAGCGTAAAATAGTTTAAGGAGCCAGAATTAACCGACGAATGTTTTGAATAACAGTACAAACTACAAATAATAACTAAAGTAATAGTTGGCATGCCACGATTCTTATGGATACTATAGAATATGATTATTATGGAATACTTTCAGACTTTACTAGCTACTAAATTTCAATCAGATGATCAAGATTTTAAATTATAATTCGAATGAAGAAAAACAATTGAATACAATCAAATATTCGGATCATTTTTATTTATTTTGTAAGTAAGTAATGCATAAAAGGTATTCAAAGAGAATTTCGAAAATTCTTCCACAAAATTAACAGCATAAGAAATAAATCATGAATAAAAGAAATAAAAATCAGAAAATAAATCATGAATGAATTTTGAAATTCAGTGCAAAACGGAGGTAAATCTAAAGTAATTCAAAGAACAGAATTTTTCTTATTATATGACTTAAAATAATGAAACTGTAAATCCTTTTGAAGTTTTTCGACATGTCTTTTAAAAATTTAACTCAAGAATCACATCATTTAAACATATAACAATATAAAAATTCCTCTTTTTCTGAAAATTTCTACAATAACACTTTATTAAAACCATGATAAGAAATTCATATGTTACTCAACAACACGTTCTGTTAAAAGCAGTTAAGGGAATTTGATTTGTGAATTCTAAAAATGCTTAAAGGTTCTTTCATTCGCATCAATAGCCCACCAGCGGCCGAGCGGTAAAAGTCGCTAAACACTGGTAGTTCGGTCCGAGGTTCGAATCCCGCGAACGGGCTGGCTGCATGGGTGTTTTCGTGGTTTTCCCCATGTGTAACGTGTATACGAGCCAGTTTCCCTTAGAAAGTCCTCCACGAAGGCATCCCTCCCCTTAGGCAGATAGCCCTCGAGGCTTTGCCATAATCACACACACACACACATTCGCATCAATATTCTATTTTAGATAACTTAAGTAATGTGTACATAGTTCTTAAGTAACTGAAAAATGACTAAAGAGGACTGAAAAATGACTAAAGAATTCCCCAATCGGTTATGATATAAATCAATTATTTAAAGTGTGTCTTTTCTAGACTATTATCGCATTTCCTCGCGTATTTTCTCTCTTTTTATAAATAACTTTATCAACCGTAAACGGGAAAGATAAAATTATGCGAGTAATTTAATTTCGGAAAAACACGATTACATTAAGAACATAACAAACGAATAGATAGAGCAAAAATAACTATCACAATATTATTTCTTTCAAAGCAACTTACATTCCAATATGCATACATAGTGACATTTCATATATGACGGTAACTGAGCCAGATGCCCAGGGGCATCCCACGTGAACGCGTCTTGACCGCAGTTTCCAACAGGAATATCCGAGGAACAAAAGGAAAGAGAGCGAACAAAAGACCGGATTTCGAAAGTTCGAACACATTAGCAGTCAATAAGCCTGGAACATAATGAGGTGGAATGTAAATAATGGAGGTAAGGTAAAATCACATATTTGCAAAGGTTTTTTTTATTGTGAGAATACATGCACGTCTGTGAAAAAAATATGAATAAAATAAAAAATTTGAATAATAAATTCAATAACGTTTATGAACTGCTAATTCAAATATGCAAATACAAACTGAATAAAAATAAAAATAATGAAAGTAACGAATTTACGATAAACTAATCTTCAGCGGGAAAACTTATGTATAACAGAAGATGAAAAATTATGCGAATACCTTTCTAATTTTCAGAGCCTAACGCTAGAACGCTAGAGGGGCAATAGGCAAGAAAATGCGGTACATAATAACCAAGCAACATGCTATGGATGCTGTGGGGTTCTCATAAGCAAATGGTAATAACTTCGAGAATATTGGAACACTACCGAAAGAAGAGATCAGTAAATATCTGACCTTGAAATCCGTAAATGAAAATTACTGAGAAATTTTGGTTTCAAAGTTCTCTTAATGAAATTTAGGCTATCGAAATAGTTATACGAGTACACAACTGAAACATTTTGCTTTAAGATTGTAGAGACATTAGGTAATTTTTGGCAGCAGAAAAGATGAAAAATTAGCAATGCCTTTGCCGGGAATCGAACCACGGACATCTGAATACCGGCTTAGTGTGCTGACCACTACACTACGAAGACACGCTAGGAAGCCGGGAGAAATACCTTACATACTCCCTCTTTTAAAGGGCAACTGGGGTTTTAAGGGGACCAAATCGCCAAATTCTGAGTGTGGAGAGTCATAATCCACAACCCTTTTAGTTCGGGCGCCACTGTAGAGACATTATGTATTTTTTGGAAAATCCGGAGAGATGAAACATTAGCAACCACCTTCGCTGGAATCGAACCACGGACTTCTGGAATACCGGCCCGGCGTGAAGAACCACTACACCAAGAAGGCACGCTAGGAAAGTGGAAGAATTACCTTATAAGATATATACCATATCAAACGAAATATTCCGACATATTCAGGAATACACACAGAAAATCGTTCTTCATCATATTTTTAACATCTCATTGGAATTTAAATCCACATTTAAAAATTAGCTAAATATATTAGTATTATATTGGAATTTAAACGTAAATTCCAATTTTAATTTCCGTACGTTTTAATAGAAAGGCAGTAATATATATTATATTATTACTGCCTTCCTATTAAACCCTACGGAAATTTTAAAAAATCATTTACGTTAAGATAATTATGAAAGCAGTATTTACATTTAAATTTTTTTACACTTTTTTTTCATCTGAATTTCAGTTTAACTTATTCTTAAATATATTCTAATGGTTTCATGCTTTACTTTGACTGCATAAGATAATTGTACTTACTATTTTATGTTTTAAATGGAAGATTATTATGTTTAAATTAATATATTGAATATGTAACAACTAAATTTTGTCTCATATATCCTCAAATTACAAAGCTTTTAGTGTGAAGACAAATACATTTTAACTCATCTGATCTGAATTGTTTTGTCCAGTTAATTAGGCATAAGAGTAAATATTCACTACAATTTATCTAAACTAAAGCGTTATCCGCCAAAGTAACTATAATTATCTAAGTGTAACATCTTTTCTTTATTGCAAAATATTACGCTTCGAAATTCTTAATAAAGTGATTTTAATGCTGTATCTATCGAAAAGATCTCAGATAATGATGTTATTATTCAGCCGCAAGTCTTTGTTTCTTAAAATCAAAATTTAAAATTAAAAGTATTTTTCCTAACATCCTTTTGATGTATGCAGTTTTTAAACTGTAGAAAACAAAAAAGCAAGCTTCGGATTTATTTTCAGTTTGACAGAAAGCGGCGTAATTTTACACATTCTTAAAAGATATTAACAAACGTGAAAGCTTAAGCTACTGGAGCATTATTAAAGAACACATAAGTTTTGAGTATTAGAAGCATAATTTTCTATTCCTTGTTTTAATATAATATTTTCTTGGTTTTAATGCACGCTACCCCGTACTATATAATTCAGATTTTTTCAAGTTATATTTGTAAGGATTATGTTAATTTTATGAACAGTTAAATTTTGAGTTAAACTACCTTTCCTATCGCTTCTTAATTTAAACGTACCAGTTCCGGCCAGAACGCAGTTTTAGAATCACGTCTGAATGCTAATGAGGAAGAGCGGTATTTTAACCGCGAAGTTCTACTGTCTTAGTGAGAGAGATACCAGATATTCTGGCTAGCACGCGTCCGCCTTTTTAGGCTACTCTCTCATAAGCTATCATTACGCTCGGCCGTACTTTAGACCTTGATAACTTCGCAGTCAGTTAGCGTTAAGGGGCCAACTCTGTTAGAATTTTGATTAGCTTCGGCTATATCTTTTTAATTAAGATTAGTTTAGTTTAATTCTTAGTTTCTTAAGGAGACTCCTACACCTTAAACCACTCATGATCTTCAAATATGGTGACTGTTGCAAGAATTGGAATATTTTATTTATTTTAAAAGCAATTACTTTTAACTTTTTACAGCTGACTACATAATATAGCTTCTTTGGAAACTAGTAACCAGAAAGTTTGCGTTGCCACAAATATTTTTGTAATTTAATCCTCTTTCTGACAAAATATTTCGCCGTGTTTCCACCTTGCGCGCATGGTATTTTAAAAATGGCTGATGGTACATACTTGAAATTGGATGGAATTCTTTATATGGGCACTATTTTCTAACTGAACCAACAATCTGATGAATATTTTAATATTGAAAAATTTTATGGACCACAACATTAAAAATTTTTTAAATAAAATACATTTTATAAACTCAACTCAAAATAAAATACAAATTTAGCATGAAATTTTTAGAATTTTAGGTTCACAGTAGTTTCCAAATGTTATAAAAGCTATATATTAAATATGGAATTAAATTCTGAAACAGAATGTTTTAAAATGTGCGCGCAAGTTGGAAACATGACGAAAAATGTTGTCACAAAGCGGATTAAATTATAAAAATATTTGTGGCAACACAAACTTTCTGATGACTATTTCAGAAAGCAGCTATATTATGTAGTCAGCTGTAAAAAGTTGGAAGTAATTTCTTTTAAAATAAATAAGTTATCCCAATTCTTGCAACAGTCACCTATTTGAACATATTATGGGTTTTAAGGTGTATGAGACCCTTTAAGTTCAAGCCCGAGTGTCGGCTTTATTGCACACCTCCAAGACAGAGTTGTGTTAAACTTTAGTTGGAATAATAAAGGGTTATTTCCCCCTTCTCACGTGTTGTTTTCTCCCCCACGAACTCAAGAGATTATTCGCTTACTAGTTCTTAAGATTCCTCACATCCATCTGTAACTTAGAATTACACAATGGAGAATCCTACATATTATCTACTTTTATTTATTGAATAATTAATTAATTATACTTATTTATTGAATAATAATTAATTTTAAGAACTGATGACTTTAAAGTATTAACCTTGACAAAATTGTAGCTCTTGCTCATAATTTTGATAGATATAAAAACATTATATGATTTTAGAGAATAAAAAATATTCTGAAACTCCAACTCATAACAACAACATAAATGTGGACAAGGGGTCAAGTTTGGGAGAAACGACGTTTGGTGTAGTCGGTGTCACCAGCAAAAGAGTTGACATCTAATGTAGGGCAAGTTCCGTAGCAGTTTCTTTAATCATAGCTGTAAAAATGTACATCGTTCTTCAATTTATTTAAAAAACCATTTATTACATTTTTATATCGGATTTCTAAATTGACAAGTTAGTTTTTAATTGGAGAAGTCAAATATTTTAAGCGTAATTTATTGACAGATAAAACTTGCCAAGTTAGAAATCCGATATCAAAGAAAGTAATAAATGGTGTTTTAAATAAATTGAAGAACGTTGTACATTCCTACAGCTATGATTAATAAACTCCTATGGAACTAGCCATCAACTCTTTTGTCGGCGACACCGACTACACCGAACATCGTTTCTGCCGAACTTGGTCCCGTTTTCACACTTGTTGTTGTTATCATTTCATTAATAATTAAAAAGCTAAATTCAAGGTTACGTTCCTATTTAGACACTTAAATTCAAAAGTGGCTAAACAAATACGTTACCATAAATTTTATTTCCTTGTACGAAATAAAAAGGAAATTTTGTAATCGCGAAAAATTTCGGGTTATCATATTTCAGGAAAAATATCCATTTTGACTGCTATCGAATGCAATTTAACAATGTTTCTGCGTGACATCTGCACGTAAGGACAGAATATAAAACTCTTTTTCCCCAATCGAATTATAAACCGATTTAAAATGGATTCAAAAGAGACTTTTTCCTGGCCTCCGTCCGTACGTATGTATGTATCTCGCATAACTCAAAAACGAGTAGCCTCAGAACTTTAAAATTTTGTATGTAGGACTGCTATAACATATAGCTATGCACCTCCTATTTTGGTTGCAATCGGCCGCACTAAAAGCATATAAATATATGTATATAATATATGCACTCTGTTACTCGGTTAAGTGAGTTTAGTTTCTTTAATCTTATAGGTTTGTAAATTGTGCATTTTGTGCTTTTGTGCTTTAAAAATGATAGAATTATGTTGTTCTTATCTCCCGGTTAAGATTTTCTGGTTTTTAGTTTATCTGCATGTTATAGTTGTAGAATTATCAACAATTTAAAAGTTATTTAAGTGCAGCTAAGCCTAATTTTTGCCCCATTGCAGCCATATTTGTTTACATTTGAAACTTAGCAGAATAGTCAATTTGTTCCCAATCTAGAGAAGCTAAGCTTAACAACAACAAAGTAACGTATTCTTTTATTATTGTGAATTAAACTAGGCTTAATTCATTCCGGAATTATCATTTAGTTATTAAATTATCCCATATATTGAGTCAGCATAACATCCACAGCAAATTAAGTCAATTTCTACGCCTTCAGTGTCTTTTTTGTCGAGCGATACAAAAATAAGCTTTCAGTTTTGTTCACCGAAAAATCTGCCTTCTTGCCCACTGGCTGAATTGCTTGTTTTTGTGGAGAAAATATAGTTTTAATTGTAAAAAAATTTTTTAATTGTTTTAACTGAACTGTTTGACTGAACTTGTCGCGAAGTGAGAAAGGATTTAATTAAGTGAGAAATGTATCTCGAATGAAATTCGAGGAATAAGTTTAAATGAAAGGTGGAAAAAATGCGTATAATTTAATATTCCGTACAAGGAAGTCATGTGGTGTACTCATCAGATTTTTTTACCTGCGTTTATGGTAAAAAAAATGATTTCCTTTTATTAGCAATTTCTGTATTTTCTACATCTGTGGAAATATTGCGATTACATTGCACTGGTTGCTTTTTATATTTTCCATAATGACACAATAATAATGTAGTTTTTTGAAGTTTTATATTTTAAAAGGAATAAAAATGTAAACAATAAATTTAGAAAGATTCATATATTATCAACTTTCTTTTGGCAAACAGTTGTTGCCATTTACGAAAATTTAAATATCTTATTATGTACGATATATTAAAACAAAATTATATTAAATGTTAAAAGAATAAAAATACAATTAATAAAAGGATTTTATACAATAAGCTTTTATTTAAAATGAATATCATAATTAATGCATTAAAAGAAGACAAATAGTTTAATAAGAATAAATAATACTTTTTACGGAATTCATCCATAATTTCATATCGTAAATAATAAAACAATTGAGCACCCACGGTAAATTAAAAAATGTAATGGCTTATACACTTGACAATGCAGTTTAATTCATTAAAGAGTCCAGTGCTTTTATGATCTGCAATAGAAAATTGTAGATGATTTTTTCCTTTAAAGATAATTTTTTAATCTATTATTCTCATCAAGCTATACGATAAATTAATTTAATCCTTTTAGTACATTAACTAATCTGATATCTGAATATTAACCTAAAGTCTGAAAACTTGATCTAATATAGTACAAATCTCTGGAATATTAAACCTGAAAATGAGGGAAGAGTATGCTAAGTTTAATAAATGAAATGTACAAAACATTATCACATTTTATTAAAACCGATACTTCCGTATAGGATTCAGTATATTCTGATGTATCATTTCACATAAATAAATAAAACTTAATTTCAGAATTTTTACCGAGTAATACAGTCACGTGAAAAAGTTTAAGAGCAGTAGCCGTTTTCCTGTATTTAACAGATTGCACCATTTTCGCTTGTAATTGCGTTATCGCATGCGTTGATTGCATCAAACACTTTCTATTGCTATAAATGTAACGTGATCTCGTTTATCAGTAGTTCGTTATTGGATTTTGCGTACACGGATTTTGCGTTTGTATAATTCTTGTAAAGCGTAAAAGATCATCACTTACTGTTGAGAAACGGGCACAAATAGTGGCCCTGCATGAAGTTAGCTTTTCTGAACATAAAATAATTTTGAAGGTAAATGTCAGCAAGACAGGTGTGCATCAATGTATTAGTGAATTCAAAACTTCGGGAAATTATACGGATCTTAATAGAAGCGGTCATCCAATAAAAACTTGTGCACGTGAGATCGTGTGATAAGAAAGATGATCCCGCGATGTCCAACAACCTCCTGCAATAAAATTAGAGCTGATCTGGCTGCAAAGAGTTCCAACATCAGTTCGAGTACTATTTCAAGATGTCAATAAAAATTATGGTTTATTGTTTTCCTATAAAACTGCAAGGAAACCTCGACTTACTCAAAGTATAAAAAAGAAACGACTGACTGTCGCCACACAATATCAGAATTGGACCGAACAATAGTGGAGTACAGTGTTATTTTCCGATGAGTCAAGTATGCAGCAATTTTCTGCACGTGCTAAATGTATTTGTCGCCCATTTGGGAAAAGATATGATGACAGATATACGATTCCAACAGTGAAACACTCTCCAAACCAAATGATATGGGGTGCAATGTCTGCATCTGGTACTGATGCTGTATATTTTCTGCCACCTAAAACCACGATAAACGGCAGTCAGTACCTTAATTTGTTAGGTGACAAGTTGAAGCTTCACTTGGATGTTCACAGATGTTCAATTTTCATGCATGGTGGGATGTCTGGAGAATGTCGACTTTCACCGGTGAAGGTCAACATTCACATAGTCGCTTGGTGTATGTCCGAAATATTTTATAAATACTCTTATTTCTGACTTACACCGGTGAATGTCGACATTCACCATGTACTAATGGTGAATGTTGAACATATATGAATATTATATTTCCTTCTCCGTAATTCATTCGCGAAAAACGCACTTGAGACTCAGAATAAGAACATAAGAATTTAAAACACACAGTACATTCAAAATTAGAAAGGAAAATAATAGAAGTTATAAACTTACCAAATTATGTGATTCAAATCTTATTTATTGCAACAACTTAAACTATTATGACACTTTGAATTGCACAAGAGGCCCTTGCTTTTACAACTGCATTTATTTGTGGAACACTTCCTTTTGGAATGGCAGCGTGTACATATACTCCTCTCTTTTCGACCTACACCAGAGCATATCTGTGATTGTCGATATACACCGGTGAGGGTCCGAATGTACAAGAATGTAAAGAAATATTCGATCTTTCACCGACATATTTGGTGAATGTTGACATTCTCCGGTGAAAGTCGACATTCTCCAATTTCGGTCTTTCACGGTAACAACTATACTTCAATAACCTTGTTAGTCTATTTCTTTCATTTATAACATATGTTTTTGTTGCGGAATTCCAATAAATCTGATTTTTCCATGTGTGGTCTTAAACTTTTGCACACGACTGTATTTATCATCTGCATATAAGCTCTTACTTGATTTTGCCACACTTTTCAAAAGTCAATAAAATTATAAAGAACTTATTCTTCTCTTTCAGAAATTTCATTTAAGAGGGAACTTCTGATATTCTCTACCAATGGCATACTCTCGGCAATCCTCCTGGCTAGGAGGATGGTCAAATACTGGATATATTCCAGTATTTGTTTTTCTGCTGCTAGCAACCCTTCATTCTTCTTACTCGGCCAATAATGGTAAATTTCATTTTACGTATTTAGTATTTTACGTTTAATATTTAAATTGTATGTGCTATCAATTACCACATTTTTGTTTCTTTATATATGAAAACGAGGCTCATGCTAATCAGTTGTCTTTAAAATGTAACAGAATAACAAGCTACGAAGAAAAACTGATTTGCTACCATTTCATTCATTATAAAGAGATAACTATTTATTTCCACATTGTGACAATAAAGCATTTTGACCCTTCGGTAAATAATTATTGTTGTTCTTAAAAGAATAGTGAAGTTACTATTTTTAATGAATTTTTTATAAAGGACAATATAAAAAATTTATTAATATCCAAAAAAATTATTTAGTTTATTTGGCATAACAGATAAATTTTCATTGTCTTGAATTAAATAGTAATAGTCATTTTTAGTGAGAACTGCATGCTTTTCTGAAAATTTTATCGCCTTTTGTTATCGGGTGCGGAATAAGAAATGTATACATGTATGCATGGACATATGTGCTCATGTATGCATGTATATGTGTACTTACGTATGCATGTATATGTGTACTTACCTATGCATGTGTGTGTATATAAACACGCATATATGCCCATATATGCATTCCCGATAACAGAAGAGTACTAATATTTGTATTGCATTGACACAATTTCTCATAATGTTGACTGATCTTCCTTTTTACTTTTTTCTTTTTTTTTTTTATTTGACAAATTAAAATGTGAAAATTTAAGTATTCAAATTACCTGCTTGTTTTATTTATATAGTATTTTAAATTAAATAAATTTGAAGTTATTTATAAACGAAAGGTTTTGTGAATCGTATGTTAAACATATTCTTTCTGAGAGTTATTAAAATTTTTCATTAGAAATAGAATTGCTATTTAACCTATCAGTATTTATTTATCTTACAATATATTTACTAAAATCTACATTTCTTATTATATAAATTTAGGCACAAAACATAGTATATATATCAAGAACTAGTATCTTTGATCAAAGATACTGTTCTGTTATTAAGACCGGAGCCGTAGCCAAATGTTTTGCTGAACTCGTTCATTATGAAGTCACCAATGTTTACTTTAAAAATCAATACAAAGTTGTTTTTTAAAAAAAAGTGAAAGAAGGCATTTTTAAATCTGGCAACGAGGATACAAATTCTAAAGGCGTAACGATCATTTGTGTTTTTATTGTTATTTTATTTACCACGGATATTGAAAATTTTGGACTTACCAAATGATGAAGCATATTCCATACAATTTCTTCCAGAACGAGGAATTATTCACTCCAAAAGAAAGTGCCCAAAAACCATAAAATGAAGCCGTACTTCAATTCCAAGGAAGCACCGAAATGGAGATGGGAAGATATGACGTGTCGAGGGAACAAAAAGGCATTACGTTCTCAAATTTTTGCAGGATCGAAAATCAGTTTCTTAACGGCAGCTCGTTTCTTTTATGCATGGTGTTTAGAATTAACTTCTACTGAATGTGGTCAGTATCATCTTGATATAAATCAGTGCTCTGTTGTTGATGTTATATAAGGGAAGTCTGTGACCATGCATGTCTAAACAGTCAGTTAAAATAAGCAGGACTGCTGTTTTCGCGTTGAAAAAAACAACTTTTATTACATTCTTTCTCCCATAGGGACGAAATATTTGGCTAATCTTTGGAATATGGTAAAAGGTAGTTTGGCGACATTTTGGTAAGGCGATAAAGGTTACTAGCTAGGACTTTAGCAGTGTACATGGATAAAGTCAAGAGTGTGCGCAATGCCATTTTTGTGTAATTTTGGGGTGTTTTTGTAAGTGAAAATAGGTCGACGTGTACATGGACACCGTGTATGTGCAATTCTTAAAAACGCGGCAAGCAGTGGGCGATTCTGCACTTTCTCCCAATTTCGGGTACTTACGTATTATCGCAACCAGGCCAAAATTCGCATAAATTGCCAAATTTGGCGACTCAACTTACGGCAACCCTACGTGTTATACGTAGTTTTGTAAAAAGAGCATGTGGAGATTCACAAAATTTTCCTGCATTTTCGTAAAAATTTTTGTAATTTATGAGAAAATAGCAGTGTACATGGATAAAGTCAAGAGTGTGCGCAATGCCCTTTTTGTGCAATTCTGGGATATTTTTTAAGTAAAAATAAGTCGACGTCTACATGGTTATGGCGAATACGGTTTTCAATCAGTGCTAAACGCCGAAAAAATAATTCTGCAACTTATTCAAATTCGAAACCGGAAGGGTTTAATTGCTATTTTATATTTTAAAACAAAATAATATAAAAAACTGTATTAAAAATTATCTGTAATTAATAAATGTACATTTTCTTTCTATTCATACATTTTTACTGAAACTTACAAATAGCGCCAACCTGGTTGCGATAATACGTAAGTACCCAATTTCGCACCTAATCTTCGTCATGATTAAGCACTTTTGTTCCATAAAAGTTCTAGCATAAGCGTAATTCAGCTAGCAGATTGTTGAAAAAAAATGTTGAGTAAAAAAAAAAGAAACATGCCTTTACTTCGTGAAAACAAAAGGGCGTCCAAACAAAAACTAACAGGTTGCTGCAGCAGGGTTGGTCGCCAAATTTTCGCCAAGTTACCATAATCCAAAGATTAACCAACATTTTTTAATCCAAAGGCGGTCACTTATATGCTCCTCATTGACCACTCCTAAGGCCATTTATTGTGGAGGCACCAAATAGGTGGCCACCGTTGTCTCCTATGAAGGGACGGACAGTTTCAGCCATGCCTTTCCCTGGATTCGAACCCGGGTCCTTCGGTATAGCAGCAGGCTTCCCCTAACCATTATACCATCTGGACGGCATTATGGTTAAACAAAAGAATGTTCTTTAGTTGCTGTGCCTAATCGCTCTGCCAGAACTTTGCTAAAAATTATAGAAGAAAATGTTATTGGTGACACTATAATACGCTCAGACTTTTGGAAAGGGTATAACACTGAAGAATAAAAAGTGTGTGTGTGTGATTATGGCAAAGCCTCGAGGGCTATCTGCCTAAGAGGAGGGATGCCTTCGTGGAGGACTTTCTAAGGGAAACTAGCTCGTATATACGTTACACATGGGGAAAACCACGAAAACGCCCATGCAGCCAGCCCGTTCGCGGGATTCGAACCTCGGACCGAAATACCAGTGTTCAGCGACTTTACCGCTCGGCCGCTGGTGGGCGAAGAATAAAATGAGGCCGGATTTTAAGATTTCTGCGTTAATCATAAGTATAATTTTTATCGATCCCGATACTGGTTGTCATACTTCAAGTATTGAAAGGTATTGAGGCAACGCGAAACGGAGAAATGAACTTCAACTGACCATAACCAGTTAGATTCTTATTTAATCGAGTTTATGTAGTAGCAGCAGAGTCTTAAGGGGACTCATACACCTTAAACCCCTCATGACCTTCGAATATGTGACTGTTGCAAGAATTAGGATATTTTATTTATTTTAAAAGCAATTACTTCCACCTTTTTACAGCTGACTACATAATATAGCTGCTTTGGAAACTAGTAACCAGAAAGTTTGTGTTGCCACAAATATTTTTGTAATTTAATCCTCTTTGTGACAAAATATTTCGCCGTGTTTTCACCTTGCGCGCATGAAATTTTAAAAATGGCTAATGGTACATACTTGAAATTTTATGGAATTCTTTATATGGGGACTATTTTCTAACTGAACCAAAATCTGCTGAATATTTTAATATTGAAAAATTTTAAGGGCGAAAACATTTAAACTTTTTGTAATAAAATTCATTTTATAAACTCAACTCTAAATAAAATAAAAATTGAACATGAAATTTTTAGAATTTTAGGTTCAGAGTAGTTTCTAAATGTTATAAAAGCTATATATTAAATATGGAATTAAATTATGAAACACAATGTTTTAAACCGTGCGCGCAAGTTGGAAACATGACGAAAAATGTTGTCACAAATCGGATTAAATTATAAAAATATTTGTGGCAACACAAAATTTCTGATTACTATTTCAGAAAGTAGCTATATTATGTAGTCAGCTGTAAAAAGTTGTTGGTAATTGCTTTTAAAATAAATAAGTTATCCCAATTCTTGCAACAGTCACCTATTTGAACATCTTATGAGTTTTAAGGTGTATGAGTCCCCTTAAAATGCAAATGTTTTCAGCCATTTTACATGATATCCGCCGTTTCAAACCTCGCTAATCGATTTTTTTTCCTTCCTCCTTAATTTCTTTGACAAGTTATTAAATTTACATTAAAAATTTTTAATTTTACAAATATCTGTTATGTAATTTCCCTTGCATTTTTATTCTACTGAACTGTAGATATTTAGGTGATTATATTTCTAATTTTTCGGCGATCATCAACCTGGTGTGGTGTGGTGTATTTAATTATGGCAAAGCACACTAGGGCTATCTGCCTAAGGGGAGGGATGCCTTTCGTGGAGGACTTTCTAAGAGAAACTGGCTCGTATACACGTTACACATGGGGAAAACCACGAAAACACCCATGCAGCCGGCCCGTTCGCGGGATTCGAACCTCGGACCGAACTACCAGTGCTCAGCGACTTTACCGCTCGGCCGCTGGTGGGCCCCGATCATCAACCTGATCGTCAGCTCTTGTCGGTATCTGAATCCGGTCGAGATAACAGAACAGAGCCCAATATATCTCATCTTACTCTATTTTAAGTACTGTTTATTATGAATTAGAGTTCTTAAGATACAAGTTTTTAATGTGTTTTTTTTTTTTTTTTTTTGTGTGATATTATCATTAATTTATGATATTTCATTTATATATGATTAAAAGTACAACGTTTTCAAAATATCAAGTTCTGTTAAACTCAAATTTTTAACCTATTTGAACAGTTAACGTAACATTACGAATTAAACAATGGGAAATTTCTTTGATTAAAAATTACAAAGAATGATTCATTTAAAGTCATATGTGTAAGAAAGTCCTTGCAAGGTTTTTTAAAAAAATGTTGCGATTATAATAAACAACACAACAATCTGTGTTTAACTTCCTTTTATCGTGATAAATTCATCTTCCTTAACGGTTTACAACCGGGTGCCCGTTGATATTTTTGGCGACATTTTTGGCGCTAAAAGTAGCGCCAAGAAGCAATGTTTCCAAGATATCCATCCGATTATATTGGTTGACAGTCTCAGGACGATAGTCAAGAGTTGATAGTCAAGATATATTTGGTTGTATAGTCTCAGGATGGATCCTCTTTCTCCTCATGCTGATAGCCGCGACGGCACCAAAACACCGCAAAACAACATAGAAATTAGAAATTTCGTCTCCCGCTTAATCTGGCACCACATGTCTTCAGAAATGTTAGTATGGATGCATCAGTTTCGGGGTCTTCGAGATGATTTACTGACAAATGTTGAACCTTGATTACCGAGGCGATCATATGCTTTTCAACAGTTGGAGAAATGGAAGTTCCAGGCAATCCAATATATCACCTCCAACAAAATTTCTTTTGTGGAATCCTTCCCAACGGAAATAACAAGTTTATCTTACAGGACTTACATCTTTGTAAATGTGACCGGACAACGATAATTTGAGACCAGCCAGCTAGCGAAAACCAACAATCACTTAACGACAGTTAAAACTCGATTGATTTAAAATACAGTCAAAATTCAAAACACGTGATTTTAGATCATGTAGAACCACGATCACTAAACTAAGTTTAATTATTTCATTTAATTATGGCTACTATTTATTTATTATTATTTAATTATCTTATAAAACTTTTTAAAGTTTTAAACGGTTTGGTTTATTTGATTATGGCAAAGGACTCGAGGACATGGGGAGGGACGCCTTCGTTTAAGACTTTGTAAGGTAAACTGGCTCGTACGCACGTTACAGATGGGGATAACCACGAAAACGCCCATGCAGCTAGCCCGTTTGCAAGATTCAAATATCGGACCGAACTACCAGTGTTCAGCGACTTTACCGCTCGGTCACTGCTGGGCTTTAAATTTTAAATGAACACCTACTAAAGTACTCATACCTTCGTTATCCCCAGTTTCTAAGCCAAAATTTTGCATTGTTTACACAAAGCAAGTTTCGCAATGTTGGAAACTATTGCAAAGTTTCCATTATTGCGTTAGTTACATGTTTATTTAAATATTTTATAGTAATTTTTATTTTTTTTAACTAGGCCATCTAAAGTACAATTTTTAACTTCAAATTCATTTTTTCAAATTTAAATGCATCTCTTTTAGGTTTAATAATATTAATTAAACATTATGAATATTTAATTAATATTACGATTATATTAATTAAATATTTGTTAATTTCTAAAATGAAATGCTATTTGGCCATTGTTCTTGAAAATTCCAGAATTTTTTAAATAACAATTTTTTCATCAACATTAAGATCTCTTCAAGGTAAAAATTTCTTCACATTTGTTTAAAAAATTGCGTAATCAATGCGAAATATTTCTGTCATAAATTCCTCATTAGAATCACATTTAAGGCTGAATTAACAGAACAGTTCTTTAATGAAGCGAAAGTAAATAAATATAAAAAATGTATATTAAATAGTAAAAAATGTATATTAAATATTAAAAAATGTTCATAAACAAAAAATAAGTACAAAATTAGAAAACTTTTAAATTTTACATCATGCGCGAAAGGGCATTTTTTTCTATTTACAAGGACGTATACGTTTTGAGAGCTGTTTCAAGAGCATTTGGGCTAATACCTCATCGGGCTAAAAATATTTAAAAACAACATGTCTTTAAAATCACGTATAGACACTCTCGCGACTGGAGATAAAAATATTTCATTCCGTACAGTGTGTTGCCACTGCTCGCTTTGAAATCGTTGAGTTTCTTAATCAAAAATTCGTTAAACTTTAAAAAATACAAAATAGATAATAAAAAATATTCGAAATCCAGGATTCTGTTTTCCAGGTGCTCAAATTCTGGTGGGAGACTACGTTATTCAGAATTTGATGGTTCCAGGTATTGTTGCTTTTTCAAGATGCGAGAAACACACATGCATACACTCATGTAGATTCTTCATCATTTAATTTCTTTACATATAATACAGGGCGATAATATTTAGTGGCAACAATATGAAAAGTGAAACGCCATTTATACTGATTCAAGGCAAAATACCGTTTCGAGACAAACAGCCCTCTTGGTCTAACGGCCCTTTGAACCGAATGAAAAAAGTGTTAGTTTTCTCTCCCGTTAGTGTTATCCGAAAACAATTATCGTCTTTATTCCTTATGCATTATAATGTATTTAAGACAAGAAGGAAAACTGAATATTTAAGTACGGAAGCCGTGAAAATGCAAGGTAATTTTTTCTTCCTTGTACGAAGTAAAAAGGAAGTATTGTAATCGCGAAAAGTTTCAGGCAGCATATTTCAACGAAAATATTCATTTTGACGGATATCGAATGCAATTTAACGATGTTTCTGCGTGATATCTGTACGTAAGGACAGAATAAAAGACTCGTTTCCTACAAAAAAATTATAAAACTGCTTTAAAATGAATTCCGAAGAGAATTTTTCGTGGCGTCTGTACGAACGTATGTACGTACGTACGTATCTCGCATAACTCAAAAGCGAGTAGCCTCAGAACGTTGAAAGTTTGTATATAGGGACTGCTATAACATATAGTACACCTCGTATTTTGGTTGCAATCGGCCGCACCAAACGTATATAAATATATATATATCCACTCTGTTACCCGGCTCAGTGATCTCAGTTTCTTTACTCTTATATGTTTGTAAATTGTACATTTTTTGCTTTAAAAATGATTGAATTATGTTGTTTTTAATCCCGGTTAAGGATTTTATGCCTTTAGTAAATCTGTGTGCAATATTTTTAGAATTATCAACAATTTTAAAGTTATTTAACTGCCGCTAAGCCCTTTTTTTTATGGCGACCATTGATTGTTTACATTTCAGTGGATTTGTTGCCAATCTAGAGAAACTAAGCTTCGCAACAACAAAGATAATGCCTTTATTTATTATTGCCAATTCAATCATGCTTAATCCTTTCTGGAATTTTTTCGAGGAAATAAGTGTTTAAGCTTTACTTCGTAATTTTTAATATAGTTATTTTGAGTTTTTATGTATTTTTGCCTTCTCGCGAAGTGAGAACTGAATTAATTGAATGAGAAATACTCAATCATCTGTGAAAAACTTTTTCTTTTTTGTTTTGTTTGCTTAATTTCTTTTATACATCATTCTAGCTTTATAGTATTTGAATAGAACAGGTGGCAACGATTAGATAATTCTATTCTTTAAATAATATAAATTTTGTGCATTATGAGTTATAATATGAACGAAATGTAATATTGTTAAGTGAATCTAGCGCAGAGTGTCGCTATGGTATACTAATACTAGAGTGAATTTTAAAGAATGCATTTATTCTATTGTAGTTTATGCGCTATCGGCGAAGTGGATTTAATTCAATCCAATAAGTTTAAATGAAATGCAAAAAAAAAAATGCCTATAATTTAATATTTTATACAAGGAAGTCATGTGGTGTACACATCAGATTTTTTTATTTCACAATCCGATGTGTGCTTTATATTATTACTAGTAAAACGGTGGCCAAAGTTTATTACGATTTCTAAACACGGAAGAAAAAGATCTATCCTTAGTGGAATTCTTCCTTCTAGGATTTATTCCCAAGTAGAACATTTCCTTTTATAAATTTACTTAAGGCAACTAACCCAATTTTTTATCTAATGAAACGTTCACCACACTCACCGCTCGATCACCTTTACACTCTAAATATTGTTATGCTTTAAATTTGCACTTAAATCAGGTAGAAAGTTCGCTAATATAAGTTCCAATATCAATGCTTTTATTTTAAAGGAATTCGGAAAATGCTCGAGAATTTTTAATCATTCATACGCGGGAATAAATTCCATCTTATTCACTTTTGATCGAACGCATTCGTTGAAAATGCAGAAGACATTTCCCGCGGCTACAGAGTTTGAATGTTTATTGGATGTTCCAGGTCTTGTTTGACTTCTGCCAAATTACCATATTAACCAGGTTATGCAAAGGTGCATTGCGCAACAAGTCGAGATTCACAGAAAAGTTGCGGCTCTTTTTCCCACCTCTCTCTGCATCATCGTCTTGCGCATTTTAAATTATTCCTCAAAGTTTGGAATAAGTTTGGGAGAATAATTTAATAAACTGAAATTTGTTTTCTTTCCAGATACTGTCCCCTACAGGAAAAAAATATCATTGCTCCTCTGTACAAGTAGCAAAATAGGCTGTTTTTTAATATCCCTCACAAGTGGAATTTATGACCCACAGAAAGTATTTAGGGGATCAATAATGTAAATTCAATTAATTTTTATAGCAGCTCCTTGAGAAATTATGCTTTCTTTAAAACACCGTTCAGTAAATGACTTACCGTATATTCCGGCATATAATGAGCACTTTCAATACAAAACATATGATTGCAGTTTACGGGCCGGATATAAAAATTATACGTCGGATATAAAAATTATATATTAAGGCAATAGATTCACGCACATCATCAAATTCGTTTTCATCTTCACCATCATTGTTACTCCTGATACATAAATAAAAAAATCTGATGTGTACACCACATGACTTCTTTGTACGGAATATTAAATTATACGCATTTTTTCTTGCATTTCGTTTAAACTTATTGGACTAAATTAAATCTACTTCGCCGACAGCGCATAAACCAAAATAGAATAATTGCATTCTTTAAAATTCACTCTCGTTTATAGCAACACTCTGGCGCTAGGTTCACTTAACAGTATTATATTTCGTTCGTATTATAACTCAGAATGTACTAAATTTATATCATTTAAAGAATTATCTAATCGTTGCCACATGTTCTGTTCAATAACTTTTTCTGTCAATTATAATAAAGCTAGAGCGATGTATAAAAGAAATTAAGCAACAACAAAAAAAAAGAAAAAAAAAGAAACAGTTTTTCACAGACGATTGAGTATTTCTCATTCAATTAATTCAGTTCTCACTTCACGACAAGGCAAAAATTACGTAAAAACTCAAAATATCTGTATTAAAAATTACGAAGTTAATTTTAAACACTTATTTCCTCGAAAAAATTCCAGAAAGGATTAAGCATGATTTAATTCGCAATAATAAATGAAGGCATTATCTTCGTTGTTGCGAAGCTACGTTTCTCTAGGTTGGCAACAAATCCATTACTCTACTGTTTCAAATGTAAACAAGCAATGGCCGCCATCAAAAACCTTATTAGGCTTAGCGACACTTAAACAACTTTAAAAATTTTGATAATTCTAAAAGTATTGCATACAGATTTACTAAAGGCACAAAAACTTTAACCGGAAATTAAGAACAACATAATTCAATCCTTTTTAAAGCAAAAAATGTACAATTTACAAACATATGAGAGTAAAGAAACTGTGATCACTGAGCCGTGTAACAGAGTGGATATATATATAAATATATTTATATACGTTTGGTGCGGCCGATTGCAACCAAAGTACGTGGGGCACATCTACATGTTATAGCAGTCCTACATACAAAATTTCAACGTTCTGAGGCTACTCGTTTTTGAGTTATGCGAGATACGTACGTGCGTACTTCGTACAGTCGCTACGAAAAATTCTCTTTAGAATTCATTTTAAAGCAGTTTTATAATTTTTTTGAAGGAAAGGAGTCTTTTATTCTGTCCTTACGTAGAGATATCACGCAAAACATCGTTAAATTGCATTCGATAGCGGTCAAAATGGATATTTTCGTTGAAATATGCTGCCTGAAACTTTTCGCGATTACAATACTTCCTTTTTACTTCGTACAAGGAAGTAAAAATCATCAACCACTCCATCCTTCACCGCGGGTTATCTACATGGGCGTTTTCGTGGTTTTCCCCATGTATAACGTGTATACGAGCCAGTTTCCCTTAGAAAGTCCTCCACGAAGGCATCCCTCTCCTTAAGCAGATAGCCCTAGTGTGCTTTGCCATAATTGAATAAACCAAACCAAACCATCCTTCACCAGCACCAAACACCCTTGCTTCACCACGATTCCCATTTTCCTTCGCAAATTCTCAAAATCACTGAATTCGCATTTGAAAACAGCGCTGTGTTATTTAGTTTGGCAGGAGCCATATTTACTACTAAAATGAACCTTAGGTCAACTGTACTTCAACTAAAGCAAATGAGATTGACGGCAGCCTTAGTTATTCACTTCAAACTCACGGCTTCAAATGAGTACGGATAGAGGAAACATCTGACTCATAATTCCACAAATTCATTCGTGCCAGAAAAGCATTACTCCAAATTCTGTCTCCCTTTTTCAAAACCTTAGAATAACATTCTTGTGCACTGCTGTACTGAATACAACCCACCTTCTTTGAAGAATTACTTACTCCTTCAAGTATTTCCCTTCACACTATTATTCCCTTTATCGCTTATTTTTGTCAGGTCACTTTACCATTGTTAGAACGCTTGAGAAAAGTCTTCGAATGAATGACTTCAAAAGATAAGAGCATCGCCACATGTATCTTTCGGGTTTCTTTGTAAAGAAAAGGTTTGGTTTGGTTTATTCAGATTATGACAAAGCACACTAGGGCTATCTGCCTAAGGTGAGGTATGCCTTCCTGGAGGACTTTCTAAGGGAAACTGGCTCGTATACAGGTTACACATGGGGAAACCACGAAAACGCCCATGCAGCCAGCCCGTTCACGGGATTCGAACCTCGGACCGAACTACCAGTGTTCAACGACTTTACCGCTCGGCCGCTGGTGGGCCTTTTTAAAGAAAAGGACGCGTGTTATACGGCGAATACACGTAAAAATTAATTAATATACTCTGAAATTATAGATGCGCCTTATACACCGGTGTGTGTTATACGTAGGAATACAATTATACAACAATTGTTTTAAAAAAATGTAAAACCGTACTTCTTCGCGCATTTTCCCACTTTGTTTACTAATTTTATTGTTCAAAAATCGGTAGGTAAAATTTAGCGAATACTTTTATTTCGGAAATACACAGTTACAATAAGAACATATTAAATTTCATATATAAACAACATGTAACCACAATATTAACACTGCAATATCTACTAAGATATCTTAATTTCTGCTTCCCTATAACATGAATCTTGCCTTTTCTTATTGTTGTCTCTGCTACTACTTAGGTCTCAATTCATCCATAAATACTTAGAGAAAATGAACGTGCAGCTGACTCTTCGAAATCGATGATTGAATATCATGGCTTGGCTGTAAAAGCTTGGCGCTTGTATTAGGCTGGAATGTTGTTCAACATTTAAAAGGGAAATATTCAGTAGCGTCTTCGCAGGTAGTCTGAGACTCTTTATCTTTGTTAGTAAGATGAGAATAATCACATACAACAGACAAAACAAACAAAACAAAAAATCGCTGGAAGTAATAATCAAATTCGTTATTTTTATTTTTACATAGCTTGCAAAATGTAATACATAATCTGTAAACCAATAAGTATACCAATAGTATTTAAAGAAACAAAATGAATAGATTCGGTATACCAATAGTATTTAAACAAACAAAATGAATAGATTCGGTATACCAATAATATTAAAAGAAACAAAATGAATAAAATGATGTTCATAAATTAATTACAGAGTTAATAGCTTACGAATTAGTGACTAGCTTACTAAGCTTACTAAGACTGAAGAGACTTAAACTACAGTTAAATAAGACAGCTAGTTCTTTTATTTTAAAGGCAAGTTTTATGAAATTTTTTCTATTGTTATTTAGAGGATAAAATAAGCGTTCTTTGATTAAAAAGGAAACAGAAGTAAAATTTGCAACAATAATAATAATAACGTATTTCCTTCAGCGTTTATTATTATGCATCAGTTTTCATTTTATTATAGTTACGAAAGGAGACACTAAGTTTATTGAAAAAACACTCAAAGAAAACTGCAAATTATTTTCCACGATAGGATGAAATAATTTATATTTCTTCTATAAATCTCACTTTCGCGGGCATTATTTTAATATTTGATGCTGATATAATTGCAGACTATTACATCTTTCAAATTTACCAATCTAAGCTCTTGCCCTCGTTTGGATACCATTTACTTAAAATGTTTATTTGTATGATTTCCACAACTCTAAATTACAAAATCTGGAATTGTAAGCGCACAGGCAGATGATTTATAGCCTTGTCCTAACTTCTAAATCAAGTAACAGTTAATCTCAGATAAAAGCCACCTCATAATATTAAATACAAGAAACATACAAGGGTTGAACATAAATTTGGAAACACCTTTAAAAAAACATGTTTCTTTGCTTAATATGGTGTAGGAAACCCGTTGGCATCCAAAACAGTTTGCAGTCTTCTCGGAATGAATAAATACAGTTCCTGTATGTTTGCCAAGGGAATATTATACCATTCTTCCTGCAAAACGGTGGCAAGTTCAGATAACGATGTTGGCGGTGGATAACGAGAACGTACTTTCCGTTCCAATGTAGACCACAAAGGTTCCATAATATTCAGGTCTGGTGACTGTGGTGGCCAGGGGAGATGGGACAACTCATCCTCGTGCTCAGAAAACCAGTCCTGGACAATGTGAGCTGTGTGAACAGGGGCTTTGTCGTCTTGGAAGATACCATCACCATCGGGGAACAAAGTTTCTACCATGGGATGAACTTGATCGGCCAAAATGTTCACATAAGTCTTGGCAGTCATGTGCCCTGACACAGTTATCATGGGGCTAGCAGAGAAACACGATATGGCTGCCCAAACCATAACAGAACCCCCGCCATGTTTCACTCTTGGCAACAACAGTCTGTATTATAGGCTTGAGATGGCGTTCTCCAGACGTAAACTCGGCCAGAAGTGGGAAACAATGTGATAGAAGACTCGTCAGACCGTATTACTCGCTTCCACTGCTCTATAGTCCAGGCTTTATGACTTAAACACCCCCTTTTCCTGTTACGGGCATTAGCATCACTGATGAGTGGCTTCTCAATTGCAGCACGGCCAGCAATTCCCTGTTTATGAAGCTCCCTTCTAATTGTTTTGGTACTCACAGGGTTCGGTAACACAACATTCATTTCAGCAGTAACTTTTGCAGCTGTGGTCTTCTTATTTTTCGTCACAATTGCCCTGAATGATCGTTTGTCACGAACACTCAGGACACACTTTCGTCCGCGATGTGATTTAGCAGATGATGTTTTTCCGCTTTTCAAATATGCGGAATAAATCTTCGATACAGTACCTCTTCGAACACTAAACACCTCGGCTACCTTGCTTACGGAAGCACCTACCATACGTGCTCCAACAATTTGCCCACGTTCGAAGTCTGTTAACTCTGACATAATGCAATGACAACCTCACATAACAGTACTCCGACAACAACTGAACTGTTTAACACATTTACGAAGTTGTATAGGTGGCGTCAGTAGTCAAAAACGCCAGCACCACCTACATATTTCATTAAAATCAATCTTTCTTTTCAAACATGCATTTCACAAGGTGTTTCCATATTTTTGTCCATCCACTGTACGTTTCAATAAGCTTTATCTTAATATTTTTGACGAAGCAGCTATGGCTAGGAAAGCTAAATCCGATTCAGTAATTCAGACGCAGGGAGATGTAACAGTGTGATCGATCAGAAATGGTTGCTCGTGAATTAGCAAGTTAATTTCATTTGTAGCCATGTATTTGTGTTCATAAGTGTTTATTTCATGTATTCATTTTATTTATAGATCTTGTAAGTGTAAATCGATCAGGGTTTAAATTTTAAGATTAGCTGAATTAAAAGCCAAAATAAAGGCAAAATCTCTCCTGGAGTCTTTGGCTACAATTTGTATGTCCCGGGTGGAGACATTTGAAATTTTTTAGCACTTTGGCTAAATTTTAGTAGTATTACTCAAATAGTATTACTTTACTCAAATAAGTAAAGGAGGTTAAGAACTTTGTTTCCTAAAAAAATCACTCAAAACTTTTCAATCTCTTAAAGACAGTGAAATGAGCAATAAATAACATAAAAGAATACAAAAAACAAAACATTCTGAAAAGCAAAGTATAATTAATGGTATTTTATCTTATATTTTCAAGAGAAAAAAATTACAATGAAATAAGCTATATCCCTTAATACAAATATTAATTATCCAAATAAAAAATTAACCAACTTTCCGTTGAAGAAAAAAAATCATGCAAAACTTTTCAATATCTTACAAATAGTGAAATAAGCAAAACATAACATGAAAGAAATTCAAAAAACAAAAAATTCCGACCATAATTTTACTCTGCAGAACAACTTTATCAAAGAAAAATCAATAAAAATATATTATATATATAAAAAAATTACAATGAAATATGCCAATCTGTTAAAAACAGTGACATAAAAAATACTATGAAACATTGTTGCCAAACCCATATTATTTCTAAAAGAATGAAACTATTCAAAATGATGCGATTTCATCAAAAATCTATCCACAACAATAAGAAAGGAAAATTGTTGCCAAAATTACATTTTTAAAGATGTGAGAAGTGTACTCGGAAGCTTCATTTAAAAATTTTTTTAAATACAAAATATTAGCATTTTTCCAAAATTCTTTTTGCAAAAGCAGTCGCAAGGATGAAAGTTTAACGTGTCTAAAAATCAAAGCAAAATAAACTGTACATTTTTAAAAATAAACTTTTTTAGAAAAAATCCCGTTGAAAAGGTGTTAAGCTATCTTTGTTAAATAAATTCGTATTGAATCGATTTATTGAAACACGAAATTTATTTTAAGTTCGTAAAATAGCTAAGTGCCTACCTTTCATGACGATGTGAAAATGGAGTGTGTAGAGTAAAATCTCGCTTTCCTATAGCCCATTGTGTCTCAAAATGACGCGATTTCGTCACAAAACATAAAATAAAAAAAAATTCGAATTCGAATTTCGAAAAAATCGCTTCGAGGTGCCGATGCACCTATGCACTGGCTCTTGTCCAGATGCACCTATGTACCAATTTTCGTAGCCCTGGGTCTATTAGCTTACGCGTAGCGCGAACGAAAAACACACTGACACAGACTCTTTCTTTTATTATATGTAGAGATTCATTAAACCATTTCTGGCAATCTAAAATTTTAATTATCGAAAAATTGCATAAAAGATTAATTTAGAAGTTTGTCGCATCTGCTGAACTCAACTAGTTACTTTAATATCTGACTCGCCCCATTCACTCATTCGAACGTATTTGGAATACTTTTTCTAAACATTATTCCTCGTTCCTACTTCAGAATAACCTTACTAGCTGCATCTAGGTTTGAATCTCGGTAAACTGGCTTGGCGTATGGGTTTTTTGTGATTTTCCCCATTCGTAATATGAATATGAGCCAGCTTCCCTTAAAAAGACCTCCACGAAGACTATCTCCCCCCCCCCTCTTAGGCAGACAGCCTCCGAGTGTTTTGTTGTAATCAAATAAACCAAGTCAAACCTAATTCAGAATGCCAAACACACAGATGAAAACAGTTCTTCTATCGATCTTCAGCTAGATTTGCTTTATAATGTTTTCTGTTATTAAAGGCCAAATTCATGTCTTTAATTTTTTATACATCTATGTTCTACTGTTAGTCTTCTTGATTAAGTGAGAAATTTTGAAGCAGAGAGGAGATTTAACTACAAATTAAAACTTGTAATTAAAATAAGAATAAATTCAAATGATTTCATTGTTATTTCTTGTTTATAGATTTTTACATTTATGTAATATTTTATACGAAATATGCTGACTATCAAAATAGCAGAAATAATTTCTGAAGACATTGTCAGTTCACTAAAGAAACTTTCGTTTCAGAATACGTGTACTGTTATATGTCTCGCTGTTAAAGAAATTTAACCGAAATTTTATTTCGAAAGAAACATAGTTCGAGACTGAAAAGAAGTAACGGAACGATATATCTTCCTTTGCGCTATTTTTAATAAATAATACGAAGGATTTAAAATAAATGAAGCGTAAATAATTTCTTTCTCATACTGAGTTTTAATAAGTGAAGTTAAGCAATGGAACTTTTAATTACGTTTCCTTGATTTCAGGAATCCAAATTTCATCAATCACTGATGTTTTACAACGAACATTAATTGATGCCACATATTTTTATCATAATTTAGCTCATTCATAAGCTCATTTCTATTTCAATAAACATTTTGGAAAACTATATTTAGCTTGAAACGCTTGTTTGTAAATGAACATTATATTTCAATAAATAAACGTATTCTTCATAAAGAAATGGGCCCACCAGCGGCCGAGCGGTAAAGACGCTGAACACTGGTAGTTCGGTCCGAGGTTCGAATCCCGCGAACGGGCTGGCTGCATGGGCGTTTTCGTGGTTTTCCCTATGTGTAACGTATATACGAGCCAGTTTCCCTTAGAAAGTCCATCACGAAGGCATCCCTCCCTTTAGGCAGATAGCCCTCGTGTGCCATAATTGCCATAATTTGCCATAATTGAATAACCCATAACCCATAAAGAAATGCAACGAAGTTTAATCTATTAATTAAAAATTAATTACATGTAATCTACAAGATTAAATAATAATAAAAAATATCCTACAAGATGCAAAATATAAAATATCGTTCCATCTCTGATTGTATGTAACACTAAAATGAATACTAATCATACCAGTTAAGATATTCCCCCTAATTTTGCTATTAAATGTGCCGAAATAAGATGGCATAAAAGATTATTACACCATTTATTTACCAGAATATGTGTTACCGTGAAAGACCGAAATTGGAGAATGTTGACTTTCACCGGAGAATGTCACATTCACCAAATACGTCGGTGAAAGATCGAATATTTCATTACATTCTAATACGCTCACCGGTGTATGTCGACAATCACAGATATGCTCTGGTGTAGGTCGAAAAGAGAGGAGTCTATGTACACGCTGTCATTGCTAAAGGAAGTGTTACACAAATAAATGCAGTTGTAAAAACAAGGGCCTCTTGTGCAATTCAAAGTGTCATAATAGTTTACGTTGTTGCAATAAATAAGATTTGAATCACATAATTGAGTAACTTTTTAACTTCTATTATTTTCCTTTCTCATTTTGAATGCACTGTGTGTTTTAAGTTTAATGTTATTAAGTTCTTATTTTAAGTCTCAAGTGCGTTTTTTTGCGACTGAATGACGGAGAAGAAAATATAATATTCTTATACGTTCAACATTCACCATTATTACATGGTGAATGTCGACATTGACCGGTGTAAGTCAGAAATAAGAGTATTTGGAAAATATTTCGGACATACACCAAGCGACTAGGTGAATGTTGACATTCACTGGTGAAAGTGGACATTCTCCAGATTTCGGTGTTTCACCGTGACATATGCACTCTTTTAAATTGATTTACTTCGAACTGTGTTTTGGCGGTCACTAAAACTTTAATATAAACTCCATCCAAACTCTAGCTCCACACAACATGAAATTTGCATTCAAACAACAGCATTCAAACAACATGAAATTTGCATCATATGATAGGGGAACCGGAAAGTAATAGCGCTTTCTTACATTAAATTCAAACGAATACATTTTAACAAGTTTTTGTTTTTAATATAACCACCCTCGTTATCAACAACCTTTTGTAATCTAATGTGCAGATTTTCAATCCCGGACCGATAAAAATCAATTGGTTTTTGAGTAAAATATCTCGACAGGACATTTTGGACATCAACCAAATTTTCAAATTTTTTGCCACTAAGAAAATGTTTTAGGGATCCGAATAAATGGAAATCCAATGCTGCGGTATCTTCCGAGTATGGTGGGTGAGTATGGCAGTACCTCCCACCCCAATTCATTCACTCTTTCCAGTGTTCGTCTTGCACAGTGCGGTCTTGCATTGTCGTGTTGCAGAATGACGCCTTTTTTTGTTGACAATTGATATTTTTCGATTAAAGATTGGTTCAATCCATCCAGGTGTTCATAGTAAAGGTCTGCATTAACAGTTTGTCCAGGTTTCAGCAATTTAAAATGAATAATTTCGCGAATACTCCATCAAACACCCAGAACCACTTGGATTATCATATAGGAGTTTTTTTTTTTTTTTTTTTTTTTTTTTTTTTTTTTTGTCTCCACTAATCAAACGATCAAGAAACGGTTCTGTATGGTGCCGTTGAAGCAATACGTTGCATGTAATGGATAGGTTGGCTTTGTTCTTTTCGAATAGATTATGGGGGACTTAAACACCTGCTTTTCTTATTTTTCCATTCTGCTTTAAATGTTCTTGGATGGTCGACCAAGGTTGGTTAAGAGTGTTTCACATGGATTTGCTTCCACTTCTGCCCTTAGCATGTTGTTGTCGACATGCGCAGAAACGACATTACTTTTCGATCCCCCTATTACATACCGCAATGCAATATCCAAATGATGAACATCTTAGCGCACGCGCAAAAAAAAAAAATAGAAAGGGAATATATAAAGGGAGGAAAGTTTGCCGTTTTGAATAACGTGAATTGTTTTCTGGTAAATTAAATGGGAAATTATTTTTCTTGATCGTTTAATACAAATTTCAAATGCTAACCTACGCATAAAAGAATATGCATATGGTTTTTCGAAAGATGTCTTAAAGAAAAACGCATCTTGGGCCAATACGCTACATGTATATTTAATAGTTATTATAATTATATACAGAATAATTGTTAGCTGTTTTTATTATATTCTGATTTTTATTTATTTAAAGTAAAGAATTTTAAACCTTGCAAAGCATAATATTTATAGAATAACATTAATGTAAGCTAGTTTTATTCTTTCTAATTTTGCTTGTTGTAAAAGTGGTTGTTCAAATATATTTTTATTTTATCGTTTCCCTTTCGTGCGTTTATTGTCTAACACTATACATCCACTATTTGCATTATCTGAAAAAATGCTTTGTTGTCACCGTGTTTTTAACATTAGATGACCGTTTACAACATAGTTTGACACACGGCGTTTTAAAATTATCTAATAACTTAAGTCTAAAATCTTGATAAATACACACCTGTGAAAGTGTAGAATACTGACAATTTAAGCATATTTTCCTTCATTTTCTGATTAGGATTTCCTTCATTTTCTGATTATGAATTGTTGATTCCTAATTCTTATTAATATTTTAGCTTTTTTAAATAAATTGAAATAACCAAACTGTCACATTTCACTCTATTTAGTCTCCTTTTCTTAGGTAACATATACTAACGAGGTCTAAAAGACTGTATGAGGAATTATCCTCGGGTCTTATTGATGACAAAAAGTCAGAAGAAGGGTGTAAAGAACCCTTTATTCTCTCAGTAGAATTTCACCGATGACCTCACTTCGGCTTACACAAAGCCAACACTTTGGCTTAACTCAAAACAGAAAACGATGAACTTAAAATAAGTAAGTTTAGCCTAACGGCTCACAAAATGATTTAACGTGTAGAAAGGCTCTCACTCGTAGAAGTCGGCGAAAACAAGCATAATGGCTAGAAGTCCTCAACGCCACAGAAATGTAATCGGTAATAATTCAAGGTAGCAACGTGATCTTCAAGCAAGCATAACCCAAACGTTCCCTAAAATGCTACTTTTCTATCTCATTTTAATACACATGCCCTTACTTGTTAACCTTCAGGCAATAAAGCGTGGTTGAAAGTGAGACTGTAAGGAAAGTTACTGTAAACTAAAAATAAACTATTAGTTAAATTAAAGAAATCTCCACAACTCTGATATCATCTTCGAATTACCATTAAAATATCTTGCTCATTGTTAAAAACTCAGTAATATGCAAGTTTGCTTATAGAGTGTATTATTCATTTGGTATTTCTTTTATGTGAATTATTGTATCCAAATAATAATATGACAATGAAAAACTTTTAAAAACCTAAAGAAACAGAGCTAATGAAAAGTTAAGCAAATAAAACTTTTGCTAGAACATTTACCTATGGACTTTAACTTAAAGGAGAAAACGTTTTACTACTAGTTATCATTCTCTAGCAAAATTTTAAAGTCTCAAATTTAGCAGTATGCCTATCTTCATGTAAAAAATTATTATGTCTTTTTTACAGAACCGTTATATTCTCTGTTCGAAAGTATATCTAATTTGTCCTTAAGTAGACTGGATATATGTCTGTTACATTTTAATAAAAATATAATTCTCGAGGACCTAAAATTATGTTTTTAAAGCCCTCTTTAGCACAGCTTGTATAACTTACATCCAGTGCATTCCTGTATTTAAGTAATTGAAATATCTCTTTATTTAACAGCTGTTTATTGATGTTTATATTATTAATGCTTGCCTGTTTATATTGATGTTTATATTATTAATGCCTGTAAAGTAATACAGTATGTATTACTTTACAGGAAATGTAATTGCTTCTATTTAATCTAACAAAAGAAACAATTAAATTGCAAATAAACACCTGAATCACATTTTAGATTAATATCTAACGTACTTTGCATGCTTGTACAATATCCTGTCAAAATACTACAATTTAAATATAGATGATAATCATAGTAATTATTGTTCTATTTATCATTAGTATATTGATGACGATGTTATACCACTTTACGGGAACTTTAATTACTTCTATTTAGCTGCAGTTTCAAACTATGCAATTTTATTCGCACTTATATTTACACAGAATGTTTAGATGTTTTGTGTTTGTGTGTGTGTGATCTTTAAACCCAGTTGTACAGAAGTAAGATACACCTTTCCCAAAATATTTTTTTCTCTGATGTTGTAATCATTACAGTATTTTGATAAATATATTTATGTGCACATTTACCAACAGTTTCTTCCTGAATTTGAAATACTGTATGAAAACAAATAACAGGAAAAGGTAGTTGTACACAGATAGCGGAAGATTTGAGATAAATTACCTGCTTATACCTTAGACAACAAATATCCTCGTCTTCTGTGACATCTGTTACTGTCACCACCGCAGTTTTATCAGAAATAATATATAAACTTGAGCCTAAAGATTCAGATTTCTAGTTTAAATTGGGATTTATATTACTCCTCATAGCTCATTTGCTGTAGCTTAAACCATTGATATTGATAGCAAACATTAATCTACAAGAACTCTGAAGATAAACTTTAAATATGCAGTACTACAAAGCATTTTTTAATTCAGAATCTAACTTCGTCCCTTTTCTAAGCATAAAGTGTTCCTTATCAAACTACATGAATCCTTGTTGAACGTCTATTTGTTCTTTTGTATGTTTTTCTATTTCAGATTACTATGTGGACGTCGTTCGTGAATCTCCTTCAACCCTCTCTGACAGCACGTTACGTCACATCATGCAACTGGTGACTTTAGGTACAGGATTAAGCGTACCTCCGCCTATAAATTTGAGATATAGGGAAAAGTCCCTGAAGAGGGCGCGAGTAAGCGCTCCTCATCCTCGTCGCACTTCTGAGCAGCAGAGCATAGGCTCTGAGTTTTTAGGCAAAAGAGCTTCCCCAGAACTCGAGAAAAAGATGGGATCCGAATTTCTTGGCAAAAGAATGGGGTCGGAATTTCTGGGCAAAAGGGCATCAGATGATATAGATAAAAGAATGGGATCCGAATTCCTTGGAAAAAGAATGGGCTCAGAGTTCTTGGGGAAAAGAATGGGCTCTGAATTTCTGGGCAAAAGAATGGGATCGGAGTTCTTGGGAAAGAGAATGGGATCTGAGTTTTTAGGCAAAAGAATGGGCTCAGAATTTTTAGGCAAAAGATCAGACGAATATGAGCAAGACAGTGCTGAAGATATCCCTCTTAAAAGAATGGGATCAGAATTTTTAGGAAAAAGATCAAGAAACGGAGGCGATGGTGAGGCAGAGTTTGAGCACACGAGCTCCAACTCTTTGGGCAACATCTCTCATGTCTTTGAGACTGAAAAGAGGATGGGTTCCGAATTCCTTGGAAGGAAGAAGAGAGACACGAAGACAACACACAGGAGAACATCTGAAGCGTAGGGTGAGAAAGGGAAAAATGCAATGTGTATATTTATGTGTGTGTGTGCCTTTTGTCGTCGGAATGTATGTTACGTGGAATGCCAAGAAATACTCCTCAAATTAAATCCTAATGGCCCATTGATAATTAAAACTGGCGTTATAAGTCTGGATATAAAACACTTTTAATTAGTTAAAAAGCTTAAACTCATGATACTAAAAATAGCTAAAATTATTATAAGTAATAGTTCAGTTAGCTCGTATTATTTTCCACTGTTTACATACAAAAACCAAGTTGATTAAAAGCAAAACATTTAGAATGTAAAATGCATTTGCATTAAAAAGGAAGATCATCACGGGTATTGTATCCATCATGTGTATTGTATCCTTAATTGATATTTGTAAGGTGGTATTTAAAATCATTTTACCACTAGATCCAGAAAAAATAGTTGGATAAATGTTTGAGGAATGTACTAATTTGAAGTTTGAGTGTTTGATAAGAATACTATCAGAATGAAACTCTGAATACAAAAAAAATATTTAGAAGTCTCTTAAAATTCCGTACGCTTTTTTATAAAAATATATCAGTAATTTAAAGCAAAAGAGCACTTTTTCTCAAAACCCTGATTATGCCCATTAAATTCTTAAACATGCACACAAAGACCTGATTATGCATATTAAGTCTTTAAACATGCACACAAAGATCTGATTATGCCCATTAAATCTTTAAACATGCACATAAAAGCATGATTATGCCCATTAAATCTTTAAACATGCACATAAAAGCATGATTATGCCCATTAAATCTTTAAACATGCACATAAAAGCATGATTGTGCCCATTAAATCTTTAAACATTCAGCTATGAAATTAAAATGAAATACGTTCTCTACCACTGCACTTTTTATAGCGTTTCTGTTTAAATAAACATTCTTCTAATAATTCAGATTTAAAAATATTTTGATAAAAAACTTAAATTGAACTTTCTAAACTTTTATGCAAAACTTTCGTTAGTTTAAATCTTAGAAAAATACTGGAATAAGGAATAAATTTAGATATCTATATTAAACATACGGTATTTAATCAAAAGTTTTAAAAGACAAAAATGTAGGCATGAGTCCAGGCAATGTTCTTATAAAAACAATTGCTGAACCCTTAATGTCGTGAAAACGTTATAGTATATTCTAGCTTGTAAAATTTCAGATATTGTTAAAGATAAAATAAACTGTAATTACGAAGATTAAAATAATGTATATATATAGATATGACGTACCAGCTTTTGTCCGGAATAAATAGAATGCTGAAGAATCATAAATGTAGTCGTAGCTTAAATTATCAGACGATAAGTTTAAAAAACAGGATCCATTTATTATTGGTCAGGAGAAAATAGCAGTTACAAAATCAGATATCCGGAGTAAATAAAAAAGAATTACTAATAACTTTTTTATTAAGTTTACTGCATCGTGACATTTAAGAAAAGCCCCCGATATTCCTTTGCGAGTCCTTTTATAGCCTCTGGAAAGGCGGAGCTTCCAAGAAAATGACGTCAACCTCGTCAGCCAATCCAGTTAGCTTTAAATATTTCCAGAACATTCTATAACTGTACGCGTAGAAAAGGCGGGAAAAAGAAGTTGACTACGGGCTGTGGATTTAATTCCACGTACTTTCAAATAAGAGAACGTCGCCATTAAAAATGAAAATAACATACCAGTTAGAATTTTAAGTGTATTCTTGACTATGGAATTTTATTATTACATATATATAATTGACTCATCAAAACGCAATAATTAATTTATTAGAAAACAATAAACAGTTATAAACATGCAACATTCAAATTCCAAGCGCTGAGTTTTACTTAGTCTATATCAGAAATTATCAAATTACTTATACTGATTCAGCTATCAAAAATATCAAATTAGCTATAAAAATAGATGGATATCCAGACTTATAACGCATGGCCTATTTCATGAATGACGCGTTAGATGAAATCCCAAGTGATGTAAATAAAGGATGTCCGACAAAAGAACGCAACTTTTGAAACGCCCGCCATTTCTGCTCTATTTATTGCAGCTCTAGTTACTTAATTCCGTCAATACATTTGTATGTTATTATGCACTCAAAATTTGCATTCTTTTTGGGACACCCTTTATATGATTCTAGAAATTAATCTGCATCCATAGACGTTAAAGGGATTTGACTAATCTTGCGTGTTTTTCTATCTGGATACACAGAAATTCATACGCCCATTTTTGCTGTTGTAGAAAGCCGCATGAATGTTGTATGTAAGCATGAATATCATGAGTTTACTTTAAAACCTGAAAGCGTCTCATATGCATGCTGTATTGGTGTTCTTATAGAATGAATGTTAATAGCTAGATCAGTCTGTAACCATTTATGCGATGCACGGTTTCTTATGATTAAGTTTTCATTTTACTGCAAATGCAGAATATTTTATTTCCGAAATATTATTTAACCCCATTTAAGTTCTAGAAACTTAGTCGAACCTTTAGATTACTTATTTGTTTATCTTAAAGATAGAACTTAGAGTAGAAAAACAACTTTTGCTTTCCTCCCTTATTGTTGATCAACGATGGTTTCCAAACATTTTTATGAATTATATTTTATTACGACTTCATTCAAGTTCATTTGATTTTAAAATAATTTTTATTGTAATAGTGAATTCAAAATCAGTAGAATCTGAGCAAAACTCTTGATGAAAATGACCAATTTTTAAAGCCTAATTGACATATTAAAAATGCAAATAAATATTTAAAAACAAATGTTTAGGTCTTTTTACATTACATGGAAAGAGTTTTAAATATCTAGCTCTCTTTGCTTTAAATATCTAGCTACATTGTATGGAATTAATCTGCATCCATAGAAGTCAAAGAGATTTATTAAAAGAGATTATATTTTATATTAAAGAGAGAGGTATTATTATTACATTACTAATACATTTTATCTGACTTTATTTAGAAAATTAGCTTTCATAATTTTAAGTATCTGAGTTATTTTTCCCTTTAAAATTAGAAATCAAAATATGTTTAAATTATCTGAGTAAAATGCGCTAAAAGTAACAAAAATAAATGCTTCTCAGAATTTTAGTAGTTTTTTTTTTTTTTTTATTTGTAACTTTGAGTACGAATGTGTTCGATGTGTTGCATGATAGAAACATACCTGTAACCGAATGTGTATGTTAATGCTTGTGTGTCAGTAATTATTTGTCTCTGTGTATCCAGATACGTCCTTTGCATCTTGGAGGAAGTATTTCTTACACATCTATTGCACCTTCGATATAAAACCAAAATTAAAGTTATGGAATTTGAAAAGTAAGTAAATGTCACCATCAAAATGTTTCCCATCGGCGTCTGAAATAAAACTTATTAATTATTTCTACGAATTTTAAATTACAGACGAACGGCATGAATTGCACGTGAGCATTGATTTATGTATGAAAAGGAAGAAAACTACAAATGTAACTGAAGAAAAATTCAATTTAATAGCATTTCTCTTTGCAAAAAATTATTAACGGGCAGTTAATTATTTTCGAAAATTTCGAATTCAATACAATTATCAACAACTTTATTAAAGGAACATTATGCACGATTACGTATTTGTGTAATATTATTATCGGCGTATAAAAACATCACCATATGCACGAATTGCATGCATATAAATGTCGAAATTTCGGCGAAACAAGACTTCCGGTAAACTCTGCATGACATATCATTTGCATGCAAAAACTGTTCTAAGCATCTTGCTCATTAATCTAATAATATATTCGATTTTATTGAAATTTAAAAGCAAAATTAAATGGCGAAAGCATCCAGAAAATTGCCTCATTAAAACACACATCTAATGCAAATTTGATTTATGTTTAATTTTTTCCTTGGTCATTTATTTCTAAATTTAAAACAAATATTATATATGTATGCAGCAGTGAAAATGTTAATTTGCATTTTGCATCACAAACAACTTACAGAGCTTGGTGTTCTTTGGTAGAATACAATAAGTCCAAAAGCTTCACAGACTTACAGCGTTATCTGTTAAATTATCGCTGTGCCTTGGAAAGAGCTGCAAAATCTTACGAAGATTTGAAAACAAACCTTTTAATTAAATCCGAACTTTGAGCACGAATCGTGCTACTTAACAAGCAATCAATGTTTGCGGTAGTGAAACTCGTAAACCTAATTCAAATTTAAAACTAAACCTTGTAATCCAAGACTGCACAATTGATTTAAAGCAAATTTGGCTAAAACCTTCTCACCGACGTAACAGTTTACGCTGCTGGTCATTAAAATTGCAACACCAGGAAGGAATGATCTGACGAACGTCAAAATCCCATGAAAGGAAGAAGTTGGGATATGCAAATGATTAGTATTTCAGCACATTTAAAAGACGCAAGAGGGAGAAAAGACATCTGAAGCACTGATTTAAAAACAAAAAGTTGTGTAATGGATTTCGCATTCGGAAAGTGCTTTATAAAGTTGGAGTTTGCTTAGAATATTGTGTTATGCCTGGAATAAGAAGAGGAAATGCTTACTAGCAAGTTTCGAAATTCGACAGAGGCAGGATCGTTGCCTATCGAAAGTGCAGATTATCGTTCAGTTTGCTGGTCGCAGTGGCATACATACAACCACTGTCATACGAGTATGGAAGCAATGGATTCCTGAGGGCCGTACTACAGTCTGTCTATCACAAGAAAAGCTCTCGCCAGCTAGTCTGCAGCTGTCTGCTGACGGCTAAAAAGTAGACGACTCGAAGATATGACAACCACTTGGACGTAAAATGTCAGAAATGTACCCATCTGCGTTCAAATTACCGTCGATCTACTACAGATGTGCGTGCCATGTACCTAATGACTGTCCAAATCATCACACTATCTGTCTGATGTTGTCGTATCTTTGCCGTAGAAACGACATCTTTGTCGTATCTGATGTTGTCGTACCTTTGACGTAGGAACACGCCTTGACCCATTGTTCGTAGGGGTGTCTTGAAGACGAATGATAAACTGTTTTCCCCTCAGCCAACAGTCGCCAAAAACAAAATAACAATAAAGCAACTCTTGGTTCGTATCTATTTGAAATATACTAGCGATGTTGCTATAGCGACCTCCACCCGCCAGACACTGTGGCGGGCGCTATTTCTGTCGTGGACAGACAGTAAACGGCATGCAGGATCTCAACGCCATCCCATGACTAACGCCAGCGAGGACAGACATATTGTGAGGTCAACCTTTCAAAACCGTACGACCACATCACGGACCGTTAGTCAGGAAATGGACATGCTTGTAGCACGCCCAGTAGCAACTTGTAAGATGCGTTACGTTTGCAGCGTGGACTATCAGCAGGGTGACCATTATTTCGGTTTCCCTTAACAATGCAGCATAGAGAGAGACGGCGACTCTGGAACACCAAACGACAAACCTGAGTACAGGAGGGGCACAATGTCGCCTTTTCAAACGAATCCCGGTTCTACGTGCAGTATCCTGATGACCGTGTCTGGAGTACCCGAGGAGACCGCACATCCCCTGCTTTCATTCGATATCAGCATAGGAGCCCTGCACCTGTGTGATGGTTTGGACAGCCATTAGGTACACGGCACGCACATCTCTAGTTCGGATCGACGGTAATTTGAACGCAGATGGGTACATTTCTGATATCTTACGTCCAGTGCTTGTCGTATCTTCAAGGTCCCCAAACACCATGTTCCAACAAGATAATGCAAGATCACACGTCATGTTCTGACCTTCCTCGGTACACAGGGTATTCGATTGCTGTCCTGGCCTACACGGCCTTCAGATCTGTCACCCATTGAAAACATCTGGTCATGGGCTGCTGACAGGCCCGCTATCCCTCTCCAGCTAAAACGGTTGATGAAGAGTGGCATGGACTTGAAGCAACGTGGAATGAGTTGCCCGTTTCTGTCATCAAAGTCCAGTTTGACTCTATGCCTAATGGGGTAAGGGCTGTTTTATCTGCCAAGGGTGACAGCTGTTTCTACTAATTTCGCACCCCTGTAAATATCCAAACTGCTCACAAATTTAATCATTTTGTCTTCATGCCATACTGTTAACGTGCAATAAATATCTTTTTTGTATTTGCTTTCCTTCATGGTGTTGCAATTCTAATGCCCAGCAGTGTATATGTCAACAGCAATAACGCGAAGCCGAAAAATCATAATGTTATTAGAGATAGTAAGCCTAGTTTCGAGAGGGAGAAACGTGGTGTCTCTAAACAATCCAAAAACCTCGGCTTTAAATACTCTCAAATAAAATTTGCATTCTGATAGGAAAAAGGAAAGGAGAAGTGACAGTAAAGATCTAAATGATAAAATAACAAGTTATGTGAAATAATAGTAACAAACTGACCAAAATGTCGATAAATAACCTGTTTGAAAGACCGTAAGGCCATAAAATGATACAAGGACCACTACAAAATGCTAGAAATACCAAAGATACTCGTCTAATTTTGAACTGTTCCCAGTCATGCTCGCAAATATTAATCAAGTCGCTTTGTATTTAGATTTAGTAACTTACGCCTTACTCAACACTTTACACTGGAACACAATTATTAATGACATTGATTGAGATTAATTTGGAACCATAATTTTTGATAGACCATAATTTCTCATGGTAGTTTATTTAAAAGGAACTGGTTTTGATGAAACAAGGAAAAGCTAAAAAGTATCATTCTTTAATTCAAAATGGTCGGAGTCAGCCCTCGCCCCAAAAATGCATTATATACTTATACAGTGCAAAAAGAAATATATTCATGGTAAAAAAATATCTGTTCCATAATATAAAAAATAACACTTAAAAATAATATTTTATAGTGCCATCCAACTTTTAATTAATCATGTCTAGCTTTGCTCAAACGATTAACTTAAGCGAATTTTAAAGTTAGACAACTATCAATTCAAATTGCTGAGGCCTAATTGCTTATGATACAGTTCGCTGGCCTTGTCGCCTCTAAATGCAACATGCAACTATAGATACTCTAGTCTTTAAAATCAAACAGAAATATATATTAAATAACTTACAAATAAAAATTCATATCTCCTGAATATGAATTAAAGAATCTATTTCTGGTAATAAATTAAAAATATAGATGTGGGATGATAACAAATTATCATAGTTGAATTAACGTTATCTTCAAAACTTTCTCTAACTAGTTCAGGAATCTATTTGCATGTCTTTCGTATATACTAAATTAACTAGCACTGTAAATTGACACAAGCCTAGATTCAGCACAAACGCTTATAGCTTAAGCAGAGTGTATATAGTTAGTTTTTTCTTCTCTTTTCTTTCGCAGTGCTGAGTTAAATAAACAAAAACCTATCCATACATTCCTTTCCGTAGTCATGAGTGAAGAAACAGAAAAATAGGAAAGATAAAACTAAAATATTTTAATTTTTAAATTAAATAATAATCAGAATTATATAAATTATGAAATAAATGTACGTGTTTTGATCTCATGATGCAAATATATGTCAAAAAAACTCACAAAATATTCATTCCGGCTGAAAACCTAATAAAAGTCAAGTATGCGTAACATGTATTCAGTGAAACATTTCTTCGCGGATTTCTTAGTAAACTAGAATATTCACTTAAAGCGCAAAACTCCGTTTATAATACACAAAAGTTTGATAATCATAAAGTAGGCCCCCTTTTCATTAAAATGTAAGACTTTATAGAAATACATAAAATGTAAAGACTATCTTTATAAAAATACAAAGATCTTATATTTCTATAAATATATAAAACATGAAGTCTTTAAATAAAGTTATAAAATATAAAGACTTTGTATAAATATATAAAATGTTAAAATATAAAGACTTTACATAAATATATAAAATATAAAAATATAAAAATATTTAAAGACTTTATCTATGAACAGCAGAAAATTAATAAATTCAATATATTGTCAAGAGAACGTTGTTTAAAAAGCAAATGTCTTTCCAAGTTGAAAACATAGAAATACAAATCAAAAACATAAAATACAGGCACATCAATTAAAAGAACAAATATCCTCAAAAGGGCATCTATGTAACTGTCTTGAATATAAATTAAACTTAAATTAAACACAATAGTTCTCAGTTAAATAAATAATCAATTTGGTAATAATAATTACTATAATTCTAATACATAATGAGAAATACTCAAGTATGACTTAAGTTGAGTAGTTTATATGCTACAACTAAATAATATTTATGTACACACATTAATATTATTTTACATAGTACATAATTTTATGCTATACTTAAACATAGGCTTTAGTAATACACTTTAGTAGAGTGCAAAATACTATATATAAATTTACACACTACATTTAGATTAAATATATATATAGTATTATTACTAGAAAACAGGGTTTAATGTTTAAAATTAGAAGTTTTGGAGCTATAGAATCCCGTCAGGAAAGCTGAACAAAAATAATCAAAATAAGGGAAAAAAATTAAATTAAATTAAATGAATATAAATAAAAAAATAATAACTAGGTTTATTCAAATTAGTGACAAATATTTAAATTATTATTATTCGTGTTATTTGGGGCTCAGGCTACAATTGTAATTTTACTCAAAAGCTGAGAATTAGAAATTATTTGTCAATTCTTATTACAACCCTTTTATTTACAGTTTTCTCTAATAACATTAAATTTTATAAATACCTGAATAAGTAAGCGTAATACCTGAATGTTTCCCAAATTACGAACTGTTTCAAACTACGATTTATCATAGCAATGTTCAATTTATTCATCAATATATTATTTAACTCAATTAGCTATAATTTTTAATGTAAATTAGTTTAATTAATAGCAAAATAACTAGTTCCTGCTTTGAGTTCTCAACTGTTATCTTTCAGTTAGAAGTTCATTAACGGGTCTTCTCTGGATGCTTTCACAAGTATTTTCATATTGACCTTTGTTTTGATGTATATTCAAAATTCAATCACGCCATGAAATTAAACTGTCCATTTCCTGCTCTAAAACAGACATTTTGTCACTTTAGAGGGCCCTGATATTTAGGATAAATATCAAAACTATAATTTACTTCACTGTTATGATATGCATGAAACTCTTTATAAGCTTGCAAACTCAAAGAAGAATATCCAAAATTCTTCAAATAAGCATTTCAACATAGCACGATACCGACATTTTCTTTCTTTAGTTTTTCTCACCAAAGCTAACCAAAATATAAATGGAATTCTATGATATAAGAGCATCAAATGTGAACAGAAATGACAAACATTAGTATTAAGTTACTTAAGGGGACTCATACAGCTTAAAACCCATAAGATGTCCGAATAGGTGACTGTTGCAAGAATTGGGATAACTTATTTATTTTATAAGCAATTACTACCAACTTTTTACAGCTGACTACATAATATAGCTGCTTTCTGAAATAGTAATCAGAAAGTTTGTGTTGCCGCAAATATTTTTATAATTTAATCCGCTTTGTGACAACATTTTTCGTCATGTTTCCAACTTGCGTGCGCAGTTTAAAACATTCTGTTTCATAATTTAATTCCATATTTAATATATAGCTTTTATAACATTTGAAAACTACTGTGAACCTAAAATTCTAAAAATTTCATGTTAAATTTTTATTTTATTTTGAGTTTATAAAATGTATTTTATTAACAAAATAAAAATTATTAAAATATTAATTTTTATTCCATAAAATTTTTCAGTATTAAAGTATTCATCAGATTGTTGGTTCAGTTAGAAAATAGTGCCCATTATAAAGAATTCCATCCAATTTCAAATATGTACCATTTGCCATTTTAAAAATATCATGCGCGCAAGGGGGAAACAAGGCGAAATATTTTGTCACAAACAGGATTAAATTACAAAAATATTTGTGGCATCACAAACTTTCTGGTTACTAGTTTCCAAAGCAGCTATATTATGTAGTCAGCTGTAAGAAGTTGGAAGTAATTGCTTTTAAAATAAATAAAATATCCCAACTCGTGCAACAGTTCACATGTTAGAAGATCATGAGGGGTTTAAGGTGTATGAGTCCCCTTAAGGTACACTGCGCAAAAAAAAGGGGGGAGACAATTCTATATCTCTCGTTCTACTAGGCCGATTGACGAAATTCAATTTGCTTTTTTCATGTCTCGAAAGCGCGACTTAGAATATGTATTAGATTTATACATAGCGTTGTTCTAATATAGGTATTTGGAGACAAAATCTGGCTTTTACTGAAATGGCATGCCAATTTTATTCCATATTTCAATTCTACGGCTCAAATGATGCCAAACTGCCAAGTTTTGTAAAAACTGCTCGAGTAGTTTTTAAAAAACTAGCTCTCAGAATTTTAGCTCCTCCATGTTAATTGGATTTGATGTTTATTTATTAATCTTTCGGTTTTTATTAAACTTACTCTCTTTTTTATTAAACTTCCAGAATTCAAAATTTAGGCTTAATCCAAATATAATTCGCACATTTTTTATGATTTATTTTTTAAATTTGTATTTTTAAATATTCTTTATAAATTTTTGAAAAAAATTTGTAGTATATCTATAAAAGGTATAATACAAATTTTTAGGGAATTTTATAGGTTGAGAAGACCTATAAACTCTCAACATCATCTTAAAGTATATGTATTTCTACACATATCTGCAAAAATTTTAAGTTTTTAATTCAAAATACTTGAATTTACATTTTGGTGCATTTTGAAATTTGACGTATTATTTATTATCAACGATAATAACAAAAATGTGGTTTGCGCACTTTGTTACAATTATTTGAAAGAATGAGAAGATGGACCTTTTTTTCCACTCGTGAATCAATGACTATAAATTAAGAATTACTATAAATTAAGAATGCCGCCAAGGGAGTTATTCTTGCCGCAAACTGAAAAAACCGCGCCAAGATAAATTTCTGAATTTCTTCGTAAATTTGTCACAAAATTTTATAAAATTTAATATTTAGACATAGTTTGAGTCGTAGAATCGAAATATGGAAAAAATTGATATGTTACTTCAGAAAAAGTTCGATTTTGTGTCAAAATACCTACGTTAGAATAATGCTATATATAAATCTAATACATATCCCAAGTCGCGCTTTCGAAACATAAAAAACGCAGTTTGAATTTCGTCAATAGGCCTAGCAGAGCGGGGGATACAGAAGAGTCTCCTTTTTTATTTACTTAATTTTTTTCGCACTGCACATCATCATGGTATTTACTCATATAAATTAATGAAAGAAATATTTTTTGATAAAAAATTAATATTAACTATTTATTATTATTTAACTTCATTAAAGTATTTGAAAATCTTCGGTTTCAAATTCAGTTCTTAGTAGAAAATCTCAAACAGTAGTAGGCTAAAAAATGTTTTTAATTGTTAGAAAATATATTTAAATCTATATTGACAAAGAAGCTCATTGCTCGATGAATAGGTTAATAATGTTTCCAATTTGAACATTTATTTGAATATTATTCATTCTCTAAACGGAATGAAATTATCAGTGATAAATCAAATCAAATCAATATTCCTCGGCGAATAAATTGTTTGCATCACAGCTCTATGAAATATCTTTTGAGGCTTTCTTCAGATATCAGCAGTTTTACTCATGTAGTCTAAATGTATGAACTTTCTCTTGCTATGGTTCATACACTTAGATGTATGAATCTAATGCTATGGTTATCTATGCTATGTTAATCTCTTGCTATGGTTTCTCTTGCCACTTCAGCAATTAATCACTTTTCAAAGAATATCGATTGTTCAGAAATCTAGAAAATGTGCTTTGAAAAAAAGCACAAATTCTTTTAAAGATTATCAGAATTCTATGTGATCTGATTCCTAGCTTATTCTCTGGTTTTAATCTAATAAGCAGATCAGAAAATGGTCAGGGAAATATACTGATCATTAATATATGATATATGAGTTTACTGAATTTTTTCAAGCTAACATAATGGCTTTCAGCGCTTTAAATCCCTCATAAGATTTAAAAAGCTGCTTACTTCGTTTACATAAATCTGAAGTGACAGAGTAAAAGGAAAAGAATTGCATTCAAAAATAAAGAAATCTATTTCTTTAAAGAATTGTTCAACCTTATGTATTAAACAATTAAAAAAACGAATATATTTAATATACTTTCAGTACACATTTCAAATATCAGCTTCAATATTTTTGTCAGTCTCAAAATGGCGGACATATAGTTTTACATAGGATTTTAGAACATGTACGGTCTTCAGTCTATAATCACTTGAAAATAAGTACATCTATCTAAATCAAAATCACGTGATCTAATAACGAGTCGAAAATAAAATCTAATACTCTAATAATTATAATCCAATAATCTTCAAAATAATAATTAAGGAAACTCACATTCTTTCTTTAATTCCATCTTCTGTTATGCAGCAAGATTACTAAATAAGCTTGAATAATTCAAAGATTTTACACCAGTACTTGATTTAGGTATGATACACAGATAAATCTAAAATGAAAATGGCATAATCCATTATTGTTCAGAATCAAATTAGCAACTAAATGTTTACAGGCAATATGTTTTTGAGAAATAAGATATTTATAATGGCGCAGCCATTTTCATCCGAACATACGTTTGAGTCAAAAATCAAACGATCCAAACAGATGCGGATGTTGCCACAATAGTCAAAACATAACTTCATAAAACAAACTACACAAAGCAGGAAATGGAAGTTTTATGTCCTTTTTCTTTCAAATTTTACTTTTTATTTAGATTCTTAATATTATGCTTAAAATACTTTATTTACTGGCGTGATTTATTTTATATTTTTGTTCGTTCAAATTAAATTTGAATACTAGGTCAAAATTACTTCGTTCTAGAAATTTTTAATCCTGCATTACCTAATTATATGGAATCTTTAACTAATTAGCCTAGAGGAAGCAAACGATAATTTTGTATTTAATTCCCTTAGCGAGGAGGAAGTATATTGCTCGAGCAGCCGAAGCTTTCTGTTTTCTGTGTTGTCAAATCAGGTAAGATTAAAATAAAACCCGAGTATTCTAAATGTGTTAACGTGAATTATAGCGCCGATTTTCTCACTCACTTATCATACAAATTCTGAATATGCGGAATATCATTTTTGTAAGATAAAATGACATTTAAAATGCTTTCGAATCTAATACAAATACGTATACATTAAATGAATGCAAAAGTGCCTAATTTTTAATTCCAGAAGTCTAAAAAAAATTATGCTGCAGGAAAAAATGATATTTTTCATATTAGAAGGTAAATTTATTTATTAGACGTAAGAAATTTTAAAAAACTCAATGCGAATAGAACTCCATGTTCGACCAATGAATGCTTTAATTAGGCATTTTTATAGTATGGGTTACATTAATATAAATAAAATACCTATAGAAATGGCCTGCATGTATACACGTTTGATGGAATGAAGATTTTAACATACATTAGATTAACATACATATATCTATGTATGGATATGTGCAAGAGAAACACTAAATAAAAGAAATTACAGTTTATAATTTAAATTAATGAACATTATATTTACGATTCAGAAAACGTTGGAATTTCTTTTTTGGTAAAAGGTTTATTGAAATGTTCTATCTTATTTACTCCATCGAAACAAAATTGCAATAAATCTTTTGAATGTTTATTTCGAAAATATTCTATAAATACACATTAAAAGTGAGAAAAATGGATCAAATCAAATAAACTTCCATACTTTTTATTACAACGAATTATTACAGAATTCAAAGGCCTAAATATGGCATCATCTATAATTTAACGTACGTGATTAAAAATCTAAATTATATATCTACGAAGGAAATTTTAGTCTTTTATATGAAATCCTAATGCATTCTTAAAGTGTTGGGTCTCGTATTCCTTCAGTTATTATTGCTTCAAAAATCATGCGAGCATTCAACTTTTAGGTGCTTCTGGATAGCATAAATTAATAAAAATGTGGCAAGTGCTGCACCAGCTGATAAAAATATGACAACGGTCTAATTCAAAATCGTATATACATATTAATCAAGGTATAATAATTAAATAATTAAAATCGAAACCGGTGGTTAACGGTCTAACAGAAAATGCATGCATCAAAATTGGAACAAAAACAATGAAATGAAGTAAAAAATATAAAATCTGAATGGAGTTTTGTTTAACGTTTTGTGTGTTAACTTTATTTATTAAATATCATGTTTTTGCACTTAAAACATAAATTTCAGTTCAACAGCAATATCGTAAATAATTTTAAAATGAACATATCTTTAGAATTTCCGATACACAATCTACGATACACAGTTTACGATATACGAGCGCTGGAGATAAAAAAAAAAAAAAATTGTTTTCGTACAGTGTTGCCATTGCTCGCATTGAAATCATTGAAATTGTTAATCAAAAATTCCCTAAAGACTTGCAAAATCTGAAATAGATAATAAAACAAATTCCAAATTTGGGCTTCCAGATGCCCATATTCGGGTGGAGACGTACGTTATTCAAAATTGGATGGCTCTAGATATCGTTGTTTTAACACAATGCGAAAAACATACATACATACATTCATGCAGGTTCTTCATTATTTAATTTCTTTATATATAACACAGGTCGATAATATTTGGTGGCAACAGTTTGAAAACTGAAACCCCGTTTATAGTGAAATGCCACAAAATGCCAAAACGAAATTAATACTCCTTCTGGGCTAACGCTTTTTGGGCTAATAATATAATTAAATACAATAAAACAAATAGTTGAAAACTCTTTGGTCACTTTTAAGAAGCAGCCGAAATATTTTACATAAATGCACGTTTCTGAATTATACTTGTATGATTAGAAATTCAAGGTATAAATCAAAAGTAAGTGCCAAATAAAAAACTAATTAAATTAAAAAAATGTAAGGATATTAAACATGTTTGCAATACGGAAGCTAATTTAATTTTATCTTTTATTTGGCACTCACTTTTGATTTATTCTTTTAATTTATAATTATCCAGATTTATGTTCAAAATCGTGCTTCTCTTAAACGTTTTTGCTGCTTTTAGAAAAAGTTAAAAAACAAACTGTTTTCAGTTATTTGTTTTATTACATTTGATTATATTTTTAGCCCAGAAGGGCTATTAATGTCATTTTGTCATTTTGTGTTGATTCACTATAAACCAAGGAGGTTAGAATAGAAGGAGGGAGGGTTCGCCGTTTCCTCCACTATCGGGGAATGAAACTCCGCCGAACAAGAGGCGTCCATGTTTGTGACTTCAAAACATTGCATTACGGCAGTGACATGTACGTGTTTCTAAGCTGTTCCGTGCATTTATTTTCCAGTAAAAATATGTTAAATTTATAATGAAATCCCTCGCTATTGTTGAATTTTTGTTTTAAAGTAATAAAGATGATATCCATAATTTACTATGTACAGCAAATTATTAAGAAATAGTTCGAAATCTAAATGCATGCGCATAACATTAAAGCCTTTAAAAAATGATGTTTCTGCATTTTTCACGAATTTGCTTAGGTTAGAAAATTAATCTTAATAAAATAAAACAGATTTATGTGAATTCATTGATTTCAGTTTATGCGCATTTCATATTTATTAATCTCAAAGAAACTGTCTTTAATTAAGTTGAATTACAGAAATACACCTGTATAAGTTTTTGGATACATCTTTCCACATGTTCAATTGTGTAAATATTTTACTTAATTTTATCACTATACTGCCCAGAAATTTGTAAGTTTATGCAAAAAATTTTTAACAACAGAACAGTTTATCTTAACTTAAAAAATGAATAATAATTAATATATAAAGAAACGCATTGCTTTATTTAACACTTTTACAATTAATAAAAATAGTAACAATTGATTTCTTACTTTTCATGAAAGTTATAAAACGAATTAACTAAAACGTTCAAATTATACAATTTAAATCCTACCATATAGCATTGTATCTTAAGGAACGAAGATACCAGCTATAAACAGAAACATTAAAATGTATTTAATATATTTTGATTATAGTTATATTAAATAACCTATTTTAAGTCCTTTTTTTTCACATCTGGAAAGAAAACCACATGACATTGTGATATTTTTTGACATAGTTGTCATATTACATAAAAAAAGAAAATTAATACTTACGTAAGAAAAATAATGCCCGGAATTTTTTTCGAGAATCTATTTGTGCATCTATATGCAATACAGACATGCTTCAAGAAGAAAAGAAAAAAATGTTGCAATGACAGACTTCCTTGCACGAGCCACGGTGATAACAGGAAGATGGCCGCCAAGCTTCACCGTTTCAGTTGAACCTTCCCTCCTTCTATTCTAACCTCCTTGCTATAAACGGCGTTTCACTTTCCAAATTGTTGCCACCCAATATTAGAGCCTTGCATTATTTAAAGAAATTAAATAATAAAGAATCTGCCTGAATGTGCGTATATTTCTCGCACCGTGAAAAAACAATGGCACTTAGAGGCATCAAATTTTGAATAACGTATCCTTTCGAATATGAGCATCTGGAAACCGAAATTTGGAATTTGTTTTATTATCTATTTCATATTTTGTAAACCTTTAACGAATTTTTGATTAAAAACCTCAACGATTTCGAAGCAAGGAATGGCAACACTGTACGAAAAAAAAATTTTATCTCCAGTGCGCCAGACTGTGTATCAAGAAATCTAAAGATATACTCATTTTAAAATCATTTTGCGATATTACTGTTGAACTGAATTTTATGGTTTAAGTGGGAAAAACATGCTATTTAAAAACTAAAAATGTCACAAAAAACGTTAAGAAAACGCCCATTTGGGCGTAATATAAAATCTGAAATCTTTCATATTTTTATTATTTTTACAGAATTGTTCTGTTCTTGTTCCAGTTTTGATGTATGCTCTTCCTATTAGACACTGGTTTTGCTTTTAATTATTTAAATACTATATTTTGATTATTTAATTACTTTCACAACATATTTTTTTTCCTTTGAGAACATACAGACTCCCCGTGCACCACATATGTACAACACGGGGCTTACAGAAGTAAGTTAACTAGAACATTAAAGGTTACATGTATAAATAAACATTAAAAATTACATGCATGAATAAAGCAAACAAAAGCAGAGAACAGCAGTCTGGACTTCACGAAAACAGATAAGTTCACTGGCCAAGTCACTCCGAACATTTTCAAATCGTTCTGTAAGCATAATCTAGGGCCATTAAATGTAGGGCACGAGAAAATCAAATGTTCCACATCCTGAGGAACTCTTTTTGAACATTCACATAAATTGTTTGATCGTAGATTAAAACGAAAAAGATAACTTGCAAATTTACCGTGACCAGATAAAAACTGAGACACTTTAAAATTTAACGAGAGGAAAGACTCGGAATTCAGTCTATGGTAAATAGAAGGAAGGGACGTTTTGGTGACTTCAGCATTACAAGATGAAATGTATTCCTCATTCCACATAGCTAAAAGCTTTTTATAATGAAAGGACTTCCAATAACTCTTTGGAATGCTAATGTTGATAACAATGGGTAAATTTAAGGCATCTTTGGCTAAGAAATCAGATCTTTCATTTCCGTAGAAACCATGATGAGCACGCACATAAGCAAAGCAGATATCAATACCTCTAATTCTAAGTGAACTAACAGTTACTAGGGTTTCGGTAACTAATTTATCGCAGCTGGTAATACTTTTCAAACGTTGAAGAGAAGAAAGAGAATCAGAAGAAATAAGGTACTTTGAGGATGTTGTCCCATGATCCTGGATCCATCTGACGGCAAGATAAATGCACAGAAGTTCTGCTTGAAAAACTGTACATTCATTCCGTATACGGTGTCTAAGAAAACAAATCTCGGAATGGCCTTCAAAAAGAACAAATGCAAGGCCAACCTTGTTGTTCATCTTGCTGCCATCTGTAAAGAAAACCATATGAAAACTTATTTCAGCAGTCTCTTTATAATCGCAGAAATTTATGGGTTCTAAAGAAGCGGGATGAGGAAGATCAGTGAAGGGGACAATTCCATTAATACAGTCTTCCGAAGCATGAGTTGCCAATGACTCAAAAATGTTATTCTTATATGCAATTTCAAGATCAATAGGCGGAACTCCTGCAAGAACAAAAGTAGCCTCATAGCTTAAGGTTCTATAACCACTAATAATACGAAGAAGAATTCTCCGTTGAATCTTTCTTAAATTTCTTTTGTTAACCTTCTTGGCAAGAACATGTCCCCAAGCACGACAGCCGTATGAAATGAAAGGTACAATAAGGAATTGCTTATACATGAGTTTCTTAACATCGTAGCTTACTCCAAAAGTATTTTTGGCAATTCGGTGAAAGCCATTAATAATTTTTTTCACATTTAGCAGAAAGGAATTCAATGTGCTTTTTCCATGTTAATTTTTGGTCAAGAATGACACCAAGATATTTCACAACATATTTAGCGACCTTTAATAACTTAAATTCTCAATTTTTAATTTTCTAAACTCTCGTTTATACATCAGTACCTTTGAACTCAGAAGGTATCTGTAAGAAAAAAATATAAAACATGATAAATTATGTTTTGCTTTTACTTAAGCATTCGTATCCGCTAAAAAGTTTTCATCCATTCCTCATTTACAAATTTAACATCCATGCTTTACTCTTTTACGGTTACACTATCGAGTTACACTCATCTTTACTTCCTTGTACGAAGTAAAAAGGAAGTATTGTAATCGCGAAAAGTTTCAGGCAGCATTTAAATATGCATATTGACCGCTATCGAATGCAATTTAACGACATTTTTGAGTGATATCTGTACGTAACGACAGAATCAAAGACTCGTTTCCTCCAAAAAAATTATAAAACTGCTTTAAAGTGAATTCTGAAGAGAATTTTTCGTGGCGTCCGTACGAACGTATGTACGTACGTGCGAACGTATCTCGAATAACTCAAAAATGAGTAGCCTCAGAACGTTGAAATTTTGTCTATAGGACTACTATAACATGTAGATGTGCACCTCGTATTTTGGTTGCAATCGGCCGCACCAAACATATATAAATATATTTATATATATGTCCACTCTGTTACCCGGCTCTGTGATCTCAGTTTCATTACTCTTATATGTTTGTAAATTGTACATTTTTTGCTTTTAAAAATGATTGAATTATGTTGTTTTTCTCTTCCGGTTAAGGTTTTTATGCCTTTAGTAAATCTGTATGCAATATTTTTAGAATTATCAACAATTTTAAAGTTGTTTAAGTGCCGCTAAGCCTTTTCTTATGGCGGCCATTGATTGTTTACATTTGAAACAGCAGACTAATGGATTTGTTACCAATCTAGAGAAACTTAGCTTCGCAACAACAAAGATAATGCCTTCATTTATTATTGCCAATTAAATCATGCTTAATCTTTTCTGGAATTTTTTCGAGGAAATAAATGTTTAAGATTTACTTCGTAATTTTTAATATACATATTTTGAGTTTTTATGTATTTTTGCCTTCTCGCGAAGTGAGAACTGAATTAATTGAATGAGAAATATTCAATCGTCTGTGAAAAACTGTTTCTTTTTTGTTTTGTTTGCTTCATTTCTTTTATACATCATCCTAGCTTTATTATAGTATTTGAATAGAACATGTGGCGACGATTAGATAATTGTATTCTTTGAATGATATAAATTTTGTGCATTAGGAGTTATTATATGAACGAAATATAATACTGTTAAGTGAATCTAGCGCCAGAGTGTCGCTATGGTAAGCAAATACTAGAGCGAATTTTAAAGAATGCATTTATTCTATTGTGGTTTATGCGCTGTCGGCGAAGTAGATTTAATTCAATACAATAAATGAAATGCAAGAGAAAATGCGTATAATTTAATATTCCGTACAAGGAAGTCATGTGGTGTACACATCAGATTTTTTGTTTATACGATGCAAATAACTTTAACAAGTCTTTACAGCAGCTTTACAGAGCTGAATGCAGTTCCTGGATTGGATATTACTTCTGAAAGTTAAACTTTATTTTATTATTTATTTTACGTACACTATTATATAGCATGCGTACACTGTTATGTAAAAATGTTTATAAAAGCAAAATTTAATGCAATCTTCAGTTGATTATTTAAAGCAGATGAAAACATTTTGCTTGAGAGAAATTTAATTTCGAATGGGATTATAAGTTTAAAACAAGTCCCCATATATTCACCCTTTATTGCATACAAATATTCTAGAAAAGTTAAACGAAAATACTTGTATTTTTCTACTTAAAGTAACCTTAGTAATAATAAAAAAATTAATTTTATTTAAATTTCGTTTTAAATATTTGCTACAGTTCGTTCACTACAGTGGACAGCATGCATATACGTACATGCATACAAATCTCTTCCGAACGATTTACGGTCACTGCATTTGAAATCATTTCCTGCCTTGTTTGCAGTGATCATTACCATCTTCTAAATGGTAAATCTACAACTGACATGTACATACAGATCCTCCAAAATACCTTCATTTCGTCGATTGTGATTGATTTCATTTTGCTACGATTTTGTAACCTGTACCTATTGGATTGCAATGTCAAATGTTCTAGAAATTCCTTGCCAAACATAAACATTTCCAGTGGTGTTTTGGCTTGATATTTGCCCCTTTGGGTTTCATTTCAATCTTTTCGGTAGATCTTTATCTACCCACTCCACAATTTTCTCAAACTGTCATTTAAACTAAAATGTCTAAAATCACTAATTATGTATAAAAAATAGCAGTATAAGAAAATGTAAGCAATATTATATAATGTTTACTATGAGACATTGTGCTAACTTGGAAATAGAAGTAGCAGCCATTTTCCAAATAGCAATGCTTTACTTAGTGATGCTATACAGCCATCTAGGATCGACAGTTGAAAGTTCTAATAATATAGAATGAATAAACACAGGAAAGGAATCTGTTAAGGCATATACAGAAGAATAAACAAATTTAAACTTTTGTCTACTAGAGTGGACATGATGCAACAAAGGGTTAAATGTAACCTTTAATTGATTTTTTCACATCTATATAAATATATTTGAATGAACGTGAATACGTTATTTATAAATATAAGTGTGCTATGTGGTGGCATTTGAAACTAATATTTCCAAGGCATTTATTTTTAGTTCCGGTTAAATTTTAAAACGGTTAAATTTCCGTTGTAGAGTCTTAAGTTATATGGATGTAGGAGTTCATGAAAATGAACAATGCCCTCGCAGGAACTCGAAGTTAGACCTTACGAATATGCGCCGAGTGTGCTAACATTTACACCACAAAGGCATGCCGAAAGAAGGCAAAGAATACCTTATATCTTCATTGGGGGATTTCACTTAATTTTCCAATGATCGTGAATCGCTCTGGGGTAGTTCTGAATAATGCTGTAAAAAACTACTAAAGTTGCGTACAGAGCAGGAAGTTCCGAATTAAAATATTATCATATAAAGAATGCATACTGTTTCTTAGTTTCAAATCGGAATTTGTAAAAAATGTTAAATATCTAGGTGTCATTCTTGACCAAAAATTAACATGGAAAAAGCACATTGAATTCCTTTCTGCTAAATGTGAAAAAATGATTAATGGCTTTCACCGAATTGCCAAAAATACTTTTGGAGTAAGCTACGATGTTAAGAAACTCATGTATAAGCAATTCCTTATTGTACCTTTCATTTCATACGGCTGTCGTGCTTGGGGACATGTTCTTGCCAAGAAGGTTAACAAAAGAAATTTAAGAAAGATTCAACGGAGAATTCTTCTTCGTATTATTAGTGGTTATAGAACCTTAAGCTATGAGGCTACTTTTGTTCTTGCAGGAGTTCCGCCTATTGATCTTGAAATTGCATATAAGAATAACATTTTTGAGTCATTGGCAACTCATGCTTCGGAAGACTGTATTAATGGAATTGTCCCCTTCACTGATCTTCCTCATCCCGCTTCTTTAGAACCCATAAATTTCTGCGATTATAAAGAGACTGCTGAAATAAGTTTTCATATGGTTTTCTTTACAGATGGCAGCAAGATGAACAACAAGGTTGGCCTTGCATTTGTTCTTTCTGAAGGCCATTCCGAGATTTGTTTTCTTAGACACCGTATACGGAATGAATGTACAGTTTTTCAAGCAGAACTTCTGTGCATTTATCTTGCCGTCAGATGGATCCAGGATCATGGGACAACATCCTCAAAGTACCTTATTTCTTCTGATTCTCTTTCTTCTCTTCAACGTTTGAAAAGTATTACCAGCTGCGATAAATTAGTTACCGAAACCCTAGTAACTGTTAGTTCACTTAGAATTAGAGGTATTGATATCTGCTTTGCTTATGTGCGTGCTCATCATGGTTTCTACGGAAATGAAAGATCTGATTTCTTAGCCAAAGATGCCTTAAATTTACCCATTGTTATCAACATTAGCATTCCAAAGAGTTATTGGAAGTCCTTTCATTATAAAAAGCTTTTAGCTATGTGGAATGAGGAATACATTTCATCTTGTAATGCTGAAGTCACCAAAACGTCCCTTCCTTCTATTTACCATAGACTGAATTCCGAGTCTTTCCTCTCGTTAAATTTTAAAGTGTGTCAGTTTTTATCTGGTCACGTTAAATTTGCAAGTTATCTGTTTCGTTTTAATCTACGATCAAACAATTTATGTGAATGTTCAAAAAGAGTTCCTCAGGATGTGGAACATTTGATTTTTTCGTGCCCTACATTTGATGGCCCTAGATTATGCTTACAGAACGATTTGAAAATGTTCGGAGTGACTTGGCCAGTGAACTTATCTGTTTTTGTGAAGTGCAGACAGCTGTTCTCTGCTTTTGTTCGCTTTATTTATGCATGTAATTTTTAATGTTTATTTATACATGTAACCTTTAATGTTTTAGTTAACTTAATTCTGTAAGCCCCGTGTTGTACATATGTGGTGCACGGGGAGTATGTATGTTCTCAAAGGAAAAAAAAATCCAGAAGATAGGCTACAAACTTAGCTACTTAAATATACTTAGTTCAAAGAAAAGGTTGTCTTAATATTTCTATTACTGATTATTGAAATCAGATCTATAAAATTTGTTGCAATCTTTCTGAATATTATATATTATTTCTGAAGTGATTGTCTTATTTGAATAAATTAGTTGTATCAAAATGACTGTTCCATTAAGGGGTATCAGAAACCCCTATACCGACAATGTTAAATTGGCCATTTTCGATGTACCTTTTCTCAAAATCTGCTGTAGATACAAGCTTGAAATTTTTCTGTAATTAAAGTATACTTATCTGATTATACTGAAATGAGCTTTTGAAACATTTTGAATTTTAGAGTAAATTACAGAATATTTTGTTAGGCATAGTAAAATTTAGCACTTTTCTCACACAAAGAAATTTTTTAAAATTTTTCTTTCTAACTTTATTACAAAAAGCTCATTTCAGTAAATATTAGGGAACCTAATAAATAAGCCATAAAAAGTTTAGATATCTGTGAGCAGGCGTTCCTGAGAAAAGGTACATCGAGTTTAAAAGTCAAGTTTGGAGAAAAACGCGTTTTTATGTAAAAATCCTCATTGATCAAAGCAGTCGATGACAAATTAAAATCAGATTTTTTTACAGTTCTAATTTTCATAGAGATTAAAGAATAGTATTTTTAGAAAGACAAAAGTGTAGAGAATTTAAAAATGCAAAAATCCGAAATCACAATTTTTTGAAGATTATGGGGTTCCAACACCCCTTAAAAAAACCAATTTTTCCCTGCTTTGTTACTAATTTCGAAGAGTAAGTATAACTGCATTATTAACTGCAATGCAACTAGATGAGTATAATGAGTACTTATGTAACTTATATTTTATGCAAATTACATGTTATTTACTTTTTAAAATGACTTATTGCTTCATGGGCCGCATTAATGAATACTCAAGCAAAAGTAATGAATGAAGCTGTCGATTGAGAAGGATGATGTCAGCGAATCTTGTTCAGCAAGTTGCCTTCCACTTGGTGTAGGCTTTCCTTCCTCGAGGAGATTAGTAACAACAACATACCGGAAACATGGGTTTTGAGATGCTTCTGGGCCCTTTGGGCTAATAAGAAATTTAATCAGAAAACTAAAACTTTTACCACAAATTTCAGTGGAAATATCATAACATTTTCCATCTCTCAGGAAAATCCGAAAAGGTATCAGTATTATTTAAAACTTCAGTACGTAATACTTATATGAGGAAGGGACCCAATCACCAAATACTGGCGATGACGAATTATAGTCCACCTACTTTCCTTTCGGGCGCCACTTGTAGAGTCTCTTACCTTTACTGGTTGTTGAAATCAGAACCTTTACTGGTCGTTGAAATCAGAACTTTTACTGGTTGTTGAAATCTCTTACATTTACTAGTTGTTGAAACCTCTTACATTTACTGGTTGTTGAAATCTCTTACATTTACTGGTTGTTGAAATCTCTTACATTTACTGGTTGTTGAAATCAGAACTTTTACTGGTTGTTGAAATCTCTTACCTTTACTGGTTGTTGAAATCAGAACTTTTACTGGTTGTTGAAATCTCTTACCTTTACTGGTTGTTGAAATCAGAACTTTTACTGGTTGTTGAAATCAGAACTTTTACTGGGTTGTTGAAATCTCTTACCTTTACTGGTTGTTGAAATCAGAACTTTTACTGGTTGTTGAAATCAGAACTTTTACTGGTTGTTGAAATCTCTTAACTTTACTGGTTGTTGAAATCAGAACCGTTATTGGTCGTTGAAATCTCTTACCTTTACTGGTTGTTGAAATCAAAACTTTTACTGGTTGCTGAAATCTCTTACATTTACTGGTTGTTGAAATCTCTTACCTTTACTGGTTGTTGAAATCAGAACTTTTACTGGTTGCTGAAATCTCTTACCTTTACTGGTTGTTGAAATCAGAACCGTTACTGGTCGTTGAAATCTCTTACCTTTACTGGTTGTTGAAATCAAAACTTTTACTGGTTGTTGAAATCTCTTACCTTTACTGGTTGTTGAAATCAGAACCTTTACTGGTTGTTGAAATCAGAACTTTTACTGGGTTGTTGAAATCTCTTACCTTTACTGTTGTTGAAATCTCTTACCTTTACTGGTTGTTGAAATCAGAACTTTTACTGGTTGTTGAAATCTCTTACCTTTACTGGTTGTTGAAATCAGAACCGTTACTGGTTGCTGAAATCTCTTACCTTTACTGGTTGTTGAAATCAGAACTTTTACTGGTTGTTGAAATCTCTTACCTTTACTGGTTGTTGAAATCAGAACCTTTACTGGTTGTTGAAATCAGAACTCTTACTGGGTTGTTGAAATCTCTTACCTTTACTGTTGTTGAAATCTCTTACCTTTACTGGTTGTTGAAATCAGAACTTTTACTGGTTGTTGAAATCTTTTACCTTTGCTGGTTGTTTACAGTTTGTCGAAGCAGGAGACATGAAAAATTGAGAATGCACTAGACGGGACTCAAACACCGAAGCTTCCGATTGCTAGCCGGAAGTGCTTTACAGTGACACCAGAAAGGCACGTGGTAAAGTAAAAGAAAAAACTCATAAAAATGAGTTTGAAGATAAATTATCGATGACCACGTTTTATATCGAGGGCGAGGGTAGAGTCATTAGTCTTTTGTAGGCAGAAGTCAACACAATGTGTCTACAAAATTTTGGAAGTAATTTTGTGCGAATGAAAAATAGAAGAAGCCTGAGACATTGTTCTTCAAAATAAAAACATTTGGCTCCTTTAGTAAACACCACTAAGATTTTAATCCTTTGACTGCTAACGGGGCATCTATGTCCCGCTAAAAGTTTAAAAATGAGTGCTGCGTCAAAAAGTACTCAGATTCTCCTTAATATTAGAGATCATCTTCCAATAGTTGGAAAACCGAGACGCCGCTGTTCTCCTTGTACACAAATGAACATAGAGAAAAAAAACAAATATGAGTTGCCCGATGTGTAATGTTGGGTTATGCGAAGAATGCTTTGCCCTGTACCATGCAATGTAAAATCTATTTCATATAGTAAAGTTTTACAGAATAACAGATGTGCTTATAGTAAGTCGATCGCTACTTGTTGGACATATTGTTACGAAATGTATAGGCGCAGTGAGATGTCTTCCCCGGAAAGCAGTTTTAGGGTTGCCATAAAATGGCAAAGGAGGGCAGGGTTGCCACATTTGGCGAGAAATAGCCCATTTGGCGACAAAATTGGCAATATTCCATGGACGGTTGAAGAACCTTTTGGAACGAATTCTTAGCGGTTTAGTCCAGAATGTTCTCGAACACAAGCCGAAAGCTATATAAGCCCTGCTGGTCCGCAGTCAGTCAGTGTGATTCATCGAGAAGAAGTGAGTGCGTCTCAAAGAGTGTGCCTCGTCTAGCGAGCCGTGCGGAGTCGATCGAGTTGACAGCCGGGCAACGAGTGCAGAGTGGATCGTCGAGTCCACCGAAGGACTCTGTTAGTGTATCGCGGTTAGTGCATCGCCGAGAGAGCGTGTTGAGCTCCGGAAACGACTGAACAGAGAGTTAGGAGCTGTGCTCTGAGTGTCGTCGAGTGCATCGCGAGTTGTAGCGTGGAGAGTCTCGAGAGTACGTGGAGTTCCGAGAACGACCAAGCAGAGTCGGGAGCTGTACTCCGGAAAGCAGAGTCGGGAGCTGTACTCAGGAAAGCAGAGTCGGGTGCTTTGCAGGAAGCTGTCTCCACCGTGATTGCCTGATAAATAATTCTTACCGGTTTAGCCTAGAATGTTCTCGAACACCAGCCAAAAGCTGTATAAATCCTGCTGGTACGCGGAGAGTTAGTATCGAGTGTATGCCTTGTCTAGCAAGCTGATAGTCAGTCAATGAGCGAGTGTCTCGAAGTCTAGCTTCGAATTGGTCGTCGAGTGCATCGAGAGAGTCTTTTAGTGCATCGCGAATTAGTACATCGTCGAGTTTTGTCTTAGACTGTGCTGAGTCGAGAGCTATACTCTTGTGTATCGTCGAGTGCACCGCGTGGAGAGTCTCGAGAGTACGTGCAGTTCCGAGAACGATCAAGCAGAGTTGGTAACTGTCTCGGCTGCTTTGCAGTGAAGCTGTTTCCACCGTGATAGCCTCATAACCTGAAGGCTGTGTCGCTGATCGTGTCAGCGTGTTTATAGTAGTTCATCGGCGACTGTAAAACGTGTTTTGGAGCTGTCCTAACAATACTGACTAATAAAGTGTGTTTCGATACTTCGTAAAGTGTCGTCGCTATTCACTCCAAATCCATGCCAACCCCGTACGAACGCGAAGGAAGGAAATAACGTAACAATATCTATCCCACCATTAACTATGGCTGGGTCAAATGTGTCCCAGCCTTTGGCTTGAAAACCGTTTGCCGAAAAAATTCCAAATGCTAATTTTACCTTATTTATGACCTATTTTGTGCACTTGGATAAAAAACGGGGTAATTTTTTTAAATTTGTAGTCAAAGGGTTTAGTGCTTGAAACGCAAAAAGTCAGCTGCGTTATTAACGGGTTCGAACCACACATTTTACAGTTAAAAGCTCGACTTACTAAACATTTACTCCCCAAAATCATGCAGGGGAAAATACGACAATTCCTTATTCGCTCTGCTTATTTTAATTTACTTGTAGATTAAATGTATAAACTTTGATAAAAAAAAGTCTCGTGTGAAATCCACGTGAATTTCTTGTATGGGAATATTCAATAATACGCATTTTTTTCTGCATTTAATTTAACTTTATTCCCTCGAGTTTGAGAATGATTTCTCATTCAATGAATTGAGTTCTCACTTCGAGGCAAGGCAAAAATATATAAAACATCAAAATATATTTATCAAGAATTGAAAGATATAGAGAAACATAAAACCCCAAATACAGGTACAACAATTTAAAAAAAAAATAAAAATTTTTTTTTACACTTAATATTACTGTTTCTGCACAAAAGCAAGCAATTTCGCCAGCAGGTAGGAAGCTAAATTTTTCGGTGCGCAAAACTTTTAGTCCCACTCGGCAAAAAGACACTGAAGCTGCAGAAACACTTAATTCACTATTCTGTTAAGTTTCAAATGGAAACAAAATATGGTTGCGAAGGAAAAAAAAAATTAGCCTTAGCCGCATTTTTAAAGGTAAAAATCTGATGTGTACACCACATGACTTCCTTGTACGGAATATTAAATTAAACGCATTTTTTCTTGAATTTCATTTAAATTGATTGGATTGAATTAAATCTACTTCGTCGACAGCGCATAAACCACAACAGAATAAATGCACTCATTAAAATTCACTATATTTGTTTACTATAACGACACTCTGAATGCACAAAATTTATATCATTTGAAGAATTTTCCTTGCCACATGTTCTATTCAATTACTATAATAAAGCTAAAACGATGTATGAAACAAATTAAGCAAACAAAACAGAAAAGAAACAGTTTTTCACAGACGATTTAGTATTTCTCATTCAATTCATTCAGCTCTCACTTCGCGACAAAGCAAAAATACATAAAAACTCGAAATATCTGCATTAAAAATTACGAAGTAAATCTTAAACACTTATTTCCTCGAAAAAATTCCAGAAAGGATTAAGCATGATTTAATTGGCAATAATAAATGAAGGCGTTATCTTTGTTGTTGCGAAGCTAAGTTTCTCTAGATTGGCAACAAATCCATTAGTCTGCTGTTTCAAATGTAAACAATCAATGGCCGCCATAAGAAAAGGCTTAGCGGCACTTAAACAACTTTAAAATTGTTGATAATTCTAAAACTATTGCATACAGATTTACTAAAGGCATAAAAACCTTAACCGGAAGATATAAACAACATAATTCAATCATCTTTAAAGCAAAAAATGCACAATTTACAAACATATAAGAGTAAAGAAACTGAGATTACAGAGCCGGGTAACAGAATGGATATATATATAAATATATTTATATACGTTTGGTGCGGCCGATTGCAACCAAAATACGAGGTGCACATTTACATGTTATAGCAGTCCTATATACAAAATTTCAACGTTCTGAGGCTACTCGTTTTTGAGTTATGCGAGATACGTACGTACATACGTTCATACGTTCGTACAGACGCCACGAAAACTTCTCTTCAGAATTAATTTTAAAGCAGTTTTATAATTTTTTTTGGAGGAAAAGTGTCTTTTATTCTGTCCTTACGCACAGATGTCACGCCAAAACATCGTTAAATTGCATTCGATAGCGGTCAAAATGGATATTTTTGTTGAAATATGTTGCCTGAAACTTTTCGCGATTACAATACTTCCTTTTTACTTCGTACAAGGAAGTAAAAATGCACAATTTATCAACATATGAAAATTAAAAATAACTGATCTCGCCTAGTAACAGAGTGAGTATATGTATATATGTATATTTATATACCTTTGGTGCTGCGGATTGCTACCAAAAAGGTATATGCACAACTACACGTTATAGCAGTTCTATATATAAAATTTCAACGTTATGAGGCTACTCGTTTTTGAGATACATTGGTTCAGACGCTACGAAAAAAATCTCCTCTGAATCTATTTTAAATCAGTTTTATAATTTGTTTGGGGGGAAAAAGAGTCTTTAATTCTAACCTTATGTGAAGATGTCACCCAAAAATGTCGTTAAATTCCATTCGATAGCGGTCAAAATGGATACTTTCGTTGAAATATGATACCCAGAATTTTTTGTGATTACAATACTTTCTTTACTTCGTACAAGGAAGTAAAACAGATTCACCAAGAACGCCTGAATTTTCATCCATTCATACTAACAAAGCTCCTCTGCAAACTGATATTAATAGTATTAATAGTGTCTTAGTTAATGTTAAATAACTGCAATAGCTGTTAAACACCCATATCGCAAGGCTATTTTAATTGCTTCGGTTTTCTCGTACGTAGATGATATCATTTCGGGAACCTAATTTCTAATGGCTTTAAAAGCTTTAAAAAGTGATCCCTTTTCGAGCAGAACCCCGATATGGCTACAATCAAACGATGCATGGTATATGGAGTATATCATTTCCTGACTCTCACCTTTAAAACACTTCAGCAGAATTGATAGATGTGGGATTGTTTCCCACAAACTGGGCGGGATTGTTAAATTATCGACGGCATACTCAAACATGACAACTTTTATTAAATGCTTCGTAACTTAATTAACTGAAGGATAGACGGGTACCATATGCATCAAAGACTTTTAATCATCTTCGTGTAGGCAGACATTAATTTAAAAGGTATTATTTATAATTTAAATAATATCCGCCTTCGGTTCTCAGTGCCTAAGTTGACATTTTCATTTAAATAATTGTTTGTGGTCACAGAAATTTACTATTAACAGTCAATGTAACTTTCTTGTTCAAACAAAACAGCGCGCAGAATTAAAAATGATGTTATTAAAGCGTGTTAAGCTGTCTTAAAATAAGCAATTTATCACTTCAGTTATTTCAAAGTAAATAAACAGCTGAAAGTGCAGTATTTTGGTCTCAGCTTTCAGCATTTCTAATAACTACAAAGCGATGGCAGCGCTCTCAGAATGATGGCCACGACAGTAATTATTTGCGGTCGGAAAGACGGTTCACTTTAGAATTTGTTGCAAGTACGATGTCGAAAGATTTTAAGGGCGCTCATACACCTTAAACCCCTTATGAGCTTCAAATTATGTGACTGTTCCAAGAATTGGTATATTTTATTTATTTTAAAAGTAATTACCTCCAACGTATTACAGCTGACTACATAATATAGCTACTACATTGGAAACTAGTAACCAGAAAGTTTGTGTTGCCAAAAATATTTTTGTAATTTAATCCGCTTTGTGACAAAATTTTTCGTCATGTTTCCACGTTGCGCGCAGGATATTTTAAAAATGGCTAATGGTACATACTTGAAATTAGATGGAATTCTTTATATGGGCACTATTTTCTAACCGAACCAAAAATCTGATGAATATTTTAATATTAAAAAATTTTATGCACGAAAACATTACAGACTTTTTTAATAAAATACATTTTATAAACTCAACTCCAAATAGAATAAAAATTTAACATGAAATTCTCAGTTTTCTTGGTTTACAGTTGTTTTCAAATGTTATAAAAGCTATATATAAACTATGGAATTAAAAAATGCTACAGATAATTTTAAACTGTGTGCGCAAAGTGGAAACATGACAAAAATTTTTGTCACAAAGCGGATTAAATTACAAAAATATTTGTGGCAACAGAAACTTTCTGATTACGATTTCAGAAAGCAGCTTTATTATGTAGTCAGCCATGAAAAGTTGGAAGTAATTGCTTTTAAAATAAATAAGTTATCCCAATTCTTGCAACAGTCACCTATTCGAAGATCATAAGGGTTTAAGGTGTATGAGCCCCCTTAAGGTTTTAGTTATTTGAAGTCTGAGTTTACGTTATTATCCCAAAGTGGCGTTAGACACAAAGGGCATTTTATGTCGTTTCACTTCCTGCTTTGGTTCACTTTTCAAACTGTTGCCACCAAATGTTATCGCCGTGTATTATATTTAAAAAAAACTAAATAATGAAGAATCTGCATGAATGTATGTATGCTTCTCGCACTGTTAAAAGAAACTAAATTACCTAGAGCCATCCAATTTTGATTGACGTAGTCCCGCCACTCGATTATGATCATTTAGAAGCCCAAATTTCGAATTTGGAATTTGTTTTATTATCTATTTCATAGTTTGTAAAACATTTTTAATGAGATACATTCCGATGAGCTCATTGATCACGTGACTTATGTATACCTTTTATAAGCAAACAATGCAGATGACCTCGGAGATCACGTAACTTGTGTACAGATAATGCAAAACAAGCAAGTCATTCTTCCTCTTCTTCTCTTGCGGAATGTATCTCATTAACAAATTCGACGATTTCAAAGCGATCAATGGCAAAACTGTTCGGGAAAGAATACTTTCATCTCCAGCGTGCGTGGCCTGTGTATCGGAAATTATATAAATATAGGCTCAATTTAAAACTATTTCGCGATATTGCTGAATTGAATTGAATTTTATGGTTTAAATGCGAAGAACATGATATTTAATAAGGTAACACATAAAACGTTAAAAAACGCCCCTTTGGGGGGGAATATAAAATCTGAAAGCTTTTAAGATGTTCATTTGTTTTTCATTTCTATCCAAAGCGAATACAGATAAAGCACCAAAAAATCCATAAATAGAGCTAATTAATGTATAATGGGATATAAATCTTATTACAAGATTTGAAGATACAGATATGATTAACTTCTATTCGTACTTGCCGAAAAATAATGAAGCCGCTTTGTTTGGGAATACATATGAAAGCTTTTTTTCACAGCTGAAAATTAATAAGAAAATAGAATCCGCGATGAAGATCATATCAACCAATTTCTCACTATGGCGTATCAGAATATTAGCCTAGTACTTTATTAGAAATGAAACGCCATCAAGGGTCAAGCTGTAGTAAGAAATAATGAAGTTTATAATTATTCATACAAAAAACGTATATATTTTCATCTATGCGTCGAAGAAAAATGTAACAAACGTGAGAAAACAAAAGCGCTTGTGAAATTTTCTTCGAGAATTTATTTAGAAGTTTTCATAATGTATTTATTTTCAGTTAAAGTTATCTAATAATTAATTAAATATGTTAGAATTATTTGAAATAAATGTTAGTCTCAAAATTTAATATTTGGCTGACAGTATTACAAAGTTTAATCAATAAAATCCAATTGACCGATGAACATGTTTAACTTCTCCAACTGGCCGCCCAGACGGTATAGCGGTTAACCCTTTCCGGCACGCTACCTCTTAAAGTCGGAGTTTTGATAAAATAAAAAAAGGTAGGCAGTCTAATTAGGCCTAGAGGAGTACACAAGTAAAATTTTGTGAAGATAGCACTTATCAGTTTAATTCTGTGGGTGTGCCCAAAGTGGCACATTGATTCAAAAGAGCTTCGAAAAGACTGCTGAAGCGAGCATTGTTGTCAATGAACTAACCGATGAGATGCGGAGAAACAAAGAATACAGACTCTCAGTTGTTGTAGATGATCGGTGAGCCCAGTCTGGGCACACCTATTGTTCGTCTTTTGATTTTAGGCAAGATTTCAAGTTAAAAATTTAAAACTAATATAGAATAAGGAGATTAGCATACATCCCAAAATATAACATATAAATTTCTTTTCAAACAATTCCTTTTATACCCTAAAAAAACATCTGGAAGATTTCTTTGAAAAATGAGGGTCTTAAAAAACTAAACATGGCTAAAATATATGGACTAGTTTGTGTTGAGCTGCCATCTACTATAAAAAAAGGGTTCAGAGTAACGTATAGTAACCTATAAATCCTTTTTCATTCAGTTTCTCTGTACGTACAGAAGGAAATTTTTAGGTGTGTCAAGACCGGACACACTGTGCCGCAAAGGGTTAAGGGAGTCTAAGTACGATACTGAAGGGCTTGGGCTCCCTCGGAAAAAACTGTCAGCCACTTCATAGAAGGTAATGGTGGCGGCCTATTTACGAGCCTCCAAAGTATAGCCTCCACAAAAAACTCCACAGTAATACACCACCACTTCTCGCCTTAGGAGTGGCCAATGCTGTTATAAGCAAGCGCCCGCCATTAGGAAAAAATGTTGAAAACTTTCACTCCCATCGCTCGCTCTGAAATCTAGTTTGTTTATCAAAAATTCGTTAAAGTGTTACAAAATATGAAATCGATAATAAAAAAATTCCAAATAAGGGCTTCCAGATGTCTGTATTCGGGTGGAGACGTTACGTTATTCAAAATTGGATGGCTCTAGGTACCGTTGTTTTATCACAATGCGGGAAACATACATACACTTATGCAGATTCTTCATTATTTAATTTCTTTAAATATAATACAAGGCTGTAACATTTGGTGGCAACAGTTTGAAAAGTGAATCAACGCGAAATGCCAAAACGAAATTTATATCCCTTCTGGGCTAACGCCTTTTGGACCAAAAAAATGCTTCTCCAACTTTGTCAGGATCGAAAAGTATCAAGCTGCTGTAAAAATAAAGAAACTTTAATTATTATTCATATAACAAACACAGGTATTTTGATTTTTATGTCGAAGGGAAAATTTAGTGAATGAAAGAAAAACATTAGGTTGTTATTATTTGTAAGTCTTAAGTTAGTTGGTTTGGTTGGTTGATTTTTTTAATGGCACAAAACCTCGAGGGTTATCATGCGCCAGACAAATGGTGAAAAAAAATTCAAAATGCTAAACACACTGTATCAAGTGAACTGATGAAATGTTCAGGCATTCTAGCAACAGGTAGATCAGGATAAAAGGGAAATGACTTCAAATCATATAGTAAAAAGGGATGTCTTTTAAAAAACTTATGAGGTTGATGTGGCGGTTTCTTCCAATGAGATGAAGACATGCAGAAATGCTCTAGCAACAGGTAGAGCAGGATAAAATGCAGTTCAAATCATATGGTAAAAGGAGATGCCTTTTAAAAACTTATGAGGTTGATGTGGCGGTTTCCTCCAATGAGATGAAGACATGCAGAAATGCTCTAGCAACAGGTAGAGCAGGATAAAATGCAATTCAAATCATATGGTAAAAGGAGATGTCTTTTAAAAAACTTATGAGGTTGATGTGTTGGTTCCTTCCAATAAGATGAAGACATGCAGAAATGCTCTAGCAACAGGTAGAGCAGGATAAAATGCAGTTCAAATCACATGGTAAAAGGAGATGTCTTTTAAAATACTTATGAGGTTGATGTGGGGGTTTCTTCCAATAAGATGAAGACATGCAGAAATGCTCTAGCAACAGGTAGAGCAGGATAAAATGCAGTTCAAATCACATGGTAAAAGCAGATGTCTTTTAAAAAACTTATGAGGTTGATATGGGGGTTTCCTCCAATGAGATGAAGACATAGAGAAATGCTCTAGCAACAGGTAGAGCAGTATAAAATGCACTTCAAATCCTATGGTAAAAGGATATGTCTTTTAAAAACCTTACGAGGTTGATGTGAGGGTTTCTTCCAATGAGATCTGTTAAAATAACATTCGTAGAGTTAAAATAAAATTCACGTTTCTGACTAAAAGTAGGACAGCAGGTTAAAATGGGATTGACTGAAACGGGAACGTTGCAAGTGCCACAAATAGGCTCATTATCTCCTTTCAAGATATACTGATGTGTAAGTCTGAAATTACCAATTCGTAGACGAGTCAGTAGTATATCCTCCTTCCGATTTCCTCTAGACTCCCAGTACTCCAAATTGGGTTTTACCTGCCTTAATTTGTTCAGAGTTTGGCATTCCCAGAATTCTTGCCACCTGGACACGATCTTTGCTCTGATGTAATTCCGTATGTCTGTAAAAGGGACATCATTTCTGATGTAATATAAGCAGATTTTCCTGCGATATCGGCCAGTTCGTTGCCTTTGATGCCAGGATTTCCAGGCACCCAGCAGTACGCAATAAAATAACCTGCGTTTGTCAGGACTTGTGTTTCTCTTGATTTGCTTTGGAAACATGAATGATCCTGACTAGGAACAGGGAGCTTACTCAAGCTATGTTCAAGAAGGTGTGAAGTAGACAACACAAGCAGGAAGGGTATACGAAACCCTTTATTTTCAATACTTTACAGGTATTTCCGAACTTCGGAATACAGAGACCAACCACTTATGGTCTGAACGTAAGAATATAAAAACTACTAACTAAAATTCTAACTAAAAGCTAACTTTGAATTAGTATACAAATGCCTAGCACTAAGACTGGCCTTTATTTAGAAAAACGTATGCAGTTCGCCGAGCTGCTAAAACTACGATACGTTTGCAAATATCAAGAGGGCTAAACCTCTGGCCTTAAAGGCAACCAGCAACCGAGTGAAAACTCGTAAAGCTGCAGTGGCAAGCGGCTTGCTTCCTAAAACCTCCTTCTCTCTCCCTAAGTCTTGGCAAAAAGCCACAACTTGGGCGTCAGCAAGACAATTTGCATAAGCAAGTTAAAGCATTTAATTCTGGCCGGAAGTAGAAAATAAGAAGTGATAGTACAGTTTTAAAATAAAATAAACGTTAGTAAAACTTAGGATCCTTACACGTTTCTCAAACGGAGGTGTGCCTTTAAAATTTCTAGGACCAAAGGGTGGCTGGTATTTGTATTCATTTATTGATTCAATATAACTCAGAGAGTCAGAGTAGGTAATGAACTTTCTGCTATTTTGCCTAGAGATAAAGATTAAGAAATTCAAAATGGCAAAAATTTTCGCAGTAAACGCAGATGCTTGTAAGTCTTAAGTCTTGTGCCACTTATTTAATTTTCAATGAAAACTAACAAAATTTGTTTATTTGTTTATTTTTCGTTTAATTTAAGGTAAGTTATTTAATGATTAATTGATTTAATGATACGTGTTACATTATTTGAACGAAATATCAGTCGAAGAATTAAATATTTAGCTGTCTGTATGTTTGAATTTTAATACTTGAATTACTATTGAATATTGTTTGAATTACGAATTGTAATCAAAAAAATATCTTAAAGTACCAAACGTAAGATTTCAGATGGAAAATCAAGAGATTAATTTGAATTTTTTTTCGCTTTGCGATATTATTATTATTGTTTATGTATATTTGTATTAAGCGAAATTTAAAACCTGATTTTTTTAATTATTATTTTAGTACTAATAAAGTTTTTCATTTTGTTATAAAGTCTGGCTCGTCAGCTGTTTTTAGATCATCAGCTGTTCAGCCCGCAAGGAACTTGAGTTTAATTTGATTATGGCAAAGCACTCGCGGGCTAACTGCCTAAAGGAAGGAATGGCGTCGTAGTGGACTTTCTAAGGAAAACAGGCTCGTGTACACGTTACACGCATATTCACAAAGCTTACAGACAATTTCGTTACGGGCTGCTCTGATTGGAGGAAACATCTGCTTGGCGGTCATATTTGGAATGGCGAGTTATCGCCCTGTAGGCGTGGTAATTAACGCCAAACAAACGGAAACAGCGTTTATTTCATTCAATATTTTTTAAGTTTATAAATGAAAGCTTAGAGGAATTGTGTGGAATATATCTTAAATAACCTACTGATCTTATTAATAGTTTATTTGTATTTGAATTTAAACTTTTAAAAGTACGTAATTGTTTTACAAGAAAAGGTGTTTATATCGAGACAGCATATGCACTTTTTCGTTATTTCACTTAGGAAGAGTCTGTTGTGTAAATTTTCATAGCGCATTAATTTATACAAATAAAGGAATATTAAAAAATTAACCAAATGAAAACATTCAGTAAACATTTAAGGGTGTCGGATACCTATTCTTTTTACGAGTAAGTATAACTAAAATTATATTTTATTCCATTATGCGCTATATCTATTGAAAAGCTTTTCGGGATCTTGGATCGTAATCTTGCTTACTGGTACCTACTACAAAGAGTACAAACCAGCAAATAAAAATAAGAAAAATTAACATTAACAAAAATAGAGAAATTAAAGGCGTTTAATTTTTAACACCATACCCGAAGGCGAAAAGACAAATAATGACAAAGTCATTCAATAAAGTTAAAATAAAGATAAATTCGTATAGAGCAGAGTTTATGAAAGCTACGAGCGGGGATAGAACCGGCGACCTAGAAGTCTGTGAATTATTCTTGCGCTCGTTACCTCTGGGCTGCGGTTTCTCCGGTAAGTTATGCTCACTTTTTGGTACACGACGCTCAGATACAAATTGTAAAAGGGATGAACCAAAACTCGCCAAGCACTAGATTCTGTAACCCTACCTCTTTTAACCAATCGGAGCAAACAGCAGAAGAAACGGTCTGTAGGCTTTGTGAATAAGCACGTTACACATGGGGAAAAGCAAGAAAATGTCCACGCATCCAGCCCGTTCGCAGGATTGGAACCTCGAACCGAACTACCAGTGTTCAGCGACTTCACCGCAGTTTGAGATCACTAGACTACGTAACCTGGTGTTAAATAGGATGATCGAAAAATGTGGCTTCAGACTTTTGGTTCCTTGTGTATCGTGTCCTTGAAAGTCCTTACGCAATCCTTATTTTCGAAGCCGTTGATGTTATATAACTAACAGTTCTGACCCAGTTCCAATTACGAAAACGTTTTCAATGACATAAATATTCAAATTGTAAGAATTATGTTAATTTTATTAACAGCTAAATTTTAAGTTCCTTTCCTGTCAAATTCTTAACTTCAACTTACTACTTCCGGCCAGAACATAGTTTTGGAATTTGCTGAATATTTAATGAGGAGAAGCGGTATTTAAACCACGAAGTTACTTACTGAGTCGGAGAGAATCAGAGTTTCTGATTTACGCGCGTCTGCCTTTTTGGCCACTCTCTCTCTCTCGAAGCTGTTATTACGCTAGGCCGTACTCAGGCCCTTGCTAAGCTTCGTAGTCAAATAAGTTAAGGGGCCAACTCAAACTGGACCTTGATAGCTTCGGCTATACTTCTTTTAGTTAATCTTAGTTTTAGTTTAATTCTTAGTCTTTATAGTTCAAGTCCAAGTGCGGGCTTTGCCTGTACAATCCCAGGCGGAGTTTTGTTAAATCTTATTGGAATAATAAAGGGTTAGTTACCCTTCTATCTTGTTGTTTCTTGTCACCGAACGCAAGCGATTATTCGCTTATCAGTTCTTAGATTCCTCACTTCCAACATTAGAATTCCAAAGTGAGGTACTCTACAAAATTAAAGCACCTTTAAAAAGTTAACAGAAGACACTACTCCTGCTTACAGAACCAGCCAGCATTTATCTCGTATCTCAAAACGTAAGAGAATTTAACCCATTGACTACGAATTAAAAAAAAATAAATAAATAAAACTTTTTTACCCGTTTTCTATACAGATGAATAAAATATGTCATAAATAAGGTAAAGCTAGCATTTGGGATTTTTTGGCCAAACGGTTTTCAAGCCAAAGGCTGGGGTAGAATGTCCCAGATGTAGTTAACGGTGGGATACATACGTCCCACACTTAGCGATAGACTTACTATAAACACACCTATTTTATTCTGAAAAATGTTACTATATAAAATAGATTTACGTCATGTGGTACAAAGTAAAGCATTCTTTGCATAAACCGACATTACACATTGGGAAACACATATATGTTCTTTTCTCTATATTTATTTGTGTACAACGTGCACAGTGGCGTCTTGATTTTCCTCAGATTCTTAGCAATCTTCGACCCAACAGTAAGCTTTTAATGGAACATATATGTCCCATTAAAAGCAGATAACCAGCTGTCAAGAGAATCGAGTAGCAACGTGGTCTTCAACAGGCGGAACACGCTGTAATTCTACCCTCTAAAACCTTCCTTTAAATACTATTTTTTTCTACCTCATTTGGATACGCGCGAACTAGAAATTAGCATTCTGGCAAGCAAATAGTAAACAAGAAAGACAGTAAAGATAATTAACATAACTATCTATTAAAACTAAATGTGTATTCTACTGCATTAGTGTTCATTTTTAGTAAACAACTTTGAAAAACACTCTGAATTAATTTTCTTTTCAGCTTTGTTTGAGCATTGCAGTCACATTTTATCATCTAAAGAAGAATATTCCCAATTTGGCATTAATTAAAAGAGAATGCCCTAAATATATTTACTATATAAATACAGGTAAAAGTAATCTAACATTCAAAAGGTCGGATAAGGACTTGCCGTTTCAACGGATAAGCACTTGCTGATTTCATGGCTCATCCCCGTTCGAGCTGTAAAATCCCTGAATGCTGGAAGCTCAAATCCTGTCAAACAGGTTGGTTGCGTGTTTTCTCTTTGTGTAACATGAATACCAGCTACTTTTTCCCTTATAAAATCCTTCACGAAAGCTTTCTTCCTCTTAGACATATAGCCCGCACCAGTGCTTAGATATAATCTAAATAATACACCTGTAGTCTAGACTAGAACTAGACTAGAAGAGAAACACGCTAATGTGACAATCAAAATCGTATGGTATTGACGTAATCCTACTGCGAATATGGGCATTTGGAAGCCTAAATTTGAAATTTGGAAATTATTTTATTATGGATTCCATATTTTGTAAAACTTTAACGAAGTTTTGATTAACAAATTCAAGGATTCCAGAGAGGGCAATGGCAATACACTGTAGTACTAGCACCATTGGTCATTTTACCCCCAAAATTTCGTCCCGATTGCTTCACAAGAGGTATGTCCAAGAAGAAAAACGACTGGACCAGTGATTCTCATCCTGTTTTGCCCCATGAACTCCTTTCAACTTTGTCAGAAGATCGTCTCCCTGACTTCCCAAAATATGAAAAATTATTTGTATTACTTATTTTTATAGATTAAATAACAAAAAGAATATAAAATGTTGGAAACGATGCCAAAGCTTGAATAAAAGCAGTTTTTTTTTTTTTTTTTTTTTTTTTTTTTTTTTGTTTTGTTTTCACAAATTAAAAGTAAAATGCTTATCGCATCCCCCCCCCGAAACTGAACAAGCTCCTGAAAAATAAATTCTTCCCTAAAGAGGGAAGTCCGCCCCAGTTGAGAGACCCTGAACTGAAACTGGACAGGAATTACATCGTAACCGAGCTTGACTTCACCTATGCGACAACCACCTTCGTTTATGTCTATACCTACCTATATAAAGGTGCCGTACCGAAGGCGTAGGTGTCAACCGCGGAGAAAGCAATAAAAGTATAGTGTCTGTGCGGGATAGGGGCACTCTAAACACGCGGCGAGCCAAAAGTCCTCGGGAGAGATTGTTGGTTGGAAACGAGGGAGACCATTGGACCCGTTTCCCGGGGCTCTCTCTCTAAAAGTTAGGGGGGTAGGCAGAACTGAGTTAAATTCGGACCTATATAATGCTCAAGGCTCTTGCCAGCAATCGCAATTGACTTTTTTGCAACGATGGATTTCGTGGGTTTGTGCTGAGCTTTCTCTGCCAAGCAAGGCTGGCAACAACAACCTGTAAATCTGATAATGCAAACAAGATAAAATAACACAGGTGTTTTTAGTCCAAATGGGCATTGTGATGAAACAACGGTACCTAGAGCCATCCAATTTTGAATAACGTATGTCTCCACCCGAATACAGGCATCTGGAAGCCCTAATTTGGAATTTGTTTTATTATCGATTTCATATTCATAATTCTGGTTTTTAAGTGCCCATGTTCGGTTGGAAGACTAGGTTATTGAAAACGGGATGGCTCTAGGTACAGTTGTTTCTTCCCAATGCGAAAAACATTCATGCAGATTCTTCATGATTTAGTTTATTTAAATATTATACACGGCGATAATATTATGTGGCAACAGTTTGAAAAGTGAGTCGATGCAAAATGCCGTTTTGAAATTAATAGTTTTTCTGCGATTTGGGCTAAAAAAAAATAATATTCTTAAGAACTGAATCTATAGTTTTAAAATAGTTTAACCTGTTTAATGAATTTAATTTGAAGATTAAATTTGAAAAATTAAAATTTTTAAATTATTAAATTAAATTGTATTATTAAATTTTTATTTTTTAAATTATTAGTCCAAAGTGGCTTTGCTTTGTCCCTGAAGAACTATTGTTTTCGTTTTGTAATGGTTCACTATAAATGTCCGTTTCACTTTTCGAACTGTTGCCACCAAATGTTAAGAGTCCTGCATTATATTTGAAGAAATTAAATAATGAAAAATCTGCATCAATGTGTGTCGATTTCTCGCATTGTGATAAAACAACGGTACATAGAGCCATCGAACTTTGAATGATGTAATCCTACTGCGAATATAGACATTTGGAAGCCTAAATTTGAAATTTGGAAATTATTTTATTATGGATTTCATATTTTGTAAAACTTTAACTGAATTTTATGGTTTAAGTGCGAAGAACAGGATATTTAATAAATAAAGGTAACACCAAAAAAAACGCACCTTTGAACGTAATTTAAAATCTGAAACCTTTCAGATTTTTTATTCCCAGAGCATTCTTTTTAATAAATTTTTGTTGTTTAAAACAATGTCGAAATTTAAATTTTGTCTCAATTCTTTGCTTTTAGGCTTTATAAATAACTTTTTTTTAAAAAAAAAGTGTAAAAAAACTGTCAAGAAACTGCTAAAAATAAAAAATACTCTCTCGATATAATAATCGTTTTTCAAGATGTTCTTTATATTTTCTTGCACATAGTGATGCTTTAGCGACTTAAAAATAATTAAGCGTTAATGATAACTGTTAAAAAACTCAGCATAATTTGAAGAATAAATAAGGCTTTTTTATTGTTTTTATGCGCCGAAATGAATTGAGAATTGCTTTTTAATTAGCGCAAAAAAAATTTCAAGTGAAAGAAATGTCTTCTGTAAAGAAATACCACTGAAATTTTATGCAAATTCAAATAGCATGCGAAATCTTAGTTAGATGCTTCAAAGGTATAAAGAATGAAAATGAAAAAAAAAAAATACAAGTTTTTTTTTAAATAATAAATAACGATTCATTCTTTCCTTTACGTTACTGAGTAAAATGAAGATGTTCTATTGAAAATTGTGAACTTTATGTAAAAAAAAAATTAGATTTGCATTCATATACACTTGTTTTAAATTTTATGAATAAGTAAGGAAATAAATATTCACAATATAGAATTATGCAGTTTGTAAGCAAGCTGTATTTATTTTCCGTGGATTGAATTTTAAAAACGTCCTTTAATATTATACACCTTTCATCCACTTGTATGCATTTCAGAATCTTTGTCTTTATTAATATATTCGATCAAGTAGATTTTTAAAAATGCATGTTGATGAAAACAAAACCAGAATTTCTCATTTTAACTGTTTCTTCTTTTTACGGAAATATTACATTTTTTTTTTTTTTTTTTTTTTTTTCTCTTTGTACGAAGCAAAAAGTAATATTGTAAATTTTCGGGTATCATAGTTCAATGAAAATATCCATTTTAACTGCTATCGAATACAATTTAACGATGTTTTTGCGTGACATCTGTACGTAAAGACAGAATAAAGGACTGTTTTTCACAAAACGTGCTGCAAAAAGGATTTAAAGGGATTCAGAACAGATTATCTTGTAACGTCTGTACGTACGTACCTACGTATGTATGTATCCCGCATAACTTAAAAATGAGTAGCATCAGAACTTTGAAATTTTGTATATAGGACTGCTATAACATGTAGTCATGCACCTCCCTTTTTGGCTGCAATCGGCCTCACCAAAAGTATACCAAAAGTATATATATACATACTTTTGGTGCGTATATATATTTACAATTTTACAATACTTATATATATATTTATATATATATATAAGTATTGTAAAATATATATATAACGCAACTCAGCTCACGGAGCCGAGGAACAAAGTGGGTATATATATATACATACCCACTCTGTTCCTCGGTTCCGTGAGCTCAGTTTCGTTATTTTCTTGTGTTGGTAAATTGTGCATTTTTTGCTTTAAAAATGATTGAATTATACTCTTATCTTCCGGTTAAGGTTCTTATGCCTTTCGATAATCTGTATGCAATAGTTGTAGAATTATCAACCGTTTAAAAGTTTTCTTAGTGCGGCTAAGCCTCATTTTTTAACCATAGGAGCCATATTTGTTTACATTTGAAGCTTTGTGCACCGAAAAGTCTGCCTTTTTGCCCGCTGGCTGAATTGCTTGTTTTTGCGTAGGAACTCTAATTTCAATTGTAAAAATTGTTTTAATTGTATTTGGCGTTTTATATATTTCTAAATTTTTCAATTTTTAATAAAAATATTTTGAGGTTTTATACATTTTTGCTTTGCCGCGAAGTGAGAACTGAATTAATTGAATAAGACTAATGAAATTCGAGGAAATTTAATGAATGCACCAAATGAAATGCACCAAAATGTGAGTATAATTTAATATTCCGTACAAGGAAGTCATGTGGTGTACACATCAGATTTTTTTAACTTTTGTTACATTAAAGTCAAACTATAATTAATCACAAGATCTGGATTTTAACAAGCAGTTATAATAACAAATTTTGAAACGAGTTCACATTTTCTTCAAGGAAATCAAATGGTGTTTATATATTCCAGATGAAAATCATTACGACTATAATTTAATTTCTTCAAATGTAACTTAAAGAAGTAAGTTATTGAATAAAGTATTTTCCGTGTTAAAATGTAGACATGATTGTAGTTTTAGGCAACTTTGGAGGGAAAAAAAAACCACTCGAATATTGAATCATAAGTTACCGATTTTCTAGTGTATTTCTCCCCTTTTTTTTTCACTAATTTTTTAATTACTTGCTAATTTTATCGTCCGAAAATCGAGAGAAAATTAGGCGAAAAATTTAATTCCTGAAGGCTGTGGTTACAGTAAGAAGATAACAAATGAAAAGTAGTCGTGGGAAACTACTGATCACAATATTACTTCTTATATTTCTTTTAAATAAGCAGTAAGAATGCATAGTAACATTAATATTACAATATATAACAAGATACACTCATTTTCTGCTTCCCTGTAACTTGAGTCTCGCCGGTTTTTATTGTTGTCTGTGCTACTCCTTAGGCCTCGAATTATCTAAAAATAACTAGAAATGGTAAACGTGCAGCGGATTGGATGAAATCCTGCTTCACTGTCTTGAGCGAGTCGTTGTATTAAGCTGTCGTAAAGTTCAACAGCTCGAAGGAAAAGGTTCAGGCTGACCTTTGCAGGCAGTTTGAGAGGGTTTGTCTTTGTTAATAAGACGAAAACTATCACTAAGTGGGCCAATCAATTTTTTTTTTTTTAATTTAGGTAAGCTTGCTCTCTGAACACATTCTGGGAAGGGAAATTGATCTAATATATTTTAAATTTTCAGAACTCGCATTTCAGAACACAAACTCTTTAAGCTAGGTTAAGAAAAGCTAGGGAAGAAAAACGGTGTTTTATCCAAATACAGCAATCTTTTAGCTTTAACTGGACGGCATAAAATATTGACTACCGTATTTGACGGTATATAAGACTCACTTTTTTCCCTAAATTTGGTCTCAAAAAAGTTACCTGCGTCTTATACGTGAAGGTAATTGCATTCAATAACTGTTTATTTGGTTTTACGAAACGTGAGAACTAAAAGAAACCACGCTATTAAACTTTTTTCCCTTGGGTGTGGCCGTCTAAATAAGGGTGCGTCTTATATGCCAGTGCGTCCTATACGGCAGTGCGTCTTATATTCCAGTGCGTCTTATATGCCGTCAAATACGGTACTTATTTTTTGCCAGTAAGCTTAGTTCTAATGGAAGACTTGTCCAATGTTTGTGAACAAAGTCATGCCATTTGCCATTTATACTCTTATGTCGATTAAATAGCAACAAACTTTTTTGAAGTATTTCAAACAATACATGGGATTTAAAAATACTACGTCTTCATGTTTTCTTCACTGATTAAAAAATTTAAAGGTATAGGAAGAAGAGATTTATTGAAAAGTTTAAAATTAGATACAGAACACTCGAGATTTTGCCTAAGGGGAGGAATGCCTTCGTGGAGGACTTTCTAAGGGAAACTGGCTCGTATACACGTTACACATGGGGAAAACGACGAAAACACCCATGCAGCCAGCCCGTTCGCGGGATTCGAACCTCGGACCGAACTACCAGTGTTCAGCGACTTTACCGCTCGGCCGCTGGTGGGCTCCAATAAAAAAAAGGACTTGAATTTGACGGGAGATTGAAAGTTCAACAGAAAAATCTAAGAAGATTATCATGTACGTCTTTATTCAGACGGCGGTATAAATGTCACGGAGGTATACCCATAAGGCGTAAAATGTTCACACCCGCGAGACAGGGTCTAAGCCGTAGCCAATTAGAGAAACTAAATTTGCGCATGCGTGGATGTGTCTACAGCTTTCCTGCTATGTTTTCGCGCTCAATGGGTTTCGCTCGTTCACGCTGATTGGTCAACTCTTATACCAAGTCGGCATAAAGTTGAAAACGCATAAACCAGTTTTTAAAACCCATAAACCAAAAATCCATAAACCAGTCTTTGTGACGTACCAACGTCTGGTTACCTAGTCGGCTTAAACGACGGCTTTGTGACCTAGTCGGTTTTGTGACGTACCAACGTCTGGTTACGAAGTCGGCTTAAACCAGTTATGACATTTATACCACCATCTGAACGGAGCCTAAGGCTGCATTCAGATGGCAACGTAAATGTCACATAGTCACAAGGAATAAAACGCGGGAATTTCGTTCACACTAGCGACACAGGGTCTAAGCCGCAGCCACTTAGAGAAACTGAAAGTGCGCAGCGTCTACAGCTTTCCCGCTCTGTTTTCCCATTCAGGTTTCGTTTTGACTAGTCGACGCTTATCCTAAGTCCGCATAAAGTTGAAAACTTCGAACTTTATGCCAAGAGTCCTAAACCAGATTTTGTGACGTAGCACAGACTGTTGCCTGGCAACACAACTCAGCCTACATCACTTATACCGTCGTCTGGGGAACGCAGCTTAAGAGTAATGATAAGAAAAGTGCATAAAGTGTGTGCATCACGCAAAGTTCTATTGACGAAATCAATCATCGAATACAAAGATTAATATTGATATTGCTTTCATTGTGCATAACTGCGAATAAATATAAAGGATAAATGTGCAAACAAGCACAACAAGTAAATAATCCGAGATGGATTTTCATTTGTAAATATAGATTCTAAAAATGCTGTGCTCATATGATGTAACGTCCCTTAAATCAGTTGGGTATGGCCTGCAATGAAAGGAATAGAATAGTAAAGAAATAGAATAGTATAGGTGTGGTGTATTTAATTATGGCAAAGCACACACTAGGGCTATCTGTCTAAGGGGAGGGATGCCTTCGTGGGGGATTTCTAAGGGAAACTGGCTCGTATACACGTTACACATGGGGAAAACCACGAAAACACCCATGCAGCCAGCCCGTTCGCGGGATTCGAACCTCGGACCGAACTACCAGTGTTCAGCGAATTTACCGCTCGGCCGCTAGTGAGCTGAATAGTATAGGAATAGAATAGTATTAGAAATACGTACAGTTTAGGAATAGATTTAGATGATTTCTTTAGTTTTTACAGGTGAATTCTACGTAAAATTGCGTCAGTTGACAAAATTGAAAAATAATCTTTCCAACTGGATTTTTAAAATATTTTAATTTTCAAAACTTCTAAAATTTAGATCAGGGGTGGGGAATCTTTTTGGGAAGTGCGATACTATCTGGAAAAAAAAAGTTATGCGTCCCACTCCCAACTTTTCCAACATACCAAAAAAATACAAAAAAGTGAAAAAGATTGTATTTATATGCTGATTATGGGATTTATACTCAAATAGCACATTTTTCATGCACGTCTGAGTAGTCGGCATTTGAAAAATAATGTAATAAATAAAACAAAGGTGTAAACTAGGGATTTATTGTTAATAAACCCTTTAAAAGGTTCAGTCAGTTAGGTTATGCATTAAATAAAAATGAATAATTTGAAAAATTTAATTCCAAGTAACTTAATAGTTACTTGGAATTAAATTTACCTATATTAGCATTAGTTCTTGAAGATGCTAACAGAGTTAGGTGTTTTAGGTGCATATCAGTTAATCCTGAACGATATTTTGATTTTATTACACTCATAATAGGAAACATTTCTTCGCAAACATACGTTGATCCAAACCTATAACAATATCTGACAGCAAAATGGTGTAAATTGGAAAATTTCTTGTTGGTACAAATTTCCAAAAGAATACTTACAATTGAAATTGGTCCATTAATCTTGTTTCTTCCAACTTATTATAACTTCGTGCCTGGTTAACTAGAGTAGAGATATTAGGGCATTTCGTAGCAGGAGACATGAAAAATGTGCAGTCTTTTCGCCTGGATTCGAACCATTGGCCTCTCGAATACGTGCCCATCGGGCTCATATCTACACTACGAAAGCATGCTAAGAAGGCTGCAGAAATACCTTATACAGTCCCTCTTTTAAAGGGCGACTGGGGTTTTAGGACACCCAGTCGCCAAATCGTGGTGGAGAAGAATCATCATTCACCACTTTTTTTAATTCGGGCACCACTTGTAGAGACATTAGGGTATTTCGAAGCAGGAGCCATGAAAAATGTGCAACGCCTTTGCCAGGACTCGAACCATGGGTCTCTCCAATACGCGCCGAGTGTGCTGACCACTACACCACGAAGGCATGCTAAGAAGGCGGGAGAAATACCTTATAGGACCTTGTAGCCAGGTACCCGGATGATACACCACTCTACTGGAGCTAAGATCCTTATATTTGCTTTTCGGTGTAGTGTGTTGCTGAAGGTCAATTGAGGTTCGAATTTCAGTTTGGTCACAATTAACGTCTTGTAGAGAAATCGAATTATTACATTTATTCTAATACTTTTATGTGTGAATCTATCAACAGAGTTCATACAGGTGATAGTATTATTTTTTCAGATCTATTAATTTTTCAAAAAGTTACTGTTTCCGTAGTGCCTTTCTCTCCGCCGTGCTGCGGTTTTGCCATTCCTGATGTACACTGGTGTGCAAAAATTAAGGACGAGACGGTTTTTTCAATATAACTTTGTACAAAAGCTTTCCAAATCAACACATTTAATACCGTAAGATCCCCAATGCGTAAGGACATGAGTAATGTTAGCAACACTTACTAAAAGAGAAATCAGAGGGATAAAAAGAAGCTTTATTGAAAAAGTAGCATGGAGCGCAATGTGACTGAAGGCCGAAATATCCCTGTGATGGGTGTCCAGCAAGAAACATCCGGTCTTTAATAGGGGATATGATCACCCCTGACTGCTAGGCAGGTTTCACAGCGTCTGCCCATGCTGAGAATGAGAGTGTCAATGAGTTGTTGAGGCATTGCTGCCCATTCGTCTTGCAGCGCCAATCGAAGCTTCGGAATCGTTACTGGTGGTAAGGTACGAGCTGCCAAGCGTCTGCCTAGAAAATCCCATATATGCTCGATGGGATTGAGATCCGGAGATCGTGCCGGCCAATCCATACGTTCAATATCCTCACTCTCTAAGAGCTGTTCGGCAGCTACTGTGCGATGACATGGTGCATTGTCGTCCATGAAAAGGACCCATAGCGCCTCTAAAAAGACGCACATATGGAAGAAGAATCTCGTTACAATAACGGGTCCCGTTGACTGCGTCGAAGATGTGAAGGTCTGTACCACTATCAAGCATGATTCCTTTCCAAACGAGAACACCGCCACCTCCATACCTGTCCCTTTCAATGATGTTCGAGGGATGATTGCGGCTTCCCCGCTCTCTCCAGATGAGTATGCGATGGGAATCGCTACTCAGACTGAATCTGCTCTCATCTGTAAAAAGTACTCGTCTCCATTCATTGTCTCTCCAATTCCGGTGTTCCCGGCACCACAGAGAACGCCTTCTCCGATGGGCAGGCGTTAGAGGTACACACCGTACAGGGGGTCGTGCAAACAGACCACCACCGTGCAGTCTTCTGGCCACGGTAAAACGCGATATCGGTCGTCCAGTCGCCTGTGTCGTGTGTTTAGCGATTTCTCCCGCTGTCTGCCGCCTGTTTCTTCTGGCCTGTAAGCCAATATAGCGGTCATCTGCGGGTGTGGTTCCTCGTGGACGACCACTACTAAACCCCCGGATAGCTGTTCCTGTAGTTTGAAATTGTCTCCAAAGTCGTGAAACGATGCTGTGAGCAATTCCGAACTCTGCAGCCACGCTTGTCGCACTGCGGCCTACCTCGAACTTCCCAATGATTCGACCTCGGGTAAAAGCATCCAGATGTCGTCTAACAGATTGATTATTCGCCATTTCTCGCTGAGGCAGCAACTCGGTGTGATTTTAACTGCTATACGGCGTGCAATCTCTTTGCCAGAAATACTGATCTTACACCGACAACATGCTTTATACTACTCAGACACTCCCCCATTACGTCTACCTGCGTATCTGCGCATGTGCTACCGTACATCACCTTACTTAATCTCCTGATGGGTCTTTCTGTCCGCTTTGCCTCTTCGTTCAGCTGACATGCTAATTTTTCGACTTCGTCCTTAATTTTTGCACACCAGTGTAGATAATCATTGGTGTATTGGGAAGTGCGTAAAATTAATGAGCTACATCATTTTTATCTCCAACTGTCAATTAAAATACATTCAATCTGCGAAATGAATAACCTATTTAAGTAATTAAATACTTTATTTAATGGTAAATATGAAAATGTTGTACTATTTTCTAACATTTTATAAGTGATAGGTAAATAGGTAAATTTTATAGGTTATAATTCAAAACGTTTTCGAAAAATTTATAAAATTTATTTAAAAATACAAATTTAGAAAAAGTCATAAAAATGGGCTTGGAATGAACCTAAATTTCAAAATGTGAAAGAAAGAATCAAATAAGTTTAAATAAAAAAGATATATTAATAAATATGTACCGAATTCAATGCACATGCGGGAGCTGAAGTTTTGAGAGCTAATTTTTTAAAACCTTTTCGTGCCATTTTTTACAAAACTTAACAGTTTGGCTTAATTTGATTCGTAGAATTGAAACATGGGAAAAAATTCGCATCTCATTTCAGAAAAGGTCCGATTTTGTGTCAAAATACCTATATTAGAACAATGCTATATATACATCTAATACATATCCTAAGTCGCGCTTTCGAGACATGAAAAGCGTAAGTTGAACTTCGTCAATCGGCAAAGTAGAACGGGAGATATAGAACTGTGTCCCCTTTTTTTATTTTCCCCGCACTGTACCTTGTTGTTGAGTGATATAATATGGGTTGTAGGGTATAAAGTGGATGTGTAATGTCATATACGGCCTTATTACAATACACATTCACTTCTCCTTGTTTTGGGGGACTGCCGATGATTGCGAAAAGCCCACTTTGACCTTTTTGTTTTGTTCCGCTGCTTGATCACACCTGAAAGTTTCGTGATAATTACGGAAGAGAAATGGTAGTTTGCTTTATGAGGAAAATTACTTTTAACGAATTGTATAAAAAATAATTACCACGATTTATTCATGATTTGAAAAAGAATACATTTCGCTATTGGTATGATACCCATTAGGTATCTAAATCTTCCTCACAGTACTGTTGTGTAAGTATTATTAATAAGAGGTATTTAAACCATAAATGTTTGGTAACTGACGTAGTCTTTAAAAGACAATACACTGGTACTTAATTCTTTAAGTAAAAAGTCTATACTTTTGTGCTATTAGCTTTTATTTATTTCGCCTTCCCGTGTAAATCAAACAGAAATGCGAGATTTAATTTGTTAAGGCGGCTCATACACCTTACACAACTTTTGATCTTCGAATTTTGTGACTGTTGCAAGAATTGGGATATTTTATTTATTTTAAAAGCACTTACTTCCAACCTTTTACAGCTGACTGCATAATATAGCTGCTTTGGAAACTAGTAACCAGAAAGTTTGTGTTGCCACAAATATTTTTGTAATTTAATCCGCATTGTGACAAAATTTTCCGTCATGTTTCCATGTTTCGCCCATGATATTTTAAAAATGGCTAATGGTACGTACTTGAAATTCGATGGAATTCTTTATATGGGCACTATTTTCTAACTGAACCAAAAATCTGATGAATATTTTAATATTAAAAACTTTTATGAACGAAAACATTACAGATATTTTTAATAAATAATATTTGATAAACTCAACTCCAAATAGAATAAATATTTAACATGAAAGTCTTAGAATTTTGGGTTCACAGTAGTTTCCAAATGTTATAAAAGCTATATATTAAATATGGAATTAAATTACGCAACAGAATGTTTCAAACTGCGTGTGCAAGGTGGAAACACGACGAAAAATTTTGTCACAGAGCGGATTAAATTATAAAATTATTTGTGGCAACACAAACTTTCTGATGACTATTTCAGAAAGAAGCTTTATTATGTAGTCAGCTGTAAAATGTTGGAAGTAATTGCTTTTAAAATAAATAAGTTATCCCAATTCTTGCAACAGTCACCTATTCGAGGATCTTATGGGTTTTAACTGACTGTCTGAAATAACAGGGCCTTTTAATTATTGATGTATTCTCACACCACTGTAATGTTTTACAGATCCTGAAGATTCCTTTTCGCCCGATTGGATACCTGAACAAACAGACAAGAGACTATCGGAATTCCTTGGTGGACCAGGCAAAAGAGTTTCCGAATTCCTTGGAGGACCTGGGAAGAGAGTATCTGAATTTCTCGGAGGACCTGGGAAACGAGTTTCCGAATTTCTCGGAGGACCTGGGAAAAGAATTTCCGAATTTCTCGGTGGACCTGGTAAAAGGCTTTCCGAATTCCTCGGTGGTCCAGGAAAGAGGCATGGAACAGGAAATTTTATGCACGGTACTTTTTCGAAAAGAGTGTCTGAATTCCTGGGCGGTCCTGGAAAAAGATCCGATTACGACTTCCAAGAGAATTCCGATAGAAGATAGATGTTAAAAGCTATTATTTTAACCGAAATTGTTTTAATACCATATTTAGGACAACTATGTTGTTTAGAGTCAGTAGCGAATGGGCAGTTTCAGGATTTGTCGTGCCACGGAAAGAATCTCCTCCATTATTGTACCAGAAATAAATCGTAATTCCTATTCACCTGCAGAATAATAAAATGTAAAATATGTTGAACCACAAAAGCCCCTTCGGTGTCTGTTTTTTGCTGGAATATTCGATATGATAAAAATGTTACCTCGATAAGGAAATATTTTGAAATCGCTACGAACTAAACCAGATATATGTTTGATTATTTGAATAAAGGATTTCGTCAACAATATTTTTGCTCTTTTCGTTCCTTTCCTTAAATAATGGAATCTCTCTTCATGTTAAGGGCGATCCAACACAAGAACCGGATTTAAGATGCTCAATAAAATACTTTATTTTTAGAAATTTGAAAACATTTTTGCATAAATAGATATGGTACATCTTAATTTTTTAAAAGTTGTTTCAATTTTGAAGCCCTTTTTTATAAATTACTGCTTCCACTTACAAATCTCTACCAGAATGAGTTTTTAGAATAACGTTGAATACAAATGAGTAAGCAGAAGTATTTAAGAAAGGTTCAACTTCGATAGTGAGTGCTAGGAATCCTGAGCAGCTCGTGTTTACTTTCGGGCTAAGTCAATTTTCAAGCTGTAATGCTCGGCCGCATTGATATTCGCAGGTCAGTTTAATTTAAGAGCGATATACATTAAATAATTGTGTTTATCTTCGGCTAAGTCTTGTCCAAGTTAATTATAGTTTAGTTTCTCAGTTCTTATTCTGAGATAATGCCAGAGCAGAGACCGACCTTTATTCCTATTTGAGTGAATAAAATGGTATTTTAACAATTCGCGAGTCTACGTTTTAGTTCTTCTGGAAACAGCGGTAAGTCTCTACAAAGTTATACAAGGCTCCTCGACGTTTAACTTACACAAAAAGGAGTTTACTACATATATAACAGAAAAATGTTCCGATTTAAGAAAGAAAACTAACATTCTCCACAACTTGCTCTCTAGACAAAAGGCGTTAGGAAACCTACACATATAACAGATAAATGCTCCGCTTTAAAAAAGAAAACTAATATTCTCCACAATTTGCTCTACAGACAAAAGGAGTTAGGAAACCTACACATATTACAGATAAATACTCCGATCTAAGGAAGAAAACTTACATTCTCCACAACGTGCTCCCCAGACAAAAGGAGTTAAGAATCCTACACATATTACAGATAAATGCTCCGATCTAAGAAAACTAATATTCTCCACAACTTGCTCTACAGGCAAAGGGAGTTAAAAACCATACACATACTACAGATAAATGCTAGGATCTAAGAAAAAGAACTAATATTCTCCACAACTTCCTCTCTAGACAGAAGGAATTAAAAACCCTACACATATTACAGATAAATGCTCCGATCTAAGAAAGAAAACTAATATTCTCCACAACTTGGCCTACAAACAAAAGGTGTTAAGAACCCTACACATAGTACAGATAAATGCTCCGATCTAAGAAATAAAACTAATATTCTCCACAACTTGGTCTACAGACAAAAGGAGTTAAGAACCCTACACATAGTACAGATAAATGCTCCGATCTAAGAAAGAAAACTAATATTCTCCACAACTTGCTCTCCAAACAAAAGGAATTAAGAACCCTACACATATTACAGATCAATGCTCCGATCTAAGAAAGAAAACTAATATTCTCCACAACTTGGTCTACACACAAAAGGAGTTAAGAATCCTACACATATTACAGATAAATGCACCGATCTGAGAAGGAAAACTAATATTTACCACAACTTGCTCTCCAGACAAAAGAGTTAAGACCCCCTACACATATTACAGATAAATGCTCCGATCTATAAAAGAAAACTAATATTCTCCACAACTTGCTCTCCAGACAAAAGAGTTAAGACCCCTACACATATTACAGATAAATGTTCCGATCTATAAAAGAAAACTAATATTCTCCACAACTTGCTCTCCAGACAAAAGGAATTAAGAACCCTACACATATTACAGATAAATCTCCGATCTAAGAAAAAAACTAATATTCTCCACAACTTGCTCTCCAGACAAAAGGAATTAAGAACCCTACACATATTACAGATAAATCTCCGATCTAAGAAAGAAAACTAATATTCTCCACAACTTGCTCTCCAGACAAAAGAGTTAAGAACCCTACACATATTACAGATAAATGCTCGGATCTAAGAAAGAAAACTAACATTCTCCACGACTTGCTCTCCAGACAAAAGGAGTTAAGAACCCTATACATAGTACAGATAAATGCTCCGATCTAAGAAAGAAAACTAATATTCTCCACAACTTGGTCTACAGACAAAAGGAGTTAAGAACCCTACACATATTACAGATAAATGCTCCGATCTAAGAAAGAAAACTAATATTCTCCACAACTTGGTCTACAGACAAAAGGAGTTAAGAACCCTACACATAGTACAGATAAATGCTCCGATCTAAGAAAGAAAACTAATATTCTCCACAACTTGGTCTACAGACAAAAGGAGTTAAGAACCCTACACATATTACAGATAAATGCTCCGATCTGAGAAAGAAAACTAATATTCTCCACAACTTGGTCTACAGACAAAAGGAGTTAAGAACCCTACACATATTACAGATAAATGCTCCGATCTGAGAAAACTAATATTCTCCACAACTTGCTCTACAGGCAAAGGGAGTTAAAAACCATACACATACTACAGATAAATGCTCCGATCTAAGAAAAAGAACTAATATTCTCCACAACTTCCTCTCCAGACAGAAGGAATTAGGAACCCTATACATATTACAGATAAATGCTCCGATCTAAGAAAAAAAAAAGTAATATTCTCCACAACTTCCTCTCCAGACAGAAGGAATTAAAAACCCTACACATATTTCAGATAAATGCTCCGATCTAAGAAAGAAAACTAATATTCTCCACAACTTGGTCTACAGACAAAAGGAGTTAAGAACCCTACACATAGTACAGATAAATGCTCCGATCTAAGAAAGAAAACTAATATTCTCCACATTTGGTCTACAGACAAAAGGAGTTAAGAACCCTAAACATAGTACAGATAAATGCTCCGATCTAAGAAAGAAAACTAATATTCTCCACAACTTGCTCTCCAGACAAAAGGAATTAGGAACCTGTGACGTCGTGGATGCTTCAGTGGGAACGGAATCAACACTGGTATTGGTGATGAATCACTTTAATTACACAACATAACACAGATACAACATTTAATTAATACATTTAGAAAAACTTGAGTACATATCCGAGTTGGTGACACGATCAGAGACGTTAACGAAGATAGCACTCGTCATCACTGGACAAATTTAGTCTCCACACCTCAGCTCGCTGGCGGAGCTTCCCAAACTCTTTCTGACAGGCGTCTCAACAGAAGTCTCATCTCTTTACGCATGCGTAATTCTCAATTAAATTGTTACCATTCACAGTTCTTTAAATAAGGTTTTAAAATGAATTATAGTCCTCGTAGTGTGAGGAGTCTCTCTATTCGAGAGCATCATAGGTCTTTCTAGTAGAGTTCAGGAGCGTTCTTTACAAACCCTACACATATTACAGATAAATGCTCCGATCTAAGAAAAAATCTATTATTCTCCAAAACTTCCTCTCCAGACAGAAGGAGTTAAGAACCCTTCACATATTACAGATAAATGCTCCGATCTAAGAAAGAAAACTAATATTCTCCACAACTTGCTCTCCAGACACAAGAGTTAAGAACCCTACTCGTATTACAGATAAATGCTCCGATCTAAGAAAGAAGACTAATATTCTCCACAACTTGCTCTCCAGACAAAAGGAATTAAGACCCCTACACATATTACAGATAAATGCTCCGATCTAAGAAAGAAAACTAATATTCTCCACAACTTGCTCTCCAGACAAAAGGAATTAAGACCCCTACACATATTACATATAAATGCTCCGATCTAAGAAAGAAAACTAATATTCTCCACAACTTGCTCTCCAGACAAAAGAGTTAAGAACCCTACTCGCATTACAGATAAATGCTCCGATCTAAGAAAGTAAACTAATATTCTCCACAACTTGCTCTCCAGACAAAAGGAGTTTGGAACCCTACACATATTACAGATAAATCTCCGATCTAAGAAAAAAACTAATATTCTCCACAACTTGCTCTCCAGACAAAAGGAATTAAGAACCCTACACATATTACATATAAATGCTCCGATCTAAGAAAGAAAACTAATATTCTCCACAACTTGCTCTCCAGACAAAAGAGTTAAGAACCCTACTCGCATTACAGATAAATGCTCCGATCTAAGAAAGTAAACTAATATTCTCCACAACTTGCTCTCCAGACAAAAGGAGTTTGGAACCCTACACATATTACAGATAAATCTCCGATCTAAGAAAAAAACTAATATTCTCCACAACTTGCTCTCCAGACAAAAGGAATTAAGAACCCTACACATATTACAGATAAATCTCCGATCTAAGAAAAAAACTAATATTCTCCACAACTTGCTCTCCATACAAAAGGAGTTTGGAACCCTACACATATTACAGATAAATCTCCGATCTAAAAAAAAACTAATATTCTCCACAATTTGCTCTCCAGACAAAAGGAATTAAGAACCCTACTCGTATTACAGATAAATGCTCCGATCTAAGAAAGAAAACTAATATTCTCCACAACTTGCTCTCCAGACAAAAGGAATTAAGACCCCTACACATATTACATATAAATGCTCCGATCTAAGAAAGAAAACTAATATTCTCCACAACTTGCTCTCCAGACAAAAGAGTTAAGAACCCTACTCGCATTACAGATAAATGCTCCGATCTAAGAAAGTAAACTAATATTCTCCACAACCCTCTCTCCAGACAAAAGGAGTTTGGAACCCTACACATATTACAGATAAATCTCCGATCTAAGAAAAAAACTAATATTCTCCACAACTTGCTCTCCAGACAAAAGGAATTAAGAACCCTACACATATTACAGATAAATGCTCCGATCTAAGAAAGGAAACTAATATTCTCCACAACTTGGTCTCCAGACAAAAGGATTTGGGAACCCTACACATATTACAGATGGATGTTCCGATCTGAGAAGGAAAATTAATATTCTTCACAACTTGCTCTGCAGCATTGCATTATGAATCACTTTTCTACATATTCTCCATTGCGGATGGCAAATGATAAGTTCTTTCTTATTAATCTTTCTAGGATTATAAGTGAAGATAGATGTTTTGGGAATTTCAGTAACAATATAACATACAAGTACCAATGTTTTCAGCAGACCGACTGCATCGAGAAAGTCATTATTGTCGAACATGAATCTTTTAACTTCTTTATCAATCTGCCAATGCTATTTCATTAAGAACACTTTCGTAACCAAAGACTTGAGTTTTTGTACTTCTTTACGTAACGCTGCTATGCAAAAATAATTTCCATTTTCTAAATTTTGGTAGTACACAATAAATTAAGTGCTTTTGTTGCAACATCCTACACCACAGTAAGTTTCTATGTCTAAACAAATACTTAAACTATAAGATTGTAACTCACAGCCTACTGTAACAACTTTAAATAATATTAAAATCTTGTAGTTTAAACAATTTAAATAGATGAACATTAAGGTATTTGTGTATGGCAATATTTGAAACCAGACTCTATTGCCACGTGCGACTCTCGCACGAAGAATGTAATTTATTTTTAAATGTTAGAATATGTTTTTTTTTTTTTTTTTTTTTTTTTTTTTTTTTTTTTTTCTTATTTGTATGTCGCCATTTTTTTTAGTGTTAAATAAAAGTTATTGCTGTGTTCCATCATTGGAGTTGCTTCATTTCGCCAAAGAAGTGTTACACTACACTACTTCAGTGCTTAATGAATTTTCACTCAAACAATACTTTTCTAATAACTGGAAAGAAGCACGGAAGTTAAAATTTAGCTAAAACTATTATCAATTTCCATTGCTCGAACAATTAAAAATCTGATGTGTACACCACATTATTTCCTCGTACGGAATATTAAAGTATACGCATTTTTTCTTGCATTTCAAGTAAACTTATAGTATTGAATTAAATCTACTTCGTCGACAGCGCATAAACCACAATAGAATAATATGAATTCTTTAAAATGCACTCTATTTGTTTACCATAGTGACACTGTGACGCTAGGTTCACTTAACAGTATTATATTTCGTTTATATTATAACTCAGAATGCACAAAATTTGAATCATTTAAAGAATTATCCAATCGTTGCCACATGTTCTATTCAAGTACTATAACAAAGCTAGAATGATGTATAAAAGAAATTAAGCAAAAAAAAAAAAAAAAAAAAAAAAAACACTTTTTCACAGACGATCCAGTATTTCTCATTCAATTAATTCAGTTCTCACTTCGCGACAAGTAAAATATACATAAAAATTCAAAATATCTGTATTGAAAATTACGAAGTAAATCTTAAACACTTATTTCCTCGAAAAAATTCCAGAAAGGATTAAGCATGATTTAATTCACAATAATAAATGAAGGCGTTATCTTTGTTGTTGCGAAGCATAGTTAGTCTCTGTAGATTGGCAACAAATCTACTATTCTGCTGTTTCAAATATAAACAAATATGTCCGCCTGTTATTTAAAACTTAACCGCACTTAAACAGCTTTTAAATTGTTCATAATTGTACAAATATTGCTTCCAGATTTACGAAAGGTATAAAACCCTTAACCGGAAGATAAGAACAACATAATTCAATCATTTCTAAAGCAAAAAATGCACAATTTACAAACATAGTAAATAAACTGAGAAAAAGTAAAGAAAAAGAGTAAAGAAAAACTGAGGTCACTGAGCCGAGTATCAGAGTCAATATATATATATATATATATATTTATATACGTTTGGTGCGGCCGATTGCAACCAAAATACGAGGTGTACATCTACATGTTATAGCAGTCCTATATACAAACTTTCAACGTTCTGAGGCTACTCGCTTTTGAGTTATGCGAAATAGGTACGTACGTACATACGTTTGTACAGACGCCACGAAAAATTCTCTTCAGAATTCATTTTAAAGCAGTTTTATAAATTTTTTTTGGAGGAAACGAGTCTTTTATTCTGTCCTTACGTACAGATGTCACGCAAAAACATCGTTAATTGCATTCGGTAGCGGTCAAAATGGATATTTTCGTTGAAATATGCTGCCTGAAAGTTTTCGTGGTTACAATACTTCCTTTTTACTTCGTACAAGGAAATAAAAAAGAAAACACTTTGCAATTCAAACAACAGACATAAAAACTCAGAAACACAATGCATTTAAAAGTAATAAGCAAAGATTAAGTAGCCAGTTCATCCACTTAAATTTCAATCAATTAACTGTCTAAGCCTCTTTTAACAAATTAACTACTGTTTTCTTAATTGGTAATCACTTAAATGACTTATCCACTTAAATTAGTTCATTCTGCATGTTAATTCTTAAATGCACGATTTTTATTTTTTTTAATTTAATTCAAAATGCATTAGAATTGATATCAAATAAAACAGGTAAAATTCTAAAAAAAAATTTTAACTAAGTTTTTATTCCATTTTTTGAAAAAATAATATTGTTGTCAAATGGCTACATTATGAAAAATCAAGTATGGTAGGCAATGTATAATAACAATTGTATGTAATAATGCATACCTTATAAACTTGTTCAAACAATTTTAAAACTTTGAATACCTCAAAATAACAACAAACACAAAATCAAAAATTCGTAATTGCAAATGATGTCCACACCTTACACATCGACTTACAATAATGACTGGTATTTAATCCTGCGAACCTTAAAGGTATATGCAGGGCTTATTGAAACTACTAATTGATTTAAAATCAACCACCATACTGTACTCGTTACTGGCCGGAAGATCCATTAACCTCGCCAACAAACTAAAATACTTTATTAATGAAACAACTTGTTACAACCAAAAATATAATAATATATAATTTTTAATCAAATTAAAATTAACATATTCCTAATTTAGGGAATAGAACACTTTTCCATATAATAGTACAACATATAACAAATGACATCCTTGTCGTAAAAAGATTATTTGTACAACAATGTATAATCTAATATAAGTTTTTAAAATACACAGAGACCTTCCAACAAAATGAATAACTTTTCAATTTGTTTTTAACATTTTTAAACATAAAAATTTACAATTGTCAATAATAATTCACAATCCAAAATTATTCACCATTTTTTTCTTTTTTCTTTTCCTTCCTTTTCTTTTTAAAAGAACATTACCCATAGTCAGTTCTTCTTATTATAAGATCCATTTGTCTTCTAAAACAGAAACAATTTTTATCTAAGCTTGAATGCTTACTTTCTACATCTAATTTATATTTATTGTTCGCTTGTACGCAATTAATGCATTCAGGTTCATTTTTGCATTCCCAATAATTGTGTCCTTTTTTCGAACATTTCCCACATACCAAATGTTTATCACATTTACTTTGAAAATGACCATACTCTTGACATTTAAAGCATCTTACAACATTTAGATATTCTTTTACTGTGATTCTATACCATTTCAAATTAATTTTATTTTGGTTCATAATCGGACCAGACTTATCTGGTTGAATATTTGCTACCCAATGTACTTTTTGATTTTTAGCTTTTATTTTGAACAAAAGTTCAATTCCGCCATTTTCAAATATTTGATTTTGTCTCTTAATTGCTTCCAAAATTTCACCTTTATCCAATTCTTCTTCCACATTATACAATATAATTTTAGGTTGTTTCTTTTTAGGAGCTTTTACTTGAATTTCATCTCTTAAAAGAGAATTCGTTTTTATTTCTCGTTCTAATGAAACAATATCTTCTTTTTTCGAACATTGTACAACCAATCCACCATTATTCACTTTTCTAACATTTTTAATACCAATCTTCAACTCAACTGGATCAATAATTTCTACCACTTTTGATTTAACTTCTTCAGAAGAAGTTTTCCTTTTTTACTTGGATACAATAGAACAACATGTTCTTCTATTTTCTTAGTTTTCCCTTTATTCTGATACGTTTTCTTATCACTTATTTTCTGCTGTTTTAAAACCTCAGCAAAAGATCTTTCATATTGTGGTTTCTTGTCCAATATTTCTAATTTTCCTTTTAAATTTTCGATCTCCAATGCTTGAGATACCAAATAACTAAACAACACTTCTTGTGTGTTAAAAACTTTCTTTCTTATTGCAATTGTAATTCTACTTGCGTCTTCCAAACAAGTCTCTAGCTCGCTAATTATAGTCCGAGCTTCTTCGATCAAATCACTTTGCACAACATTCTCTGTCTGAACTTTCTTATCCATTGTCAATCTCTTTTGGGGTTTGGATTTAGACCACCTCCCTTAGGAGGTGGAGCCCTCAGACCACGACAAGGTACCAAACCCCGGGAAGTGTTTCTATTGATTATCAAAATTTAAGTATAAAAATACTTTTCAATAATAAACGCTTTTCCAATTCAATCAAAATGAGCCAATAACTTCCCCTGAGGGGACAATAATGACTTACAATAATGACCGTTACACAGTTAGTGGTGCAACCACACTGAAACTTTCAAAACTATATATGCAAACAATATGTATTTAATTGATTACATTATGCAATAAGCTAAAATTTGTATTTTGATTTGATTTACATTCATTTAAGGGTTAAACGTGCGACTTTCTTCTACTTAAGAGCAACAGCGGCAGAGCGGTAATATTTCTGAACGCTGGTAGTTCAAAACCTGGAGAATGAGCTTGCCTAACGTGGGAGTTTATGTAATTTTCCCATGGAAATGAATAAGATTCCCGTGTAATATGAATAAGAGAAACTTTTCTCAAAAGCGCCCTCTACAAAGGCATCTCTCCCTTGAGACAGATAGCTCTAGTATACTTTGCTATATTCAAAATAAACCAAAATAATTTTCTGCATACAACAACAATTCAAATATGGCAAACATAACCAAAAGAACATGCTGAACAACATATTTTAAAGAAACTATTAAAAAGCAACAAGAATCAGCGTAACGAAGGTAAATTTAAAAGGATTTACGGTTAAATAAATTTGTTTTGTTATTGATGTTCTTTCTTTTATCTATTTCTTTAACTGCACTAGAGAAAATGATGACAAAGATACATGTGCTCTCGCGAGAATAATAGACCAGCAAGGTCTAGAAGGTTCCAGCTAAGTAATAAAAAAGCAACCGACGCCATCTATTGACCTAAATAGTAATGAAAAGCAATTCAGAAATATTCAAAAAAGAAATAAAGGTAAGTTAGTATTGAGGCCAGTATTCAAGAACCGAAAGATTCCTTTTAGTTAGACTCTCATAAAAAATGTTGTACTTATGGCCAGCTGTGTGTTTCCAAGTACTCAATAAATTTAATTTCCTTGGAAATGTAGAATCCAAACGAGCAGCAAAAGAGAGAAGGAGGATACTTAAGTATTATCCCGTCGACCATAAATGTTGGCTAGCATGGAATCGTGGAAGTTGGTGGAGGTATCGGCAAATTTGTGCGAGTCGTTTCATTGGGATTCTGAAGTAATTGACACATCTTCATCAATAAACAAACAACATTCATTCCGCTTCGTTTTTGAGATATGTAAAAAGGCTTTTGTTGAATTCTTCTGCATGTTTAGGCTCTAAAATTTTACCGGAAGCTTTGCTTAGAACGCCACGCACGGAAACATCCTTCAAAAAACTGTTATTGTCTTGTCGGCCATGTTCAGCTGACCACATCTTGTTTATTAATGCATACATTTTTGATGACATAATCTCATAACTTTGGAAATGATCCACTGCTTTCTATTTTGTAGAATTAAGGTCCCAGATTTTAATCACCTTTTTTTTTTTTTTTTTTTTTTTTTTTTTCAAAATGCAAGGGAAAGAATGCAGCAATAGCAGTTAATTGATATCCTTGTTCATAAAAACAAAAGGTGGCTTGTCAAAAACCAGTTGGTGTTATATGAAACGATCATCTGTTCTGTGTGCATTCAATCTATTGCCAACCTGTACGCACGAAAGTATATGTACAAACTAAACTCAGTGGCGCAATAGCCCTAGCGGGCAAGTAGCCCTAGGGGGGCCGAAATCTGCTTTCTTGACCGTGGGCCGCGGGGTGCGTAAGTATATGCCCTAAACAAGTGGTCAGCTTGTCACAGACCCCCCCAGCGCCCAAGCGAACTTGGTACTCAATTTATCGACCCAAGGGAGAGAAAGTAAGGGATGAGAGGCTGGGTCAACCTTGCCCAGCTCGGGGATCGAACCCAGACATGTGGTGCTGCAGCCCGATGCGCTAGCCACTGCGCCACCGGGCACTATATGTAGGCATTGTATATACAGGGTGGTTATAATTAAAGTTCCACTTTGAAACTGTCATAAAACGAAAACTACTGGACCACATAATTATCGAACTTGGTAATTTTTTAAAGGAGGTCATAGGAATTTATCATCCGCGGAAAAAAAAAATCAAAAACTCACCACCAGGAGAAAAAGGGCGCTGTATGCAATTTTGTTAAACGAAATAAGACACGAAGACATCGGTTTAAAATGTGTTAGTTTCTGAAAGGTTTTACAAAGCAGGTTCAATGTGGCGTCCACCACTTTCCGAAAGCAAGTTAAATCGTATTACTGCATCCTCAACATTAGCTCTCAGCATAGCAGGAGGAACGCTACGGACATGTCGATGTATCGCATCTTCCAGTTACGCCAAATTGTGTAGACTGTTTGCATAAGTCATTTGCTTCTTCCTGCCGTAAGCCAATTACAAGCCGTTGCGGTTTTGCCTCATCCCGCAAACAATTCCGTTTTAGAAACGATTAAAACCGTTTGAAACCGATATCTTCATGTCCTAGGGCCGAATTCAGGCTTCAGAAATCACAAATTAGCGATCTGTAAGAAAACGATTTCGAGATGCGCACACTTTTGCGAGTGATTTGCGATCTCACATTTTCTAATCGCTAATTTGTGGGTTTTACGGAAGAATTTCTTTGCCACACGGATGGCGCACTCGACTTTTATCGCCTTTAACCCCCCCCCCTAAATGGTAAATTTGTTTAGGTAAACGTTTCTTAAGGGTATACAACATGTTAAACCCGTGTAACAAAAGGTTAAGTTAGATTCCGATTCTTACCTCGCTTAACAATATTGCATACAGCACCATTTTACCCCTGGTGGTAAGTTTTTGAACTTTTTTCCCACGGGAAATAAATTCCCTTGAACTCCTTTATACGATTGATAAGTTTGATAACATTTAGTGCAGTATTTTTTCTTTTGACCATTTCAAAGTGGAATTCAAAATTCAAAGTGGTGTGGTGTATTTAATTATGGCAAAGCACACTAGGGCTATCTGCCTAAGGGGAGGGATGCCTTCGTGGAGGACTTTCTAAGGGAAACTGGCTTGTATACACGTTACACATGCGGAAAACCACAAAAACACCCATGCAGCCAGCCCGTTCGTGGGATTCGAACCTTGGACCAAACTACCAGTGTTCAGCGACCTTACCGCTCGGCCGCTGGTGGGCCAAAATTCAAAGTTATATTATAGTTTTGCCTGTCTGGATACGATCTAAGTTGCACATTTAGATTAATTAGATTTCTTCAATCCCAACACCAATCATAATCAGCTATGGACCGGGCCAAAATGTCACAAAATGATCGCCAAATCTGACGAGTTTTGGCGACTTTTCTCCAAAATTTATCAACCAAAAATGAATCGCCATAACTGTCACCAGCTTGACGATATCTGGTCAACAGTGTTAAATGGATTTGCCCTGTATTCTTGCTTTTCCGTTAAAGCTTCACCTTTTTAGATTTTCATGTTACATTAAACCTAATTAAAAAAAAAATATATATATATATATATATATATTAAAATAAAATCTGAAATGTTTCAGATTTTAAATTACGTCCAAAGGGGCGTTTTTTTAACGTTTTGTGTGTTACCTTTATTTATTAAATATCATGCTCTTTGCACTTAAACCATAAAATTTAGTTCAATAGCAGTGTCGCAAAATAATTTTAAAATGAGCATATCTTTAGAATTTCCGATACACAGTTCGACGCGCTGGAGATAAAAAGGTTTTTTCCTCCCATAGAGTGTTGCCATTGCTCACTTTTAAATCGTTGAGGTTTGTTTCTCAAAAATTCGTTAAAGTTTTATAAAATATGAAATCGATAATAAATCAAATTCCAAATTTCTAATTTGGGATTTCAAATGCCCATATTCGCAGTAGGATTACGTCATTCAAAATTGGATGGCTCTAGATACCGTTGTTTTATCACAATGCGAGAAATATACATACATTATGCAGATTTTTCATTATTTAATTTCTTCAAATATAATGCAGGACTCTAACATTTTGTGGCAACAGTTTGAAAAGTGAACCGACATTTATTGGAGTCCGACGCAAAATGCCAAAATGAAAGTAATAGTCCTTTGGGACTCAAATCCCTTTGGACTAAAAAAAAGAATTTTACATATAATTTCATTAAAATTATTCCTATATGTACAGAATTCGTAATGATATGATAATTCTGAAATTTATTTCCTCTTCGATTTTGATATCCCTTTTCTCCCTATATTTGATATCCCTTCTCCCTACCCTAAATTCGTCGTTTTGGTGAAAATTTTCGAAAATTTTTTTATTTATTCATTTTATAGGCCATATATTTAGGTTTCCAAAAATGCTTTATTTTTGTGTTTACGATAAATAGAAGCAATGTTACAGTATAAAAAGTAAAGCGGAAGTGAATTTTTGGATGCCGGAAGTTGGCATTTAAATGGTTCTAAAAATGTAAACAATAAGTTTAAACAACTATTTTCTAATTATTAACCAACATAAAAGCTGTAAAAACAACACATCTTTCACTGTGTGACACTTTGCTGATAAAATGCCTACATGGGAAGACTCAAAACAATAATGAGTATTTTAATAACCTTTTGAGGTGTATTTTACCTAAAGAAACTTTTGTCCAACTGAAAACATTGCTTTTAGGTGCAGATATTGCTGTATTATTGTTTAATTCAAGATATTTAGGACTTTTACCTATTTTCAGGTATATAGAAATAGAAATTAATCCCATTATGCTTGAAAGCTACGTACATGGGAATAGAAAAACAGCGAATTCAGAAATAGAAACGCCAATCAAAAACATCTACAAGCAGCAAACTTAACCAGTAAAATGCTAAAAGAAAAGTCAAAATTAGTTAAGAATGAAGTAAAAGAGGGCCTAACATACAAATACGGCGAGATTTAAAGGTCTAAAGTGACTACAAAATTTTTGGTGCTGTATTAAAATCTTTAAATGCATTTTCTGAGAAATCGTGTTTATCGTTACTTTTGATTGCGATTATATTAATTTCTCAAAATGTATTTAGAATATTGAAATGAAATTTTGCCAAAATGTTTTATTCATCTTTATCTGTGTTCTGTAGCAAAATCTGATCTCTTTGTATTTATTTATTGATTTTATTGACAGTATTTAAAAGAAAAGAGGATTCTTTTTTTTGTTTAAATTTTGAGTTTTTGAACCAAGTTTTGAATATTTCAAAAAATTTTATAAGTACTGCAAATCTTTTTCTACAGAACACAGGTAAGTATGTTAATTATATACTGTGTAAAGATTAAGGAAGAATCTTCATTAGAATTTATTTTAGGAGATCTGGCGTAAATGAAAATTTTCACTAAAATTTTACTAAATATTGTCTATATTTGAAAAATTAATGGAACGTTCTATAAAATTCCATTTAAATTCATAGTTTTATATCCCATCTTACTTGATTGCGATTATATTAATTTCTCAAAATGTATTTAGAATATTGAAATGAAATTTTGCCAAAATGTTTTATTCATCTTTATCTGTGTTCTGTAGCAAAATCTGACCTCTTTGTATTTATTTATTGATTTTATTGACAGTATTTTAAAGAAAAGAGGATTTTTTTTTTGTTTAAGTTTTGAGTTTTTCAAAAAATTTTATAAGTACTGCAAATCTTTTGCTACGGAACACAGGTAAGTATGTTAATTATATACTGTGTAAAGATTAATGAAGTATATTCATTAGAATTTATTTCACGAGATCTGGCGTAAATGAAAATTTTCACTAAAATTTTACTAAATATTGTCTATATTTGAAAAATTAATGGAACGTTCTATAAAATTCCATTTAAATTCATAGTTTTATATCCCATCTTACTTGATTGCGATTATATTAATTTCTCAAAATGTATTTAGAATATTGAAATGAAATTTTGCCAAAATGTTTTATTCATCTTTATCTGTGTTCTGTAGCAAAATCTGACCTCTTTGTATTTATTTATTGATTTTATTGACAGTATTTGAAAGAAAAGAGGATTTTTTTTTGTTTAAATTTTGAGTTTTTCAAAAAATTTTATAAGTACTGCAAATCTTTTGCTACGGAACACAGGTAAGTATGTTAATTATATACTGTGTAAAGATTAATGAAGTATATTCATTAGAATTTATTTTACGAGATCTGGCGCAAATGAAAATTTTCACTAAAAGTTCACTAAATATTGTCTATATTTGAAAAATTAATAAAACGTTCTATAAAATTCCATTTAAATTCACAGTTTTATATCACATCGTACTCAAAAACATGTGTGTTTAGTTAAAATTTTATGTATTTAAAAAAAGGGCTCCGTATGTAGGCACATACCCTAATACTCTTTCTGAAATTTCCTCAGATCTCCAATGGTGAGAACATATCCTGTCAGCCTCGGGGTATATCCCGTAAGCAATGCCTGCATTGGTGTAGCCCTCAAAATATTTTAAGGCGTCTATTTACTTTTAGGCTAATGAGATATGTATTGATTCTGCACCAGTCGCTGCTACAAACGACTGGAAGTTTTACTTGTTCATTTATTAGGGATCCTTTCAATGAAAATCCTAATAGGAAGATAAATTTGAGAACACAGGGAAGATAAATTTGAGGGTAAATTGTCCGAAGGGCTTAAGCGGAATGCGATGTTCATCCCCAAACGCAAAAGAGATCCTTTGTCTTGAAATGAGGGACATCTGAATTGTAAAACATCCACTTAGAATGCAGTGATTAGGCTGATTTTTATAGCCGTAAGCCGCCATTTTGAAAGTTTACGCAGTTAGAAGGATAAAGCTGAAGTTTCAACTACAACAACAAACTCAATCTTTCAAATGTGTTTCCCGAGCAAAGAATTTTCATAATTCTTAAAACAATGCTAAGTAATTATAAATGTTGGCGAAAAATATGATTCGGTGATTCATAATTTTCGTCCCGAATTACAAGAAGCCTTGTCAATACTTATTAGTATTCAAATTTCTGGAAATGTTTGGATGTAATTAAGTTGCTTGAAGCCATTTCTCCTTGCCTTTCGTCTTTTGTCGATTCACCATACCATGTCATATCCTTAACTTTTATGTTCATTATTACAAACTTAAATTTTCAGATACGAAAACTCAGCAAAACAAAATCTCACATCAAAGTTTAAGAATACTTTTCTTAAAAAAGTTTTTTTTAAAGAATAAGCTTTTATTTAAAACTCACGATATAATTACTGAACTAAATGGAGCAAAATAATTTATTATGGACTTTAGTGGCAGCAGTAGATTAAGGGGACTCATACATCTTAAAACCCATAAGATCTTCGAATAAGTGACTGTTGCAAGAATTAGGATAACTTATTTATTTTAAAAGCAATTACTTCCAACTTTTTACAGCTGACTACATAATACAGCCGTTTTATGAAATAGTAATCAGAAAGCTTTTGTTGCCACAAATATTTTTTATAATTTATTCGCTTTGTGACAAACCTTTTAGTCATGTTTCCACCTTGCGCGCACAGTTTAAAACATTCTGTTGCATAATTTAATTCCATATTTAATACATAGCTTTTATAACATTTGGAAACTTCTGTGAACCAAAAGTTCTAAGAATTTCATGTGAAATTTTTATTTTATTGGGAGTTGAGTTTATAAAATGTATTTTATTAAAAAAATCGGTACTTGCGTATTATCGCAACCAGGTTGGCGCTATTTGTAACTTTGAGTAAAAAAGTATGAATAGAAAGAAAATGTACATTTATTAATTACAGATAATTTTTAATACAGTTTTTTATATTATTTTGTTTTAAAATATAAAATAGCAATTAAACCCTTCCGGTTTCGAATTTGAATAAGTTGAACCCTACTTACGGCTTTAGACCCTACTTACGGCAACCCTACGTGTTATACGTAGTTTTGTAAAAAGAGCATGTGGAGATTCACAAAATTTTCCTGCATTTTCGTGCAAATTTTTGTAATTTATTAGCAATTAAACCCTTCCGGTTTCGAATTTGAATAAGTTGCAGAATTATTTTTTCGGCGGAAATCTTTTGGCTATTGCTTTTAGCGCTGATTGAAAACCGTATTCGCCATAACCATGTACACGTCGACTTATTTTTACTTAAAAAAACATCCCAGAATTGCACAAAAATGGCATTGCGCACACTCTTGACTTTATCCATGTACACTGCTATTTTCTCATAAATTACAAAAATTTGCACGAAAATGCAGGAAAATTTTGTGAATCTCCACATGCTCTTTTTACAAAACTACGTATAACACGTAGAGTTGCCGTAAGTAGGGTCACCAAATTTGGCAATATGCGAATTTTGGCCTGGTTGCGTTAATACGTAAGTACCAAAAAATCTGTAATGTTTCCGTGCATAAATTTTTTTAATATTAAAATGTTTATCAGATTCTTGGTTCAATTAGAAAATAGTCCCCATACAAGAAATGCCATCCAATTTCAAGTATGTACCATTAGCCATTTTTAAAATATGATGCGCGAAAAGTGAAGAAAAATTTTGTCACAAAGCGGATTAAATTACAAAGATATCTGTGGCAACACAAACCTTCTGGTTACTAGTTTCCAAAGCAGATATATTATGTAGGCAGCTGTAAAAAGTTGGAAGTAATTTTTTTTAAATAAATAAAATATTCCAATTCTTGCAACAGTCGCATATTCCGCATATTCGAAGGTCATAAGGGGTTTAAGGTGTATGAACCCCCTTAAAATATTATCGTTACAGAACTCACGTACAATTTTATATCCCGAATACTAAAATGGTTGGCGCCTAAATTACGAAGTCTGTTACAAAGGTATTCCAGTGTCCTCCAAACTAAAAAAGGGTTGCGGATGATGACTCCCCCCCCAGGATTTGGCGATTGTGTCCCCTAAAAAAATTCCCCCTTTAAAAGGGGGAGTATATAAGGTATTTCCCCCACCTTCTTGGCGTGCCTTCATGATATAGTGGTTCTGCACGCTGGGCTGGTTCCAGAGGTCCACGGTTCGAGTTCCCGGCGAAGGCGTTGTTAATTTTTCATCTTTCTTTCTCCAAAAAATACTTAATTTAATATCTCTACAATATAAGCCATTAATCTTTATAAATTTATCAAGAATGCTACGCGGCTATAATCAGCGAAATATGTACTCTAATTAATATCCTTATCTTCTGGAATACAATATATATTCTAGTTAAGAATCAGTGAAAATACATTTAGTAAATAAATCAGCAAAATATATTTTCTTGTTAATATCGTAACATTCTCGATTATAAATTGCAGTGATTCTTATAGGAAATACACTTACAGAGTCTCATCTTCTTTGGAAACATAAACTGAGACTCAAAGCTGAAACCTAAGCAAATTATCGCTATAATTATGATAAAATAACATGCCAAACAATTAATAATTTAGAAGCCAAACAACACAAATCAGCTTTGTATGTGCAAATTTTCACAGTAAAAAAACCTGTGAAAATTTGCCAATATAACACCGATTTGTATTGTTTGACTTCTAAATTAAATTATCGCTATGTTTAGTAAGAGGAAAAGAAAAATAAGAAGTGTGTGAAAGACCCTTTTATTGAATTCAGAAAGTTTAACCCTTCTTGTGCTTATAAAGACAGCCAACATTTATGACGTAACTCAAAAGGTGATAAATTCAATTTAAAACTAAGCTGATAAGGTGAAAGTGAACCGGAGAAAGGGGCTCCCACACCTAGCTGACCACAGGCCGCCTTAACACTATTAAAAACGCCTCAACCTCCAGAACCGACCATCCGAGGAGGCGTCACCTCCCTCGGTCAACTCAGGGGGACTTAAAATGCCACAAAGTCTGGAAAATGTAAATCACAAAGCTTAATAATCACAAGTCAAAGTAATCACAAGTCAAACACAGACAAGTGTTACCCAAGGGAAGCCCATCCCCCTATGACAACCTGCGATATCAAACCGTGTAGCATCTCCACAACCAAGGGGCAGACAAGACCGTACCAGTACATCCTCACAAAGCCTGCAGCTACCACTGAATAAACAATGGTTTTAGTCACTGTTAACCAGAGAACAGGGTCTCCATTACCTAGCTGACATGATGTCTGCCTTACACGGATTAAAGCCCCTGCCTCCAGAAGCTATTTATTATGACTAAGCAGAATACGTTTACAGTGGCATACAAGGCCTTCAAGAACACAAGAACATAAGTAACATAATCACAATAGACCCTAAAGAAAGCATGTTACAAGTAGTACCTATAGCATTCAAATAATAAACCGAATATACTTTCATAATTTGTACTGAAAATACGAAATACTTTCAAAACTGAGTCCAACTAATTTAAATAAAAACTATGGTACAAACAAAATATAATACATCCATTACTGTGTTATACACAATTAATATCAATAAGATTCACAATTTCAAGAAGAAACATTCAATTTAGAAAAAAAATGCATAAAGATAAACACCTTTATTTATAAAAAATATCATGTTCTTTGCACTTAAACCATAAAATTCAGTTCAAGAGCATATCGCAAAATAACGTTAAATTAAGCATATCTTTAGAATTTCCGATATACACAGTCTCGCGAGCTGGAGATAAAAGTATTTTTTTTTTATATACAACGTCGCCATTTCTCGCTTTTAAAGCATTGAGTTTGTAAATCAAAAATTCGTTAAAGTTTTACAAAATATAAAATCTATAATAAAACAAATTCCAAATTTGGGATTTCAGATGCCCATATTCGCAGTAGGATTTCGTCGTTCAAAATTCGATGGCTCTATGTACCATTGTTTTATCACAATGCGAGAAATAGACAATCATTTATGCAGATTTTTCATTATTTAATTTCTTCAAATATAATGCAGGACTCTAACATTTTGTGGCAACAGTTTGAAAAGTGAACCGACGTTTATGAGTCCGACGCAAAATGCCAAAACGAAAGCAATAGTCCTTCGGGACTGAAATCCCTTTGGACTAATAAAATTTTTTCATATAAATTCAGAATTAAGAACCAATAACTTTGATAACTGAACAATATTATCATAAAATACACTGAACCTGAGATATTATTACAATACAAAACATAAATTTGGTTTAAAAACAAAACCACTCCAAGTAATATAAAAACTCTACATCAGGTTTGCTGGCAACGCGATAGAAATACAGTACAAGAATAATGCCAACATAAAGATATGAAAAATTTCCAATTCCAAAAACCACATTCATTCAAAAATAAGTCAAACATTCAAAAATAAGTCAAAGAAAATTATTATAAAATACTGCCTTAAATGCACATTTTACAATAGAGAACTCAAGTAAAACCAATCAAATTCACAAAAACAGGTCAACTATTCAATTCAGAAAAGTGCAAAAAGGTATACAATATAATTATTCTAGATTAGGTTTGCTGGCATCGCTAAGACAAATGCAAAACTAGAAAAATGCCGACATAAAATTTTACAGAATTTCAAAATCAAATACAAAATGCATTCAAGATTAAAGTAAAGAAAATTAATATAAAATAACTATCACGAATGCAAATTTTTATAATAGAATGCACAATTAATGCCTATCAAATTCACCAAAGTGAATCAATTCAATTACAAAAGAACGCATTAAAATATGCAAAATTATAAAATTGTTACAAAAATTTTCTGTTAAATTTAATTAACAATTACAAAACTGAACAAAATAATCATGATATATATGATTAAGAACGGTTTCAGTACCATACAAAAAATACTATGTGCATCACAAATAAAACCAACTATTTGTACAATATAAGAAAGTAATAGGCTACAAGTAACCGTTACAATTTATAAGAGCATAGATGCATTCAATTTCAGATACGTCTGTTCTATGTAAAACCATTTCTAATTTTAAATCAGTAACATAAGTAGTGGAAACTACAAAACTGAACAATAATAAGCATCAAACACACAAAGTTAAACAATTACCATTATACAGTAAAAATCTAACAGTCGCTGAAAGTCAATTACTCACTCCCAATAGAGATGATCTGAGAGAATTATTTACAGAAAAATTTAATTCCTGACAGAAAAGCATAATTTCCTTAAATTTCTTACTCTCACTAGAGTTTTTTAATATCATTTCAGCCCATTTTGGCCTGTGTTGATCTAAAGGTTTATTCAAGTGAAGGTTTTTAGTAAATGGACAGTGAAAGATAAAGTGTTCAGGGTCTCCCAACTCCCCGCAAGAACAAAGCTCAGTCGTACGTAGTCCAAATCGAAAGAGATATGTATTAAAAAGTCCATGACCAGTGAAAAATTGAGTATAAAAATTCGATGTGCTTCTTTGACTGAGTGAAACTTTTGGAAAGAAAGAGAAGACTCGTCTTCCTGTAGAGTCATTAGTCCATCTTTCCTGCCATTTCACAAGCAGTGTATTTAAAGTCTCGCTCTTCAAGTGTGAAAAAGGCAATTTCGTTGGATTTTCAATTCCGTTGATATCATTAGCAGCCCATTTAGCTAAAGTATCTGCTTCTTCGTTGCCCAGTATGCCAACATGAGCTGGCACCCAGGTAAGAAGTGGTCTTTCAGTGTGATGACTGTTAATTTTTCTTCAGAAGTGGAGTCTGTTTGGACATTGAGGTTTCCAGTATACTGGGATGGTCAGTCCCAGTCGACCCCCTAACGATAAGGTGGCGCTTGCATGTTACAGAAATTGTATTTTGGAATACACCAAAACATCATCATTTATCGTCATTCGAAGACATTTTGGAATGAAATTTGGTAAAGAACCACCGCATCGTCAACCTATTTGAACAGTGGATGAGGCAGTTAACAAAACCAGCCAAGAACGAACAGCAGCCAAAATCGAAGTGGTTGAAAGAATTCGTGAAACGTTTTTACGACACAAAACCAACGTGTTCTGAACTCAATGTGCCTCATGTAACGGTTGCCCCCCCTCCAAGACTTACAACAACTGAAGTGTCCTAATCTTTAACAAAAGATATTCTATCACGACTGGGACAGAAACTGGAATACTGCATAGATATACGCCTTGTCAACGGAGGGAAATACATAGAACATCTATAGAAACTTGGATAAGGTATTTACTCTCCCTCCTTTCTTCCTGCCTTCGTGTTGTAACGTTTAGCACAACTCGGCGCGTATTCGAGAGGTCAAAGCTCAAGTCCCGGTGAGGGCATTGCTCATTTTTCACATCTGAAGCACTGAAAGAATGCGCGGAAGTTGGCTCAAACTTAATATCAGCGTGACGAGAATAACTATTGGCAAGAATAACGCAACGCTGCAGACAGCCTGCTATCAAGAGATTCAAGGAGTAACGTGGCCTGGGCGTTTTCGTGGTTTTCACCCATGTGTAATGTGTATATGATCCAATTTCCCGTAGAATATCCTGTCAGTTAAACAGCAACCTGTTTTCCAAGGTAGTCCCAAAGATACTGTATCGGCTTCAGGTCTGGGATTAAGCTGGCCATTCCAGCCGCTCCATACCTCAAGATATTCTTCGGCTAGCAGAACTTGGTGCGGTCACGCATTATCATCCATTATAAGAAATCCAGGACCAACAGCAGCGGAATATGGGCGGACATATTGATCAAGGATCTCGTCTAGATATCTCACACCGGTCAAAGTTCCTCCATGGAACACATGCAGGTCAGTGTGACCACCGAGAGACATCCCAGCCCAAATCATTATTCCACCAAGACTGTAACTGGGTCTTTCCACAGTGTGGGATTAGTTCTGTCTGGTGCGCTGTTCCTTGGAGATCAACTGACATCCTGAATCCCTCTTCAATGTGAACTTGGACTCGTCTGAAGCGATCAGTTGTCTATTGTTGACTGGTCCAGGAGAAAGGTTGTCTTGCCCAACAAAAACGGGCATCTCTGCATCCTCGGGTCAAGGGGCCACAAACAACTGGTCGTCTCGCATACATACCTGTATTGTGCAGGCGTCTGCTCACTGTAATAGCTGAGATTCCTGTTTTCCTGTTTCCACTAAATCATCTGCAAAGCGCTGAGGCAATGTTACTCCTACTTCGGGCGGTCTCCCGCAGGTGTTGTAACTCTAGGTCTGCCTGGAACATGTCTTCTAGACACAAAATCCTAGGATTCAAACTGATTTCATAGTTGATGGACTACACTACGAGAGACACTGAGGGGACTAGCAGAATCATCAGCTTTCCCACATCCATCCATTCGATCGTTCTCAACCTCAACGAATAGAACAAATGACTTCTCCTGGACAATTATAAACTCTCCTGAATATTGTCGACGAAACTGTAATAATAACTGCAGATCAAAGCTCGTGAACAAAAATTACAATCTTTGTCATTTTTCACCAGCTCCTATACAAGTATCCATTTCTATAAAATAAAAGTGGTAGCTTTTGATTTTGATACTATTTTTTTAAACTTCGTTACTGTTATACATATAAACTGTGAATTTAAACGTTACTGACATTCTCGTAATGGTGAGCTTTGGAAAACATGCTGTTCCTTAACTTTGGGAGGGCAGTGTAGTTAAAATAGATGCTGCTCTTGGATTTGCCTTCCGCTCGTAGCGATAAAAAAATTTAATATTTAGTAATATTTTCTGTTTTTGAAAGTTCAACTTAATTTGGTATTTCTAGTTAGCAGTCGTTTACATATTATGATTTAATTTACCATGCTAATTCATATTTTTTATTATTCATAATATGTTTACCACTATGATTTAATTTACCATACCATATCCATGCTTTATTAAAATTAATTTTACTAGCTTAATTATGTTCGGACATCCATAGATTCTTGAAATACTTCGTATTAAATCTATTCACGTTTTACAGGATTCCATTCAATCCATTCACGGTTAGTATGATCGCTATTTCAGGGCACCTGTGAGTAATTCCTCAGAAATATTTTTCTCGGGAACAAGCAGCAGGTGTCATCGTTCGCATTAAATACGCTTATGAAACACAATAATTAACTACAACATAAAAGATAAAACTTACTAAATAAGAATTTTATTAATTATTCGAATTTGTTTTAGGGAAATTGGAAATGATTCTCCGATACTGAAGCAATGATAATTCAATTTTTACTTCCTTGTACGAAGTAAAAAGGAAGTATTGTAATCGCGAAATGTTTCAGGCAGCATATTTCAACGAAAATATCCATTTTGACTGCTATCGAAAGCAATTTAACGATGTTCTTGCATGATAACTCTTACATAAGGACAGAATAAAAGACTCGTTTCCTCCAAAAATATTATAAAACGGCTGTAAAATAATTTCTGAAAAGAATTTTTCGTGGTGTCTGTACGAATGTACGGACGTATCTCGCATAACTCAAAAACGAGTAGCCTCAGAACGTTGAAAGTTTGTATATAGGACTGCTATAACATGTAGATGTGCACCTCGTATTTTGGTTGCAATCGGCAGCACCATACGTATATAAATATATTTATATACATATCCACTCTGTTACCCGGCTCAGTGATCTCAGTTTGTTTACTCTTATATGTTTGTAAATTGTACATTTTTTGCTTTAAAAATGATTGAATTATATTGTTTTTATCTTCCGGTTAAGGTTTTTATGCCTTTAGTAAATCTGTCTGCAATATTTTTAGAATTATCAACAATTTTAAAGTTGTTTAAGTGCCGCTAGGCCTTTTTTTTTATGGCAGTCATTGATTGTTTACATTTGAAACAGCAGACTAGTGGATTTGTTGCCAATCTAGAGAAACTTAGCTTCGCAACAACAAAGATAACGCCTTCGTTTATCATTGCCAATTCAATCATGCTTAATCCTTTCTTATTTTTTCGAGGAAATAAGTGTTTAAGATTTACTTCGTAATTTTTAATGCAGATATTTTGAGTTTTTATGTATTTTTGCCTTCTTGCGAAGTGAGAACTAAATTAATTGAATGAGAAATACTCAATCGTCTGTGAAAAACTATTTCTTTTTTGTTTTGTTTGCTTAATTTCGTTTATACATCGTTCTAGCTTTATTATGGTATTTGAATAGAACATGTGGAAACGATTAGATAATTCTATTCTTTAAAAGATATAAATTTTGTGCATTATGAATTATAATATGAACGAAATATAGTACTGTTAAGTGAATCTAGCGCCAGAGTGTCGCTATGGTTAACAAATACTAGAGTGAATTTTAAAGAATGCATTTATTCTATTGTGGTTTATGCGCATTCGGCGAAGTAGATTTAATTCAATCCAATAGGTTTAAATGAAATACAAGAAAAAATTCATATAATTTAATATTCCGTACAAGGAAGTCATGTGGTGTACACATCAAATTTTTTCATTGTCGTTGCGATGTATTCAGATTTCAATGATATTGAATTTGAAGAAGATGAAATATATGCTGCGTTAATCTATATCTATATATATATATAAGAATGTCTGTTTGTGTGCGTGTTTGTTCGTTATTAACTCAGTCACTACTACAGCTATTGTCACCAAACTTTCTACAAGTCTTTTCTGGGTCCTGGAAATGGTCGACGTTCTCTTGTTTTCTAAAAAAAAAGTCTAAAATCAGAAATATTAATTAAAAACTCTGAAAGCTCTAATTTTCGCCTTCATTATTCCGAGTGGAGCAGTCTCGCAAGCTGCAGATAAAAATTTGCTTTATTTCGAGCAGTGTTGCCATTACTGGCTTCAAATCGTAGAGTTTGTTAATCAAAATTTTTTAAGTTTTGCGATGAAATAAAAATAGCATTGTCAAACATTAAATACATTATTCCCGATTCCAAACATTCGTGGGAAGCCATTTCGACTGTTGCCATCTTCGTGCGACTTTAATGCGTCGAGATATTAATTAAAAAAACTCTAAAAGTACTAATTTTCGCATTCATTTTTCCGAGTGGCAACAGTGTCGCGCATTGGAGATAAAAGTCCTTTATTGCGAAAAGAGTTGCTACGGCTCGCTTTCAAATCGCAGAGTTTGTTAATAAAAAATTTGTAAGTTTTACAAAATCTATACACATAAAGACTGTGTGTTTGTTTGCGTTATTGATTTCTGATCAATTATAATAACTTTTTTGCCATATTGAATCGACTAAAATTGAATATAGGTGAAATATTGGATGGACCGTGAGCTTCTACGACCATTTGATTAGAAAGACAAAAATCATTTTTCTGTGGACATTTTTTTAAGTAGGTTCGTTATCGCATCAGACTGAAAAAATGTATGACTATGAATCGTATTTTCGTTATTAGAGAAGGATTACAGTTGTATCGTTCTCTCTGTTGTTAGATATATTACTCTCCATCTAACTAAACTGGCATTAGGTACTTACGCTAGTATATACATATATCTGCGTCATAAAGCCTTCGTTTCCATTATTAAACCATAAAATTCAGTTCAAGAGCAATATCACAGAGTAGTTTTAAATTGAGCCTAGCTTTAGAATTTCCGATACAGAAACTCACGCGCTGTAGATAAAAGTGTTTTTCTGTACAACGTTGGCATGGCTAACTAACGTGCTAGCTAACTAACTTACTAGCTAACTAACGTGTTCCAATTTTTCTACTACAGAACAGTTTTTGCCATTTTATTTATCATTCCCGCGTGGTTACGAATTAGTAGCAAATGCAAACCCACGCGGTGATATCACAAAATAGTCTTCTAAGAATTTCTAAATGAATATCAAACACCAGAAATGGAACTCGTGTTTGAATCAATTTTTAAAAGAGTTCCCTCTTTTAAAAATTGAATTTTAAATCTTAATTTTCTATTTCTGTAATGGAATAATATATTCCTTTAATCTTTACTACTTTCTAGACATGAATAATGAATGAATTTCCGTAACTGAAATAAATTATCTTTTGTAGTTAAGGATAATTTCACCATTAGCCAACATGATATGATCAGACAAATTAATGTTAATTTTTCTTTCAAGAGCTATTTTCTCCTAATTCCTGAATGAACATCTATCACGCAAATGACGAAAATATATTAATTACCTCCTTCGACAGGTCTGTGCAAAATTATTCTTTGTGTGTCACTGTCCTTTCTTAATTAGCAACTACTTTGTTTTCTTACATTTTGAAGTGTCTTAAATCACGACAGAGAATGAAGTAAAATTGCGATGAGTTACGTCTATTAGTAATTGCTTTGGGTAACCGATGGTTAATGATATAAGGTGAGAAGCTTGTACCTTTAAGCAGACGGCAGAGACTAATAACCATATTTCCTCGTGCAATTCAACCTTCCCCATATATTCGTATAATATACGTATTCGTATCATTATCTTAATTTTCTTCATTTAATCCGTTCGTTATCTTCATTTTTATTCAATGTGTCCAGTTTGTATTTTCATCTCTGTTTTAGTATTTCATCCATTTTATCTTCCCACACATTTATTACCTGAAACGTATATTGTATAGATTCTTCGTTAAGCTACCCGGACGTGACAACTGTTCTCACATTTAAGAAACCTGCCAAGCATTTAATTTCACCTTGCTTCTATTATTTACGTTCCAGATCATTGTCGTCGTACCCTACGGCTGACAAGTTCAATCTTTCGAAATCCGGGTCTTTTGTTCGCTTCCTTCTAGTTCGTTCCTCCGATTCACTCTTGGGAATCTCGGTCAAGACTCATTCAGAGGTGCTCCTGGGGCTTTACATAGTAACTGAGGCGGGCACATCACTCAGACCACAACGGGTCAGCCTCGGTACCGTCAAATATCGGCTCAATATCCTTCAGATATACGTATTCATAAATTTTTTTTTTTAATTTGACATTTTCAAAACATCAATATTTTAGTCACTTAAAACACTTCTGTAACTAAATATACATGTCAGACTTAAACTAAAAGTACATCTCTAACTAACATTTGTAACTAAACATGCGTAACTAAAAGTACATGTCATAAAGACGAGATAAGGTTTTTTAAGCTGGGAAAAGGTCTGTGTAACGTATCCATATAAGTGCATATCTTTGGTATTGCCGAGGGGATTGCAGTCGAAAAGGGAGGTGCACAACTGCATGTTATAGTAGTCGCAAAATTTCAAAGTACTAATCCTAATCGTTTTTGAGTTATGCGAGATACGTACGCACAGACGCCACGAAAAATTCTCTTCAGAATTCATTTTAAATTGGTTTTATTGGGGTGTGAAATTAATTTATTGCACATATCATATCCGGAAAATGAACAACATTATTTTTTATTGAACAAAGGAAAATTATAAATTTTTATGCAAAGCAAATATGAAATTAAGCTAAAAACGTATATAAAAGTCTCTCAATTGGTTAATTTTTTCCTCTCCAGCTGTCTCATTTCAGAGCTCACAAAAATCGATCACATATACATACACAATCGATACATACACAATCGATTTACCCTGCTTTCATTACACAGCTAATAACACCTAAATTTATGTGACTCCCCTAATGTATAAAAGTGCAAGACAAAATCTTAATCGAAGAAAATCCTCTAATCCATTACAGTTTAATCTGCAATAGATATGATATTACCAATCTACAACAGACTCATTACTTTGAGAGCTGGTTCTGAAGTGAATGTCATTAAACATTCTTAATATTCCTTAATTCTTAATATTCTTAATGTTCAAAGACATTTTTCTGACGGAAATAGAAGCATTTAAAAAGGTTTATTAACTGGAATAATTTTCAAAAATTTCTTCAAATAAAATTAAGTACATAACTCTAGGCAGAGATTGTTTTATAGATGACATTCGCGTCTTTCAACGGTCAAATTAAGGAGCTCCGTTACCTTCCGGTCGCGTGTATTTTTTCGCAAGTGAAAGAATGGAAAGTTCGCAGAAATTAAGTATACAGCTTTAGAAGTATAACAACTTCCGAAACTTTGATTAAAATTCAAGCTAGAAAAATAATTTATTCATTCAGAGCAGAAAAATACCACCTACAAATTTTACGGGAAAAAAAAAGGGTACTACTTTGGTAGACGGTTGCACGGATTTTTGGCGATTTACGTTGGCGCAATTGTTGGCGCGGTTTTTACAGTCGTCAGCCATATTGAAAAACGCCGTTTTTTACGTATTTCACGCATAGTAAAGTATTCGAAACTTAAAAAAAAATAAATATCGTTAAAAATAATGGATTAATTTTTTGTTCAAAACGTTGTTTTTCAAGATGGCTGGCAAATGTAAATAAATACATTTACTAAGAGTATAAAATGTTAAAGTAAGGTTAAATTATTACTTTCATATAATAGAATAAAAACACCGCTATAAAAACATTGCGCCAACATTTAATTGGAATAAAATATTATTTAAATTAAATATTGAATAAAAAATATCATACCAACGTTTAAAAGAATTAAAATTGTTCAATTAATTAAATTCAAATCCTTTAAAAATAAGTTTTATAGGATATAATTATTTAACATTAAAACATATGTGGCAATAAATATCTCAGGAATTTTTGAAAACAGTGTATTAATTTTTTAATAAAAATTGAAGTATACAATTATAAAGTAAAAGAAAAATATGTACTTACATTTTTTAAAGTATTTTACTTGTTGTATATTGATAAGTACCAGAAAAAAAAATGATCTCCATCTGTGATCTATGTCTATCGCACTTCATCGAAGAAGCAATTAGCGAGGTTTCCTCCAAAAATTTTAAATAAATTTCCTCTGACCCTTGTAAGAATAAATAAATCTTTGATTAGGAAAGCAAGGTTGGCCAAAATAAGGTCTCAAACGGCAATTTTTTTTATTCCGATACCAATAATTCTTGGTAATTACCAATAACAACTTTCCTATTCGAAACGGACACATCAGTTCGCTTTGAAATCTGAGGAATTCGAAGAGATGAATAATAAAATTTTAAAATGGCTCGGTAATGCACAAATATTCAGTAACCAATCAGGGAGCTGATTACATCACGCATAGAATTAAAATTATTTAAATAATCATTCATAATAAAATCGTATTTAAAAAAATGCAAAATTAAATTGTATTTTAATATTTAACAGCCATAAATAATGTTTAAAACATTAGATTAAATTTATAGATATTAAAATTATTATTTTTAAAATAATGTGACGTCATTCATTACATCATTCACAACATAATATCCATAAAATATCATAAACAATAAAATTTTTATTTCAAATAAAAATGCAAAATTAAATTCATTTTTATTATTTTGAAGTCATAAATAATATTTAAAACACGGAATTTATGCATAATTAAACGCATTATTTTAAAAATAAAATGACAACAAAGTATCGATTACCATAAATAACTTCTCCAGCAATGGGTTTAGTCCTATCGCTCGCCAAAAAAAATCGCCAAAATCCGTGCAAGCGTCTAGCAAAGTAGCACCAAAAAAAGAAATATACACTTGGAGGAGATAAACAAAATTTTATAATTAAGCATTTTTATCATTACAGTTCTATTACTGATAATATTGTTCCTTGCGTATAGGTTCAAAATAGATTGAATGCACCAACTCAGATGAAAAGTTAATAAAATTTGTTCTTATTACAAAACTAATAACAAAACGCAGGATATTTCTTCAAAGATATTCGTATAATATCAAAATGTCACAAAATATAATCAGTAGCTATATTTTAAACAACTAAAACGTTAAATAGAACACAATCCAAAGTGCAGAGAAAGCTAATCTTATCAAAATTTACAGCAGCTAAGTAAACAACAACAGCTCACTAAATAACTGAAATGAGATATTTCTGTCCGGCTTTTTAAAGCTTTTTAATCAGTCACGAGAAATTTCTGGTAATCTCTATTTTCTCAAGCTTTCTGGAAAGCAAAAGAGTAGAATTACGAGATATCTATTTATTAAATGTTAAATGCATGTGCTCCTGTATTTTTACTTTTCCGGCTCTTAATAAGTCTTGCGCTGCATTTTACGGGGATATAAAACAATTTTAATTACAGTTCTACTAAAAATAGCCAACTAAATACAAAATCCGTAACAATGTATTTCTTACTACTGTTCTGTTATCAGGACCGGATCCAGAAATGTATGTATGTATGCATGTACGCATGCATGTATGAATATATGCGTTCATGTACATATGTAAGCATGAATGTATGTGTGTATGTTACCGCGAAAGATCGAAGTTGGAGAATGTCGACTTTCACCGGAGAATGTCAACATCCATCAAATACGTCGGTGAATGATCGAATATTGCATTAAATTCTTGTACATTCGGACCCTCACCGGTGTATGTCGACAATCACAGATATGCACTGGTGCAGGTCGAAAAGAGAGGAGTATATGTACACGCTGTCATTTCAAAAGGAAGTGTTCCACAAATAAATGCAGTTGTAAGAGCAAGGGCCTCTTGTGCAATTCAAAGTGTCAATAGTTTGAGTTGTTGCAATAATAAATAAGATTTGAATCACATAATTTAGTAAGTTTTTAACTTCTATTATTTTCCTTTCTCATTCTGAATGTACTGTGTGTTTTAAGTTCTTATATTCTTAAGTTTTTATTTTAAGTCTCAAGTGCGTTTTATCGCGACTGAATGACGGAGAAGAAAATATAATATTCTTATACGTTCAACATTCACCATTAGTACATGATGAACGTCGAAATTAACCGGTGTAAGTCAGAAATAAGGGTATTTGGAAAATATTTCGGACGTACACCAAGCGATTATGTGAATGTTGACATTCACCGGTGAAAGTCGACATTCTCCAGATTTCGCTGTTTCACAGTAACATGTATACATAAACATATATATGCAGATACAATACGTACACACACGCGCGCATATATTCATACATTTCTGAATCCGTTAAAGCTCAGAATGTAATATGTGGTAACTGTATTTGATACGGGAAAAAATATGCATAATTTGATATTATCATCAGACTCCATTTTCACTGCATAGGAAAGCATACAAGATGAGTGAGTGGGAATCCCATTCACTGTCCGATGCAAACAAGCAATAGCGACTCGCTGGTTGGTCATTGGTTAACAGGCACCGGGATGCATCCATAATTGATCGAGTACTCACCAGCGCTGAAAGGTTGGTCCAGTATGACACATCCAGGCGTTCCAGACATTGGTTGTCAACACGTGACCCTGTACCTCACATTGCGAAACCTTCTCTCCACACACGCAAGATCATGCTCTGTATCTGGTGGACTAGTCGTCAAGTGATGCTCTATTAGCTCCTGCCAGTGGGTAAAAACATCACGGCAGGCCTGTACTCGCAGCAGTTGGAACGTGTGCATCAAGCACTGATCCATAAAGAGCCAGTATTGGTCAATAGTAAGGATCTACTCCATGACAATGCGATACGCATGTGGCTCTGAGAGCCAAGGACAGGATCCAGCGACTGGGCTGGGAGACACTACCTATCCACCATACTCTTCAGACGTCGCGCCAAAAGACTACCACCTTTCCCATTCCCTAGGAAACCATCTTCGTAAGATAACCGTCCCAGACATCGAAAAGACCCTCACGGACTTCTTTGCGCCCAAGACTCCTGAGTTTTACCGCGATGGCATCACACAGCTGGCCACTCGTTGGCAAAAGGCACTGGATGCCAATGGTGATTACTTTGAGAATTAGCGGTGATTATTATTTGCTTATGACTTTTTTTTCTGACTGTCCAAACCGGCAAGAGCTTGTTTAGTTACCTTGTAACAGAGACATTTGTACGTAATACAGAGGCTGTTCAAACATTTTTTAGACGATGTATATTGTATTCACAAAACTAAATTACATAAAATTCTTGTGTTTTAAATGTTCTATTTGACATTCCTCATTCTGAACTATCTTTCGACACCGTAATTCCAGGATAATAATGCCTTTTGAAGTGGCAGAAGAGGTATTCTATCCCATTCCTCCCGAACAGCTTTCCAGAGTCCTGTTAGGTTTTGGGGACAACGTTTGGATAATGCAGTTTTTAAAAGTCCGAAAGCGCAAAAATCCATAGGCGACACACCGGGGGATTGTGTAAGGATATCAGTGAAGGGAATGGCCTCGATACCAGTTTTTTGTTCCATTTCTTTTAGGTAATTTACAGTGGATATTGACGTGTGACTGCTAGCTTTGTCCTGATGGAGTCTCACAAATGGATTGCACTGTGCGTAAAGCGATGATATTTCATTCAGAAAAATTGGCGATAAAATATGTTCCTGATAGTATTTGGAGTTAATCTTGACATTTTTTTGAACTCTATTTTTAACTTGCCATTATAAGAAAAACCAGCAAAAATAATGAATCCCTTAGATAAACTTTCTTTCGATTATTTGAACCATGTAGTTAAATTTTTTCCATTCTTTTATGATAATAAATGGCTCTTTTTTTTTGTCACAATCATTTAAATACACCCATGCTTCATCTATTGTGACAATTGTTTTCCATTTTTCTTTGGATAAGTGTTTCTCATATAGAATTCTGCAGCTTGTCCTTCGTTGGGCGATATGCTTTGGAAGAAGACGATGCACATTGCGTTTTTTCGCTTTAAGATTTAAATCAACGTTTATCATTTTGTTTACAGTGGGCACCGAGCATTTTAATGATTTTGCAACTGTCCTTTGACTAGGGGGCTCCAATTTGACGTTTTTTTCCTTTTTTGTTGATGATATTACCTATCGACGCTTTAGATATCACAAAACCATGACTCTCACGTCGTTTTTGGATAACGGAGTATGCATATTTCTCTTCGGAAAGAACGTGAATGTAGCTTCGAACCACTGCTTTGTTAAATACGCCATTTTGAATAAAAACAAAACTTTTAAGCCACAGACGATCATAGTACAATTGCAATTACGTCTTTTGAAGCAAACGATCTTTTATTACCGCTTACCAAAATCGTCTAAAAAATGTGCGAACAGCCTCTGTACCACTTTTTCCATTCCCTGGAAAACCACCGAGGGATAACCAGCTAGTCATCGAAAAGACCCTCAAGAACTTCTTTGCGCCCAAGACTCCTGAGTTTTACCGCGATGGCATCACACAGTTGGCCACTCGTTGGCAAAAGGCACTGGTTTGCCGATGGTGATTACTTTGAGAATTAGCGGTGGTTATTATTTGTTTATGACTTTTTCTTTTTGACTGTCCAAAACAGCAAAAGCTTGTTTGGTTACCTTGTAACATAGACATTTGTACGTAATACATGTGATTTGAAATGTAAACTTATTAATTAGATAAAAGTTGTTGAGAGCTAAGAAGACTGTACGATATGAGAAATGCATTTTCCAAAAAATTTCAAAAATCTTCAAATGAAAATTTCGTCTTGCATATTGAATGCTTTTGTTCTTCGAGTGGATAGAGCGTCCACCATAATCGTTAACAAAAAGATTAAATTAAAAAAAAAAAAAAAATACTTTTCTAACCTTTATGCACATTTTCTTGTGTTACTTCCTTTTCCACGAGCTTAGCAAAAGGGAGAAATTCATGATTACGATTTTAATATTAAAATGCGCTTCCAGAGAAATGAGCTTTTTACAAATGCAAACAAAGTTATTAGTAATTCAGAAGAAGGAAGAACTGCAAATGAATTCAAGAAAACGAGAAAAAGTAATAACTTATAAAAAACACGATGATTAATTACTTTGGTGATGTTTCTACAAATCTTAGGAGACAAAGTATAGCGATTTAGTTTACAATGAATATTTTTTTAATGTGAGCACAATATCTGGGAAACGAAATAATTATTTTTTAATAAAAAAAAAACATGAATAACATAAAAATGGCCAAAAAAAGACATCTCATTTTTACTTGGAAAAAAATTGAGAATATTTATTATAGCTTTTCGACATGTTCAGCGTTACCGTTTTCTTCCTTGTATGAAGTACAAGATTATTGTAATCGCGAAAATTTTTGGGTATCATATTTCAACGAAAATATTCATTTTGACCGCTTTCGAATGCAAATTAAAGTTTTTTTTCGACACATCTGTATGTAACGACAAAGGACACTTTTTCCCGAAAACTAGTTGCGTAATGGATTTAAAATGGATCCAAAAGAGATTTTTTGTGACATGTGTACGTACGTAAGTATGTATCTCGCGTAACTCAAAAACAAGTACCCTCAAGAACGTTGAAATTTTATACATAGGACTGCTATAACATATAGTTTTACACTTCCGTTTTTGGTTGCAATCGGCGGCACCAAAAGTATATAAATACGTATATAATATATATATAAAAACATAAAGTAAAAAATTTAGAACTAATATTTCACAAAGACCAGACATTGAATTCAGATTTAATAAATTCAAATAATCATATAAATGCAGCTTAATGCGCGAAAATGCTAGGCATGTTTACATTTTCTTTTCAAAAGAACTGTTATGTAACTAAATATATACCCACTCTGTTACTCTGTTCCGAGAGCTCAGTTTTTTTCTTTTTTGTTCTTGTATGTTAGTAAATTGTGCATTTTTTGCTTTAAAAATCAACTATGTTGTTCTTATTTTCCGGTTAAGGTTTTTATGTCTTTATATAATCAGTATACAGCAGTTGTAGAATTACCAACAATTTAAAAAGTTGCTTAAGTGCTGCTTAGCAGAATAGTGAATTAAGTCTTTTTGCACCTTCAGTGTCTTTTTGCCGAGTGGCACCAAAAGTAAACTTTTGCAGTTTTGTGCATCGAAAACTCTGCCTTCCGGCGAATTGCTTGTTTTTGAGGAGAAACTGTAATTTTTATTGTTAAAATTTTTTTAATTGTTTTAACTGTATTTGATATTTTATGCTTTTGTGTATTTTTTAATTTTTAATAAAAATATTTTGAGTTTTTAAGTATTTTTGCCTTGTTGCGAAGTCAGAACTGAACTAATTGAATGAGAAATATATCTCTAATGAAATTCGAGGAAATAAGTTTAAATGAAAGGCATGGAAAAATGCGTATAATTTAATGTTCCGTGCAAGGAAATATCAGGTTTTTTACTTTTATTTTCGCAAGCGCTGAGTTTGGGCTTTTCTACATTTTAAAAATTACTTTTTTTAATATGAAATATTAATTTTTATACGTTTCCCAGGTCTCAGTCTTTAAATTTAAGAAAGTTTTGCGCTTATTTTAAAAAATAAAACACAAAACCTTTCGCTGCAGTGTACGACAAAAATTGGCCGAAATATTTCGTATCAAAGTCGCGAATCATACTAGCACGCACATACAAAAATTGAAGAACGAAATGGTTGCTCATGTATGTAACTAAAAGTATCGAGTTAGAAAAACATTTTTGACGTAAGGAGATTAAGTAACGAGCACTTCCATGCAGATTATTATAAAAAGTGATGATCAATATATATATATATAAATTTGTTTAAATTTAAATATATATATATATATATATTTGTTAATAAAAATTTTAATCGTAGAATCTTGTAGAATTCGTGTTCCAGAAAACACTGGCAGGCTTCAGTATTGACATGCAACCAACTATTAATGCTACTTGCATTAATAAAAAATCTGACGTGTACACCACGTGACTTCCTTGTACGGAATATTACATTATACGCCTTTTTTGCTGCATTTCATTTACACATACTTCCTCGAAATACATTAGATATTCAATTAATTAACATCTGCATTAAAAACTGTAAAATACAGAACATTATAAAACACCAAATACAATTAATACAATTTAAAAACATTTAAAATTAAAATTAGAACTATGCAAAAGCAAGCCATTCGGCCAGCCGAGCAAGATAGCAAACTTTTCGGTCCAAAAAATGAAGGTTTACTTTTGATCCCACTCGGCGAAAAGACGCTAAAAGTGCAGAAACTGACTAATTCACTGTTCTGCTATGTTTCAAACATAAACAAATATGGCTGCTATGCTAAAGAGGCTTAGCCGCTCTTAAACAGCTTTTAAATTGTTGATAATTCTACAACTATTGGTTGCAGATTAACTAAAACCCTTAACCGGAAGATAAGAAAAAGATAATTCAATGATTTTTAAAGATAAATATGCGCAATTTACCAACATATATGAATAAAAACACTGAGCACACGGAGCGAAGTAACAGAGTGTGTACATATATATATATATATTTGTATATTTTTAGTCCATCAGATTGCAACCAAAAAGGGAGGTGCACAACTACATGTTCTAGCAGTCCTATATAGAAAATTTCAACGTTCTTCGGCTACTCGTTTTTCAGTTATGCGAGATACGTATATACATACGTACGTACGTACAGATGTCACGAAAAAAACCTCTTTTGAATCCATTTTATATCAGTTTTATAATTCGCTTGAGGGGAAGGTTCGTTTTGCTTCCTTTACTTCGTGCAAGCAAACAAAACTGAAGATTGCTCATACTTTGATGAGTTTTGTACGATTAACAGATTATGATTCTTACGTAATAAAACTTCATGAGAATATAGTAAGCCCTCGCCGAAAGCGGACTTCATGAAAGCGATTCTGCGCAAGGCGTTATCTTGGTTTTCTGCATTTAATTTGTCCAGTACAATAATTTCAGTTATAAGCGAGAATCTGCGAGACGTTGGCCGTGTCGCGTTTAGTCTTTAATGACTGGTTAGAAAATTTATCCATTAAAGAAGTCGAGCATTGCTGAGAATAGCAAAACTTGAGCTTTAAGTCCTCCAAATTCTCGATAATGCTCCAGGGCAGGGCACTGAAGCAATAAACTTTAACATAAAGATTAAATTTTTAAAAAATAATTTTGTTACCACTTTTTACATATTTTTACCTGTGTAAAAATTTCCCAAAGAAATTTCCCATCATCCCATAATATATATTACGTATATTCCGGGTATGAAGCGCACTTTTAATACCAAAAAAAATCTGAATTGTTTCAGAGTTTGCGTCAGATAAAGGGTTTGGGTTTAAGTGATTACGGCAAAGCCTCGAGCCCCTATCTGCCTAGGGGAAGAGATGCGTCCGTGGAGGACTTTCTAAGGTAAACTGGCACGTATACACGTTACACATGAGGAAAACCACGAGACCACCCATAAAGCCATCCCACCAGCGGCCGAGCGGTAAAGTCGCTGAACGCTGGTAGTTCGGTCCGAGGTTCGAATCCCGCGAAAGGGGTGGCTGCATGGGCGCTTTCGTGGTTTTCCTCATGTGTAACGTGTATACGAGCCAGTTTCCCTTAGAAAGTCCTCCACGAAGGCATTCCTCTCCCTTTTCCTCGAGGCTTTGCCATAATCATACTCCCACACACACACATTATAAATGTCGGTTCACGTTTCACGGACCAACACTGCATTGGTCAAAGAGGTTTAAAACTTAGTTTTTTTGGCTGATATATAACGCTTAGCAAAACCGCTCAAAATGAAAACGACTCCAAATGTTGATAAACGCTAAACAATTTTTACTTCCTTGTACGAAGTAAAGGACGTAATGTCCCCCCCCCCCCGAAAAAAAAAACTAAAAGATTTTAAATTACGTCCAAAGGGGCTTTTTTTTTTTTTTTTTTTTTTTTTTTTTTTAACATTTTGTGTGTTACCGTTACTTATTAAATATCCTGTTTTTCGCACTTAAACCGCGCCCACCAGCGGCCGAGCGGTAACACTGGTAGTTCGGTCCGAGATTCGAAGCCTGCGAACGGGCTGGCTGCATGGGCGCTTTCGTGGTTTTCTCCATGTGTAACGTGTATACGAGCCAGTTTCGCTTAGAAAGTCCTCCACGAAGGCATCCCTCCCCTTAGGCAGATAACCCTAGTGTGCTTTGCCGTAATTAAATACACCACCACCCATAGAGCCAGCCCGTTCGCGGGATTCGAACCTCGGACCGAACTACCAGTGTTCAGCGACTTTACCGCTCGTCCGCTGGTGAACGAAAAGATAAAGAGAAATATTTTGGTTTACACACTACCGTTAAGCAACTTTTCGTACCATTGAATACCTTTAAACATCGGTGATACCTGCAGAGAAGAAACCCATGAAACTAAATGCAGTCTATTACGTGTTTCCTAAAACAGCATTTAACGCCAAGTAGACTGAACACCCATGTTTGGGGGTTCCTGACCAAAATATAACACTGGAAATATATTTTCATTATAATCTTTTATATTTGAACTCTGAGGACTGTGTTGAACGCGAAACAATCATTCTACTCCGTGTTATCTCCAAGGGCCTTTTAGGCTTCTGTTCCGGAAACGAATCCGCAGAGGGATATCATTAATGTCAAAGCTTTGGAAAGAATGGCGACGATTTAGTTCGAACGAAAGATATTTCCTGAAGTATTTTCGGATAATTATCCTTTACAATAAAGGAAGTCACTTGAACTACAATACAGTGTAAGGATACACTTTTTGTTACTGAGGATTAGTTATCGATTTTTGCTACCGAAGAGTTCAAAATGCGTGACTGGTATAGACCAAAAATTCACTGAATGAATACATTAAAATAGCACGTGGAATTTCTTTTATTGGTTACGGCAGGAAAGACTCAGTTAAGCTACATTTTTGTTTAAATTAAATAAATGGCCGAAACTGTTAGTTTAAAAGCGTTACTAAAACTAAGTTTCTAAACTAAAGATTCTAAAATGTTTACATACTGCATATTTACATACTAAAATCTTACATTAGCATACATAATTTCCTTTTATATTTAGGTACGACAGAAACTCTAAGATAGAATATATTACCAACAATAACCATAGGAATGTTGTTGCGTTCTACGAGTTTGTGGATTTGGAGTAATTGACGAAGAATCAGAATGCAATTTATTCGCTAGTTACACAGGAGAGATTCAAAGACACGTTTACAGTCGTATAAAAACTACGATAAACACTCTGAAACAACCAGTAAGACAGACTTCAGGCTACAACGATGAAGACAGTTTGACGGCAAAGCGCTACAGTACAGCTCCCGACTCGGTTCGGCCTCTTTTAAGCTAATCTCTGAACTCAAGAAGCTCTTCGTGATAAACTCAACATACTATTAGATATACTGGTGCTCCGCGTACAGACAGGATATTTATACCTACAGTCGAGAACATTCTCGGGAAAACCGGTAAGAATTTGTTCTGGAATGATCTTGCTCCGTCTATGGCATATCGCAAATTTTGTCGCAAAGTGTCGCCAAATCTGGCAACCCGGTATTTTCTTGCTACTTTCTGGCAACCCTAACCATGCTTTGTGGGAAAGCTATCTTACCGCAGCTGGGCTTTTTCGTAACAATGTGTTTATCAGTAATTTAAATAGTTTTAGTAAAATAAAGGTTTCGCAGTTTCCTGTTATCAAAACCTCCGGTCTTTAAAAACATGGTTTTTATTTAAATTTCTTTAAATATTTGTAGACATTTTACATTGCTCTCTTGTAACATGGTTAACCCTTTGCGGCACAGTCTGTCCCGTCTGGACACACCTAAAAATTTCCTTCTGTACGCACACAAAAATTGAATGAAAAAGCTTTTATAGCTTATTGTAGGTTACTCTGAATCTTCTTTATTTATAGTAGATGGCAGCTCAACACAAACTACTCCATATATTTTAGCCATGTTTAGTTTTTTAAGACCTTCATTTTTCAAGAAATCTTCCAGATTTTGTTAGGGTATAAAAGAAATTGTTTGAAAAGAAATTTCGATGTTATTTTTTGGCTGTAAGCTAATCTCCTTATTCTATATTAGTTTTAAATTTTTACCTTGAAATCTTGCCTAAAATCAAACGGCGAACCTTAGGTGTGCCCAGACCGGGCTCACCGATCATCTAGGACAACTGAGAGTCTGTATTCTTTGTTTCTCCGCATCTCATCGGTCAGTTCATTGACAACAATGCTCGTTTCAGCACTGTTTTCGGAGCTCTATTCAACCAGTGTGCCCACTTTGGGCCCACCCATATAATTAAAACGATAAGTGCTATCTTCACAAAATTTTACTTGTGTACTCCTCTAGGCCTAATTAGACTGGCTACCTTTTTTTTTTTTTTTTTTTTTTTTTTTTTTTTTTTTACTCCAACTTTAAAAGGTAGCGTGCCGAAAAGGATTAACAGCTATGTATTAGTTTTTGGCGAATTTAATTTGGCTCGCAAACAATACTCTGATTCACCTCAAAATTGTTCCAAAGCGTTGGAAAAGGACATTAAACTTCCCAACAGATTTCATCCACTTCCAATTTCTATAATTACTCAGTTATAATCGTGCTTTATAAATGGGTGCGTTGTCAGTCTAAAAGAGGATTATACGCATATCCAACCTTCCAGCTCTACCACTTCGAAAAGATTTCCCATCCCGGCCGATTTCTAGCCCATTCCCACTGTCCCATTCAGTTACTACAGAATGGGAAGAATCGAAAACTGTTTACTATTGCAAGGTAATGCCAAGAGAAAATAGCCAGTTCGATAATTTAACCTCCATCAAAATTTCACAGTAATGGCAAAAACCCAACAAAGTAGTCCATTGTTATAGCTTCCAGGAGGTCTGTTGATTTCATTATTTGGTGAGAATCAATTATGGTCCTAATCTGCCAACTGTCTGGTTTCCTAGTTCGCCGTTGAACTTACAAATCCGTCAAGTTTATATTTTACAGATACATCTCTCACATCCGTGAGCGGTATCTGGAAATTGCCAGAGATCTCAAAAATAGAATGATCGAGTTGATGGAACAGCTGATCATGTTACTTTGATCTTCATTAAACCTTTGTTGCATCATGTCCACTCTAGTAGACAAAAGTTTAAGTTTGTTTATTCTTCTGTAAATGCCTTAACAGATTCCATTCCTGTGTTTATTCATTCTTTAATATTAGACCTTTCAACTGTCGATCCTAGATGGCTATATAGCATCACTCACAAGCATTGCTATTTGGCACTACCAAGTAAAGCATTGCTATTTGGGTACGACAAGATAGAATATATTACCAATAATAACCATAGGAATGTTGTTGCGTTCTACGAGTTTGTGGATTTGGAGTAATTTACGATAACACTTGACGAAGAATCAGAATGCAATTTATTCGCTAGTTACACTATTTGGAAAATCGCTGCTACTTCTGTTTCCAAGTTAGTACAATTTCTCATAGTAAACATTATGTAATATTACTTACGTTTTCTTATACTGCCATTTTTTATTCATAATTAGTCATTTTAGACATTTTATTTTAAATGTCAGTTTGAGAAAATTGTGCAATGGGTAGATAAAGATATACCGAAAAGAGTGAATTGAAACCCAAATGTAATGCTTATCAAGCCCAAACATCAATGGAAATGTTTAGTTTGGCAAGGAATTTCTAGAACATTTGACATTTGAATCCAATAGGTACAGGTTACAAAATCATAGCAAAATGAATTCATTCACAATCGACGAAATGAAGGTATTTTGGGGGATCTGTATGTACATGTCAGTTGTAGATTTACCATTTAGAAGATAGTAATGATCACTGCAAACAAGGCAGGAAATGATTTCAAATGCAGTGACTGTAATTCGTTGGGAAGAGATTTGTATGCATGTACGTATATGCACTGTAGTGAACGAACTGTAGCAAATATTTAAAACGAAATTTGAATAAAATTAATTTTTTTATTATTATTACTAAGGTTATTTTAAGTAGAAAAAATACAAACATTTTCGTTTAACTTCTCCAGATTATTTGTATGCAACAAAGGGTTAAGCGTCATTATACGCATTTCGAGAACGCTATTTTGTATGCACATCTACTACAAACTTATTCTTTTATTGGATCATGATACGTATCAAAGAACTGCGAATGATACTACACGGACTTTAGCGGAATATGTCGTCAAAAATCGAAATATATTGGATTAGCTGTTTCATTTGGCATGGTGGATTAAAAGGAGAGTGCTGCCCTAAGCCTTTCTCATTACAGTTACAGATACTTAGTTCAAAGAGTGCGAGTACGTTTTGATTAAAAACCAAAATAAAATAGCGGAATACTATCTTCATTACTAATAAACAAAATTTGTGAGTAATTCTAAAAAAATAGAGCTTTAATTAGATTATTTCATTCAAATTTGAAGTTGTATAAAATAATGGAGTTGATAAATGTGTAGAGTCATTAGGTTAATTGGAAGCAGAAAAGATGAAAAATTTGCAACCGCCTTCTCCGGGAATCGAACCACGGACCTCTGGAATACGTGCCCAGCGTGAAACCGTTACACCACGAAGGCACGCTAGGGAAGTGGGAGAAATACCTTATATACTCCCCTTCATAAAGGGCGACTAGGGTTTTAAGGGACCTAGTCGCCAAATCCCGGGTGCGGAGAATCTTCATCCACAACCCTTTTAGTTCGGGCGCCACTTGTAGAGTCATTAGGTTAATTGGAAGTAAAAAAGATGAAAAATTTGCAACCGCCTTCGTCGGGAATCGAACCACGGACCTCTGGAATACCGGCCCAGCGTGCTACCGTAACACCACGAAGGCTCGCTAGGGAAGTGGGAGAAATACCTTATAAATGAAGTTCAAAATAGAATCTAAAATGCAGCTCTTTTACAAAGACTCCATTTTAAGCCCCATTTAGAAAACCGTTAACCGTTTTATATATTTAGCATATCGGTGGAGAAATTTTAGGTAAATACGGTAATTTAATTAAATCCGTGATATTACAAAGTTATTAAAAATTTAAAACCTGCTAAACTTTGCCACATTCCCGAATTTGACTTTTCCCTCTTTTTAAGTTTTTTTTCTTTGTTGAGTTATCAGGTTCAGTGTTTCTCCTTACTTGCTTGGGGAACATTGAGGAACCTGACTCGGAACAGGGAGCTTACTAAAGCTATGTTCAATAAATGTGGGAAGTAGACAAGATACACAGGAAGGGTATACGAAACCCTTTATTTTTCACTCTTTACAATAATTTCCGGACTTCGGAATACAGAGGCCAACTACTTGTGGTCTGAACGTAAGAATATAAAAATATTTAACTAAACTCTAACTTAACTTTGGAATAATAAACAAGGGCCTACGTAGAAGATTGGCCGTATATTAACAGGAAGCTGTATGTAGTACAGAGAACTGTTAACACTACAATACGTTTAAAATTATCACGAGGATTAAACCTCTGGCCTGGAAGGCAACCAGCAACCGAGTAAAACTGCTAAGGTAAGCGGCCTGCTTCGATTAACTCCTTCCTCTCTCTCGCTTGGCAAAAAGCCACAACTTAAGTACTTGGCGTTCGCCAGACAAATTTTGCATAAATAAGTTAACGCTTTTAATTCTGGCCGGAAGTAGAAAATAAGAAATGATAGTAAAGATTTAAAATAAAATAAACGTTAGTAAAACTTAAGATCCTTACAAAGTTAGTTATAAAAATTATTAATTAGAGTTTGAGAACTGCAAAACTTTGCTTTATTCTGGAATTTGATTTTTTTCTCGTGTTAAATTCTTTTTAGTCAAAAGAAATGTAGAGTCATTAGCATTTTTGAAGCAAGAAACATGAGAAATGAGCAAAGCCCTCGTCAGGGCTCGAACCTGGAACTCTCGAATACGCGCTGATTGCGCTACCGTTACACCTAGTTGATGTATTTAATTATGGCAAAGCACACGAGGGCTATCTGCCTAAGGGAAGGAATGCCTTTCGTCGAGGACTTTCTAAGGGAAACTGGCTCGTATACACGTTACACATGGGGAAAACCACGAAAACGCCCATGCAGCCAGCCCGTTCGCGGGATTCGAACCTCGGACCGAACTACCAGTGTTCAGCGACTTTACCGCTCGGCCGCTGGTGGGCCCGTTACACCTAGAAGGCATGCAGAAAGAAGGGAGAAAATACCTTACATACTATCCCTTTTTGTCAACTGCCACACCATGCTGAAACCAAAGGTTCTCGTCTGATCACCTTAAAGGAAAAAAGAACCTTTAAACCTTTTTTTTATAAAAACAACCTGTTATTAAAGGAGAAAATAACTTATATACTCCCTCTTTCAAAGGGCGACCGGTGATTCGTGGTGCCAATCGGCAAATCCTGGTGGTGAAGAATTATCATCCACAACCTTTTAGTTCGGGCGCCAATGTGGAGACATCAAGTTATTTTTGAAGCAGGAAACATGAAAAATGAGCAATGCGGTCGCCGGATCTCGAACCTGGATCTCTCGAATACGCTACCGTTACAAAACGAATGCATGCAGAAAGGAGTCAGAAAATACTATTTATAAAAATCTGCTATAAATTTTAATGTATGAAAAATATAAAGCAGTGAAAAACTTCGCTTGTATCTTTTTATAATATAAATGGCCAAAGAAACTCATTAGGCAAAAAATACAAACATCTGTCTTTGTACCATTTCTTTTATTCCATATTATATTCCGAGACGACTGACTAATGAGTAAATCGATACAAGTACGAAAATAAAAAGGGAAGAAAACGAAAACTAAAAAGTATAAAATCATAATAAAGAATAAGATATAAAATCATAATAGAGGAAAAGATGATAACTAGAAAGCAAAATGTGGGAGAAACCTAGATTGCCCAAATTAAATAATCCAGTTCAATGGAACAAGGCCGAATGTTTACGCTGCATACTGGAAGTTCCCCTGGTTCGATTCCAAGAGAACGGACTGGCTATTCGTAGTTTCCCCATGTTTAACATGAATACAAGCTAATTTCCCTTGAAATGTTCTCCACAAAGGTAACCCTCCTCTGAAGGCAGATGGTCATTGTGTGATTTTGCCATATTCAAATAACTAAACCTAACCTAACCAATCAAACACATAAAAGGCTCGCCACTGCTCGTGCTCTCGTGATTTTTTTCCATGTGTGTAACTTAAATAAAAGTTTTCCTCAGAAAGTTCTCCACGACAGCATCCTCTCCGATAGGCAGATTAGTCGTAGTGTGCTTTGCTATAATCCAGATAATATAACCTGATTAAAAAGCTTATTGCTTATTAGTCAGGAGCTCGGAATAACTTTGCAGAATTTTTTTTTCCCCATTTTAATGTTTCATGAAATCTAGAAATGATCAATGACAAGATTTTCAACCTGTGCTTTTTTTTTTTTTTTTTTTTTCGAAAACATCCATAAGTTCAAAATTAAAAAATTTAAGTACATGGTTCAAAGAATCGAAAGAAAGTTTTTCTAAGGGATTCATGATTGTTACTGGTTTTTCTTATAATGGCAAGTTAAAAATAGAGTGCAAAAATATGTCAAGATTAACTCCAAATACTATCAGGAACATATTTTATCGCCAATTTTTCTGAATGAAATACCATCGCTTTACCCACAGCGCCATCCATCTGTGAGATTCCATCAGGACAAAGCTAGCACTCACACATCAAAATCTAATGTAAATTTCCTAAAAGAAATGGAACAAAAAACTGGTATCAAGGCCATACCCTTCACTGATATACCTACTCAATCTCCCGATGTGTCACCTATGGATTTTTGTGCTTTCGGACTTTTAAAAACTGCATTATCCAAACGTTGTCCCAACAGGACTCTGGAAAGCTGTTCGGGAGGAATGGGCTAGAATACCTCTTCTGCCACTTCAAAAGGCATTATTATCCTTGAAATTGCGGTGTCGAAAGATAGTTCAGAATAAGGGATGTCAAATAGAACATTTAAAACACAAGAATTTTATGTAATTTAGTTTTGTGAATACAATATACATCGTCTAAAAAATGTGTGAACAGCCTTTGTACATGATAAACATTCCACGGATATGCTCTGGCTTGTTCTTTAGAAAATTACACATATTCACAGCCGCTTTACAAAATTATTATATACAAATACTGCAGTTGTTTCGTATTAGCAGAAAATATTCTCGCCATTTTGTCTCCGACAGAGGAGAATGTTTACGAGTAGCGCATGCGCATTAGCTAAGCGGTGCTGAATCGTTTTGTGAAAAAACTGTTTCTTTTGTATTGGTTTAATTTCTTTTATACATCATTTTAGATTTATTACAGCATTTGAAAAGAACATGTGGCAACGATTAGATAATTCTTCAGATGAGATAATTCTGTTAAGTGAACCTAGTGCCAGAATGTCGCTATGGTAAACAAATATAAGGAATTTTAAAGAGTGCATTATTTGTATAATAGGTATAGTATATTATTTTGTTGTGATTTATGTGTTATCGACAAGAAGTAAATTGAATTCAACCCTTGACAGAAAAAATAGTCAGAAAAGCAAAATCTTGTACAAAAACATTATTTCTATTCATTTAGTTTTTGAAAATATTCAGCATTAAAATAAAAAAAGGCTTCTCTTCATTATGGAAAATCTGATAGAAATGGATCTTCAAAACAATTTACATTTTATTTAACAAAAATGTCATATCATGGTTTTTTGCTACACATTATATGTGTACACTTTTGGTGCGGCCGACTGCAACCGAAAAGGGAGGTGCACAACTACATGTTAAAGCAGTCCTATATACGAGATTTGAGGCTAGTCCCTTTTGAGTTGTGGGACGTACATATGTACGTACTTGCGCACAGACGTAATGAACAAAATCTTTTCTGAAGCCATTTTAAGTCAGTTTTCCAATTCGTTTGGGGGAAAAGAGGCTTCTAGTCCGTCCTTACTTACAGATGTCAAGCAAAAACATCGTTAAATTGCATTCAATAGCGATCAAAATGGATGCTTTCGTTGAAATATGGTACTCGGAATTTTTCGTGATTAACCATACTTCTTTTATTTCCAACATGGAAGTTAAAACGATTTGAATTTTAAGTGTTTTGCTACCCACAAAAAGCTTTTTCTTTTCTAAATTTTTCCGAATTTGGACATTATAACATATGTATAGCCTTTATACAAGCACGGAATAATTGGATAATCGGTAATTTAACATATTTAAAAATTTCACATAAATGAAAGCAAAAATTATTGCTGTTGATATGATACGGGTATTGAAAATATTATAACATATGTATAGCCTTATACACGCACGGAATAGTTGGATAATCGATAATTTCACAGATTTAAAAATTTTACATAAATGAAAGCAAAAATTATTGCTGTTGATATGATACGGGTATTGAAAATATTATAACATATGTATAGCCTTATACACATTATAACATATGTATAGCCTTATACACGCACGGAATAGTTGGATAATCGATAATTTCACAGATTTAAAAATTTTACATAAATGAAAGCAAAAATTATTGCTGTTGATATGATACGGGTATTGAAAATATTATAACATGTGTATAGCATTATACACGCACGGAATAGTTGGATAATCGATAATTTCACAGATTTAAAAATTTTACATAAATGAAAGCAAAAATTATTGCTGTTGATATGATACGGGTATTGAAAATATTATAACATATGTATAGCCTTATACACATTATAACATATGAATAGCCTTATACACGCACGGAATAGTTGGATAATCGATAATTTCACAGATTTAAAAATTTTACATAAATGAAAGCAAAATTTATTGCTGTTGATATGATACGGGTATTGAAAATATTATAACATATGTATAGCCTTATACACATTATAACATATGAATAGCCTTATACACGCACGGAATAGTTGGATAATCGATAATTTCACAGATTTAAAAATTTTACATAAATGAAAGCAGAAATTATTGCTGTTGATATGATACGGGTATTGAAAATATTATAACATATGTATAGCCTTATACACGCACGGAATAGTTGGATAATCGATAATTTCACAGATTTAAAAATTTTACATAAATGAAAGCAAAAATTATTGCTGTTGATATGATACGGGTATTGAAAATATTATAACATATGTATAGCCTTATACACATTATAACATATGTATAGCCTTATACACGCACGGAATAGTTGGATAATCGATAATTTCACAGATTTAAAAATTTTACATAAATGAAAGCAAAAATTATTGCTGTTGATATGATACGGGTATTGAAAATATTATAACATATGTATAGCATTATACACGCACGGAATAGTTGGATAATCGATAATTTCACAGATTTAAAAATTTTACATAAATGAAAGCAAAAATTATTGCTGTTGATATGATACGGGTATTGAAAATATTATAACATATGTATAGCCTTATACACATTATAACATATGAATAGCCTTATACACGCACGGAATAGTTGGATAATCGATAATTTCACAGATTTAAAAATTTTACATAAATGAAAGCAAAATTTATTGCTGTTGATATGATACGGGTATTGAAAATATTATAACATATGTATAGCCTTATACACATTATAACATATGAATAGCCTTATACACGCACGGAATAGTTGGATAATCGATAATTTCACAGATTTAAAAATTTTACATAAATGAAAGCAGAAATTATTGCTGTTGATATGATACGGGTATTGAAAATATTATAACATATGTATAGCCTTATACACGCACGGAATAGTTGGATAATCGATAATTTCACAGATTTAAAAATTTTACATAAATGAAAGCAAAAATTATTGCTGTTGATATGATACGGGTATTGAAAATATTATAACATATGTATAGCCTTATACACATTATAACATATGTATAGCCTTATACACGCACGGAATAGTTGGATAATCGATAATTTCACAGATTTAAAAATTTTACATAAATGAAAGCAAAAATTATTGCTGTTGATATGATACGGGTATTGAAAATATTATAACATATGTATAGCATTATACACGCACGGAATAGTTGGATAATCGATAATTTCACAGATTTAAAAATTTTACATAAATGAAAGCAAAAATTATTGCTGTTGATATGATACGGGTATTGAAAATATTATAACATATGTATAGCCTTATACACATTATAACATATGAATAGCCTTATACACGCACGGAATAGTTGGATAATCGATAATTTCACAGATTTAAAAATTTTACATAAATGAAAGCAAAATTTATTGCTGTTGATATGATACGGGTATTGAAAATATTATAACATATGTATAGCCTTATACACATTATAACATATGAATAGCCTTATACACGCACGGAATAGTTGGTTAATCGATAATTTCACAGATTTAAAAATTTTACATAAATGAAAGCAAAAATTATTGCTGTTGATATGATACGGGTATTGAAAATATTATAACATATGTATAGCATTATACACGCACAGAATAGTTGGATAATCGATAATTTCACAGATTTAAAAATTTTACATAAATGAAAGCAAAAATTATTGGTGTTGATGTGATACGGATATTGAAAATATATTTTTAATAAGTTGAGATGTATTAATTTTAAATTTCTTCATTTGCTTTCGATTATCCTTTCTCATTCCAATCACAACTTCGTCAAATTTTTATTCAACCATAAGCTCGAACTTCCTGATGCTGTAATATTTCTCACCAAAGCCAATTTCGATCACATGCGGTTTTGTGCCCCTCACTTGTTTCGTTACTGGATTTATTTGAAGCGGGAAAAGAAATCCATGTTATACTCCAATAAGCAAAATTAACGACAAAAACACAATTTCGCCAAATCCGCGTTATCTTCGCCAAACACCAATGGTATCGTCGAACTGCGGTGAGAAATGAAAAACAGAATGAGAAAATGAAAAAGCTCTGGAGATAAAAAGAATTGACTTCTTGAGTCACATTCCGGTATTATTAAGAACTTCGAGTGATAATACAAACGTCTCTGATAACTCGCTTCACTGTTATTCAAAGCCAAAACGTTGCCATTGATGATCTTACAAAAAATACAAACGATTTGTTTTTCGGATGAATAAATGCAAAATTCGCTGAAATGTTATTAAAAAAGTTGAATATTTAGTTATGGATTATTTAGAATTTATCAGACATACATGATGATACTCTAGCAAATTTATAGACTTTTATTTCCATTCTATCTGTGTAGAAAATGGAAGAATGCAGAGATGATTAAATTATACCTTGGAATAATTCGTAAAACTCTGCTTTAAATCAAATTTCATAATACAGACACTTGGAAAAATATATTAAATTTTATCTTATGTGGAAAAATATCTTTTCAGAACATTAAATGTTAACATATCAAATTTTCAGGCTGTAAACTAAAACGTTGAAACGTTGCCGTGTTACTTGGATTTCATATAATTACTTCCTTGTACGAAGTAAAAAGAAAGTATTGTAATCGCGAAAAGTTTCAGGCAGCATATTTCAACGAAAATATCCATTTTGACCGCTATCGAATGCAATTTAACGATGTTTTTGCGTCATATCTGTACGTAAGGACAAAATAAAATACTGTTTTCCTTCAAAAAAATTATAAAACTGCTTTAAAATTAATTCTGAAGAGAATTTTTCGTGGCATCTGTACGAACGTATGTACGTACGTACGTTCGTGAGTACGTACGTATCTCGCATAACTCAAAAACGAGTAGATTCAGAACGTTGAAAATTTGTATATAGAACTGCTATAACATGTAGATGTGCACCTCGTATTTTGGTTACAATCGGCAGCCCCAAACGTATATAAATATATTTATATATATATCCACTCTATTACCCGGCTCAGTGATCTCAGTTTCTTTACTCTTATATGTTTCTAAATTGTACATTTTTTGCTTTAAAAATGATTGAATTATGTTGTTTTTATCTTCCGGTTAAGGATTTTATGCCTTTAGTAAATCTGTGTGCAATATTTTTAGAATTATCAGCAATTTTAAAGTTGTTTAATTGTCGCTAAGCCTGTTTTCAATGGCGGCCATTAATGTTTACATTTGAAACAGGAGACTAGTGGATTTGTTGCCAATCTAGAGAAACTTAGCTTCGCAACAACAAAGATGACGCATTCATTTATTATTGCCAATTAAATCATGCTTAATTCATTCTGGAAATTTTTGGAGGAAATAAGCGTTTGAGATTTACTTCGTAATTTTTAATATAGATATTTTGAGTTTTTATGTATTTTTGCCTTCTCGCGAAGTGAGAACTGAATTAATTAAACGAGAAATACTCAATCGTCTGTGAAAAACTGTTTTTGTTTTGTTTTGTTTGCTTAATTTCTTTTATACATAGTTCTAGCTTTATTATAGTATTTGAATAGAACATGTGGCAACGATTAGATAATTATTTAAATGATATACATTTTGTGCATTCTGAGTTATAATATGAATGAAATATAGTACTGTTAAGTAAACCTAGTGCCAGAGTGTCGCTATGGTAAACAAAGTGAATTTTAAAGAATGCATTTATTCTATTGTGGTTTATGCGCTGTCGGCGAAGTAGGTTTAATTCAATCTAATATGTTTAAATAAAATGCAAGAAAAAATGCGTCTAATTTAATATTCCGTACAAGGAAGACATGTGGTGTACACATCAGATTTTTTTTCAATGTGAACGAAATATATGTATCAGCGAGATGTTAATAGTATTTTAATTGTTACTCATAATCAGGGGCGTAACCTGAATTTCCATAAAGGCATTTCATATTTTGTAACACTTCAACGAATTTTTGATTAAAAAACTAAACGATTCCAAAGCGAGAAATGGCAACACTATTCGAAAAAATAAAAATCTCCAACGCGAGTGACTCTGTATCGAAAATTCTAAAGATATGCCCATTTTAAAATTAATTTGCGATATTGCTGTTGAACTGAATTTTATAGTTTGAGTACGTAGAACATGAAATTTAATAAATAAAGGTAACACACAAAACGTTAAAAAATCGCCCTTTTGGACGTAATTTGAATATGATTTTTTAATTCATATTAGTGGTACAGGTGAAGGGTAAAAGTTACTTATCGGGGGCCAAGCTGGTAGTTTTTGTGACTTTTTTAAATGATTCCCGAACTACTGATATTTATCGTAAGTTGGCAACCATATGAATAGTCACCATAATTGTTTAACAATAAAAATTCGATTTAAAATAAGAATTTTTATTGTTAAACAAGTATTACGTGATACATCAAAAAAATATTATTTTATCTAATTTTGTTTATTTTTAGCCCAAGGCTAAAAATGGCCCATAGCTAAAAATAAGGCCTATTAATTTCGTTTTGCCATTTTGCGTCGATTCACTATAAATAAGGTCCACCAACGGCCGAGTGGCAAAGTCGCTGAACACTGGTAGTTCGATCCGAGGTTCGAATCCCGCGAACGGGCTGGCTGCATGGGCGTTTTCGTGGTTTTCCCCATGTGTAACGTATATACAAGCCAGTTTCCCTTAGAAAGTCCTCCTCGAAGGCATCCCTCTCCTTAGGCGGATAGCCCTCGAGGCTTTGCCATAATCACACTCACACACACACTATAAATATCGGTTCACGTTTCAAATTGTTGCTACCGAATATTACAGCCCTGTATTATAGTTAAAGAACTTAAATAATGAAGAATCTGCATGAATCTATATATGTTTCTCGCACTGTGAACGGTACCTAGAGCCATCCAATAACGGTACCTAGAGCCATCCAATAACGGTACCTAGAGCCATCCAATTTTGAATAACTTACATCTACACACGAATACAGGCATCTGGAAGACCAAACTTGGAATTTGTTTTATTATCTATTTCATATTTCGTAAAATATTTATGAGTTTTTTATTAAGAAACTCAAAGCGAGCCTTGGCAGCAGTGTACGGAAAGAAAAAAGCACTTTCATCTTCAGCGCGCGAGACTGTGTATCAGAAATTCTAAAGATATTTTTTAATTATTTTGTGATATTGCTCTTGAATTGAATTTTATGGTTAAGTGCAAGAATGTGATAGTTAATAAATAATGGTAACCCACAAAACGTTAAAGAAAGCCTCTTTTGGCGTAATATAAAATCTGAAAGCTTTCAGTTAAGATTTTTTTTATATTTTATTTTATTTTATTTATTTATTTATTTTTTTAATTTTATTCTTCCCAAATACAGTGATCTGTTTTCGTTCAAAAAATATCAGAAAACTGTATGCATCAAAAAATTTATGGGAGCTGGTTCTTTCAGCGCACTGAAAAGAAGGTAAAAAATACGCACATATTTTTTTCAATTTTCAGAGCCTGGCGCTAAAAAGCTGGGAGGAAAAATACGCAAAAAAATGTTGTGTTTAATTTATCAATTTTCTTTACGTACTTTTCATGTATCTTGCATTTTTTGTAACGCCTATTTCAAAAAGTAACAGTATTTTTAAATGTAAATATTCTTTTGCAGGTTACCATCTTTATAAACAACACTGGTGACAAAGAAACGTCATAAACGCGTCAATTTTTAAAGATATTCAAACCTCAGACAGAACAGATCGCGATATTTTCACCACGCCATACTTCTGCAACCAACATTCTTTGAAAACATTCACGAGCAACTAATATTGTTCCTCAGCAGTGTACATCATGCATTCCCCCTGAATGAAAACTCCCAGTTGGGAGAAAGGGCAGCTGAAGTGTGATTTTGAAAGGATAACTAAAGTTATGTCGCTGTTAGATGTCAAAGTTTATGTCGTTGTTTGACATCTTCATCCTATTCCAGAATGTGACATATTAACATTATAATACAACATGTTTTTTCATACATCGTAATTTAATATCCCGATAATTTTCTCCTGATATTTTTGCAAAGAAAATGCAATGCATGGTAAAATCGGCTGCAATTTTGAAAAGACTTGGCAGAAATTGTGTTGATACTTTAAGACTTTAGGAAGGAGTTTAGATATTTAAATGCTGGAGGAAAAATCACTTTATTTTATTTATCACTTCCAAAATGAAACGGAAGACTCACACCTTCACCGAATGAATATTCCTATTAAGATTAGCAAAGTTTATAAAATGTAGATTAAATTTCTCAGCCATTTGGGAATGAAGAAATAATAATTTAAATTTGAAATACTCGAAGTAAGATGTATGTCTCAAGTATATATAATTTAACGGTGGGCTTATTTCACATAATTTTTATTACAAATGAAACAAATGTAATTAAACTACACATTATTTTACAAAATGAATACTAACGCATGTATTAAAAGTAATGTACACTGCACACAGCTTGTGAAAAAAAGCGCGATTTAGGATATATCTTAGATTTATATATAGCATTATTTTAATATAGGTATTTTCACACAAAATTGGACTTTTTCTGAAATGACATGCCAATTTTGTTCGATATTTCGATTCATCGACTTGAATTATCCCTAAATATTAAATTTTGTAAAATTTGGTGCGAATTTACAAAGAAGTTCAAAAATATTTCTTGGCATCTTTTTTTTCTCAGTTTGCGGCAAGAATAATTCACTTCTTAATTCAAATAGCAACTTATTTTCCTTTCGTTTGCAGAGATCGTTACCATCTTTTAAATGGTAAATCTACAACTGACATGTACATACAGATCCTCCAAAATACCTTCATTTCGTCGATTGTGATTGAATTCATTTAGCTACGATTTTGTAACCTGTACCTATTGGATTCAAATGTTCTAGAAATTCTTTACCAAACATAAACATTTCCAGTTGTGTTTGGGATTGATAAGCATTACATTTGGGTTTCAATTCACTCTTTTCGGTAGTTCTTTATCTACTCACTCCACAATTTTCTCAAACTGACATTTAAAATAAAATGTCTAAAATGACTAATTATGAATAAAAAATGGCAGTATAAGAAAATGTAAGCAGTATTATATAATGTTTACTATGAGAAACTGTACTAACTTGGAAACAGAAGTAGCAGCCATTTTCCAAATAGCAATGCTTCACTTAATGATGCTATACAGCCATCTATGATCGACAGTTGAAAGTTCTAATAATATAGAAGGAATAAACACAGGAATGGAATCTGTTAAGGCATTTACAGAAGAATAAACAAATTTAAACTTCTGTCTACTAGAGTGGATATGATGCAACAAGGGGTTAATTAAAGTCATCTTTCATACATTCAAATAATTTTAACAAAGTTGGTAAACCACATTTGGCGTTATTACCGCTTATAACGAATGTGCTACATTTCAAAACACTCCAAAATGTTAACTGCCGTATATCTTCGGAAATTTTGCATCTATTTTAAGATCTATTTTAAGATGATGGTAAAAATTTTATAGGTAATAATTTAAAATTGGTTAATCTTCGGATTATGGTAACTTGGCGATTTTTTGGCGAAACTTTGGCGACCAACCCTGCTACAGCAACCTGCTAGATTTTGTTTTTGACGCCATTTTGTTTTCACGAAAGGCCTTTTTTTTTTTTTTTTTTTTTACTCAACATTTTTTTCCAACAATCTGCTAGCCGAATTACGCTTATGCTAGAACTTTTATGGAACAAAAGTGCTTAATCATGACGAAGATTAGGTGCGAAATTGGGAGAAAGTGCAGAATCGCCCACTGCTTTCCACGTTTTTAAGAACTGCACATACACAGTATCCATGTACACGGCGACCTATTTTCACTTAAAAAAAACATCCCAGAATTGCACAAAAATGGCATTGCGCACACTCTTGACTTTATACATATGCACTGCTTAAGTCCTAGCTTTATCGCCTTAACAAAATGTCGCCAAACTACCTGTTACCATATTCCAAAGATTAGCCTTAAAATTATTTTAGAAAAACTTATTAAAGTTATTTAAAAATACAAATTTAAAAAAAAAATAAATCATAAAAGATGGACTTTTTTTTTTTTTTTTTTTTGAATGAACTTAAATTTTGAGTTATGAAAGAAGAAGGAATCAGATAAGTTTAATTAAAAAAAAAAGAAATATTAAATAAAATATATCAAATTCAATTAACATGGAGAACATAAAATTTTGAGAACTAAGTTTTTAGAAGCTACTCGCGCGATTTTTACAAAACTTGGCACTATTTCGGAAAAAGTGAGATTTTGTGTCAAAATACCTATGTTAGAACAATGCTATATGTAAATCGAATATAAGCGCTTTCGAAGCATGGAAAACACAAGTTAAATTTCGACAATCGGTCCAATAGAACGAGGGATATAAAACAGTCCCCCCCCTTCTTTTTTTTTTTTTTTTTTTTTTTTTTTTGCAAGGCGCACAATTATTTTATGCAAATAATGCTGAAAATTCAAAAATAAGATTTACTTTATAGCAACTTGTTTAGCTTGGCTGCAGCAATTCTTTCTAATATAAAAATCTGCTTTGTTACACTTGCAAAGGAAACGCAAACAAGGAAAGAAAAAAAAAAGATAATGTAACAAAGTTTCAAAAATATTTACAAATGCATGTAATTGCGAATGATCGCATAATCTTCTTCCTTCAGCCAATCCAAACACGGTTTGTCAAAACTTAGACACACGATAAAGAACTGACAATACAAAGAACCTCTGATTTAGGATTTACCCAAAATTATAAAAGGCATATTTGCAATTCAACAACAATGATCTGATCTTGACGATACATGAAAGACTTTCGAAAATGTTCGATTTCGTGCCAAGTACTTGCACGGAAATAAACAGATTTCGTTCGTGAATAAAATATTGCGATGAATAAGTATTATTTTGGATATCGTGAGGATGAATTTGAAGAAGAACGCGTGCTTCTAAAAGTAGCTATCTTAAAATGGAATATTCTGAAAGAATAATTTCGCTGTGTTTCATGAATTTCAAAGGAGAAACAATTGCTGATGGTAGCACCAGAAACGGTATTCTTAAAGCAATGTATTTGGAGCTTATGTCATGTTTACGAAACACTCTATGTTTTCATACACTTTTCCAGGCTTTTTTTAGTACATATTTATAAATAGAGTTTTGGGAGTCAGATGCAAATTACATTTATTATGCTTTCAGCAGAAAAATAATATAAAAGATCACGTAATGTTTGGCTACAGAACTTTCAAGAATACGCAAGAAAATCAAAACGCAAATCGCATTAATTTTTTGCGGCACTTCTAAATATTTCCTTCTGTACACACAAAAAAATTGAATGAAAAAGAATTTATAAGTTACTATAGGTTACTCTGAACCTTCTTTATTTACAGTAGATGGCAGCTCAACACAAACCAGTCCATATATTTTAGCCATGTTTAGTTTTTTAAGACCCTCATTTTTCAAAGAAATCTTCCAGAATTTTTTTAGGCTATAAAAGTAATTGTTTGAAAAGAAATTTCTATGTTATTTTTTGGCTGTATGCTAAACTCCTTATTCTATATTAGTTTTAAATTTTTATCTATTTTTAATATCAGCGTATTCTTCTTATTAAACACTATTTCAAAATTGATAAAATGAAAGTTCGGGTGCCATGAATCGCAAATAGTATCCAGTTTTGGTAAACAAAGTGTTTCATGAGCATCAGCTGTGAAAATAATTATGTAAGCATTCGAAATGACCGAGTCCATTACTGATGTTAGACCATAGACCCACGTCCGCCTTGGACGACCACCGAAGCCTTAAAGGATGTTGGTTTGGTTCATTTGAAGCACACGAGGCTATCTGCCTAAAGAGAGGAACGCCTTTTTAGAAGAATTTCAAAGGAAAATTGTTTACCTACGTTACTCATGGTGTGGTGTGGTGTATTTAATTAAGGCAAAGCACACTAGGGCTATCTGCCTAAAGGGAGGGGTGCCTTCGTGGAGGACTTTCTAAGGGAAACTGGCTCGTATACACGTTACACATGGGGAAAACCACGAAAACACCCACGCAGCCAGCCCGTTCGCGGGATTCGAACCTCGGACCGAACTACCAGTGTTCAGCGATTTTACCGCTCTGCCGCTGGTGGGCCTTACGTTACTCATGAGAAAAACAACTTTAAATCGCCAGAATTCGAAATTCGTTTGAACTACAAGTGTTTAGTGCCAGCTACTGGTGGATCTTGAAAGAGAAGATTAGAGATTATATCAAGAGGAAGAGGAGTTCTTCTTCATCATCATCATACTATATAATAAGTAAATCTGAAAGCTTTTTTAGAATTTATATTATGCCCAAACGGTACGTTTTTTTCGTTTCGAGAGCATTGAGCTAAAAATATTTAAAAACAGCATGACTTCTTCATCATCATCATACTATATAAGTTCATCATCATCATACATCATCATCATCATCATCATACTATATAATAAGTAAATCTGAAGCTTTTTTTAGAATTTATATTATGCCCAAACGGTACGTTTTTTTCGTTTCGAGAGCATTGAGCTAAAAATATTTAAAAACAGCATGACTTCTTCATCATCATCATAAGTTCTTCATCATCATCATACATCATCATCATCATCCTATATAAGTTCTTCTTCATCATCATCATATTATATAATAAGTAAATCTGAAGCTTTTTTTAGAATTTATATTATGCCCAAACGGTACGTTTTTTTTTTGTTTCGAGAGCATTGAGCTAAAAATATTTAAAAACAGCATGACCTTAATTTCTGATACGCAGTCACGCGCGCTGGAGATATTTTTTTTTTCATGCAGTGTTGCCACTGCTCGCTTTGAAATCGTTCAGTTTACTAATAAAAAATTCGTTAAATTTTTGCAAAATATGAAATAAATAGTAAAACAAATTCGAAATCCAAAATTCGGGCGTTCATGTTCTATGTTACTGGAGGATAACGTCCATGTTACTGGAGGATAACGTTATTCAGAATTTGATGGCCCTAGGTACCGTCGTCTTTTCACAATGCGAGAAACATCCATGCATTCATGTAGATTCTTCATTATTTATTTTATTATTATTATTTAGTTTGGCAACAGCACTGATGAGAAAAGTTTGATGCATGAATAAAAATAAAAGCAGTTACAGAACTTTCGCTAGAGCCTCGTATATTCCCAAAACCTGTTTGTCTCTCAGAGTGCCCTGCCCTCGATTCTCGATGCGTAGAATATTGACTAGCTACTTGACAGAAACGAGAAATTTCAACAAATGTTACATTTATATCAGCGTGAAAATTCGTGCAAACTCAAAATCTTTTTGAAAAATATTTCATTGCTTTCAAGTTACAGTGTGCTTTAGAAAAATAAATGTGTTTATAAATTTGCAAATCTAATTTATGTTCTTGTAAGATAAGGGAGAAAAGGAGAATTTTTTCCCCTCTTTCCCCCCTTTTTTTTTAAGACTCTATTGTGTTTTCTTTCACTTCTACTTTTAAAGATTACTTTTACGTTGAATTTCGGTTAACATATTCTTTAAAGTTAGCACTGATTTGAAAATCGAAATGAATGAAGCAAAATGCGATTTCCATTTCATCATTTAATTAATACATACACGTATTCGTTCATTACAACTGCTGTGCAATTACATTTACTGTTAAACCATTACAGCGTGCTGTGCATAATATTTAAGACCAACTGTACATAATGTTCAAGAACCTACTATGTTGATAGTTTTAAGTTTATAGTTATGCACTACTAAAAAATAAATTTTATACAAGCCCCTAGATTAGTTTCTTTTAATGGCGCACAAATTTTCTAAGAATAATTATAGAATTATTTCTATTTGAATTTCCTTTTAAACAGAAAAACACAATAATTCCGATGCTTCTAATTTCGATAAATTTCAACAATACTACAAGAATACAATACTCTTCAAAATTATTTTCAAAATTCAAATTTTTTTTAATTACTAACATTTAAAAATTAATATTATAACGAGTTCTTTTCGCTGTTTCCATATAATAATTGCAATGCTACTTCGGTGTACGTTCATTAATCCGTTCTAGACCTTATGTTTACTTCTATGCCTCTCGAATTAATTTACACGTTTTCGTTGTCCTGTGTTGGCAACACGCTTTGGATTTGTCGCTTAGAATTCGGTCGCTAGAATGTAGCTAATCTATAGCTGTTCTAATTTTTATTTTAAAACCTAACTGTGTTATTACATTATTACCAGATGTTTACGCATGGATACTGCATTATTATGCGTTTACAATTTGGTTTGTATAAACTAAGAGTAGCTGAATTTATTAAAGTTATTTCAAAATGAAATTATTATTATTATTTGATTTCGGCGCCATTTGTATAACGGACGGATCTTGGACGGATCCAAACATACTTTCGTAATAAGAAATAAAGGAAGAATAATTAACCCTTTCTTTTAAAAAAATCCTATTGTTATTATTATACTACTGTTTAACATTAAAATACAAATGCTGAGGGTGAAATACATACTGCTCATAAATGAAGCACTGCACATCATACTGTATATGAATATTTTCCCGCTATCTTAATCAAAAGGAATTTTCAATATGCTCTATCCAATCTGATCTTTCTTCTGTAACTTTCATGACTTCGCAACGCTAGCCGATTTGATAGCGTCTCTGGTTTTTCACAATTCTAGATACCATTATACTCATCCTTCTGTGTGCAATATCCAAGTACCGAATTCGCATGGAATCTTCATATTTTTCAATAATCTCTTTTCTCACCTTTGATGGTGATTCTAACCATTTCCTTCGTTACTCGATTCATCTCGTTAACATTCTTAAAACACATTGTTAATGAATTCAAAAAACATTTAAACGGAACTACACAAAATCACTTGAACATTCAGAGTAATAACGGGAGTTGTTTACTGAATAAGAGCAATAGGCCTACTGACGTTCATGGGGCGTCGTAACATTGTCTATAAAGAGGTAAACAATCGTAGTACGCGCAGACGAGATTCGTCTAACTCGATATGTGTGCGTGTATAACCGGAATTAATGGGTATGTGGGGTATAAGAATAACAGTAATGCACATAGAATCTCCATAATGTTTAATGAGCTTAACGCCAAGATTGTGCATGATGCCACATTTCTGGAATTATCTGATGTTTTTTAATGAAAACTGATCGCTGTGTACATGGGGAGAAACAATAATAATTATAATATAAAGTTTAAAGCGCTTAATGCCGAATATTTGCAGCTCTTCGGTGTTTCTTAAGCGAAAACAGATCGCTGTGTACATGGGAATAAGAACAATAACCTATCGTATAATTACGCATAATGCACCATATTTGTACTTTTAATCTGCTTATATTAATTGCAAACAAAATTTTCGTATTTTAAATTGTATTTTTTAATTGTTTTCTTTTAATGTAGAGATATTATGGTAAGTTTATTTACTTTTGGCAATCTTCATAAAAGAACTCCCCAACTCACCCCTTGTAAGTAACTTAAACACTTAAATTTAGTGGAATTAAAAATTTAGGGTTATTAAATTGATTAACAGAATCATCTTCATTCATGCATTCGTATTTATTCCCGTATTTAAAAATAGCGCTTCATTGGGGGCATTCAACGAAATAACTAACTAAATTGTGGTAGATCGCATACTACATGAATGCCAAGTTTGTATTTTTTTACCACTAAAAGTTAACTTTTTAAAACATTTGCCGATCAATTTCCAAATATCATTGTTTGATATTATTTCCGGAAAATCAAAAACAAAACATTAAGCTGAATTTCATGAAGGAATTACACAGAAATTGGATCGGTTATTGTTCTATTCTTTTATCTTAAAATTGGAATCACATAAATAAACATGAAACTGAAAGCTTGAATCTAAAATGTTTAACCAATCCTTAAATTATTTTTCAGTTCTTCCTCACGCATTTCAATTCAATCACCATTATAAGAATCGAATTTATTTTTAAAAACTTTCCAGTAGGATTCATTAGATTACACAAAATTTGAGGAAAAAAGTCTAGAACACAAGGCTATAAAGATGGAGAAATGTCATAAATAAATATTTGTTCTTATAACTATAATCAAATTGAAATACTTAACTCGAGGGGGTTATATTAAAACATTCTACTTATTTACTTTTAAATTAAAGCTTTGCTCGCAAAATTATTAAATATTATTTCTCTGCTCAATTCAATATATGATATTATAAACACAGGATGTGTTTTTGAAATAAATATTTCTCGAAGCTTCAAATTTAATTCATATACGTATTTAAGTACCGAAAGCAAAGTTTATACTATTTTGTAAAAATATTTTATCGTAATAATGTCCCAGAAAAATTCATCGCAGTTTTTCTCATTTATATTCCTTTAATTTCCTGTTTATTTTCCTTAAATATTTTCCTTTAATTCTACTTACTAATTTAATTCTCCTTCCTTTAATCTATATATGTAAAGAAGAAAGCCTGTGTGTTTGCCCGCTAATAACTCAGTCCCTACTGTAGCTATCGTCACCAAACTTTCTACAATTCTTTTCTGGGTCCTAGAAAAGGTCTACGCCCACATTCCCCCCCAAAAAAAATAGTTAGATTCAGAGATATTAATTAAAAACTCCGAAAAACGATCATTTTCTTCCTCATTTTTCCGAGTGGCAACAGTCTCGCAAGCTGGAGATGAAAATCTGCTGAATTTCGAAAATTGTTGCCACAGGAGGATGACGGGCTGAACTCGTCGGCCAAGCATGCCCCACACGTGCTCTACTGGATTCAAGTCCGGTGAGAATACTGGCCAGTCCATACGGGTGATATCCTCCGATTGAAGGCATTCGCTTACGATGTTTGCACGGTGAGGACGGGCGTTGTCATCCATAAACACAAACTGTGCGCCCATGACGCCCGAAACAAGCGTACATGTTGTTCCAGAATGACGTCCGGGTAGATGTGGCTTGTCATGGTTCCAATTTGAACATGCAGGTCAGTTCTGGAACCCAGAATAATTCCATCCCAAACGAGCACTCCTGCACCACCGTAACGGTGTCGTTCAATGATGTTTTCTTCGTGGTAACGGGTACCTGGAGCTCTCCATATGAAAGTCCGGCGAGAATCAGACTGCAAGCTAAACCTGGACTCGTCGGAAAACATCACACAAGCCCACTGTTGCGGTGTCCACAATGCATGCTCTCTACTCCAGGCTAACCGCAGGCGACAGTGAGTTGCAGTAAGTGGAACGCATCTGAAAGGTCTACGAGCATATAGACCAATCTGCCCTAAGCGTCTGTACACGGTCTACCTTGAAATTGTCGTACCAGTGGCTGAAGAGAGCTGACGAGACAGATCTGAGGCTGTGCTCCGCCTGTTTCTTTTGGCAGTAACTGCCAAATACCGGTCCTCATTCGGCGTTGTAACTCTGGGGCAACTTGTAACGTCTACTCACATTACCATCATCGTGGAATCGTTGCCAAAGCCTGGAGATGACACTCTGGGCAATTCCAAGTTCGTCCGATACTTCCAGTTGGGTACGCCCACATTCCAGACGGCCGATAATTCTACCACGTAAAAAAATCATCCAAATGCGTCCTTTTTGTCATAACTATTCGGTTATTGCACTGAAATGCTTATAAAGCGCCTGCGAACAATTTTACTTCTTTGCCTGTATTCCTTATATATCACTCTCGTCATTGTGACGTACCATCGGTGTCATCTGGTTACTTCCTGAAATTTGCATATGATTCTTGAAGATGTGTGTAGTGATTTTACAGGTGATATATTTATTTTAGAGTTCGATTTCTGCGTCACTCCGAATTATCCTTAATTTATGGACATGAGTGTAAGTTAACTGGCATCAGGTATTTCCGGTAGTCTAAAAATAAGCAAGTGAAACGTTTTCCCATCTAGCTCTGAAGATGTAACAAAAATAGTTGATAAAATTGTAAAGAGAGCTAAATGGGATCGAAATATGCAGATTTTGTAATGAAATATGTGTGCCAAAATGAATGGCACGTTGAAGTGGTACACGGCGTTTTTGAGGAGTAAATAAAAGCATTCGGCTTTGCGTATTTTATCATTTCCCGTTAGGTTTTATACTGGCATATATGGCAACACGAACTTGGAACTCGTGGACATGCGTTTTAGCTATAGGCCTGCAAACGGAAATGGAGCAACTCTTCAAAGAAAATATTTTGGAATCGTTCTTCCCAATTTTTTTGTGAGAAACTGCTCCATTTTAGCCGCAGTCCCAGATACCAAATGCAAATCAGCGGCATCCATGCTTGTGCAGCGACGCACACCGTTCAAAATTCGCACGAGGAATGAGCATTTACGCAAGCAGGATGTTTTTACTTACCGCTCAACAGCGCTCTGTACCACATGAACGTGCCATTTCCGCACACACATTCTATTACAAAAATCTGCTTATTTAGGTCCTACTTCTGCCTGTTTTTTACAATTTTTTAAGATATTTTTGAATCACCTTGTAAACCACTGCAATCATATCACATAAAAATATTATAAACAAGGATTTTTAAAAAAATTAGAAACTTGCGATTGCAGAGCAAATGCATTGCCGTTGTTTCGTTTTCAATGCATGAACGCTGTTTTTACTTCCTTGTACGAAGTGAAGCAAGTATTGTATTCGAGAAAAATTTCGGGTAGCATATTTCGACGAAAATAATCATTTCCATCGTTCTCGAAACCATTTGAAAGAGGTTTTAGTGTCATCTGTATTTACAGACAGAATAAAAGACTGTTCTTGCTAAGAAGGATTGTAAAATAGATTTAGAAGAGATTTTTTTTCCTTGACATCTGTACGTACGTGTATATATTTACACCTTAATGTGTCATTTTGTGCGGACGCGTCGGGAAATTAGAACAGAGAATTGAGGCTCCAAAAGATTTTTTGGGACAATTCATATTATTTAAAAAATTTTTCGTCCTACAAGAGCTTCAATTGTCTGTTTCGGCGAAACGCATAATGGTGTTAGCTTAATTCGACGTCCAACTGAAATTTCCCTTGAAAAGCCAGGTTGGAGGTCGAGTTAGGCTAATTTACCATTTTCCGCTTTGTAATTTTTATAATTTTATGTTTTTCATATGTTTTAATTTTGTTTTAACTTGTTCCGTCGATCAGTTTTTTATATGTGTTAACTTTTCACTTATCACATCGACAGGTTTTTACTGTATTTTTTGCCATTCACATGTTTCCAACGATTTTTTAACAGTTTTATCCTTTCTTTCTATATTTTATTTCGCGTGTAGGCTAATTTTTCACTCTTCATTATTTTAAAAAATACTGCGTTGGACTATTTCTTGAAGCCACAGCTTCTGGTAACTTTTTGGCGAGCTCACTACAATTTTTCTTTCTATTTTTTCATAATTTTTGCAGCATATTGCGGAAAAAATTTTTAAGACCAAATAGGTCTTGCAGCACAGTACTTATTAGCTTTTCAATATTATGTATATATATATATATGTAATAATAAAATTCCGTAGTCAAGAATACACTTAAAATTCTAACTGCATGTTCTTTTCATTTTTAATGGCGACGTTCTCTTATTTGAAAGTACGGGGAATTAAATCCACAGCCCCGTAGACAAGTTGTTTTTCCCGCCTTTTCTACACGTACAGTTATAGAATGTTCTCGAATTATTTAAAGCGAACTGGATTGGCTGACGAGGCTGACGTCATTTCTTTGAAGCTCCGCCTTTCCAGAGGCTATAAAAGGACTCGCAAAAGGAATATCCGGAGCTTTTTCTTAAATGTCACGATGCAGTAAACTTCATACAAAAAGTTATTAGTAATTCTTTTTATTTACTCCAGATATCTGATTTTTGTAATTGCTGTTTCTCTTGAATAATAATAAATGGATCCTGTTTTTTAAACTTATCGTCTGATTATTTAAGCTACGACTAAAGCTGATACATCATATATATATCGCGTAACTCAAGAACGAGCAGCCGCAGAATGTTGAAATTTTATATATGGGAGTGCTATAACATGTAGTTGTGCACCTCCCTTTTTCGTTGCATTCGGCTGCACCCAGTCGTACATAAATATACGTATATATTCCCACTCTTTTTACCTTCCTGGGACCCTCACCTGTTTTTTGTTGGAGTATTAAAAAAAAGAAACTTATGTGTGCACCACATGACTTTCTTCTACGGAATATTAAATTATACGCATTTTCCCTGCATTTTATTTAAACTTATTTCCTCGAATTTCATTAGCGATTTGTTTCTCTTTCAATTAATTCAGTTCTCACTTCGCGGAAAGGCAAAAATACATAAAACCTCAAAAATATCTATATTAGAAATTGAAAAATATAGAAAAATATAAAACACCAAACACAGTTAAAAAAAATTTTAAAAATTCTTTTACAACTAAAATTAGAATTTCTGCGCAAAAACAAGCAATTCGGCCAGCGGGCAAGAAGGCATATTTTTCGGCGCACAAAACTGAAACTTTACTTTTGGTCTCACTCGGGCGAAAGGGGCGTTTAGTTAAGGTATAATGTGCTACCTTTATTTATTAAATATCATGTTCCTCGCACTTAAACCATAAAATTCAATTCAACAACAACATTGCAAGACATTTTTAAAATGAACTTATCTTTAGAATTTCCGATACACAGCCTCGCGCGCTAGAGAAATTTTTTTTTTAACTGTGTTGCCATTCCTCGCTTTGAAATCGCTGAGTTTCTTAATCAAAAATTCTTTAATGTTTGCCAAAGTATGAAATGGATAATTTGGAATTCCAAATTCGGGCTTCCAGATGCCCATATTCGGTGGAGGATTAGGTTATTCAAAATTGAATGGCTCTAGGTACCGTTGTTTTATCACGATGCGAGAAACATACATACATTTATGCAGATTCTTCATTATTTAATTTCGATAAATATAATAATAGTATAGTTATTCTCAAAATTCTAATACTATATTGACTTCATATATAACATTGTATTTAGGCATTTATCTTTTTCTAAATTTTTAACTTTTATTTATTGTATCTATTCATGTATATTATTTATTGTATTATTTATTTCTTGATATTTAATTTTTATTATGTAATTATCAAAATACTAAAATTTTATTGTATTTTGGATAACAACACAGTTGGCAGATGATTCCCTCAATTGAGCGTAAAAGCTGAATGTCTTAAAGGCGGTGCAGCTGCTCATCTGATTGTAAATAAATAGTAATAGTTGGTGGCAACAGTTTGAAAATTTATCTTGCCGTCAAATGGATCCAGGATCATGGGACAACATCCTCAAAGTACCTTATTTGTTCTGATTCTCTTTCTTCTCTTCAACTTTTGAACAGTATTACCAGCTGCGATAAATTAGTTATCGAAACCCTAGTAACTGTTAGTTCACTTAGAATTAGAGGTATTGATATCTGCTTTGCTTATGTGCGTGCTCATCATGGTTTCTACGGAAATGAAAGATCTGATTTCTTAGCCAAAGATGCCTTAAATTTACCCATTGATATCAACATTAGCATTCCAAAGAGTTATTGGAGGTCCTTTCATTATAAAAAGCTTTTAGTTATGTGGAATGAGGAATACATTTCATCTTGTAATGCTGAAGTCACCAAAACGTTCCTTCCTTCTGTTTACCATAGGCTGAATTCAGAGTCTTTCCTCTCGTTAAATTTTAACGTGTCTCAGTTTTTATGTGGTCACGGTAAATTTGCAAGTTATCTGTTTCGTTTTGATCTACGATCAATCAATTTATGTGAATATTTAAAAAGATTCTCGTGCCCTACATTTGATGGCCCTAGATTATGCTTACAGAACGATTTGAAAATGTTCGGAGTGACTTGGCCAGTGAACTTATCTGTTTTCGTGAAGTCCAGACTGCTGTTCTCTGCTTTTGTTTGCTTTATTCATGCATGTAATTTTTAATGTTTATTTATACATGTAACCTTTAATGTTCTAGTTAACTTACTTCTGTAAGCCCCGTGTTGTACATATGTGGTGCACGGGGAGTCTGTATGTTCTCAAAGGAAAAAAAAAAAAAAAAAAAAAGTTTAAAAAGTGAATCGACTCCAAATTCCGAAACGGAATTAATAGCCTTTCTGGGCTAATAATTGTTACTTTCTTTCCACCGACTGCGTGGCGGACGATCCACTGGGGCAGTTAGCATATCAGCCAGAAACCACAGCAACTTAATCCACATAACACACTTTGGTGCATATTGTGCTCAAGAAGAGTACAGGGAGGAATACCAAACAGAGCTTCTAGCTATCAGTGCCGCAATTAGATCTATAACACATGTCAACAGGAGAAATTCTCCATACTCAGTGATTCGGCATCAAGTCTGGCGGCAAGTCAAAACAGCCGGAGTCCTTTGGTATACAGAATTCAGAAACAGCTTCTGAAAATGCCTATTTCGCAAAGATCCATTTTCAAATGAATTCCCGCTCACACAGGGATTCAAGGCAATGATGCCACTGACCTACTGGCCAAGCAGGCAGCCAACTGCACGGAGAGGCAGAAGTAGGACGAAGAACATTTCGCTTACTGCCAAAAGTTAACATGGAAATAAAGACCCACTGTGCTAGCCTAACACAGTTCTTGGCAGGTCATGGACCATTCCTAGTATATCTGAACAGATTCAGACTTAGGGATACTCCTTTCTGCGAATGCAGAGAGGAAGGCGACACGGACCATTATTACTTCCATTGTGTACATACAAGAACCTGGCACTTGAAGAAACCAGCGGACTGTGCCTGGGTAATGTGGACGTCTAACACACATCAAAAAACAGAATAGCCCTTGATAAAATAGAGAAAATCTCAAGACATTGCCTAAGCATAAACAACCGTGGATAATATGTTTCAAATGTTCAGAACTTAAAGCAGATGACCAGAATAACGCTTAGTGTCTGCAGTTATCAAACTGTAAAAACTGTAACTAATATGTAATATTCAACCTTGTTACTTTGAGTCGTGATGGTATATAATTCCGTTTGGTTCATGTCCGTGGTCGGAAGCCATCATAGCGGTACACTCACTCACTCACTCAGTGGGCGAATCAATAGTGCAGCGATGGAAGAAGGGTGCAATGCGGGTGAGGAGAACAATTTCAGTTTCACTTCTACAGAGTTATCGATAGATGGTTAAGTACCGGCTAATCTTTAGAATATGGTGACAGGCAGTTTGGCGACATTTTGGTAAGGCAATAAAGGTTACTAGCTACGACTTTAGCAATAATCTGAGAAGTACACAGTTCGAATCACAGATTATTTTGTCTCAGAGAAATGAGAGATCATGAGACATGTCATGTGACATTTTCCGGAAAATTCCGATCGTGATTTTAGCTAATAAGCACTTAGAAACAATTTCGCTGCTAAAGTGCAGAATCGCTCCCTTATTTGTTTCGATCTTCCTAAGCGATAATAGGTCAATGTGTACATAGATAAAGTCAAGAGTGTGCGCAATGCCATTTTTGTACAATTCTGGGATGTTTTTTTAAGTGAAAATAGGTCGACGTGTACATGGCTACCGTATATGTGCAATTCTTAAAAACACGGCAAGCAGTTTGTGATTCTGCACTTTTTCCCAATTTCGCACCTAATCTTCGTCATGATTAAGCATTTTTGTTCCATAAAAGTTCTAATATAAGCGTAATTCGGCTAGCAGATTGGTGGAAAAAATTTTGAGTAAAAAAAAACATGCCTTTACTTTGTGAAAACAAAATGGCGTCCTAAACAAGGTAGCAGGGTTGGTCGCCAAACTTTCGCCAAGTTACCATAATCTAAAGATTCACCAATAATTTTATAAATTTTTCGAAAAAAATTTTGAATTATAACCTATAAAATTTTTACCATCATCGGTACTATTCCGTTTCGAGGACCGTAAAAAATTTGCATCGAAAATGTATACGCAAAAGCGCCAAATCTAGCAATTTTTTGGCGAAAATTTGGCGACCAACCCTGTACAGCAACCTGCCAGTTTTTGTTTGGACGCCATTTTGTTTTCACGAAGTAAAGGCATTTTTTTTTTCCCTTCAACATTTTTTTCCAACAATCTGCTAGCCGAATTACGCTTATGCTAGAACTTTTATGGAACAAAAGTGCTTAATCATGACGAAGATTAGGTGCGAAATTGAGTGAAAGTGCAGAATCGCAAACTGCTTGCCGCGTTTTTAAGAATTGCACATACACGGTTTCCATGTACACGTCGACCTATTTTCACTTAAAAAAATCCCAGAATTGCACAAAAATGGCATTGCGCATACTCTTGACTTTATCCATGTACACTGCTAAAGTCCTAGTTTTATCGCCTTACCAAAATGTCGCCAAACTGCCTGTTACCATATTCCAAAGATTAGCCAAAGTATTATATGAAATTAACCTTTCATCTAAATTAAAACATCAATCTTAGATAGTTATTTACTATTATACTTCCTTTCTTGACGCAATTATAAGAGTTGCCGCAATTATTTTTGGCAGCATTGGCATCAATAATAGTTTGGCGATTTTTTACCGCCCTCGAAACCGAAACAATGAAACTGATAAGAAATGGCCAGGGCAGCGACTTATTTTGAAAATGAGGTGTAAAAAGTTACCAGCGAGTATAATCCGTTTGGCACCAGTTGTACCATTCTTGGCGACTTTATCGCCTGCGTCGGCAAAACGGAAAATTACCAAATCTAATATGCATCTTAAATCGCGCTTTCGAGACATGAAACACTCAATTTGAATTTTGTCAATTGGTCCAGTAAAACTGTACCTTCCGACCCCCCCCCGTAGTGTACTTTTCTAATATTTTATTGAGAAAACGAGACACGCATCAATACAGCAGGATAGTTGTTTCTATCAAACTACGCCTGAAATACGAACATGGCACTTTCACATTCGCTTTGCGCAACGTTAAACGTGTCATTCAAAACTTCAATGAAACAAAAAAAAACCTGAAATATTTCAGATTTTAAATTACGTCCAAAAGGTTTTTTTTTTTTTTTTTTAAGTTTAGTGTGGCGATTTTTATTTATTAAATATCATGTTCTTTGCACTTAAACCATAAAATTTAGTTCAATAGCAGTGTTGCGAAATAATTTTAAAATGAGCATATCTTTAGAATTTCCGATACACAGTTCGACGCGCTGGAGATAAAAAGTTTTTTTTTTTTTTTTTTTTTCCGTAGAGTGTTGCCATTGCTCGCTTTTAAATAGTTGAGTTTGTTACTCAAAAATTCGTTAAAGTTTTACAAAATATGAAATCGATAATAAAACAAATTCCAAATTTCAAATTTGGGATTTCCAGATGCCCATATTCGTAGTAGGATTACGTCATTCAAAATTCGATTGTTCTATGTACCGTTGTTTTATCACAATACGAGAAATATACATACATTTATGCAGATTTTTCATTATTTAATTTCTTCAAATATAATGCAGGACTCTAACATTTTGTGGCAACAGTTTGAAAAGTGAACCGACATTTATGAGTCCGACGCAAAATGCCAAAACGAAAGTAATAGTCCTTCGGGACTCAAATCCCTTTGGACTAAAAAAGAGAAAAAAAACTGTTGCTTTCACAATGAATGACAAGAGCAAATTATAGTTTAAAATTACAAATTTAGCGAGAAAGTTTTACTTTTAGCTCACGCTCTTGGTAAAATATCACTACTTTTTAAAATTAAATAATGCCAAAGATGCATTTTGTTAGAACAACTTCAATAGTAACACTTCCGCCAGAATATTGGAATTCTAAAGATTTCAGTTTAGGATTTTACTCGCTTCCGCCTAACTTCCTTATTCTCTCAAATGATATATACATGATTTGTTTATTATTACATGTATAAAAATAGATAGATTGTTGAATGAAATAAATATAATGTTTAACTACTTCTAAATCAAGAAGAATAGGACGAATTAGAAATACGAGTGCATATTTGATCGCATATTGTGATAGAAAGCCCTGGAAAGTCAAATCTTCAAATTGAAAAACAATAAACATTTAAGACAATACTTACTTTATTGCCTGCTCCTCCCCAAGGGCTGGTAGAGAATGTTTCAATACCCATTTCACCGTTGATGCGCGGGTACTACTGCAAATCCTTCCAGGAGATGCTTTTTTCTCGATATTTCCGATCGCAAGCGGTCATTTTCAACCGCACATTCGACATAACAATGCACGGTACTATTAGGTTTCGAGGGCCGTAAAAAATCGCCAAACTATTGTTGATGCCAATGCTGCCAAAAATAATTGCGGCAACCCTAATAATTGCGGCAAGAAAGGAAGTATAATAGTAAATAACTATTTAAGATGGATGTGTTAATTTAGATGAAAGGTTAATTTCATATAATACTTTTTTATTATTATAATTTATATGAAAAAGGCTAAACATAACTGAATGGAAGCAAAAGAGTAAATAACTATCTCACATCATTATTATAATTTATATAAAAATTGCTAAACATAACCGAATGGATGTCTGCATCGCTATTTCGCTACCAACTTATCGCTAAAGCGTAATTTCATCTCGTTGGTTGTTCAAACGTAATTTTCTATAATGAATGATGCCTTTTCTTTGAAAATATTCTCGGTAAAGTGCAGAATCGCCCACTTATTGTTTGCCGCTTTTTACAAGGGTAAAAAAATTAGATTTTTGTCAATTTTCTTTTACTTTTCAAGTGAAAATAGGTCGATGTGTACATAGATAAAGCCAAGGGTGTGCGCAGTAATATTTTTGTGCAATTCTAGGATTTTTTTTAAGTGAAAATAGGTCGATGTTCACATGGATACCGAGTATGTGCAATTCTTAAAAACGCGTAAAGCAGTAGGTGATTCTACACGTTACCCACAATTCTATTGCCGACTTTTCGTCATGGGCAATTCCCAAATTGTTAAATCCATAGGATATCAAAAAAAGGGTTTAAAAATTAAACTAGTATTTCAATGGCGTCTTAAGAAATATAGAACTATATAAACTTACGCAATCTGAAATCAGCGCGTACGCTAGATTTGTTGCGCTGTTAAATGGGCGCGTTTGCTAGATTTGGCGCTTTTGCGCGTACATTTTCGCTGCAATTTTTTTACGGCTCTCGAAACCGAATAGTACCCAATGTACATTCGTCGTTGCAATTCCACCTCGAGAACTGCTAGCATTGTAACTGTAACTTACTGCCGGATGATTAGCATCATCGTAACTAATAACGAAGTTCCAGCACAAAATAATCTTACACATAAAGCCATTTGCCTTCTTTCCGGTACTATTTTGTTATCGGAACCGGCTTCAGATATCGCCAAAAGCTGACGATTTGGCGAAAAATTCGAAACATAATAATCGCCAAAATATTTACGATACAGTTAAAGAAAAATCCAAGGGGAAAAAAAAAATCTGAAAGCATTCACATTTTATATTACGCACAAGAGGGCGTTTTTTAACGTTTTGTGCGTTACGTTTATTGATTAAATATCATGTTCTTCGCACATATAATAATTAAAGCACATAAAATTCAAGTCAACAGTAATGCCATAAAATATTTAAAAACAGAAAAATAGCATATCTATAGAATTTCCGATAGACAGTAGTTGCGCGCGCTGGAGATAAAAATGTTCTTTCCTAACAGTGTTGCCATTGCTCGCTTTGAAATCGTTGAGTTTGTTAATCAAAAATTCTTTAAAGTTTGATAAAATTTTAAACAGAAAATAAAACAAATTCCAAATTCGGGTTTTCCAATGCCCATGTTCGGTTGGAGGACTACGTTATTCAAGATCGAATGGCTGCATGAATAATGCGAGAAACATTCATGCAGATTCTTCATTATTTAGTTCCTTTAAATATACTACATGGCGATAATATTTGGTGGCAACAGTTTGAAAAGTGAATCGACGCAAAATGCCGTTTTGAAATGAATTAATAGCCATTCTCGCCTAACGCCCTTTGGGCTAATAATAGATATTCGTAAAATTAGAAACGTTTAGTGTAAATTAAGCAGCTTCCCAAAGAAATCAGGAAAAAATTCTTTAGAGAACTAAGGTTAACGCGAAGTCATAAAACTCCGCATATCAGAAACATTCTTTTTGTTTCTCAAGAAATTCAGGAGCCCCACCAGCGGCCGAGCGGTAAAATCGCTGAACACTGGTAGTTCGGTCCGAGGTTCGAATCCCGCAAACGGGCTGGCTGCACGGTTGTTTTCCCCATGAGTAACGTGTATACGAGCCAGTTCCCCTTAGAAAGTCCTCCACGAAGGCATCAGTCCCCTTAGGCAGATAGCCCTCGAGGCTTTGCCGTAATTAAATAACCTAACTTAACCTAACATCAAGAAATTCCGCCGTACACCCACTGGAACGGAAGGCTACTTCTACCTACGTTATGTTTCCAACGTGAAAACAGACTTTCGTCAACTTCGATAATATTACCAGTGCCGCGTGTTTTAACTGAAGGTCTAGATATTCATGCATAGCCACAGACTTCCCTTACATAACTGTTCCAATCAACAACAGTGCAGTGATTTATATCAGGTTGATGCTGACCAAATTCAAGGAGAGTAAATTCTAAACACCACGCATAAATGAAACGAACTGCAATTCAGAAACTGATTCTCGATTCTTCAGTCCAATTTGGAGAACGTAATCATTTTTCTTCTCGGCACGTCATAGCTTCACATCTCCATTTCGGTGTTTCGGCCCACCAGCGGCCGAGCGATAAAGTCGTTGAACACTGGTAGTTCGGTCCGAGGTTCGAATCCCGCGAACAGGCTGGCTGCATGGGTGTTTTCGTGGTTTTCCCCATGTGTAACGTGTATACGAGCCAGTTTCCCTTAGAAAGTCCTCCCCGAAGGCATCCCTCCCCTTAGGCAGATAGCCCTAGTGTGCTTTGCCGTAATTAAATACACCACCACACCACACCATTTTTGTGTTTCCTTCGAACTGACTCCAGTTATTAATTTATGGAATACTTTTCGGTTAAGTGGCGATAAATATAATTCAGTTATTAAACGAAAATTGGAGATAATCATTCTAGCTTCAACGAGACTGACCTCTTCTTTGCAGTTTCTTTTGTGTGGCGTTGAAAGATAAATAAACAGGGTGATTAGGGGATACAGCGATAGCTCGGAATCATAAAGGAATACAGGGTCGCAAATGCCGTAGTTGTGAGCTATTGTGCAAAGAATCAGAGAAAAAGAACAGAAACACACTAATGGGAGAAAAAACATTTTATTGAAAGATTTTGCTACAACAGGTGTTCGACATTACGACCAGAAGTTAACAGGCAAGGCTGACAGTGGCGCTGCATGGAATTCCTTACGTTCCGGAAGATTTCCATGTGTGAACTTTGGAGAACCCTCATCGTACGCATCGCCACGTGCAGCTCAATAACATTCCTCGGTGAATGTTTGCGCCGGCATTCTTGGAGACTACCTCATTGCACCAAACCTTCTGCCCAATAGGACACACTTGATCTTCATGCAGCAAGTCCTCCCCAAACTTCTTGACGCAGTGCATGATCCTCCGCTGTTGTTTCATGTTGTACCAGCACGACGAAGCTCCTCCACATTACACGACTGACGTCCGTCAACACCTCGACGTAACCTTTGGACAGCGGTGGATAGGACATGGTGGCCTGATTCACTGGCCTGCCGGATCACCGGACCTATCATGCATGTGCTTCTTCTTCTGGGGCCACATGAAAAGCTTGGTGTACTGGACGCCCATTCCTTCAGTTGAAGACCTCGTCGCATGAACATCTGTAGCTGCCGGGAAGATATGTTAGATGCCATGAATCTTCCGGAACGTAAGGAATTCCATGTAGCGCCGCTATCAGGGTTGCCAAACGACTTCTGGTCTTAATTTCGAACACCTGTTGTAGAACAAACTTTAAATAAAATGTTGGTGAATCTTCGGATTATGGTAACTTGGCGATTTTTTGGCGACCAACCCTGCTACAGCAACCTGCTAGTTCTTTTTTGGACGCCATTTTGTTTTCACGAAGTAAAGGCATGTTTGTTTTTTTAACTCAACATTTTTTCGAACAATCTGCTAGCCGAATTACGCTTGTGCTAGAACTTTTATGGAACAAAAGTGCTTAATCATGACGAAGATTAGGTGCGAAATTGGGAGAAAGTGCAGAATCGCCCACTGCTTCGCGCGTTTTTAAGAATTACACATACGTGGTATCCATGTACACGTCGACCTATTTTCACTTAAAAAAACATCCCAGAATTGCACAAAAATGGCATTGCGCACACGCTTGACTTTATTCATGTACACATCGACCTATTTTCACTTAAAAAGTCAAAGAAAATTGACAAAAATCCAATTCTTCTTACTCTTGTAAACAGCGCCAAACAAATAAGTGGGTGATTCTGCATTTTACCAGCGAAATTGTTTCTAAGTGTTTATTAGCTAAAATCAAGATCCGAATTTTCCGGAAAATGTCACATGACATGTCTCATGATCTCTCATTTCTCTGAGACAAAATAATCTGTGATTCGAACTGTGTACTTCTCAGATTACTGCTAAAGTCCTACCTAGTAACCTTTATCGCCTTACCAAAATGTCGCCAAACTACCTGTTACTATAATTCCAGAGATTAGCCAAAATGTCTTCTGTTCCATTAATGCGTTGCTGTTTTTTTTATTTTTTTTTTTATTTTCCTCTGCTTCTTTGCACCATAGCATTTGCGATCCTGCATTCCTATGTGATTCTGAGTCGTCTCTGTACCCCCTACACATCCTGCAAGTTTGTCGGTCTCGCAGTGAATCCCACTGTATATCGGCGAAGAAGAATATATGTTTTTTTGAATTTTATTTTTTATGTCGGCACAGAGTTCAAGGAAATTTTCAATCCCGGTATTAAAAATATCTATAAATCGCTGCAAAAATTTATCCTTGGAGAGGCAGCGTATCTCGGTGTACGGAAGCAGATGGTGCTTTTGCGTTTTATTTTTTTATATTGCACTTATTGCATAAAATGTATACATTAAAAAATATTATTAATTTTTAAAATATGCGAAATAGTTCTTACATATTTCCCCTTGTATATATTTATTTTATACGATTTTTTCCATTATTACATGATATAGCTTTATATCAATAAACAATTAATTATCAATACTATTAATACATTTTTGTAATCTTTTATCACTTCAGTCAGTATCAAATAATTAAGCATAAGTATTTTTCGCTTTTAAAATTCCATAACATGCTTTACAAATTACCCTAGTGTGCAAAAACTTAAATACCTTTTCTGATTTGGGCCGTAATTCTGCATAAAGTCAACTGGGAGGCATGAAATTTACTTTACAGAAAACACCATGTAGTACTTAAAAGGACGAGAAAAGTATAGCAGCCAGAAAATGAACAGAACGCTTAGAGTACTGAACGAAATTTGATGCTTCAAAAATTAACGTAAAATAGTAGAGGGGGAAATTCTAAACGTAAAAAATAACAAAAAAATAACTACAAATTTTTAATAAAGCCATTTTATTTTATTGCCATGATCTGAATGATGTTGATAAAATAACCCGTATAATTAATGTGGAATATTAGACGTGAAAACAAATTATTATCTATTTAAGTACAAAGGGGATTTCCAAATTTCTCAGAAATAAGCTTTAAATTCTTTTAGCCTAGTTGTCATGCGTAGTCCCACGTCGGCGCACATATTATTCCTAGAAAGTAACGAATTTTAAGCCTACTTCATGAACACTTTTGAGGAGTGTATTTATCAGCTTATCGAGAATTTATTTTCGCTCACTGAAACCTCTTTCTCCGGATTAAAAAGCCTTTCGGAGACCCACCATTGAAAATCTTCTCCTTTTCATTCAAAAGTAAGTGAATGTCAAGGTTCTTAGACTTAGCAGATTCCATCATGAGTCGCTCTAAAAATTTTTACTAACCTAACAGCAGAATAAGGCTATCCAAAAAGATGTATCAAGAAGTTTTCGGACTAGCTCTGTAGGGTGCTAACAACAGCTAGCTCTGTAGTGCTCTGTACTGCAGAGTTGCACTTGCAGCAATACTGACTTTCAGGCTTCATAAGGTATTGCGTGAAGATACATCGTTGGGCTACCATCGGCAATTGCTATAATTATGCTTTTGTAATAACGTGCGTCGGGTATTCTTCGATTACATGAAGGGCAAAAAGGTGGAACAGTGATCCAAGGTATAACTTTGCGTTAAAATGGACAATTTAGCCACAAAGGCCTTGAACAAACATCATCAAACTTATAAGATGTCGAGATGAATGGTATTTAATGTTTTGAGCGGCACAGGCGCCAACAAAGGCAAAAGAATGTCTCCTGAAGACAGCTAACGACCTGGAAGACTTTCAACAAGCATTAACCTTGGCAATGATGAACGAACTCGGGACCTTCAACAAGCATTAACCTTGGCAGACTTGGAAGACCTTCAACAAGCATTAACCTTGGCAGACCTGGAAGACCTTCAACAAGCATTAACCTTGGCAGACCTGGAAGACCTTCAACAAGCATTAACCTTGGCAAAGATGAACGAACTCGGGACCTTCAACAAGCATTAACCTTGCCAAAGATGAACGAACTCGGGACCTTCAACAAGCATTAACCTTGGCAGACCTGGAAGACCTTCAACAAGCATTAACCTTGGCAAAGATGAACGAACTCGGGACCTTCAACAAGCATTAATCTTGCGAAAGATGAACGAACTCGGAACCTTCAACAAGCATTAACCTTGGCAGACCTGGAAGACCTTCAACAAGCATTAACCTTGGCAAAGATGAACGAACTCGGGACCTTCAACAAGCATTAACCTTGCCAAAGATGAACGAACTCGGGACCTTCAACAAGCATTAACCTTGGCAGACCTGGAAGACCTTCAACAAGCATTAACCTTGGCAATGATGAACGAACTCGGGACCTTCAACAAGCATTAACCTTGGCAATGATGAACGAACTCGGGACCTTCAACAAGCATTAACCTTGGCTGACCTGGAAGACCTTCAACAAGCATTAACCTTGACAATGATGAACTTACGCATGCGAGTCGTCCGAGAATGATCAGCGACACTGCAAACATTGTCTGTGTGTCGTATGGGCCAGTGCAGACAATCTTATCGGAACTAAACGTGCAATGCTAATTGTCTGCCAAGTTTGTCAGCCGACTGCTGACGTTTGAGCAGAAGGAACACCGCATCGCAGCATGCCAAGATCTCCGTGAATGAGTAGCGGACAATCGGTCCTTCATATTCAAAATAAATTTTTTAGAAAGCTAACAGCAATTAATCGACCCTTCATATTCAAGATGTTAATACTTGTCCTTGACACAATCGGTTTTTCATATTTCAAGATGTTAATACTTGTCCTTCACACAATCGGTCCTTCACATTCAAGATCAATTTTTACAAACCGAACAGCAATTAATCAGTCCTTCATATTCAAGATGTTAATACTAGTCCTTCACACAATCGGTCCTTCATATTCAAGATCAATTTTTACAAACCTAACAGCAATTAATCGGTCCTTCATATTCAAGATCAATTTTTACAAACTTAACAGCAATTAATCGGTCCTTCATATTCAAGATCAATTTTTACAAACTTAACAGCAATTAATCGGTCCTTCATATTCAAGATGTTAATATTTGTCCTTCACACAATCGATCCTTCATATTCAAGATATTAACATTTTCTTAGTTGTATGTTGAAAAATGAATTTGTTGCTTAAGTGTTGCTCAATATGTTGCTTAAGTTAAACTTGTTGCTTAACAATTTCATAGTTGCATGTTGACAAGATCCAGCCCGAACTGCAAAAGGGTGGACATTCTTACGCAAATGTCACTTCCAGGCCGTGGAATCAGTGCACTGTTGCGCAATGTATCTATTTCGTTAGAGATAATGCTCAAATTGAATTCAGACACTTTTTTGGGTCAATAGGATTATTTCGGGCACTTTTTGATACACTCTTTTAGTATGACATGAACTGATTCGATTAATATACCAATATTTGTCCACGTATAATAGCATTAATTCGCTGACATGTCTCTTGTTTAACTGCATTCAAATATGATCCATAGTGTAATTTCAGGAACTTTAGGAACACCCTGTGCAAAAATCAGAACTAATCAAAACACGAACAAAACAAAAGACACAGCATACAGAAAACAAGATAAACATTACAACGTCGGAAACGAATTTTAAAACAAATCTGATTAAATATTAAAATACGGCTATACACATGCCATTATGAAAACACAACATTTCATAACATAAAAGTAATAAATCCGCATAACAAGATTATACATTCTATGAAATCGATAAATTTATCCAATATAATCTGATTTTTTTCTTGCTATAACGATACATATGTAATTCTTTCAATTACTTTAAACAGACTAGGATTCGATATAACTCTAGAATACACAAGAAATTAATAAATATTGCCTTGCAATATGACGATGAGATCACACATAATGTAAAATTCGGTATACAGGACTTATGCTATCATAACAAAAAGGCGCAAAAATTAAAGATTTTCTTTAGATCTTCAAGAACTTTATAAAGTTATGTCTGTAAATAAGAAAGCATTCCCTTCATGAAGAGTCTCACTTATTTAAGAAGCCGTTTCTCTTCTTTTATAAAACTGAACACGGAATCAAAACAATAGCAACTACGTGGGAAGAATTTTACAGAACTGTGCTGACGAAACTTCCTAAATGCTGATCTATTCGCAACACTGGAGCTTGTTTTGGCCTGAAGTGGAAAAATGGAGACCTAGAACTGACTAGCAAAGCTTGGTTCTCCTTTAACATAAACCTGAAAAATAAATAAAAGCAGTGAGAAGTATGGTTTACAAATGCAGAATATTCTACAACACAGAGTATTAAAAAAAAAAAATTACACAAATTTGATTTTGTTTTCGCTTTCTCATTTGACTGTAAACATTTATAAAAATATCCATTGCACATATTACAACTCGTCTGTATTTTAAATTATGTCAGTTAAATAGATTACACAAAAAATCTGATGCGATATGGAATTTTTCAATAATAATAATTTCAGATAATTTTTCACTCTGATGCGATATGGAACCCACATAAAAAATTTAGAAAAATAAACTTAGTCTGTCTCATTATATCTGTAACAATGGCACGCAGTTTTTAATGATTTTCGTCTTTCTAATCAAATGGCCGTAAAAGCTTAAGGTCCATCCATTATTGCACGTATAATCAATTTTAGCCGATTAAATGTGGTAAAAATGGATTAGAAATCAATAACGTGAACAAACAGGCATTCTTCTTTATATATATAGATTTTGTAAAACTTACACATTTTTGATTAACAAACTCTACGATTTGAAAGCGAGCGGTAGTAAAACTTTTCCAAATAAAGCATTTTTATCTCCAACGCGCGAGACCGTTGCCACTCGGAAAAATGAGTGCGAAAATTAATGTTTTCAGAATTTTTAATTAATATCTCGGCTGATTAAAGTCGTACGAAGATGAGAACCGTCGAAATGGCTTCCAACAAAATTTTTGGAATCTGGAATAACGTATTTAATGTTTGGCAATGCTATTTTTATTTTATCCTAACACTTCGAAATTTTTCATTTATAAACTCTACGATTTAAAAGCGAGCAGTGGCAACAACTTTCGAAATAAAGCAGATTTTTATCTTCAGCTTGCGAGACTGCTGTCACTGGGGAAAAATGCGGGCGAAAATGATCGTTTCTCGGAGTTTTTAATTAATATATCTGATTTTAGCTACTTTTGTTTCGAAAAAAGTGGACGACGACCCTTTTCAGGACCCATAAAAGAATTGTAGAACGTTTGGTGACGATAGCCATAGTAGTGACTGAGATATTAGAGGACAAACATATATACACTGGTGTGCAAAAATTAAGAACGAAGTCGAAAAATTAGCATATCAGTTGAACGAAGAGGCAGAGCGGACAGAAAGACCAATCAGGAGATTAAGTAAGGTGATGTACGGTAGCATATACGCAGATAATGCAGGTAGACGTAATGGGGGAGTGTCTGAGTAGAATAAAGCATGTTGTCGGTGTAAGATCAGTATTTCTGACAAAGAGATTGCACGCCGTATAGCAGTTAAAATCACACCGAGTTGCTGCCTCAGCGAGAAATGGCGAATAATCAATCTGTTAGACGACATCTGGATACTTTTACCCGAGGTCGAATCATTGGGAAGTTGGAGGAAGGCCGCAGTGTGACAAGTGTGGCTGCAGAGTTCGGAATTGCAAACAGCATCGTTTTACGACTTTAGAGACAATTTCAAACTACAGGAACAGCTATCCGGGGATTTAGTAGTGGTCGTCCACGAGGAACCACACCCGCAGATGACCGGTATATTGCCTTACATGCCAGAAGAAACAGGCGACAGACAGCGGGAGAAATCGCTAGACACACGACACAGGCGACTGGACGACCGATATCGCGTTTTACCGTGGCCAGAAGACTGCACGGTGGTCGTCTGTTTGCACGACGCCCTGTACGGTGTGTACCTCTAACGCCTGCCCATCGGAGAAGGCGTTCTCTGTGGTGCCGGGAACACCGGAATTGGAGAGACAATGAATGGGGACGAGTACTCTTTACAGATGAGAGCAGATTCAGTCTGAGTAGTGATTCTCATCGCATACTCATCTGGAGAGAGCGGGGAAGCCGCAATCATCCCTCGAACATCATTGAAAGGGACAGGTATGGAGGTGGCGGTGTTCTCGTTCGGGGAGGCATCATGCTTGGTAGTCGTACAGACTTTCACATCTTCGACGCAGGTTCAGTCAACGGGACCCGTTATTGTAACGAGATTCTTCTTCCATATGTGAGTCTTTTTAGAGGCGCTATGGGTCCGCAGTTCCTTTTCATGGACGACAATGTACCATGTCATCGCACAGTAGCTGCCGAACAGCTCTTAGAGAGTGAGGATATTGAACGTATGGATTGGCCAGCACGATCTCCAGATCTCATGTATGGGATTTTCTAGGAAGACGCTTGGCAGCTCGTACCTTACCACCAGTAACGATTCCGGAGCTTCGATTGGCACTGCAAGACGAATGGGCAGCAATGCCTCAACAACTCATTGACAGCCTCATTCTCAGCATGGGCAGACGCTGTGAAACCTGCCTAGCAGTCAGGGGAGATCATATCCCCTATTAAAGACCGGATGTTTCTTGCTGGACACCCATCACAGGGATGTTTCGGCCTTCAGTCGCATTGCGTTCCATGCTACTTTTTCAATAAAGCTTCTTTTTATCCCTCTGATTTCTCTTTTAGTAAGTGTTGCTTACATCACTCATGTCCTTACATATTGGGGATCTTACGGTATTAAATATGTTGATTTGGAAAGCTTTTGTACAAAGTTATATTGAAAAAACCGTCTCGTCCTTAATTTTTGCACACCAGTGTATATGTGATGTACCAGCTTTTGTCGTAGGTTAAATTATCAGACGATAAGTTTTAAAAAAGAGGATGCATTTATTATATTTCAGGAGAAAATAGCAGTTACAAAATCAGATATCCGAAGTAGATAAAAAGAATTACTAATAACTTTTTGTATGAAGTTTACTGCATCGTGACATTTAAGAAAAAGCCCCGATATTCCTTTTGCGAGTCCTTTTATAGCCTCTGGAAAGGCGGAGCTTCCAAGAAATGACGTCAGCCATTCCAGTTCGCTTTAAATATCTCCAGAACATTCTAAAACTGTATGTGTAGAAAGGCGGGAAAAACAGCTTGACTACGGGGCTGTGATTTTATTCCACGTACTTTCAAATAAGAGAAAGTCGCCATTAAAAATGAAAAGAACATACAGTTAGAATTTTAAGTGTACTCTTGACTATGGAATTTTATTATTACAAATATATATCAAGTTCTTTGCACTTAAAACAAGTTCTTTGCACTTTTATTCAATTCAACAGCAATATCGCAAAATAATTTAATTTTTAAATGAGCCTATCTTTAGAATTTCCCTTGCACAGTCTCGCGCGCTGGAGATAATCCCCCCCCCCCGGTACACTGTTGCATTGCTCGCTTTGGAATCGTTGAGTTTGTTAATAAAAAATTCGTTAAAATGTTATGAAATAAGGAACCGATAATAAAACAAATTTCAAATTCCGAATTTGGGCTTCCAGATGCCCACATTCGGTGGAAGATTACGTTATAGAAAACTGGATGGCTTTCGGTACCATCGCTTTATAAACAATGCGAGAAACATACCTACATTGATGCATATTCTTCATTATTCAATTTCTTTAAATATAACACAGGACGATAACATTTGGTGGCAACAATTTGAAAAGTGAACCAACATTTATAGCGAATCAACGCAAATGGCAAAACGAAGTTAATAGCCTTAAATTAAAGCCCTTTCCGCTAAAAACCTGCACACATATTCATTATACCGTTCATACTGCTGTAAATGTAGACAACTATTTGTGCTTATTTGATTATATTTTGACTTTGTATAGTATTTATCTTTCTTTGGTAGCATAAACTAGTCAACTAGGGAGAGACTACACGAATAATCCTCTTTTGTTTTAAACAGTAGACAAACAAATTCAGAAGGATGTAACGGGTGGCCATAATTAAACTGACAGTGCTCACTGTGTTCTGTAGCGTGAAGTATTTGCGAGAATGACGCCACGTTTTGTAGGAAGATTAAACAAGACGGGGGACGAAGGATTCTGCGAAAAAACAAATTAGTTCCAAAAGTCGCTGCTAGGGGAATATTTGGCGCTGTGTAAAAGAAAATAGAGTGCAAATCAATACGGAAATTACCTTTTATTTTGCATTCAAATGAGGTTCAATGTGGCTGCCGTTGTTGTGGACCACATATTGCATTCTGTGCACAGTATGCACAACAGCAGAAAGTAACATGTCTGCAGGAATCTCCTGTACAGTCCCTGATATGTTATCTTTCAACGTAGGCATGTCCTGGACCACTCCTTGATAGACCTTGGACTTGAGGTAACCCCATAGCCAGAAGTCGCATGGGGTAAGATCAGGCGACCGAGGTGGCCATGCAGTTGGAAAGTAGCGGCTAATGACTCTTTCTGTTGTGAATTTCTGTCGTAGCATCTTTTGCACCCGTACAGCAACATGTGGAGGGGCTCCATCTTGCATGAAAATGATTTCCCCCAGGCATTGTCTTTTATCCCTTTTTAAAATCGCTTTTTTAAAAGTGTTGCCATATTGCACTTGAACTAAATTAGAAAATGTGCATAATAAAAAGTAATTTTATTCCGTATTGATTTGCATTTGTTAACACTCTATTTTCTGTTACAAATATTTCCCTAGCGGTGACTTTTGGAACTAATTTGTTTTTTCGCGGAATCCTTCGTCCCCCGTCTTGTTTAATCTTCCTACAAAATGTGACGTCATTCTCGCAAATAGATCGCGCTACAGAACACTGTGAGCACTCTCAGTTTAATTATGGCCACCCGGTACATAGCTCTTTATTTGAACACAACGAAATAACAACGACCCAGCTTGGGTTTACATAAGCCAAAACTTCTGGCTTAACTTAAATACTACTTAACTTACATAATGTTGAACTAATTCAAATGTGATACATTAGCCTAATGGCTCGCAGGATAATTTAAACTAAACGCGCAGGAAAGTCTCTGGTCTGCAGAAAACCGGCGAGACAGGCTAAATGGCTAGCTGGACTCAACACCTCAGAATGAAAACACTAATAGTCAAGGTACAAGGTCGCCTGAAATAGGCAGAATAGCTCTAAAAATAACTTGCGTAACCGTCGCTTAAATAGCATTTCGTTGTCCTTCTATCTGAATAAACACTCGCTATCTCATTTACATTCTCGCATTAAAAGTGGGGGTGAAAAGAGACTGATATGAAAATTAACTATAGTTAAAAATAAGTAGATAAAAATTAACTATAGTTAAAATTAACTATAGTTAAACTCAAAATTAACTATAGTTAAAAATAAGTAGATAAAACCTCACAATTGTACATCGCTTTCATTTATTTAATGCACCGTATATAATATTTTTAGCGTGCGTTTCTTGTTTAATCGAATTCGTAACCACGTATTGCGACTGTAAGTGTTTGTCTCCTGAGCAGAAGAGTCGACCTTGCAAGTCTGGGTTGATCAACATATAAATTGTGAAATTAGAAGCCGAAATGCAGATAAAATTTCTCTGACGGGGCTCGGCAATAATTTTTGTCACTAAGCTGACGATATTTCGCGACATTCTGGAAGTTTCCAGAAAACGTTTTTTTTTTTTCCAGAACCTCCTAGAAGGCTGGGCAACTCTATCCATAAGGCTGCGTTTGAGCAATGCGAAACAGTTCCGTTCAGAGACTTCAGAAAAATTTTGCCTATAAAACATTAGACGATTTTGATGAGATATTCTGTTTAGCATATTTTTATTTTAAATTACACTTATTTTGAGTTACACACTAATATTATCTCAGCCACTGGTTCTACTTCAGGCTACAAAAACGCTGGCACTGAAAAAGGTCTGAAAGGTCTGAAGGTAAATGCGAGCCATTTTCCTGAAAAATTTCATCACGAAAGCACCCTTCTTTTGGGTTGCCCTAATTAGATCAACCAAGAACAGAAGCGCAAAAAAGTCTGACTGTTTACATTTAAACAGAATAGAATAGTGAAAATTGATATTAAAAAATAATTTTTTTTTTTTTTTTTAAATCCAAAAGCGTAATGGTAAATCATTTAAAATCGTGGATCAGGGAATCATGGGAATCAGCAAATCATGGGAGGTGCATGACTGCATATTATAGCAGTCCTATATACAAAATTTCAACATTCTAAAGCTACTCGTTTCTGAGTTACGCGAAATACATATACACAGACGCCACGAAAAAAATCTATTCTGAATCCATTTTAAATCAGTTTTATAATTCGTTTCGGGAAAAAGAGTCCTTTATTCTGCCCTTACGTACAGATGTCACGCAAAAATATCATTCAATTGCATTCGATAGCGGTCAAAATGGATATTTTCGTTGAAATATGATACCCGGAATTCTTCGTCATTACAATACTTCCTTTACTTTATAAGGTATTTCTCCCGCTTTCCTAGCGTGCCTTCGTGGTGTAGTGGTTCTGCACGCTGGGCCGGTATTCCAGAGGTCCGTGGTTCGATTCCCGGCGAAGGCGGTTGCTATTTTTCATCTTGCTTGCTTCCCCCCCCCCCTTAAAAAAAGCCCTAATGTCTCTACAATGATTACCTTGCAAATACTGAAAGTTGTATCTGTGGAGCCATTGGTAAACCAGACCATTACTTGGCCCAATGCATTCTAACCACACAGTGGCATGTGCAGCTTCCGGAACAGGCAGTTTCTCATACGCATTATCTGATCAAACAGCCAGCTTTTCGCAGCACAATATGCAAAATAATGCAGAAACTGGAGGAATTGAGAACAGATTTGTATAGTGTGGAATAGTTCCCAGTTCATCTCTCTTCTTTCTCTTTTTTTTATTGTATATATTATGAAACATGTATGTATTATGGCCAATGAAAATTATTATGAACTATGTATGTATTACATAACAGACTCAATACATTATGAACTATGTAAGCATGTATATGTATGAACTTTAAAAGCATGTACTGCTATGTCTATGTCTAATGTTATGCATGTAACTATGTATGTCATGAACTATGTAAGCATATATTATGAACTATGTAACTATGTAAGCATATATTATGAACTATGTAACTATGTAAGAATATATTATGAACTATGTAACTACGTAAGCATATATTATGAACTATGTAACTATTTAAGCATATATTATGAACTATGTAAGTATGTAAGCATATATTATGAACTATGTAACTATTTAAGCATATATTATGAACTATGTAACTATGTAAGCATATATTATGAACTATGTAACTATTTAAGCACATATTATGAACTATGTAACTATTTAAGCATATATTATGAAAAATGTAAGCATATATTATGAACTATGTAACTATGTAAGCATATATTATGAACTATGTAACTATTTAAGCATATATTATGAACTATGTAACTATGTAAGCATATATTATGAACTATGTAACTATTTAAGCATATATTATGAGCTATGTAACTATGTAAGCATATATTATGAACTATGTAACTATTTAAGCATATATTATGAACTATGTAACTATGTAAGCATATATTATGAACTATGTAACTATTTAAGCCCATATTATGAACTATGTAACTATTTAAGCATATATTATGAACTATGTAAGCATATATTATGAACTATGCAACTATGTAAGCATATATTATGAACTATGTAACTATTTAAGCATATATTATGAACTATGTAACTATTTAAGCATATATTATGAACTATGTAACTATTTAAGCATATATTATGAACTATGTAAATATGTAAGCATATATTATTGACTATGTAACTATAAGCATATATTATGAACTATGTAAGCATGTATACAGGATCAATGTATGCCTTTATAGGGCCCATGAGGTGTTGTCCCGGATAGTTGCGAAACCTGGACTAGATCCGAATAGTCTAAGTAAGCCGCACGGGTGTCCAGATTCTGCTCTCAACTGTCAACTGTCTCTACAGTGGAACTAAAAGAGTGTTGGATGAGGATTTTCCTCACCCAAGATTTGGCGATTGGGTCCCTTAAAAACCCCAGTCGAACTTTAAAAAAGGGAGTATATAAGGTATTTCTCCCGCTTTCCTAGCGCGCCTTCGTGGTGTAGTGGTCCTGCACGCTGGGCGGTATTCCAGAGGTCAGTGGTTTGATTCCCGGCGAAGGCGGTTGCTATTTTTCATCTTGCTTGCTTCCCCCCCCAAAAAAAATAAAGAAAGAATTTAAAAAAATCCTAATGTCTCTACAACTTCGTGAAAGGAAGTAAAAAGGCTAAATCGCTATTCTGTATATTTTTACAAAGAAATGCTCTCTATATTCAACAGACATCTTTCTTTTTTAAGCACTAATTATATTCCAGTTCCCATCAGTAGTTTCCTCTTACAAATAATCACAGCAGTTTCTCTCACAACCTGCTTCATAAAGCAGGTTGTGAGAGACTTTATTCTCCTAAAAGCACCAATAAGTATATAAATAAAAATGTATTAATTTAAGAAAAGGGGGTAACAAACAGACCGCCACAAAAAAAAAAAAAAAAAAAAAAAAAAAAAGGCTGTGATCTATAGGGAACAATTTCTGCTATAAGGTTGACCTAATCCAAATTTTCTCCAGGTTCTACCTCTGGTCGTGGAATGTTCATTACCAGGAAACCAGGTTCGTCCGGAAAGCTTTCTTCTCTGCATTAACAGACAAATGGTCAACGGACTCAAAGCTTTTCCGCTGCGAACTGAAACAGCTGTGTAATGTTGTTACTACCCTCTTGAGAGACATCATGACTTTCTTCCACGGAATCTAAGCTCTGCTTCAAAATGACATTAGCAGAAGAATAGGAGAGAAGTTTCTTGCGCCCTCTACCGTTTTTTGTTCCACTACTACCACCTCTCCCAAAAAAAGTACGTTTACCAAATGATGACATTGAATGAATTATTCATTGGCAATCCGGTGAACAATGCAGAGTTAAGCGACTTCAGTTATGGATTGCATTAAAGGAGGTAAAACCAAATTTACCTTTCAAAAATCGATATTACAATTTTGACTAAAAAACAAAGAAAACACTGCTGTTTCCAAAAATATATAACATATTTATATTTGCGGGATAAATGCCACTAAATTGAGACTTGGTTCTTGCATGAATTTTTCGTGTTTGCAATGAGAGTATAAGCTATTTTTACTTAACTAGTTTGTTGATTAGTTAGTCTTCTAATGTATATAGCCTTCCGTGCCCTTCCTATACAGTGGCCATAAGCCTTAGCCAATTTCGTCACTATTACACCACGCTTGTGTTTATCTATGATTTCTTTCTTAATTTCAACGGTCATGGTTTTCTTCTTTTTCTTTGCAGCATTATCTGAGGCAGCAATCTTCTTGGGGGGCATCGTGAAATAATTATTATCACATTAAATGTAAAAAACAATTGATTCACAAGCACACAAACACGTAGATCAAAGAACACCGAGTGATCTGACGAGGGGATTCCCCGGGTCGAGCCGGATCGGGAAATGGTGCACGCATACAAACAGCCTGGCTCACTGCTAGGCTACTCGAGTGAATGCTCGTATTTAGAGACGAATTTTTCGCTGATACTTTCCTCGTATCTCGAATTTCTCGCATACAGAGACGCTCGTATCTCGAGGCTTCACTGTAGTTATACAGGGTGGTTCATAAGGAATTTCCCCGAAATATGAATTCCTTTGTTTCCACCAATCGAAATGAAATTTCGAATATTTTTATTTGAAGGTATGCGCTCGGGATTGTGATGATTTAAAATAATAGAGCTGTCACGGTTACAGTTGCAGTGAAAAATTGTAGTTGCACCCTGTAAATGTAAAACTTATGGCAAAGGTTATGTCGTTCCACTATTGCTTTACGATTTCATCACCCCCCCCTCCGCGAGGTGAATACGGATCCCGTTGGGAGCTCCTGGTAACGTACTATTTAAGTTTGGTTTCACCAGAAGAATTTAATTACAGACAGCAAAACTGAAAAAAACTTCAACACTGTGGATATGACAGGTGCGTTTGATCTTCAGATATTCTTACATTCTGCCGACGCAAATAAGGGATTCCTTGCTTTAAAGACATTCACAACACCACAAACCGAAAATTAAACGACTTAATGCCTAAGTTTTGGTGTCCGCCGATAACATCGCGGACGAAGACGTCGCAGAGAAAACAACGCAAGGCGAAAACGTCGTGCTACGAAACATCGTGGGAGGAAACATCGCAAAGAGAAAACATCGCAGTTCTAAAACATCGTGGTACAAAACATCGTCGTCGAAAATAAAGCGGTTCAAACACTTCGCAGTTTAAAAATATCGTCGTCGAAAATATCGTGGTAAAAAATAAAGTATCTACAAATCATCGCGTGACGATAACATCGCAGACATGCTTTTTTTCAGACTTTAATAACTGTAAATAGATATTCCCATAACAATTTGTGAGCGCAAAATAGAAAGTAGGATAATTTGTTTTCACATTTTATATTAACTAATTTTTGCTGAGGAAATAAGAAGGAAACTTAAGCATAGAAAATTAATGCAACTTATAGCACTTAATAGAATTTTAAACCGACATAGTTAACTAACAAAGACCATTAATAAATAATTTTTATGAAGTTTTTACTGGTAATTTTTCATAAAAAGTATAATCTATAAGTTACATTTAATTTTCTATGCTTATGTTTCCTTCTTAATTTTTCAGCAAAAATTTATTAGTTAATCAAAAAATGTGAAAGTAAAAATTATTATTCTTTACATCTTGCGCTCTCAAATTATTATGGGAATATCTATTTACAGTTATTAAAGGCTAAAAAAAGCATGTCTGCGATCAGATGTTATCGTCATGCGATGATTTGTAGATACTTTATTTTTTACCACGATATTATCGACGACGATGTTTTCAAACTGCGAAGTTTTTCAACCGCTTTATTTTCGACTACGATGTTTTGTACCACGATGTTTTAGAACTGCGATGTTTTCTCTTTGCGATGTTTTCTCCCACGATGTTTTGTAGCACGACGTTTTCGCCTTGCGTTGTTTTCTCTGCAACGTTTTCGTCCGCGATGTTTTTGCCGCGATGTTTTCGGCTGTAACCCTAAGTTTTAGGCTACAACCAGCAGTTTAAAAACCAGCTCTCTTATCGGAAGCAACCTTTCAAACAAATCTCACAAAATCACATTTCAAAAGCAACATAACACTTAAGTAACAGCTATTCAAATTCCACACAAGTCATAAGAAGCGCTCTAAGGGGCGTGACTTAAAATTCGTCGATTACAAAACCGTGCAGCTATTCTATGGGGAATAAATGGAAAGCGAATGCAGCGCCACCTTGCGTGATAGAGCCTGTTTTTGCAACTGGCTGCAAATGTATTGAAGTACAACATAATTACAAAAAAGCCCAATTACACGGGTGGGGTCTCTGGATACTTAGCCCCACGGTTCATAAAGAAAGGTTTAATTACGTATGATGACAAATATTGATTTCCAGTAAGATTAGAAATATATTAATTCACGTGTGAATGGAAGTACAATCATTTGTCATTAACCCAGTTAAAAGTTGTTAAGCTGGTGTCTACAAGTTTTACCATAAAAATTGGTTTTAATGGACGAAGGTAATGATTTCGACGCATAATTATACCTATTCGTAAATCCACTGCGATACAATAACAACGTTTCCTTAAATAAAATGTCACTTTCCTCTCAATAAAATGCAACATTAATTAAATTTTGTAATTTTTGGTGAGAAATTTATGGAGATATTCAAAAATTTGTCTTGGAGCATTTTTTTTTTTTTTTTTTTTTTTTTTTTCCAGTTTGCGCCAAGAATAAGTCACTTGGCGAACTTCTTAATTTATAACAACCCAAGTTTCACCTAGTTTGCCATTCTACACATCAACAACACTTGGTTTACCAGTCTCAGGTTGAAAATATTGAATTTCAGATTTCAGTTTTAAGAAAATTCTAAAATGATATGAAATTGTCCATCCTTGTTAAGCAAGAGGTATTTCTGTAACACTGCATACCAGGCACTGAAAAAAAAATGCTAAACTTGTAGAGACATTTCGAATTTTTTGAAAGCTGGAGACATGAAAAAAGAGCAATACCCTTCCCCGGGATTCGAACCACGGACCTCTCGAAAACGCGTTCAGCATGCTGACCACTACAACACGAAGGCATGCCAAGATGGTGGGCAATATACCTTATATACTCCCCCTTTTAAAGGGCGATAGGGGTTTTAGAGGACCCAATCGCAAATCATGGTGGTGAGGAATCATCATTTACCACCTTTTGGTTCGGGTGCCACTGTAGAAGACATTTGGAATTTTTTTAAAATTGGAGTGATGAAAAAAGAGCAATGCTCTTTCGCCGGCACTCGAACCACGGTATCTCGAATACGCGTCGAGTGTGCTGACCACTACACCATGAAGGCATGCTAAGAAGGCGGGAGGAATACCTTATAAACTCATATCTTGATTTCATAGAATTTAACAAGCCGTTGATCAAGTTTTGAGGAATTCCACGCTATTCTTTAGAAAGTGCCCTTTTCAGATCCTTTAGAATTCTAAATTCTAATGTTTTGTTACAAGCCAATGTATTCCTTAAGTTTAATCTGACAGGATTTTCTTAGTTTTCTTAGTTTAATCGCGATGATTGAGGTATTCGTGATCTGCAGTACGTGATACGAGGCCATCTTTGAAACACTGTTTCTTGGCGTGAAAAATTCGCCAAAAATATCAAGGAGTACCCGGCTGCAAACGTTTACCAAGAATTATACAGCATTTCATTTCGAAATTGATTTCCCGTCGCTACTTTAATCTTGATGCAAGATCACGTTCTGCAATTCCGATCACAAACTCGTACATCTCCGCTTTACCTAAAAGTTACATCTTAACTTACAGATAAGCGATTTTTATGAATTCGCCACGAGGTAACGCGTTAAATATCACCGAACAATACGAACAGTGAAAAAAATTTCATTCAGAATTTCATTTTTCCTCTTCACCTTTTATAAAAATTCGCCCTGGGGGAGATTGAGACAATTAATTTTATACCACAGACAATTCCAGGAGAAAGGACAAAAAAACTTCACACTACAGGCTAAATGGAATTGCAAAACAGAAAACTCCGCTTTAAAAAAGCTACATGATATCAAAAGACTTAAAAAAAAAACAGACAACTCATAACATCATCTCATGTCAATAAAAGTATGTGACCCCCCCCCAAAAAAAGAAAGAAAGAAAGAAAAGAAAAGAAACCCACAAATACCATTCACACATTTTTTCCCCCTTCAAAGCATAGAACATTTACATTAAAGTGGTAGATAGCAGAACAAAAAAAAAAAAACCTCTTTTTTTTTTTTTTTTTCTTGAAGTTAATGCATAAAACTCATCGAAAGAATTGATTTTACCATCAGCCAAAAACAAGTTCGAATGGGTTATCCAAAAGAGGTCGCGGCAGTACACAAAAAATAAGAAAAGTTACCAGCTTTCTTCTTTAAAAAGAAAAAGAAAAAGAAAAAAAAACTAAAACCTTATAACTAAGCTGAGAATTCAAATCAACTCGCCGTTTGAATAACGGATGGAGATTTTGCATATTTTGCAGAAAACAACAGCCGTTTTAAAATGCATATGTGAATTTTCGATTCTTGCGCATTCTCCAGCGACGGGTCACATATCAGAAAAGAAATATACCTGATCGTATCAACAAGCGCTGAAAAGTTCTTAGGTGCAATAAAATGCAGCAGCATTGTTTTGTTACCTTTGTCAAAAGGAGTAAATTTATAGAAGGCAAAATGTTTCTTTTCCCACTGCAAGGAAGTCCAAAAAGTAAAATGTGAGTGTGAGAAACACATTCTCGACCAGCGATTCTCAACCTTTTGACTAATGCGTACCATCTAAACAAAAATGGAAAAACTTTAGAACCACCACTATATTTTACAATGATTATTTTTCAAATTCTCAATAGAAATATTAAAAAAAACCATATATTTCGCCATTTTCACGCCTTATTGGCTTTTCGTGTTAAATATGCACGCATAACAAATGTTAGATTAAAAATTGGTTACCATTTTAATCATCAACGTAAGTTACAATATTTTAATTCTAAAATGTACTGTGAAATTGGAGTCTGTTTAAGAGAGATCAATTTCTTTATGTTTGGCCTTATTTCACTTAGCTTCAACCGTAAATTAGGATCCACTTTTAATTTTGTTCCATATTTATGTTTCGAAGAAAACTCTTGTTCACACAAATACGTTGAGCAAAAGGCAATAAAAATTTAACAGTTTTATTTGATACTAGCAGCTTCGCTGCCAGCCTTCATCTGGCTTTTAAATGTACCGGAAAAATGGCTGAAGGGAAACACCAAACGTTAAATTTAAAAACTGCGTAGAATTTTGCTCTGCAAAACAACTTCATAAAAAAAAAAGTTATTACGTATGACAAAATTACAATGAAATAAGCAATATCCCTTCATAGAAATATTAATTATCCTAATAAATAAATTAATCAACTTCCCTTTGCAAAATCTTAAGAACTCAAAGGGTATAAAGGAGGTTAAGAACTTCGTTTTCTAAACAAATCACTCAAAACTTTTCAATATCTTAAAAACAGTGAAATGAGCAATAAATAACATAAAAGAATACAAAAAACAAAACATTCTGAAAAGCAAAGTATAATTAATGATATTTTCAAGAGAAAAAAATTACAATGAAATAAGCTATATCCCTTAATACAAATATTAATTATCCTAATAAAAAAATTAACCAACTTTCCGTTGAAGAAAAAAAAATCATACAAAACTTTTCAATATCTTACAAACAGTGAAATAAGAAAAAATAACATGAAAGCAACTCAAAAAAACATAAAATTCCGCGCAGAATTTTACTCTACAGAACAACTTTATCAAAAAAAAAAAAAAAAAAAAAAAAAAATGTATTTTATATATATATATATATGACAATGAAATATGCCAATCTCTTAAAAACAGTGACATAAGAAATACGATGAAAAACTGTTGCCAAACCCATATTTCTAAAAGAATGAAACTATTCAAGATGCGATTTCATCAAAAATCTATCAATAACAATAAGACAGGAAAATTGTTGCCAAAATCACATTTTTAAACATGTGAGATGTGTACTCGGAAGCTCCATTTAATTTTTTTTTTTAAATACAAAATATTATCATTTTTCCAAAATTCTTTTTGTAAAAGCAGTCGCAAGGATGAAAGTTTAACGTGTCCAAAAATCAAAGAAAAATAAACTGTACATTTTTAAAAATAAACTTTTTTAGAAAAAATCCCGTTGAAAAGGTGTTAATAAATTAAACCCTTTGTTAAATAAATTCGTATTGAATCGATTTATTGAAACACGAAATTTATTTTAAGTTCGTAAAATAGCTAAGTGCCTACGTTTCATGACGATGTGAAAATGGAGTGTGTAGAGTAAAATCTCGCTTTCCTTCCTATAGCCTCAAAATGAAATGCCTCAAATTATGTCTCAAAATGACGCGATTTCGTCATAAAACATAAAGTAAAAAAAAAAAATTCTAATTGGAATTTCGAAAAAATCGCTTCGAGGTGCACTGGCTCTTGTCTAGATGCACCTATGTACCAAATTTCGTAGCCGTGGGTCTATTAGCTTACGCGCAGCGCGAACGAAAGACACACACACACACAGACAGACTCTTTCTTTTATTATATGTAGAGAAAATGCATTTAAATTCTTTTTTCCGTTCAGTCAAAAGTGTTTTATTTTTGAAATCTTTAGTTCGAGTTCGAGCACAGGAAATTTCTATCAACTGCTTTTTTTTTTTCTTGACGAGATTTTTGTACTTAACAGTTAAATATTATTACGAATTTGGTATTTAAAAAGCTAATGTTTGTTCAATTATAAATTAAATGGTTTTATTTCTCGCGCAGTGCAGCGCGTGACGAATATTAAAAGAAAGCTAAGCCGGAAAATTGAAAATACAAGAGCGCGTGCATTAAATAAATAAATATCTCTTTTTGATTTCGAGAAAGTACTGGAAAATTCTAGCGCGTGATTTTAAAATCTTATAAAAGGAGGAAAACATCTCAGTTTGTAGGAGTTGCTTAGTTTGTTGTTGTTTAGAAAACTGCTCTTGTTGATTGTAGCGAATTCGCGGATTAGCGTTCTTTAGCTGGTTTGAATTACGGTCTATTGAACATTTAAGTAGTTAAAAGATAACTACTGTGAGATATTGTAATACTGCATGATAATTTGAGAAAATTTAAGCATCTTTGTTGTGATAATAAATTTTTGTTCATTTTTCATCGGACTTGTGCATTCTTTTCGTAACGAACCCGTACGCACGCAACAATTTTTGGTGTCAGAAGTGGGGTATTGAATGCCAATAACAAGAGCGATGGAAGAACAATTCAGGCAAATGATGACTGCATTTGCTGCTTTCCAAGAAAAGATGGAAGGAGCCGTCAACTCCGTTAAGGAAGATATAAAAGCTGTACAAGAAAAGATGGAAGCTGGCCAAACATCATTTAAAGAAGAAATTAAAGAGAAAATGGATGCTGGTCAAATATCCGTTAAGGAAGAAATGAAATTTCTTAAAGACGAGATGAAAGCAGGTCAGGACGAAATGAAAAGAGAAATTACCTACGCAATAGAAAATAAATTTGAGGCTATGGAAGGCAGAACAGACGCGGTTGAAATTAAAGTTGGACAAATTGAAGAAAACGTTTCCTCTGTGAAAGCGCAAATAGAAGACAGAGTTTCGGCCGTGGAACAACAAATAGGTTACAAAGTTGATTCAGTCAAAGAAGAAGAAATAAACAACAAATCGAACAACAAATTGATGAGAGAGTTTCTGCAGTTGCCAAAGAAATGGATACTTTAAAGAAATTCGTAGCGTCGGCAGGGAGCGGGAGTGATGATTTTAAATTCTTACCGATGCCTGCTCGTTCATCTCTGAAGCTATCCACATATGATGGGAAGACATCCTGGCAAGTGTATAAGACCCAGTTTTCTATCGTTGCGGATGCGAATGGATGGGATTCCCAAGCTAAGGCCTGTCATCTCGCCGCTTCTCTGAGAGCAGACGCAGCGGATATCCTGCAGACGCTTCCTGAAAACCAAAGACTTGACTTCGAAGCTCTATCCGGCGCATTGGAGCTGCGCTTTGGCGAGAAATGTTTAAAAGACTACAGCAGGCTCAATTAAAATCCCGTCAACAGAAGCCCACCGAATCACTCCAGGAACTCGCCACGGATGTTGAAAGGCTGTCCCACCTCGCCTTTACGGAGTGCCCGAGAGAAACGAGGGAAATCCTGTCGCTGCAATATTTCGTCGATGGCATCCGGGACCCTGAAATACAGAAAGCACTGCGAATGGCGGATGTTAAAGATTTGAAAAGCGCTTTAGTGTACGCCATGAAATTCGAGGCAGCCCAGCAAGCCACTCGTCGAGATCGCCACCCAGTCAGAGCTGCTCAAGTCCAGGAGCCAGGGAATAAAGTCACCGCTCGTCTAGACGATTTAACTAGACAACTGAACGCCTTGAGACGGAATATTGGTGAGAAGAAACCGACCGTGAAGTGCTGGAACTGCGGTGCTGAAGGTCACCTACGACGGCATTGCAGAACACCCCAGGGCACGGATAATGAAACGGATGAGTTGACAAGACCAGTGAATGCTTTAAGACGGAATAGTTGTGAAACAAAACCGACCCTAAAGTGCTGGAATTGCGGTGTTGAAGGCCATCTACGAAGGAACTGCAGAACTCCCCAGAGCACGGAAAATAAGGCATACGATTTAAACAGACAATTAAATGCCACGGGCAGGAAAAGGACTGACAACAAACCAAAGTGCTGGAACTGTGGAGCTGAAGGCCACGTACGAAAGAATTGCAGAACACCCCAGGGTACGAAAATTGAGACAATTTCTGAGCAACGACGCAGGAAACAAATTAATGACCATATCAAGGAACGGAGGTTGCCAGATAATGAAAAACCCTGTTTTAAAGCGCTTAAGATCTCTATAGTGAGTGGCAACAATAACGGACTGTCCATCAATGGGAATATCGATGGAGTTCCTTGCAATATGATCATTGACACAGGAGCTAATGTTACCATCATTAGGAAAGATTTAGCTGAACAGTTTAAAGATAAACTTATTTGGACGCCATCCTGTGTTACCCTTCAGACTGCGTCTGGTGACAAGATCGACATAACTGGGAAGTTAAACGTAAACATCACGTTTGGAAGTGCCGCCTACCATCACACGGCATATGTGGCGGATATTACAGATCCATGCATACTCGGATTGTACTTTTTAAGGAAATACAATTTTTCCTTAGATTTCAAAAACAATAAGCTGCTTTCAGCATCTGATGGCATGACTATCCATCCTCAAAAGGGATCCTCGCCTGGAAATGTCGACGCCTTGTCCGAAAGATCGAGCTCGGGAAGCTGCCGAAATCATACCAGGGTCGAAAAGAAACTCAAGACTACCGGCTATTCCCCGTCACAGATGCTCTTCGGTCGTGACCTTCGTCTGCCTTGTGACCGCCTGTTTCATCGCCGTACGGATGCGCCTTCATCGCCTGAGGAACACATCCAAGATGTCAAGGCCCGTTTTGAAGTGATGCACCGTTCCGCACGAAAGCGAGTGAACTTGGCGACGGAGAAAGTGAAGACCAGATACAACGCGAGAGCTACTGGACATAGATTCAACAAAAGAGACAAGGTGTGGTTGTGGAATCCGATTCGGCGAAAAGGAGTCAGGCCTGAATTACAGTCACCTTCGGATGGTCCATATAAAGTCCTGAAGAGACTGAATGACGTCATGATCCGTAAGTGTTCGAACTCTAAACCTGAAGTCGTTCATTACGACATGTTAGCTCATTACTATGGCCATAGTACATAATGTAAATAATTGTAAATAGTATAAGACCATGGTCCATTTTGTTTTTAAATGTGTATTTGATTTGATTTTTATTTAGTATTTGATTTGCATTTAGTATTTGATTTGCATTTAGTATTTGATTTGTATTTGATAGCATTTGATTTGTTTAAGTTAGTTATTGCATTTATTGTTCATGTTGTTTGATATTGTAATGTAATGTTTATGCCACAGTTGTAAGTTTAGCTTCCTGTCCAGGGATTGTACTGCCCGGGACGTGCAGTCCTTGGAAAGGGGGCAGTGTTACGAATTTGGTATTATAAAAGCTAATGTTTGTTCAATTATAAATTAAATGGTTTTATTTCTCGCGCAGTGCAGCGCGTGACGAATATTAAAAGAAAGCTAAGCCCGAAAATTGAAAATACAAGAGCGCGTGCATTAAATAAATAAATATCTCTTTTTTGATTTCGAGAAAGTACTGGAAAATTCTAGCGCGTGATTTTAAAATCTTATAAAAGGAGGAAAACATCTCAGTTTGTAGGAGTTGCTTAGTTTGTTGTTGTTTAGAAAACTGCTCTTGTTGATTGTAGCGAATTCGCGGATTAGCGTTCTTTAGCTGGTTTGAATTACGGTCTATTGAACATTTAAGTAGTTAAAAGATAACTACTGTGAGATATTGTAATACTGCATGATAATTTGAGAAAATTTAAGCATCTTTGTTGTGATAATAAATTTTTGTTCATTTTTCATCGGACTTGTGCATTCTTTTCGTAACGAACCCGTACGCACGCAACAATATACTTTGTTTTTTTGCATACCACCTATTTTTCTTTTGTGTACTACCGGTTGGCAAACGCTGTTCTAGACAATATGACGCTCGATTTTAATCAGAAAAGTTGAACACGCACAAACATGATAAAGCACTGATGATACTGGCAACAGAAAAGAACCTTGTTCAATATTAGCAAAGTCAAATTAGTTTTCATTTAGAATTCAACCGACAAAAATCAGCGTTATATTTGCAAATTTTCACAGGACTAGTTTTGATGTTTTTACCGAACCATCATCCTCAGTTGCCAAAGCACAAAACGGTACTAGGTTTAATGATTCAATAAAACCAGAACTAGTTTTGATGGTTCGGGAAAACCATCGAAACTAGTCCCGTGAAAATTTGCAAATATAACGCTGGTTTTTAGTCCAAAGAGGCATCGTCTCTGAAGGACTTATTGTTTTCGTTTTGCGATTTTGCGTTGAATCACTATAAATGTCCGTTTCACTTTTCAAACTGTTGCCACCAAATGTTAGAGTCCTGCATTATATTTGAAGAAATTAAATAATGAAAAATCTGCATAAATGTATGTCTATTTCTCGCACTGTGATCAAACAACGATACCTAGAACCATCGAATTTTGAATGACGTAATCCTACTGCGAATATGGGCATGTGGAAGCCCAAATTTGAAATTCGGAATTTGTTTTATTATCGATTTCATATTTTGTAAACGTTTAACGAATTTTTCAGTAACAAACTCAACGATTTGAAAGCGAGCAATGGCAACAATCTACAGGGGGGGGGGACTTTTTATCTCCAGCGCGCGGAACTGTGTATCGGAAATTCTACAGATAGTCTGATTTGTGGTTTAAATGCGAAAAAAAAAAAAAAAACTTTGGGCTTAATACAAAATCTAAAAGCTTTCAGATTTTTTTAGCTTTATTTATTAATTTATTTTCCCCCGAACAGAAATAACATATGAACGAAAATTTCCAGGTCACGGTGACACAATTCAAACGCAGTCGGGCCCTAGACAATATCAACGTGTTGCAGTATTTATAAAATGCGTAACAGAGTAGAAAAATTCATTGTAACAGAAATTCTTCAAAGAACAATCCACATCTCAAGGTGAAATTCCAACAGCACAAGTCGCTGCAAGATTTGTTCGCTGAACAGCATTTTGTACCCAGACCACAAACTAACTGTTAGCTGCAGTTACGGTTTTCAACGAAGGAACTGTGCTTCAAAACACGAGGTAATAAATCGGATTAGATATCTCAAATCCTTAATAACAGAACGGGTATAAACGCAAGCAACTTTTCCCAGTTGGGGGGGGGAGGGGTCTGCTCTATTGTTAAAAAGCAGCAACCAAAGACTTTGCGCTTCAAACACACCTGCTACAAGTTATTTTAAGAACAGAAATTCTAAATAACAAGAAAAGCAATGACGAAACGCTCACTCCCGGAGGAAGTGCATTTCTTGCATTTCATTTTTACGTATTCATCGGTTTGTTGGCGTAAGTTGTAGCGCCCACTGAATTTATTTCGCATGTGCGGGGTCCACAATGGATGAAGCGCAACGAATGGAATCCTGGCGGAAGTAGGAAATTTATCATAAGTTAAATGCAGTGCAAACTTTGCAAAAATTGTTTTTTCAAGAGCCCAGGAAAAGCTGCTTTATTTCCCCACGTGGAGATGGGAAAATGCTTGCTACTTTTTTCTTTTTCTTTCTTTTTTCCTAGGAGGCGGAAATATTTTTAAATGTTTTATTAAAATAAATCTTTTTAGTCGAAAGCTAATTTAAATATAATGTATTATATTTTTAATTAAGTCGGAAAACTATAATATGAAGTAAGCAGTAATTATTATATACTTAACAGGGTAAATGGTATTTTATTTTAAACTAACGGAAGTAAGTTGCCGATTTTTAGACTGAGTCAAGTTAGACTGAAAGTATCATATCTAGAACGATACCGCTGTAAACATTCTCTAATAACGACGCAAAAAATACGATTGATAGTTATACATTTTTCAGTCTCATGCGATAAAATTTCGATAGAAAAAAAAGCTAATTTCCTCTCATTATATCAGCAAAAAATGGCACGCAGTTTAGAATGATTTTCGTCTTTTTAATCAATGGTCCAATGTTTTTACCTATATTGATATACCTATATAGTCGATTCATTGTGGCAAAAAAAATTATCTTAATTGATCAGAAATCAGCAAGGCAAACAAGAACACAAACAGGCATTATTTTATAAATATGTATATATTTAGTGAAGCTTGCAAATTTTTGACTAACCAATTCTACGATTTGAAAGCGAGCAATAGCTACACCAGGGATGTCAAACTCATAGGTACACTTGGGCCAAACAAACAAGGTTTAACTTTAGGAAGGCCGCAAAAGAAAAAAAAAAAATCAATATTCATAGAAACGTAGATTTATTTCGAATAATACAATAATAAACATATATATATATATATAGAGAGAGAGAGAGAGAAAAGAACAAGAAAAATTTAATGTTCACGTCCTGATACTTGACATCTCTTCTCTGCTATTATCTTTCCTATTTCGGGAGAAATTTTGTTTGCAGTGATAACTTTCAACGCTGACCAATCACAGCATTAAGTAAACAAACAGTTAGCTAGAACTACAGCTACTACTGAGATGAGTTGTTTGTTCTCAGCTTTTATAAGCTTTATAATTAATTTCTCGAATATACTGGAAACATCTATAAATATCTGGATTTTTGTGGATGGCAACAGCAATTACGAGATATTTATTTATTAGGCATTAAATACACGCGCTGTTCTATTTTTAACCTTCCAACGCAGCTGTCTTTTCAAAAATCGTCTGCGTTGCTAAGGCAGCATGAAGCAAATCGAATTACAATTCTAAATAAAAAAAATAAAAAAAACTAAATAAATAAATAACTATGAAATCCGTAACAATATGAATTAAGTAATAATTAATAATAAAGCAAAGTGCATGCACCTGCATGCACCAATATATCGTACAAAACTATGATTGGAAAACTGAGACCATGAGTTCGGCTATCGGGGGATGCGTACAATTTCTGCACGTGTCCCCCAAAAGCCGAAGGTAGCTGAAAGCAAGCTACTCACACGCATTTGTAATTTAAGTAGTGTGTGTGTCAGCTCGCTGTGAGTAATCTAACAACACTGAATAAATTATCGTTAATTACTTAGCAGTAAACATTTCATTTTTTATTACGTCGATATGTTATTTTATTATTATATATTATTATTTGCCGATATATTGGCCGGGCCGTAAAAATATTTGTTGTGGGCCGCATGCGGCCCGCGAGTTTCACATCCTTGATCTACACTTTTCGAAATAAAGCACTTTTATCTCCAACGCGCGAGACTGTTGCCACTCGGAAAAATGAGTGCGAAAATGAGTGTTTTCAGAGTTTTTAATTAATATCTCGGCTGATCAAAGTCGTACGAAGTGGCTTCCCACGGATTTTCGGAATCGGGAATAATGTGTTTAATGCTTGGCAAAGCTATTTTTATTTTATTGTAAAACTTAGAATTTTTTTATTAACAAACTCTACGATTTGAAAGCAAGCAGTGGCAACGCTTCTCGAAATAAAGCAGATTTTTATCTCCAGCGTACCAGACTGTTGCCATTCGGAAAAATTAGAGCAAAAATTAGCGTTTTTCAGAGTTTTTAATTAATATCTGTGATTTTAGCTTTTTTTTGGGGGGGGGAGGAAGTGGACGTCGACTTTTCTCAGGACCTAGAGAAAAAGACAGATTTTTTGTTGCACAAAACTGAAAGTTTGCTTTTCATCCCACTCGGCAAAAAAGACAACAAAGGTGCAAAAACTGACTTAATTCATTATTCTGCTAAGTTTCAAATATGAACAAATATGGCTCTAAGTTAGGTTTAGTCGCTCTTAAAAATTTTTAATTGTTTGAAACAAAAAGAGGGGTGCACACCTACATGTTGTAGTAGTACTATATACAAAATTTTAATTGACGTATGTACAGACGTCACGAAAAAAAAAAATCGCTTCTGAATCCATTTTATAATCCGTTTAGGGAAAAAGAGGCCTTTACTCTGTTCTTACATACAGATGTCACGCAAAAGCATCGTTAAATTCCATTCAATAGCGGTCAAAATGGATATTTTCGTAGAAATATAATACTCGGAAATTTTTGTGATTATAATATTTTCTTTACTTCGTACAAGGAAGTAAAAATTACAATATGATGTTGATATTTAAATTATAGTTTAACATCTTACAAGATTTTTATGGTAAACAGCACCGACAGGTTTTTTATAATTTAAGAATTAGTACCCGTAAATTCAAAATTCAAAATTTTAAATATAAAAGGAACTGTTTTAATTAACAATGATATAGTATAGTATATAAGAAGAAAATTTAAGGCTATCTTCAGACATTTGCATTTATTTTAAATGGGCAGACCTCCTTATCCAAGACACTATTATGCACTTTTAATTAGGTCGCTTGCACAAGAGGCTTGCAGCAAACATTTTACGTGAGTAAAGAAGCAGAAATCCCCCACCTGCCGGGGTGTGAAATGCCAGTTGTGAGAATAATAGCATATAATTGAATAAGTCAAAAATTTAATTTTAATTTAAGCTGTCGTTTTGTCTTGTTAGGTAATTACACTGAAATAAGTAATGTTAAACAATTTAATAGAAATAAGCTTGAACTTATCACTACACCCTACACTGATATTTGTAAATATCCCATATATTTCGTCAGATAATTTATTGTCTTTAAGAACGAGAAATGAAATAATTTCTCGCGTGCTAAGAAAAGTACAGCAGACATATGATAAATAAAAACTCGTTTGAAGTACGAAATTGCTTCTAGGGGGGAAGAGGGGGGAAAGCAGCCTCAATTTAAATTAAATACAGGAAACGTAATTTATTTCGAGGTAAAATATGAAATTGGGTTTTTTAAATGGAGCATCGCTTGGCAATCTTGAGTAACTGGATGACCATAAAACAATTTCGACTTTAACGCTGAATCTAATTCTCATTTTCTGCATCTAACGTGAATTCCCATTTCCGGTTGTTACATCGGATCAGTTATATACGAATGATCCAAAATTGAATTCATGTATTAAGCCATTACAATTTTTGCGACGTATACGCTGAAGTTCTGTTCTTTTATAGTTACAAACCGCTATTTATAATGCTGCTCGTTATATCGGGAATTGGAATATTAATTGGATGCTGCTTAAAACCTATACGTAATTAAAAAAAATCTGATGTGTACACCCCCCATGACTTCCTTGTACGGAATATTAAATTAGACGCATTTTTTCTTGCATTTCAAATAAACTTGTTAGATTGAATTAAATCTACTTCGCCGACACCGCATAAACCACAATAGAACAAATGCATTCTTTAAAATTCACTCATTATTTGTTTACCATAGCGACATTCTGGCGATAGATTCACTTAACAGTATTATATTTCGTTCATATTATAACTAATAATGCACAAAATTTATATCATTAAAAGAATAGAATTATCTAATCGTTGCCACATGTTCTATTCAAATACTATAATAAAGCTAGAATGATCTATAATAGAAATTAAGCAAACAAAACGAAAAAGCAACAGTTTTTTTACAGACGATTGAGTATTTCTCATTCAATTCATTCAGTTCTCACATCGCGACAAGGCAAAAATACATAAAAACTCTAAATATCTGTATGAAAAATTACGAAGTAAATCTTAAACGCTTATTTCCTCGAAAAAATTCAAGAAAGGATTAAGCATGATTTAATTGCCAATAATAAATGAATGCGTTATCTTTGTTGCTGCGAAGCTAAGTTTCTCTAGACTGGCAACAAATCCACTAGTCTGCTGTTTCAAATGTAAACAATCAATGGCCGCCGTCAAAAGAAAAGTCTTAGCGGCACCTAAACAACTTTAAAATTGTTGATAATTCTAAAAATATTTCACGCAGATTTACTAAACGCATAAAAACCTTAACGGAATTCATTTTAAAGCAGTTTTATAATTTTTTTGAAGGAAAAGAGTCTTTTATTCTGTCCTTACGTACAGATATCACGCAAAAACACCGTTGAATTGCATTCGATAGCGGTTAAAATGGATATTTTCGTTGAAATATGCTGCCTAAAACTTTTCGTGATTACAATACTTCCTTTTTACTTCGTACAAGGATGTAATAACAGCGAGCCAAATCATTTTTTAAAAAATTTTGAAAGGTTTTAGATTTTCAATTACGTCCAAAGAAGCGGTTTTTTTTTTTTTTTTTTTTTTTTTTTTTTTTACCATTTTGTGAGTTACCTTTATTTATTACATATCACGTTTTTCGCACTTAAAACATAAAATTCAGTTCAAGAGAGATATCGCAAAATTCAGCCTATCTTTAGAATTTCCGATACACAGTCTCACACGCTGGAGATAAAAATGCTGCCATCGCTCGCTTTGAAATCCTTGAGTTTCTTAATCAAAAATTCGTTAAAGTCTTACAAAATATCAAATCGATAATAAATCAAATTCCAAACTTCAAATTTGGGTTTCCAGATGCCCATATTCGGAGAAGGATTACGTCATTCAAAATTGGATGGCTCTAGGTACCGTTCTTTTATCACAATGCGAGAAACTTACATACATTCATGGAGATTCTTCATAATTTAACTTCTTTATATATAATACAGGGCGATAATATTGAGTGGCAACCGTTTGAAAAGGGAAACGGACATTCACAGTGATTCGACGCAAAATCCCAAAACGAAAACAATTGTCCCTCAGGAAAAAAGCCCCTTTGGACTAAAAACTCAAAGCTTCCAGATTTTACATTACGTCCAAAGGGGCGGTTTTTTAACGTTTTTGTGTGCTACTTTTATTTATTAAATATCATATTCTTCGCACTTAACCCTTTCCGGCACGCTACCTTTTAAAGTCGAAGTTTTGATTTGGAAAAAAAAAAAAAAAAAAAGGTAGCCAGTCTAATTAGGCCTACAGGAGTACACAAGTAAAACTTTGCCCAAAGTGGCACACTGATTGAATACAGCTTCGAAAACACTGCTGAAACGAGCATTGTTGTCAATGAACTGACCGATGAGATGCGGAGAAACAAAGAATACAGACTCTCATTTGGCCTCTAGATGATCGGTGAGCCCGGTCTGGGCACACTTAGGGTTCGCCGTTTTGTTTAAGGCAAGATTTCAAGGTAAAAATTTAAAACTAATATAGAATAAGGAGATTAGCCTACATCCAAAAAAATAACATAGAAATTTCTTTTCAAATAATTCCTTTTATACCCTAAAAAAAATCTGGAATTTCTTTTCAAATAATTCCTTTTATACCCTAAAAAAAATCTGGAAGATTTCCTTGAAAAATGAGGGATTTAAAAAACTAAACATGCCTTAAATATCTGGATTGGTTTGTGTTGAGCTGCCATCTACTATAAATAAAGAAGGTTCAGAGTAAACTATAGTAATCTATAAATCCTTTTTCATTCAATTTTTCTGTGCATACAGAAGGAAACTTTTAGGTGTGTCCACACCGGACACACTGTGCCGCAAAGGATTAAACCATAAAATTCAATTCAAGAGCAATATCGTAAAATATTTAAAACAGCGTACCTTTAAAATTTCTGATACACAGTCTCGCGAGCTGGAGATAATTCTCTCCTCCCCCTGTACAGCGTTGCCATTGCTCGCTTTGAAATCGTTGAGCTTCTTAATAAAAAATTCGTAAATGCTTTACAAAATATGAAATAGATAATAATACAAATTCCAAATTCGGGCTTCCAGATGCCCATATTCGGTGGAGGATTACGTTATTCAAAATTGGGTAGCTGTAGCTACGGTTGTTTTATCATAATGCGAGAAACATACATACATTTATGCAGATTCTTCATTATTTAATTTCTTCAAATATAATGTAGGACTATAACATTTTGTGGCAACAACTTAAGAAGTGATACGCTGTTTTTAGTGAATCAAGGCAAAATGCCGAAACGATTGCCCCTTTGGACTAATAATAATCTTCCCCTTGGACTAATAATAATCTTACCCTTGGACAATAATAATCTTCCCCTTGTACTAATAATAATCTTCCCCTTGGACTAATAATAATCTTCATCTTGGACTAATAATAATCTTCGCTGCATAATGAGAGAATACCAGAATGTGTTACAGAATTATAACGTGATTAAATGCTGTAGAGGCAAAATGAAGCCAATTTACACTCTCTTCAAAACTGCCCAAACCTTCAATTGGTATTAGAGCACAATACCTATGAAACTCAATGAAATATGCACAATAAAATATGGTATATCGTGCGTAAGTAAAATTAATTTTCTTTTCAACGTAAAACTTTTAAAGCATACGATGAACAGTTGCTTAGTGCAAACAGTAAAATATTTTTTTATGAAAGACATTTTAAAGGAATGTTTACATTCCAGATGGATTCTTTTTCATATTAGATTACGCATGATTACTAGATATTAAAATCTGAATACTTTCGTAAAGATGAAACATGGAAACCAGGGAAACTATTATATTGGAACAGGCAGCTGGGAAAAAATGAAATGTGTGTATATTTAAGATTAGAAACTATTTTAATATCACAGTCTGCATTTACCCTCCCCCCCCCCGGGAAAAAAAATTGTAAACCACTCGCGCGAAATGAGAATAAGTTGCGATGACTGAATAATCGGAATGTCAATATCTGCGCCGGGAAGCTACACCAGAAGCCGGAATCAATACAGCGGAAAAACCAGAAAGTTCACACAAAGAAAAAAAAAATACACTGTTCACTATTGAGGATATTGGAAGAGGAGAAAAATAAAATAAAATAAATATAATAAAACAAGAAGAATCTGAAGCTTAAAACATCATCTAAGTCAAATTAAAATCAACATTATAAATATTATGTATTTCCTAGATTAAACGTACTTTAAATACCGTTAAAAATTTCGTATAATTGTACATTGTAAATAATTTTGTTGAAATTATTTCTTTTCCTCCCGATGGAGCCAATTTGTCTTTTATTATTTATCGTCTGTCGCCGACTAGGTCACGTGACTGGCGGCAGAGAAAGAATTTTATACACTTTTTTTACTGAATCTTGATGTGGCTGTTACTGGAAGGCACGAAACCGGCTTCCTTATTCTCTGTTTTATTGTATAGTGTGTACATATGTATATATACTTTTGTCTACCATTGGAAATAAAAATACAGTAAGACCCCGCTTAACGCGGGGAATACGTTCCATCAAAGTAGAGCGTAATGCGAAACAGCGCTAAACGAGGCTATCTTTCCATGTAAATATTGGTGTTAGGGGAAGATGGCTAGGAAATTGGTTAGGTATTAAATTTAAAAAGTATGTTTTTTTTTAATAAAAATAAAACCAAACATTTATTTCTTAAAGCCCAAATTAATACCACATTATTATTTCTTGCAAAAATAAAAACAAAATATAAATAACAAAACCAATATTCTTAAAAAAAAAATAAAATTCTCAGTCAGTCATATTTAGTTAGCCTTCCGCGTTTTCAGTGTTCTCCCTTTTTGTGACAAAAGCATCTAATGTTGTTTGCCTTTTTCTTTTGCGTTGTTCTCTTAAAAGTTCTTCATAAACGGATAGAGCATCTCTAACACCACGCCTTACTTTTGAGCTCCTGTCAAAATTCGGATCATTTTCAATGAATTGATCCATTATTTCAGTTACGGTAGACAAACTCCTTTTTACAAACGCCATCGAAAGTTCTTTTTGCTCTTCTTCTGAATCACTGCTGTCAACATTTTTGTTTTCTTCTTGTTCGGTTAATTCCTTGAGCTCATCATTTGAAAGACTAGCCGCTGCTTCTTGAATTATTTCTTCGACATCTTCCACATTTACCCCTTCAAAATATGTCTGTACAATACCGCACCAAACAAGAAATACAAGTACACGCTTTCGGATATGTATTTGAAACCTATCGCTGCATAATATTTCGGGGAATCCCCGTATGCTGCGAGCGATTTCGTGGAATCCCCGGGTTGAAATAAAAGAGCGCTAAACCGAAACAGCGTTAAGCGGGGTCTTACTGTATATGCATTACGAAAAATAGAATCGTGAATTCGTGATCATAAACGTAACAAATTTTTATACAAATTTTAGTGTAAGTTTTTGTGAAATTGTAGTATTTTTTGTATAATATAATATAAACTGCTTGAAAAAGAGGAAGCTCTGCCAAACCAATAACACTACAGGGCAAGTCTATTTAACATTGAGGTGAATGGCTATTTCGCTAAATTGGAGCTGTATCGCCAATCTGGCGATGGTTTTGGTGATAACCTCCCCCCCAAAGTCGCCAAACTTTATATAGAGAACTTTATATATATAAACATTTTTATCCGGTCTCTGTATAACTGTAATAAGCGTTGTGAATGAACAAAATTTCAACTTGATACCTATATGTAACTGTAACCGTATCCGGCCCTCACATACCTTCCAGTAATTTCGAGAAATTGAAGGTTCTAGAGATTTCTCGGCGGCCGGGAATAATATATATGAGACCGGAGAGAGCATCAGTTTCTCGCAGTTGTTTAGTTTAACTTGAGTTTGAAATAGTCAGAGATCTCTGCACTAGCTTCGCCTATTTAGATGCGCCTTTCTTTGCGTTGTGTTCAACGTTTGTAGTAGCTTGAAGCGTAACTACTGATTGTACTGTGATTCTTTGAAGAGTATTTTTGTGAAACGTTCCAGGAATGTAAACGTTCCTTTTCGTAAAGTAAAATTTTATCATGGTATCATCGATTCTGTGTACATTAAATCTATTAGGAACGCATACTCACGCAACAATATCATTGTTTATTTTTCCCCATCTTACGAGCAAGCAAGCATTATATAATTAAATATAACTAATGAACAAATAAAATAAATGCTGCTGCTTCTTCTTCTTCTTCTTCTTCAAAAAAAAAAAAAAAAAAACGAAAAAACAAAAAAATATTTTTTTCCTCCTTTCTGCATGCTTTTGTGGTAGTACACTCTGCGCGTATTCGAGAGATCTAGGTTCGAGTGGCACTGCATATTTTTCACGTCTCCAGAATCAAAATAATCTAATGACTCTGCAGTGGCACCCGAACTAATTTTCTCCCTCCTGTCTGCACACCTTCGTGGTGTAGTGGTCAGCACACTCGGCGCATATTCGAGAGGTCCAGGTTGGAGTCCCGGCGAGGGCGTTGCTCATTTTTTATGTATTCCTGTTTCAAAAATACCTAATGTCTCTGCAGGTATTCGTTGAAAATATTTAAAATAATCTACTACCAAATAAATAAATAAATCTGAAAGGGTTCAGTAGTTAAAAACGACTCTTAGGTTTTAATGTGGTTTATCAGTATACAGAGGCTGTTCTCACATTTTTTAGACGATTTTGGTAAGCGGTAATAAAAAATCGTTTGCTGCACAAGAAGTAATTGCAATTGTACTATGTTTATAAAAGTCAAAATTATCGTCTGTGGCTTGAAAGTTTTGTTATTCAAACTGGCGAATTTAACAAAGCAGAGGTTCGAAGGCTACATTGACGCTCTTTCCGAAGAGAAATAGGCATACTCCGTTATCCAACAACGATGTGAGAGTCATGGTTTTGTGATATCTACAGCGTCCATAGGTAATATCATCAAGAAAGGAAGGAAACTTCAAATTGGAGCCTCAAGTGGGACAAAAATTCCAAACAAGTATCCAAGGAAAAAACGGACATCTTCGAGTATTGCAAAGGTACCTTGTTTAACGTTAAAAGAAAAAACCCCTAGTCAAAGGACAGTAGCAAAATCATTAAAATGCTCGGTGTCCACTGTAAACAAAATGATAAACGTTGATTTAAATCTTAAGAAAGCGAGAAAACGCAATGTGCATCGTCTTCTTCCAAAACGTATCGCTCAACGCAGGACACGCTGCAGAATTCTATATGAGAAACACTTATCCAAAGAAAAATGGAAAACAATTGTCACGAGAGATGAAGCATGAGTGTATTTAAATGATTGTAACAAAAAAAAAAAAAAAAAAGAGCCATTTATTATCATAAAAGGGGAGAAAAAAAATTAAGTACATGGTTCAAAGAATCGAAAGAAAGTTTTTCTAAGGCATTCATGATGGTTGCTGGTTTTTCTTATAATGGCAAGTTAAAAATAAAGAGAGTGCAAAAATATGTCAAGATTAATTCCAAATACTATCAGGAACATATTTTATCGCCCATTTTTCTGAATGAAATACCCATCGCTTTACCCACAGTGCCATCCATCTGTGAGATTCCATCAGGACAAAGCTAGCAGTCACACATCAAAATCCACTGTCAATTTCCTAAAAGAAATGGAACAAAAAACTGGTATCAAGGCCCTTCACTGATATCCCTACTAAATCTCCCGATGTGTCACCTATGGAGTTTTATGCTTTCGGACTTTTAAAAACTGCGAAACGTTGTCCCAAAACCCTAACAGGACTCTGGAAAGCTGTTCGGGAGGAATGGTATAGAATACCTCTTCTGCCACTTCAAAAGGCATTATTATCCTGGAAATTGCGGTGTCAAAAGATAGTTCAGAATAAGGGATGTCAAATAGAACATTTAAAACACAAGAATTTTATGTAATTTAGCTTTGTAAATACAATATACATCGTCTAAAAAATGTGTGAACAGCCTCTGTAGATTATTGATAGAGGTCGCCTAGGTGGTATATCAAAATATTTTACAGGATATTTGACGAATATGCATCTACAACTAACATGCGCCCGTTATATATCTTCTGTGTATTTAAAAAAAGAAAAAATATGTAATGTAATTTTATAAAAATGCTGAATATTTTTAATTAGATATATCATGAATTAAATGCATTTTTAATTAAATCAGTCAGATTAAAAAGTAAAAAAAAAGTAATATTAATTTAGAAGTCAAACAACAAAAATCAGCGTTATATTTGCAAATTTTCACAGGACTAGTTCCGATGGTTTTACCGCACCATCATCCTCAGCTGCCACAGTGCAGATGAACAAGATAAGATAGTGAAAAGATAAGAATGGCTAGACAGGAGTTAAGCTTCAGTCACCATCTTATCTTTTCGCTATATCTCATCTGGTTGCTTTGCACTTTGACAGCTGAGGGAGAAAGTTCGGTAAAATCATCCAAACTATTCCTGTGAAAATGTGCAAACACAGCGCTGATTTTTGTTGTTTGACTCTAAATTAATATTTGTTCAGCGTGTTATTTTAATCTAAAAAAATAATGTTTTTAAGATGTGCAGCTACCAATCTTAAATTCCTATGCATCATTAATTTCCCCGTGTATAATATAATGCGTAGCCAGTGTATAATGATAATATAATGCGAATCCTGTGCAATATAACCCTTTTATAATTTACCAGTATAGGGTTTATAAGGAAAGAATTTTAATGTAATAAGTTGATGTGAAGTTAATGTAATGTTAGGGTAAGGTATTTGATATGTAGTATATAATGCAATGTGTAAATAATGTATCGTAATAAATAATGTAATATGAAATGTAAGATAAAAGTGGACGTGGTGCTGTACTGATTAACCCAAACGGTAAAGGGACAGTGCCCACGTCCTCCGTCGCTTATCGCTTACCAATCTTAAATAGTATAGTTTGTTAATTAATAACAGATTAATTATGAAAGAATAATATCTCACGTTTCTCCAAACGACAAGAGATACGAACGAAAAGTGAAACAACGTATTTACAGTGGACCACGCGATAAAAATATTTAATGTTTTTAATTAGATAGATCATGCATTAAATGCATTTTTATTTAAACCAATCAGACTGTAGAGTCAGTAGGTTATTTCGAGGCCAGAGAAATGAAAAATATGCAACGCCTTCGCCAGGAATCGAACCTCGGACCTATGGAATACGCGCCCAGCGTGCAGACCGCCACACCACGAAGGCATGCCAAGAAGGCGGGAGAAATACCTTATAGCTTAAGTTGCCAGATTTTATAAAGGCCAAAAGATTTTTTTAAAAAATTTTGTGTGTTACCTTTATTTATTAAATATCATGTTCTTCGCACTTATAACACATAAAATTCAATTCAAGAGCTACACCACAAAATATTTAAAAATAACAAAGCAGCATATCTTTATAATATCCGATACACAGTCCCGCGCATTAGAGATAAAAATGCTTTTTCTTCGTACAAGGTTGCCACTGCTCGCTTTGAAATCGTTGAGTTTCTTAATAAAAAATTCGTTAAATTTTCCCAAAATTTGAAATAGATAATAAAACAAATTGGAAATTCAAAATTCTGGTTTCCAAGTGCCCATGTTCGGTTGGAAGACTAAGTTATTCAAAACTGGATGGCTCTAGGTACAGTAGTTTCTTCCCAATGCGAAAAACATTCATGTAAATTCTTCACTACTTAGTTTATTTAAATATAATACACGGCGATAATATTATGTGGCAACAGTTTGAAAAGTGAATCGACGCAAAATGCCGTTTTAAAATTAATAGCTCTTCTGTGCTAACGCCTTTTGGTCTAAAAAAAATAATATTCTTAAGAACTGTATCTATAGTTTTAAAATACTTTAACTTGTTAATGAATTAAATTTGAAAAATTAATTTTTTTAAATTATTAAATTAAATTTTATTATTAAATTTTTACTGTTTAAATTATTAGCCCAAAGTGGCTTTGCTTTGTCTCTGAAGAACTATTGTTTTCGTTTTGCGATGGTTCACTATAAATGTCCGTTTCACTTTTCGAACTGTTGCCACTAAATGTTAAGAGTCCTGCATTATATTTGAAGAAATTAAATAATGAAAAATCTGCATCAATGTATGTATATTTCTCGCATTGTGATAAAACAACGGTACCTATAACCATCGAACTTTGAATGGCGTAATCCTACTGCGAATATGGACATGCGGAAGGCCAAATTTTAAATTTGGAATTTGTTTTATGATCGCTTTCATTATTTGTAAAACTTTAACGAATTTTTGATTAACAAACTCAAGGATTTCAAAGCGAGCCATGGCAACGTTGTACAGAAAAAACTCATTTTTTCTCCAGGGCGCGAGTCTCTGTATCGGAAATTCTAAAGATAGGCTCATTTTAAAACTATTTTACGATATTGCTGTTGAACTGAATTTTATGGTTTAAGTGCATAGAACATGATATTTAATAAATAAATGTAACATAAAAAATCTTAAAAAGGCCGGTATTCCAGAGGTCCATGTTCGATTCCCGGCGAAGGCGTAGCTAATTTTTTAATCTCTCTGTCTTCTCAAAATTAATGTCTCTACACCTTTCAGATTTTTATTTTTTTATACTTTGTTTTTGATTGTTAAAAAAATATTTAATTCGATTTAATTTAATCTTCGAGATTACATTTGAAAGAATAATATCTTATATTTTACTGAATGGCACCAGACTCGAATGAAAAGCGAAACAATGCAAAGTCGTGTTTCGAGACTAACATGCATTCCTATTTAGCTTTCTTATTAGTTATTAGTGCTAAACAACTGCATAGTTGGATATTCAGCTTCCACGGGATATTCTGCTTCGTTTCCTTTGAATTCTATTCAGTCATGTCCATTAATTCTCAAACGAAAGGAAAAATTAACGCTATTAATTTTTCAGACTTGTACCAAGCTCGTCAATAGTCAGATGGAAAAAAAGTCATACACTGGTAGTTAATTCGGATACAAATCCGTACTAACAACCGTACTGCATGAACATATTTTATAGAGACATTACGATTTTTTGGAAGCCAGAGAGATGAAAAATTAACGACCGCCTTCGCCGGACCTCTGGAATACCGGCCCAGCATACAGAACCACTACACCACGAAGGACGCTAGGAAAGTGTGAGAAATACCTTATATACTCCCCTTTTTAAAGGGCGATTAGGGTTTAAGGGGACCTAGTCGCCAAATCCTGGGTGTGGAGAATCATCATCCACAATCCTTTTAGTTCGGGCGCCACTGTAGAGACATTAGGTATTTTGTAGGAAGCAGACAAGATGAAAAATAGCAAACGCCTTCGCCGGGAATCGAACCACGGACCTCTGAAATACCGCCTCAGTGTGCAGAACCACTACACCACGAAGGCACGCTAGGGAAGTAGGAGAAATATCTTATATACTCCCCTTTTTAAATGGCGACTAGGGATTTAGGGGACCAAATCCTGGGTGCGGAGAATCATCATCTGCAACCCTTTTAGTTCGGGCGCCACTGTAGAGACATTAGTTTTTTTTTTTTTTTTTTTTTAAAGCAGACAAGATGAAAAATAGCAAATGCTTTCGCCGGGAATCGAACCATGGACCTCTGGAATACCGGCCCAGCGCGCTACCGTTACACCACGAAGGCACGCTAGGGAAGTGGAAAAATACCTTATAATTTTCGTGGTTTTCCTCAGATGCAACGAGAATACCAGGCAGTTTCTCTTAAAACTTCCTTCGTGAAACCCTCCTTCCTCTTCGAGAGATAGCCCTCATGTGGTCTGTTATAATTATCTCAGAAACCCAAGTCCAATAAATGATTGAACCTCAATCTCTCTAAAAAAAAAAATTGCATAATAGCTTTGGTTTAGCACAGTTTCCCAATTTAAACTCGTAAAGTAACATGCTCCTATGGATTGACTCGTTTCTGTCGCTGACTTTGTCTCGACGATTTTCAATTTTACGTATATGATGCAGTTTTGCGTACACGATTTCAGTTTTACGTATACGTAGACTAGCAGCTGCTACTGATGCACCATTCCCGTTTCATATAACTGTAAATTTGCATAAACAATAGGGCTGACTTCCCTTTGGCTATTCATTTACGACATCCCACTATTGAAATGTGGATCAATGATATCATTGATTTTCGCACAGGAAAATGAACCTACACTGGAAAATTAAATGCTTAAATTAGCGCGAAGTACTTCCCAAACAGCTAAAGGGAATACAATCAGTTTTCAACAATAATCAAGGTTTCGGATCATTAGTCTAAATAAATGATCCTTCACCAATGCGGTAAATGGTAAAACATAGGCTATTTCATTGTATTTTGCAATAAAGACTGACTGAAACCCCAGATTTATTGCTTTAAAATATCTGATGTGTACACCACATGACTTCCTTGTACGGAATATTAAATTATACGCATTTTTTCTTGCATTTTATTTAAACTTATTAGATTGAATTAAACCTACTTCGCCGACAGCGCATAAACCACAATAGAATAAATGCATTCTTTAAATTCACTTTGTTTATCATAGCGACACTCTGGCGCTAGGTTTACTTAACAGTATTATATTTCATTCATATTATAACTCAGAATGCACAAAATGTATATCATTTAAAGAATTATCTAATCGTTGCCACATGTTCTATTCAAATACTATAATAAAGCTAGAACGATGTATAAAAGAAATTAAGCAAATAAAACAAACAAAAAAAAAAAAAAAGAAAAGACAAGAAACAGTTTTTCACAGACGATTGAGAATTTCTCATTTAATTAATTCAGTTCTCACTTCGCGAGAAGGCAAAAATACATAAAAACTCAAAATATCTATTTTAAAAATTACGAAGTAAATCTCAAACGCTTATTTCCTCGAAAAAATTCCAGAAAGAATTAAGCATGATTTAATTGGCAATAATAAATGAATGCGTTATCTTTGTTTTTGCGAAGCTAAGTTTCTCTAGATTGGCAACAAATACACTAGTCTCCTGTTTCAAATGTAAACATCAATGGCCGCCATTAAAACAGGCTTAGCGGCAATTAAACAACTTTAAAATTGCTGATAATTCTAAAAATATTGCACACAGATTTACTAAAGGCATAAAATTCTTAACCAGAAGATAAAAACAATATAATTCAATCATTTTTAAAGAAAAAAATGTACAATTTACAAACATATAAGAGTAAAGAAACTGAGATCACTGAGCCGGGTAATAGAGTGGATATATATATAAATATATTTATATACGTTTGGTGCGGCCGATTGCAACCAAAATACGAGGTGCACATGTACATGTTATAGCAGTCCTATATACAAAATTTCAACGTTCTGAGGCTACTCGTTTTTGAGTTATGCGAGATACGTACGTTCGTACAGACGCCACGAAAAATTGTCTTCAGAATTCATTTTAAAGAAGTTTTATAATTTTTAAGGAAGAGAGTCTTTTATTCTGTCCTTACGTACAGATATCACGCAAAAAGATCGTTAAATTGCGTTCGATAGCGGTCAAAATGGATATTTTCGTTGAAATATGCTGCCTGAAACTTTTCGCGATTACAATACTTCCTTTTTACTTCGTACAAGGAAGTAAAAAATGGTATTTATTATAGCTACATAATGGATTTAAATCAAAAGAAAACTTTCCGTTAAAATTTCGACCACTGAATAAATATTAACTTCTTTTAAATTAAAAAATACATATATATAAAGATAATTTTAAATGACAAAAAAAAAAAAAAAAAAAAAAATCTGAAAGGTTTCAGATTTTAAATTACGTCCAAAGGGGCGTTTTTTTAACCTTTTGTGTGTTATCTTTATTTATTAACTATCATGTTCTTCGCACTTAAACCATAAAATTCAATTCAACAGCAATATCACAAATTAATTTTAAAATAAGCATATCTTTAGAATTTCCGATACAGAGTCTCGCGCGCTGAAGATAATTTTTTTCCCTTCCGTACAGTGTTGCCATTCCTCACTTTGAAATCGCTTAATTTTTTAATCACAAATTCGTTGAAATATGAAATTTATAAAAATATGAAATCCAGAATAAAAATATGAATATGAGTGTTATAAAAATATGAAATCCATAATAAAAAAATTTCCAAATTTGGGCTTTCAGATGCCCATATTCGCAGTAGGATAAGATGGCTCTAGGTACCGTTGTTTTATCATAATGCGAGGAACATACATACATTTACGCAGATTCTTTATTGTTTAATTTCTTTAAATATAATAAAGCGCGATAATATTTGAATTTTCGATACGCGCGCTGGAGATAAAAATGTTTTTTCCTCTTCTGTACAGTGTTGCCATTGCTCGTTTTGAAATCGTTGAGCTTCTTAATCAAAAACTCATAAATGCTTTACAAAATGAATAAAAGAAACATACATTATATATGAAATACATTGTAGAGATATTATATATTTTGGACGCAGGCAAGATGAAAAATTAGCAACGCCTTCGCCGGGAATCGAACCGCGGACCTCTGGAATACGCACCCAGTGTGCAGACCACCACACCACGAAGGCATGCTAGGAAGGTGGGAGAAATACCTTATAAATTGGGTTGGCAACTAAGTAATTGCGGATTTCACTCATAGATGGCTTCAGTTGAATTTTTAGGGTTGCAGACGTAGTACAAATGTAAAACACATTTTGTTATTTGATAGTTGGCAATTCAGCTGTCAATCAGTAAAAAACGTTTTTTGATCGGTTGCGGAGTTTTCGTTTGGCGTTCGTTGAAAAATGGAAAATCAAAAGGAACATTTTCGTCATATTTTGCTTTTTTATTTCCGCAAAGGGAAAAACGCATCGCAAGCTCATAAAAAGTTATGTGCTGTTTATGGTGACGAAGCCTTAAAAGAACGGCAGTGTCCAAATTGGTTTGCCAAATTTCGTTCTGGTGATTTTTCACTCAAAGATGAAAAACGCTCTGGTCGTCCAGTTGAAGTTGATGACGACCTAATCTAAAGAACCGCAATGAAAATGATCCATTTTTAAAACGACTGATAACTGGCGATGAAAAATGGGTTGTTTACAACAATATCAAGCGGAAAAGATCGTGGAGCAGGCCAGGTGAACCAACTCAAACAACACCAAAAGCTGATAGTCATCAAAAAAAGGTTTTGTTATCAGTTTGTTGGGATTACAAAGGAATTGTCTACTTTGAACTCTTACCACCCAACCGAACGATCAATTCTGATGTCTACATTGAACAACTAACGAAATTAAACAATGCAGTTGAAGAAAAGCGGCCCGAATTGACAAATGGAAAAGGTGTTGTATTCCATCATGACAATGCAAGGCCGCACACATCTTTGGTCACTCGGCAAAAATTATTCGAGCTTGGTTGGGATGTTTTGCCACATCCACCATATAGTCCTGACCTTGCACCATCTGATTACTTTTTGTTTCGATCTTTACAAAACTCCTTGAATGGTAAAAATTTCAATAATGACAATGATGTCAAATCGTGTGCCTGAAAGATGGCAAAAGGTCATTGATCAAAATAGGCAATACGTTACAGAATAAAGTTATTTAGTTCCATGAAAAAATTGTCTTTAATTTTCTAAAAAAATCCGCAATTACTTAGTTGCCAACCCAATACTTCCCCTTTTAAAGGGCGACTGAGGTTTTTAGGGGACCCAATCACCAAATCCTGGGTGAGGAGAGTCATCAACCACCCCCCTTTTAGTTCGGACGCCAGTGTAGAAACGTTAGTACATTTTTGAAGCAAGAGAGATTGAAAAATGAGCAAACGCCTTCGCCGGAAATCGAACCGCGGAACTCTGGAATACGCGCCCAGCGTGCAAACCAACACACCACGAAGGCATGCCAAGAAGGCAGGAGAAACACCTTATAACATAATAAAACAAATTCCGGCTTCCAGAGGCCCATATTTCGGTGGAGACGTACGTTATATCAAAATTGGGTGTCTCTAGGTATCGTTGTTTTATCACAATGCGAGAAACATACAGTGGTGGCCAAAATTGTGGACACTTTTGGAAATTTTATGTTTTTGAATTTTGTATGCTTATAGAAAACGTTACGTTTCACAAAATGCAAACTTGTGTATATCATTTTAAAGAGAATTTATTACTGAATTCAATACAAAACACAAAATTAAATTATTTGCAATACAAAAAAGTTAAACGATAATAGTTATCGATATACATTAGATAGTGATGATTGCAGTGAGTTATCAGTACTTAGTAGGGCATCCTTTATTTTTGAATACAGCTTCACATCGACGTTTCATTGAGCTGACAAGAGATTTAAGCTGTTCTTTCGTTATTGCATGATGCCAGGAAACAATTATAGCCTCAATTAGTTCCCTTTTATTTGATGAGCGCCTCATTCGGGCAAGAGTTTTCAAACGGTGCTACAAATTTTCGATAGGATTGAGGTCAGGACTGTTTCCTGGCCATGACAACAGTTTAATGCTCTTTGTACGAAACCACTCTTTCGATATTTTGGCCGTGTGGCAAGGAGCAGAATCCTGCTGAAAAATAAACGAAGCATTGTTGGGAAAGAGATCTCTGATGGAAGGTAGAAGTTTGGGTTCTAGAATAGTGTCAATGTATTTTCTGGCATTCAGTGTCCCATCGATGACATGAAGGCGACCCATACCATCTGCTGACATGCATGACCAAATCATAACACTAACTGGATTCTTCACAGTTGTTTGAATGCAGTCAGGAAGTAGCTCTTCTCATATTCTACGTCTTACATATTTTCGCCCATCACTACCGAATAACGATATCTTAGTTTCATGATGACTCCATATAACTTGTGACCACTGATCATCTGTCGAATTAATGTGTTCCTTTGCCCACTGTAGTCTTTTTTTTTTTTTTTTTTCGTTGCTGAAAATTAAGATAAGGCTTTTTTCGTGGAATTCTACCTCTCAGTCCAACATCTGTTAATCTTCTCCTGATTGTTCTTGAACTGACAGAAACACCAGCATCATTCAGATCACTTCTGATGGCCGCTGATGACATTTTTCTATCTTGAAGGCATATTCTTTTTATTCTTCTGTCATCAATAGATGTGGTGCACTTTTTTCGGCCTTTTCCTTCTTTGTTTTTTATTGAATGTGTATCCTGATATCGTAAACAAAACTTTCGGACTCCAGATGTACTCACTGAACCACTCACCTGTCTTGCAATTTCAGCATAGGAAAGACCACTTTCTCGTAACACAATAATATTACATCTCTTTCTAAGTTTCGAATTTACTCTTTTATTTGAACCTTTTTCTTCCTACATTTCTCAAGTCGAAATTTTATCAACAGCAGTAAAGCGCTGGTTTATTTGTATCTTAAAACTTCATTTTAAAAATGCGTCAAGCATTTTGAAATGATTTATATGCTAATAATGATACATATTAAATGTATGAAATACATTTTAATAAAACTATTAATTAATGGCAGGTCTTATAAAATAAAGGCAATATTTGCTCTATCTGGTCTTCAGTTATTTTATTCAAAACATTTTCTCAAAAGATTAAATAGTATATATCTAAATTTGTATAAGAAAAGCTGGAAAAATTCATGTATAATTAATTCTGATTTACAATTGTACGCATCAGAGTTTTTCTTTAGTATATACATAATCAGATGATTGTTAATATTACTATCATTCAAGGCTTAATTTCATTAACAACGCTTGGAATCTGTCTTCAGTATTTCCTCATTTCAAATGAAAATCATATTAATTATCACAGTTCTATGATCAGGTAAACAACTACAATAAAAGCATTTGTTTATATTAAACAATAAAACATGTCGTCTGAGTTGCACATTTCTTCGAAAATTGATTTCTTTTCCTGAAGAGAAATACACTTGGGAATAATTTTCCAGCAGGCACAAGGAATAATTCTCCTTCATGAACAAAATTTTAAAATGTGCAAACATGCTCTACTTTTACTTTATATCTATAAGAATTCTACTTATTTTAAGCAAGTTTCTAGAAATGTTTATTTACAGTACGAGAAACGAATGACAGGGCTGCAAAAATATGAAGTTTCAAACAAATAGTTGTGCATACTTTATCGAAATTAAAATTACTATTTATCTTTAAAATTAGAACAACTTTCAATGTTTATCTTTTAAATTACAAAGCTCCATATCAGTTCTGCCGGCAATCAAATACTGTTCGCGCACATTTCCATAACTAATAATTGTTTGAAGATGCGGAGATTCAAAATCGGAATCAAACTGAAGGGGGAATTTCAACAGAAAAACTGCGGTATAATTCGTTCACCTCTATCTAGAACGAAATTTCAGAAATAAGTATCTCTGTAACGAGGTTAAAGACTATCAAGCAAGTAGACTTCATTTCATTTTACGATTTAAATATTAAATCATTTAAAAAAATGCAATCTAAAACCTTTAGATTACAATCTAATACTTCGAGTTTAAGATTAAATGTTAAAAAGTAAAAAAAAAAAAAAAAATCTGATGTGTACACCACATGACTTCCTTGAACGGAATATTAAATTATACGCATTTTTCTTGCATTTCACTTAAACTTATTGGATTGAATTAAATCTACTTCGCCGACAGCGCATAAACCACAATAGAATAAATGCATTCTTTAAAATTCACTCTAGTATTTGTTTACCATAGCGACACTCTGGCGCTAGATTCACTTAACAGTATTATATTTCGTTCATATTATAACTCATAATGTATAAAATTTATATCATTTAAAGAATAGAATTATCTAATCGTTGCCACATGTTCTATTCAAATACTATAAGAAAGCTGGAATGATGTATAAAAGAAATTAAGCAAACAAAACAAAAAAGAAACAGCTTTTAACAGACGATTGAGTATTTCTCATTCAATTAATTCAGTTTTCACTTCGCGACAAGGCAAAAATACATAAAAACTCAAAATATCTATATTAAAAATTACGAAGTAAATCTTAAACACTTATTTCTTCGGAAAAATTCCAGAAAGAATTAAGCATGATTTAATTGGCAATAATAAATAAAGGCGTTATCTTTGCGAAGCTAAGTTTCTCTAGATCGGCAACAAATCCACTATCCTGCTGTTTCAAATGTAAACAAACAATGGCCGCCATCAAGAGAAGTATTAGGCTTAGCGGCACTTAAACAACTTTAAAATTGTTGATAATTCTAAAAATATTGCATACAGATTTACTAAAGGCATAAAAACCTTAACCGGAAGATAAAAACAACATAATTCAATCATTTTTAAAGCAAAAAATGTACAATTTACAAACATATAAGAGTAAAGAAACTGAGATCACTGAGCCGGGTAACAGAGTGGATATTTATATAAATATATTTATATACGTTTGGTGCGGCCGATTGCAACCGAAATACGAGGTGCACATATACATGTTATAGCAGTCCTATATACAAAATTTCAACGTTCTGAGGCTACTCCTTTTTGAGTTATGCGAGATAAGTACGTACGTACGAACGTACGCACGTACATACGTACGTTCGTACAGACGCCACGAAAAATTCTATTCAGAATTCATTTTAAAGCAGTTTTATAATTTTTTTGAAAGAAAAAGATTATTTTATTCTGTCCTTACGTACAGATATCACGCAAAAACATCGTTAAATGGCATTCGATTAGTCAAAATTGATATTTTCGTTGAAATATGCTGCCTGAAACTTTTCGCGATTACAATACTTCCTTTTTACTTCGTACAAGGAAGTAAAAAAAAAAAAAAATGAAAGCTTTTCAGTTTTTATATTACGCCCAAAAGAGCGTTTTTTTAACGTTTCGTGTGCTACCTTTACTTCTTCAACATCATGTTCTTCGCACTTAAAGCATAAAATTCGATTTGACATCAATATCACAAAATATTTAAAAGGGTATATCTTTAGAATTTCCGATACACAGTCTCGCGCGCTGGAGATAAAAATGTGTCTTTTTTTTTTTCCTTTCCCCTCCCCCATACAGTGTTACCATGGCTCGCTTTTAATTCGCCCTGTTTGTTAGTCAAAAATTCATTAAAGTTTTACAAAATTTGAAATAGATAATACACGGTGTTTATAAAGTCCCAAACCCATTTTGATGTTTAATATCTCATAAAATAATAAAGATATATTAAAATTAATAACATCAATGGTTGGATAGACTCAAAAAGTTCCATGACCCTTGTCAATTTTGAGTTGTCAACTTTGTCAACTGAGTCTATCTAACCATTGATCTTATTAATGTTGATCTATCTTCATTATTTTATGAGATTATTTTATGATTAAACATCAAAATAAGTCCAGGACTTATTTTGATGTTTGACAAACACCCTGTATTTCCCATTCAATTAATTCAGTTCTCACTTCGCGACAAGACGAAAATACATGTAAACTCAAAACATATATATTCAAATTTGAAAGATACAGAAAAACATAAAACACCAAATACAGTTAAAACACTTAAAATTACAGTTTCTACGCAAAAACAAGCAATCCGGCCGCGGGCAGAAAGGCAGATTTTCGGTGCTAAAAAAAACTGAAAGATTACTTTTGGTCTCACTCGGCAATAAGACACTGAAGGCGTACAAACAAGTATTGAATCATTGCATTTGAATAATCGTATAGAATCATAGTATTGAATTATTCATGAGTACTCGTACGGTATCATTGTATTGAATTATTTATTTGTATAGCATTTCCAATGTGCAAGTAAAATTGTACTGTACATATCTTATTATTGTTGCTCGCTAGTAATATGTAACATCATTTCAGTATTAAAAATTTTGTAAATATAACGCTGATTTTTGTTGTTTGACTTCTGAATTAGTATTTATTCGGCGTGTTATTGTGTCTTAATGGCAGATATGATTAATAATATTATCCGGGTCAATGTTCCTTCTAACCTTCTTCGGGAACATGCAAGGACCTGACTCGGAACAGAGAGCTTACTAAAGCTATGTTCAGAACTGTGGGAAGTAAACAGGATACACAAGAAGGGTATACAAAACCCTTTATTTTTCTCTATTTACAATGACTTCCGTACTTCGGAATACACCGACCCGCTACTTGGGGTCAAAACGTAAAAGTATAAAAATAAAACTAAATTCTAATTTAACTTTAGAATAATAAACATGGAAGATTGGCCTTATATTAACAGGAAGCGTATGTAGTACAGAGAACTGTGAACACTACAATACGTTTAAATTTATCAAGAGGATTAAAACCTCTGGCCTGGAAGGCAAACAGCAACTGCGTAACTTCTAAGGTAAGCGGCCTGCTTCGACTCACTGCTTCCTCTCCCTCGCTTGGCAAAAAGCCACAACTTAAATACTTGGCGTTCGCCAGACAAACTTTGCATAAATACCTTCACGCTTATAATTCTGGCCGGAAGTAGAAAATAAGAAGTGATAGTAAAGATTTAAAATAAAATAAACGTTAGTAAAACTTAAGATCCTTACAATATGAATAGTATTATCATTAATTTAAGTAATAGTATTGAATCATTGTATATTTATAGTGAATTACTGTTTTAATATTCGCATATAATCATTGTTCTGAATCATAGTATTTTATAAATTGTACAGAATTAATGTTTTTACAGTGTATTTATAGTTTAAGTGCAGTTATTCATTCAACTGTATAAATATCCAATTTTAATATAATAACTGTATCTTTAGTAATAAGCTGTAATATAAAAGTTAACAATGACATTTAGAATAATTAGAGATTTCTGTGAGATCTAAGCATTTTTATACTTCTCCACTATAAATTTAAGTTGGCAATGTATGAAATATAAGCATTTGTATGTTCTTCGGTTTTTGTATACCGAGTTTAAATGTTGAATTTTGCATTAGTAAATTCATGTTGACAATGTCCGCACTTATCAATCACAACAGTATAATTTAATCATTATGTATGATATATCTTCTTTATGTATTGAATTGTAAACTTTATATATAACTTGCTAAAATTACTTGCTAGGGTATTGAATTGTAATCTTATGTGTCACTTTCTAAAGTAGTGTTCGTAACTCATAAGTACTGTGTTCACACAGATGTAACCATTTTTAATATCTGTCTTGTAACACTAATCAATGTGTCCTATGAGTGGATCTCGTGTGGCTCTAACATGGGTCAGCTTTAGATAAGGGTGGACGTGGCGCTAAACCAATTAACCATAATGGTAAAGGGGTGGTGCCCACGTCCTCCGTCACTAAACTAAACTAAACTAAACTATAATTTGTTGCGCTACGCTGAGTTAACATATGGGATAATTTAATAACGTTGTAGAGACATTAGGATTTTTTGGAAGGAGGTAAGATGAAAAATTTGAAATGCCTCCGCCAGGAATCGAACCACGGACCACTCAAATACGCGCTGAGCGTGCAGACCACCACACCACGAAGGCATGCCAAGAAGGCGGGAGAAATACCTTATACGCTCCCCCTTTTAAAGGGCGATTGGGGTTTTTACGGGACCCAATAGCCAAATCCTGGGTGAGGAGAATTATCAACCAACACCCATTTAGTTCGGGCGCCACTGTAGAGCCATCAGGAATTTGTGGAAGCAGGCAAGATGAAAAACTAGCAACGCCTTCGCCGGGAATCGAACCGTGGACCTTTCATTTACGCGAAGAGCGTGCAGACCACTACATGTCAAGAAGGCGGAAGAAACACCTTATAACTTAAATAATTCCATAATGTATTAAGCATAATTTAATTCGCAATAATAAAAGAAGACGCTACTTTGTTGTTGCGAGGCTTAGTTTCTATAAATTGGCAACAAATCCACTATTCTGCTAAGTTTCAGATGTAAATAAATATGGCCGCTACGGTAAACAAAAACTAGGTTTACTCGCACTTAAACAACTTTTAAATTGTTGATAATTCTATAGTTATTGCATGCAGGTTAACTAAAGGCATAAAAATCTTAACCGGAGGATAAGAAGAACATAATTCAATCATTTTTAAAGCAAAAAAATTCACAATTTACAAACGTATAAGAATAAAGAAGCTGAGCTCATCCAGACGAATAACAGAGTGGATATATATACATATATTTATGTTTCATAAGAATAAATTGAATTTAATTAAATAAATTTAATTTAAATACAAATTTAATTAAATATTCTTTGCGCCATTGCTGCAAGGAATGAAATTTAAATTTAAACAAATTTAAATTTAAATTTTAACAAACACGTATAAAAGTAAAAAAGCAAATTTAAAGCCATAATAAAGAAAAAAAAGCCAAAATAATTTTTAAAAAATGTGCAAACATATAAAAGATTTAATTCTCGAACAAATCTACAATATCATTTAAATTGCTTATGCTTCTGAATTTAAATGATATTGTAGATTTGTTCGAGAATTAAATCTTTTATACGTTTGCACATTTTTAAAAAAAATTTTTTAAAGTTATTTTGGCTTTTTTTCTTTATTATGGCTTTAAATTTGCTTTTTTACTTTTATACGTGTTTGTTAAAATTTAAATTTAAATTTGTTTAAATTTATACATATATTTATATACTTTTGTTTCGGCCGATTGCAGCTAAAATAGGAGGTGCACATCTACATGTTAAGTCAGTTTTTATAATTTTTTGTGGGAAAAAGAGTTCTTTATTCTGTCCTTACGTACAAATATCACGCCAAAACATCGTTAAATTGCATTCAATAGCTGTCAAAATGGATATTTTCGTCCAAATATGATACCCGAAATTTGTCGCGATTACCATACTTCCTTTTTACTTCGTACAAGGAAGTAAAAAGACTAAAACGTATGACGTATAAGTAATACTCAAAATATTGTTTACAGATTTTTAAATATGGGAGAAGTGACCAAACAATTAAATAGTTCAGTAAACAAAACACTAAGCTATAAAAACGGTATACTGTCGTCCCCCACCCGAAAAAAAACAGATGCATTGGCTTATTTAATCCTAAAAGAAAGTATTAACATAAAAAAAAAAAAAAAAAAAACGAAACCAAAAGAAATTAATGAACGTCGAAAAGTACTAAATTTTATGACTCGAAGTTAAATTAAGAAAGCCGAAACCTTTTACGAAATTTAAATGGGAATTTCAAATTGGAATTTTTCTCTTCGAAGAAATTTTAATTCTTCTAAATGTCAGAGATGAGTAAAAAGAGAAAAATACATTTAGAATAGGAAACTCGGCAAAACTAAATTAATAAAATTCATTCACACTTTGCTGGAGTTGTCAAATGAACGGCAAATATTAAAATGTTATCTCGGACTCTTAATTACTATTGAAAGCGGGGCGAAATTTGGGAAGCATGGATTTTCTTTCATTCCATCAAATATTGAGAATTTCCGAAATGAAAGCGAATGGTAAATCTCTTTTGACTTTCCATTACGCATACGAAAGTCAGAATTCGAAATCAATAGAGAAAATTAAAGCTTAAAAGACGCCGCTTCGGAGATATTACAATTAAATGTGATAATGCGCAACGAAATTGTTTCTACTGCAAACAAAAGAAAGATATTGATATATTGAGAGGTGATTTATTTTCATACTGTATTTCCATCTTAGCTTTTTAGCGTCAAATTCTGAAAATTTTGAAAATATTCCCTTTCCTCAATGTGTTCAAAGTACGAGCTCTCAGAAACTTTAAAATGGTTTAGTTTGGTTTGACATTAGGGAGACATTAGGATTCTTTTTGGAAGCAGGCAAGATAGAAAATTCTCAACGCCTTCGCCGGGAACCACGGACCTCTGAAATACCGGCTCAGTGTGCTGACCACTACACCACGAAGGCACGCTAGGAAAGTGGGAGAAATACCTCATAGGTTAACAACGGGCAAAGCCTCGAAGAGTGTTTGCCTAAGGGGAGGAATGCCTACGTGGAGCACTTTCTAAGGGAAATTGGCTCGTATACACGTTACACATGGGGAAAACTACGAAAACATTCACGCAGCCAGGCCATTCACATGATTCGAACCTCGGACCGAACTACCAGTGTTCAGCGACTTTATACCGCTCGGCCGATGGTGGGCCTCAGTTATAATGCAATCATCCACACAGTGATTGCTTTTGTGTTACAAAGACAAATCCTGAAAAACTACCGGCGAAGGTCACACCGAACCTTTCCCTTCAAACTGTTGAATTTTATACCAGCCTAATACAAGAACCGACCCACCACAGCAAAGTAAACACGAACTGATATTCATTACATTAGCTGCACAATCACCTTCTCTAATTATAAACCGATGATTAAAGGTCTAAAAAGTAGCTGAGACAACAATAAAAACAGGCGAGATGTTAAAATATTTTCACTTTTAACATAACGATGCCATAAAATAGCCTTCCACGTTTTTCATCAGATAAGAAAATAAATCAAAAAGAAAAATCATTTCGTTTTGGTCTCTGTCTTTTATATATATATTGTTACGAAATGTACAAGCGCGGTGAGATGGCTTCCACGCAAAGCAGTTTTAGGGTTGCCGTAAAACGGCAAGGTAAGGCAGGGATGCCACAGTTGGCGAGAAATCGCCCATTTGGCGATATACCATGGACGGATGGAGAACTTTCTGGAACGAATTCTTACCGTTTTAGCCCAGAAAGTTCTTGAACACAAGCCGAAAGCTATATAAACCCTGCTGGTCCGCAGTCGGTGAGTGTGTGTGCCTCGTCTAGCGAACTGATAGTTAGTCATTGAGCGAGTGTCTCGAAGTCTAGCGCCGAGTTGGTCGTCGAGTGCATCGAGAGAGTCTTTTAGAGCATCGTCGAATTTTGTCTTAGACTGTGCTGAGTCGAGAGCTATACTCTTGTGTATCGTCGAGTGCATCGCGTGGAGAGTCTCGAGAGTACGTGGAGTTCCGAGAACGATCAAGCAGAGTCGGGAGCTGTACTCGGGTGCTTTGCAGTGAAGCTGTCTTCACCGTGATAGCCTGATAACCTGAAGGCTGTGTCTCTGATCGTGTCATCGTGTTTATAGTAGTTCATCGACGACTGTAAAACGTGTTTTGGAGCTGTCCTGGCCAATAAAGTGTGTTTCGATACTTCATCAAGTGTCGTCGTTATTTACTCCAAATCCACAAGAACCCCGTACGAACGTGAAGGAAGAAAATAACGTAACAACTGGTGTCAGAAGAAAAGAAAAAAGCAACAATATATTCATATAGACATACCGAAATTGAAAGAAAAACGCAACAATATATTCATATAGACATACCGAAATTGAAAGAAAAACGCAACAATATATTCATATAGACATACCGAAATTGAAAGAAACACGCAACAATATATTCATATAGACAAACCGAAATTGAAAGAAAAACCTAAACATTTCGGAATTGAAATAACAAAAAATGAAATAAAATTAATGAAAATGACATAAAACGTAAAAAATTCGTGGAAAAATTCCTTGGTCTCTTTCAAGCAGTAACCGAAGAATTTCCACCAGAGAATGAATTATATCTGCATAATTATTAATACTAGAAACATTAAAAAAATTATTATGCCAATTAATTTAGATAATTTAGTTAAAATAATCAAAATCGTTTAAAAGCGGAACAAAGTAAATTTTGTAATTTAATTAATGAATCAAAATATAATCTGCTCCGACGTGCCCCAAAATGCAAATAATAAACACTTTTAAAATGATATTTAAAAGAAGTATTACAAAAAGACTAACGAAAAAGGGTAATAAAAAGATTCGAGAGTTCTTTTCCTCTTACTCGAGAGTAGATTTCACTATCCTTTACGAAAGTTGCTTTGGCTGGTAAGTAGAAAAAATTGCAAGACTTTAATATATCTACCGTGTAACTTCACGAGCAGATCGGTTTTGCTTAAAATTAAACTAATGACTCCACAAGTGGCGCCCGAACTGAAAGGTAGTGGACGATAACTCGTCACCACCAGAATTTGGTGATTGGTTCCCAGTCGTCCTTTAAAAGCGGGAGTATGTAAGGTATTTTCTTCCTTTTTTCTTCATGCCTTAGTGGTGTAAATGGAAGCATACTCGACGCGTATTCAAGAGGTCCGTGGTTCGAGTCCCGGAAAAGGCATTGCACATTTTTTACATCTCCTGCTTCAAGAAAGCTTAGTGACTCGACGAGTCACTAAGCTTAAACATAATGAAAATTAATTATTAATAAAGTAAAAGTAATTAATGTTTAAAATGCGAATTACCCTTTATATTTTAAACATTAATTAAATGGACCAGAAATCTTTCCTAAAATGTGCAAACGCCTTCTTAATTTTTCATCAGCAAAATTACTTTATCTCTCACGTTCGTTATCTTTTACTTTGAAAGTAATAAAAAAATTCTGATGCGGACACCAAATGAGTTTCTTGTCGAAATTTTGTATATGGGACTGCTATAACATGTAGTTGTGCACCTCTCTTTTTGCCAGTAATCGGCCTTACCAAAAGTATATATATACGTACTTTTGGTGCGTATATATATTTACAATTTTACAATACTTATATATATATTTATATATATATATAAGCATTGTAAAATATATATATAACGAAACAGCTCACGGAGCCAAGGAACAAAGTGGGTTTATATATTTATATATATATATATATATATACCCACTCTGTTCCTCGGTTCCGTGGGCTCAGTTTCGTTTTATTCTTATGTGTTGGTAAATTCTGCATTTTTTGCTTTAAAAATGATTGAATTATACTCTTATCTTCCGATTAAGGTTCTCATGCCTTTCGATAATCTGCATGCAATAGTTGTACAATTATCAACCGTTTAAAAGTTTTTTTAGTGCGGCTAAGCCTAATTTTTCGCTGCATTCGGCTGCACCAATCGTACATATATATATGTATATATTCCCACTCTGTTTACCTGGCTCGGACCGTCACTTGTTTTTTGTTGGAGAATTAAAAAAAAAATTCATGTGTACATCACATGACTTTCTTGTACGGAATATTAAATTATACGCCTTTTTTCTGCATTTTATTTAAACTTATTTCCTCGAATTTCATTAGAGAGAGATTTCTCATTCAACTAATTCAGTTCTCACTTCGCGACAACGCAAAAATAGGTAAAATCTCAAAATATCTTCACTAATAATGGAAAAATACAGAAAAACATAAAACACCAAATACTGTTAAAACAATTAAAAAAACAATTTTTACAGTTAAAATTACAGTTTCTGCGCAAAAACAAGCAATTCGGCCAGCGGGCAAGAAGGCAGATTTTTCGGTGCACAAAACTAAAACTCCTTTTGGTTCCACTTCGCAAAAAGGCACTGAAGGTGAAGAAAGAATTAATACGCTATTCTATTAAGTCTCCAATGTAAGCAAATATGGCTGCTATGGTACAGAAAAATTAGGCTTAGCCGCACTTTAACAACTTTTACATTGATGATAATTCTACAAATAAATCATGTATATTAACGAAAGGCATAAAAACATTCACCGGAAGATAAGTACAACATAAGTCAATCATTTTGAAAGCAAAAACTGCACAATTTACCAATATATAACAAACACAAAGAAAACTGAGCTCATGGAGCCGAGTAACAGAGTAGGTATATATATGTAATGATAGCACAATTTTGGAAGCACTGAAGTAAAACCTGCACCATTTTATTGTAATGAAATTGTGGTTGGATGACGAGACATGAAAGATTTGATTATGAATGCGGAAAACTTGCATTAAAATTTTCGCTGAAACAGGACTTTTTCCATGATTCACTGTGAACACAGAATAACAAACCCATGTAGATTTCTCATTATTAGAAGTGGACGAAGAATGGTAATGCTAGAACACTTTTAGAGGCAATGAAATAAGAACACTGAGAAGTAGATGCGTAGAAATACCAGTTGCGTAGATACTTGAAGCTTAGACCGTCCACCCATGTTGAAGAATAAGCAATCGAGCCGGATTAAATGCCTTTTATTTATTTTAATTCACTTGTGGCCACAATTCACATGGCACTCTACTCGTGCCTATTAAAGAACATTTTCAATTTTGATATTATTCTCATAGAAGCGAAAGTAGCAGAACACACATAATTGTAGAAAATCGTCTGGCCAAGAGGAGAGCACAAGGCAAAAGTGACGCATCAGTTCATAGAAAGAAGGGAGGGAGTCAGTATTTAGTTTTGGTTTACAATTTGATGATTGGTCAAGAGGCATCTGCATTAAAGGTTATATGTAAGATTATATGATTAATTTGAATGACGCAATTTAGACTTACATATATTACTATTTTTATTCATTTTTCCAAATGAAATATATATAGTATGATATATATGTATATATGTATGATTATACATATAAGAGCGATAAGAGGTTATAGTGAATTAAATTTAGAAGTTTGCTTACATATTTTTTATCTTACACATATATATAGAGAGAGATAAATATTTATATACTTTTAAATGAGAGATACTTTTAAAAGAGATATAATTTTAGATTTAAATATACTTTTAAAAGAGATAAATATTTATATACTTTTAAATGAAATATATATAAGAGCGATAAGAGGTTATAGGTGAATTAAATTTAGAAGTTTGCTTACATATTTTTTATCTTACATATACATATATATAGAGAGAGAGATAAATATTTATATACTTTTAAATGAGAGATACTTTTAAAAGAGATATAATTTTAGATTTAAATATACTTTTAAAAAAGATAAATATTTATATACTTTTAAATGAAATATATATAAGAGCGATAAGAGGTTATAGAATTCTTTTCTCCAAAAGGATTTAAATTTAGAAGTTTGCTTACATATTTTTATATTACATATATATAGGGAGAGATAGTAGATAAATATTTATATACTTTCGGCATGGCCTATTGCAAACAAAAAGGGAAGTGCAGAACTACATGTTATAGTAGTTGTATATACAAACCTACGTACGTACGTGCGTACAGACGTCCCGAAAAAAATCTTTTATGAATCCATTTTAAATACGAGTAACAGAATACGAGTAATTCGTATTTTATAATTCTTTTGGAGAAAAGAATTCTTTATTCTGTCCTTACGTTCAGCATGTAAAGATATTAGGTTAATTTTTTAAATCAGAAGAGATGAAAAATTAGCGACGCCTTCGTCGGGAGTCGAACCACGGACCTCTGAAATACCAGCTCAGTGTGCTGACGACTACACCACGAAGGCACGCTAGGAAGGCGGGAAAATACCTTATATACTCCCCCCTTTTAAAGGGCGACTGGGGTTTTTAGGGGACCCAATCGCCAAATTCTTGGTGAGGAGGATCGTCATCCAACACCCTTTTAGTTCGGGCGCCACTGTAGAGACATTAGGTTAATTTTTGGAATCAGTAGAGATGAAAAATTAGCAACGCCTTCGCCGTGAATCGAACCACGGACTTCTGAAATACCGGCTCAGTGTGCTGACCACTACACCACGAAGACACGCTAGGAAAACATCGTTAAATTGCATTCGATAGCGGTCAAATGGATATTTTTGTTGAAGGTATATATTTTCATTGGGTCAAGGCACATATTGGTGTTATAGGGAATGAAAGGGCGGATATGCTAGCTAAAGAGGCTGCCCTGGGAGAGGGTGATATTTATGAGGCTATTAATGATTCCAGAAGAATTACCTTGAGAAAAATGAAAGCAAGTATAATTGAGAAATAGGCTCGAGAATGGAATGATTCAAATAAAAATAAGGGTTACTGGAGGATTTTGACCATAAAAAGAAAAATGGATCTATTTAATAATATAGATACTATTCAAGTTATCACAGGTCATGGTAGATTCCCGGCCTATTTAAAACGTTTTAATCTCAGGGGCAATGATCAGTGGGAAGTACGGAAATGCAACTCATTTTATGGAAGAATGTAAACTGACCGAGAGTGTGAGGACGAGATTTGGAAAAATAAATGAACAGAATGTAATTGAAAAAAGAAAATTCTTGAATAGCTATGCAACAGAAATTATGAGGATTGTGAATGAAAACAAGACTATCATAGGAATAGGACTTTAAATATTTTAATTTTTTATTTATTTATTTCATTATTATTATTATTATTTTGTTGTTGTTTGTCTGCGTCGGGTGTGCTGCGTTAACCATGAGGCCGATTATTGTCGGCCAGGAAGTTTGCAGCATACTCGTAAACTAAACCCGAAATTTTTCGTGATTACAATACTTCGTACAAGGAAGTAAAAAAGAAGTCAACGTGAATAGCTCCTTTCACTCCTACGAAACGTAACACCCAACTGAAAGGACGGATTTAGAGCTAAAAGCCCACCTTGCTGAAATAAAACGTCATCCTACTCACAAAAGGTCGATTAAAAACATCCATGAAATGCGTGTGGATTATTACATCCTTACAAGAGACACAGAGTTTACAACTAACCTATTCGACGGCTTACTCGCGGTTTTAAACACGGCTAAATCTGAAAAATAAACACATCGGCGTCATCAAGAAACCTTTTTGTCAGAATTCCCGGAGCATTTTCCCTATTACGATCCTCAATGAAACTCGGTAAACAAAGAGAAAATTGCACAGAAACACGGCTCTGCCATTATTTCTAAAAAACCGTTTGAACGAAAAGTTCGGTAGCTTAATGGGAGAGGGGGAGGGGAAAGAGGAAACGCAAACCTCGATAGCCTCGGAAGACATATTTACTTTAATATTTTAACTCAATAAAACACGCTAATCGAGTTAAGTCACATAACGGTAGATTAAAAAATTCAATTAAAAAGCGCCCTTCCGAGTTTTAAGGAAAAGTAGCGAGGATAGATTACTGTCAGTGGATTAATATTAAGAACGTTGAGTTTAATTAAATTTTCGACGTGCTGAAAGGGCGAATTTTGTTCTTTGACCACTTATTCGCAGAAATCGCAAACACGCAAGCAAATAATGCCACAAATGAAGTCAAAATACACAAAGAAAATTCATAATTAGAAATTTAAACGGATTTTAAAGAAGTGAATTTAAAATGCAAAATGGATTGCTGGCTTGTAGGATCGTACACTCTTTGGTAACATAAACTCTACTACACCAAACTAAGGATTGGATTATTTAATTATGGCAAAGCACACGAGGGCTATCTGCCTAAAGGGAGGGATGTCTTCGTGGAGAACTTTCTAAGAGAAACTGGCTCGTATACACGTTACACATGGGGAAACCATGAAAACGCCCATTTAGCCAGCCCGTTCCCGGGATTCGAACCTCGGACCGAACTACCAGTGTTCAGCGTCCTTACCGCTCGGCCGCTGGTGGGCCCCAACTAAGGAACCTGCCGACTTCTCGCACAGGCGTAAAGATTACCAATACAGAAGAAGGGTAAAAGTAACCGTTTATTATTCGTCAAACTCTGAACAGAAAAGGCACGAACTTGGTGCTTATAATAACACGGACGACTAGCGGTGGAACTTAAGGCCCCGTTCAGACGAGGGCGTAAAGGACATAAGTGGTTAAAGCCGAGCTCCGTTGCCAAGGCAACCAGTCTGCGCAACGTCACAAAATCTGGTTTAGGGCTCGAGGCATAGGGTTCAAAGTTTTCAACTTTACGCCGGGTTTGGGATAGGCGTCGACCAATCAGATCGAAGCGGCGTTCTACAGAAGATTTCTCTGCCACAAAACAAGCAGAGCAAACGCGGGAAATCAATCGAGCAGGAGAACAGCGCGGGAAAGTTGTAGACGCATCCACGCATGCGCGAATTTAGCTTCTCTCATTGGCCACGGCTTACACGCCGTTCTCGCAAGTGTGAACGGAATTCCCGTATTTTATGCCCTTATGACTACGCCTCTACGCCCTTTACGCCGCCGTCTTGAACACAGCCTTAGAATCGTTACACCATAAATTCAAAAGATAAAGAGTAGTGCTGGACTAATAAATTAAGTTAAGGCCAACTAGGTTGAGTCGACAAAGCCGGCCTTATTAAATGGCCTTATACTTATTATCACCAACTCTGATTAACCCCCCCGGGATCGACGTAGAGAACTCTGCAAAGCTACTGGCTAGGATGTGTACCTAGGCAGTCTCGGCCACGGGGGAATAAAATTTATGAACCTAGGCCCGAAAGGTCACTTGGCCGGCCCGCTAGTCTGGCGTGCCCTAGAGCAGAACGGCTCTAGTAGCCAGGGGGTAGCGTTCCGGGTACACTGGGTAACAGGATGACACACGGTTACGTGTATTCATTAACTGTCACCTTCTGCATTAATGCACCAGTTGCATTAGTATATCACTTCTTTTAATGTATAAGTGTTTGTCTATCTCATTAACCACTTAGACCAATATACATTATGTATCCAATGTACCTATGTATGAAACTTTTCATTAATTGCATACTGAAGCATATATGCATACGCCCTTGTTTGGCCACGTCAAAACCTCATATTCTACATTAATATATTTCCGATGCAGCCCTCGCAGGAAGCCGCGACGGTTGTGTTGTTCTAGATAGGTGCAGGTACCGGATGACACCCGATTTGTCATATTAAGCTGTCCGGGTGTCCGGTCCCTGCATTCACCTGTCGCCAAATACGACGACCAGCGTCGTCATAAGGTCCAAGGAGCGGGCAAGGAGGTTGTACCTCCGGAACCTATCTGAGGGGGTTGGGCCGCGTAATCGATAAAAAGGCCTACAGAGGGGCGAGGCACGTAAGAAAACTGTTGTCACCAAATCCGCGTAACAGCAAAGACAGATGCTGGCGAGGACGTGCGCTGACTACAGGAAACACCCTTTGAATAAACTAACAAGATTCACCCGTTTAAATACTCACTTCACTTAACTTTCAATTTGCATCCTGGCGAGGAAATGCGAGGGGGAAATGAGAGGTTCAGGAAAGGTGTCAAACTTACAATAATTTGTTATGCAAAATAACTGATCGCCATGGTAGTAAAGGAGACGGCTGTCACAACACTGAGTCCAATTCCATATCGCGGAGGACTGAGTTTTGTAAAGCGTAGTATCTTTGTGGTATGGGAGTACTTGAAATAACGTCGAGCACAAAGTTTCTCGAGAGGCTGGTGGTAATTTAGAGAAGTTAGGTTGTAAGGATCTTAAGTTTTACTAACGTTTATTTTATTTTAAATCTTTACTATCACTTCTTATTTTCTACTTCCGGCCAGAATTAAAAGCTTTAACTTGTTTATGCAAATTTGTTGGCGAACGTCAAGTACTTAAGTTGTGGCTTTTTTCCAAGCAAGCGAAGAGGAAGGAGTTAGTAGAAGCAGGCCGCTTGCCTTAGCAGTTTTTACTCGGTTGCTGGTTGCCTTCCAGGCCAGAGGTTTAATCCTCTCGATAATTTTAAACGTATTGTAGTGTTAACAGTTCTCTGTACTACATACGGCTTCCTGTTAAGATACGGCCAATCTTCCACGTACGCCCTTGTTTATTATTCTAAAGTTAAGTTAGAGTTTAGTTAATATTTTTATATTCTTACGTTCAGACCACAAGTGGTTGGTCTCTGTATTCCGAAGTCCGGAAATTATTGTAAAGAGTGAAAAATAAAGGGTTTCGTATACCCTTCCTGTGCATCTTGTCTACTTCCCACATTTATTGAACATAGCTTTAGTAAGCTCCCTGTTCCGAGTCAGGTTCTTCAATGTTCCCCAAGCAAGTAAGGCGGGAACACTGAACCTGATAAGGTAACGCAAAGAAATTTAGGAAAGTTTTATTCTCCATGGTGTTCTCCTTCAAAATCGGGATGGGCAAACATGCACTGTCACCTTTAAAATACCTAAGGCATTTAACAGCCAGCGTGGGGGGGGATTTCCCTCATGACCATGAAGCGTGGACCTGATCTAGACTACGTTCAGATCAGGAGAATCAGTTATAACAACACACAAACTGAAACAAAACATTTATCAGGACTTGTGTTTCTCTTGATTTGCTTTGGAAACATGGTATGCCCTGAATAAGAACAGGGAGCTTACTCAAGCTACGTTCAAGATTTGTGTATAACAGAAAGGAAGGGTTTATGAAACCCTTTATTTTCAATACTTTACAGAAACTTCCGAATACAGAGACCAACCACTTGTGGTCTGAACGTAAGAATATAAAACTACTAACTAAAACTCTAACTAAAAGCTAACTTTGAATTAGTATACAAATGCCTAGCACTAAGACTGGCCTTTATTTAAAAAGGGTACGTATGTAGTACGCCGAGCTTCTGAAACTACAATACGTTTGCAAATATCAAGAGGGCTAAACCTCTGGCCTTAAAGGTAACCAGCAACCGAGTGAAAACTCGTAAAACTGCAGTGGCAAGCGGCTTGCTTCCTATAACTCCTTCCTCTCTCTCTCTTGGCAAAAAGCCACAACTTAAGTACTTGGGCGTTAGCAAGACAATTTGTATAAACAAGTTAAAGCATTTAATTCTGACCGGAAGTTGAAAATAAGAAGTGATAGTACAGTTTTAAAATAAAATAAACGTTAGTAAAACTTAGGATCCTTGCACGTTGTCGAGCCTTCTAACATTAATCAAATTTAATTTATGCCCAAATGGTGAAGCTAATACTTTACCTTATCAATGTTTCTCTTTTCTTAGTCTAGGCTGAAAGTAGAGGAACTGACTGAACTGTGGAACGACTTATATGTAGGTTCAAGTAGGTAACGACAAAGTCCAAAGAAGGGTTAAAATACCCTTCATTCACTCAAAAAAAAATATTTGTAGACGGCCCGTTCTTGGGCATACAGAGAAGCCTTCACATCATTACTAAACTAAACAGACTCAGCCGAACAGAGACACAAATACCTAACGTAGTTGGCTCTTAATTTAACCTAGCCGGCGATTATCAACGGGCACTTACAATACGGCTGAATGTAGTAGAGTTAAGAACGAAGTACCCAGACGAAAAACATGCGGCTATGGACTCTCTGATCTTGAACTAAGCTAAACCTTTCTTAAGGGGACTCATACACCTTAAAACTCATAAGATCTTCGAATATGTGACTGTAGCAAGAATTGGGATACCTTATTTTTTTAAATGCAATTACTTCCATCTTTCTACAGCTGACTACATAATATAGCTGCTTTCTGAAATAGTAATCAGAAAGTTTGTGTTGCCACAAATATTTTTATAATTTAATCCGCTTTGTGACAAAATTTTTCGTCATGTTTTCAGCTTGCGCGCACAGTTTAAAATATTCTGTTGCATAAGTTAATTCGATATTTAATATATAGCTCTTATAACATTTGGAAAATACTGCGAACCCAAAATTCTAAGAATTTCATGTTACATTTTTATTTTATTCGGAGTTGAGTTTATAAAATGTATTTAAAAAAATCTGTAATGTTTTCGTGTATAACTTTTTTTACTATTAAAATATTCATCACATTTTTGGTTCGGTTAGAAAATAGTGCCCATATAAAGAATTCCATCCAATTTCAAGTATGTAACTTCAGCCATTTTTAAAATATCATGCGTGCAAGGCTGGAAACAGGACGAAAAGTTTTCTTACAAAGCGGATAAAATTACAAAAATATTTGTGGCAACACAAACGTTCTGGTTACTAGTTCCCAAAGCAGGTATATTATGTAGTCAGCTGTAAAAAGTTTGAAGTAATTGCTTTTAAAATAAATAAAATATCCCGATTCTTGCAACAGTCACATATTCGAAGGTGTATGAGCCTTTTTAAATACTCCTTCTAACTCATTTGCATACATGGCGATGCTAAAAACTCATTCTGGTAGGGAATATTAGATAGGAAACGAGAATAGACAGGAAAGCATGTTTAAACTTAAACTAACTGTTAACTCGGTTTCTAATAATGATATTTTACTTCCTATAAATTTAATATTTGCATTATTTTGGGGCTAAGTCTTCTAAAAATTTTGTTATGTTCAATCTTCTGTATATTTAACCAATTGAATTACATAACCAAAACACAGTATTTGACGTTCAGTTAATTGCATGTGATATTTGTTCCGGTTTGAATAGAAACTCTTCTCTGCCTCGGAATGGCAAATGTCCGAACTTGATTTTCGATTTGTTTTGATGCAGCTCGAATGTTGCTGATGACCTGTTACATAGATTCTAGATTAGATAAATTTGTTTGGTATTTTAATAAATTCCTTTTTAAACTTGACTGAATGTTGATTTAGACAGAAACACCTCAGAACCGTACATATAGAAATTCAGATGTGCTATTTATATTCATAGAAAAATTAAGTTAGATACGCAGCGCCATTCTTCTATTAGTCTAACACACATTAACGTTTTAATACATTGTAAAAGTATAGTAAAAACTCTGATGTGTACACCACATGACTTCCTTGTACGGCATATTAAATTATACGCATTTATTCCTGCATTTCATTTAAACTTATTGAATTGAATTAAATCTGCTTCGTCGATAGCGCATAAACCCCAATAGAATAAATGCACTCTTTAAAATTCACTATATTTATTTACCATAGCGATACTCTGGCGCTAGGTTCACTTACATCTCATTCATTTTATAACTCGGAATGCAGAAAAAAAAATTATCATCTGAAGAGTAATCTAATCGTTGCCATATATTCTATTCAAATAAATAATATAATAAATCTAAAACGATGTATGAAAGAAATTAAACAAATAGAAAAATAAACCGTTTTTCACAGACGACTCAGCGCAGCTTACGTAATGCGCATGCGCTACTCTTAAACATTCTGCTCTGTCAAAAACAGACTGCCGACAGCATTTTCTGCTAATATGAAACACTTATTTCCTCAAATTTCATTACAGAAGTATTTCTCATTCAGTTAATTCAGTTCTCACTTGTTGGACAGGCAAAAATAATAAAAACACAAAATATCTTCATTAAAAATTGAAAGATATAGAAAAACCTAAAACATCAAATACAGCTAAAAACATTTTTACAATTGAAATTACAATTTGTACGCGAAAACAAGCTATTCGGCCAGCGGGCATAAAGGCAGATATTTCGGTGCACAAAACTGGAAGTTTACTTTTGGTCTCGCTCGGCAAAAAGACACTGAAGACGTAGAAACTGATTTACTTTGTTGTGGACGCTATGTTGTGGACTTAAATGATAATTCCAGAATGGATTTAGTTCGCAATAGTAAAAGAAAACGTTTCTTTGTTGTTACAAAGCTTAGTTTCTCTAGAATGGCATCGACGGTCACAACGTATTTCCATTCAATTCTTGTGAAACTGTTTTCATTTACATGGTTCTACAAATTATTATGCGTCGAGCCACATGCCTCGGCAAAATGTCGCAAGCAATACGTTTGCTAGCTTTTTTTAAGCTGTAAATTTTGGTTTATTATTTTATTTATTGTTGCTACAACTGTATTTAAAGACTTAGCAACTGATTTCTCGCGTCGGCAGACTTTTTGTATCTACTTTTGCTACCGATGTATTTAAAGACTATGCAACGGAATTATACGGCGGCGAATTTTCTCTTGTAAACTATGATTTAACTTTATAAATGTTAGAAAAACAGTACATACCTTTTTCGGGCATTCGTTTAGAGTTCATTCCATGTAATGACTGAGGGATTTTCTCTTTCCGATTAATAACGTTGCTTATATTGCACTTCTAAATTTTAATACCATGAATTTCAAAATAATTTTGAATTACAGAATAGGAATATTTCTCTTTGGAAAGCTCAAAAACATACCCTTCAATTCGCAGCTTGTTTACGTGCGACATTCTGAAAGAATAAATTTAAAAGTAGCAGACGATAACCATCTCAAATAATAAACAGTTGCCAGAAATTTTCATTCCAAAACATTTGTTTTTTTTTAAATTCTTTATCGAAATTCTTTTAAAAATAAATAAGCAGCCTCTGTTTAAACAGACTCCTATCGTAAATGGAAAAGATTATAAGTAACTCAATTGGTATATCATCCCCTTCCTCGTAGAAAAATCTCTTCACGTATCTTAATTAGTCTCATGGCTTCTGCTTGCAATGGAATTGCCAAAAACCAATGAATGAAATTATTGTGGTTAAATGGACTGTACAGAAAAGAAAACAGAGCTCTGAAAATTTTTGCAGAATATTTCGGTGTTGAACAAACGCGATTATAATTATTGACTTTTACATCAAGACAAAATAAATAGGTTAACCCAAGAAAAGTGAATTTATTACCTCATATGGCTTTTTTTTTCCCCCACACTTGTACGATAAACTATAGAATAATATTACTTTAGGTATTCTAAGCCTTTTTTATGGCAAGTGATTGTGACAATCAATTATTTTATTTTGTTCTTTCTAATTATCGAATTTTTCTATGTTAATTACACACGAAAAGTTCTCAGAAAGAAAGTAGGGGAAAAAAAAAAAAAGGTCCACCGTAATTTATTTAAAAGAGAATACATAAATACCTTGTCGCATAATTCAGATAATTTTGAAAGCTATTATTAATACCAACTCTATATAATAAACCGCATAAAGTATATATACGTTTTATTATATTATATTATATAAATACATAACAGTGTAGATTTTGGTATTCTTTGATAGACTAAACTGATATCAAACACTCGTAGACGTCTAGCAAATTATCGCTGTGTCTGAAGAAAACGATAAAGTCTTGGAACGGTTTTAAAACAAAACTTTTTATTAAACCACAAGTTGAATACAAAATGCTTACAACCCCCCCCTTTTCCTCCAAGCTAGTAGAATGTGGATAGTATTCCGAGTTGTCTAATCCACAAGCGACACTCTGGCGCTAGGTTTACTTATCAACAATGTAAACACAGAATCAAAACATGAGTGAAAATGCGTTAGTGAATTCATGACACACAGCTTGAAAATATGCCAGAACTTTGTTTAGTTGCTATCATAAAAATCATTTTTGGTCTTTAAAATGCAATTAAATAACGTTTTAAGCCCCCAAAATAAAAGTAAAAAACTCTGACACGTGCACTTTCGGTATGCTTTTCGAGGACAAGGTGCCAAATAAAGTATCATAACTCCGGTTTAAATGAACGTAGGAACAAAATTCAAACAGTTTTGGAAACATAAGAAATAATAATTTCATCGAGGGTAAGAACAAAAAAAGGAGTTTTTTTTACCAAAATCTCGGTTTCTAAGATATACAGCCCCCTTTAGAGTCAAAATTAAATGCACAATCTCAAAAATTCAAAAAGTGTTCGAAGGTATACAGCCTCCTTATAGGTAAAAGAGAGGAACCCTACAAAATAAAGCTACAAATTACAAAATTATTTCAGAATTGTTGTTGATTATGTTAACAAATACATACTATAATATGCATACATATTAAAAATCTGATATACACTATTAAAACTGATAAAAAATTTAGATAAACTTGCAGAGACATTAGGATTTTTTTTTTGGAAGCAGGCAAGATGAAAAATGAACAAACGCCTTCGCCGGGAATCGAACCACGGACCCCTGGAAAACCGGCCCAGCGTGCAAACCACTACACCACAAAGGCACGCTAGGAAAGCGGGAGAAACACCTTACAAGCTATCGTAATCTACTTTAGAGTGTTTCTCCAACATACAGTCAATTTTCAAGAAGCTCGGACTCAAGGCAGCATGTAAAAATTTCGGACTCAAGGCAGCATGTAAAAATTTCGGACTCAAGGCAGCATGTAAAAATTTCAAGTTATCGAAAATTCGATTTAACGTCAACCACAGATTTTGAATTCAATATTTAGTTCATTCATAAAATATTTCGATTTTTTGGAAGCTCTGTTGCAATAACTACAAAACCTGATATTCGAAACGTTTTCCACCTACGCCAAGAAATGAAAATAGCACACATAGCAAACAAATAAAATAAACCTTAAAAAAAAAAAAGAGAGAGAGAGAGAGAGATACCCGGAAGCTCCTTTCGAAGGATTTCTACCATGATTTCCAACTGTAACCATAGAAACTTTCTTCCTTTAATTCATATGATATACAGAAAAGTCATCGAGGCGGCCATTTTTCCGTTCTCTCACCATTCAAACAAAGAACGGCGAGAAGAGCACTTTCATTCGTTACTGCTGCCAAAAGAAAGGAACTAAATATTTGCCGAATAACTGAGAAAAGGCACTTGACTTTTCTTGACCACCGACTGGCGAAGTCGACCGGAAGATAATCAAATACACTTGTTCACGGTCGGATGAATGAAAGTGGACACCCAGCGCACGATTCTTGGCGCCAGACAAGCGATTTTTGAGAAGAGAATTCTGGCCACGCAGTTGCAGGGTCCTTAATACACGCATTACTTTGCTCGTCACTTCATCTTTAGCAAAGATTCCAGAAAGGGAAACTAAAGACATTTTACTTCCTTCCCACGAAGTAAAAGAGATGTATTGTAATCGCAAGAAATTTCATTCATCAGATTTCAACGGAAATATCCATTTTTACCACTTCCTGAGCCTTTTTTACTATTTTTTTAGCCCAAAGGAGCAAGTTGCCCAGAAGGGCTATTACTTTCGTTTTGTTATTTTGCGTTCATTCACTATAAACGGGAAATAAAGTTTTGAATTGTTGCCACCAAGGAAATTAAATAATGAACCATCTCCATGAATGTATGTATGTTTCTCGCATTGCGATAAAACAACGGTACCTAGAGCCATCCAATTTTGAATAACGTGCGTCTCCACCCGAACATAAGCATCTGAAAGCCAAAATTTGGAATTCGTTTTATTATTTATTTCATATTTTGTAAGGCATTTATGAGTTTTTGATTAAGAAACACCAGACGATTTCAAAGCGAGCAATGGCAACCCTGTACAGGAGGGGGAAGCATTTTTATCTCCAGAGCGCGAGACTGTATATCGGAAATTCTAAACATACGCTCTTTTAAATATTTTACGATACTGCCGTTGAATTGAATTCTATGGTTTAAGTGCGAAGAACGTGATATTTAATAAATACAGGTAATAGACAAAACATTAAAAAAAAAAGGAACTTTGGGCATTATATAAAATCTAAAAGCTTTCAGATTTTTTTTTAGGGGGGAGGGCAAGAAAACTGCATTTACGGATAAAATAAAGGAGACTTTATTTCAAAACGGTTTGTAAAACAGATTCAAAACGAAATTTTTTCGTTGCGTCTGTACGTACGTACGTACGTATATATCTCCCATAACTCAAACCCAATTAACGGCAGAAGGTTGATATTTTGTATATAGCACCGCTATAACATATAGTTGTGCACCTCTCTTTTTTTTATTACAATCTGCAGTAACAAAAATATATATTCCTCTTACCTTAATACTTACCTTTATTTTCGCAATCGTTTGTCGTAGTTATATACTTCCAGTTATAGAAGCGTTTTTAATGACGAATACACTTATGTTTTTGTAATCCCAAATTCAAAAAAAAAGGGGGGAGACAAAATCTAACTTTTAACGCGATCTTCCGGTTCCTATACTTACACAGATGCCTAATTTATATACTTAAAAAGCACCCCACTCTTTATACTCAATTTTACTATAATTGAGCAAACTTTTGATTAAAAAACTCAGTGATTTAAAAGCAATGTGCTGAGACACTGAAAAGCGTAAGGTATTAACGCCTATTTATGTATCACATTTAATCAGAAAACTCATCGATGTAAAAGAAATGTGTTATCACTTGGAAAGATGCAATGTATTCATTTGTCTTCCGAATTTCATCAAAAAAATATCTGATGTGTACACCATATGACTTCCTTGTACGGAATATTAAATTATACGCATTTTTCTTGCATTTCACTTAAACTTATTGGATTGAATTAAATCTACTTCGCCGACAGCGCATAAACCACAATAGAATAAATGCATTCTTTAAAATTCACTCTAGTATTTGTTTACCATAGCGACACTCTGGCGCTAGATTCACTTAACAGTATTATATTTCGTTCATATTATAACTCATAATGTATAAAATTTATATCATTTAAAGAATAGAATTATCTAATCGTTGCCACATGTTCTATTCAAATACTATAATAAATCTAGAATGATGTATAAAAGAAATTAAGCAAACAAACAAACAAAAACAAAGAAAAAAAAAAAAAGAAAAGAAAAAAAAGTTTTTTTACAGACGATTGAGTATTTCTCATTCAATTAATTCAGTTCTCACTTCGCGAGGAGGCAAATATACATAAAAACTCAAATTATCCATATTAAAAATTACTTACATTAAATCTTAAGCACTTACTTCCTCGAAAAAATTCCAGAAAGTATTAAGCATGATTTAATTGGCAATAATAAATAAAGACGTTATCTTTGTTGTTGCGAAGCTAAGTTTCTCTAGAATGGCAACAAATCCACTAGTCTGCTGTTTCAAATGTAAACAATCAATGGCCGCCATAAAAAAAGGCTTAGCGGCACTTAAAGAACTTTAAAATTGTTGATAATTCTAAAAATATTGCATACAGATTTACTAAAGGCATAAAAACCTTAACCGGAAGATAAAAACAACATAATTCAATCATTTTTAAAGTAAAAAATGTACAATTTACAAACATATAAGTGTAAAGAAACTGAGATCACTGAGCCGGGTAACAGAGTGGTATATATAAATGCGGCCGATTGCAACCAAAATACGGGGTGCACATCTACATGTTATAGCAGTCCTATATACAAAATTTCAACGTTCTGAGGCTACTCGTTTTGGAGTTATGCGAGATAGGTAGGTACGTACATACGTTCGTACAGACGCCACGAAAAATTCTCTTCAGAATTCATTTTAAAGCAGTTTTATAATTTTTTTGGTGGAAACGAGTCTTTTATTCCGTCCTTACGTACAGATATCACGCAAAAACATCGTTAAATTGCATTCGATAGCGGTCAAAATGGATATTTTCGTTGGATAAAATATGCTGCCTGAAACTTTTCGCGATTACAATACTTCCTTTTTACTTCGCACAAGGAAGTAAAAATTAATCAAGAATATATTCAATATGTAACAAAGAACCAAAATAATTTATATCAAACGGCCGTTATTTTCAAACGCATTAAAGTCCCCTTCAAAATCAATTTCGACACGATAGCAGCTTACGTAAAACATTAAAGGTAATTCACATCTTCAAAGCTACACCTCCCTGCCTCCGCCCCCCGAAAAAAAAGAAAGAAGAAAGTATTTTACTGTTTACAGCGGCTTTAATGCCAAAGCACACAAAATGCAACGCGTTACGGAAATAAAAGTTTACACTTTGAGCGAGTAAATATACACAGCGTTTGTGATAAACAGCGTTTCTCTTAGCTTTGCTACCGTGATCTTCTTTTACCTTTTAAGTGGTCGAGGGAGGAGGATCTGTCTACTTCCTCCCACCTTAGTTCCCAGGCAGCGTTCTCGAAACGAAAAAATAGCCGTAAAATGCCACCCCCGCAAAACTGACGCAAGGCAAAGGGATTACGAGCACTTCGCTTTATTACGCCCTTTTGTTAAGCCCTAACTCGCGAAAAACGTGTAATGAAATACTATGGAATCGCTTCAAGGGGATATATAACAAACGCAATGCCACTTTAATAAAGCCCACATGAAATTTACGTACATAATCGTAAAGATTGAAAGTGATAAGCAGTACATATAAATGCATCTAGAAGCTTTTAGGACTTTTCTTTTTCGTCAAAAGAAGGGCATTGGCATATCGGCCAAAAAGTCCCACATTTGTTGTTGTTGTCGCTAATGCTCACTCGCCTGACTTACAGTCAGTCAATGCACACGAAACTCTTCTCGGCAAAGAGCGCAAGTTTACGCCTGCCGTTGGCCACACCCTTGAGCACCTTACAGGTGACAGCGCAATTTAGCTCAATTCCGCCCCCCAATGTTAATGGAGAGCATCCCGGAGGGAAGGGACCGAAGGTCTCCCACCCCTATTTCTCTACCACTAACCTCTCGAGATGACTTTCGGCTCTCTGCATATTTAGTGCGCCCCAAGGCTGCCAGAGGAACTCAAATTAGCCGTTCTACTGCTGCACGAAGGCTTAACGACATTGGACTGTATGCGAGAAAACCAATGGTTTGTGTCCCACTCACTCCAGTTTCCAGCGGGGCCCGTTTACACTGGTGCAGTGATTCTTGACGAGTCCAGATATAGCCTGAACAGTGATTCTTGACGAGTCCAGATATAGCCAGAACAGTGATTCTTGACGAGCCCAGATATAGTCTGAACAGTGATTCTTGATGAGTCCAGATATAGTCTGAACAGTGATTCTTAACGAGTCCAGATATAGTCTGAACAGTGATTCTTGACGAGTCCATACATAGTCTAAACAGTGATTCTTGACGAGTCCAGATAAAGTCTGAACAGTGATTCTTGACGAGTCCAAATATAGTCTGAACAGTGATTCTTGACGAATCCAGATATAGTCTGAACAGTGATTCTTAACGAATCCAGACATAGTCTGAACAGCGATTCTTGACGAGTCCATACATAGTCTAAACAGTGATTCTTGACGAGTCCATACATAGTCTAAACAGTGATTCTTGACGAGTCCAGATATAGTCTGAACAGTGATTCTTAACGAGTCCGTATATAGTCAGAACAATGATTCTTAACGAGTTCAGATATAATCTGAACAGTGATTCTTGACGAGTCCAGATATAGTCTGAACAGTGATTCTTCACGAGTCCAGATATAGTCTGAACAGTGATTCTTCACGAGCCCAGATATAGTCTGAACAGTGATTCTTGACGAGTCCAGATATAGTCTGAACAGTGATTCTTAACAAGTCCAGATATAGTCTGAACAGAGATTCTTGACGAGTCCAGATATAGTCTGAAAAGTGATTCTAACGTGTTTTTATCTGAAGAGAGGTAGAAACGGGTAACTTTCCTTCCCTTGCTCGAGAAATATCGTTTCCGCGACCACATTTTAATGGTTTGGGGAGAAATCATGACCAATGGACGCACCGAGCAGCATATCTTGAAAGGAGGTTCTGTAACCACTGAGAGATATGTGGATGAGGTATTGGAACCCTTAGTTAAACTGTTTATGGGTACTAATGACCCCACAGTTTTTGCTAATGAACGACAATGTTTGGCCTAGTCGAGCAAATGCTATAATAAATCTAAAACGATGTATAAAAGAAATTAGATAAATAAAAAAGAAACAGTTGTTGTTGCGAGGCTTAGTTTTTTTAGATTGGTCACAAATCCACTATTCTGCTAAGTTTCAAATGTAAACAGATATGGCTGCTGCGGTTAAAAAAAAAAAAGACTTAGCCGCAATTAAACACGTTTTAAATTGTTGATAATTCTACAAGTATTGCATGCAGGTTAACTAAAGGCATAAAACCCTTAATCGGAAGATAAGAACAACATAATTCAATCATTTTTAAAGCAAAAATAAATGCACCATTTACCAACATATGAGAAAAGAAAAACTGGGCTCACCGAGCCGAGTAACAAAGTGGGTACGCAAATATATCAAGCAAGGTAGTAATTACAATTTTGAAAAACCAATTTGGTCTAGAAAACATCTTGCGCAATATGCTGCAAAATAAGTAAAATATAAAAATTGTAGTAAGCTCGCCTAAAAGTTACCAGGAGCTGTTGCTCCAAAAAGTTCAACACGTTTAAAAAAAAAAAAATTAATATCATATGAAAATCAAACCATTAAACATGTAAAACATTAAAAAAAAAAAACAGAATCAGATAAAAAAAAGTAAGCGGAAAATGGTAAATTAGCCTAACTCGACTTCCAAACTGGCTTTTCAAGGGGAATTTAATTTGTTTGAACGTCGAATCAAGCTAACCCCATTACGCGTTTCGCCGAAACAGACAATTGAAACTTTTTCGCTACAAAATTTTTTTTTTAATTTAGACAAAGTGTCTTGGAAAATTTTAATAGTCTCAATTCTCTGTTCCAATTTCCCGACGCGTGACATTTAAAGAGATTTTTAATTCTCATCCTTTTTTAGCCCAACGGGGCAATTTGCCCAGAAGGGCTATTAATTTCGTTTTGGCATTTTGCATTGGTTCACTGTAAACGGCGTTTAAATTTTCAAATGGTTGCCACCCAATTTTAGAGTCCTGCATTATATTTAAAGAAATTAAATAGTGGAACATCTCCATGAATGTATGTATGTTTCTCGCATTGCGATAAAACAACGGCACCTGGAGCCATCCAATTTTGAATAACGTACGTCTCCACCCGAATATGGGCATCTGGAAGCCCGAATTTAGAATTTGTTTTATTATCTATGTAATATTTTGTAAGGCATTTATGAGTTTTTGATAAGAAACTCGACGATTTCAAAGCGAGCAATGGCAACATTGTACGAAATTTTAAATTATTTTGTGGTACTGCAGTTGAATTTTATGGTTTAGGTGCGAAAAACATGATATTTAATTAATAAAGGTAGCACACACAACGTTAAAAAAAACCTTCCTTTGGGCTTATATTTTAGAGTCATTAGGATTTTTTTAAAGGAGGTTAGGTTAGGTTAGGTTAGGTTATTTAATTACGGCAAAGCCTCGAGGGCTATCTGCCTAAGGGAAGGGATGCCTTCGTGGGACTTTCTAAGGGAAACTGGCTCGTATACACGTTACACATGGGGAAAACCACAAAAACACCCATGCAGCCAGCCCGTTCGCGGGATTCGAACCTCGGACCGAACTACCAGTGTTCAGCGACTTTACCGCTCGGCCGCTGGTGAGCCTCTTTTTAAAGGAGGAGTCATGAAAAATGAGCAGTGCCCTCACTGACTTGAACCTTGGACCTCTCGAATACGGGCCGAGTGTGCTGATCGTTACACCACAAAGTCATGCTAAGAAGGTGGAAGAAATACCTTCTAGTATAAATATGAAAGCTTTCAGGTTTTTTTTATTTGTACTGTGTGCGTCCTGTTTTATGTAATTACATGTGGGAAAAGTAAAGTAATAATCAGGCTGAGTTATATTCTTTCATAAATTATAACTAAACGCAGTTATAATTCCACAAAGAATATGTGCTTGCTATTATTGTCATCATTCGCTATTCGTTGAAAATAAATTTTCAACAACTTCGTCTAATTTTTAACAACGATATTTGAAAACGCTTCTGTAAGTAGTATGTTAACTCGTTTCAAACGGAATTGTAGTCCTTAACTGGCTAGCGAAGAATAAAAATTAATTCTGCGCAGCGAAGAACATAGGTTTATCAAATCCTTAGATTCTTAGATCTTTAGATTCTAAGGGGGATGTGTAGTTTTTTCCTTGCTGAATAATTTATTGCTATGCTTTTATGATATCAGTCGTCTAAGATTACTTGGAGTAAATTATGTACTTGGGCATTTTAGAAAGTTTGAGTGTATTATTATTCTCCCTCTTTTTGTTTTAGTTTTCTTTAAAGTTCCGAAATTTATTATTTTTACTGCAAGTTTTGATTATATGTTTTGTTAGCAATCTTTCGTAAAATAAATCCTATTTATTCTAGCTTTGATAGAAAGGCATGCAATAATGGACAAAAGTTTTAACTTAATTTCAACTGTTGAATTTTAATGAAATATTGCGAATTTACTTGAATTTATTTTAACTCCTTAACTAACTTAATAACTTCTAGCTTTAATAACATTCCGGCGAAAGTAAATCCCCCTTTTCTTCCCAAGTTAGTTGAACATAGAGTAGTATTCCGAGTTGTCTAACCCACCGTATTTTACGAACTATAAGACACACCTTAATTTTTACACAATTTTTTTAAAAAATAACATTTTTACAATTTTTACTTCCTTGTACGAAGTAAAAGAAGTAGTGTAATCACGAAAGATTTCAGGTACCATATTTCAAGGTAAATATTAATTTTGACAGCTATCGGATGCAATTTAACGATGTTTTTGCGTGACAACTGTACGTAAGGACAGAATAAAGGACACTTTTCCCCCAAAACAATTATAAAACTGATTTAAAATAGATTCAGAAGAGATTTTTTCGTGGCGCCTGTACGTACGTGTGTATGTGTCTTGCATAACGCAAAAACGAGTAGCTTCAGAACGTTTAAATTTTGTGCATAAGACTGCTATAACATGTGGATGTGCATCTCCCTTTTTGGTTGCAATTGGGCGCACTAAAAGTTATATATAGAGAGCCACAGCTTCTGGTAACTTTTTGGCGAGCTCACTACAATTTTTCTTATTATTATTTCCTTAATTTTGCAGCATATTGCGCAAAAAAATTTTTAACACCAAATAGGTCTTAAATTTTGTAACATTTGGTACGAAATTTAAGAAGAAATACAAAACTTTACCATGGCCCATTTTTTTTTTTTTTTTTTTTTTTTAGTTTGCGCCAAGAATAATTCACTTGGCGAACTTCTTAATTTATAGCAACCTACCTTCCTTTCCTTTTTTTCATTGCAGACGAGCGGAAAAAAAGTTATCATTCATACTTTCAAATAATTTTAAAAAAGTGCGTAAACCCCATTCGGCGCTATTATCGCTTATAACAAATATGCCAAATTTCAAAACGAACCAATATGTAATTTCATATATAACTTAGAAAATTTTGAATAAAAAACTATATTTTTCTTTTGCAGGAGACGTAATGCTATTGCGCCGCTAGAAAGCGGAGGGAAAATTCGCCAAGGGCTTTGACGACGGAACCTGGCGGCCAGAATTCCCCTCTCCGAGATATGTGCAGGAAATTGAGGAACGCGTATTAAGAAGAAACATTCTTTGACAATGAATGAAAATAAATTTCCTTTTCACGAAACTTATGATATAAATGTTAGTATTAACCTTATCATTTAAATGTTGTTTGTATTCATTGGATAGATGCAAGTTATTTACCAATTTAATAATTTTAAAGGAAAATGCATTCATTGGCAACACTGTATTTCATATCTAGTTTTGGCAACAATAAAAGAAAATTCTGAACTTGCATTTGAAAACCAAGTATATGAGAAACTTCTATTGTATAACAAAACTCCATTTTTGACAGGATTTACGTAAAATCAGTTCTTAGTGGACGTCTACATCGTGGAATGAGTAACTATACAAAATTTCAAGTCCATCGGATGTATAGTTTCGGAGATCTCGTGATGTAAGTGGTATTTCGCTTATATAAATATAGACTTGTGGAAGTACCCGATGCCAGTTAAGTTAAACTGTGAGTAATACATCTAACAACAGAGAGAACGATACCGCTGTAATCCTTCTCTAATAACGATGAAAAATATTGCTACGAAATGTCCAGGCGCCGTAAGATAGCTTCCCTGCAAAACAGTTTTAGGGTTGCCATAAAATGGCAAGGAAATGCAAAGTTGTCACATTTGGCGAGAAATCGCTCGTTTGGCGACAAAATTGGCGATATGCCAGGGACGGATGGATAACATTCTGGAAAGAATTCTTACCGGTTTTGCCCAGAATGTTCTCGAACACAAGCTGAAAGCTATATAAACCCTGCTGGTTCGCAGTGCGAGGGTACGCCTCTTCGAGAGGGCGAGCCAGAGCGTGTGCCTCGAGAGTGCGAGATAGTTAGTGTTCTCGAGTCTATCGAGTTGACAGCCGGGCAGCGAGTGCCGAGTGGGTCGTCGAGTTCACCGAAGGAGTTTCTTAGTGTATCGAGGTTAGTGCATCGTTGAGAGAGCGTGTTGAGCTCCGGGAAGCGTATTGGCAGACTGCACATTGAGTTGAACAGTGTTAAATGAATGTCGCATACTGCGAATGCCCAGAAAACAATTTGGCGTAATTGCTATGTTGGCGCGATTTGAAAAGAAGATAAATACGGTATATGGTAGATGTATCGCCATCTAATTGTAAACAAATCTGGTGTTTAAATCTTCGTAGAGTATAATGTAAATTAATTACTGTGTTAAAATGCTATTTTTTGCTGTACTGCTCAAACAACTAGAAAGCTGAAATTATTGCGAAGTAATGTGAAGCAGTGTTTGCATTCAAAATGTAAAATATAATACTTATGAAATTCTGCACATACCTTTGGAACTGTACAAATTTTCGTTCAGAAAGAGACTGAAATTTAGGATATATTAGTTGAAAATTTATTCATTATACTTTTAAGCAATAAAAACAATTCAGGATTTAACATACATTCGTACATAGATAAAGAAACTCTGGGGAATATAACAAGTGCTTGCAAATAACACTGAAGAAATTTTACAATTCCTTAATGCTAGTTATTAAATTCTTTGAAATGAGAAAATAAAAGCGCGAATATACGCTAACAAACTAAGCGAGATACTCCAGTTTACAATTACTGAATTATAACATGTAAACAAATTACATTTAAATAACGAATTATTACGAACATATGTTAACAAATATTAAATGCACTGTTATTGACAAATTAAAATGAAACATATATTAGAAAAATAAGCAAGTGCAATCGGTATGGACGTTAAAATAACTAATAAGCAAAGTTCCACAACACATTGCAATTTTAACCATCACTCGAACACACTCGACAGCCATAGAGATCACGAATAAGCTAACGTAGGGTTGCTTAGTCGCCAATATTTCTCCCCGCGCCAAAGGTACACCATCAAGCATGCGCAGTAAGCGAAATTCGCTTAACACTGTTCAACTCAATGTGCGGTCTGCCATTACGCGGGGACGACTGAACCGAGAGTCGGGAGCCGTGCTCTGTGTGTCATCGAGTGCACCGCGAGTTGTAGCCTGGAGAGTCTCGAAAGTACGTGGAATTCCGAGAACAACCGAGCAGAGTCGGGAGCTGTACTCGGATGCTTTGCAGTGAAGCTGTCTCCACCGTTATTGCCTGACAGTGTGAAGGCTATGTCGCTGATTTCTACAGCGTGTTTATAGTAGATCTTCGACGACTGTAAAAGTCCTGATTAATACAGGCCAATAAAGGGTGTTTCGATACTTCATCAAGTGTCGTCGTTATTCACTCCAAGTTCACACGAACTCCGTACGAATGTGAAGGAAGAAAATAACGTAACGGTGCTACTTTGGTAGACGGTTGCACGGATTTTGGCGATTTCTTGGCGATTTTCCTTTGGCGAGTAATACAACTTATGGTAAACCCATTGCTGGATAAGTTATTTATGGTAACCGATACTTTGTTGTCATTTTATTTAAAAAATAATGCGTTTTATTGTGCATAAATTCCGTGTTTAAAATATTATTTATGGCTTTTAAATATTAAAAGTCAATTTAATTTTGCATTTTTATTTGAAATAAAAATTTTATTGTTTATCATATTTTATGATATTTTATGTTGTGGATGATGAAATCAATGACGTCACCTTACTTTAAAAGTAATTCGTTTTAATATGTATACATTTAATCTAATGTTTTAAACATTATTTGTGGCTGTTAAATATTAAAAAAAAATTAATTTTGCATTTAAAAAAAAATGATTTTATTATGTATGAATTTTTAAATAATTTTAATTCTAGCCGTGATGTAGTAAGTTCTCTGATTGGATATAGAATATTTGTGCATTAACGAGCTGTAATCAGCTCCCTGATTGGTTACTGACAATTTGCGCATTTCCGCGCCGTTTTAAAATTTAATTCATATCTTCGAATTCCTTCAAACATGTTATCTAAATTATGATTCTGATTTTTTTGTGGTACTTATCAATAAACAACAGGTTAAATACTCAAAAAAATGTAAGTACATATTTTTCTTTTATTTTATAATTGTATACTTAAATTTTTGTTAAAAAAAAATAATACACTATTTTCAGAAATTGCTGAGATAATTATTGTCCATATGTTTTAATGTTAATTATATTCTATATAATATATTCTATATAACGTATTTTAAAGTATTTGAATTTAATAATATTCCAATTCTTTTAAATGTTGGTATGAAGGTTTTTAATTCGATATTCAATTTTAGTAATATTTTAATCTAATTAAACGTTGGCCCAATGTTTTTATAGCGGTGTTTTTATTCTCTTCTTTGCTATATGAAAGTAAGGTACTTTTCCGTTTTGCCGGCGCAAGCGATAAAGTCGCCAATAATGGTACAACCGATGCCAAACGGAATATTCTCGCTGGTAACCTTTTACGCCTCATTCAGATAGTTCAGTTTTATGTCTAAGGCCATTTTCGGCAATTAAATCAATTAGGATGCAATCACAGCGCTTACCCGAAGCCGCTTACCCAAAATATAGAAAAGGTAAAGTCAAGGGTTAAATTCATCAATTCTAATGAGAATGCATTAGCGAAGTAAAGCACTGCAGTTTTACATAATTTCTGAGTAAGTTATTCGTACGAATTGAAGTATTTCTTGCATTTAAACTTGTGTTCCAAATTAAGATTTAACTTGAAATTAATGTAGATAATTACTGAGAGCATTATACTTTTGTAGAGTAGTATACGTGAGATGAGATCGCTTGGGGTCACGTGATATGAACCGGCGAAACAGGATGTTGAACCATGAAAGCATAGTAAATTCTTAAATTAATGTCTTTTTATAAATTTATTGTCTTTATTTATTGGCTTTTTATAAAATTTTAAGCGATATTAAAATGTTTATGCCTTCAAAAAAAGAATTCCTAGGACTAACATTTTTTTAATATTTTTTGTGTGTATAATGTATGTTGTCGCCAATAAAGTCTGCTTGGCGAGATTTGCGCCGGCGAAGCGGAAAAGTACCGAAAGTAATAATAACCTTATTTTAGTATTTTATACTCATAGTAAATGTATTCATTTACACTTGCCTGCCATCTTAAAATACACCATTTTCAACAAAAAATTAATCCATTACTTTTAACGATATTTATTTTTTTTTTTAAGTTTCGAATACTTTACTATGCGTAAAAACAGCGTTTTTCAAGATGGCTGACGTTTGTAAAAAACCGCGCCAACAATTGCGCCAACGTAAATCACCAAAAATCCGTGCAACCGTCTACCAAAGTAGCACCAACGTAACAACTGGTGTCAGAAAAAAAAAAAAAAAAAAAAAAAAAAAAAAAAAAAAAAACGCAACAATATGATTCATAGTCATACATTTTTTCAGTCTGATGCGATATGGACTGATAGGAAAAATAAACTAATTCTTTCTCTCATTATATCCGCAACAATGGCACGCAGTTTTAATGATTTTCATCTTTCTAATCAAACGGTCGTAAAAGCTGAAGTTCCATCCAATATTTCACCTAAATTCAATTTTAGTTGATTAAATGTGCAAAAAATTTATCATAACGGACTATAAATCAATAAGGCGAACAAACACACACACAAACTGACATTCTTATTTTTATATAGAGAGATTTTTTATAAAACATACAAATATTTGATTACCAGACTCTCCGATTTGAAAGCGAGCAGTAGCAACACATTTCAAAATAAAGCATTTCTATCTCCAACGCGCGAGACTGTTGCCACTCGGAAAAATGAGTGCGAAAATAAGCGCTTTCAGAGTCTTTAATTAATATTTATGCTGATTAAAGTCGTACGAAGACGGAAATAGTCGAAATGGCTTCCCGCGAATTTTCGGAAGTGGGAGTATTGTATTTAATGTTTGGCAACGCTATTTTTATTTCGGCGTAAAACTTATAAATTTTTTATTAACAAACTATATGATTTGAAAGCAAGCAGTGGCAACAACTTTCGAAATAAAAAAAAAATGTTCATCTCCAGCTTGCTAGACTGTTGTCGCTCGGAAAAATAAAGGCGAAAATTATCCTTTTTCCGAGTATTTAATTAACATCTCTGATTTTAGCTATTTGTTTTTGGAAAAAGTGGACGTCGAGTTTTTCCACGACCCGAATTGTAGAAAGTTTGGTGACGATAGCTATAGTATTGACTGAGTTATTAGGTGAAAACCAAACACACAGACTTTATATATTTTCTTCTTTATCGTTGAGATATTTGTAATCGCATTCTTACTGGTTAAAAGGAAGTATAGCTTTCTGTCAAGTCCGATTCATTCATTAGCTTTCAGCCAGGTCCGAGTTATTCTGAAACTTAAATCTCATTTTGCATGTTACTTTTGATTGGTTATTTATTGTGTCTTGTTTATGATTTGTTAAACCATGATCTGTTATGAAGTTATATATATGACCTCTGTAACCGCTTATCGCTGCTTAGTATTATTCTGCCTGTACTTATTTATCTGTGCTATTGCTTGTACTTAGTATTATTCTGCTTGCATGTAACTCTGCGTATTACTTTGCATATCTCAGTAATAAATATTTGTTTTGCGAACCACGGCATTTTCTATGTTTAACATTTATGTTTCTTCTTCTGAAGAAGGAAGGTTCTAGTAATTTCCGTTTTCTCGAGATTTCTGGACAGCAAAAGATTAGAATTACGGTCACCGCTAAAACATTAGCCAATTACATTTATTCAGTTTAAATATAAATTACCAGATATCTATTTATTAAATGCGCATGCTCCAGTATTTTTACTTTTTCGGCGCAGCTTCTCTTAAAACACATCACGTGCTACAACATTACACGGGGAAATAAAACGATTTTAATTACAATTCTACTAAAAATTGCTAACTAAATAAAAAAATCCGAAAAAATATATTCGTTCTTCTCTCCCGATCTAGGTGTCATATATTATTGTGCATTCTTATTCATCTGTATTATAGCTCTTATGTACTGCTGAAGTATTTACTTACTTCTTCAAGCCTCATGACCTATCTAGTGGAACAAGTGAGGTTTTGCATTTCTTTTCTTCAATAAGAAACAATAAACTAATAATGGTTATAAAAAGGTAAAAGTAGTTCTGTCAGGAGGAATGAGTCCAAGAGCAAGCAGATAAACCGCGAACTCAGCGGCAACAGAAGAGGGGGGGGGAACTTAACAAACTCTTTGATGTGAAATTACAACCTAAATCCTTTCAGACTTTTTCCTTTTTTAATAGTTCTTTCTTGTTTTAAATGCTGTGTTATTTTATATAGCCATGTAAACTTGTTTACAAATTAAATTGCTTCAAAGCATAGTTAAAATGTTAACTGTCAGTATTTATTATAACACATTTTATTCTCCTTTCCTGCAATTTTAACTGCAGTCGCTATAGCCGTCGATGGACTAAACCGCGAGGGTGTTTCAGTAAATCTTCAGTTCCTGTAGCTGCTTTTATATTACCAGTCATGATACAGATGCAAACATTTTTGCTTCGAAAACAGCAGTCAGGCTATTATGTTGTTGTTCCAAGGCGAAAATATTTCAAACACGTGACATCAGTTGCCACCAGAAGAATATTTTCTCATAAATTCCAAGTTAAAAAATATTGAATATAATAAAAATAATCTTAAGAACACTCCTCTCCTCTTCTACAAAGGCAGATGCGATAGTTATCATTTAAATGTTACAATATTATCTTTACAACTAAAACATTATTATTTACAATTATGGAATGGCGAGCCGAGGGCGGCACGTGGCAAAATGGCTGGTCTCGAATGGCATGTGGGCCCCGAAGCAAAATTATTCCGCCCACGAAACATTATATTCTCCTCTTGCTGCTCCTCCTCTTGCTGCTTCTCTTCCTGCTGCTGCTGCTGCTCATCTTACTGCTCGTTCCTTTCCTGCTCCTCCTCCTGCTGCTCCTCCTGCTACTGCTCCTCCCCTTGCTGCTCCTCCTCTTGCTGCTCCTCCTCCTGCTGCTCCTTCTTTTACTGCTCCTCCTGCTTCTCATCCTTGGAAAAGCAAGGTGAGAAGCAGCAAGGTGATGAGCAGGAGGAGGAGGAGCAGCAGGAAGGGGAGGAGAAGCAGCAAGCAGAGGAGCAGCAGGAAGGGAAGATGCAGTGAGAGAAGGAGCAGTAAGAGGAAGAGCAGCAAGGGGGGAGGAGCGGCAGGAGGAGGAGCAGGAGGAATTGAAGATTTACTGAAACACCCTCGCGGTTTAGTCCATTGACGGCTATCGCGACTGCAGTTAACATTGCAGGAAAGGAGAATAAAATGTGTTATAATAAATACTGACAGTTAATATTTTAACTATGCTTTGACGATGCTAACATTGGATAGTAAGATCGCCAGACTTCACTTGCATTGGCTACTTCCTCTGGGAGTACGTCAAAGCACTGAGATGTACGAAACCCCCCGTTAACAGAGCTGAGGAATTTTTTGCACGCATCGTGGTATCTGCTGGGGAAGTCCGGGACGCGCCCGATATCACAACTTCCATGCGCCGGAAATGTAAGGCGTGCATCACGGCCCGGGCACACAGTCAAACACCGTCTTTGATGACGATTGTTTTATATATTAAGCATAGTAAACATGCTTTTACCCTGTTTGTGTTCCTTTCTTGTGTTTTACGTTGTCACTACCGCGCAAGGAAAGCATTTCCGACAATGCATTGTTATGGTATTTTCCAACGTTTAGATATACTTCACCTTTCCTGAAAGTTTGTAACCTAACTACTGAAACTCCCCTGTACATACATTGTCACACTCGGATAGGTGAGCTGACGTTTTTTATTATTATATATTGGTAAAATGTGGATTTTTTTTTACTTAAAAGTGATTGAATTATGCTGTTCTAGTTAAGGTTTTTAGACCTTCAGTTAATCTCAGAGTCGTAGCTAGGGTTTTCAGCGCCCAGGGTCAACTGAAGATTTCGCGCCCCCCTACTGCTTGCCAAGGATGGAAAACATTTAATTCTAAAATGTAGTAACATCAGTTTGGCGCCCGTTGGATTCTGCGTCCGGGGACAGATGTCCCCCCCTTGCCCCCTCTAGCTACGCCCCTGGTTAATCTCCATGCAACAGCCTGTGGAATTATCAAAACAATTTAAAAGTAGCGCTAAGCCTAACGAGGTCGCCATTTGTTGAGTACTTTTAGTAAAATCAGTTGGTGCACCAACTTCAGTGTCTTTTTGCTCCAACATGACTGAAAGTTAATTTCCAATTTTGTGCATCGAAAATTTTGTCGTCCTGCCCTTTGGCCGAATTGCTTGGTTTTGGGCGGAAATTATAATTTAAATAAGACTGTTTTTAGCTGTATTTGGTGTTTTATGTTTTTCTGCATTTTGCAGTTTTTAATGAAGATTAAGTTTTACGTATTGTTGCTTTGCCTCGAACTGAGGAGTGAATTCATTGTATTGGATGACACATCTCTAATGAAATAAGTTTAAAAGAAGTGCAGCAAAACGTATGTATAATTTAATAGGCCGTACAAAGAAGGCACGTGGTGTCCACATCAGATATTTTCTATAGAACGATAACTTTGCGGAACGCGATTTTGCCGTCTGCAGATTATATTAACGACTTAACTCCCGCATTCGTTTGTAAAAGCAAAACTAAAAGTTGTCGTGCTTCAAATACAGATGAAAAACACAATAAAACTCTTAACGTGTCCAACTAGTTCCGATAATGAAAGTTTCCTTTTCTTACCTTAAGCGCACTAATTAAAATATAATTCCACGCAGACATCTGAGAAAATAACCACTTTTCTAACTGAAAACAAAGATAACAGTTCGATGGAATTCTAATATTTCTTTGATAATAAAAATGGAACTAAATTAAATCCCGAAAATATCTTTTGAAACAACGAATTCTTTAATCAAAACTCGAACAGCCATGGAAAGCAGAAACCTCTGCCAAGTCTAAAACTGAACAGCTGAAAGTTTGTTTAGTTGTACATTCTGTATTCCCCATTATTTTCCTGAATCTTTATATAATTTGCGATTATTATAATCATATTAAACAAATATTTTTCTTCTTTACTTTTTTAACACAACTCTAGAAAATTCTCACATTTCCGAAGGCTCTTATTGGTCCCCTCCCCCTTCAAATAAATAAAGTTAAATATCCCCAAGTATTATGAACACCGTATACTGTAATCTCCCAGGAAATAAAATTATAAAATATAGCAACGTGCATGTAATTTGCTCCAGCTTAAGTTTTTTGAGAAAACGGTAAAATTTCGCAACTTAAAAAAAAAAGCTCATTTTTACGTAACATTCCATCCAAATTTTAATTCTCCATGACAAAAAAAAAATTATTATTGAAGTAAATTCTACGCAAGAGGCGACCACTAGCAAACAAAATATTACTTCATTGGTGTATTCGATCAACCGGAAATTTGATTCATTCTAATGGAACAATGCATTTTTAAAACTGCATTAATAAGTTTCGAAAGTTCGCCAATAACTCAGGTGATGAAAGCAGTAATTAGTATTTCCTTTCCAATTTCCAATAGAACTTTATTTATTAAAAAAAATTATTGTTTTTTTTTTTAAAGGTTAATTTGGAAGGTATTACAATAATATTAAAAATCAGTAGAAATGCGATTTACGACATAACATTCGGTATATTTGATTAAACGATTTCTTTTATAAAGCTTAATTCAATACGAAAAAAATACATAATAACTCTCGATCTTCTTATTTTCCAAAATGACGGAAATTTATAAAGACGTTATATATATTCTGACGTAAAATTACATTAAACAGTAAAACGGGCTAATTTGAATTTTTGTGTAATTCGAACTTTACAAATGGCCATCGGTTTTTCTCATTTAATATAATGTTTAAATTACGAGTTTAATTAGAACTTGAAGAATAACCGACAGTTTTAGAATAATTTCGAATTTGGACGACATTTTTGTTAGCCCAAAGCGGCAATTCGCCCATAAGGACTCTTAATTTCGTTTTGGCAATTTGCGTCGGTTCACTCTTCAAATTGTCGCCACTCAATATTAGAGCACTGGCATTATATTTAAAGAAATTAAATAATGTATATATGCTTGTGTGTCGCACTGTGAAAAAACAACGGTACCTACAGACATCGAATTTTGAATAACCTAACCTTACATTCGAATATGGGCATCTGATAGTCTAAATTTGGAATTTCTTTTATTATCGATTTCATAATTTGTAAAACTTTAACGAATTTTTGAATAACGAACTCGATGATTTCAAAGCGAGCAATGGCAACACTGTACGGGGGGGGGACAAATAATAATACTTATTATCTCCAGTGCGCGAGACTGTGTATCGGAAATTCTAAAGATATGCTCTTTTAAATACGTATTTTGTGATATTGCTGTTGAATAGAATTTTATGGTTCAAGTGCGAAAAACGTAAAATTTAATAAGTAAAAGTTTTACTTTATAATATTTTTAAACTAGAATTATTTGAAAGAATTCGTTCACGATAGAATATGTATTTCTTTGGAGACCTGTCTTAAGCTTTAGCCAAAGAATATTGTTAAGAAGGAAAGCTTCGCAGCAGCAGCAGTGGCTCCCTCCGAACGAAAAGGTACACAACTGCGCAAGCGTGAAATATCTGTCGCCAAAAAGCGCCAAAACTCGAAGCTGATGCAAAGAAAGTCTATGTAAAGAAGGAAAGGCTCCATAGACGTAATGCAAACCAGTTTGTCTTCTACGCCGCTAGAAAGAAGAGGGACAATTCGCCAAGGGATCTGGCGACGGAACCTGTTGGCGAGAATTCTCCCCTTTGTGATGTACCTGGCCGAGATTTTCCATCTCCGCCACGTGTACAGGAAATTGAGGAAGACGGGTTAAGATGAATCGTTCTTTGACTTTTCGTGATAATTTAAACTCGAATTTTCGTGATTTTTTGCTTTACCAGTTGAACTTGTATGTTATCCATATCGCAGTTTAATGTCTGATTTTATATCTGTCCATATGCAGGGGAAAAAATGGAGTTAGCTTTAAACTCTTGATAAACGTGATCGTCGAACCTGTTCGAACTTCGACATCAGCTTCGAGCTTTGGCGCTATTTGGCGACAGATATTTCAGTTGTGTCCCTTTTCGTTCGGAAGGAGCCACTCCTGCTGCTGCGAAGCTTTCCTTCTTAACAATACATATTCTTTGGCTGATGTCGAAGTTCGAACAGGTTCGACGGTCACGTTTATCAAGAGTTTAAAGCTGTGTAAATTTTTTTTCCCTACATATTGACAGATATAAAATCAGACATCAAACTGCGATATGGATCATACAAGTTCAACTAGTAAAGTAAAAAAAGCACGAAAATACGAGTTTAAATTATCGCGAAAAGTCAAAGAACGATTTATCTTAACCCGTCTTCCTCAATTTCCTGTACACGTGGCGAAGATGAAAAATCTCTCCCAGGTACATCACAAAGGAGGAAATTTTCGCCAACAGGTTCCGTCGCCAAATCCCTTGGCGAATTGTCCCTCTTCTTTCTAGCGGCGTAGAAGACAAACTGGTTTACATTACGTCTATGGAGCCTTTCCTTCTTTACATAGACTTTCTTTGCTTTAGCTACGTTTTATAACTCTGTCCTAGCCCAAGAGCCAGAACCGGTTCAGGAGCCCTTCAAAATCTGCTATTGCTTGGAGCACGGAACTTGAGACCCCCCCCCCGTCATGTGTAAACATTAATAAAACTAAGCTGAACCGCCCAACAGCCGATGGGCAGGGGTTCGAATACCGGAGAAGACATGAATGGTGCGGCATGGGGGCCACTGTAAATATGCGATGCCGATAGTCCTCTTGAGTTGGTGGTACGAGAAGAGGGGGTGGACTCCTCCTCCGGAGTGCTTCCTCTCAAAACTGGAGGCGAAACTGGGGATGTAACCTACATTGTGTTCGAGGCTCTTTCCAATGACATTGGCAAGAGCCTCAAGGTCAGATTTTCTTGCCAGGTGCATTTGACTTGTTGCCACGCTGAATGTCGTGGACTTGTGCTGACCAATTTCAGACCAGTGAGTCTGGTAACAACACTGAACAACTAAGCTGAACTTAGTAAATATAAAGATGAATAAATGTTAATAAATATTAGTGCTTAAATATTAATAAAATTAAGCTACCATAAATTCTTAGAATTTTGCACACAGTGAATTTTAAATGTATTTTTAATTTTTCCGGCTTAGCTTTCTCATAATATTCGTCACGCGTTGCACTGCATGGGGAATAAAACAATTTACAGTTACGCAAGCAACCAATAAACTATCGGCGACAAACACTTCAGCCGCATGTATATAAGATTATAATATATAATAAACGGTCTTATAATATATCTAATAAAAACAGCCTATCTTTAGTTCCGATAAACAGGAATCAATAAGTAGGAATTGAATTTAATACATGTAAAAAACTGTATTAACATTAAGTGTCATCCACTACAAGTTTAAAAAAAAATGTATTTTAACTCGAGTGGATGAATAAAAAGTATTTTATAAACGATTGAAAATTTGAACAAGATATAGGGAGAGTGTGAGCTAACAGTAGGAATTTAATAACAATAATAACACCGCGAAAACCGCAGTTGTAATTCTTTTAAGGTTTGGACTTGAAACTCACATTCAATTTCTTGGCTTCAAACACAGTTGTCCAACAGTAATATCTCCGCAGCTGACTTTCGTTGCCACTGCTGAAATGAAACCAATTAATACCATTACCTGTTGTTTTTGTTGTCTTGCTCATGAATTTCATGGAAGAATGGTTGCCAGAGTCACAAGAAGGTTAGGCCTCTATTTCCAACCCAAATTCTGAGATGTTCCGAAGGTCTCCCACCCCTCTCCAGATTGCAGTGCTTTTCTTGCCCCATTGCTTTTCTTTTGGGAGTTGTAACTGATTCACATTTGAAGTAGTACCAGCCACCATTCAAAAGTATCACTAAGAAACTTATGACTTATATTGACAATTATGTGATTTTGATAGATTCTGAAGAAGATACAATTTTTTTTTTCATTGGTACGAATTTCAGTGGGCAGCTGAAATCTTGGCAAATGTATATTTCAATTTAAGAGGATGGCAAAAAACAGAAACCATAGAATTGATAATGAATCTGAGCCTTTAAAAGTAATAGAAGAACTGTGAGATAAAATAAAAAGATCTTCTATTCCGTAATGTTTTAAATATAGGATTTGGATTTGGATTATTTAATTATGGCAAAGCCCACAAGGGCTACCTGCCTAAAGAGAGGGATGCCTTCGTTGAGGACTTTCTAAGAAAACTGGCTCGTGTTCACGAAAAACCACTAAAACGCCCATGCAGCCAGCCCATTTGCAGGATTCGAACCTCGGACCGAACTACCAGTATTCAGCGTCTTTACTGCTCGGCCGCTGATGGGCCAAATATAGGATAAGGAGAGCTACCATTGACCAGACAGAGTTTGCTATTTGTTGTATATAAGGTTTTCAATCCAAAAGGAATTACCTGCCATTTTGCCCTTCTTACAAAGTTATACATGCAAAAGATCTGGGAGGAAAAAACCAAGCTAGGATGGTGAAGTTGCAAATGATATTAAACAGAACGTTTTAAAATAGGTAAAGATATAGCTTTATTGTCTTCGGTGAGTATTCCTAGGAAGGTAACATTAAGTCTCTCACAAAACCTGCACACTTTCACTGATGCCTTGAAGAATTCATATGCAGGCGTATGAATTTGAAAAGCAAAAATTAGGAGCAAGTAAAAAGCGCAGCTACTTCAATTCAAGTTCAGAGTAGCTCCATTGGAAAAATTCACAATCCTCAGACCTGAATTCCTGTCCTGTTTCACTGGAGCTAGATTTGTTTCATTTGTATAAAAAAGATAAAAACACAAATAAAATTTTTTTTAACATTTTATGTGTTACATTTATTAATTAACTTTTACGTTTTTCGCACTTAAATCATAAAATTCAATTCAACAGCAATATCGCAAAATAGTTTTAAAATGAGCATATCTTTGGAATTTCCGAAACAGAGATTCATGCGCTGCAGATAAAAATGTTTTTTCTGTACAACGCAGCCATGGCTCGCTTTGAAATCCTTGAGTTTGTTAATCAAAAATTCGTTAAAGTTTTACAAAATATGAGATCGATAATAAAACAGATTCCAAATTTCAAACTTATGCTTCCAGATGCCCATATTCGTAGGAGTATTAAGTCATTCAAAATTGGATATCTCTAAGTAATATTAAATAAAAGTGCTCTTGTATTTTTAATTTTTCCGGCTTAGCTTTCTCATAATATTCGTCACGCGTTGCACTGCATGGGGAATAAAACAATTTACAGTTACGCAAGCAACCAATAAACTATCGGCGACAAACACTTAAGCCGCATGTATATAAGATTATAATATATAATAAACGGTCTTATAATATATCTAATAAAAACAGCCTATATTTAGTTCCGATAAACAGGAATCAATAAGTAGGAATTGAATTTAATACATGTAAAAAACTGTATTAACATTAAGTGTCATCCACTACAAGTTTATCACAATACTACAAGTTTATTACATTGTTTTATCACAATGTGAGAAACATACATACATTCATGCAAATTCCTCATTATTTAAATTCTTCAAATATAACGCAGGGCGATAATATTCGGTGGCAACAGTTTGAAAAGTGAAATGGACAATCAGAGCGATTCCACGCAAAACCAAATCATGTCTCTCATGGACAACGACCCTTTGGACTAAAAAATTAATAATAAAATTAAAAAAGAACTGAAAGCTTTCATATTTTACACTACGCCCAAAAGGGCGTTTTTTAACGTTTTGTGTGTTACCTTTATTTGTTAAATATCATGGTCTTCACACTTAAACTATAAAATTGAATTCAAGAGCAAAATCACAAAATAATTTTAAAATGAGCATGTCTTTAGAATTTTCGATAACACAGTCTCATGCACTGGAGATAGAAATATTTTTTCTGTTCAAGGTTGCCAATGCTCGCTTTGAAATCTTGGAATTCGTTTGTCAAAAATTCGTTGAAGTTTTACAAAATATGAAATCGATAATAAAACAAATTTCAAATTCCAAATTTGGGCTTCCAGATGCCGATATTCGGTGGCGGATAACGTTATTCAAAATTCGATGACTCTAGGTACCATTGTTTTATCACAATGCAGGAAATATACATGCATTTATGCAGATTGTTCATTATTTAATTTTCTTTAAATATAATACAGGGCGATAATATTGGGTGCGAAGAATTTGAAAGGTGATTCAGACTTTTAAAGTTTTCGATGCAAAATGCCAAAACGAAACTAATGCGACATCCAAGTGGAGGGCTGTCTTTCAGTTCCAAATTCAGTTTAAAAACTATCTGATTTGTATTATGGTCAGGAAATGGAAAGGCTAAAATTACAAACAACTCGTTAATTTGCATAATAATAGCTGTACATATCATCGAAGAATAATTTTCTTCCTCTTTATGCATTCAGTTTCTTTCTTCAATTTGTTTCCTCTTCACTTTAGAATTTTTGGAATTAAAGATTTCTGTTATTCTAAAAAACCAAATGTATTTAGAATCCAAAGAAAAAGCTGATAAATATGAAATGATGTATAGTAAGGGGTGGTTTCAGGGCCAATGAGGCAGAATTCTTAGAATTTAGTGACACATTGAGCAACAAAATCTAGAAAAGGCAAAACTTTTAGAATTTAGGACAGGCAGTGGGAGCAGAATTTAGGATCCGTGGAGATTGCATCAGGTGGGAAAATGCCTTGTGTCAGCCCTGTGTATGATCCATTGAGATATATAAGGTGAATATTTTAAATTGTCAGTTTTCAATTTCTTTGTTAATAGAAAAATTTCTCTTTTATAAATGCCTGTCCATGCGAAAGGATTCGGAACATTTTTGATATTTTCCGTGGTTGTGTCTAGTGAAAAGTTGAGAAAATAAAGGGAAGATAAACATGTTAAGGAAAACATTTCTAGTATCAGAAGTAAAACACTCAAACATTATGTTTCCATTGTCCTTCCAAAAATTCCCCAAAATATAAGAAATTCATCACAAACTTTCTGTAAAATACATCCATTATGTATAAATACAATGAAGACATTTTTATTTTGTCAATTTTTTCTGGAGCCATCTAGAATTGTGGGTCTGTAAATCTTGCCTTCAAATCCTTCTAAACTTTTCATGTTGCCATGTGTAAAATCCTAAAGAAACATTAGCCCTACTAAATTCTGCAAGAGAAAAAGGACTACAAATCTTTTGAAAACAAAATCAGTAGAAAAAGTGTAAAATTAATTTTATAGAGAAAACTGATATATATTCTGACAATTCTGAATATTCTGAGCCGATTACATGGGAAAAATTCTTGCCATGAAAAAATTAAAAGGAAGAAATTTTTAATTAATTATATAGCAATTTTGCTTTTGCTATGAACTGTTTTGTAAACTGTGCTTTATAGCATTTATTACCTGGTTTATTTTTTAGATTTAAAATACTATATAATAAGTCACCAAAATAGAAAGTAATGCCACTTTATAATATAAAAAATCATCAAAAAATTCCCAGATCTCCAAATTAAAAATTTTCTATAGAAATTAATCTTAAAATCGCCATATTGTTGATAAGTCGCCAAATTTAGAGCCATTTAATAAAAGAATTCGCATCCCCAAAAGCAGAAAGTTGTTTAAATGCTCTTCAGTATAAAAAAACAAATAAATAAATAATTTTGATATGCTTATGTTTGACTCCTTGCTCAGAAACTCTATCCCACCCTTTACATTAAAAATAGAAACAAATTACAACCCATGAACCTATTCAAATCATATTTGTCAGTGAATTGTCAAAAATATTCCTCTATAATGATAATTCACACTCAAAACAGCAGTCGTAAAAACAAGACAAAAATTTCAGATGATTAAAATTAAGGACCTTCTGCCGATTTGGGCCGAAATTAAGGACTTTAAAGGACTAAAAATCGATTCCAAAAAACCTAAGGACCATACGAACCCTGTTTTTTTTTATTCATTTTGCACTAATTACATTAGCAAAAATTCATACTCCATTTGTTACACATTGGAGATCAATAATCATTGAATAAGACCGTAAAAATGAAGTGTTTCTAATTTCTGATTATACAATACATAAAGAAGGAATTCAAATTTCCCGTTACATGGTAAACATCAGTATTAAGATACATGTCATTTAGAAATAGAATTAAAATGACAGAAATTCATAAAATTTTGCACATATATTAAAATTAGAATAAGATATAAATAGAGAACAGCAAATAAAAATAGAAAATTTTAGAAAATTTAATAGCATAAAAGATAAAAATAAAGAAAAAAAATATTCCCAAGTATGTATTACTGTTCTTATATCATTCAATTACACCTAAGATGCAAACCTGGAGGCCTCATTTGGCTTATTTAAAACATATAACATTTTAAATTCGATTTATATTATAATATTTAATAAAACTAATAATGGTAGATATGGTGAAAAAATAGCATTCATTTCGATAATGAAGAAAACAGAGCACAGTCTACCTTTCTAAGAAATCATTACATGACAATCATACTCTAACCCTTCTCTGTTCTATTCATTATATGTACTGCTCATGATGCAGATAATAGCATGAAGTAGTAATTAGTAGGATGTAAAGGCAGCCATATTTTTTTAACATGCCATATTTCTTTAACATATCATATAGAGTCTCGTCATTTATTTTCCCAAATGAATGACAATGAATACTAACTAGCTCTAAGAGTTATAATAAATCCTGCAATAACACATGAACTTTTAATCTGATTGACCGTTACTCCACATTTATTAGATAAGAAAATATAACTCCAAATCAGCTCTCTTATAAAATAAAAAGACACCAAAGGCCCTTTTTCAATACAATAAATAAAAAAATGGACTCTAGTTTCAACCAATAACATGTATAGTTTAATTATCGTAATTACAGCATCATGATTTAATCTTTTACTTTGCTTTTGACTCATGACAGACAAAGTTTAATCATCCTAACTGGCATCATGATTTAATCTTTTAGTGTCATAAACATTCAGAGAATATAAAATAATATTTTAAACTTGGTAATTAAAATGCAAAAATTTACTCACTATAATTTTTTAAAAATTCTTTGGAAAAAATGGAAAACTATTTCTGCAAAATTCATGAAAACAGCAGGCATAGAATACTCTTTTCAAATTTAATAGATGTAAAATATTTTTTCAAGTTTAATAAACTTTCGAATTTAATAGATGTATAATATTTTTTCAAGTTTAATAAACTATCATGCCTACAAAGACAGAAAACAAATAAAACCAAACAGCTACATTTGTAAACAGGACTGATATTACATGATCATTTTATTAAAACCTTTGATCAAGTCAAAATCAATTTGATTAAGTAAAAATTTCAAAAATAATCAATTAAGATGGTTAATGAGGGGGAAGACATTAAATAAGTTACAAACTGGTATGATATATTTGAAAATAGAAGCTAGTACTTTCTATGTATGTGTTAATAGGTAACAGAACCATCCTATGTATGTGTTAATAGGTAACAGAACCATCCTAATTCATGATAATCATTTAACTAGTTACTAAATGGAATTTGCACATGCGTAGTTCAGTTTGAAAGTGTCAATAGAACTTAATGACTGTACAAGAAAGGAGCAGTATCCTGCTGTCTTTTCATTTTATTTTTTTATATTTTATTTAGGAGACGGGACAAAAGAATCTTCTGTTCAGATTGAGACACAGTCAATGGCACAAAGGGTGGAGGAATTGATTCAAGAAATGTGCTGTACACTAAGCAATAACAGTAGTAGAGCCTATTTGTTCCACTTTAAAAAAAAAAAAAAAAAAAAAAAATCTGAAATTTTTCAGATTTTAAATTACGTCCAAAGGGGCGTTTTTTTAACGTTTTGAGTGTTACCTTTATTTATTAAATATCATGTTCTTTGCACTTAAACCATAAAATTCAGTTCAAGAGCAATATCGCAAAATAATGTTAAATTAAGCATATCTTTAGAATTTCCGATATACACAATCTCACGAGCTGGAGATAAAAGTATATTTTTCTATATAACGTTGCCATTTCTCGCTTTTAAAGCATTGAGTTTATAAATCAAAAATTCGTTAAAGTTTTACAAAATATAAAATCTATAATAAAACAAATTCCAAATTTTGGATTTCAGATGCCCATATTCGCAGTAGGATTTCGTCATTCAAAATTCGATGGCTCTATGTACCATTGTTTTATCACAATGCGAGAAATAGACAATCATTTATGCAGATTTTTCATTATTTAATTTCTTCAAATATAATGCAGGACTCTAACATTTTGTGGCAACAGTTTGAAAAGTGAACCGACGTTCATTAAATGTGTTAATCCAAAATTCGTTAAAGCTTTAAGAAATTTTAAATAGATAATAAAACAAATTCGAAATTTAAAATTTGGGCTTCCAAGTGCCCATGTTCAGTTGGAGGACTATGTTATTCAAAATTGCATGGCTCTAGGTACCATTGTTTTTTCACAATGCAAGAAACATTCATGTGTTCATGCAGAATCTTGAAAAGTGAACCAATGCACAAAGTGAAATGATGCCATGATTCACAAAATGCCATTTTGTGACTAATACCCTTTGGGTCTACTAATGCCCTTTTGGGGTTTAAAAAAAAAAGGGGGGGGAACCAATATTTCTTTCAACTCGAGCCACTTAGCACTCATATTAACTCCAAAACTTCTACATATCAATGAGTTATTTGAAACCTCAAATTTGATTTACTAATGAATTTTAGTAACTCTAATACTTTTCATTCGAAAAACTTTTATAAATTTTTACAAACTTTTATAAATTTATAAACATTACAAACTTTTATAAATTTATAAACATTTTATAACATGACTTCTGTTTGGAGTCTGCTCTCTATTTTGAGTTACATAAACTGCTGGAACCTCCAAACCAGGATCAATATTTACACATTAATCATTACACACATTTCAAAATATACAACATATTCAGAGAGAAAAAATTAATCAGCTACTGAAAATTATTCTTCAACTTAACAACTTCTAACGTGAAATCGATCCCCCCCTCCCCAAAAAAATCCACATTGTTTAGAAATTTAGAAACTTACCTTAAGACTCCTTTGTAGAATCCTCTCATAGGGTACAAGGGGTGATAAAATAATTCAAAACACTGACATATGTTTTGAATAGTTGATACATCATCAGCAGATGCTTGATAGAAAAAAACTGCCAAGACTTTATTTGAGAAGCTGTAATATTGTTTAAAAGAAATTACATTCAGTTTTAATCCAGAAAAATATGAAAGAGTACAAATGTATCATCACATAAACAATTACGGTTAACTCTTGCCGAATGCTGGGGTTACATCATTAACATATCACCTAAATGGTAAAAAAATGTTTCACAAAGTTAACTTTCTATGAAAGAAACGCGTTAGGTATATTTCAGTTTAAGAAAATATATACAAAACTTAATATTATTGTAATTCAAAAGGGGGAATGAAACAAATGTCAACTGAAAAGATTTTTATTACTGCTTAATAAGTAGGGACATGACACAATTCTTTCTTTTTGTTTTTAAATAGCTGGTGATTTTTGCTTGGAACTATGTCTGATGCAACTCATTTAACATTTTGCAACAAGTAGTGAAAGTTTTCTTGTACTTCTCATGATATGTCCTCTTCTTCCTTCACTTAAATCAAACTCCATTATAAAATCAGACAGTTCTTGTGCCTTTTTTAACAATTCTTATGCATTAAATGCTCTTTATTTTTATCAGTGCTTTAATCATTGGCTGGTGTTATAAGATCATCTAATTCTTCACTTGTCATTTCATGATCATCATTCTTGACTAATTCTTTCATTTCTCCTTCTTTCATATCTTTACTTTTTGTATGATTTCCTTGGCTTTATTTTTATTTGATAGAATCCTTTAAAGTTGCTCACAACTTCTGGCTAGTGTTGATGCCAGCAAGCATTCATTATTGATGAATTCACTTGTTCCCATACGAGTTTAATCATTTCTATCAGGTGTCTTATGTTGAATTGCTCCCAAACTCTCATTAGTGTGTCGTGCTTTTCTTCATCTAGCATTTTATTTGCAGAGATGTAAACATGCTTGGCAAAAGAGGCTTTGAATGTTTTTATGATTCCTTGATCCACTGGTCAGATTATGGACGTGATGTCTGGTAGAAGGAAAAAAACCTAACTAAGAACCAAATTTACAAATAATTAGGAAAGCTCCACAAAAAAACCTAATGAGGGTCTCATAATGCAGAGCTATTATGGAGAGAAAGTTATAAAAAGCAAAATTTGAACAAAACAGCAGTTTATGACAGCAAATTACAGCTGTACAAATCTCTACAGAGTGCCTCAAATTTAAGTGCAGGCAACATATGAACAACTAAATGAGATAAGAACGGCTTTTGAAGGGCTGGAAAAGGCCAATAATTGAGAAAATTCTGTAATGAATCTGCAACAGAATGAGAATGAAATAAGCATTCCATGTCCAAACCAAATGATTATGAAAGACAAATCCTAAAAAACACATGCATTGAACAATCAAAGATGCAAGAAAATAGCGTGACAAAAAGACTTTACACAAACATATTTGATTACATAATTTTTCATCACTCATGATTAAAGACAAAAATATATATACTTGAATTACTTGAATTATTTCAAAATGAGCTGCCGAATGAAGAAAACATTACAGAAGGGTAAATCGACGAGTCTGTTTCGGAGAAAACAGTGAAGTAGTTTAATATACATTATTATACTGTATAAGTAAGAATCACAGAGGTAAATAAATAAAAAGTATGTTTTTGCAGAAGATGCTGGAAATGACCACTATGTTCTTCAATATGAAAGAAATTATGACATCAGTCCATTTTATTTAAAGTACTAACTACTGCATCATATAGGCTGTTTGTAATGTTGTTGTTCCACAGATCTTTTACTTTCCGACGAAGCAAACTTCTATTCTTGTATGTGATTTATGATGCAGTGATTCTCCTATCCACTCACTGTATTTAGCATGCTTCCCTATAATTTAGATGAAGGTTTTACCGAAGATCAAACACATCTACCCTAAACAGTAATATCTGCAAAGTCTCCCATTGTTAAAATAAATACTATTTATAATGAGAAGTTAATGATTTCTGAATCAATCTGTATATAATAATAAATACACTTTAAATAATCCTCATAAAAGCACTGTATGCCAACAAAAGTTTGTGACTTGCTGCACTATTGTTCTATACTATTACAGCAACCACAGGTGATCTGTCAGAAATTTGTTTTCAGTGGCCAGGCAAAGAGTTACAATGAACTAAAATCTTATAAACAGAAGTTACAAACCATAGAACTAAGAACAAAAAGACCATTGCCTAAGGAGGACTCTTGCCTCCCAGTACCTCGACTCCTCTAAGACCATGAAGGCTCCCACATCAAAGCAGGTGGTCCCTGTCCATTTCTTCTTCGGTTACGTTATTTTATGGACCTTCGTGGAGGACTTTCTAAGGGAAACGGGCTCATATACATGTTACACATAGGGAAAACCACCATTTCTTCTTCAGAATCACAAAGTAGGCAAATAGAATTGCTAGAAATGCCTATGCAGTGCAGGTGGGCGGCAAGGCAATCATGTCCCGTACAGACAAAGAAAGCCGCAACTGCACTGTGTCTTGGACTACAGTCAAAAGTCGTTAATTCGGACACCCATAATCCAGAATGATCTATAATCCGGACCTCAAAGCTAAAACCTTTCTGCGCATGTGCCGCCGCACAGGCGTTTTACGCGTGCGCGTAAGACCTTGACTACTGCGCATATGCGTGTGCGCAAGTGCAGAGTACGTTTTCGCCTGCGCGTTTAATGTATAACGGACGGTGTAAGCTAAAATTATCTAATTATCTATTTCAGTTAATGTTAATGATTGCGTTGTTCCTTAATCTTCAAATTGGATCCCGCTTATTATTTTTTGCAGACTGTAAGAGCAATTTTATAAAAGTAAACTTGAACTTTCGATTATGTCAAATAGAATTTCCGATGCTGGAACTTCCAAAGGATCTACAAAACGAAAGTATGTTTCGATGTCCAACAAATAAAAAGTGGAATTGCTGCAAAAAATGGATAAAGACATGAAGAATGTGACAGAGAGGTTAGTGAAAACGAAAAAATTTCGATTGACAAGTTAGTCGGTATTCTCGGCACAGCAATTAACGGGACTTGAACAGCGGGACTTTGTAACTGAACAAGAAATTATGTCTGTTTATAGAATTAAAGAGAAAGTATTATCACATAAAATGAAGCAACTTAAACAACTTACATTGAAAGAAATGTTTAATAAAGTAAGCAAATATATATTATGCTTTTTTTTTTTTTTTTTTTTTTTTTTTTTTTGTAAATTTTGATACCCTTTAGATCATAATTGTTCTTTATTTCATAAATTATGGTTTCATATTTTTAATTTTAGAATTTCTGCATGCCATCTTACGAGATTTAAACTGATGATCTATAATCCGGAATCGCCGAAGTCCCGACGAGTCCGGATTAACGACTTTTGACTGTATTGGGAATAAGAGAAGGAGTTATCACTTTCCAACTTTTTAAGGCTGCATGAGTCTGAAGATCTCATAAGATGTAAATCTGTCAGAAATATAAAACTTTGTTCAAATAATCATGTTTATCAATAGGATGCCTCCTTGCAATGCCATTCCACAGCAGATCATATTTTGCACATTATAGGTCTAAAAATGTTTATTGTGTATGTATCATGTATTATTATGTAATTATATGTTTAAAAATGAATATCATGAGCTACATGACTTCTATATCATCAGATAACCAGTTATATTAAAAATAAAGACGTTTAGACTTCTTCCACTTGTACAGCTTTTTTATTTAAATAAACAGCACTATCCTCAATGATTACCTTTATTCTGAATCATGACACCATTTACCAATTTTCTTTATGCTTTCATACCTTTTTTTTTTTTCCTGTGAGTTTCATACCTCCATCCCAAGAATCTATACTGCTTTTACATATCTTTGCTTTCCCTGTGGTTTCCCTGTGCTTCTATCTTGCTTTCCCTGTGGTTTCCCTGTGCTTCTATGTTGCTTTCCCTGTAGATCTAACAAAACTGTAATACTAGTACAGTCAAAAGTCGTTAATTCGGACACCCATAATCTGGAATGATCTATAATCCGGACCTCAAAGCTACAAACTTTCTGCGCATGCGTCGCGTTGATGCTGCGAATTTGCGTGTGCAAAATACGTTTACGAATGCGCGTTTAATGTATAACGGATGGGATAAGCTCAGCTAAAATTATCTAATTATCTATTTCAGTTAATGTTGATGATTGCGTTGTTCCTTAATCTTCGAATTGGATCCGGCTTATTATTTTTTGCAGACTGTAAGAGCAATTTTATAAAAGTAAGCTTGAACTTTCGATTATGTCAAATAGAATTTCCGATGCTGGAGCTCCCAAAGGATCTACAAAACGAAAGTATGTTTCGATGTCCATCAAACAAAAAACGAATTGCTACAAAAAATGGATAAAGGCATATCCTTTGTTTATCTAACTGTTCCGAAATCTGTTTATCAATTTCATGCTGCTCTGCGCGGGGGGGGGGGGGGGGGGGTGACGTCGCAGCACGCAATGAACTGGAAGTTGATCTGTCAGTACTATCGTTATCTTCAGAGCAGATGTTTTTATTTTATTCGGCTTATAATTCCTTACTAAATGTAGTATTTAATCTCGATGTACTCCGTCTTTGATATGATTTAAATCAAATTCTTCGTCATTATAAATATCACGAATACAAATCAAATAGTTTTCTAGTTGCAATTTTCTAATTTCAGCTATGCGTAAGGTATGCTTTACGCATGTGCGCATTGAAAGAAATGTTTAATAAAGTAAACAAATAAATATTAAGCTTCTTTTTGTAAATTTTGATACCCTTTAGATCATAATTGCTCATTATTTTATAAATTACGGTTTCATATTTTTAATCTTATAATTTCGGCATGCCATCTTACCAGATTTAAACTGATAATCTATAATCCAGAAAAATCGATAATCCGGAATCGCTGAAGTCCCGACGAGTCCGGATTAAAGACTTTTGACTGTATTCTCAAACCTTTTTATGAAACATTTGACATGTTCCTATGTTATATTTCCTGCTCTCTCTGAAATAAAATTTAGGTACTAATGAAAAATACGTGAAATTTTCTATGACACATTGAAATTTCAAAAATTATTCGTAAATATATCCTTTTACACATTTGCTAAAAAAATATTAAAAAAATGAAACTTATATATCAGTTTGAGAATTTTTAATTTAATTATGCAGCCATTTCTATTCTTAAACTTGCAAATTAACAAGTCTTCTGCAATACTTTCCTTTTTAATATACAAAATATTCTGAATTACATTTCTGATGCAGTATACAATATTTCAGTATTTGGTGTTAGTACTTAAGAGGCCAAAATGCAAATTCTTGCACACAAGTTGTGATAAATAGCTTCAACTATGTCAACTTTCAGGATATAGGAAATATGCAAGAAAAGAGAATTCTAATAAATAAGTTAACATATCTTCAGAGAATATCCATAAAATAATTTTTAAAAGTTTCCCTTACTACCAGAAATTCCAATTGTGATCACTTTAGAATTGAATTTAAAATTACACTAATATATGCTTTTTTTTATTTCATTCAAGTTATTCAAGGAAACTTCTCACAGAATATTTAAAAAAAAAAGACATGGGCCTAACAATGTTGTATGAAGTTTAAACATCTTTTTACATGCTGGTGGGAAGGAAAGAAACAGATAACAGAAATAATATTAGACATAATCTTATTCTCATGTCCTAAGCACATTGTTCCAAAAATAAAACATTTTTACTCCAAGGTAAAATAAATCTTGTATACTGAAAAAAGAGCTAGTCTGTACTTGAAATATACACTCTTTTGAAAAAAAAAAAAAAATCAAAGCACCAAGAACTTTTGCGATCGTGATGAAATTTGGTATGCAAAAACAACTTGATGAACAGGAATTGCGATCATAGAGCGCATTTTTGGTGTGCAATTCACAAAGTAAAAAACAAGTAACAGATGTGGAAAATTTATCTTTTTTTGTTGCTGCCATTGTAATTCCGTACAGAAGCAACTAAAGATGCCATATCGAAGACCTTGCAGACAACTAAATGACTTCAAACGTGGTCGCATTGTAGAGTTGCGTGAAGCTGGCCGATCATACCGAGCAATAGGCCATCACCTGCAGCGTGCAGACACTGCTGTGCAAAGATGTTGGCAACAATGGTTGCTAGAAGGAAATTGGCAGTGAAATGAAGGCTCTGGAAGGCCAAGGAGCACAAATGCAAGGCAAGACATGATGATTGTTCGTCAGGCCCGAAGTGGCCCAACGGTATCATTGTTGACTATTCAACGCCCTACAGCTGTCATCAGACTGGCATCGTATAGTGTTCAGAGATGAATCCTGCTTCATTCTTGAAGCAGATGACCACCGTGTTCGTGTCTGGAGAGTATGGGTCCAGCGGTCACAATCAGCCTTTGCTTACAAAGGCACCCCTGGTGTGATGGTGTGGGGCGCTGCTTTTTATGATAGCAGGTCATCTTTAGTCATCCTCCATACATCGTTAACAGCTCAACGATATGTTAATACCATCCTGCAGCCGGTTGCATTACCCTTCATGGCATGCCAACCTGGGACCATTTTCCAACAAGATAATGGCAGGCCACACACCACTAACATATATCTGGCCTGTCTCCATACAGTTCATACTCTTCCTTGACCAGCAAAGTTACCAGACCTTTTGCCAATCAAGCATGTCTGGGACATGGTAGGCTGCCAGATTCGGGCACCACAAAATATCACAGTTCTGGAGCGACAACTGATGAATGCCTGGCAGAATGTGTCGTACGATGACATTAGGAACCTTTATACTCCTTGCCTTGACAAACTGGAGCATGCATAGTTGCCAGGGCTGGTTTGACCAACTACTAATTTGAACACTCAATGGGTGATTGTGAGCCTTGAACAGGTACTATGACCTTGATTTTTTAATCACCACTTCCTTCATGGTGCTTTTTTTTTTTCTTTAAGAGCAAATATTCATTCTCTTTCCCCCCCCCCTCCCCAAAAGAGCAATTTGAAATATTGATTTCTGAATTAGACAAACAACCCATAACACCCGATCAGATAAAAAAAATAACAATAATTTCTCTTCTAGATTTTTTAATTACACAGTAGTTCAAAAAATTAACATCCATATTATATTTTACATACTATTATCATATGCACTATTCGATTATTTCATAAAATTAGATTCTAGTATTCAGATTATTTTATTTCCACACACACAGTTACATGGAAATTATTATTATTAATTAATATTATTACTGAAACACACATTAACTGGCAACTCTCTCCTGATCAAAAACAAAGAAAGAATAAACAAAATGTTTTTGAGTACCTACTTTGATGTATTATTGATAAAGTGAGACAAATCTTCAATAAGTTTTTCATGCAAATGTTCCTTTACTTTCATGCACTGATTTAGGACCAAAGCATCAAATTCTAAAGGCACAGATGATGCCAGCAATATTTCAAGGTCATGATCATAATCTTCAAGAAACAATCTCTCTGGATTCTTAAGTAAAATATTTTGTTCACTAAAAAAATGAAAAAAAAATTAATACATAATTTCAAGAGCTGAATACAATTGTATTAAATCTTGTAATTTTTCCGAATATTATAAGATATTTTAAAGCAAAAAATTAAACATTAAACCTAATTTACTTAACTTCAGAGTTTAATAAGGACTTTAATAAATCTTAACAGTGAAACCTCTTTACAATGAACTTGCTTATAATGATTACCCCTACCCCACTCACCCAGAAATACTGAATGAAAGTTTTTCTCTTGCCCAATTCCTATACAGAATGTTAACTTATGTAGCTAGACTGAACTATCACACACATAAATGTCAGATATACCAGACTTCACCCATAACCTAAAGTGAAAAAACTTTTGTATTTTTTACAGTTTTTTCTTCAGGTTGAAGCTGAATTATCAGCCTTTGCATATACAGTAGAAGTCCAGAAATCCGCAAAGCTTGGGACCAGAGCTTGTGCGGATTTTAGAATTTTGCAGATTTCAGGATAGAAAAGATAAATCATAATATTCAGACTCAAAGTGCAAAATAAATAAGGCATATTAGATACATTTAATTCAATTATTATATACATTATTGCAATAATTTATATGCATTAAATTATTATTACATATATAAATTGATTATATTATTCATTGTATTATATGTACACAGCATCCACGTTTGCCAAATTCGCCTTATGCAAAGATTTCTGGTTTTGGATTCCGGTGTTAGAATCACTGTTGCTGTAAAATTTTAACAGCTTTTCTTTATTTTTTCGTATATCATATACACAATCGTGTCGCAATTCCATACCATTCTGCTATAAATCAAGGAGTGGCACCTGCCTCCATCTTTTGCAGAATTTGCACTTTTTGCATTACTGTCAATGCAACGTGTTTACGTTTTTCAATGTTGCAAGCAGTAAATTCATGAGTGTGTTTCTTGTCTGTCATTGTATTAGAAAGGGCTAAAATTTAAAATATTCTTAATTTATCCACAAAATATCTGGATAAAAAAAAAAAGGCAGCACTAAATAATCTCGAGAAATAACAGAACTCAGAAAATACAACAACGTGAATTATGAACTTGAAAGAAGAGTTGAGAGAATCGTCTGCTTTTTTACCTCAATGCAGATTAGAGGGAAAAAAACTTTTATTATGATGTCAATAATTTGGTATTTCGACTCATTATTATTCAGTAATTACGTCATCACTATTCAGTAAATATTTTTCTTCAATATTTCATACTCAAGGTTGCGGATTCCAGAACCTATAAACTGAATGTTTATATTTTGAGGGGCAACGTGGATTTTAGGAGTTGGCGGATTTCAGGTCGGCGGATTTTCGGTATTTGACTGTACAATCTAACTGCACCATGATATGTATTGCAAGAGTCTGAACCAAGGCATGATTGAATTTATCATGTATAAACACTATTACTTGGTGAAACTGAAAAATAATAATATTGATTGCAATTAATCCTCAATATAAATTATTTTCTAAAGATTAAATTAGAATTGTTATTCTCATCTCTTAATAGCTGTTCGATCTAAAAATTATTTACATTTCACTAATCAACTAATCAACACAATCAAAAATAACTTTTTATGATATAAACCATTTTCTTTTGTGGATCTGAACTAAAAATCCAGTCTCTTAAAAGTTTATTACAGTACAGTTTAACTGTGTTAATACTGGAACTAAATAAATCCTACATGTTGGAAGAAAATAGTTACAGTCTACTATAAAAAAGATACTTATTCACAACTCAGTACATGAGAATATTTTTAAAAGTAAACTTTTAACATTAATTCATGAAATTGCACAACATACTACGTAATAGTTCTATCATGTGACATAAAAATATGTGATGCATCTTGATTTGCATGTTTGCTTTTCATAGGAGCAGCTAAAGCAACACGGGATACATCCGGTATCAAACTGTCTCCAACTATTTTTGAAGAAATGTACAGAGGATCAATCAAATACCTAAAAGAAAATAGATTTTTAATAATATCAATAAAAAAGATTAACTGTGCACAATCTAAATAAAAAAATATTCAGGATAATTACCAAAGAATACAGATATCAATCTATTTTTTAATAATTTAAACTAAATCTGGTTTACAATTAACATATCATTACATTTAAGAAAAATCACTAACGTATTATACATATTTTATTTAACAAATCCAATTAAGCTGAAAAAAATTACTGCACCTTACTGTGATAAATAAGAAATATCATGAGCAAAAGAATTAAGATAACATGTTACTAATGATATGAAAGTGAATTCAAGAAAAAATAGCAGAAATTTAAAAAAGAGAATTACAGAAATAAAGATTAAGTCAAACACTCTTTAATAACTGATAGCTGAGACTCCCTATTATGCCTTTTATAAAGGCTGAACTCACTGCTCAGCAACAAAGTTGATGAGATGAGTTTTTTTTTTTTTTTTTTCGGGGGGGGGGGGGGGTCTTGCAACCTGAGAATATAAATAAGATTACATAATCAACATTTTTCTTCCCTGTGTTTAATTATATCAACCTGAAACAAGAACAGTGAAAAGATATTACTGCATATGCTTGAGCAATTAAATTTTAGCTATGATAGGGAGTGCTGTCACTTCAGAATTTTTCCCATGAAGAAAGTGATTGGATGATGTTAGACGAAATGTTCAAGAAAACTTTTTCTGAGCCCTGTGAAAGCCAGATGAGAGCAAAATCTCTTTTTGTTTTTAAGAAAAACCTGAATGATGATAGTAAAATGAACCAACTCCTGCTAGATAAAAAAAATCTCATTTCACTCATATCAATACAATTGTGAAAAGCCATCACAAGTAAGACTGAAGAACCTCCCCACCTCTGCAAAGGAAGAAGCCATCATCATCAAGGAAGTATCCCATCACGAAAGTCACACAATTCAACAGAAACCACAAATGAAAAATTACTAAACTGCTGATATTCCTGCTTGAACTGAGGAAAAGCAACGAAGGAAGCATGACACATCAATTAAATAATATGTTTAGTTTAAACGTAGTAATAGAAAAATTTAAGCCGAGAGAAGACCAGCACAATGTTTTCGCTGTCAGCAATGTGGCCATTTCCAGTTCTGTTGCAACAACCCCGTGAGAAGCGTGAAGTGCGGGACTCAACACCGTAGCAACTAGTGCATTATGTAACCTGAAGACAAACCAAAATGTATTTTTTGAGGACAAAACCATGTGAGCAGCTACAGAGGGTGTAGCGAATATAAGAAAAAATTCAAGAGGAAAAATTTCAAACCTCAACCTAAAGCTTCCGAATTTACAGAAGAAAATTTCCCCAGCACAAAAACAGCTCCTAATCCAGTTCAGAAAAATATACTTCAAGTCATGTACAGCAAAAAACTTAAAGGAAAAATCACTCCCTCACCGGAAGAGATAAACTGTGCAATAGCCTGGCTTAAATTTGAAAAAAATTAATGCCTCCATCATCTCCTTCCTCAGAAAAATTAAAACCGAGAAAAACTCAGCAGGAAAATTTCAAACTGGCTTTCAGGCAACGATGTTGCTCATCGAATTTGCCAAATCTGAAAATTAAGCAAAGTAATGCATGTGATCCAAGATGAACCAATAGCAATGCAGATAGTGCATAGCAGCAAAACTCTCAGTCTCCCTACAAATTAATCTGCTCTTTCTCTTTCTCTTTTAGATCAGCAGCAGTCTAACTGCTTTCTCGACTGACTTCTCACTAAAGTAGCTTTGTTTGTTTATGCAAAGTTTTATCTATGTGCATTGAGAATTTTTAATTCTCAATATCCCCCTACGTTATGGCAGGAAAGTTATGCTCTTTCTCCACGCATTATATAATTATATATAGGATGTGGTTTCAGCCCAGGCATCTGTTCCCATTTGTGTTTAGCACCTGAGTCTTCAGAATTTTTTAGCCTATAGCTTACAAATGTTAAAGCAATTTTTCCCTCACCTGTTCAGAAACATGGATAAGGAAAACTGTACATATGAGTGTGTGACTGTATGTTCCCCAACACTAACACACAACAATAATTAAGAGTCAATATGCTTGTAGAAAAGAGATACATTTAATACATATGTAACAAACAAACATAAATGCATGGTTTACAAATATTATAAAGTTAATACATCAGAAAAATTGCCTATTTTTGTCTCTAGCTAAATACAGACAAATCAAATTTGATGAAAATAGCTAAAAGTAAGAGTGCATTGTACCAAATTTCGTCATGCACTCTTAAGGTTTTCTAGTAATCTAAAATCACATTAGAAAAAACATTCATTTATTTTAAAATAGCATTAATTGTTATTTCAGAGTACCTTGATTTAACTAAGTCATGATTTCCTCTAAGAAAGATTTAATATTTTAAAATTTTCACACATTCTTCCCAATTTAAAAATTTTTTCACAAAACAAAAATGAAAAGAAATGGAATAATTTCTGAATTATTTTTTATTAAACTAATTTAATTAATTTTTCCATTCCAGACATGTTTATTTTAATAAATAAAATTAAATTAAATTAATGATTAGTTGCTGATATTTATAAAAACTCAATGGACATTCTTAAAAAAAAAGGACTAATTTAATTTAATATTACATAATATTTTAAATAATTAGTTTGTAATATTAAATTAAACAATTAATTCCTAATTTTTTTCTGGTGAATCATTGCCAAAAAGGTACAGATTCATTATCACTTTCAGCATCATGATAAATTAAATCATAATCAGAACCATTTAAAATAATGGAAACTCTCGTACTTTTTTTTTAACTTCTTCTCCAATGAAATCAGGAAAGTTAATTCATATTTGTTTACGATCCTTTCACTGCTAGTTTTCAAGTTCAAACATTGTATTTTATACCAAGTAATGTTTACTTCCAACCCTCCAGAGTAAAATATTTAAATATGCTCTTTGAAAAGCTCCCAAAGGTATTAAATGTTTGTAAGTTTGAAATTAATCCAAAAATTACAGCCATATATATTCATCTTTCTTACCATATTGACTGCCGAGGGGGTCACCGGTGGCCGGCACTTGGCTACAGTGTCGGGAGGGTTCTCCAGTGACCGGCGACGCAACCAATAGTAAAAATACATAATTAGAGTAAATATCGATACTGACAGATTTTTAAATAATGCCATTGTTACTATAATGGTTTGAAGATTAATAAATCGCAAAAATTATCTACAGTGCCTCGGGGGTCAACGGTGACCCCCGTCACAAAAAATACATTAAACATATTTATATAACTGATCTTATCTTCCGTAGATAATACTTGCACATAATATACACCGTATAATAAAAAAAATCATATTGGCGCCATGGGGTTAAAACCAAGTAAAATGCGTGCAGCAGCCAACGTGTTAAAAAAAAACGTCTTCACTCATTAAATTGGGTGGTTCCATCTAATATATCTAGTGTATTTTTTGCTAGAAGTATAGAAGTATAAAAGTACTAGGATTTTCATAAGAAAATTTTTGTATTTTTTCTCAAAAATATGCTAGGAAAAGAAGGATGCAAAATTTATAGTAGTAAAATGTACATGGATATAGACATGTGCATGAGTAGAAGCATGAGCAATAAGCATGGTTAAAATGTTGTAAAAGAATAGTATATTGCCCCCTAAAAAAGATAAGAATTTAAAGTTTACAAATTTATGAAAAGCGGTATTTAATGTAAAAAAAAATGTGAATTTCCTTAATATCACAATAATTAATTAAGGAGCATTTTAATTTTAAAATTCACAGTCAAATAATCAATAATATTAAGATAAAATAACATGCTAAACAAGTATTCCAGATATGAATTAATTTCTGGGGTATTTACAGGATTCCTCGCTGTGGTTTGATTTACATTGGTCAAACTAAGACAGCCTTGAAATTTTGTGTTATGGAACATGAGGCATATGTTAGGAAAAAGGAAACACAGAAGTCCTCTGTTTCCCAGCATTGTTGGTCCAAAAATCACACTTTCAATTTTTCTGCAGCCAAAATTATTTAGAAAACATCCTCCATTGGTGAATCAAAAAAGTCTTTCTGTTCTAGTTAATGACCCTAATTCAAATTCATCTTTGCTTTCAGCCTTTAAGGAAATTATGTTTCAGTTCTCATTTCATCACTTGATGGTGCCAGTAGCTTAACTCCTGACCAGCCATTCTTTCATTTGCGCTTTGGCACCTGAGGATGATGGTTGGTAAAACCACTGAAACTAGTCCTGTGAAAATTTGCAAATATAATGCTGATATTTGTTTGTTTGTTTGTTTGTTTGTTTGCTTGACTTCTAAATTAATATTATTCCAAATTAATAGGTTTAGTATTTAAGAAATAAAAATAAATTATTGTGCAAAATGTCTGTTTTGAAATAAAACAATGTTTTAACTCTGCAGTTCTTAAAATCTTCTCAAGATAGCTAAAAGCTGTATATAATAATAATAATAATAATAATTTTGGCTAATCATCATAAAATATATGAAAAATTCTATGACCTTTTAAGAAATATGCAGTCCAGCAAAACTGGTTTTAAAATATCTATTCGCAGCTGTACTTTTTAAGTGATAAAAAAAAAGATAATAACACTTTAAAAAATGAATAAACAATAATAATTGCATTAATTTTTATCTATTTTACAATTTATAAATGAGGAGTTGAAAAACATATTGAAAAAAAGTGGTATTTCAATAAAGCAGTTTTACTTTTATTAATTTTTATGTTACTAATAACAGATAAAAAGTTATGAATAAAAACATACTGTTTCTTACACCAGGAACGCTGGAAAAAATTTTTTCGAACCAGCACAGCTAAACTAGAGAATGATTCAGCCCGATATGAGAGTGATGGATCACCTGACACACTTTTAAAACCTAGGCAAGAATACACAGAAAAAAAAATTAAATATAAATATAATTATCACCTTATCACATATTACATAAGTAATACGGAATTTACATTTTAAAATAAACATATCTTTATTTTAATAGACATCATTTCTTTTTTTTAAATGGAAAGAAAAATATGAATAACTGCACTGTACACAAATAAAATAGTACTTAATAAAGTTATAATATACATTACAATTTAATGCATTAAAAATCATAATAAATATATGAAAAGGTTATCCCAAAATGAAAATTCCTTATTGTAAAGATCCCTTTTTTCGGGGGGGGGGGAGGGTACTAATCAATTATTTTTATTTTAAGAAATTTTCTTTTCCCTTTTGATTTCAATGTCTTGCCAGAATGTAAATTTAAATGATATATATGCAAATATCATATCAATGAGTTCGGAAACAATATCTAAGTAGCAGAATTTAAGATATAATAATATATAAGCAGTATAAAAGTTAGTAGTTAATAGTATAATAGTTAGCAGTATAATAATTAGTCACGTGTTTGAAAGTAACACTGAAGCTGAATATTTTGTACTAGCCACTTACTTTAATTTATATTCATATTCTAGACGCGGCTTTTCTCTGTGCAGCTGATAAAGCAGATTTAGATTGAAGTAGTAGCCAGTCATGCAGTTAAAATTTAATTCATTCCAAATGTACATATTGTTTGTGTTTAAATTACTTAGCCACAACTGGTGGTTAAATTGTAGGCACTGAGTGAGTGCATATTCTGTTCAATTAATTAAAATAAAAAGGTTATTATTAACTTCAATGGCAGTCAACTGCTTTTTTTAAGACATAGCGAGAATCTGCTATCTTGTCTTCAGTAGGATCTACATTTTATGCTCCCTAAACAAGTTAGAGTCTACATTATTTAACATATTAAATAAACTATTTAATACATGAAATAAATATCTTCATATTTTATTCTTCTTCTTTATGATATGCAACATTCTATTTATTTTTAGATAAATAAATAAATAAAATAAAAAATAAAGGAATTTATTATTAATTTATTGTTATTTTTTATGTTTATTTTATTATTATTATTTATTATTATTTCAATGTTTGATTTTCCTTTAATTTTACTTAGTTTGCAGAAATACTTCATAAGATAAATTCAATTCAAACTGAAATCCACAAATAATGAAAATTTAATAACTTAAAATTATCAATTAAAATTAACAAACATGTGAAAAATTCTGAAACAAAAATGGATAATTATAAATTTAACTTTTATATTAAAAATGTACAGTCACTATGATATTTCATTGTAACTGAAAGAGTAGTATATGAGGATATTTTTAAAGAAATTATCACCAAACATAGAATTTAATAGCTATAACAGATCTTGAAAGATATATATTACACTTTTTTAAATGATTACTTCTAAAGCATCCTCCATTAATGAGTAAATAAATGAAATAATCACTCACGTTTCTTTTATAAACTTACATTTAGAATTAACAAGAAAGTTCTTTTCAACTAAAAATTCTTTCTGAGCATATTACAACAATTAAGACCACAAGACATAAAGGAAATTAACTTCAAATTCAGATATCAACTTAAGATTAAAATTACTAACAATTGAATTTTAAATCACTTTTCTAGAACAATACAGTCCTTTTCTCTGACTAAAATAATTTTGCTTAAAATACACAGAACCATATTATACCTCAATGCAGCATTCACTCAAATACTAGCTTTACAGAAACAGATAAGCTTTGACCTAATAAAGCCCCATCATATAAAGTTAAAAAAAAATAGTTGCATCTAAAATGAATTGCATCACTATCAACAAATTTTCTTATAATTTTTTCTACAGCATCTTGATCCTTTCTGTGAAAATATATGAGGAATGTTTTGCTCATTTTCTTTCACTTATTTAGCTCATTATTTAGCCATATAGTAATACAGTATTTCAAATTTAAAAGTTAAATTAGATTGCTAGTTGACCAGCAATAAAGAATTCCTTTTAACTTTACTAAAAATGATTGGCTTTTTGTCATGCAATAGAAGAATATCTTTTACTGATTATCATAACTTCAAAGTATGGTAACTTAATTCAAACTTTTTTCATGAAATATTGTGAATAAATCTAATAGTTTTATGTTCCTATGGAATCCTGAGAAATTTTGAAATTCTTGCACATAAAAAATCAGTAAGAATATATGGGAATTGCAGGTTAAGATTCAAGTTTGCAAGGAAATAAACCTTATACGCTACACAATGGAATAAAATAAACCTTCAGTTTTCAATTACATAATCTAGTAAAATGAAATTTGTTTTTACGTACAGTGAAATGTTATTATAAAACAAACTGATTTAAAAATATGCTTATATATATATATATATATGCTTTAAATTTATATTTAAAAGTATGCTTATCCACAAACTCAAAAACATGAAATTGCATGTATTTTGAATCAGGAAACTCATAAATTTCACAAAGGTAATCATTTGTTGATTTTTATACACATAAAATGACATAGATCTATCCATTCATTAGTTAATAATTCATCAAAATTGTGATCGATTGTACCTATTATAGATGGTACAGGAAGAAGAGGAAGAACAAATTCAAAACACAAGTTTTTCAACTGATCTGTTAATATCTAATTGCTTGTAAATTATAATATGATTATGCACATCACCATGAGATACTCATTGGTATAACAACTCTGTTTCAATACTCAATTTTCAAGTGCACATTTTCTGCACAAAAACTTCTGGATGCAATCCATATTAAAAAATTGATATTTCTTAATTTTAGATTTAGCATAGCATTTATGCATATTAGTGAAAGGTTCTATTTGCACACATCTTCAATCACCTTCCTTAAACACGAAAAATTCTACATCATAAAACTAAAAGAAAATATTCTAATATTTTTTGCTTCCCAAGCTAAACTTTGTTTCAATTAATAGACATTACAGACACTAAAGGTAATAAATACATACCATTTTCATTCAGTGCTGATACAGATAAAATTGTTTGATCCATATGAAGTATGGATAATAGTTGCCCCATGTAAAAAAGGAAATCTGGAGCCAAAACTGCATTTTCTCCAATAAATATCACCTCTGACTGTAAAAATAATCTGATTTATACAAGTTTCATAACTTTTCAAATAGCATGTAACATAGACAAATAGAAAAAAACTTTCAAATAAAATTCATACACATGAGTATACAAAAATAAAAGCAAAAATACAGTAGAAGCCATAATAATTCCTATTTCGAATAGGGCCCACCAGTGGCCGAGCGGTAAAGTCGCTGAATACTGGCAGTTCGGTCCGAGGTTCGAATCTTGCGAACGGGCTGGCTGCATGGGCATTTTCGTGGTTTTCCCCATGTGTAATGTGTATATGAGCCAGTTTCTCTTAGAAAGTCCTCCACGAAGGCATCCCTCCCCTTAGGCAGATAGCCCTTGAGGCTTTGCCGTAATTAAATAACCTAACCTATTTTGAATAGACTTTGATACCATTATCCTACAATATTTTCTAAGCATTTTATACTCTACTCTTTCTAGCCTATTACACACAAATTTATTCACAAAATTACTAGAACTATATGTCATAAAATATGCCACTTTTAAGAAGGAAAAATTATTATTATTTCAATATACCATTTAAATTAATTACCAATTACCGTATTTCTTCAGTTTTCAAAAGGTTTAAAATACAGACATGTTTACTTACAACAAAATACAGCAACAATTATATCAAAGTAACAGTTATATTAGCAAATCAATACATCAAATTAACAATTATATTACAAAAGTAACAATTATATTGAAAGTTTCAAAAGTATATCACCAGTAGCTATTACCCACCTATTTAACGATTCTGGTGTTCCTGTGATTTGGAAAAAAGCAATTATTGTACCTATACATAAAATGTACAAACCACTTGATGATTTAAACAACTACCGCCCTATCTCACTGACAAGTGTTTTGTCTAAGATCACGGAAAGAATGATCAAGTCTCATCTATACTTGTATCTTGAAAATTATAACCTTTTGACACCCCAATGCATGCTAGATTTAGAAAATGTCAATTATTAAGCCAACAAGTTACTTTTTTAAGCCAGTCTATCAAGGATGCCCTAGCCCAGAGATGCTGTATTCTAGCTGTTTTTGTGAATTTTGAGGCTGCTTTTGATAGTGTTTGGCAACTCGTATGTATCTTAAAATTACAGACCCTGAATGTGTGCAACAGTATGGTTTCATGGATTAGGAATTTTCTTTTCCAGCACTTTCTTCCCACTTGTTTTGAAATTGCAGGCCTAGTTTTAAACACAACGAAACTGGCTTGCCAGAGGGTACTTATATTAGTCATACTTTATTCAATGCCTTTATTAATGATTTACGCGATACCTTGACCTCAATTGGGCTGTTTGATATAGTTCTTTTTGTGGATGACCTGCTATGTAGTGTTACACATTAAAAAAGAAAGTCAGGTTAAATAACATCCTGAATTTGACACTTGAAAGATTGGATTGGTGGTGTATGGAAAGTAATATGATAATAAATTTAGGGAACACTACTTGTTTACTTACACGCCTATCGAATTAATTTCCACTTTTCGTTGCCCTCTGTTGGTAACATGCTTTTGAGATTTGTCGTTTATAGAATTCGGTCGCTAAAAACGTAGCTGACTTATAACTGTTGTAATTCTTATTGTAAAGCTTATCTGTATTGCTGAACTATTACTAAATGTTTACGTGTGAATGTTATATTATTAAATGTATGTATGCAGTTTGGTTTGAATAGACTGAGAGTGGTTGGATTTATTAAGGATATTTAAAATCAAAACTACTTCATCCATTTTGGCGCCATTCTAATACGAGGAACGTAAACACTACTTCCCAATTCTTTACTTTAAACGGGCAACCCTTCGCACCTCAACTTTTTTAAAGGGATACTGTTTTGCAACATAATGATGTTTCAACTTATCTGGATGCTGCCCAACCGGTATAGTAGTTAGCATTTCTGACTGCTGTGCCGAAGGGCCTGGGTTCGAATTCTGGAGAAGGCATGGATGTTGGTAGATGTATAGTACCTGTGGGGCACGAGGGCACTCTAAATGTGCGGTGAGTCAAAAATCATCTCGAGAGGTTGGTAGGGGAAGAGGGATGGGATATGTTTGGACCTGTCTCCCTGGGATGCTCTTCATCAAAATTGGGGACGGAACTGAGTTAAATCACACAGTCACCTATAAAGTCCTCGAGGCTGTTATCAACAACAGGTGTTAACTTGCACTCCTTGCCATGAGGATTTTCATGGCTATAGCTTGAGCTGACTATAGCTCAGACAAGTGAGCATTAGTAGTTAAAGTAACAACAACCTATCTGGATTGCATCATTGATGGCAAATTAAAATGGACGAAGCACACTAAGCATATCATGTTAAGGGCAAAGAACAAACTCCCCATTCTTAAAAGGTTGGCAGGAGTTAAATGGGGGTGGAGTAGGACTACCCGGAATACACCCTACAAGTTATATATTCAGCGGGTTCTGAGTTATTGCAATAAAGTGTTGATCTCTGCCTCGGATAAAGTCTTAAAACTCCTTGATGCTTTTCAAAACCAGGTGCTATGCATAATCACTGAAGGAAGTTAAAGACTATTCCTGTGCTTGCTATGCAACTACTTTGTGACCAACAGCCAATGGATAATTTAATTCAGAAAAATGCAGCTATTCTTTTTACAATTATAGACTCTCAAATAAACCTTAAATAAACCTTTCTGGTGTGAATACAACAGTGGCAGAACACATAATCTAAAGCCTCAGGGGGGTTTCACCCAACGCATTTGTTAAAACGCCCACTATAATGCTATTGATGATGAACTACTATCTCTTGTGAGTCCACTGGAATACATGGTACTTGATGTCAAATCGGACTTAGTTCTGAATGTGAGAAAATGTGACCTTTGTCCTACTGCACTCTGTGCTATTGCCTTAGAAACTATTGACATTCATTTTCCTCTGATGAGTGGCTTCATATAAACATTGATAGATCTCTTTTGGATTTTGCTCAGGCTCTCGATGCTGGTGTTTTTAGTGATCTTTTTTTTTTTTTTTTTTTTTTCCATTTCACCTACAAGTTAGGCTCATTTACAACTCACTTTGGTGAACTGGAAGTTATTTATGTAGCCCTGCAGCAACTAGCTATCCGTCTTTTCCCTTTAGAGAAGGCTGTGATTTTTTCAGGTTCCATCTCTATTCTCCAGGCTTTGACAAGCAACTAGGAGAATGGAGCTTCCTATATATAGAGTTACAAGGACCTTCTGAAAGGGATTTAGGGAAAGGTTGCTTTCCAGTGTGTACTATCACACTGTGGTCCCTATGGAAACAAGATGGTGGTCCTTTTGGCAAAATAAGAGAACTGTTGTTCTCCAAAAGTTTTACAGAGATTTTCAAGCAATCATTTCATCATGTGGCTTCCCATACTGCTGGTGTTAAGCCCTGGAGTGTGCTTTGTGGTACTCACAGTGTCCTGGACTCATCCCGTGCTGCTACTGTGGCCAAATTTAGACTTTTGATTGGACAAGATTGCCTTAGTGCCTATTTGTTTGATTTATTAACCTATTCACTTGAATGCCTTCTGTGACTTTGAACAAGGCATGAATTCTGTATGACCTTGGACAAGGCATGAGTTCTGTATGACTTTGGACAAGGCATGAGTTCTGTGTGAATTTGGATAAATGCTCTGCATTAAATAATTTGGATGGTATTGTTAAAAGGTACCAGAGAGCTCGATGCCTAATGACTTGTCAATAGTCTGACATTTGTTTAATAATATAACCCGCTTTATCAAATCAGGAAAATATTAACCTTAGTATTACTTGAGATTTAATATAATTTTTCCTTAAATTTCTTTTGCCTATTGCAAAAGTAGTGACTACTCAACTTTCAGTGTGGAAGAAAGTAAGTTTTGCTTTTATATCTACCATACAAGTTCTTTAAGTAAACACGGTGAGTGTAATAGAACATGTGAGTGTACATGTAGTTACACAGCATTTATTAATTCTTTGTAGGTAAGTATGCTTGACTGTACCGAAGGTAATACTCAGAAGGTTCTCAGGAATTCATAACAGTAGTGTACAGCAAAATCTGATGTGCTTACATGAAAAGAACTTATCTGATTTTTTCAATTATTTATAAACCAATAGAATATAGCATAAGTAGGATAAGTATACAGCAGGACATTGTATAAAATTATTGTAATGGTATATTTTTGTTATTAAATATTACACATAGAGTAGATTTTTTTTTTCAATTTTTAATATATGTACTTATTACAAATGATAAAAGATTTGAGGAGTCAAAACATAAGCTCAGCTCAAAAAATAAATATTGTTAAGAACTTGAACATCGTCTAGTTATAAACCCCATCATAAAATTATAAATAAGCAACTTTAAATTTATTCTATTACAGGGTTCATATCCATATTTTAGTTTAAAAAATAAGCACCTATAAGCACTTTTCAAGCACATTTTAAGAAAAAAAATAAGCACCTGTCTAATTACATTATACACAACTGCATAACCTTAAAAATTAGACTTGTAATTTAAAATATGAGAAATGCAGTATTTATTAAGAGAGAAAAAGCATTACCTCAACCATGGAAAATAATTACTTTTTTTTTTTTTAGACCAAAGGGATTTCAGTCCCGAAGGACTATTGCTTTCGTTTTGGCATTTTGCGTCGGACTCATAAACGTCGGTTCACTTTTCAAACTGTTGCCACAAAATGTTAGAGTCCTGCATTATATTTGAAGAAATTAAATAATGAAAAATCTGCATAAATGATTGTCTATTTCTCGCATTGTGATAAAACAATGGTACATAGAGCCATCGAATTTTGAATGACGAAATCCTACTGCGAATATGGGCATCTGAAATCCCAAATTTGGAATTTGTTTTATTATAGATTTTATATTTTGTAAAACTTTAACGAATTTTTGATTTACAAACTCAATGCTTTAAAAGCGAGAAATGGCAACGTTATATAGAAAAAAAATACTTTTATCTCCAGCTCGCGAGACTGTGTATATCGGAAATTCTAAAGATATGCTTAATTTAACATTATTTTGCGATATTGCTCTTGAACTGAATTTTATGGTTTAAGTGCAAAGAACATGATATTTAATAAATAAAGGTAACACTCAAAACGTTAAAAAAACGCCCCTTTGGACGTAATTTAAAATCTGAAAAATTTCAGATTTTTTTTTTTTTAATTTTAAATAACAGTTCAATTTACAGAACTAGTTTACAATGAGAGAAAAAAAACTATGCAGGACTAAACTATATTACAAGATTTAATGATGAAATTTCAGTTCAAAATAGAGAAAATAAATAATAATAAGGCATATTTATTGTATTCGCTTGGAACCTAATAATAAATACAATTTATTTTTCCACTCATATTGATATTTAAATAATTTAAATCTAAATTCTGAACATTTTCTAAATTTTCATTGTATGTCAGTTTTCCCTTAACAGATATTGCAAGCAAAGTAATTTAAGTAAAAAAGAGGAACATTTCTGAAATCAGAAGACAGAAATTTGCTTCATGCGTCATCCTTTAACAGTAAAAGCTTAACTAACCCGCATACTTGGAAATTGGCGAATATTCGGACAGTCGAGCGTAACTTGAAAAAGAGGAGCGGAGGGTAGACTGTAGCCGCTCTTTAGATTTTTCCACTAAATAAATGCTTTTGACATTTCAATATGTGCATCATTTAAAAATAAACCAACGGAACTAAAAAATATTCTGCTTAGCAAGCACAGTAAAACTCTTTTAAGTGTTCATAAACAAATCTCGGACAGAACATCAAAATTAATTATCTCTGCAAAATAGCGCAAACGTTATTGTGCAATATGTGTGCCGTAATTCTTCCCTGCGTGATATTATGCAATCGGAATCAACAGCTGCTGGTAGTGGAAGAATAAAGAACTGAATAACTGGGGTGTTTTTCATTCCAATTTTCAACAGACGGTGTTAAATTTCCGGAATAGAATCATTCTTCGCTTGTGTTGGTAGACCGCAGAACTTTTAGTCATATTCAATCCGGATTGGAAACTGAAAAAAAAAAAAAAAAAAAAAAAAAATGGGGAAGGTCTGTTGCTTGTTTTGCAGCAACAGTTTCAATATTCGAGATTTTGTGGAGAAAGGGGAGAACCTCCTAATCTTCGTACTGTATAATGCATTGGCCAAAAAAATTAAATTATTCTGATTATTCGATTACTTTCCCTTTATTTAAGCCATTCCGAATATTATTCCTTAGAAAGCTAATCTGTGTTAAAACACAATCATTTTTGGAAGTTTACTATACTTCAGCAGTTACTGCAACTATGTTATTATAAGCATTCATACATATGCTCATAATATAAGCATAACGATCATAATAAACACGAATATGAACTGACCAAGCGGAATGAGAATGCAAATTATTAAGATCTTGATAGAAATTCAAACATGTTTAGTGTTTGGGTGGGCGGAAAAGAATGCCGAATGTACCGGAATTTTCTACTGCTTTCGCAATTCTTTGACCAACGAGGGGCACCTGTCTGTACTCTTCGTGCACACCAAAGGTTATGTTAATGCAGAGAAAGGGGGAAAAGCTATTTCCGGGAGTATGATTCACCATCTGACATTCCATATTAGGAAGAAAAGTTGTTTATTTAGCTTCGGCTTAGATACGGGGAAAAATAGCGTGTTCATTAAAAAAAAAAGCACTAAAAGCAAAAAATAAGCACTAAAAACAAAAGAAAAAGGGCTTTAAAGAATAAGTAAGCACCTATAAGGGCCTTTATATTTTATTTTCAAATATAAGGACTTATAAGGACCGCTACGAACCCTGTATTAACACACATTGACACACACACACAAAAAAAAATCTTTAAAATGCCACAATACTATTCTGTAATTACTTTTTGAATTAAAATGTCAAAAATTATCATAGAATTAAAGACTCACAGCCTCTGGAAAAAGCAGATTGGTAATTTCAAAAGCTTCAGCAACACGTTCTGAAATTTAAGTAAAATTCAAATGGAATTCAAAATTTTCAATCATACAAAGACATTTATAATACTTTTAAAATGCTCTACAATACAGCATTATTTTAATGAAAAAATCACATTTCAAGATATAAAAATTCTTATTACCACAGTAGGAAATTGGTGACAGTTCTTCTGCCATATATCCAAATAAATCGGATAAGTTTTGAACCATCATATTTTTAGACAGATGATATACCTATATAATAAAAATTTGAACTATTGCTTTAATTTTTAATTTGTACTGCTTGCATGAACATCACAATTTACTATTACAATGTAAATATCAAGTAATGAAATATTAATGCTAATATTAATAAAAAAAATTAAATTCTACTTACAATAACAAGGGAAGGTTTTATGCCAGGCTGTCTCACTAAAGTTTCTAGAGTTAAAGGCAAAAACTGTATATTGTCACCTGTAATAAAATATGTAATGCAGAAAATTCTCCATTGTTTAAATTTACAATATATATTAAAACTATTCTTAAACAATCTTCAGATAAGAATATACTTGTCTTGAAGTGAAATCTTTAACAGAAATGTATGTTCATTGCAATAATACAGTAAAATTCTATTTAAATCTTTTCTATTTAAATTTTTTCTCAGCTTATAATTGAGACATGTTAGAGCTATGTTAGACATGCAAAAGTGGTCTTTGAACAGGAAAGTAACAACATGCTATCAACTTAAAACATTGCAGCTTCCCTCACAGGAAAATAAAGAATTTCTCTATAAAAACTGAAGATGATCAGCAAACATTTTCAAAGATTTGAAGCACTCTCTATTTAAGTTAAAATAACTTGCGGAACAATGATTATTTTGGAGGTCAAACAACAAAAATTGTTTTGCACTTTAGCAGCTGAGGAAGGTGGTTTGATAGTTAAACCATCGAAACTACTACTGGAAAATTTGCAAATATAATGCTAATTTTTGTTGTTTGACTTCTAAAATAACTCTCTGTTTAGTTTGGAAAAATATGAAATTTGTGTCTAACATGCTCAGAAGCAAAAATAGACACTCACTATGATTAAGATAAAATAACATGCCGAATAAGTATTACTTTATAAATCAAACAACAAAAACACAGCTGAGGATGATGGTTCAGTTGTAAGAATTATGTTAATTTTATTAACAGTTAAATTTTAAGTTAAAGTTCCTTTCCTGTAAAATTCTTAACTTCAACTTACTACTTCCGGCCAGAACGTAGTTTGGAATTTGCTGAATATTTAATGAGAAGGAGTGGTATTTAAACCACGAAGTCACTTAGAGACAGAGAGAAAAACAGAGTTTCTGAACTACGCGCGTCTGCCTTTTTGGCCGCTCTCTCTCTCAAAGCTGTTTTTACGCTCGGCTGCACTCAGGCCCTTGCTAAGCTTCGTAGTAAAATAGGTTAAGGGGCCAACTCTCATTGAACCTTGATAGCTTTGGCTATACTTAGTTAGTTAATCTTAGTTTTAGTTTAATTCTTAGTCTTTTAAGTTCAAGTCCAAAGTGCGGACTTTGCCTGTACAATCCCAGGCGGAGTTTTGTTAAATCTTATCGAATTAATAAAGGGTTATTTACCCTTCTCTCTTGTTGTTTCCTGTCTTCGAACTCTAGCGATTATTCGCTTATCAGTTCCTAGGTTCCTCACTTCCAACATTAGAATTTCAAGTGAGGGACCTTACACAGTAAAACCACTGAAACTAGTCCTGTGGAAGTTTGCAAATATAACGCTGATTTTTGTTGTTTGACTTCTAAATTGATACTCTAACTATGATTAACTGCTTTTTAATGCAAAGTGTTCAAAGGCCGTCTGCCACAGGAAGATATTTTTACAAAGAATTTTCTGCTAGAAACTACTTCATATTCATAACATACATTCAAAAAATTTAAAAAAATCTCAAACAATCAGCCTGGTTACCAGGAAATTGAATGTAGAATAAGCTATCGGAGTTCAGATGTCTTATATATACATATTTACATCTTAAAATAAATACATTATTTAACATCTTAAAAGAAATGCAAGGAGATAATATTTGGAGGCAACAATTTGAAAAGTGATAAGCCATTTATAGTGAATCCACCAAAATTCTATTTTTAGACTAATAGCCTCTTTTGAGCTAAGAAATGAAAAGCACTAAGTATGCAAAAGTCTTGTTTAATGCTATGTATTTCTAAATGAAGTTATGAAATACAGGTTATTTTGACTATTTAGGCAGTTATATATGTATATAAAACGAAGCCTAATTATTTGCAAGAATCATCTGAAAATTCTCAGTAAACAGTGTAACAATCTACTTAATAAACTGATTTTAATTTCTTCATAGTTATTCTTTCTGCAGGACACAAATCATATTGCATCTCTTACTAATACAGTATTTTGGAAATAAATGGTTTGCAAAACATGATGACATTCTAATTCCACTTTTCATTTGTTGCTATTAAGACACAAAGAACGAGAATGTTAAGATGATTCTTGCAAACAGTTAGGCTTCGTTTTATATGCACTCCACAAACCAGCACCAAAGTCATTAAGTGCCTAAATAGTCAAAATAACCTATATTTCATAACTTCATTTAGAAATACATAGCATTAAACAAGACTTTTGCATAGTCATTGCCTTTCATTTCTTAGCCCAAAAGAGGCTATAAGTCTCAAAATGGAATTTTCGGTCAGTTCACTATAAATGGCTTATTAGTTTTCAAATTGTTGCCTCCAAATATTATCGTCTTGCATTATTTTTAAGAAATTAAATAATGAAGAATCTGAATACATGTATGTATGTTCCTTGCATTGTGAAAAAACGATGGTACCTAGAGTCATCAAATTTTGAATAGCACAGTTCTCCACAGGAACTTCCTGCCAAAAAAAAAAGCTAAAATTTTGAATTTCAAATTTATTTTATTATTTTTCATTTCCTATTTTCTAAAATTTTAAAGAATTTTTTTACTAACAAATTAAATGATTTGAAAGAGAGCAGGGGCAACACTGTTAGAAATAAAACATTTTTATCTCCAGAATGTGATACTGCTGCCATTAAGAAAAATGTAAGATACTTATCTTTCAATTTTAATTAAAAAACAGCTCTATGAAAACAATATATTGCCATGGCTAGATATAAAATACTTTTATCTTCCCCGCATCAGCGTGTTGCCATTCAGTAAAGTCTAAGAGACATTGAAATTTAATCTGGAAGATTTCTGAACAATAAACTGATTTAAAAGCTATAAATACATTATTTAATATTGTTTTCTATTTTTAAATGTGATTGATTTAAATAAAGATGTATTGAAATTATGCGGTCTAATTAGAAATATTCACTATTTTTACGAAATGACACTAAATGGACTTATTGGTATCATTACATACTTTTTCTTTTTTATGGTAGCTATTTTAAGTGGCTCTCGGCACAAGCAGCTAGATTTTAAAGAAATAATATAGTGAATATAGAAATGTATGGCAACCTATGATTGATTGACCAAAATGGATAGCCTTCTGCTTATTCCAAGAAAAAATAAATTAGACTGATTGATTATTTCATGAAATATGATTATTTTTATGTGTGTAAAGATAAAGATGGAAAGCAGTGTATTTTTTATTTCCTTTTGTATACTTAAGTATACTTGCTACAAACCCTGTCATTTAAATGACAGGGTTTCTAACAATTTTCATTGTCTTCCTTTACTACAATAGTTCCTAACTTTGGTACTTACGTATTATCGCAACCAGGTTGGCGCGATTTGTAAGTTTGAGTAAAAAAGTATGAATAGAAAGAAAATGTACATTTATTAATTACAGATAATTTTAATACAGTTTTTTATATTATTTTGTTTTAAAATATAAAATAGCAATTAAACCCTTCCGGTTTTGAATTTGAATAAGTTGCAGAATTATTTTTTCGGCGGAAATCTTTTGGCTATTGCACTAATTGAAAACCATATTCGCCATAACCATGTACACGTCGACTTATTTTTACTTAAAAAAACATCCCAGAATTGCACAAAAATGGCATTGCACACACTCTTGACTTTATCCATGTACACTGCTATTTTCTCATAAATTACAAAAATTTGCACGAAAATGCAGAAAAATTTTGTGAATCTCCACATGCTCTTTTTATAAAACTACGTATAACACGTAGGGTTGTTGTAAGTAGGGTTGCCAAATTTCACAATTTATGCAAATTTTGGCCTGGTTGCGTTATTACGTAAGTACCTTAACTTTTTGTATTTGCATACTTTTTTACCATCTATAACCAAAAATTGTACCCCTCATATAATACAATTTTCAATGCGTTCTTTTAGGTAGGAATCTGCAACCAGTGAGCAATAATAAAACACAAGAAAACACATTTTCTCGGAGTTAAATAATGAAGGATGTTACTCCTCATAACATTCTATCAATTTCATTAATTTTGATTCAGAGCCCTTTTTGCAGATATTTGAGCTCTTTTCTGCTATAATCCATTTATCGTGTATCTGTAAAAGTCTTCATAGCTGAGAAAGTATTTGCACTCTCAGGTTCACTATGGCTGCTTTAAAACATTAATGTTTTTTTCTCTCTATCAATATAAATGCAACCCACCCCCCAAAAAAAGCTGCAGTGAAATTATTCTTATTATTCTTTTTAATCAGCTCTACAGAATGTAACAGCTTTAGTATTTATTATTACTATTATTACAATTAACTAACACTTTTTATTTTAGGAAATCAAGCATTAATTAATGAAGTCTATTAAATATTATAAAATCCTACTCTGTATTCTTGACCAAAATTAGAGTGGAGTTTAGGCAGACAACTCTTATATACTTAGATTTAACTGGATAATTCAAATTATATGAACCATTACACAAAATGACTACTTCTTTCATTTCATTATTTCATATAGCTTTCCCCCCTCCTAAAAAAGGATTTCCATGTATACTTTCTAAATGATACATTATATCATAGTAATATAATATATGAGACAACTGTGAAAACTCTATGTAGAGAACTCTGCAAAGCTACTGGGTGGGATCTGTACCTAGGCAGTCTTGGCCACGGGGGTATACAAATAACAAACCTAGTGGTTCTAATGGCCCTTGAAAGATCACTTATCACTCGGCCTGTGGGTCTGGCCCGTCCTACAGCTCAAGGCTCAAGTAGCCTGGGGTGGCGTCACGGGTTCTGCCTGCGGGTGGTGCCTCGGGTTTTCTGGCTGATGTCCTTGGGCGGCGGGCAGCCCATGTGACTGGTAGGTAGCAAACTGATGACCAGTGCCACCAAAGGGCAGAGGAATCAGCCATCTCCGATGTGTAAGGACAGGGGGTTGAACACCTGGGCATGGCTCAGAGATTGGGTTGGACACGTAGTATTGATAAGTCTAACAGAACATAGTCTAACAGAAAATCTCATCATTCATTCACTGGGAACAGAACCCTGTATAAATTAACCAATATACTTAATAACCTATCAGCTTAGTTTGTGAACTAAATATACTTACATAGAAATTTACAAGAACATAAATAATGTCTTCTTGTTATTCTGGGGTATAACCTCACATAATTAAAGAATGTGAAATGATTATTGACACAACAGAACTATGAAATGATCACTTATATCCTAAGTAAATTTAATGAAATAAAATCATTGGGAAAAATTTTATCAGAATTGTAATGTTAACTCACCACTCATCACTATAATAGGGACATTATAAATTTTATTTATTGCAGATGGTTGTTTCCACACAGGAGAAGCAGCTAAAGGATCATCAACTACATCAGCTGAAATCAAAAAAAAAAAAAAAAAAAAATGCAAATTAGCATATAATTCACCAATATATAAAACAATAAATAAAAATATAAATAATAACGGTACCAAAATGTTGTAATAAACTTATTAAGGTTAAAACACATTTAATGTGAATAATTGTTTTGCCATGAATATCTGGTGATAAAGTATACTTTTTAAAAAATTAATGAAATACAACTGCACAAAATAAATGAATACATCTGTAAAGACAATAAATAATAAATAAAAGAAACAGAGTTGTGCTGCTTTGCCAGAATGGCAACATCAGAATAAAAAGATGTTCTAAGATCTGACTAAAGTTATGTAAAGATCGTGAAATATAAATAAAGGGAACAGAGATATGCTTTGCCGGAATGGCAACATCAGAAGATGTTCTAAAGGTCCGATATAAAATTTGTACTAGTAGTTCTTATTAAGCTGGAGGAGTCATATGTTTGTCTTTCAAAAGTCTGAATAAAATTTATTAATATTATCAAAGATGGCATTTTATTGACAAGAACTGAATTTTCACTTCACTGAAATAAAGTGCGGAAAGATGAAACTTCATCTCAGTATGAAATGAATAGAACAAGAAAGTTTTATTACATCAAAACTTTTAATCATGAAACATCAACATTATTTCATCTGATTTTCACTAAAATTTCTGTATGTTTCTTGTAGCAAATTCACTTTTTATTTTTTCTTGCATATAATTTTTCCAGCCATTTCTTAATTATATATGATTTATCTAAAATATAATTTAAAATTTAATTCAAAGAAGCATAATTAACTTAACTTTTCAAAATTTTCGAGTTAAATAATTTTTAATACAAACTTACCATCACAGAATATAGGAAAATTATCATGCTTTTCACAAAATTCAACTCTTGCAGGATTGTTGGATGGTAAGGGATCAGGATGAATAACAGTTCCTTTGACTAAAAGAAATAATTTCTTAATTATCATTGATGATAATGTTACAAGCATATGAAAATTTTTAGAAAATGGTAAATACTGTAAAAAATGTAAAATTCATTCTTTCAACATAATTTAAACATATTAAGCACCTGTGTACTCATTCAACAACTGCAAAAAGTTAGTAGAAACAATCTGCGAAACAAATTTATTTAAACAGATGAAGAAACTAGCTTTTATCTTTAGTAAGTTGAATAAAAAAAAATCTATATAATCTACTTACAGCATGCAGTTAAATTTTTTAAATGGAGTTAAATACATAAATAAAAGAAATTTTGCACTGGTGCAGAATGATTTGCAAGATTTTGATGTTTTTAAATATAAGATTTTACATAATAACTTTTAAATGTGTGATATTAAATCAAAACTAAAACTATTCTGAGCACAAACAGAACTTTTAATAATAATTAAAACATATTAAAATGAACCAACCTGGAAATCGATTCCACCTACTAAAAAATAATTTTTAAATTCTGAAAAACGGAATTTACCCATTCCACTCTAAAAATTATAAATCTATGATTCTAATTAATTAAAAAGCTTAATCTATTGCTCAATTTTGTTTAAACCATACAAAACGTTTGCAACATTACTTCATCTAAATTCTATAGCATGGTAAATTGAAAACAATGCTATGCCATTAAAAAAACTAAAATCACTTACTTTCAAATGGAACACAAAACCGAACATCATGATGTTTAGGCCATCCACTATTCTCTACCAGATGTAACTAGGAATTAAAATATAATGACATAAAATACAATGCTTTATATTAGTTAAGTATAAGTTAATAAAGAAAAAATTTGTAAATTTTTGAAGTTGCTATGAAAACAACAATTCATTTCTATCAAAATAACAGCAGTTTCACTTAAATGTTAGAAAGACTTACAAAATAACACATCATTTAATGAAAGTTATTAAATGCAAAATAGTACATTTTTATGATCGTGATGCCAAAAAAAACTGCTGTGTTTAAATCTTCAAAAATAGTCAAATAGCAAAATAATGATTCACTGAGTTTTAAAAATTTACAGATAGCATGGGCATGTTGGTATCAATTAAAGTTTTGGCAAAGGGGTCAGAAAATGAAAGAAAGAGTTCCAGAAATGGATAAAAAATGAAAGAAAGAGTTCCAGAAATGGATAAATAGAACTTAAATAGATAAATAGAACCAAAAAGCCTGAAATTTCTAACTATGAAGTTACTCAAAAACAGAAGATACTAAAAGCAACAAAATATTGAATTAAAGAACAGCTGGACTTAATCTTTTACCAAAAAAAAAGGGGGGGAAGGCTGCAATACAAAACAACATGCAATACAAAATCAAGCAATGGCACACAGAATTTCTTTCCAATGGATTCCAGCACACTGTGGAATTATGGGCAATGAAAAAGCTGATACATTGGCTAAGAAAGGAGCTGTGATAATGAAATGCATAAGTCGACCACTTTCTTTTCATACTACTAAATTGTTTGTTAACCAGACTCTTAAGAAAATTCTTAAGTAGGATATGATTCAACATACCATGGATAAGTGATGGAGGATTCTAGAAGAAGAGACAACTTTCATTCCCAGTTTTTCAAGAAAGACAGCAGTAGCTCTATTTAGATGTCTGAGTGGGCATGACTGTCCAGGAGACCACCTCTACATATTTGGAGGGGTAGATTCCCCAAACTGTGTTTTGTGTGACTCTAATCAGCCTATGATTTTTTAACATTTAAATAATTGTATTGCACTTTCTCAATACGAGGACATTGTTAAGATGTACTGGAGAGCCTGTGAACTAATGGCTTGTGTACTAATGTTTGGCATTTGTAAAATAAAAATAAATAAACTTTGAAAATTAGCTTGTGAACCAGAATAATAAAAATTATTTTAATCAGGAAATTATTTACAAAAGTGGAGATATACGGTACACTGAGGATGCCCCTATCGTAATTGTTTTCAATGAAGCAGATATCACTAATGTAAGTTACACAAATTAGATTGTGAAATAACCTAATAACTCGACATTTTTTTATTTTAAATTAGTTAAATAAACATACAAAAAAGAAAGAGAAAGAGAGAACTTTATAGTCTTTCTCCCCCTCCATGATTTAAATTTTATTATGTGCGGAAAAAAAATATAAGCTTATACATTTCAAATCAGTCTTATTTTTTCTGTAAAGTAACATTACCTTAATTATTTAAGATAAACCACACAAAAGCACAGAACTAGGAACTTAAAAAAGAGAGAGAGTGACAAATTGAAGAAAACTGTGAAAATTATAATCTTATAATTCTTATTATTATTCTATTTCTTATATATTATTACTATTCTATTCCTATCTTATCTTATTATTTTATTTCCCCCCTCCTGCTTTTAAATTTATGAAAATTATTTATGAAACTTAGGACTGGGAAAAAATATGCAAAGCTTTACATATCTTAAATATTATAAAAAGATTTGAAAGTCATCCTTAAAGTGAAAAACCTAAGGCAAGAGTCCCATTTGCCCTTCCATAAAACAGGCCAACAGCTTTAAAGCAGATGATCTTAGTCGCTAATTCTGATCAAAATTTCATTTTTTATGAAAATTTAAAGAGCTACTGAATACATTGAGACTTTTAAACATTGTTTAAAAAATGGCAAAAAAATTGCCTGAATTTCAAAATAATCTTCTATTCCACCTCCCTCCAAAAACAAAATCAAGAAACTATACTTTGGTATCAATTTTTCAATACAGTAGAAAGTAACAAAATCATATACATTTAAATTTCATTAAAACTCCATTAATCAATACTTTTAAGCAGTGATTTTCTTCATAACTGTTGAAAATTCTATCTTTTGAGAAATAAGTTTGAATAATTATTGTTAGAAAATATTGTAGTAACACATTTATCCTTTCAACCATGATACATTCATCACTTTACTGGACAATTTATTGCCAGTAATGGATGAGAGTGATGTAACAACATACACATAACATCTATGACTTGATTTGATACAACTCTGATTGATTCTTGATAAGGTATATTTCATTTTTATGAACAATGATATAAATTAACTGTTATTGCTGCATTTTTTTATTTATAATTTGGAAAAAAATGATTAAAATTTGGCACCTGCCTTCTACAGAACAGTGGGCTGAGAATTATGTTCCAAAGTTATGAAATCCTATCATTAAAAAAGTGTGCATTAATAAATGTGTCAAAAAATTGTGTATTAATGTATAATATGGTCAAACTGGAAATTGCCAGCAAAACAATAACAGAGTGAAACAATTACTTGTAGAAAATCTGTACCCACAACTTCCTAAACAGAGCTTCTGGTTGAATCGGAGAGCCTAACAAAATAATAAAAAGAAAAGAATTCCGCAGAAATGATTTGCACAACTTTGGCATGATATCTGCCAAAATTTCTTTGTTTGATGCTAAACAATTGTCATGGTCCTTCGATAATATATGAGTACCAAAAAATACAGTCAGTAAATTTGCTTACAGCAACTCTTTAATATTTAAAAAATACTTTCTGCTTTTGCAATTATTAAAAGAAGAAATTACAGCTGAAAAAAAAAAAAAAAAATAGAATTCCAAAATCTCTCTTTACACATCAACTTAATTTACTGTAAATTTGCATTTTTTACAAGGAACACATATTTAGAATACAAACATTAAATTATGTTTCAGTAAGTTATCAAAAACAATACCTGCTATTCCTTTTTTCAAACTGAAAGTTAATAACACAAATAAAAAATACTATTTTTATACTCAATATTTTTAAAATGAAATAAAATTTAACTTCAATTTTTAAGGTTTGAATTTGTGTAAGTAATAATAAGACCACATTTTTTTAAACCATACAGAAAAGAAAACCAAATTGTTATGTAAAAAAATTAATTAAAAAATGAACAAATCACTTAGAATGTTTACATCTTCAAAAGGTGAGAAGCCAGAAAGACCTTTCTGTGTTATCAAGTACCAACTTCCTCTGTAACTCAGGTTCTGAATCAGAGCACTACCCAAATCATGTAGTAATAATCTGGCTATACGAGACAGTCTGAAAAATAAGAGTAATGCTTAGATTTGTTAAAAATAATCACCTTTCTCTATCAAACTTTGTACATCACCAGAAATTCTATGTAACACCTTCATGTACAGAAAGGAATTATTTTCAAAGAGAAAATTGTTTTCTGAAATGCTAACTTTTAAAAAATTTTATTGTGCTATTAGAATAGTAGAATGTACACTTCTATAAAATTCAGCAAAAGGATTAACAGGTTAACATGTACTCGATCAGAAATTATAATCTATTACAAACCCTTAGAAACAAAGAATAAAGTAAATCTACCATATTTATCTATCTTCAAGGTCTAGTTAATTTTATCAAAATATAACAGTTCAAAAGTATAAAATTATAAAATTACTAACATATTTATCTATCTTTAAGGTCTAGATAATTTTGCCAAAATATAATAGTTCAAAAGTATAAAATTATAAAACTGCATAGTACTACTAGATTTCATAGATGCTAACCTTGAAATATGCAGGTTCCTGCAATATATTTTTTAAACATTTTTTTAAAAAGGGAGTTTCTGGGCACTATGCATGATATCTTTACAAAAGAACTACAAATTCACTTTTTAAAGCATGATTACAGTTACTAAATCATTTATAATATGATTTCTGACGCAAAATATATTAATATTTAGTTATTAGAAGATAAATTTTAGTATGCATGCTAAAAAGTTGCTAAAAAACTGTGGCTCCGTGAAAACTTCAACATAAGCAAAATTTAGTTGCAATGAATTGTGTAAAAAGAGAAATATACAACATTTGAATATTTACAAGTAAAAGTTAACAAAAATAGCAAGCTATATGTTAAACTAATTAAGTATATTTAAAACATAGTAAAAGTACTAATCAATTGATCGAGGTAAAAATAAAAGTAAAATAAAAATTAAGAAGCGGTAAATGGTTGATTAGCCTAATTCGAAGTTCATTGTGGCACATCAGGGGAAATTTTTTCAATGAATTTCGAACTAAGCTAACTCCATCACGCGTTTCACCAAAACAGACAATTGAAACAAACAACTGACCACATAGGTCTTTTATCGTTTCTTCTATCTACTTTATTTTAAATTTTAATATTTAGTTACATATTCTAAATTTTATGTCCTTCAGTTAATTTTATTTTATCATATTTTTACCCTGAGAAAATCCTGAAGGAAGAGAAGCTTTTATTCTAAATTACAGAAAAGATAGATATTCTAAATTTAATGTTCTTCTGTTAATTTACAACTGAAAATTGGTTAATTTATTTATTAGAATAATTAATATTTGTGTTAAGGGATATTGCTTATTTCATTGTAAATTTTTTTATATATAATACATTTGTATTGAAATTTCTGATTTTTCTTTTGTTGTTGTTGTTTGATTTTTTGATAAAGTTGTTGTGCCGAGTAAAATTCTGTGCAGTTTTTAAATTTAAAGTTTGGTGTTTCCTTTAGGCATTTTTCTGGTATATTTAAAAGCCAGACGAAGCCTGGCAGTGTAGTGACTAGTATATAAATAAAGTAGATAACAAAATTAAATGCAAGTTTTAATCGACAGAGATTGGTTGAATCTCCACGAAAAATTCCATATATGTCCATAGTAGATTAAAACAGTTCAGGTCAAATCAAATTTAACCAGAAATTTATGCTCAAAATTACAAGGAAGTATGGAATTTGCACAATAAAGTTTCATTTTTACTGCAGGAAAACATTTTCCTAAATAGTTTTTCTGAATAAAAGCTGAAAAGTAAAAGCCAGAAGTTTCAGTTAACCAAAACACCAAGAGATGTAATATAAAATTCAGTCTCCTGGCAGCTATGACATTTTATGCATTTACAATGCATAAAATAGATAGGGGAGTAGGTATGCCTATGATATGCTGAAGTCTTAAAAATTAAAGTTTAATATGCAGTAAACATCAGAAGAAGACAGTTACAAATGCAAATTAATGCTGATATTGTTAGAAACAGGAAACAAACAAAAATGAAAAATGTTTCCTTTTGCTAACACTGGAGCAAACATAATTATTACACATTACACAAGAATACATACAATGCATAAGTTTGAACAGTGTCTCAGCAACATGCCACAATTCATGGCACAATACATTATTAGGTGCCTAGAATGACAACAAATACAGAACACTGCAGAAGAATCTGTTTGAGTAACTGGAAGACTGTAGAATAGATTTACTGAAATGATGACAGTGAAATGAAGGCCAGAGTAAGGCTATTTACATATAATTATTACAAATGATGTCCATTATCTATTGCTAATTGCATAAAAATGAAAAACACAATGTCTCTCAGATCAACACAGAACTTCTGTAGGGCACAAAATGAAAGATGACAAATCAAGCATTCTAAAATCCTGATCTTTATGTACTTAGGCCACTATTGTACACTCTTTTTTTTTATAAAAGACTACTGCAATGTTGCACACACTAAGCTGTAGAAAATTGCTATAGGAGAAATGAAGAATGGAAACAAGTTCTTATAAGACTGTATGCATTCTAATCAGGAAGGAAAATGAAAAATTACCTGTTTTCACGTAAGGAAAGAAAAAAATTATGAACTGTGATCTGAATCTAGGATAAACATATAGACACACATCATCTGGAATGAAAGTTTAACAATTTAAAAGTATGCAGAATGAGATATTCTGATCTACTGTCATTATATAAATTGTAACCATTAGTGATTTTTGTACCTTCTTTTTATGGATAAGAGTAGTCATTTCATAGAGTCATTATTTAAAGAAAAGGGAGCCAAGTGGACAGCATGTTCACAAATCTGATTTAGCATGCTTGGTACATTTTCAGGTAATGTACCATAGTAGGCTGTTACATAGGCCAGTTCATTACGAGGTTGAAATTGTGTCCATTGAAGGGTGAAGAAAAATCTCCCGAAACCTCACTGGTACTCTCATCAATTCTACGTGAAAAAAAAAAAAAATGCAATAATCTTACAGCTTCAGAAATAACACACAACCTATTACAAATCTATTAACATTTTCAAATAATCAAATTTATTCTGAATTTACGCATATGTGTAAGTATACTTCCAATTTTCACCATGTATATGATGTTATAATCTTCTAATAAAATTCTGTAATGCACATTTTGTTTTGAACATCAGCATATTACACTCAATATTTCATGCTCATTCATAGCTGTCATACATGATTTCCCTTGCCACTCTCCAAATTTTTTCAGTAGTCTAGTCTAACATCTGAATAACATCAAATTAAAACATCACTTTTGTTTTAATTTTATTCAGTTCAAAGGAAGATTTTCAAAAGAGAAAAAGTTATAAAATTAATTTTTATGTAAATGTGGCATTCCGACAGATACTTCAACTTCTATTCATGAGATGGCGCCACGTGTAAAATCCAGTTCTTAATCGGAGCAGCAAAGCAACATCTTTACTCACTCAGACTTCTCGTCACACAACGGTACGCGAAGGTAGCATGAACTGTGTTCCGAGCTCTGTGTTGATCTCTTCAATGTAATTTAAATTGTAATTTAGTACTTAATATATTCTTTTGTTATAGAAGATTGTCTATTCTTATTTTCTTTAATTATATCATGCATTAAGCACACACGACCACCAAAAGTGGTGACCTTTTGACTGAGCACGCTACTGACAATGGATTTTCAACGACCCTAAGCCACGTGCATCCAAGGCATTCTGAAGAACTGACTAAAAATAACAACGAATATGGACATTAAACGTATGCTACAACGTACCCCTTCAATTATTTCTAGATGTAATCATATATATTGCTTGTGTTTTTTCAAAGTCGTGCATATCATCGCAAGGAGCTTCAGCAAATCATCAATGTGATCTGTTCCGTTCCGCTGACTTCGCCGTCGTGCAATAATTCTTTGATCATTCAACTTTTGTGACAAATGTGCTACAACAGTGATTTTCGCTGAATGTGCTACATCAGTAACTTTTGTGCAACGTGCTACGGCAAAATTCTTTTTTCAGTGTTCGAAAGTAGTGAATTGTTTTCCCATGTGCTACAGGAGTGATTTCCTTTTCCCTTCGAAAGTGCCTTAGCAGTGTGAAGTGGTGATTTTGTGTGTGCGCAATACAAAATGAACGCATCATTTTTTTTCACAAATAAGGGTTTCTTTTCAAATGCATTTCGGTAAAATATTATTTGTGTGTGTAATTGCTGACCCTGTATTATTTGTGTGTGTATCGTTACGTAAATTTTTTCTGCATGGTTAAAATATTTATTGTTATCATGGTAAAATATCAATAGTGTATCCTCATGCTACAATATTTGTGCTAATAAGTGTTTATTAATTAAAGTGAAAATTATCTATCAGTATGCCCGACGATATTCCACCAAAGCCACAAATCACACACGTTGCGGTGAAGCCACCGCCTTTCTGGAAAAATAATCCTTCATTGTGGTTTGCTCAGATCGAAGCACAATTTTCTATCGCTCGCATTAGTGAGGATTCTACAAAATTCAACCATGTAGTTGCAGCAATTGAGTCTGATATTCTGAATTCAGTGCATGACTTAATTCTCAAACCACCTGATTGTGATAAATACTCCAAACTGAAACAGCGGCTCATTGAAATCTATTCAGAAAGTGAATCTTCAAAAATACGTACTTTACTACAAGGACTTGAACTTGGAGATCAGCAACCTTCATACTTGCTGTCACGAATGCGTGATCTGGCAGGAAGCCATTTTAGTGACGACTTGTTGAAGTCACTATGGCTTTCGCGTCTCCCTAATAACATACAAATAATTCTTGCTGCTTCCAATGAAGATCTAACCCGTTTAGCAGCAATGGCTGACAAAATTAATGAACTTGTTACTCCAGCTTATGTCAGTGCTGCTAATGCTGCACCTTCCAGTTCATCCCTCGAACAACAAGTGGCTGAATTGACCAAAAAAGTATCTGAACTCTCTACAAGTCTTCATGCTTCACGGAGATACAATCGATCAAATCAGGGCCCACGTAATAAATTTCGTGCCCGAAGCAGGAGTCAATCTCATCATAATACTTGAACGCAGTACAAAGAACCCACAAAGGGCATATGTTTTTATCATATGAATTTCGGCTCTCAAGCTCGCAAGTGTGCCCCTCCATGCACTTTTGTACAAGCGAGAAACTAAATGGGCGGTCTTCTGCTGGCCAACAGAATGTCCGCCACATCGACAGAATAGTACTGGCTGATCGTTCAACTCAGTTATGTTTTCTAGTAGATACTGGAGCTGACATATCAGTGCTCCCGAGAACTAAAACAAATGCTCACCAACTTAATAAACTTGTACTGTATGCAGCCAATGGTACCCAAATTGCAACCTACGGCACCAAACTATTGACACTTGATTTAAACTTGCGCCGGACTTTCAACTGGCCTTTTATTATTGCGGATGTAACTCAAGCAATTATTGGTGTCAACTTCTTGACACATTTCCACCTTCTAGTGGATGTCAAGAATAATTGCTTAATTGATGCTACAACTCAGCTGACATCACAGGGCCAAGCTTCTCACATATCAAACGTACCTACCAACATAAGTGTTTTATCAGGCAGCACACGGTTTCATCGGTTATTAGCAGAATTCCCTGACATTTTAAACCCATCCAAATCAGGGCAGCATACTCATCAGCCAGAAGTCTATCATCACATTGAAACACATGGCCCACCTGTATTTTCCAAGCCTCGTCATCTTTCTCCAGAGATGCTAAAAGCTGCTCGCAAAGAATTTGAATTCATGCTAGCACAGGGAACCATTCGCCCATCTAAAAGTCCATGGGCCAGTCCACTTCACATGGTTAAAAAGTCTAATGGTGACTGGCGGCCTTGTGGAGATTATCGTCGACTTAATGCCATCACAGTCCCTGACAGATATCCAGTCCCACATATCCAAGACTGTACCCATCTTTTTCATGGAACAAACATATTTTCTACCCTCGATCTTGCCAGAGCATATCATCAGATCCCAGTGCATGCTGAAGATGTGCCCAAGACCGCAGTGACTACACCATTTGGTCTCTTTGAGTACTTATATATGCCATTTGGCCTTCGCAATGCTGGCCAAACATTTCAGCGTTTCATACACCAAGTACTGTCTGGTCTCGATTTCTGCACCCCATACTTTGATGATATCCTGGTTGCATCTACAGATGCGGAAGAACATTTTAAACATCTGCATCAGATTTTCACTCGCCTTAAAGATCATGGATTAAAACTAAATCCATCCAAATGTGTACTTGGTCAACCCTCAGTTTCCTTTCTTGGATGTCTTATTACTCAGAATGGAGTCAAACCTTTACCGGAAAGAGTCAAAGCAATTAACGACCTACCCCAGCCCAAAACCATCTCTGAACTGAAGCGTTTTCAAACAATGTTAAATTTCTACCGACGCTTTCTGCCAAATGCCGCAAAAACACAAACCTGCCTACATGAGTTTCTGAAGAATAGCAAAAAAAAATGATCAACGAGCTGTCCCTTGGACTGAATCTGCATCTGCAGCATTCGTGCAATGCAAACACGATCTGACAAATGCAGCCACACTTTCTTATCACTCACCTAGTGATCAGCTCTCTATAATGGTAGATGCATCTGACACGGCCATAGGAGCAGTGCTTCAAGCCCATACCACTAAAGGACTTTCCCCAATGGCATTCTTTTCCAGAAAACTCACTACTGCAGAAAGGAAATACAGCACATATGACAGAGAGCTACTTGCTGTGTACTGTGCTGTTAAATACTTCCGGCACAACTTGGAAGGACATGATTTCATCATTTTCACCGATCGTCGACCATTAACCTTCGCTTTTAGGAAAAACTCTGACTCATGTTCTCCTCGTCAGCTTCGACATCTGGATTTCATCGCCCAGTTTAGTACAGATATCAGATATGTCTCTGGTACTGATAATTGTGTCGCTGATGCCTTGTCTCGGGTAAACAATATCAACCTCACTACCCCAGATTTCTCTGAAATTGCAAAAGCTCAATTGCATGATGAGGAACTCAAGAACCTAATCTCAAATCCACAAACCTCCCTTCAGTTACAACCGCTGCACATTGCTCCAACGCTTAAAATTTACTGTGACATAGAGAACAATAGAATACGTCCTTATATTCCAGTCAATTTTAGACGTGAAGTGTTTAATGCCTTGCACAATTTGGCACATCCTGGAATCCGTGCCACCAAAAAGCTGATCGCAGACAGATTTGTCTGGCCAGCTTTGAATCAAGACATCACAGAATGGACTCGTTCATGTATTAGATGTCAACGGTGTAAAGTATCCCGTCACACTTACAGCCCCATTCAACAATTTAACCTTCCAGCAAGACGCTTTGATCATGTGCACTTAGACTTGGTTGGCCCATTGCCTCCTTCAAATGGTTACACTTACCTCCTCACTTGTATTGATCGGTACACAAGATGGCCTGAAGCCATTCCTATTGAAAATATATCCGCTGAAACTGTAGCTCGAGCATTCATCTCCCAGTGGCTTTCAAGATTTGGCATGCCTACCACCATCACTACTGACCAAGGTCGACAATTTCAATGTCACTTGTTCGCATCCCTCACCTCTCTTCTTGGCATTCGCCATATTCGCACAACACCATACCATCCATCTGGAAATGGGATGGTGGAACGCTTTCACTGATCTCTCAAACAAGGTCTGAAGTGCCACAGTAGCACACACTGGACAGAAGCCTTACCCCTAGTCTTGCTTGGTTTTCGCGCAGCATTCAAAGAAGACATTGGTAGCACATGTGCTGAAATGTTATATGGTGCAACCCTCCGTCTGCCAGGTGAATTCTTTCACCCAGAATCTACTCCAGTTATCGACCCTCCAACATTCCTTCAACGTTTACGTGAGACCATGAGCAATATCTCGCCAACCCCAGCATCTTCGCATAACCAGCCAAGCTATTTTGTACATCCTGCGCTTGAGACATCTTCGCACGTATTCGTGCGCAACGATGCAATTAAGCCAACTTTAACACCTTCATATGATGGTCCATTCAAAGTTGTCAAACGAACACCGAAACATTTCACCATCATCTGCAATGGCAAACAATCAGTGATTGGAATCGATCGTCTCAAACCAGCATTTCTAATGCAAGATCCAACAACTTCCTCATCAACATCACTCCCGGAAGAAAGCTTACATCCCGTTAAAGAGCAACCTAAAACTACCAGATCTGGAAGAAAGGTTAAATTTAACCCAAAGTACTTATAACGTACCGATGGTACTTGGGGGGGAGTACTGTGGCGTTCCGATATATTCTTTTGTTACAGGAGATTGTCTATTCTTATTTTCTTTAATTATATCATGCATTAAGCACACACGACCACCAAATAAACATCAATATTTATACTTATATAAGAGGGCTTCTTAAACTTTTTTCAGTAGCAACACCTTTATATCACTAAAATTTTTTCGTGACCCCAGGACCCCATAATATTTACGAAAATTTTGTGGGACCCCATACACATTGCACAAATCCTACACACGTGCGAGTGAAACTGTCAATTTTTCCACTTGTACTGTAATATACTATTGCAGTTTTAGGTCATCAACTTTAACTTCTAATTTTAAGTCATAGAACAATGTGAAAATTTTAAATACAAAATGACAGCATCACATGCAAAACAAGTAAAATGAACATAATAATGATACAGTCAAAAGTCGTTAATTCGGACACCCATAATCCGGACCTCAAAGCTACAAACTTTCTGCGCATGCATCGCATTGACCTTTACGGCTGCGAATATGCGTGTGCGCATGCGCAAAATACGTTTACGCATGCACGTTTAACGTATAACGAAGGGTATAAGCTAAGAGAAAATCAAAGCATCACAGACTTTCTTTGGCTAAAATTATTTAATTCAGTTAATGTTGCAGATTGCGTTGTTCCTTAATCTTCGAATTGGATCCCCGGGTTATTATTTTTTGCTGACTGTTAGAGAAAATTTTGCAGACTGTTAGAAAGCTTGAACTTTCAATTATGTCAAATAGAATTTCCGATATACATTTACTAATATGTAAAGGATCTACAAAGCGAAAAAATGTTTCGAAGTCCATTAAACAAAAGTGGAATTGCTGAAAAAAAAAATTACCTAACCATTCCGAAATCTGTTTATCAATTTCACGCTGTTCTGCAGCGGGGGGGGGGGGGGGCAATGAATTGGAAATTGATCTGTCAGCACTATCCTTATCTTCAGGGCAGATGCTTTTGCGCGCAATGAATTGGAACTTGATCTGTCAGCACTATCCTAATCTTCAGGGCAGATGTTTTCATTTTATTTGGCTTATAATTCCTTACTAAATGTAGTATTTCATCTTGATGTATTCCATCTTTGATATGATTTAAATCAAATTCCTTGTCATCACAGAGGTTATTGAAAAAGAAAAAATTTCGATTGACAAATTAGTCGGTATTCTCTAAACAGCAATTATAGGACTTGAACAGCGAAACTTTGTAACTGAACAAGAAATAAGAAATTAAGTCTGTTTATAGAATTAAAGAGAAAGTATTATCACACAAAACGAAACAACTTACATTGAAAGAAATGTTTAATAAAGTAAAGAAATAAATATTAAGCCTTTTTTTTTTTTTTTTTTTTTTTTTTTTTTTTTTGTAAATTTTGATACCTTTTAGATCATAATTGTTCTTTATTTCATAAATTACGGTTTTACATTTTTAATTTTACAATTTTTGCATGCCATCTTACCAGATTTAAACTGATGATCTATAATCCGGAAAAATCGATAATCCAGAATCGCCGAAGTCCCGACGAGTCCAGATTAATGACTTTTGACTGTATTATAAAAATGATATTATAAAAAGAATGCATCGTAACGTTTCCATTTTTTTCTTTGTCCGAATTGTCTCATCTTTATCTATTTTCAGATATATTGTGTAAAATTATTTGGTAGTTGTAAAATTATTGTAATACGTTAAAGAAATATCAAAACTGCTAAAATTTTTGGTGACTCCCTGCTGCAGGTCCCATAGTCGCGACCTACAGTTTCAGAAACTCTGATATATGATAATACCTACAGAACCAAATATTATTAATTTAGTAAATATAACTGTATAAAACTACTAACACACAGAGACACCATATTCAATTCAAGTTACAAAGTTTAAAAATTCAGAATAAATCTAAATAAATTCAAAATGCACTTTGCCAGTATTTTAGCATCATTCCTCACATAATCCACCATATTATTTAATTACAAATGAAACAAAAATATGCAGTGCAGTCATGAAAAAGTTAAATATTAAAACATTTAGAATAAATAAAATAAACACATGTTTTCTTTTCCTCACATTCTTCTAAACTTTAAAGTAAACATTTATACGTAAATGGCAAAATATAAATGCACAACAGTTACAAAAAGTTTAAAAATGTGATACTTAACATAAAAACTGCTGACTTAAACAAAATGGTTTAGCATGTATATCTAACACAAAACTAAAAACTGGGAAAATGCTTACCTTCGAGATGGCTCATCAAATGTCAATAGGATTACAATGTCTCCAGGCCTCAAAGTCAGCAACATTGTTTCTAAGGGTGTAGATTCTTAAAGACAAAAAAAAAAAAAAAAAAAAAAAAAAAGGATTTCAATTAATAGTCAAGAATAAATTCAATAAAAACTCAACATTTCATGCTAATATAAATGCTCATAAAGTTTCTAAATGTGTATAAAAGCAATAGGTTAGTCTACTGTATAATCAAACAAAAAAATTATTTCAGGACTAAATATAATACTTATGCAATTTACTGTATGTCAATCCTGCATTAAGCAAAGACATATACACGAGACAAATAAGCATTCAGTTAGAATTCATTCATGTGACCCTATTAAATATTAAAAATTAGATACACTGAGAAATAACAGACCTTTTTCATATGTATCAAAGTGATTCACACGAATGACTGTTCTCGTCATGTTATCAATAACAACAGCATTTACCCCTCTACCACCATTATTGATATCTTTGGATAAAATGCTGAAATAAGAATATCACAATTGAAATACTGAAAAAATTAAGCATAAAGGATACATTTTAGAAATATATAAATATATACAAATATAAATGTTCAAATCATCTTATGTCAATAAATATAAATATGTTTTACATTAAAAAACAAAAGTATATTTGGTATTTACGTATTAACGCCACCGAAGCAGAAATTGCACTGAACAGAGCAATCCTGTTGTTTGCATGCAGTTGTCTTTTGGATTCCTTTTTGCTTTGTCGTTTGCTGATTTTTAAGCCATTTTTTAGTGCTATGAAAATGCGTCTTTGGGATTTGGCAAACACAGATGAAGATGCAATTTTATTTTTTCAGGTGTGAAATATTTTACCAAAAAAATGAAAAGGTACCAATTTGCATGATATGAAACTTTATTTTGGTAAATATATGTTTTGAAAATGTAATTTAAAACAGTGTGACCAGCAAACGGGACTTAGACAATTGGTTTGAAGGAAGCAGAACTCCATTTGGTTCAGATTCAAATACTGCTGATGTCGATTAAATTTTGTGAAAAGCAACTTGATTTATCGGATAAAACTGTTATAAATTGGAAAAATTACATGCATATGATTTGTCACAAAAATTTTAGGTGTAGATTGGCAGCACTTAAAAACCGTCAAATCTGCAGCTGTGGTGGCGTTAATACGTAAGTACCATATATTTATACATTAATATACTGGGTCTCTATAATTAAAGAACCCTATTTCAAAGCCATCTACAAAGTGAAACTAGTGACCAGAAAATTGTCAAATTTTGGGACGGACTTTATGAAGGGATGAAAATGCTTTTCAGCGGAAACAAAATTAGTTACAAACAGTGTCACCTAAGGGCATTTTACACTGAAAGCCTGAAGTAAAAATGTAAATCTTTGTCGACATTATGAAGCAACTGCTCCAAAACCTGGAAACATTAGCAGAGGATTTGTTTTCGATGTGTTTGCCCACAATGTCGATAAGTTTACGAGATCACGCTCTTCAGTAAAACTGTTTTACCCAAACAGTAATTCCGCAGTAGCTGCTCTACGGAATTTTCGGACTTTGCAGGGGATTCTAAGAGGTCCAATGAATGTTAAAAATTTTCAGAAAATGGTAACGAAATTTGAAGAAACAGGATCGTTTTCTGTTTGCCCTGGAAGAGGAAGAAACCCTGTTTCTGCAGAAGCAATACAGGAGGTTGTGCTTCAGGTCATAGAAGATCCATCTTCAAACTTTCAGGCTAGCACCAGTGTCTGGCGTATAGCAGAGGCACTGGGCAGACCATGTTCAACTGCCCATAAAATCTTGCAAAATATTCTCCTATATTATCCTTACAAACTTTCACTAGTTTCTCTGACTCATAAGAATCTTTTCCAAGGTACACTTTCAGAGTATATGTGTAACCATGGAGGTCTGCAAGTTTGTAAATTTTATTGCTTCCACATGATTTTGAAGCTCGACTCCAGTTCCTCTGGTGATGCTATTTGTAACTATTTCTTTTTCTCTGAAAGAAATTCTCATATCTTCATTCTTTTCTCAAGTCCGCGACAAAAATTTCACAATTTTCTGATCACTAGTTTTGTTTGTAAACTGCTTTGAAATAAGATTCTTTAATTATAGGTTCATGTGTATACACACATATGTTGGTAGAATGTGTGAAATATGGTTTCACATGGTAGAACATGTATATACAGTTTCACTATGATTATTTGAAAATACATGTGGTTTCTCTTTTCATAATTTTGTGTCCTGTAGAGGAACCATTTATCATTGTTTAAAGACAAAAAAGACATACCGAGCAGGTTACTACAGAATGCACAAATTCAGTTTTAAAATGGTATAACCATTAATTTTTTATATGTTTGAACAAAATATTCTCATTTGCTTTAGTGGAAATTTTTTAAGCAAGTGACACAGAACCCTACATCACATTTTTCATAAGAATACACTCATCACCTTCTTATCCCAATTCTCTAACAAACAGCACATCTCCATGGACCTTTGTTTTCAATGGGCAAGTGCCCGGCCAACGAAATGGTATCTGACACCCAAGCAGAGCTGAAGAAAACTTCTGAATTATTCATGAGTTGTTTTATAAGATTTTATTCTAAAATCTGTGAATATGTCTGCAGTTATCACTTTATATAAAATAAAGTAGTTTAAAATTGTTAAATTGAATGATTAGAAGAAGTTTTTTGTCCATTTTAAAGTTTTCCTTTGGAATGTAAAACTATCTGCAATTCGGTCACTTCAGTCAATGAATCCCATGTTTCTGTTATAGAATGATACAATTTCAGTGTTTCAGTATCTAATTTCAGACATAACATCCCACCATGGACAGCGCAGTGGCCGACCACCTGCACTTAACGACCGAGACCAGCGACGTCTGCGTAGAGTTGTGAATGTTCACAGACAAGCAACACTGCATCAAATAACTGCAGAAATCAATGTGGGATGTACGAGGGACGTGTCCCATAGGACAGTGCGGCGAAATTTGTCTTCCTTGGGCTATGCCAGCAGAAGACAGACTCGAGTGCCTTTACTGACAGCACGACATCGCCTGCAGCGACTCTCGTGAGCATATTGGTTGGTCCCTAAACGAATGGAAAACCGTGGCTTGGTCAGATGAGTCACGATTTCAGTTGGTAAGAGCTGATGGTAGAGTTCGAGTGTGGCGGCAGACCCCACGAAGCCATGGACCCAAGTCGTCAACAAGGCACTGTTCAAGCTGGTGGTGGTTCCATAATGGTCTGGGCGATTTTAAATGGCATGTACTCGGTCCTCTGGTGCAACTGAACCGATCATTGGCTGGAAATGAATACCTTCAGCTACTTTGAGATCACTTACAGCCATTTATGACTTCACGTACTGAAACAGCGATGGGATTTTTATGGATGACAATGCGGCATGTCACCGGGCCACAATTGTTCGCGATTGGTTAGAAGAACATTCTGGACAATTCCAGCGAATGATCTGGTCACCTAGATCGCCCGACATGAATCCCACCGAACATTTATGGGACATCATCGAGAGGTCAGTTCATGCCCAAAACCCTGCACCGTCAACACTTTCACAATTATGGATGTCTATAAAGGCAGCATGGCTCAATTTTCCTGTAGGGGACTTCCAACGACTTGTTGAGTCCATGCCACATCGAGTTGCTGCACTTCGCTGGGCAAAAGGAGGATCGACAAAATATTAGGAGGTATCCCATGACTTTTGTCACTTCAGTGTAATTAGGATCACTTCTATCTGGTAGTGACATGTTATCTTCAAAGTGCAGGAAACTAAGAATCTGTAGGAATTTATCTCTGTACATACTTTTTTAGAAAAAAGGTATTTCATCTGACATCCAGAAATATTTTATCTTCTCTTTTTGAATACGCCTCATCAGCAATGTCAGTGAAAAAAACTTCAGCAATTCATTTTCATTAACATTCTTCCATGTAATTATATGCTTTTTTGTTTCTAATTCACTGCTAAAACTTGAATTTAGCTCTAGTATTTTTTCGCTTAATAATTTGTTTCCTTGACAATTTTTTCAATAATATTTCATTGCAAAACACTTTTGAAAAATTTTATTTCCTTCACAGCTTGAGAATCATGGCCCTTTATTTTATATTTTATACCAGTAAAATTCTAAATGTTTACCTTGTCATTAACATTCAAGTCATTCAAATATTTCACCAAGAGAAATTTCATCTATGAAACCAGTTTCTTCATCGTTGTAATTTACCGAATCTGTCACTAAATATAGAATTCTTTCAATATTCAAATGCTCACTTTCAGATCCATTTTTTATACCCAGCTGTGTAGTTTTCAAGCTCTTGAAGAAGCTTTTGTATTTCTTTTTCAGGTCTGGCTTCTTTTAATTTTTGGCATACTACTATAAAACAAAGCAAAATAATTTCAAGGAAACTTATAAAAATATGCAATATCTCAAAGCAATGCAAAGCTCTGTTTACAACTTATGAATGCAGTTATCCTGAATTCTGCAGTTGTAAGAATGAAAAGGGAAAACCTTAATATAAAGACAATGGATAGTGAGATAAGTGGTTAAGATTATAGAGACTACAGACTATAGATTATTAATGATAATAATAAGCCTACGCATTAGAAACACTATATGACTTATCTCAAGTTTAATACAACATACAAATTTCTCCAACATTTCATAGTTCTCTAACATAACATAAACAATATATCTCATTTTCAGGAAACATAATATTATTTATTATTATTATTATTTTCCACAAAAACATTTAAAAAAAAGTGAACTATTTACATACTATTTTCCATCAACACAAAGCCTTGGTTCATCTCTATGATCTTTACCAGTATATATGTGAACTGCAAATGTTCCAGAACTACATGCAGTAGGCAGCCCGCAGTTGGGTACAATTTCTCCAATATGTATCATATGAAGAGTAGAAACTGTTCTAAATATAAACAGAAACCATCAATTAAATATCTAAAAAATCGTATATAAAACAATACGAATACTTTTAGCCAGGGCTGTAACCAGAGATCTTTAACGGCAACTGGGTCGACAGCTGATAATACGGCTCCCTATTTATTGTTTCTCACAAAGTCATCCATTTTGTACCCTAATTATGGATGATAATTTACTTCAAACATTAAAGTAGTTTCATACATTTGAATCGAATAAAAAGATTTTCAATAAAGATCTCGTTGATGTGTGCTGTTATGTTATGTTATTTTTTTTTTTTTTAATTTCTCTTTTATTCTGTTAAGTCAAAAAGAATATGACAGCCTAAGATATTTAATGTCATACAAAGTATAATATGAAAGACATGCAATATAGTTAAGGTAAAATAGTTACTAGCAAATTATTTATAATTTTTACACTTGGAATACAAAAATCTTTTTTTCCTAACTATCAAAAAAAGTACTCATTGTAACCCCACAGCATAAAGAGCGCCACCTAGCGGCCACTGGAACAAACATCAACCAAAAAAAGACTATAGCCCTCGATCGATGGAGTCATGGACTAAGCATGCTGTTCCCTAAGATTTACTTTGTAACTTAAATGTGTAATTATAACACCCTTAATTGTAATGATTTATCTTAACTGTGTTTTGTTAATTAAAGCTAATTAAAAAGACCAGGTGAGTCTTTTGTTTATGTTAGTTTGGTTATAATGAAAATTGAATTAAGTATCGGTTTCATCTTCCCCAGAAGTTTATTTTGAAAATCACATGAAGTAGTGGTTTCATCTTCACCCGAAGATAACAGATAATGTTATGAAGAAGAAAGTTTCGACTTCAAGGTTAAATAGCTTTACTTCAGGGGTACCATGTTATATCTGAAATTCCTATATGTTAAATGTTAAATATGAAACTACTTGCCGTGAAAGGTAGTGATTGTATAGTGAAACGTGTACAGCATTTTTGCGTTGTGAAAAAAATGCATTCCGGGACCGCGCCGTGAGAGGATCGAAAACATAAAACATATACAAGATATAAAGGAAAAGTTCATATTAAATATATAAAGAAAACATACTGTAAGAGGTTCCAGATTAAATATCAGTTTATTCAATTACAACACAATAAGAAAAATCTTAACCTCATCTGAGAGTCTGTTCATTTAAATTCATAAAAAAACTTAAGGTTTGTCTGGTGATTTAAAAGAAAGGAAAGGGAAACAATTTAAGGCCTGAGAGTTAAATTTTAGATTTGATGTTGTTTTTTACTGCTAAGGACGTTTTTGAAAAGCTTGCCTAAAGTTCAAACACACCAAAAAAAAAAAAAATAAACTTATCTTAGGGGACATCTTGAAGTGGAGGACTCTTATCTTATCAAGCGTTGATGTCAGCCGGGCTCATCTTGACACTGGTTCTAAAAATGTAGACTCCACTTCACCACTGTAGAACAGAGACAGGAGCACTGCTGCCCAGGACGGCTATCCGCTTGGTCCTGAAAGTCCTATGTCAACACGCAGGTAACTCGTTCAAATTTCGCCTCTTTACCAGCACGCCGCAAGGAAGAGGGTTTTCAGCCTCAGGTCAGAAACGTTGTTTCTAGGCAATTACGGCTCGCCTGTTCTTACTCATCCCAAGAGCAAGCTTCACGAGTAACGTCCCAAGTAAGTTCCACCCGCCAGTCAGTAAGAGAGAGAATCCAACTCGAATTTCCTTCAAGCCAGTTTTCAAGAGCAAGGTCCACATGTCCAGCAAGCCCGAAAGTCAGCGAGTCCAAGAGTGAGTGCGTAAGAGAGTCAAAAAGTAAGAGAGTCTCGCCTCTTAACCAAACGCGGCCGGGGAGCATATTTGCCGCTCCCTGCCGGAAAACATCTCTCTTCGTAATTACATTTTGTCCAGCAAGCTCGTAAGTCCAGCAAGCCCGAAAATCAGCGAGTCACTCCGAGAGCGAGTCAAAAAGTGAATCCAACTCGAATTTTCCTTCGTCTCCTTCACAACCCGGGCTCCCACTATGGCTTCACTTATCGCCCCCTTAATTATGGCAAAATCTTCGTTTTCAACTCCAGAATGCGGAAATAAGGGTGATCGCGCATGCGCGCCTTTCTTCACTTAGCCAACAACCGGACCCTCAATCGCCAAACTTGAATGACTTACATTGAAAGACAAGTAGCAACCTTTGACCTTTTTGGTCACGTACTTTCCTCTCTTAAGGTCAACTAACAATGAAAATTCTTTCTCGAACATTCTAAAGGACAAAGCGCGCGAAATCATGACTTGGCGAAAATTGCCTCCCTTTCCCTGCTTCTTTCACAATGAATAAAAGTTTGTACAAGATTTGCAAATAAAAGAAAATAAATAATATTCATTTAAACTAAATAATATTTCCAGAAGCATCTGTTTTCCCCCAAAATTAAAGCCTTAAAATAAATAATTCATAATCAAATAAAAATTAAGATTTCCATAAATCATAAAATCATTCACCTAATTTTTATAACGCTATCAGATAATTTCTCTACATAACATTCCTTTCCCCTAAGGAATTAAATTTTGGTAAACCAAAATTTAGCAGACAGACACTTCTTGAAATACCATGACTCATACTGTGCAATAAGGCTAAAGGATAACATAATGTAACAATATTTCACACGACTCCTTGGTAACAGTGACGTTACTGACACATTAAATTTCAAGTCCAAAATGTGCAAGGAAAACAAGAAGATTAATCAAAGCAATTACTAATTAAAATACTCAAGGAAGATCATCAAAAACAATTAATCCAAAAACATCAATTAAATCACTTAATTAATTACCTAGAAATATTCAGAACACATACAAAAATAAAAATAAAAATAAGGCGTTAATCACAAACAAAATATGTCTAAGATCAATCAATAATGACAAAAAGAATTTCTCTCTCTCTTTTTTTTTTTTTTTTTTTTTTTCAGTTCATTACATCCCACTAGTGTTGCAGTCTCTGTGTGGCCACATTCCTGAACGTTTATTTATCTATTCATTCTTTTTCAGTCCATTAATGTAAACAATTTCACCTGAGGTCGAGCACATTCTACTATTGTGACAATTTCTGCTGAGCACAATCATGGAGTACATTAAATGAGTACGGAGTTGTCAATGCAAGCGAGGGAAAACCCTGTAGTTAGAAATCATTGTGTTAAGAACTCCCCCCTGCAGCCTTCAACGCGAGAAAATGAAAGCAACCAACCCCGGAATGTGAACTCAGCACCACAATACTCCTTAGTAGAGGAACTTGACCTTAAAAGAAACCAGATTTCACCCTCCTACGTCTCACCTTTGACCAAGGAAGAACAATCACTCTTTCAAAGTTGAAGACTTTATCTTTCAATTTTTCCCTTACGATAGATAAGCTACTGAATGTGTTCGGATACACACACCCGAAGAAAGAAATAATCTAATCCAATTGCTCACAACACAAAAAAAAAATATAAGATAATCAACGTGCCGCAGATACATAAAATACATTCCTGAGAAAAGAACACACTAATAATTCAAACAATTCCAATTAAAATAAGTCACATGAACGTATTCAAACAAAGAGTAAAGACCCCCCTAAGTACTACGAAATTGAATAACTTCCAGAAATGAATCCCAAACAATCACGTCTAAGAACAGAAGAGGCCTGATCAGGGCAAAGCATTAGAAAAGAAAAGAACGTTACAAGACAAGGAACCTCGGAACCAGCCGAAAATACCCCACACAAAAAAATCAGAAAGAAAGAAAACGTGATTGTCCAAAAATTCAATCCAACCAAAATCAATTCCGAGAATGAACATAACGAATACGCTGTGCAAATACCAATTAGAATTTTATCCAATACACACACAAAAAATAATAATAATAATACAACCTAATGCATATACAAAATAACGTTTGGCCAATATTTACAGATACTACCAAGATACACATATACACATCAAATGAAAATACAATTAAACTGTAAAAATCTCGTACATAAATCAAATGAGCAATGAGATCCATGATACTTAAAAAAAAAAAAAAATTTTAAACTGCAATACCTAAACAAATCACACATAATCATTACGCTAAACCATATCAAGTCAAAAATATTTCACTGTAATTCAAATCAAGCCAAAAAAAAATCAACCAGCAAAAGTGAAGTGTCGCTAAAAATTTCAAACCTCAAAGTAAACACTAGTGAGTAACAACACCAAACTTAAGTCCCCTTAGTAAGACAACACCAAAAAAAATTCAGTAATTCTAAAAAATCCATTAGGTCCACAAAAAAAAATTTCAACTAGTCAAAGAAATCAATCAAAGCTGGACTGAAGCACGTTACTAGAACACTAAATAAAATATCACAAATCAACAAAGTGTTCAAAACAACCCCCCAATTTTAGGCAAAAACTGAGATCTATTCTGCATCAGACTCTTCCAAAACGTTGTATAGTAACCTAAGTAGCAGCCTTCAGCAACACCTCCACCCAAACAAAAGAAACAAAGTAACTCTTTACCGTGTCCATGTAAGCTGAGAAAAGCGCTGTATTATGAATGACAGACCCAAACTTTACGTATCAAGCAAACCTCCAGACACGTTGAAAGAGAACATAAGATCTCTTATCTTGGAAAGAAAAGTGCGCTGACTGAAACGTTACCAGTCTGAACCAACACAATGAAAAAAGATACAACAATAGTTTTCTCAGATAACAAGTTCCTGTTTCTCCCGGTGTAAGAGGTCAAGTGCCACCATGAAGTGCAAGTATTTACAAGAAAACGAGCTTTCAGGACATTACAACTTCACGCAAGACCTAACTGCAAGCAACAAATGCAAAGTTCTCAAAAGTGCTAAACTAAAAAAAAGTACTTACTCATAACTCAAAAATCCCTAAAAATCACACAAATGAAATCCATAACTCAAATTCTACTATTTTCCTATAACCACAGAAATCTCAATTCTTCCACAGAAACTAAACATCAGAGAACTTACATTTTACGGACCTTGGCAGAAACCACCAGAAACAAAACAAAAACCTGATACAACTATTTTGATACTACCAATTCCAATACAAAACTTAAGCCAAAACAAGAATTAACCCCAAATTCAGCAACAAGTCCAACCAAGAAAGAAAATTCAATAACTCAAATCAAATCTATTACGATTCACTAGCAAATTTAAGACAACTACTTGTAATCAACAGAAAATTCCCACACATGAGTACAGAGCATAAGTAACTAATCTTCTCAAACTTATCTCAAACATTTTCACAAAACAAATTCCCGATGTCACAAAATTCTCATTAAACTTCACTTTCTGCAATTCACAAGACTAAATTTCTACTGTTTAAACAATTCTCACATGACAACTCTTCACAAACTTAAAACTCAGAAGATAACTAATCTCAATTACTCTGACTCATTAAACTAATTAGAACTTCACTCAAGCTGAAGAATTCAATCAAAAAAAAATTAAATATGCAAACATCACTATTGCTGATCTCAGGCAAAAATTCAAATCTAACCCGTGTTCACTTTAAAACAGAATTTGGCAATTGAAAAACAATCTACAATTTTTTTTTTAACTCATTCATTTGTATCATTATGTCTTAAGAACTTATAAAATTCATTGCTCAATACTAATTTAAATTTTCTAACACATTACACAATATACTGGAATCATAACAAAACATTGTAAATCAAAAAGTAATAATCTACTACGCTAGAGAATCATGAAAACATTACATACATTTCACAAAATATTATTCAATTAAGTCAAAAAATTCAAAATTTTTCTAACGTTACCCCTCACGATTACACATTTCACAAGATTCTGGGTTAAATAATTAGCAAAAACACACACAAAAAAAAATTTCTAGCTACGCATAGCTATGGCTTGTCTCATTCAGTAAAATAATTAGAGTCTTTAATCTCTTTCTATTAGAAGTGCTCAAAAAATGAGTCCAGTTTTTAAAGACAAGCACTCGAAACTTTATACAAGGATACACAAATAGCATAGGATTATCGTGGAATAATTCATTTTCTATCTTGTATCAGAAATCAGAAATCAAAAGTATACATCCAGAAAACACTCAAGGATTTTCAACAGTAAAAATGTACAGTACCTATTCTGCTGCATTAAAATATATATTTTTCCTAATTTTAAAGTTCAATTCTGTTTGCCTAACGTTAAAGTCCAAAATTTTTGAAATTCACACACATTTTCAAACTTTATCACTTTCGTATTAACAAATAAGCAAACACAAATCAAAAACTCTAATTAATCCTAGCACATAAAATTTAACACCTTCTTAAAACAGTAAGTTATACGAAATAATAAATTCAAAAAATGAGTTACTGATTCGATCCTTCACTAAGCAGAGGTCACGGCACAATGTTATATTGATGCTTACTACATGTGAGAGGATCGAATAAACACAAAAAAAAAAATATATATATATATATACAACTTAACTTGGTTGGGACATCTTGAAGTGGAGGACTCTTTTCTTATCAAGCGTTGATGTCAGCCGGGCTCATCTTGACACTGGTTCTAAAAATGTAGACTCCACTTCACCACTGTAGAACAGAAACAGGAGCACTGCTGTCCAGGACGGCTATCCGCTTGGTCCTGAAAGTCCTATGTCAACACGCAGGTAACTCGTTCAAATTTCGCCTCTTTACCAGCACGCCGCAAGGAAGAGGGTTTTCAGCCTCAGGTCAGAAACGTTGTTTCTAGACAATTACGGCTCACCTGTTCTTACTCATCCCAAGAGCAAGCTTCACGAGTAACGTCCCAAGTAAGTTCCACCCGCCAGTCAGTAAGAGAGAGAATCCAACTCGAATTTCCTTCAAGCCAGTTTTCAAGAGCAACGTCCACAAGTCCAGCAAGCCCGAAAGTCAGCGAGTCCAAGAGTGAGTGCGTAAGAGAGTCTCGCCTCTTAACCAAACGCGGCCGGGGAGCATATTTGCCGCTCCCCGCCGGAAAACATCTCTCTTCGTAATTACATTTTGTCCAGCAAGCCCGTAAGTCCAGCAAGCCCGAAAATCAGCGAGTCAGTCCGAGAGTGAGCCAAAAAGTGAATCCAACTCGAATTTTCCTTCGTCTCCTTCACAACCCGGGCTCCCACTATGGCTTCACTTATCGCCCCCTTAATTATGGCAAAATCTTCGTTTTCAACTCCAGAATGCGGAAATAAGGGTGATCGCGCATGCGCGCCTTTCTTCACTTAGCCAACAACCGGACCCTCAATCGCCAAACCTGAATGACTTACATTGAAAGACAAGTAGCAACCTTTGACCTTTTTGGTCACGTACTTTCCTCTCTTAAGGTCAACTAACAATGAAAATTCTTTCTCGAACATTCTAAAGGACAAAGCGCGCGAAATCATGACTTGGCGAAAATTGCCTCCCTTTCCCTGCTTCTTTCACAATGAATAAAAGTTTGTACAAGATTTGCAAATAAAAGAAAATAAATAATATTCATTTAAACTAAATAATATTTCCAGAAGCATCTGTTTTCCCCCAAAATTAAAGCCTTAAAATAAATAATTCATAATCAAATAAAAATTAAGATTTCCATAAATCATAAAATCATTCACCTAATTTTTATAACGCTATCAGATAATTTCTCTACATAACAATAAGAGATTTTCACTTAATAAGCATTTAACTTAATAAGAAGATTACAGATTTTCATTTAATAAGCAGTATAAAATTCCAACTATAACATCATTAATACTTTAATAATATGGAATGGAATGTATCATTAAAAATGAAACAGAATCATATATAAAATATAATAAGCTCTAGATGTTTCCTTTTAGATATGTTGCACTTTAAGAAATTATATTGTCTTACATTATTTTAAATAATTGATTTTTATTTCAATTTCCTGTGTTTTAATTCTACTTTCTAACTGAAGATTAATTTTGATTTCACTGGAAGTCAAAACATGTAAAATTTCGTTTCGGTTCTGAATGAAAATTGTTTATATGGCGAAATGTTATTTTTATTCTGATTGATATATGTTTCCGGGGTGCATAATTCTCTTAGTATTTTTATAACTGTATTGCTATGTAAGAAATGAGTTGTATGTTTTGTTTTCTTTTATTTTATGAATAATATTAACAGATATTTTCTTTTCCTCTTGGAAAATAGAAATGATTAAAAAGTGAAAAGGGTTTTATCTAGCATATTATTTAAACCATGCCACTAATATTTTGATTTTATGCAATAAGAATACTTCTTTTGAATTAATATTTTAGTTACCGTTATTCAGAAAAGGCATTCTAAAACTTGCTGCATTTTCGATTTGTATGTTTATAAAATTTTTAAATTATTATTTTGTAATATTTGAGAACAACTTATACATCTAATTCTGTTTTTCAAAGAGAACTACAGTCGAAAATTAATTTCTTAGAGCATTTAGGATTTTGTAGACACCATAGGCATTACTAATAGAAGATTTATAAAAGTTAAATTCTATTTTTGGAACTTTATGTTTACTAAATTTGTGTATTTTATTGTCCATTGGCAAGTGTACCAATCTTTGAAAAATGTAGTTTCGTTTTCGAAGTAATCTCAGATTAATGATTTTGTTCGATGTTGTTTTTCAAATATTATGTAATTGTTAAGGGAAATTACAAAATTCATAAAATTTCTGAACATATAATTTTTCTTCAAAAAAATATTGATCTTTTCAACGGACATTGAAAGTACGATAACATGAATTTTTGGGACTAACCAGAAAAAAGGATGTACAAGTGTTAGTCACAGAACTGGGTCTGCCTGTCTCAGATAATTTGAAAGTAATTCAACTCAAGGAACTAATTACGCACATAGACAAAAATTCTATAAATTTCTAATTAAGCTAATGTTTTGAAATATCCACTTTAGTGAACCTTCGAAGTGACGAAGGTAAACATCTGCCTACAAAATGGCGTACTCAACTAAATTGCTTATTGCAAAAATTCAAGAGAACTGCTTCGAACCAGGGAAAGATCCAACCCCATGTACTGAACTTTTCTAGAATCATCCTGATTCAAAACTGTTGAATGAATCATCCTGATTCTATATTGTTGAATGAATGATCCTGATTCAGTGAGGGTTTCAAGAGAATCATTTTGATTCTGTGCTGTTGAATGAATCATCCCAATTTGATGACGTTTGAAAAGAGTCATCCTGATTCTGTGAAGTTTTGAGTGAATCATCCCGATTTCATGAAGTATGAAGAGAATCATCCTGATTCTACAGAGTTTTGACAAAATTTTTACAAAAGGAAAATAATATACGAGGCGTATTCAAAAACTAAGTACCGTTTTGGAAAAAAAAAAGTAAAACAATTTTTTTGAATCCAATTTTATTTTTACAAGAAAATAAATGTCTTAAACTATTTTTCAACACAGTTTCCGCCAATGATCAAACACTTGTCATAGTGGGTGACCAGTTTTTGTATACCATCATCAAAGAAACTTCCTGCCAGTTTCGATAACCAGGACTCCACAGCATTTTTCGTGTCTTCGTCAGATCCAAAGCGCTTGCCACCAAGCTCGCGCTTCATGTGCAGGAACAAATGATAGTCATATGGCGCCAAGTCCGGGCTGAATGGCGGGTGATCGAACTGCTCTCAATGAAACTGTCGAATTAACGATTGAGTGACACCAGCAGTATGGGGCCGACCACTGTCGTGGAACAACACAATTCCTTTGCTGAGCATTCCTCTTCGTTTGTTTTGAATGGCACCTCTTAGTTTAATTAATCGTGCCGCATTAATGGTTTCACCTCTGGGAAGAAATTCAGTAAGCAAAACGCCTTTCCTATCCCAGAAGACAGTGCACATGATTTTTTTGTGATGACATTGTCACTTTGAACTTTTGTTTTTTCGGAGAATGAGTGTGTCTTCACTCCATCGATTGTTGTTTCGATTCTGGTGTGAAATGACACGCCCAGTTTCATCACCTGTCACAATTTGGTTTAAAAAGTTTTCTCCCTCATCACTGTAGCGTGTGAGAAATATCAGGGCACTACCAAGTCGTTTTGTTTTGTAAACATCAGTGAGCATTTTTGGAACTCATCGGGAACACAGTTTGTGATAATTCAAGTGGTCAGACACAATTTCGAACAAAACGGTACGTGAAATTTGTGGAAATGCCTCTGAAAAAGTTGTCATTGTAAAGCATCTGTTCTCATGAATTGCTTCATCAACTTTCCTTACCAAATCATCAGGGACAACAGAAGGCCGACCACTCCGAGACTCGGCGTGGACATTTGTTCGATCTGCATTAAACATTCTTACCCACTTTCTCACCATTCCATCACTTATCGCGTATTCACCACAAACTTCTGTCACTCGACGATAAATTTCAGCCGGTTTAACATTCCTCGCATTCAAAAATTTAATCACGGCCCGAATCTCACAGTCAGCGGGAGAACTAATTGTCTTAAACATTTTGAATGTGCACAGCAAACTGAAAACACAACATAGAGCAACCAAAATGGCGACAATTGAAAGTCAGTGAACAAGAAAGGCTAGTGCACATGCGCGGTACGCCTACCACAGCGCTGCAACGGCACTAGAATGAAACGGTACTTAGTTTCCGAATACGCTACATATATAGTATGCTAATTACCTGTCTTTTTATTCCTATTTTAGAAAAAAATAGATTTTTTTTAAATCCACAATTATATCACTTAACATTGTATTTTTTACTTCATTACTTTATTAGCATTCAATCACTTTTAAAATCTGTTTCATTGACAAAATTATCATCATACTCTGCAGGTCAAATTTTCTCTGATAAACATTCAAATATGAATTAAATTTTTTTAAAAATATAAACCAATAAATAAGGTTAATAACATACTCATTAACTAGTACTGGTCTTTTATACACTGGACTTGTGTGCTTCGATGTATCTTCATTTGGAGTTTCAGTGTTGACCATGAATGCAGTTTCGGTAAACACTAACAAAATAAATTTTGCAATCATCAAGTAACCGGACCATTAATAAGCTATGCACTACATAAAACAAATATATTATTAAAATAATATTACATTTTAAATACAATTAAAAGGAATTCTAAGAAATGGAAAACTGTGCTTTTTATTATTGATTTCATTCAAAAAGTGCTTTAGTAATCAATTTACAAAAGAGTAGGAATTTTTACCTGTTTCATTCAGCATTTCTTGAAAGAATGGTAATTTATCTGGGAAAAAAAAACAAATAAAAATTATTTTTTGGCCAATTTCAAATGAAAAAGGATTCAAAATATTTTTAAAGTATAAAACTAAACAAAAGAAAATTACATTCAGAAAATATGAAAAATAAAATTTGGAAAATTAAAATGATTCCCAGGGTAAAAAAAACAAACAGAAATTGGTAAACCCCAATTCTAAAAATTCTGTATTAAAAATACATTTGTGAACAAAATTATCAAGAAATAATTATAAGATATGATGTAATATACATGTAGTTCCTCTAATTATTATGTATCAGCTCATGATACTTTTATTTTACAATCCAGTTAAAATGACACATATTTAGTTGAAATCATATTTCAAAGTCTAAATTTTAATATGCTGGGAAGCAGCAGATTGAGGTGAGATATATTACACTTTGAAGTACAACAGAAATGAAAATGATATTTACTGGATAAATAATATAAAACAGTGGTCTCAAACTCCAAAAGCACAAAAGCAGCTAGTGGGTCAGATTTTTTTAACAAAATTTTCTATCTGCAAATTTTTTTTTTTTTTTTTTTTTTTTTTTTTTGTTGCTGTTGTTGCATTTCATAATTCAAATGTACTAACAGCTAATTATTAAATTTCTGGGCCGACATTTATTTCAAATAATTCTAGTATATTGAATATTAACCTTCTGAGCAGCCAGGGGTTTCGATAAGAAAGCACAAATTTCCAAAGAATGAACTACTATGAGAACAAATTATTTTTTGATTTTAATGTAAAAACTCTCCTGATATTTCGTACCTGGATTTGTTTTCTTTTGACAAATTGCCTTAATTTCTTTGACATATTTTAATATGCACGTATATACCCATTCTTACAGATATCAGAAAAAATATTCTAGGCCATATATATATATATATATATGGTCTTGCCGCTTAAAGGGTTAATTGTTAAATTAAATAACTTTTATCATAAAATAAACAAATTATGAAAGCTTACCAAATTTTCAGAGGAAAGATTTGCAGTGGAACAAAACTCTACAATAAATAACAAGAACCTATTCTTTTTCTTTTATATATTAAATATTTTAAAAACACACCCACGATGAATATAATTAAATGCAAATAATATACATTTCTCTACAACTTAACATCCAATGGCATGTCGAGTTTGATAGTGTTTATAAACTTGGAGAAAAATTACTGTAAACTATCTTCACAATGAATTGCAGATGCTCATTAGCAATCGAGCTCTTTTATTAGACTTGATAATTTTCAGTTGTGAAAAACTGCTCATATATAAATGTACTCCTAAACAAAGTGATTATTCTTATTATAAAAGTTTGTAATTGAGGATATTTATCTGTTGACACATATGAATAAAAGTTAATCAGATCTGCATCTTCAGATTTTCATTTAGTCAGTGATAAGTTCATACCTTCCTTGCAACTCTTTATTCAGAATATTTAAATGGACAGTTAAATCAACAAGAAATGCTAGATCTGTTATCTATGTATCATTATGTAACTCATCAATGCTTTTATTTCATTCTAACGCTTTTTGTCCCCACCATGAAAATTTTGATTTATTTAATGCAGCTTCTTGACTTAACATCACTTTGATATAATAAATCATTTCTGCATACTCACTTTCAATTTCTTCAATACAAAAAATTATTGATGATTCAGAAAGTTCATGGATAAAATTTATTGTTTTAATTACCATTTGACAATATTATACACATGCAAACTTTTGGAAGAGAATGTTTCTTGATGAATAATGCAATGTAGAACACAAAACATATTATGAAAATTTTCTTCTTTCAGTATATTTCTTAATTTTACAACTACACTATTTTTTACCAGCCATAGTAGCTGTACCATCACTTGCAAATAAAACCATTCTGTCTCAATTTAATTTATTACAGTAACTATAGTTTTTATTTCATAGAACATACTCTGTGCAACATTTTTTTCTTTCATACAAATTATTTCCAGTAATTCTTCAAGCATTTCAAATTCACCAGTAACATTTTGTATGAAAACAGCAAGCTGTGCTACATCTGTAATGCCAGTAACCTTATAAACTGTTATTAGGAATGCTGCAAAATGTATACACATTTTCATTTAATCAACATCATAAATCACTAACAATTTAGTTAATTTGTTCTGCTACTGTGTTCGCAGAAAACCTAATATTTTTTTACAATTGTTGTTCATCAGAACAAAGAAGTTCAGCAAATTTAATCAAATAATATTTAATGAATTCACCATTACTACATGGTTTTGATCTTTTTGCAATGATGTGTGCAAAAGTTAAACTTGCATCAACTATTGCTTCAATGGGTTTATTTGCTTCTGTAAAAACATTTTGTTGTTGTTGTAAACCAGATTTTGAAAAGCGTAACTTTCCTTCCCTCAGTTTACTTTCCAACGTTTCAAATTTTTCTTTGGGATCTGCTTCATAATGATGACATTTCACATTTCATCTGCTCTTCTTTTTTACTTCAAGTCCATTTTGCGACCACAAATTGATATTCCCACACTTTTAGACATGCAAATTTTAACAGATCAAGTGTCAACTTACACATATTTGACAAATTTCTGCAGTCCTCTAGTAAGATGATAAACTCTGAATGCATAACTTCTATAACATACAATTCCAAGTTTCCTTTGAAATATGCAAGGATCTGTTAAACAAAACTATTGAACTAATTATGATAAAAAATGAAAATTTAAAAAAACATCAAAGTTACTTATATGTTATCTGCGACAATGAAAGTCAGCAGAGATCCCATCAAAGTTGTGCCGACCATTCCTGCAGTATTCTGAAGGAATTAATACTTCTTTATAATGTAAGGTATACAGTACAAAGTCCGTAATCTGGACTCATCAGGACTTCGACAATTCCAGATTAGGGTTTTTTCCAGATTATAGATCATCAATTTAAATCTGGTAAGATGGCATGCAGAAATTATACAATTAAAAATATGAAATAAAGAACAATTATGATCTAAAGGGTATCAAAATTTACAAAAAAAAAGCTTAATATTTGTTTACTTTATTAAATATTTCTTTCAATGTAAGTTGTTTAAGATGCTTCCACAAAAAATTCAAAAAGTTCCTTTTTCTTGTGTCATTTATAGTGGACTTTCCAATGCCATACTTCTCGCATAATTTTGAGACAGATAGGCCTTTATCCATTTTTTGTAGCCATTCCACATTTTGTTTAACAGACATTGAAACATGCTTTCGCTTTGTAGATCCTTTGGCAGCTCCAGAATTGGAAACTCTTTTTGACATAATCGAAAGTTCAAGCTTAATTTTTATAAAATTGTTCTAACAGTCTGCAAAAAATAATAAGCCGGATCCAATTAGAAGATTAAGGAACAGCGCAATCTGTAACATTAACTGAAATGCCTTAGATAATTTTAGCCTAGCTTATACCATCCGTTATACATTAAACATGCATGCATAAATGCATAAGCACGTAAAGTTTGTAGCTTTGAGGTCTGGATTATAGATCACTTCGGATTATGGACGTCTGGATTACAGACTTTGTACTGTATTTTAATTTTACAACAGTCATTTTAAGTTTATGCCACTTCCCCATCACTTCTAGCATCAGCTTACAATTTCTTACCAGCATGAGCTTTTAAAATTGCATTAAATTCAAATGAGAAGTAGAGTAGTATTTAAGTCAAGTTCCACTGACTTCACCAGAAAGAGTTAGGATTCCTGAATAGCGTGCATTTGCCTTTTGACTACGCCTCTCTAAACTGTAACCATGCTCGGCCGTATTATGTGCCTTTTGATAGTTTTGCTGGCTAATTTAATATTATGAGCCAACTATTTAGTTTAGAATTGTGTTAGCTTCAGCTGAATCTCTTTAGTTAGTTCTTATTTCTGACATTTTGAGTTCAAGCCCAAGTGGAGGCTTTGCTGTATGCCCTAAGAAAGGAGTCCACTGTATATCTTTATTTGGTGCAAATAAAGGGTTAATTAACCCATTTCGGGTTTACATTTCTGTTCTTGGACTTGAGCAATTATTTGCTTAGCCATTCATTAGGTTCCTCAACACTTAGTTTAATAGAATAAAAGTGAGAAACCCTATAATATAATAAACAATCTGTATTCAACCAACTTCATTTTTTTCTTTGTAAAAAGACTTTTGTTATAATCTCTGATTTTACTGGAAGCTCTCTTCTGAATGCTATGAGTACAAACCTCTCGGGGGTAAATGTTTCAGTTTATTACTGTTTTATCGCCCATGTTCAGCTGACCATTATTTGTCCGTTTCTGATAGTAGAATCCTATAACCTTGAATGTAATTCACTGTTGTAACTTTGTTCTACAAAAGACAGGTCCTAAATTTTAATCTCCCCTCCCCCAAATGCTAAAAACATATACATCGATAACTTAATTTATATATTTGTTTATTAAATCAAAAGATAGCTTATCCAGAATCAAACAGGGTCAGATATAACAAAAGCAGAGATGTTATTATATGAAACTTATCAATAATAGATGCTAAATTATGCTGCATGGCAACAGTTTCATGATCAGTGGGATAATATGTAAGTACCAAATCAAATTTAATGAAAATTACCTTTTATCAAAAATAATGAAAATGAACTACTAAAGCAATGACATACATGAAACAGGGTACAGTAAAAACTCAACTATCTCACATTCAACTAAGCAGAAGGCTCAAATAACAAGAATACACTGGTGTGCAAAAATTAAGGACGAAGTCGAAAAATTAGCATATCAGCTGAACAAAGAGGCAGAGCAAACAGAAAGACCAATCAGGAGATTAAGTAAGGTGATGTATGGTAGCACATGCGCAGATATGCAGGTAGACGTAATGGGGGAGTGTCTGAGTAGTATAAAGCATGTTGTCGGGTGTAAGATCAGTATTTCTGGCAAAGAGATTGCACGCCATATAGCAGTTAAAATCACACCGAGTTGCTGCCTCAGAAATGGCGAATAATCAATCTGTTAGACGACATCTGGATGCTTTTACCCGACGTCGAATCATTGGGAAGTTGGAGGAAGGCCGCAGTGTGACAAGTGTGGCTGCAGAGTTCGGAATTGCTCACAACATCGTTTCACGACTTTGGAGACAATTTCAAACTACAGGAACAGCTATCCGGGGGTCTAGTAGTGGTCGTCCACGAGGAACCACACCCGCAGATGACCGGTATATTGCCTTACAGGCCAAAAGAAACAGGCAGCAGACAGCGGGAGAAATCGCTAGACACACGACACAGGCGACTGGACGACCGATATCCCGTTTTACCGTGGCCAGAAGACTGCACGGTGGTGGTCTGTTTGCACGATGCCCTGTACGGTGTGTACCTCTAACATCTGCCCATCGGAGAAGGCATTCTCTGTGGTGCTGGGAACACCGGAATTGGAGAGACAATGAATGGGGACGAGTACTCTTTACAGATGAGAGCAGATTCAGTCTGAGTAGTGATTCTCATCGCATACTCATCTGGAGAGAGCGGGGAAGCTGCAATCGTCCCTCGAACATCATTGAAAGGGACAGGTATGGAGGTGGCGGTGTTCTCGTTCAGGGAGGCATCATGCTTGGTAGTTGTACAGACCTTCACATCTTCGATGCAGGTTCAGTCAACGGGACCCGTTATTGTAACAAGATTCTTCTTCCATATGTGCGTCTTTTTAAAGGCGCTATGGGTCCACAGTTCCTTTTCATGGACGACAATGCACCATGTCATCGCACAGTAGCTGCCGAACAGCTCTTAGAGAGTGAGGATATTGAACGTATGGATTGGCCAGCACGATCTCCAGATCTCATGTATGGGATTTTCTAGGAAGACGCTTGGCAGCTCGTACCTTACCACCAGTAACGATTCCGGAGCTTCGATTGGCACTGCAAGACGAATGGGCAGCAATGCCTCAACAACTCATTGACAGCCTCATTCTCAGCATGGGCAGACGCTGTGAAACCTGCCTAGCAGTCAGGGGAGATCATATCCCCTATTAAAGACCGGATGTTTCTTGCTGGACACCCATCACAGGGATGTTTCGGCCTTCAGTCGCATTGCGTTCCATGCTACTTTTTCAATAAAGCTTCTTTTTATCCCTCTGATTTCTCTTTTAGTAAGTGTTGCTTACATCACTCATGTCCTTACATATTGGGGATCTTACGGTATTAAATATGTTGATTTGGAAAGCTTTTGTACAAAGTTATATTGAAAAAACCGTCTCGTCCTTAATTTTTGCACACCAGTGTATATGTGATGTACCAGCTTTTGTCGTAGGTTAAATTATCAGACGATAAGTTTTAAAAAAGAGGATGCATTTATTATATTTCAGGAGAAAATAGCAGTTACAAAATCAGATATCCGAAGTAGATAAAAAGAATTACTAATAACTTTTTGTATGAAGTTTACTGCATCGTGACATTTAAGAAAAAGCCCCGATATTCCTCTTGCGAGTCCTTTTATAGCCTCTGGAAAGGCGGAGCTTCCAAGAAATGACGTCAGCCATTCCAGTTCGCTTTAAATATCTCCAGAACATTCTAAAACTGTATGTGTAGAAAGGCGGGAAAAACAGCTTGACTACGGGGCTGTGATTTTATTCCACGTACTTTCAAATAAGAGAACGTCGCCATTAAAAATGAAAAGAACATACAGTTAGAATTTTAAGTGTACTCTTGACTATGGAATTTTATTATTACAAATATATATCAAGTTCTTTGCACTTAAAACAAGTTCTTTGCACTTTTATTCAACTCAACAGCAATATCGCAAAATAATTTAATTTTTAAATGAGCCTATCTTTAGAATTTCCCTTGCACAGTCTCGCGCGCTGGAGATAATCCCCCCCCCCCGGTACACTGTTGCATTGCTCGCTTTGGAATCGTTGAGTTTGTTAATAAAAAATTCGTTAAAATGTTATGAAATAAGGAAGGAACAGCGCAATCTGCAACATTAACTGAATTAGATAATTTTAGCTTAGCTTATACCGTCTGTTATACATTAAACGCGCATTCGTAAACGTATTTTGCGCACGCACACACGCCTATTCGCAGCCGTAATGGTCAATGCGACGCGTGCGCAGAAAGTTTGTAGCTTTGATGTCCGGATTATAGATCATTCCGGATTATGGGTGTCCGAATTAATGACTTTTGACTGTATATTGTATGTTGTCGCCAACAAAGTCTGCTTGGCGAGATTTGCGCCAGCAAAACGGAAAAGTACCAAAATCTTATATAATTTTAAATGTAGGCTTTTGATATTCAAGTTGGTAATAAATAAAATTAATGTTTTCATAATTTTAGAGTGGAAATTTTTTCCACTCATGTGGCATTTTAAACGTGAATTCCCTTACTTATATGCTCAACTATCTGAAATTTTTAAGTATCCAGAAATCAGCATCTCTCAAGCTTTCCAGACGGTCAAGATTTCACTCTTCTAGTTTAAAATGTCAGCAGTTTAAAAATAAATTAATAGTGCTGAAATTACAATCCAGTATTCTACTCAACTATAAATAATTAAATATTCTATTTGGCTAAATATTTTATAAGATATCACAGTATTAAGTGAAAAAAAATTAAAGCAACTCACCATTATTCACTGAATACAAGCTAGTAATGACATACAATAGGAAGATTATTACAAAAAGCAGCACAATATGACATATATCTGAAAAAGAAATATACAGATTTTTAAATGGTTATCAGATATATAGAAAACCAAACTTTATATTCATTCACACCATTTTTTTTAATTTCAGTTTTCAATTCAAACTGAAGGCCATGGCAGAATAACAGATAAAAAAAGTTTAGTTTTTATAATTTATATTTTACAGTATTAGACTAAAATATTTATTACATGGTAGGATAAATATTTAGAAAACTATAATTAACTTGAATAAAGAAAAGATTATTAAATCTATTTTCTAAAACAAAAATGGCATTCATTACTTTAATGAAAAAATTTATAAACATTAATTACTTTATACATAAACTTATTTTTGCTGATTTTATTTGGTTGAAAATTCACAACTGTCAAAATGAATAAATATTATTGTTTATGATAGCTGAGTATTTTTCTTATCCCACATTACAAAAAAATTCAAATTAATCTTTAATCACATAGTACTAGACTGAAATTTTAGAACAAATGGTGGAGAAGCAATTGTATCTATTGATATTTTCAATAATTTTTCTTGAATTTTTTTACTAGAAAAATTTTTTATTTTGTAAGGTCAATTGTTTTTTATCAGAAATTATCTCACAGTGACAAATATCACATTTGATGACATATCCATATCATAACAGGTCTTCCTACCTATTCTGTTAGCTGTTTTTTATTTACTTTATCCATTTTTCAATTTCTGTACAAATAATTTAAACAAAAATTATAACCATGCAAGAAAATAAAATATTAGCATGAAAGATAAAATTAGCAGCTGAACTAGTATTAATTTACTACTGCCTTTCATAACAAGTTGACGTTCCCATGTTAGATTGGCATAACAGCTACTGAAAGTGTTAAGCAAATTCTTCATTTCCTTATCTATAATGTATTGTTAATCAGTACAGTCAAAAGTCGTTAATTCGGACACCCATAATCCAGAATGATCTATAATCCAGACCTCAAAGCTAAAATCTTTCTGCGCATGCGCCGCGTTGACGCATGCTCAGAAGCTTTTACTCGTGCATGCAAGACATTTACGACTGCGCATATGCGTCTGCGCAAGCACAGAATACGTTTTCGCGTGCGCGTTTAATGTATAACGGACGGTATAAGCTAAAATTATCTAATTATCTATTTCAGTTAATGTTGATGATTGCATTGTTCCTTAATCTTCGAATTGGATCCGGCTTATTATTTTTTGCAGACTGTAAGAGCAATTTTATAAAAGTAAGCTTGAACTTTCGATTATGTCAAATAGAATTTCCGATGCTGGAGCTCCCAAAGGATCTAGAAAGCGAAAGTATGATTCGATGTCCATCAAACAAAAAACGAATTGCTACAAAAAATGGATAAAGGTATATCCTTTGTTTATCTAACCGTTCCGAAATCTGTTTATCAATTTCACGCTGCTCTGGGGGGGGACGTCGCGGCACGCAATGAACTGGAAGTTTATCTGTCACCACTATCGTTATCTTCAGGGCAGATGTTTTTATTTTTTCCGGCTTATAATTCCTTACTAAATGTAGTATTTAATCTTGATGTACTCCATCTTTGATATGATTTAACTCAAATTCCTCATCATTATAAATATCACAAATACAAATCAAATAGTTTTCTGGTTGCAATTTTCTAATTTCGGCTATGCATAAGGTACGCATGCGCATGTTGAAAGAAATGTTGGTACTTTTCCGTTTTGCCGGCGCAAGCGATAAAGTCGCCAATAATGGTACAACCGATGCCAAACGGAATATTCTCGCTGGTAACCTTTTACGCCTCATTTTCCAAACAAGTCACAGCTTTTTCTTATCAGATTGATTGTTTCTTTCAATACTGGCATATAATTACATAAAATTTTAATCAGATAGTTCAGTTTTATGTCTAAAGTCATTTTCGGTAATTAGGTCAATTAGGATGCAATCACAGCGCTTACCCGAAGCCGAAAATATAGAAAAGAAAAGTCAAGGGTTAAATTCATCAATTCTAATGAGAATGCATTAGTGAAGTAAAGCACTGCAGTTTTACATAATTTCTGAGTAAGCTATTCGTACGCATTGAAATATTTCTTGCATTTAAACATGTGTTCCAAATTAAGATTTAACTTGAAATTAATGTAGATAATTACGGAGAGCATTAGATTTTTGTAGAGTAGTTTACGTGAGAGGAGATCGCTTGGAGTCACGTGATATGAACCGGCGAATCGGGATGTTGAACCATGAAAGCATAGTAAATTCTTAAATTAATGTCTTTTTACAAATTTATTGTCTTTATTTATTGGCTTTTTATAAAGTTTTAAGCAATATTAAAATGTTTATGCCTTCAAAAAAAAAAAAAAAAAAAAAAAAAGAATTCTTAGAACTAAAATTTTTTATGTGTATACTGTATGTTGTAGCCAATAAAGTCTGCTTGGCGAGATTTGCGCCGGCGAAACGGAAAAGTACCGAAATGTTTAATAAAGTAAACAAATAAATATTAAGCTTCTTTTTTTGTAAATTTTGATACCCTTTAGATCATAATTGCTCATTATTTTATAAATTACGGTTTCATATTTTTAATTTTATAATTTCTGCATGCCATCTTACCAGATTTAAACTGACGATCTATAATCCGGAAAAATCGATAATCCGGAATCGCCGAAGTCCTGACGAGTCCGGATTAAAGACTTCTGACTGTATAATACATATACTGCCATAAGCTGCTTTTCAGTTTTTTTTTTTTCAAAAAACTTTTCTATACGCAGTACTGATTTGAACTACCTAAAGTGAATCGAATTGAGCAAATACTTTACCAAGTACATGGTCCAAAGAGGCCTTTTTAGTGCATCATGCAAGAAGGATCATGATGGTCTCTCAATATGCCCCTATTGTTCGCGAGACATAATGGAAGATGAAAACATATCTCCCTCATAAAATTTTTAAAAAAATTACACTTATAATTAAAAAGTTCACAATTTTTTGAAAACTATAAAAGAATTTTAATTTTTTAAATAAATTCACTATTGAAATGTATGCTGCTTGATTTTCAAATAAAAATCCACAAGTTCTAAATTTCTTCTGATAGCTTTCTTATCTTAACAATATTCATATGTCACTGTTTAATTTATAAATAAAAGCTGCTAGAAATTATAACTGTATTCTTAGGCAGATGCATATGGTTTTTAAACATATTTAATTTCTCAACTTAGGTTGATCACTAATATAGCCATGATTATATGTATGCATATATACTTTAACAACAGATCTGCTCATTTTGATAGTTTACATATAAAATCGGGTAGGAAAGAGATGAAAATGCACAGGTTAAGAAATTAGAGCCGCATTTGGCCCACCAGCCATATTTTGTCCACTGCTGATCTAAGCTACATACTTGATTCTGTAAAGTTCCATCATGGTATAATAAAACAGCACAATCAAAATAGTATTTGTTTTTATGTTTGTGTTCACAGAGCTATCACCGATCTAATCAACAACTGAGGTTGAATTAACTATAGCAAAGGGTATACAGTAATAGAACACAGCCAACAGAAAGAGTAAATGCAAAATTCCTGTTCAGATGCATCAAAGTGGTTTAAGTGCAAATTAAAGGGAGTATCAGCTTTGACAATATTTACAACAGTTTGCTCACATTTGTGGAATGTTTCTTGGACTGTAATTTCAGGCTTTCAAAAAATTATACTAGATCACAGTAAATACATCTAATAACTTCTGAATAAATAATATGATGAATAATATCAATGACTAAATATTTACATATAATAAATTAATTAAATAATTGGGGAGAGTGCAGAATCACCCACTGCTTGGCGCGTTTTTAAGAATTGCACATACTCAATATCCATGTACACATCGAGCTATTTTCACTTAAAAAAACATCCCAGAATTGCACAAAGATGGCATTGCGCACTCCCTTGACTTTATCCATGTACACATCGAATTATTTTCACTTAAAAAGTCAAAGAAAGTTGACAGAAATCCAATTCTTCTTACTTTTGTAAAAAGCGCCAAACAAACGTCAAACAAAAAAGTGGGAGATTCTGTACTTTACCGAAATAATTATTTGCATAAAATGTACTTATTTGTAACTTACGACTAAATTTGCGGGAAGGAAGGATAAACAGGAACTTCGAGAACATACTTAGATTCCTACAGAAATCATAACACTAAATAAAAACCAAGATAAGGCTATTTAAATGTTACGCTTTTAAAAAATTAGAAATCGGCGTTTCATCTTAAAAGCTCATTTTTAATTCAAGTAATTATATTTCTTCCGATTGCATTAAATATGAACCTATGTCAGGGAACAGAATTCATCGGATTTTGTTATATACGATATAAAAAGAATAATATCATTTTCTTTTGCTAAAAAAAGGAAATTATCAGCTGAACAATTTTCTCCATCACTTCATGCATAAACAAAACTGAAAGTACACAAAGTAAAGCAGTTGCCAACTTTCTCCTGACAAACTAAAACAAACTTAATTCGAATCAGATAAAATCATATAATTTTAAAACATTTAATTGCATATAGATTTTTATTAATAATTCAGATAATTATAACTTTTATATATCCAAATATTAAAGCTATATTTTGCAGCTTCGTTTGTCGATATACTATTGATTAAGCCTCATGTGTTTCTCATGAAAATGTTTCCGTCAGGTTTCTGGCGGGAGGCCGGTGTAAAATGAATTGTGTTTCTTTTTTGTTTTGTAGTGTTTGTTTCGTCGTTAGAGTAAAAATTGCTCTTTAAAGCTAAAGAGCTCTGAATCCTTAATTCGATTACATGACGGGAATGTTAAACTATGAATATTTTGTGGAATATTATCATACAATTATATGTATTTTTGCTCTTTCTTTTTCCATATTAATATTTATATTGTATTATCATGGAGTCTTTTATAAAGTAGAGGTGAAAACAGCACGGCCACCTTTTACCAAAGACACTTTTGTAGTTTATAAATTCACACAAAATTACACTGAATCTAGAGATTTGCTAACTGAAGTACAAAATATAGCGCCGGATTTTGATTCCTTTTCAATTTATCATGAAAATTTTTATGTAAGAATTTGTCATATTTCTTTCAGTCGTAGATATTTTTGTATTGTGTTCGACCTTAACCTGTATTTAAATCTAGAACTAGAAATTTTTCATACACTTTTCCTGTTCACATTGCAAATTTAAAACTGAGGTGCTTGACTTCTTAGATAAAACATAAGTGTTTGAATTTATTATTTAAACCTGACATATTAAACATACTATCCGTGAAGTGCAGAATCGTTCACTATATAATTTGGTGCGTTTTGTTTGACGCTTTTTATAAGAGTAAGAAGAATTGAATTTTTGTCAATTTCCTTTAACTTTTTAAGTGAAAATAGATTGATGTGTACATGGAGAAAGGATAAAGTCAATTCAATTGCAATTCTCTGATGTTTTTTCAAGTGAAACTAGGTTGATGTGTACATGGATACCGAATTTGTGCAATTCCTAAAAATGTGCCAAGCAGTGGGGAATTCTGAATTTCCCCCTCTAGTATATTCATTAGTTCATTCAGTTTATATTTTAGGTATGATTTTAACATACTGCTTGAAATAAAAAATATGGTAAAATCCTAGTATACGGTGCAGCCTTGGCGCGATTTTGAAAATTATCGCCAACACCAAAAATGATCCAAAAGAACGTCGCGATTTTGAAAATTATCGCTCACACCAAAAATGATCCAAAGAACGTCTATATACTAGACACTAATATTATGTGTGTATATACTATATATAACTATATATATTCTTTGAATGACCCGTTTATTACTCATCGTACATGTCCCGTTTTTACTGATCATCATAAAGTCGCCAAAAGTAGCCAAATCCCGTGTGCACCGGATACTAGGATTAAACCAAAAATATTTTGTTCCCTTTTATCCATAAATGGTTTAATCCTAGTATCCGGTGCACACGGCATTTGGCGACTTTATGATGAGCAGTAAAAACGGGACATATACGATGAGTAGTAAACAGGTCATTCAAAGAATATATATAGTTATACATAGTATATACACACTATAGTGTATAGTATATACTATGTATATAGTGTATATACAATGTATATACACTATAGTATATAGTATATACTGTGTATATAGTGTATAGTACATATATAGACGTTCTTTTGATCATGTTTGGTGTTGCCGATAATTTTCAAAATCGCGCTAAGGCTGCATCGTATACTAGGATTTTACCTCTGTAAATATAATTACAAGATTTATTAATCTCTATTTTTATTCTTGTGACCCTTACATATGAAATTTTGACAAGCAGTGATTTTTCTACTACAGATAAAATTGGGATTTCAGTGTTTGAATGTTTAAAGACTTTATTCCAGATACGAAGTGATGAGATAAAGTATCTCTTGCCAGTATAATTTAAGGTAAAATTGATGAAACAAGGAGAGTCCTTGAAATTTTTTACTTAAGACTGTCTTCAGAAAAAAATGAATCTTATATGACTTCTATTATATAGCATCTCATTAGACATCATTGTTAGACATAAAATTATATTATGTCTCATATGACAGGATTATTAGAAAAAAATTCATTTTAGGTTTCTCTGCAGCCAAAATTATCTAGAAAATGTCTTCACAAATTAGATTTCCTTAGGTATTCCATATTTCTAAAATTAGTTAGTTCTGGTTAATGATCCCAGTTCTAATGACTTTACTGTCAGTTCACTCTCATGGTTGAAAAGAAAGGGGTAAAAGTATATTTATGGGTACCTCTTGGCGATTTAGCGACGTATCCTAGGCATTGCACACTTCCTTTGATTTTATTCATGTACACATCAACCTAGTTTTGCTTCAAAAAACATCAGAGAATTGCATGAACTTGACATTGTGCACTCTCTTGACTTTGTCCATTTACACATTGAAATATATTCACTTAAAAAGTCAAAGGAGTACCCAATTCTAGGTAAAAGTATATTTATGGAACAACATTCAACTACTCAGGTTACCATAAATGAAACAACAACTCCGAAATAATACAAGGGGTACACCCCTCAGTCTAATCTAACCAAGAAGAGTTCTGGTTAACTTTTAAAACATAGATGTGCAAGTTTACCCATAGCCAGTTCTTGTCGTACATTATTAGTTTCTTTAATATTTTATCTTCAGTGTGTTCCTTTTGTTATATTTGATAATCATTTCTTTTGTACTTTTTCAGCAAACCAGAAGTCAAGTAGGATCTTCTGTTGGGGTGGTTTTGCCAGAAAATATTGAAGAAAATTTATATCGCAAGCTAATTCAAGCAGGTTATAAAGTTGCTATATTCCCAGCCATAGATTTTGCTGTCGTTGCATCATTTCCATACAAAAATCAATATTCCTTGGTCATTGCAGTTTACAGAACTTATCCTAGACTAAAGCAATATATAAAGGTAGGAAAATAAATGTTTTATGTTTATTTATAAAAGTCAAAATATATCTGAATATTAAGGCTTGCTTAAAAACACAATAACATAAAATAATTGATAAAAATTTTAACTTTCTTATTTAGGTTAAAAGAAAATAATTATTAAAGGAACTATCTAATCATGGTGAGCTTCCCTCATCCGTAGCACTATTTGACAGTTATAAAAATATATAAATACAGATATAAAGACAGTAAAAATGTACAAACATGTGAATAAAAAGTAAAATATGTAACAAAATTAAAAAATATGTATAATACGAAATTTTGTCTTGTATTTTACATTAAATTTTTTCTGTTTTGTCACATAAAGTTAATTTTTTTAATTGTGTAGAAATAATTATGCCATAAAATGCACACTATCACTAGCATATTTTACATTAGATTAGTTTGTAGTAGATGTGCTTCAACTTTTCATAAAAAATTAATAAAATTTTGTAATTTATATAAATTTTATCTGCTTCTACAGGAAAACATTTATTATATGGGAGAGCATAAATATATCTTATATAGAAGAAGATTTTATTTCCTTAAGGTTCCATTCAAACGGTGGTATAAATGTCATAGAGGTATAATTTACGGCTATAGTATCTACAGCTTTTCCACTCAATAGGTTTCTCGCGTCATGCTAAATTACGCTATTATACTAAATTGGCATAAAGTTGAAAACTTTGAACTTTATGCCAAAACCCCTAAACCAGTTTTTGTGACCTAGCAAAGTCTGATTACGTAGCAACAAAGTTCAGCTTAAGCCAGTTACGACATTTATACCACCATCTGTGAAAGGAGCCTAACCCTCCACGTAAGGCTTCTGCAATTTGAGAAGGCTTATCAAGTTGGTTTGCTACTACAATTCTTGTGAAAATCATGTGTTTTACCTTGATTTCAATGTGAATCCCGCTCTTTCTTCATGCAGGGTAAAATTGTCTTAGGTTTCATTATTTGAATGATAGATGGCTCTTCTGGATTCATTTCATTGTAAAAATTGTTGGTTGATCTTTGGATTATGGTAACTTGGCGAAAATTTGGCGACCAACTCTGCTACAGCAACCCTCTATTTTTTTTTCGCCGCCATTTTGTCTTCATGAAGTAAAGACATGTTTCTTTTCTTTTTATTTACTGAACACCTTTTCCAACAATCTACTAGCCGAATTACACTTATGATAGAAATTTTATGTAACAAAACTGCTTAATCATGACAAATATTAACTGCAAAATTGGAAAAAGTGCACAATAGCAAACTCCTTGCGCATTTTTCAGAATAGCACATACACATAAACCATTTACACGTCGACTTATTTTTACTTAAAAAAACATCCCAGAATTCCACAAAAATAGCATTGCACACACTCTTAACTTTATCCATCTACACTGCTATTTTCTCATAAATTACAAAAATTTGCACGAAAATGCAAAAAAATTCAGTGAATCTTTAAACTCGGTAAAAAGCACGGTACAACTCTAATATACGCCCTAATTTCACCAAATGTGGCGATATGTGTTCTGCGCTGGTTTTTGGCACGATTGCGTGTTCTATGGCAACCCTGTTGACGTTGAAAAATCTTTCGCTGGAGCTCGTTGGTTCGCCTCTGTGTCTGAGAAGATGGGAGGGAAAGATAAAATGGTAGTTGTTGAATTGAAGTTCGGCAAAAGGAAATATGATTGTGGCTATCCTGTTGAGGGGTAGTGGGTATTTGGAAGTGTGGAAAGAGGGTCTGGGAGATTATTTTTAATGGCATTGCATGATAGAAGTAGGGATTTGTGATTTTATTTATTTGTGAACCATAGTATAAATTTTCTGGATAGTGTGTCTGGCTGTCGTGTAAATACGATAGTGATTACGTGGCGGTATGAAATTTATATTTCTGTTATTCGAAAACGCATTAATTCATACTAAGTGCATTTTATTTTATCCTTGTTCTTATTTTGTGGAATGCTATGTTCATTGGTTCTTTAGTATGAATTTCTGTCGTTATTGTTGTTTTTTTAAATTGTTTGAAATTTATTTTAGTTTATTTTGTTGTTTAGTGTCTAGACTGTACAATTCATAGATGTTTTTTTAAGTTGAAACAGAACGCTGTGTACATGGTATTATTTGAAATTTATTGTTGTTATGTTATTTTATTAAAGCGAGGAGTGCGTAGATTGTAGATTCCTTCCTTGCCTAAATTGTGCAATTCGTAGAATTTTTTTTTTAAGTTTAAACAGGATGCTGTGTACATGGTATTCTTTGAAATTTGTTGTTATGTTAATTTATTAAAGCGAGGTGTACGTAGTTTGTAGATTTGTTCGTTGCCTACATTGTGCAATTCGTAGATGTTTTTTTAAGTTAAAACATGTCGCTGTGTACATGGATTCTTGTCAAATATTTTTGGTTAGAAACTTTACGATTTTGCTATCTAAATTTTTTGTTTTTGTTTCAGATTTTTAGCTAAATTGTGTGTTCAAAACGTAGTTTTTGCATGTGCGAAAACCGCGTTTTTGGAGACATTTTAGGCTAAAAGTTCAAAATGTAGACAAAAAATTTAGATAGTAATATGGCAGCATGAAGTTTCTCGCCAAAAATATTTGGCGAGAAATTTGGCAACTTGAGGGCGCATATCAGAGTAGTTCCAAAAGCACATATATGAAATTACCTGATCACGAAAAATATATACCCTTTCCAAGGATGAACATTTCCATGTATAAAATAAATAAAATATCCAAAAACTTTTACCTCTAAATTATCTATTATATTATAAACGTCACCAACGAATTCATACCGCAAACATTAAAAATAATTACAAATACTTAGTGTCGAATATTTAAATTATTTCCATACACGTTTACTTCAACTGAAACGTATACCAAATTCCTACAAACATAAAATTCACAAAATAACTATCATTTAATTAAAATATCACTAAACCATGTACACGTCGACTTATTTTTACTTAAAAAAACATCCCAGAATTGCACAAAAATGGCATTGCGCACACTCTTCACTATATCCATGCACACTGCTTTTTTCTCATAAATTAGAAAAATTTCACGAAAATGCATGAAAATTTTCTGAATCTTTAAATTTGGTAAGAAGAACATATATGAAATTGCCTGATCGCGAAAAAGTATATACCCTTTCCAAAGATGAACATTTCCACGTATAAAATAAGTAAAATATCCAAAAACTTTTACCTCTAAATTATCTATTATATTATAAACGTCACCAACGAATTCATACCGCAAACATTACAAATGGTTACAAATACTTAGTGTCAAATATTTAAATTATTTCCATGCACGTTTACTTCCACTCAAACATATACCAAATTCCTACAAACATATAATTCACAAAATAACTATCATTTAATTAAAATATAATTAAATTCAAAAACACTACTTAAAATATAAATAAGCACATACATTAAATTAATAAATATTAGCTTACCATTCAACCAATTCTTTTGAATTATCAGATAAACGCATTAAAAATTTAGAGTTCATTTTAGACAGCGCCATGCAATCCGAAAATTAATCAACACTACTTCACACAACACACAATGAAGCTTAATAAAAAATAATATACTGCTACAGATATTTTTCCAAATCCCCCCCCTTTTCCGATTAAAGAAGTGTAATTCCTCCATTAATATCGCATGACATATCTCATGATCTCTCATTTCCCTCACACAACATAATAATGCTTAATCGGAACTGAGTACTTCTCACATTATTACCAAAGTCCTAGGTAAGTAACCTTTATCGCCTCCAAAATGTCACCAAACTACCAGTTACCATATTCCAAAGATCAGCCAAATTGTTTAATTTAATAGTAAAGATTTCATTGTTTATGTAAAAGCTTTGAATTTGTTACCAGAACATCCCAGTGATGTTCTGGTAACAAATGGCTAGCATGGGCTGTATATTTCAGAAACGGAAAGTATGAAAAATCGAGCCATACGAGGAGGGTTAATTATGCACAAAATAACATTTTAATGAAATGAATGAATATTGCAGGCCTACAGACTTTGTGCACACCCTATCATGGAACTTTATACCAAAGATACAGTCTTCTTTATTGCTCCACTGTCAAAGCAGTTTGACTTTTATGCAGAAGAAGCCATTCCAGAGTATGAAGAGAGTACCTCTGAAGAAGAAAATGAATTTTCTGATGACTTAGAATATTCCAAAAGTCGTTATCATCACAGTTCATTGAAAAGTCAATGCTACTGTGATCCATTTTTACATTCTTCATCTTGCGATAGGCGCAAGCGAGCCTTGTAAGTCTCAATTTATGATTTTTTGACTGGAATGGGAAACATTATACTTCAGGATTCTCATCCACATTTGTATGATAAAAAATACAGTTATTAATGTTGACAAACAGTGTTGTAACAATTTTTAATTTAGAATTTTGATACTGGCAAGTTTAGCCCGTTCATACACTTAATCGTGTCAGTATACCTATTTAAAGTCTGAGATAGATACGGAAGTTAATTTGCTTTAGAAAATGTTTTTTTTTTTTTTTTTAAATTTTGAAGCATAAAATGCATAGGTGGATTGTTTTAAATTTGTTCTAGTTTCTAAAAAATTAAAATCAAGTCATTTTTTGCTTTTAAAATGCTATGTAACGTTCTTTTCGAAGTGTGACTCTCAGTATTTTTATCTATTTGTTTTAATTCATGTAATATGTGAATATGTAATACAATTTTGGAAATGAATGATTTGTGGGGTTATGTGAATTGCTTTACTAACATTCCATTAAACTAGAATTTTATCATTTCATAAGCTGATTCATCTGTTTATATCTTAACAAATTCCAGCTACAAATGAAACACACACATCCCCAGCCAAAAAACAAAACAAAAAAAAAAAAAAAAAATTGCATGATGTTTTTGTCAATGACCGAAAACGTCTAATCAGAAGAAAAGGAAACTAATATAAAATTTTAAAAGCAGACCCCCAAAAAATCATTTTTTCCGCTCTTGAAAAAGAGAGATGTGTTAGATACTCCTCAATATTAGTAGATTTTTATTTAAAATCTGCATCAATCTAATATTACTTTCGTATCTAATTTTAAATAGAAATTTCTTTTACCTCAATGAAATATTTCTTGGAGCAATTCCATGTGCCTGATTTATTTTAAGTATAGTTAAGAAAAGACATACTACAAAATAATGAATATGAATTGTATACAGAAGTCATAAAAAAAAAGGTATATTTTCATTGTATCCTGAAATTATCTGTAAACAATAAAAGGATTATTAGGTAAATCCAGAATATTGTTATAGAACATTTCATGTTTTTATCTATTAAATTATTTTATTTATTATTTCTGAATTGTTAATAAAGATTATTTCTTAATAAGCATGTACGATGTCCTATTCAAAAATATTGCATTTTAATGTATTAATGCATGAAAATAAATGTGTCTGATTTAAGAAACTATTGTTAAAAAAAAAAAAAAAAAAAAAAAAAAAAAAAAAACCTTTCTTAATAGCAGTTGGTACATTTCCACTAGTGATTATTTTATGATACAATTTCTAGTCAGTAGTCAATATTAGGAGAAGTTGCGTAGTATCAAAAATAAAATTGTTCGTAAATGGCAGTTAGGCTGTTATATCCTAGACGTCTTTAAAGACCTTGTCTTTTCAAAATCTCCAGTAAAAAAAGGTGACTGAAGTGCTATTCGATGACTGAAATTAGAAAATTGTTTCCATACTTTGTTTATATTTAATTGCATATACTTTTTTTTAGTAATGTGTGACCTATTATTAAGTTAAAATAGAAGACTGACTCTCAGCAAATCAAACAATACTATGTACTTTTTTTTTAAATGATGCCATTTTATGTATTTTTAGTGTAGCGAGTGTGAGAGGATTGTGTGGTCATGCCTAAAAATAACAGATCTTAGGTCCTCATCACACATACTTGAAAGAAGTACAATGTCAAGCAGCATTTCTGGCAGTGGTTAATCTTTGGATAATGGTAACTTGGCGATTTTTTGGCGAAAATCTGACGACTAGCCCTGCTAGTTTTTGTTTGGACGCCATTTTGTTTTCACGAAGTAAAGGCATTTCCCCCCCCCTCAACATTTTTTTCCCAACAATCTGCTAGCCGAATTACGTGTATGCTAGAACTTTTATGGAACAAAAGTGCTTAATCATGACGAAGATTAGGTGTGAAATTGGATTTAGTGACGAAGATTAGGTGCAGAATCGCAAACTGCTTGCGACGTTTTTAAGAATTGCACATACACGGTATCCATGTACACATCGACCTATTTTCACTTAAAAAACATCCCGGAATTGCACAAAAATGGCATTGCGCACACTCTTGACTTATCCATGTCCTAGCTAGTAACCTTTATCGCCTTACCAATATGTCGACAAACTACCTGGTACCATATTCCAAAAATTAGCCCTGGCAGTTTTTTTTTAACACTTTGACTGCCAGGGGGGGGCTCACCGTGACCAGCACTCGACTTGGCTACAGCGCCTTGGGTGCCACCGGCGACGCGACCAATAGTGAAATACATTATTAGAGTAAATATTGATACTGATAAATTTTTAAATGGTACCATTGTTACTATAATGGGGTGAAGAATGATAAATGGTAAAAATTTTAATTATAAATCGCAATAATGGTCTACAGCATCTTGGGGGTCACTGGTAACCCCCACCACGAAAAATGCATTAAGCACAATTATATAACTCGTATTACCTTCTGTAGATAATATTTCAACATAATAAACATTGCGTAATAAAAATTTCTAGTTGCGGTCATGGGCAAACCACGTCAAATGCATGCGGCAGTCAACGTGTTTATGAACTGATTCATTCGTAAACTTTTTTAATGTTAAAAATGTAAATTTGTTACCATAGTAAGTAAAAATAGTCTTTCATTTATTGCCATAAGTGTATAAGGAAATTCAGTATAGTAAATCTAGGATATGAAAAGACATCTTGAAATTTAAAAATGATTATTATTGTATTTTATACATTTGCATATTTCTATGTGAAAACTGCTATCAATTATTGATGTCATATAAGTTTTCAGATCCTGAATGAATTGCATAATAGATACGTGGGTAACTCAGAAATTTTTTAGTCAGGGTCAGACAGAAAAAAATATATATATATATTAAATGTGTAAATATAAACTCTTTTATGTCCACAAAAAGTTACTTTCAATGAGGTTGTATTATTTATAGATAATTTATGGCAATGACTTCAGTTTATCTATTGCGGAATAAATTTTTGAAGAAAGGAAAGCGGAAGTCGAGCGAGATCACTATTACTTTATGACTTTCTGTACTTTTAGTGTTTTCTGTGGTTTAAGTGGGACTAAATCAAGAGGAATGCCTTTAATGTCTAAGTTAGCATATGGAAATGAAATTTCATCTCATGCCACTGTATTCAGATGGCTTACAGAATTCCAGAGGTCAAAATTCTCCCTTAGATGAAGAATACAAAGGAAGACTTTTTGTCAGCTGTAATATCATGCAAAAAGTGATAATTGTTATATCTACCAAATGATACGAAAGAAACTTAAAATTTAATCCATGGTTATACATAAAATTTTTCATATAGCTCTGCATGTGTTAAAATTAATTTGCTGTTGAATACCCCTTAAATTAATAGAACACCAAAATGCACAGAAGTCAGAATCGATAAAGAAATCCTAAAATTACTTAATGATGAGCCCTGCATTATTTCTAAAATCATAACTGGTGATGAAATGTTCATCTGTTTTTTGACATTCTAACAAGCTAAAAAAGTAAAGTGTGGGTGTTTGAACATGGCCCCCAAATTAATAATAGTAAAAAGATAAGGAGCAATGAAAAAAATTAATCTATATCAAAATTTTCTTCAGAAGTACGTGGTTGGTTAAAGCCATAAAGTTAGAAGGACAGGAAACAGTTGCAGCTAACTGTCACCAAGTATCTTCCGAAATTCAGTAAGCGAAAATTAAGGGACTTCCACGATCTTCTCATTCAACAAGATTGACAACTGAATTTCCTGAGCAAAGTAATATAATATACACTTTATTCACCTTGTAGAGTCATTAGGATTTTTTTAGAGACAGAAAAGATGAAAAATTAGCAACTGCCTTCGCTGGGAATCGAACCACGGACCTCTGAAATACCAGCTCAGTGTGCAGAACCACTACACCACGAAGGCTCGCTAGGAAAGTGGGAGAAATACCTTATATACTCCCCTTTTTAAAGGGCGACTAGGGTTTTAGGAGACCTAGTCACCAAATCCTGGGTGCGGAGAATCATCATCCACAACCCTTTTAGTTCGAGCATCACTTGTAGAGACATTAGGTTAATTGGAAGCGGAAAGGAGGAAAAATATGCAACCGCCTTCACCGAGAATCGAACCACGGACCTCTAAAATACCGGCTCAGTGTGCAGAACCACTACACTACAAAGGCTCACTAGGGAAGTGGGAGAAATACCTTATAACCTGATCTTGCTATGTATGACTTTTGGCTATTTTTAATTTAAAATAAAATTTGCATAGCCATAGTTTTCATTTTGAAGATGAGATTGATGAGGCTATAAAAGCATATTTTTCATAGCTTCCAAGAAATAGATATCTTGAAACATTTATTGAGAGAATTTATCCTGGAAAGTGCATTTATAATGGAGGGAACTATTTTGAACTCTCCTACAGTTTATTAAGTTTAACTTGTACCAATTGGCTGTACCTAAAAAATTTCAGAGTGACCCTCGTATAATTGTTTAGGTGAACGTGCCACATTTTTTTACTAGTTAATTCCCAATAATCTAGTCTTCAAAAGTACTTTTAAGCCTTAAATAATTGTTAATGTTAATTTGTAATATTAAAAATTATTTTATTAAAATGTCCTTTTAAATGCATTTAACCGCTTCCTTTACAAAATTTTTTGAAAAAAATTGCAAAAAATCATCACATTTTTTTATTTTATTATTAAATACAACAAAACGAAACAAATCAAAATATGTAGGTTTTAAGTTGAATTTTTAATTTTTTGAAGGTGTAAAAGCATTTATTTTTAATATTAGTTTACTATCCCGAGTTATCTCGGGCAAACGAAAATAGTTAAATATTAATCTTTGTATGATTGTTTTTGAAACAAGGGACAGCACAGAGTGATACCTGACATTCTACACTGGTATCTGGTCTCTTTTCTTACTGGCTTACCGCTGGAATCTCTTTCACAGGAGCACAGAGTGTGCACTGTCTCGTTGGATTTGATTTTTTCCTCCCCCCCCCCACCTCTTCATAATCGCTATCTGAAAAATCATCGCTTTTGCTATCTTGCATCATCGACATTATTTTATTTTTTTCCCCCAACGCATGCATCCTTCTTTATATATTACTAATCCACAAGCCAACGTATACTATACAATAGGGAAACACGCGACCAGTCCCTCCAAAAGAATCGCGCAACCAGGAAGATTTGGCAAACTGCCAATCAAAGCTGAATATTTCCTCCAGACCGAGTAAAATCATGATAAAAGAAATCGTACTAACAAATTCTGCTTTGCCCGAGTTTTCTCGGGATAATAATTAACTGCAATATATACGAACCCGAGATAACTCGGGATAATCAGGCAAGCGGTTAAAAAATAATCTGGGCTATTATATTGTACTCAGCATGTACAAGATGTGTCTTGTATGCTGTGTATTCAACAGGAAGTACAAAACTAGAAACAGATGTTTTGATGCAAATATATTGATTATTTTTGTCAATAACCACTGAATATAAGCTTTGCAAAAATTATCATTCATATAAATAAGATCCATATTTATTCAATGAATTGCTTTTTCAGTGTGTTCAGCTTTATGATGTTTCAATTTTGTGTTTGATGCAATTTCATACAGTACAGAGTCTGCAATATGAAATAATCTAGTATCTAGACCTCTAGATCACATGTTTTTTTCCTTCTTCTTCTTTCAGGATTTAGAAACCGTAAAAGCAGGTGTGGTGTAAAAAACTTTTTTTGTTTTGCATGTAACTAACTAAACCTTCTGTATTTCATTTCAAACACCTACTAGCTGGGAATCACACAGTGGGCAATAATTATATGTTGATTCATATTGGCATCAATCATGTCTTTGAACAGGGGGGGGGAGTTAGTATTTTTCTATCTGACTTGTGACAATAAGTGAAGGCCTATGTATTTTTAGTGGGATGTTGCTGATAGTTGTTTTCTTTTATTGACATGGTAGTGGAAAAAAAAAAGGAATTCTATTGTGAGGAACTTAAATTTGGTAAACATATTAAACTCTGTTGTTTCTTAACTTATTTGAATAATTTTGATTCTACTTATTATTTTTTGCAGGCTATTAATACACTCATGTCCAAAATTATCTTTACTTGCATAACATCATGGATTTCTCAGAAACTGTGAACTGTATAAATTTGTGTGGAATGCTACATAACATCATAGTGCATAAATACAAAGGAAAAAATTTTAAAACTTTGCATTTGATATAAAACTGTAGCATCAAACTATAAAAATGGTGATAATGTGTTATAAGGAGAGTTGAGAAGCAAAAAGAAGAAAGCATAAGTCGGAAAAAATTAGGGCTAATAAATTTAATGTTTAATGTGATCACCTCTGACTTCTACTCACATATCACAGCATGTTTTCAGGCTGAGGACCATCACACCTTCATTACCAAAATGGTCACTTCCCATAACATTCAAAGGAAAATTTCACGTTCCTAATTTCTTCTAGATGTAAACATATGTAAAATCAGATATTCTAAACTTTGGCTCATCAGTAATGTGGACATGGGACTATTTGTGTGCACTCCAGTTTTGATGTTCTCTGCACCAATTAAAGTGATCTCTCTTTTGTTGTAAAAACAGCAAAATGTATACTCTAAGCTATAATATACATAAATTATGAATGTCTTGACTTATGTTTTTTTCCTAAAGTGCGGAAATTTCTAGAGTTTTGTTAATTTAAGTCTAATGGGGCAGCCAGACATATATTCTAAAGTTTTAGATAAGTTACTTTCAAATAGATTGTATCTTCTAGATGTAAACACATGTAAAATCAGATATTCTAAACTTTGGCTCATCAGTAAAGTGGACATGGGACTATTTGTGTGCACTCCAGTTTTGATGTTCTCTGCACCAATTAAAGTGATCTCTCTTTTGTTGTAAAAACAATGTATACTCTAAGCAAAATGTATACTCTAAGCTATAATATACATATATTATGAATGTCTTGACTTATGTTTTTTTCCTAAAGTGCGGAAATTTCTAGAGTTTTGTTAATTTAAGTCTAATGGGGCAGCCAGACATATATTCTAAAGTTTTAGATAAGTTACTTTCAAATAGATTGTATTATTTTTTTTAGAATAGTTTTGCATCATCAAAACAGTATGAGTTTACACTAGGCCGCTCTGTGGAAAAGGCTGCTTATGATCTAGTTATTATTATTAGCTCGCAGAAGTTCCATGTAGCTCCTTCAATGTCTCAGGAGCCTTTGATACCTAATAGATGAGAGTCTTTGTTCTCCATCTGATGAAATTCTGATATCCCCAAAAATATCTGCAGAATCTTTCTTAGTTATTTTAATAAAAGGTTATTAAATTTGCAAGTTAGGATATTTGTATTGAAAGAATGGTTTGCAAAGAATACCCACAGATTTCTGCTCTGCTACTTTGGAACTCCATAATGTATGGACTGTTAAAGAAAGTGTCCAGATGGTATAAGAATGCTTTATTATGCAGATGACATTTCCATCTTATTCTTTGCTTCAAATTGTACAGCTATCGAAGTGCTATATGTGCTGCAGAGCAGATATAGAATAACCTTTTTGAAATATGTGCTAAATTTTCTGAACAGCAGTCAGATATTCAAGAATTGTTTTAATATTTTAACATAAATTCTGCTATGTGTGAAAGATTATGGGAGAGCATATCTGTAGATATTTTACAAAATCTTGGCATAATTTATGGCCAATTACTATATTTCATGATAGTATGGTGATGATAGCTGTGAATATGAAAGTTTTTAGATATCATAAGTAAAAGGTGAAGTAATAAATAGTGAAATCAGTTGTAGGATTTTTGATCCAAAAAATATTGCAACAGATAGGGGAAAAGTGATGGAGAAGTTTTTGAGAATGAAAAGATTTCAACTGACAGTTTATTGAGAATTCACAACATTGCAATTATAGCATTTGAACAGTAGAACTTTGTAACTGAACAAGAAATTTATGTCTGTCTATAAAATTAAAGTATTAGCACAACAATCAAAACGGTTTAAAGAACTTGTTGATTATTATAGACACATGTTACAAAAATTTCAGTGGACTGTATTTTAAAATCACTTTATTTACTTTCATTTTGAAAACACTCACTACACTTTTCAACTCTATTCTTTCAAATTGTTAGAATCCAAAATTTAAAATTAAAATCGCTTATGATTTCGATGACAACTTAAATCGTTTTCTTCTTGATCACGCTGCCACAATAGCGCTTATAATTAGGTACGGAATGGAACTTGTATTGAAAGAAATGTATAATGAAAGAAATAAATATTGAGCTTTTTTTCTAAATTATGATTTCTTTAAGTTTACAAATGCTTCATTATTTCATATTTTTAATATTATACTTGCTGCATGTCTTCTTACTAGATTTAAGCTGGTGACCTAAAATCCAGAAATTTCCAGACTCACTAATGTTCCAATTATTCCAGATCTCAGACTTTGTATTGTATCTCTTCCCTGCAAGTAAGGAGAAATTTACTACTTTAAATGTATATTTGAATAAAATTTTATAAAACTAATACTTAGATAAGTTCAAAAAATATTTTTATTGGATCATTCCAAAAGTTCCGCAGTTTTTCGAAACACAAAGCATATTTTCTTGTAATTATTTTGTTTATTATTCATATGGAGTGATCTCAGATGTTTAAATACTGTCTTTTCTACTAGCACACTGCATGATTCTAACGTGTGGTAGTATAATCAGTTTCAGTGTAGTACTAAGAATGGAGATCCCAAAAGTTCATTTTTATCATTTTACACTCTTTTATTTTGAAAAAGGAAATGTGATAGTCAGGTTTCTCATGAAATTTGTGCTGTATAAGAAAAAATATATTTGTGCTTTAACCTCAGCCTCGAAGATGATTCCCACTCTGGACAACCATTCTGTGTAAACAAGGGCCTATAAAAATAAGCTATTACTGGAAATACAAGTTGTCCAATTCATAAACTATCAAACAGAATTAATTTTCCAAAAAAATGCAGTATTTGATCATTTGGAAATGATCGGATATGCAGTCAGTTGCATATATCGGTACCCCATTAACTTTTAATAGAGCAAAATATGAGCTCTGTTAAAACAATAAAACAAACAGAGCTTGCTCAAATTCGGTATGTGATTCTGTGCTGAAAAAGTAAAGAAACTCCTCTTTTGAAACAGCTCGTTACTGAAAATGAGAAATGGATATCATAAAGTAGTGTTACAAGAAAAATATTGTGGGGTAAGCCAAAAGAACCTCTTTTAGTAATACCGAAAGAGAAACTTAAAAAGTAATGCTTTGTGGCATGGGATTACAAAAGAACTATTACCACTAAATCAGATTATAAATTTGGAAAAATACTGTTCTTAAATGGCAGTTTTGAAAGCAGAAATGGAAGCAAAGTAGTACCCAAGAACTGACCTGTGAGGTGTTATCTTCCATTATGACAATGCTTAACCTCACATTTCAATGAATGTCAGACTAAAACCTTTTGAATATGGTTACGGTGTTTAGTATCCCTTCGCACATCATTAGACCAGTGGTCTTGGACTCAGTCTGCTTGCCAAATTCACAATTTAATTTTTTTTAACAAAAATGATAAGTTTTTGGTAGACAAAAAAGTTTTTAACATAATTAAATTAAAAATTTTACTAGCTGAATACCGTATTTATGCAAATCTAATGCGCATCCCCATTTTAAAACTTTAAATAATAAAAAAAAATTTTGTCGGCGAATGTAATGCGCATCAATGGTATGAGGAATTTATTGAATCTTATTTTATACAACAGTGGATTTGTATATAAACTATCAATCAATGGTATGATAATTTTATTTAAATTTAGATACCATATTTTATACAACAATGGATTTATGCATAAATAGCAGAACATAGAATTAACCTATTAGTGGGCTATTGTTACGTGAAACAATCATTGTTAATTACCACTACCGTATATGCGGTACATATCGTAAAGTATGAACATGAAATAAATCGTAACATTTCTATCTAGCTAACAGTTTCTACAATCAGTGATTAATAGTAAACGTCTTTATTCACTATTTTGATGATAACGTTTTTAGTCCCCTTCTCCGTAATGGTGTAGTTACGAGGCATATCAAACCAAATTGGCGTCTCGTCAGCGTTGCCAATTTGTCCCATTGAAAAATTCTTTTCCTTCCGAAGTGTGATGACATACCGCTAAAATGTTAGTAGTTTTCCCTCAAAATCTGCAGGAAGCTTTTGGCATATTGTTGTACGGCGTCTTAGAGATAAGCCCATCCGCTTCATAAACCGATCCACCCATCCACGGCTAGCTTTAAACTCTGGTTTCGGTATTCCAAGAACTTCAGCCTCCTCTTTTGCTTTATTTCTTATAGTGTCACTAGTCACAGGTTGTCCATTCTTCCTCCTTTCACGTACGAATTCCAAAACATTTTCTTCAATTTTAGGGTGTCTTCCTTAGCGAGGGCCAGTGAATTTCTACTAGTTTTAGTTGCAAACAGTGCCAATTTCTGTTGCCGTCACAAGCGAATATTGCTCTCAGCTACGTTTAACCCTCTCCCAGCCTTTCTATTGCCATTTCTTTCAGGATAAAGAATTACTTTACGTTTGAAAGTAGCGTCATATGACATTCTTCTCTGCTTGCCCTCCATTTCGTGACTACGTACTCTGCAGTTTGTATCCTCTATGCAATAAGCGATAAGCAACGGAGGACGTGGGCACTGTCCCTTTACCAAAAGGTTAATCGGTATAGCACCACGTCCACCTATATATAGAGCCTAAAGCGGAATCATAAGACGCCACGCACCGGGCGTCCAAACCCAGAGCCAAATTTAAACCTGGGGCAGTCCAACAGACCAAATGCCCACGAAAGACAGTCCCAACAACCACCCAGGCCCCACATTTATTAAATAAAATAACAAAAGCATACAGGGCCAAACAAGGGCGAGTTTTGACAATAAGCAAAAATTTTACAAAGGTGTAATACACACAAATATAGAATATACATAGGCTAAAGTACAGTCTGATGTTGGGCAGCCCAATAATATACAATGAGTAAAATATAGACAGTAGAATTAGACTTAATGACAATATAACATAAAAACAGAGAACATAGTGACAATGAATGTAAATGATTACAGCAATACACAGAGGATATACCAAAAGAAATAAAAATAAAAGAATACAATAGCCATCAGTGTGTGACTGGAAGTGACATCAGTGTGTGACTGATACATGGGAAATGCGTAAAGCATTCAGAATTCGACTTAATTCAGAAGACTAACAACTGGATCGGGATACATTGCATAGCCAAGTACATATATTTGGCACGATAAATGTAACAGTAAATGTAATCGAGAAATACAGTAATCCATTGTTACGATTTAAATTTGGTTGACGTCATCGGCGAACTTTGCACTCGAATCTAATACGCACCCCAATTTTGAGTACTACATTTGGCCAAAAACGATGTGCATTAGATTTGCATAAATACGGTATTTATCAAACAGTAATAATAATGACTCAAAAGATTGTAATCTTATTGTAAATCACACTTTGTAATTCAAATGTATTGACAGCTAAATATTAAATTTTCAGTTTGACGTTTATTTTAAGCAATTATAATGTGTTGAATAAACCATCCAAATAATTTACTTAACCTAAAAATAAACAAATTGTGAAAACTTTTCAAGTGTGACAAAATTCTAGAATAATGATAACGTATTTTGCTTCTTTTATTTATTAAATTTTTCTTTGATACATACAAAAGAAATGCACATATTTGTTTGTAAATACTTGTAAATTTTAATTCTTACTAACAGCACATGGCATTTCAATTTTTATAAAGTTCCTTGATTCCCATGATAGCGTTTGATAAAACCTTGGAGAAAAATTACCAGAAACTATTTTATTGTATGCTTGTTGGTCAATATTGTTCTTATTTTAGACTTACAATTTTTAACTGCAGGAAAAACTGTTCACATATATACAGATTACAAAATGCATTAAAATTTCATAACTAATGGTGTTTATCTTTTTATGAGTATACAAAAAGTCAATCAAATATGTATCTTCAGATCTTTGAATAACAGTTATGTAATATTGTAAATTAATTAACTATATTTGAAGATTTCCTGGAACATTAATAACTTTTATTTTCAAGGTTAATGAAAAAAATGTCAAATTGAACAGCAAATCATTCAAATCATAAACCTTTCTTCAAGTGCATGTTATAATAATGCTAATTAATTAACAGTAAATATATCTGCTTACTGCATAAAATTGCTTTGCGGGGTGTATTTGGTGCATGAACTGCTAGTTTGAGACCACTACACTAGGCCTCGCCCTTGTAGATTTTCTTCCCTTCGGGTGGGTCACTTTAAAATTTTCTGAATGACCTGGTGTTCACTTTGGAGACTATCAAACAATATGTGAATAATTTCTTTTAATATAAACTGAATGACTTTTTTGAAAACGAATTTTCTAACTGCCTGAGAGATGGCAAAAAGTCATTAAATAAAATGCTGCTTACGTGATTCATTGAAAGTTTCTTATGTTTTTGTGCTGTTTCATTCATAAAAAATCGCAAACTATTTTGGATGATCCAGTACAAACATTCTCTCAGTTTAATAAGCATTAAGCAAAAATATATAGAGAGATTTGGATAAAATTAAATTTTGTGGTCATTAAATGTCAAAAAATTTTTACTAATTAAGTAAATGTGTGCTAATTTGGGAAGATGATTTACATCACTAATCTGTGAGTACTTATTTATTACTGTTATCATTGTTGTTATTATTGCAGTACAGTTGTAGGGTGCAGAACTTATAATGTAGAACTCAGTATTTCTTGATTCAACCTTAGATGACATATACTAGTAGTTTTTTAAAAAATACTATTTTTCAGTTATTAAATTGTAGCTAATGTGTTGATAAATTAGTTGTTTCATGTGTAACATATTCTTTAATTATTAATTAAGAAAGTAGAGCTCTACAAAGTGTTAATGTTACTATGTTCAGTTTTTTTATTCCAAGTATTTCTTGGAACTTATTACTTGGCATTGTGATTTATATTAGAAAAGATTTGTATCGCAAATGCTAAACTTGAATATTCCTACTGTCTGAATGTTTGTATTAATGAAAATTAAAATACAACATTGGAATATTTTAATCATGGGATTCAATATGTGAAAGTGCAGAGCTATATTATTAAAAACAGTTATTTTCTTTGAAATTAATAAAATAGTAATTGTGTGCATTTAGTTCCTGTAAGTTTTAATGCAATAGGTTAAAATGTTTGTAATGCCTATTTAAAATTCTACAGTTCATAGTCTTCCTTTCTAGTCTTCCTTAAGAACGGTTGTGTGTTTTAATGTTTGGTTGTAAAATGGAACTGTGTACACATTGCAGCATAAAATATATTCAGTACTAAATGTGTATGTACAGAAAATGAAATATTAACACTATAATGAATTTTTTAAATGCTAAAATATTTTTACATATTCATGTTTGTATTAAAAGGTGTATCAGTTCATTCTTATAGATTAAAGAACTAGATAAATTTTGAAACTTATTGTGTATGAAAAGTGTATTTTAATAAGTCGTTTTCTATAAGATGTGTTGATTTGTTGCATTATTTTGTTTTCTTAGATTATTATTTCTTGATATATAAAAATGAAAGCACTCTTTCTCTTGAAAAATCTCAAATATTTATATTTAGATTGTTTTACAAATATTTTAAAGCAGATGATTGTAGCAGTCTGAATATTTCTGGCTTATTTTATATTTAAAATCATCTCTGTATGGACATATTTCTTTAATTTAATATTTTTCACATTTTTTAATGGAAAAAATGTAAAGAAATTTAATGTTACTACTTTTATCTTGTAAGAGTCAAATACTGAAATATGTTGAAGTTAAAATAGCGTTTTGAAAATTATAATACTGTTTCTAAGCATCAATTAATTTCAGTAAGATAATTTCATATTTTATGTTGCTGCATTCTCAGTGATAGTGCGAGTGGGAAATTTTTATAGCTTTAGAAATGTTATTGCGAGTACCCTTTTTAATTAATATGTTCTGTTTACTATGGTGCCTCTCATGCAGTCTGTTCCAAGATGAAATTCATTATGCAAGGTTGTTTTTCGCATAGTTTACTGTAGATTTTAAAATATTAGGAATTTACTATTTTAATTATGAAATATATTTTCATATGCAATGTGTGTATGAAATCTATTAGTCTTTTCAATTCAATTTAATCTAAATTTTCTTAATGGATGTTGAAGATTGAACTCTTCCTGATTTTCTTACATATCTTCTTCCCCCCTTCCACTCGACAGAGAATTCAGACATCAAAAAATTTTCTTAAGTAGTTTGCTTCGCCTTTTTCTCCATAGTGGTTATAGTCTCCTAAAATAGAATAGTACAAGTCATTGTCATTGAACATATGAATCACTATGTTTATCTCAGCTTAAATAAGATATCACCTGTTTGGTTGTGTCCTGGACCTATTTTCATTTCTTTAGAAAATTCTTATTACCATATTTTATCTCATTCATTTGCACTTTGACGGCTGAGGAAGATGGTTCAGTAAAACTATCGAAATTAGTCCTAAAAAATTTACAAATATAATGCTGATTTTTGTTGTTTGACTTCTAAATTAGTCATTCTTTCGCATGTTATTTTAACCTAAATTTGCAGTAGGTATCAAATTTTTGCATTCTTCCCCTTCTCACCAGAAGAAACCTCCATCTGGAATTCATTATGGTCAAGGAGGACTTTCAATTCTTCATTTGTAAAATAATATTAAAAAATGCATTTACTTGACCCTCTTCTCTGCTGATTATCTTTGTTTTTGAACAGATGCATATTTTATATAAAATGCTACAAAAAGAGAAAATAAAATAAATTTAGCTCCACATATATTTTGTGATAAAATTCACATATGACATTCGTGATTTGTAATGCAAGACCGGTTTCATTATATGCAGCATATTTATGCTTGCAAGACACTCATTAGGCACCATTGTAATTGTTTCTGTTACTGTCTTTTGATTTACTAACCACCTAAAATAGCTATTGTAAATAAGAGAAAATGTATAATAATTTTAATAAATCCGCTTAATGTAATTTCATTGGGTCTAGGTAGAGTAATTTCTTAAAAATATATAATGATTTTAATAATAAATCAAGGGTATTGCATTTTTTATTCCACTAAATTAAGGAATCATTCCAGTCTGATTCTAGACTTTAGATGTGACAGGAACTACCCATTGTATTGTAGTGAATACTGTAGTTCTCATTGTACAGTTTCTGTAATATGACAACTACTTTTACTTATGTTTCAAAAAGGTCTGGAATGAAGAAAACTGTTTTAAAGCATTTTATTTATCAGTGCTTAAAGCATCTTATTGTTTAACAATTAAATATCAGATATGAAAAACGGCTGAGCCTACTTCTTTTCTTCAGACCTTCTCAACTATTTTTATATGATATTTGTTAACTATTATATTTCCACTGTATATTGCCAGTACTGATATTAGCTTAAGCTGTTTCATTTTATTTGCTTTTTTTTTTTTTTTTTTTTTTTTTTTTTTTTTTTTTTTGTTTGTTTGAAGCACTTGATATTAGGAGACACAGTGATCATCCTATTGCTATCATTATTTCTTTTGTAAAATACTTTTTTCTTTCTACTTATGCAAAAAAGCCAAGTGAATCTTTCTCAAAGAACTGGTAAAGAGTCAAGAAACAAGTTTAATACCCCAAGTACGAGTTTTCCCTCAAGTCGCATAAAGTTCCCCAAAATGTCTCAAGTTGTATTTTCTTCATTACAATTCCAAAATGACATTCTCACTTTGTAACCTTGAATACTTTTCTACGAATATAGTATATCAAACCCAAAATCAGATTCATAATTCTTTAGTAAAAGTCCAGTTGAGCAAGGCAATCGCATCTAAGTCTTCAGATTACAATATAATACCGTGAAAGAAGACTGCTTTTTATTTTAAAAAAAGTTCAAAAGGCTATAAATTTTTTTAAAAGGTTTCTTTTTCAATTGTGTACCATTTATCATTAGATAAATCTTTGATAAATTACTCTCCTCCTGAAAAAAATCTATAAAAATTATTAAATAGCTATATCATGAATTAAGTGTGTTTTAATCAACCAGATTAAAGAACACAGTGAAATAATTTTAAAAAATTTTATCTTTGAGGTGCTCAGGTTTGCGTGGAGAACTGTGTATTCAAAATTTGGTGGTTCTAGATGGTGCTGCTTTTCCAGAATGTGAAGAACAAACAACCCTATTTACAGGTTCTTCATTACTTTATGTAATAGAAGTAGTCTATTTATTTGGTATTTTTAACTTCTTATCTGCATAGTTATCCTGATAAAAACTAATGACTGAATTCTTTTATGAAAACGTTTTTAAAAATATATTCATGTTAATATAGAATACAGTGAAGTATGGTTGGTTTCTTTGTTTCTTTCGTAATTCTACAAACAACTTAGTTTAAAAAAAATCTTCTATTAATTTTTCTGTTGCATCATTTCAATGTCAAATATTGTATCATTTGTTGCTGTTTAAATTAAAAAGCTGTGAGTTTGTACTTATTAACTTAAAGAGAAGAAAACTTAATTGTGATACTTTGCTAATTATTTGTTATGTGTTGATGCTAAGTATAGATGATGACATAATTTTAAAATGTATTTCTTTACTGATTACGAGAAATGTAAGTACTTTTTAAGCTTATTTTGTTGTAGAATTTAATTTTCATTGTGTCCTTAGTTATGATGTCGGTTTAATGCTAAATAAAGTTTTGTTCCTATTTTTTTTTGGTGCTAAGTCATATTTATACTTTAACTCACTGTGTGTTTATATTTAGTAGTATAGTAAAAGCTTGACTGTCCCGAACACTTCAGAAATGTCAAATTCCATATCATTAAATGTATACAAAATGCAATTTGCGATAGAAAAGCCATGTGAATGGAGAAAGAAATTTCAAGTCTAAAATTAAAGAAACTGTCATCTTATTTGTTATCAGCTTGAATATCAAATGAAACAATTAAAATTTGGTAAGATTTGGGGGGGGGGCGTAATTTCATACATAAAGTACTATATATTTTGTAGGCCTTCAGCATATGAACTAAAAACATCCTATCTGATTATAAAATGTCATGGACTATGAAAATTGGCGGAGATGACACCAAACTTGCGCTAGTCCTTCCAATAGAAGCTTAAAGGAAATGTATTGTTCTATTTAATTAGAACTATATGAATCAAGTTACGGATGTATCGTATAAAAAACTTAAATCACACATCGTAATTTTGCATCACCATTGTTTGTTTGTTTCCAAATAAAGTAGCATGTTGTGGTCATTGAAACAAATTTTCATTATTACCCCTACCTTTCAGTATGGTCTGTGCTGTTCTGTAGAACAGAGACCTCAAACTTTAACCATTTTTTCAAACTGTTTTGAAAAATCAATAAATAGCAGTTAACTGATATTTTCTTTACAAAAACTAAACCGGCTTATCAAGAATTAATCTAGTTTGCATAAAATTAAGGTGAAGATCGTGTGATTGTGTTATGACATTACGCTTACACATTATTGCCACTAAATTGCATTATTCGGCTACAGTTTCTCTTTGTAAAAAATGATTGATGGGAAAGCTTGTTAAATACCAAATTTTTTAACTAATAATAAGTGTTTTGACCAAAATGAATTTAATAAACTGAGAAGTACTTCAATTTTATATTTTTACAGAATAAACAGAATTCTTAAATCTTTAATACATTAACATTGTTCTGATGCAGTTCACATTTGATTGAATAAATCGCAAATGTGTGTTTCAATAAAGGTCCCCCCCCCCATAAATCTCTTTCTAAGGAGATGTAGCTGCAAAAGTTCTTATTTGGTGTATTCAGAGTGTTTCTTACAAAATTTCAAAAAAGTGCCAAAAGACTATTCTGTGCATTACCCCAAGAAATATTTTGTTTCATCTTCAGATTCTGATGAATTAGAATTTGTTTCTTGCTGTAACAATACATTTTTAATTGAATCCCCTTCTGTTAGCATTTCTGTTATGGGAAAATTTTTGTCACAATCAAACCTATGTGTCTATAGCAAGCCTAAAAGTGGAATCTTCAGCTTTGTTTCTGCTTTTTAAGGCTAGATCTTAATCTTCTGTTTAAATACCATCAATTTTTTATCAGGTGAATCCGAATAAAAGTTAACTGAAAATAAATTATTCTACCATCCTTTCCTAAGAGTCTGATTCGTAAAAGAATTCCAAACATTCACAAGTTCGTAATGGCATCATTTATTGAAAATGCCGACTGAAGTTCTGTCAAGAGCACTTCCAGATTTTACTTTACACAGTCACCTCGTCTCTGTTTGCTTAGCACAAGAATATCTCTCAACAGAGTATGAAGTCTTGTATGTTCCCGTGCCGTAGTAACAAAAAACTGCTAATATGAACCTTGCTGGTTAATAACTCCCCACTTCCCTTTCTATGAGGAGTATCAAAGTCAACAAACAATAAGAACTGCTACAGTTTCTAATGTTGGGTGTGGTCTGTAGCATAAACGAATTCTTATAGCAGTTCGATCAAAGAATATGAATGGGAGAAAGAAGGCGGCAAGCTGTTGTAGACATACTATATACCAGCCTCGCTCTGATCCAAACAAGGTCATGAGGTCTATTTTTAGGCCAGGTGGAATTGCGTCGTATTCCTCTCATTTATACCAGCCTCGCTCACCTGACACCACCGATGGTTAACAAGGCCATATCACTCCCCTCACTATGTCATGATGAGGAGACCTCTTGCAACTTGTAGCCTTGACATTTGACTGATATGTTCACGAGCTCTTTGTAATGTTGGTGTGACTGATCGTTCATTACTACATTTTTTATCTCCTGTAGAAAATGCTGTTTTCCTCTTCCAATTTTTTTTATTATTATCATTATTAAATCGCACATTATGCGAGCTTGATGTTGTAGACCTAGGTGCAAAGGAGACTATAAGGGACAGCCAAACATGTCAGTTTTTCATTTCATAAGGAATCCAGATCTCCAAAGAAAATGAATAATGGCAATCCATTGAAAAAAACTTTCAGCCTACAAAAACTTCTAAGGTAAGAAATATATATTTTCTTGATTATTGTTTTATCATACTAAATATCAATCTGCTTATTATATATTTTGATATATTCCATATCAATCAATATATTTATGCAACTTTTTTGTTGTTGTTGTAGGTAAGAAATATTTTTAAAAAATTAAGAGAGGGAAAAGAAAGCAATTTTAGCTATATATTGTTATAGCTTATTTATTTTAGCTATATATTTTTATATAGGTAAAATTGCTTTTATATGTAAAAAGTCAGATGATTTGAAAATTTCATTTGTCACCTTTCACAAATGAATAATAAAATACTTTCTGGTAAACATAAATTTGTAATGAAAAAATTTATGATTATTCTGGTTGTGATTCTAATCCTTTTGAGTTATTAATTTTTGAAAATGTTAATTAAGTCAGTAAATAATTTAAGTATTGTCATTGTAAGTGTTGTAAATTTTTTAAGTATAATTCAAATATTTAGAATGGTCCATAGTAATTTAGAGTAATATTTAATGGAATGGTAATAAATTATTTCTGCTAAATTTTATTGTATTTAAGTCTTTAAAATTTGAAAACCTCCACAAATTGTCATAGTGATGTAATTTTCTCAAAATGTGCTGTTCTTCCAAAAATTCCATTTCATGATTTAAAATTTAATCTAGTTTCTTCAGTCTGATAGGTATTAATATCCAATATTTGAATTATTAAACCTAAGGAAAAGTGATTTTTATCAGTGATAAAGCCATTTGAAATAAAGTAAGTGTTGCTAGAAGGCTAAAAAATCTATAGAAGACTGAACATAATACATGTTGCCTGTCATAATTTAAGCACAGTTTGTTTTTACCTGCATCTATATGTTAGGTTTTTAGCCTTATAAATTAAGCTAGGAAGAAATTCAGTTTCTTCTAATATCAGTGCATTTTATTCTTTTCAAAAACTAATTATTTAAAGATCAGTTTTTTTCCACAGAAGTTCTGAATAGTTTTGTGTATTTAAGTATGACATAAACTGTCACATCTTTTGCTTTTTCAATCTGTGACATATGAGGACTCCAATATTAATTATAATCTATATAAAAATGTAGCATTTTAGGTACAAAATAATTTAAAATTTCACGTTCCTACCGAGAGCTCATGAGTTCACATAAAAAATAAACAATTGATGCCTGTTCTCAAATTCAGTAATATTTAAAGGAGATCATTTGTAAAACATTATGAAGCATATTATTCAAAATTATATTTATAATTTAAAAAATATAAATGAAAGAAGAAAATTTCCATTAAGTATATTCTTGAACTATATTCTCTCTCTCTATATATATATTCTTGAATATATATATTAACTATATTATATTCCATTAAGTATATACTTAATATATATATGAATATATATATATTAAGTATTTTAAAACTATATGTTCACTAAATTTAGCTTTGAATTTAAATTAATAAAGAATCTGGCAAAACCATTCAATTTTTAATTAAATGTATGTTGTTTTCTTGTTATAAGAAGGAATTTGTTTAACTTATTGAATAATGAAAATTTTTTATTTTCAATTAAGCTAACATTTTCTGCTGTACAATACACTTATTCCAACATTTTAGAAATATTATAAAAGGGGATTTTTGTTCCTTAAAGAATATTTATGATGACTCTGTCTCTTTTATTTCATTAGGTCTGTGAGCTTCATTTTGCTGCATGTGACATCGAAAGAGTCTCAGAAATGTACGACGAGAGACAGCGGTTTTACAGCATCCTCATTTATCATGGAGTGCTGTTCCTACAAAACTTCCTGATTCTGCTGTTTATTTGCCAAAATGCTGTGAGAAAAGAGAGAGTTTTGGCTGTAAAACAAGGCTTTAGAAGGTGCAGTTACTGAAAGCATAAAATTCAAAGAAGACTATGATAAAAAAAAATAACGTTTTCTAATTTTCCTGAGCTCTCTGAAAAGTTGTGCTAAATTAGTTTGCCAACAGTGGTCTATCATTCAGAAACTGGACATTATCATTTTTTCTTTGGTAACTTTACGAACTGCACCATGTATTGTGGCATCGATGGTGGTGACTGAAGGTCGTGATTTAAATGTTTAACATTGAAGGCATTCAAGCAACAGAGTTAGAAAATACTGTCACACCTAAAAACATAAGTAACTAATACTATAACAACCATTATTGAGAAAAGAAATGCTATTTATTGTAATTTTTCTCATAAAAACAATTCAAAACTACATGTGGTACAAACACTTCTAGATGATATAGTAAAAACTAATTCAAGTGTTGATAACTTGCAAACAGTACAGTTCATAAATGACCAAATAGCTTTTTCAAAGCAATAAAAAGTGTGAAGTTTATTCAGTATCCTCTCATGGATATCATTTTATAATGTCTTCAGAAAACATGATCTTCCCACATCTAAGTGCCATGCAAAGATTGTGTTCTTCGTTTCAACTAAACCCAGAAATGGAACAGCATGATAATAATTTTTTATCATGTTGAGTCAAAGTTTGCACTATTACACCAGAATGACTCTTGTGTTGCACTTTTTATGGATGAAATTCATATTAAGCCCTTTTTAATTCAAAGGAGGAAATATATATGGTTCATCACATGACAGAGTCCGCGCAGCTACCACAGCATACGTACTTATGATTCAGAATTGTGTGTTGTTTTATAAAGATGTTGTTCATATTTTACCAATTGCAAAAATAACAGCTGAAGAACTGTGTAGTTCTCTAAAAAAAGTAATTCTCAAGCTAGAGAAAATTGGTTTTATGATTAATACAGTGGTGAGTGATAACAGTTCTATTAATTCAAAATCAATTTCTTAGTTTACCACTCAACCTAAAATATCTATACAGTACAAAGTCGTTAATCCGGACTCGTCGGGACTTCGGCGATTCTGGATTAGGGGTTTTTCCACATTATAGATCATCATTTTAAATCTGGTAAGATGGCATGCAGAAATTATACAGTTAAAAATATGAAACCATAATTTATGAAATAAAGAGCAATTATGATCTAAAGGGTATCAAAATTTACAAAAAAAAAACTTAATATTTATTTGATAACTTTACCAAACATTTCTTTCTTCACTATTGGAAGCGCGCCTGGGTAAACGCTTTACTGGCTTTACGCGCATGTTTAAGTTTGTGGTTTTGAAGTCCGAATTATAGATCATTCCGAATAATGGACGTCCGTATTATAAACTTTGTACTGTAGTTTATTTTAAAGAGTGTCTGAAATAACGGACTGAACCAGACAAAAGCTTTGCAATGTTTTCATTATCCAGACTTTAATGCTTGTTATTTTGACCCAGATTCAAATGAACCTGTTCTTATTTAAAATATGCAAATGCTAACTGCATCTTTTTCTGCTTTAAAACCAATGCATCAGCGAGAAAGTTGTGAACCATTAATAAAATACAATTACAGCTTGACTTTAAAAGCTCTTAATCCCTAAAATTTAGAGCGACCAAAAAATATTTAATAAGTTTGTTTCTGAAGCACTTCAGGAATAGGGATGGAAATATGATATTCCATGCTATACCCTGATACTGCAGGCTTCACAGAAATAATAAGCACATAATTTGATAGTATTGTAAAAGTCAAAAACACCAATCAAAAGTATTAGATTAAAAAATATGTATCATCAGCCTATGACTTTAAGTGACACAGATGAAGATGCCTTTTCTGAAAAATGTTTTATAACGCCACGTGTCTGCATTGACACGTGGCGTTATAAAATTTGTACAATGGGAGCACTTACCAGAAAAACAAATTTTGCTATTTCTCATACAACCCATAATCTTCTTAAATTGACTAGGTTGTTTTTTTTTTTTTTTTTTTTTTTTTTTTTTGAGAACATACAGACTCCCTGTGCACCACATATGTACAACACGGGGCTTACAGAAGTAAGTTAACTAGAACATTAAAGGTTACATGTATAAATAAACATTAAAAATTACATGCATAAATAAAGCGAACAAAAACAGAGAACAGCAGTCTGGACTTCACGAAAACAGATAAGTTTACTGGCCAAGTCACTCCGAACATTTTCAAATCGTTCTGTAAGTATAATCTAGGGCCATCAAATGTAGGGCACGAGAAAATCAAATGTTCCACATCCTGAGGAACTCTTTTTGAACATTCACATAAATTGTTTGATCGTAGATTAAAACGAAACAGATAACTTGCAAATTTACCGTGACCAGATAAAAACTGAGACACTTTAAAATTTAACGAGAGGAAAGACTCGGAATTCAGTCTATGGTAAATAGAAGGAAGGAATTTTTTGGTGACTTCCGCATTACAAGATGAAATGTATTCCTCATTCCACATAGCTAAAAGCTTTTTATAATGAAAGGACTTCCAATAACTCTTTGGAATGCTAATGTTGATATCAATGGGTAAATTTAAGGCATCTTTAGCTAAGAAATCAGCTCTTTCGTTTCCGTAGAAACCATGATGAGCACGCACATAAGCAAAGCAGATTGACTAGGTATTGTGCAAAGAAGTTCAAATTTAAGTATTTTCTGCCAGGCAATATTCAGACAGATGCCAGGCAATATTCAGACATTTCTATTTATTTGCCAGGCAATTTTCAGACAGAAAATACTTAAAATTGACTAGGTATTGTGCAAAGAAGTTCAAATTTAAGTATTTTCTGCCAGGCAATATTCAGACAGATGCTCTCAAGGACAGATTTTGCCAATATATGAAATTATCTTGTTCACAGTATAATGTAACAATAACTCAGATATATGAATCTGAGGGCAAGCTGCAGATACAAAATTTCTTACCTTTAATTCTTGAATTTAAAAAAAAAAATTGGAAAAATTCAAATTAAAAGTTTTGATGCAGATAATACTGACCTCATTCATACTGACAAGGATTTTAACAGCATCTTCTGTACGTTATGAATAACTCAAAATCTATTAATGTTCTGCCACTCGTAACTTATCTCACTGGGTATTGCGTATATAGGTTTCTAGAGATTGAAATGTGAGTATTGTCAGGAAAACCTTGTTTTAAGCAAAACTCTGGTAGTGGATGAAGATTATTGTTTCATCCTGAATATGGACCGAGGTGGATTGTTATAACCATAGTGTCGTATACCTATACTTAAAAATTTAGTATTTGAAGAATATGAAGACAGTTTCTTGAATGTACATGATTAGCAGTCTCTTACATGTGCATTAACATATCAAATTTTTATAGACGGGGAATACGTAACTTAGGACCAGTGTAATAAAAGACACTCCTTGGAAGATATCCTAAATTTTGTTATAAAAGCATCATGCAATAATTTTCTTAAAAACTACCATACTCAAAAAGAATGATGTACTGAGGAACACTTTAAGGAAATGAAAACTTCAAACTTAAGTAAAATAGATATTTTGTGTTCAGTTTAAATGAGGCTTTCAGTTTATGTAACTGTTTGGTAAATTTTATTGTATTACAGTAGAAGTCCAGAAATCCGCAAAGTTTGGGACGAGAGGTTGTGCGGATTTGAGGACAGAAAAGATAAATCATAATATTCAGACTCAAAGTGCAAAATAAATAAGGTGTATTAGATACATTTAATTAAATTATTATATACATTATTGCAATAATTTATTATATGCATTAAATTATTATTACATATATAAATTAATTATATCATTCATTGTATATGTACACAGCATCCAGGTTTGCTGATTTGTAAAATTTCAACAGCTTTTCTTTATTTTTTTTGTATATCATACACATTAGTGTCGCAATTCCATACGATTCTTCTATAAAACGAGGAGTGGCACCTGCCTCCATCTTTTGCAGAATTTACGCTTTTTGCATTACCGTCAATGCCACCTGTTTACGTTTTTCTACGTTGCAAGCAGTAAAATCATGAGTGCGTGTTTTTTCTGTTATTATATTAAAAAGGGCTGAAATTTAAAATATTCTTAATTTATCCACAAAATATCCAGAGATAAATAAAAGGCAGCACTAAATAATCTCATGAAATAAGAAATACAACAATATGAATCGTGAACTTGAAAGAAGATTTGAGTGAATCATCTGCTTTTTTACCTCGATGCAGATTAGAGGGGGAAAAAAAACTTTTATCATGATTTCAATAATTTGGTATTTCCATTATAACTCATTATTATTCGGTAAGTATTTTTTCTTCAATATTTCGTACTCAATGTTGCGGTTTCCGGAACATATAAACTAAATCTTTATATTTTGAGAGACAACGTGGATTTCAGGTCGGCAGATTTTCAGTATTTGATTGTACATGCAAAACTCATCATTTAATGGAAATCTAATTTTTAATTAAAAATTTAGATGACTTAAATATATTTTAATTGTATTTTAAGATTTGTACTTACAACTGAAAAGAGGAAGTAGTGTTAGTAGTAGTTAGTAGTGTAAAGTAGTTATTAGTTTTGATTAGTATGATAAAGAATGATAGATATAGGTGTATGAGGTAGTGCTTGTGTACTAATAATATCCGTTCATTCTTCAGTTTACATATATATTCAAAGGGACTTCTTTAAAACCATGCAATGTAAGTTTCTGTATTTGTTGCACTTTCATGTAAAACTTTGAAGTGCCATCACAAGCTCTAAACGTTGATTTTAGAACAAACAAAATGACATTTATAGCAGATACCAGTATCAAAAATTAAGAACAAACTGACCATTTGAAAAAAAGGAATTTTTGATATTTACTGTTTTAAGAATTAGGAAAGATTGATTAGTAAGAATTATGATTGACTTTATTCATATAGCAATCCATACTCCCTATTAAATTAAACAGTTGAAGCAGTGATAAAATTTTAATGTAATTTACCCAAGAGACAAAGCGGAAATGTTTTGTCATATGTTGTTATACTTAATTCAACTTCAAGTGCTTTGTTATTGTATAAGTATCATTCTATCAACTGGATTCTTTACCAATATTTCTGAAAACAGATTTATTCTAAATTTAAATAGGTAGAAATAACAGGTTATTTCTATGTGTATCGTTGAAAACACAAAATATAGTATTCTTATTTATCTGTTTATAATTTCTTATGTGCATTTCTCTAAGTGGAGGAATCTTAATGTCCTGCTGTAGCTGTATTAATATGCAAATGTTTATTGTTATTTCATTTATTTGCAAATTCATTTTTAAGCTATTTTCTAGAAAAATAAGCATAAATAATTTGGAAAAAACATCATATAGTTAGTTTTATTTCATTTTTACTATTATAAATATGCTATTTGCTTTATTTATAATGATTCACAATACTTAAAATAACATGCAAATTTATGAATTTTATAAATAGGTCAAAGTAACAGTAAATCTTAATGTCTTGCTCATCTAATGTGTTATTGTGTAATATAATTGTTATTTCATTTATTGCAATTTCAGATTTATTTAGGTGATTTTTTTTTTAAATTCCAGGTGTTAATAATTAGTAAATACACATAAAGCTAATAAAATTGTTATTATAATTGCTGCTGATAGCATTTAAATTTATGCAGGAAAAAATTCACTTGCTACAGTGGTGCAGTAATTTGTTTGACTAATACATAGTGTTTTAAAATTTGACTTTTGTTTTAGTTTTTACCTTTAATTTACTTTAAATACTCAACTGAAGGGAATTGACAAGGCATTTTCATGTTTTTTCAAAGCTCTGTAATGTTTTGAGCTTTGCGAAATGGGATAATGATATTAATTACTCATTCAAAGTTATTCTTAGAATTAGAAACTGCAGTAATGCTAAATAAATATTAAAATAAGAGAATTAAAAAAGCACGTTTATGCCATTTATCTGCTACATAGTTTGTTTTCCTTTGTGAATTTTTAATATTTTATAATCTTTAAAATGCTAATATTTTTTTTTTTTTTTTTTTGACGCAAAACGTTTTGCATTCTTTTCTTTTCGTGAAACTAAATCTTAGAGATTTGGGATTAATGGAACTAATGGTAATTTTTGTAAATATATTTCAGCCACTTTAAAACTATTTTTCTTATTGGTACTTTTCCATTTTGCCGGCGCAAATGATAAAGTCGCCAAAAATAGTACAACCGATGTCAAACGGAATATCCTCGCTGGTAACCTTTTACGCCTCGTTTTCAAAACAAGTCGCAGCCATTTCTTACCAGATTCTCTGTAATTGTATGCCAGTATTGAAATAAACATATTTCAATACTGGCATACAATTACAGAGAATTTTTACCACATTGTTAACTTTTATGCCCTAAGGCCATTCGCAGTAATTAAGTCAATTAGGATGCAATTACACCGCTCATCCGAAAATATAGAAAAAGCAAAGTCAAGGGTTAAATTCATCAATTCTAATGACACTGCACTAGCGAAGTAAAACACTGCGGTTTTTCACAATTTCTGAGTAAGCTATTCATAGGAATTGAAATAATTCTTGCATTTAAACTTGTATTTCAAATTAAGATTTAACTTAAAATTAAAATAGATAATTACTGAAAGAATTAGATTTTTGTAGCGTAGTCTACGTGAGAAGAGATCACTTGGGGTCACGTGATATGAAACGGCAAATCAAGATGTTGTACAATAAAAACATAGTGAATTCTTTAATTAATGTCTTTTTACAAATTTATCGTCTTTATTTATTGTCTTTTTACAGAATTTCAAACGATATTAAAATGTTTATGCCTTCAAAATAAAAAATTCCTAAGAGCTAATATTTGTTAACATTTTTTATGTGTATACTGTGTGTTGTCGCCAATAAAGTCTGCTTGGCGAGATATGCGCCGGCGAAACGGAAAAGTGCCTTCTTATTTTTAATATTTGTTAGAAGTATGCTATTGAATATTACTTTGTTAACTTTGCTTTTTAGTTTGATACTGCAAGATAATTATTATATATAACTTAAAGTTTAAAATACTGAATACAAAATTTTGGCGAAATTTAAAAAAAAAAAAGTAAAATCTATAAAATCAATATATGAATTTTTAGTATTTGGTCGATGTAAACTTAAAGAAACAAGATATGATATTATCTATCAGAATACAAAAATGAACAATAGTTTCCTTTTATCTATATGGTTTTCTGTAATTCTCTAGGGAAAAAATAGTATTCATTATTAAAAGCATAAAATATATAAACATTCAGCGAAACGTCACTTTCAAGTCTGAAGCAAAAGAAGTTAACTCTTTCTAATTAACAGCAAATGATTATTTCCTCCCACCTCGAAGTTACGGGGTCTCCTTGGCATGACGTCACTTTTCAGTGAAAAAGCCTTCTTAACTTTTGGTGGTGTAGGCTTGCCTCATGCGACTTCGAATCAAAACCAGTATGCGATGAAAAAAAAAACGGGCAGGGTTCTGGGGAAATTCATTCTACTTGAAATGCTAGTGAAGTACGAAGCATAAATATGCTATTTGAGAATCAGTTTTTGTTGTTATATTCGAAATTTGTATTCTTCAGTATTTGTATTGCATGCGATTTTTTAATTTTACAGAAACAATTTTCATTTTACAATTATTAACCCACTGGAACAATTTGCTTAGAAGGGCTATTAATTTCGTTTTAACATTTTTGCCATGGTTCAATATATATAGCGTTGCAAAAGCTTTTGATAAGGTATGGCACCCGGAACTTGCCAAGTTGAACGTCCCCGATTATTGTGTTAGGCTTATTGCTTCCTATCTCCGAAACAGAATCTTTGCAGTAAAAATTGACAATACTGTTTCAAACACAAGAAACATCTTCGCTGGAGTACCCTGGGGTCAGTACTTTCACCATATTTATATAACATTTACACTTACTTTCCTAAAGATCCACAAATTACCATAGGTCTTTTCATAGATGATATTGCAATTATGACCCAAGCTTCTATAGTTACAGTAGTCCAGCTGCTTTTTCAACATTACCTCAGTATTCTAGAAAATTGGCTCACTCTTTGGAGGATTTCAGTTAATACTGAAAAATCAAAAACGGTAACTTTTTCGTAAAGGACAAACAAATTCCACACCACCAAGACCTCTTCTGTTTGATGAAGAAATGGACTGGGTTGGCGAAATTAAATAACTAGGAGGCATTCTAGATTTAAAAAAAAAATTGACTTTTCAGAAATATCTCAGGGAAACTGTGTAAAAAATTAATATCACGCTTGCACCCACTTCTTGGCAAAAGTCATATGGCCACTTCAAATAGACTCCTCTTATGCAAATATATACTACGACCATCATCACTGTATACTAGTCCTGTCTAGGGCCAACCTGACAAAACGCAACTTCAACATATCCAAGTTCTTCAAAACAAAGTACTTGGAGAGATTATCAACGCGCCATGGTTCATTCCAAATTCGTATATCCACTATGATCTCAAAGTACACACAATTCAAAAACTTGCTAGAAATTTATTCTATTCAGTTCTCACTCATCCTAACAACTGCATCAACTCTCTTAGATGTTCTCCACTTCCCAGAGAAAAACACAAATATCCATCTGACATTCTCCAGGCAATCCACCTATGAACGGAAACACTGAGCACTGAAGCCTTTTTTACTTCCTTGAACGAAGTACAGGAAGTATTTTAATCGCTAAAAATTTCAGATTTCAACAGAAATATTCACTTATATATATAAGTAATTAAAGTAAAAAGAACAAACGATAAAAGACCTATGTGGTCAAAAACTCTGCGCATTGAGCTGCAAAAGTTAGAAAAAAGTTAAAAGAACATTCCTAGTTCGTACGCTAAAAAGTTGCTTAGATACTGTGGTTGTGTGAAAATATTAACATAAGTAAAATAAGGTGCAATGAAATGTGTTATAAAGATAAAATAAACAATACAAACACTTGAATATTTACAAATAAAACTAAATACTAATTGTAAGCAATATGCTAATCAAAGTAAGGCATATTTTAAACATTAGAATTAAAGTGCGACAAATGATTTAAGCAAAATATAAAAACTAAGAAGCGGTATATATATATATATATATATATATATATTTAAAGTACGTACAGACAGAATAAATGACTCTTTCGAATAAAGAGACAAATGACTCGGATTTTAAAATGTATCCAAAATGAATTTTTTCGTGAGATACAGGCTCAAAAATGATTACCCGTAGCGGAACTAGCAAACTCTCAAACTGTTGTAACAAATATGAAAAATTACAGAAAATTTAGCCGTTAAAAGGTTAGTATGAAACTTCAAGAGCACATTAAATAACCTACATTGGAAAAATACATTCGAAGAGGAAAAAAAGCATTTATTGTATATAATTAAAAAAGTTCTTCTTTCCATATCAATTCCGTTAATTATCAACTTCCCAAATATTACGTCAATATCTTTACGAGATTTGGATGGAAAACGCATTCTTATCAAGAGAATTAATGCTTAATTGAAATAATTAGTTATCTCATGATGATAAAAATGAAAGGCGGGTTTAATAACACGCATTTCGTATTTTTCAGTAGGAATCCAAAGTTTTATTTTGTAAGTGGCATTACCATCGGCCTTTCATATTCGCACATGGTTTGTTTACGTCGGTAAGTGATTTGTGCTGAGTGTGCCTTCAGAGCGTTTTTGGAAGACTTCTGCTATGAAACCTAATGCTTCTTATATTAATTTGAAATACGATGTTAGATTAAAGTGCTTGTAAGCATCCATATAGAATAAAAGTATCATACTTAGTTTCTGTATATTTAAAAAAACATGGTGTACCTACATTTTCCGTCTCAGTTAACGGAGGAAGAAGAAATGCTAAAGAAAAAGTATGAAAAACTAAGACGTAAGAAAAAAGCTTTCCAAAATTTGAATGCTCCTAAACAGGAACCCCCTCCTCCGAAACCTTTAAAGCGTCCACTTGAAGCAAAACCTGATGCTAAAGAGGTCGCAAAGAAACTCCTCAAGTCTGGTGCTATCAGTGCTATTAAAGTCGAAAATAAAGAGCGACAAGGATTTAAAAGACCTAAAGCTTTGGAAAGGAAGCGTAATGCCTGTGATAAAACTAATAGCTCTGTAACAGGATATCAACCATTTTCTGCATCTCATTCTCTTGAAGAAGAGCTTCCATCATTAGGATCGCCAAATGATTCAGCTTCTGATTCCCCAAACAGCAGTGGTCGCCCTCCAGTGAGAAAACTTTATGAAAGTTTTGTTAGTTCCAGAAAACTTGAAGATGAGATTAAAGAAGAACGAGCACGGGAAAATCAGCGAAGGGAAAGGGACAGGGATGGAAGACCTGAAAGGCCACGCCAGGGAAATACTATTTATGTACGAGGATATGGTGTCACGCAAGAGATTTTGCAAAAAGCCTTTGAGCCAGTTGGTAGTATTATCAATATTTCAATGGAAATGGATAAAAATTGTGGTTTTGTGACTTTCGAAAAGATTGAGCAAGCTGAAACAGCAATTAAAGAAGTTAATGGAACGACTATTAGTGGTGTACGTCTTAATGTCTCCTTAGCAAGGCGACAACCTCTAATTCCACCACTGGGTGAAGATTCATCTTCGTCATCATGGGCTACACTTGCTGTCAATTTCCCACAAAAAGCAAATCATGCAGATTCAAGAAATCTTATTGTATATGAAGATATATAATTAGAGAACTAATCAACAAAGCAAATAATACGGAACTCAAGAAATCAGTTTAACAAGTTATATAGAACTCAATATCCTTTTCTAACCATCATGTTATTTTGATGACATTATATCAACAGAATTAAAGTGCAAAAAATATAGATACTCCGTATTAACACAACCACGTTGGTGTAATCTGACTGAGGTAAGAAAGAATAAAAAGTGAAAATTACTTGTGTTCAAGTGGCAATTTTTGTAACTTTTTTTTTTTTTCTTTTTGAAAACTTTCTCAATCCATTGATTTTTATAGTAAGTCGGCAAACATTATCAGCATATTAAAAGAAAACACAGTTTAAAACTTTTGTATACAAATTTTAAATAAGGATTATATGATAAATTAAAAAACAAAATTAGGAAAATCTCTGGTACTGTTTTTTTTCCCATGCATCCAGTAATGCAGTTTCATTCTTAAAAAAAATCTGAAAATGGATCACCATTTATCTACCAGATATATCTTATCATTGTTCCCTTGAGCAATTTTATATTGTATTTCTGTCGACATTTCGATGCAATTTATTATATTACTGGCAGATTCCACGAGCGATATTTCTTATTATTTTGTTACACTAAGACCCCACTTAATCTAGGGGATGCATTCCAATAAGGTACAGCACTAAAAGAAACAACATTATCTGAGGTCATTTTAACACATAAAAATTGGATATAAGGAAATAGAAGAAAGAATAAGAAAAATCTAGGTTTTATTTGGGAGGGGATTAATTTTGTAACATTTAATTGTTAAATAATCTTGTATTACATTAATTATTAACTTATTTATTGCTAATATTGAATTTTATTGATGAAGTATTTATGAAAATTTTGAGTAAAGGAGTTATATTTAAGGGTAAAAAAGTTCTTCATTGTTTGACTTTTTTTTTAAATGAAGAAGTTATCTTAACGTCATTTGCCTTTTCCTGTTCATTCGGGAAACTGCTAATTTTAACAAGATATTGTATCAGTGACACTTCATTTTTCCTTTTAACTTTTATCACAATTTATATAATTTTTTAACTTTATCCATAATTTTCATTATAGTAACTAAACTTTTTTTTTTTTTTTTTTTTTTTTGAAAACCCATTGAAAGTTCTTTTTTTTCCATCTTCAGAAATGCTAATTTTATATTCTTCATGTACTTATTTTTTAACTATTTTTTTAAAGCATCCTTGGAAAGACTTCCACCAGTTTTAACTTGCAATAAGGATTTCAATACCCTGCACATGTAATATTATTTCACCCTGCTTCGTTAGCTAGCTTGACAATTTTATAGTGGATCAAGATTTTTTATTGGACTCTCAGATTACTAGTAAACATGATTTTGAAATTCCCTTCAATGCTGTTTGGATCTGAAATGATAAACAAGCAGTCTCCTTTAGCATTGCCACCCAGTAGAAGTATCAAACGATCTTTTGCAGTTTTAAATCCTAAACCAATTCAGCAGTACTGGTACTGTGTGCAATTTCAGGAAATCTCAATGTTACTGCATAGTACTGAAACTTCTAGGAGTTGCTAGTCTGAATTAAAAAATAAAATAAAAAAGTAGAAAAAACGCCTTAGTTTCATATAGATGAATTTACCTTTTAAATTTATTTGTAATTATTTAATTAACATACTAAATACTCTGAGAAAGAACTGTAAAAAGCCTATGGTATTTTCAAACCAATACATTTTTAACAATTTAAGCTCAGTTGTATAAAAAGTAAAAAGATAGTACTTAAATTATCGAAACAACTAAAATTTTTTTCTCTCTTTCTATATTTATAGGAAATTGATGAAACTTTTTTTTCCATGGTGTCATTTCCAAATTTGAATGCTTAGTTTTACTAATATTGAGAAGGCATAAATAATCAAGAGGGTGCACCATAAATTTATATAAAATTAACCATGAGGAGATTTATCAACTGAAAGAAAGTTATTATTACCCGAAGAATTTTGCAGAAAAATGCCAAATTTTTCTCTTGTGGTCGCTTACTTTTCTGTGGCATTCTAAAGTATGGTTTTTTGATGACTTTCTTAGCTATTATTTTATTTAATAATTTAAAAAATATTTCGGAAGATAAGAAATTTTAACAAAATATGGCTTTTGTGAAATATGCATTTATGTAAGTTGGTTTTTGATGTCTTGCATTAATATTATCATCATAGAATATAGATGAATATTAATGTACCTCAGCATTAAGTATTATGCATTGAGTTTGTCAGATAATATTTATTTGTATGTACATAATTTGAATTAAATGACAGTTCTTTTTATATAAAAGTCATTTTAAACATTCTCTATAATTTTAGTGACTTTTTCTTTTTCCAAATGGACAGCTTCTTCAGATATACATGATTTTAGCTCTGATCTGTACTCATACCCACTGGTAGTGGTAAAGCTAAGGCTGAATGGAAATATCCATTCATACTATATGTGAAAAAAGCAAGATTTTAAATTTCTCTTGATTTTTCTTGAGTAAAGAGATTTTTATAGATACACATTTAGTCATTTTTTTAAAATTTCTTCTAGTTAATTTTTAGCATATTGTATATGCACTGAAATAGTTTTAAAATTAGACAGATTCTCTGTTTCATTTATCTAGTGTTAATAAGAGTATTAATTAGAGTGTTAATGATGTGACCGTGATAACAAAATTAATATTGGTTGTAGACTGTCTGCATCTGTTCTTTATGTGAAAGTGGTAAACAGAGTGAGTAATGAAAAAACATGCTAATTGTAAGCATTTTTCCCATGGTCAAATAACGGAATAGTTTAGAAGAAGAAAATATTCTTGGGTGAATTCATACTGCTTTGTAAGGGTTTACCAATATAGCAGTTGATGTGTAGCCAGCCAGTGAATAGGCTTATATGTCGGCTGCACAGAATTTGGAGTATCAGAGCTCGTATCTCATCAATTAGATGCAACAACTATGCAGCTTATCTACTTATTTTTAGTCATATCTATACATATGTCATAAATCATAAAATACATGTGGTGCATCAAATGGAGTTCCACAGCTAGAGACTAATGAGATCCATGATGACATTTAGATGTCACAAACAATGCATCATATTCAGAAAGAAATCTTGGCAATGAACACTAAAGAAGTAAGTCATTAGAGCAGTAAATCACATATTCTCTGCATCATTCATAGGGAAGGCCAGTTTGCATGTATTATGAACTACAGTCAAAAGTCGTTAATCCGGACTCGTCGGGACTTCGGCGATTCCGGATTATCGATTTTTCCGGATTATAGATCATCAGTTTAAATCTCGTAAGATGGCATGCAGAAATTCTAAAATTAAAAATATGAAACCGTAATTTATGAAATAAAGAACAATTATGATCTAAAGGGTATCAAAATTTACAAAAAAAAAAAAAAAAAAAAAAAAAAAAAGCTTAATATTTATTTGTTTACTTTATTAAACATTTCTTTCAATGTAAGTTGTTTAAGTTGCTTCGTTTTATGTGATAATATTTTCTCTTTAATTCTATAAACAGACATAATTTCTTGTTTAGTTACAAAGTTCCGCTGTTCAAGTCCTATAATTGCTGTGTTGAGAATACCGACTAATTTGTCAATCGAAATGTTTTCGTTTTCAATAACCTCTGGGTCACTTTCTTCACTATCGGAAGCGAATTATAATGACGAGGAACTTGATTTAAATCATATCAAAGACGGAGTACATCGAAATGAATTACTACACTTAGTACGGAATTATAAACCAAATAAAATAAAAACATCTGCCCTGAAGATAAGGATAGTGCTGAGAGATCAACTTCCAATCCGCGGCGTGAAATTGATAAACAAATTTCGGATTTCAAAACATACTTTCGCTTTGTAGGTACAAATTACATATTAGTAAATATATATCGGAAATTCTAGTTGACATAATCTTTCTAATCTATCATAATCTAATAATGACGTTTCTCCCCCCCCCCTCTGCCGCAGAGCAGCGTGAAATTGATAATTAGATTTCGGATTTCAAAACATACTTTCGCTTTGTAGTAAATATATATCGGAAATTCTATTTGACATAATCGAAAGTTCAAGCTTACTTTTATAAAATTGCTCTAACAGTCTGCAAAAAATAATAAGCCGGATCCAATTCGAAGATTAAGGAACAACGCAATCTGCAACATTAACTGAATTAGATAACTTTAGCTTAGCGTGTTACACATTAAACGCGCATGCGCACAAACAAATTCGCAGCCGTAAGAGTCTTACGCGCTCTCGTAAACGCCTGTGCGCAAAGTTTGTAGCTTTGAGGTCCGGATTATGGGTGTCCGAATTAACGACTTTTGACTGTACTCATATTCCCCTACCAGTAAAAAAATTTCATAAAATGGTAGTCTTAAGTTAGTTTAAATATTGTTGCATGCAAAAAATTTTATACAATGTTAGTTTGAGGAGAAAAGTGATAGATGATTACCATCCATAGGTTTCAAACTCTGAGATTTTCAGGTAAAGTTTGCTATACACATATAAATTAAAATTTTTTTCATTTTTGAAAATCTGTACATTATCTTTTATAGCCTGCTCTTGTGATCTTCTCCCGTACAAGGATCAGAAAGGTCACTTGTTGTCCATGTACCACAAATTGAGAAATGCTGCCCTAGTAGATAATTTATTATCAGCAATTTTTTGCAATAATTTTTAATTTTAGACTTGAAGCTTTAAATATCTGTGCCCAGTTGAGAGTTTTAATGGTACAATTTCTGTTGATGAAGGTCCAGACTATCCAATGTATTTCTTTGGTGAAATATTAAGAAATATTGGTAAAAATTTTTTGGTACTTTTCCGTTTTGCCAGCGCAAGCGAGAAAGTTGCCAATAATGGTACATTTAATGCCAAATGCAGGTAACCTTTACGCTTCATTTTCAAAACAAGTCGTGGCCATTTCTTATCAGATTGATTGTTTCTTTTAATACTGGCATACAATTACATAGATTTTTTACAAAAGATAGTTAAATTTTGTACCCTAAGGCCATTTGCGGTAATTAAGTCAATTAGGATGCAATCACACCATTCACCCGAAGACAAAAATATTGGAAAGGCAAAATTAAGGGTTAAATTCATCAATTCTAATGAGAATGCACTAGCGAAGTAAAGCACTGTGGTTTTACATAATTTCTGAGTAAGCTATTCGTACGAATTGAAATAATTCTTGCATTTAAACTTGTATTCCAAATTAAGATTTAACTTGAAATTAATAGTTACTAAGAGAATTATATTTTTGTAGCGTAGTTTACGTGAGTTGAGATTACTTTGGGTCACGTGACACGAACCAGCGAATCAGGATGCTAAACCATGAAAGCATAGTAAATTCTTAAATTAGTGTCTTTTTACAAATTTAGTGTCTTTATTTATTGGCTTTTTACAAAATTTTAAACCATATTAATATGTTTATGCCTTCAAAATAAAAAAAATTCTTAGAACTAAATTTTTTTATGTGTATACTGTATGCTGTCGCCAACTAAGTCTGCTTGGCGAGATTTGCGCCGGTGAAATTGAAAAGTACCAATTTTTTTTAATAGTGAGATTTGTGTTTTATTAACTGTCTTTAATAATTTATTACAATTCTATTAGCCACATACATCGCACTAAGACTTACATCTTTAATGGGTATGACAGTTGCATGCCAATTTGAATATTAGTAACAGGCAAATTTCAACTTTTGTTGTCAATTTTGAATTAGAATACACCAAGGGGTACCCGTAAATATACTTTTACCATCTTTTTTTTTTTTATTTTGTACATTCTTACACAAGCATTGATTATCACTTTAAAGTGTGGGCATGCATAGATAATTGTTGGAATCATTACGTCAACCCAGTAAGCAACATCCTTTAGATTATTATAGTTTTTAATTATGTTTCATCCTTTTTCAATTTCATCTTTCATTGTGGGTAGTAGCTTCCTGTATTTCCTTTTTATCATTCCCTAAATGACCTAATTCATAGGTTCACATATGGTGGTAATACTGGGAGTAGAAACATGCCTTAATGTCATCATCTAGAAATTCCTCTGTATCACTGTGTGTTTGCACACAACTACAAAACAGCATTTCTGGGCAAATTATTTTTACCCAATAATTCCTCTGTTGTAGGAATGCATTTATTAAAGAACCAGTCTGAAAATTTCACTGTTTATCTATGTGCTTCAGTATTTTGTAGGAGCAATTTTTTAACTGTTTTAAAGGGTCTAGAATTTTAGAACTTTCCAATCCTGACAAGGTCTATTTTGCAGTACTGCACACTAAAATTGTCGGCTGTAATTGATTTCTGCTTTTAAATAAAATATTAATAATTTGAACTGTTACTTTTTTTTTTAATGTATTAAAATTTTGTTTTTTCAGAATTTGGAGAACTAAAAATATTTTAGTGTCTTATTCACTGCTATTTCTCTTTTAGAGTAATATTTGAGTTGTACATGCTTTATTTTAAAATTATGATCAGATTTGTTCATAATTTTTTATAGCCTTTGATGATAATGTATACACCAGCCTTGCTAGATTTTAGTTTCTTCATCAGATGTTGAAAGTGCAGATATACCTAATGCTGTGCAAGTTAGTATTTCATTAATTGATTTTATGCACATATATTAACTTGTAAGCATTAAAAAACTTGTGCTTTAAACTTACTTAAAATTTTACTTACTTTATATCCAGTGACTATCCATTACAACAAAGCATAAAGCAATATCAGTTGATGTAGATAACTCATTAATATTGCACATAACAAAATATCAGTATGACTTACTTATCATGTATGATGCACTAATAATTAGATGAAGAAAAAATTGTGTTTTATATATATCTATTAGTTCTTTATAGAAAAATACTTACTTTTATAGAAAAAAAAAACATTTACTTACTTTTATTGAAAAGAAGTTTAATTCATAATATGTATGTATGTGAGATTTTATTTTTATAGCAATTTTTAGTGCATTATTTGTGTCTAATGGAAAACATTTTTTACAGGCGACTTTGTGCTTATTGGTGGCAATAACAGATTATTGCAGCGATCACTTCGGCCAGAAGCACAGAAATAGTCTAGTTTTTGAGAAGTTTTAATTCTTATTTTTTCACGCAATTCATAAATAATAATAAGTGTAATAATAAAATCATGTTTTACTGTACTAGTAAATAAAACTTTGCATTGCATGCTTTTCTCACATTTTGTTTTTGGTTCTGTTGCTATATTTTTTTGTTTTTACAGCTGGATTTTCAAATGATTGTTATAATATTATTTGCTGGGGTTGATTCTTTTATAAAAGTTCTTAGAAATGGTTTTGAAAAGATATACGATGCTAGCTGTTTATGCGGTAAACAAAACTACTAGTGGCCACGTGGATAACACAGCTGCTAGCTATGTGTATTTTTTGTCATGTGTAATGCGAATATGAGCCAGTTTTCTTTAGAAAGTCTTCCATGAAAGCACCTTTTTCTTAAATGGATAACCTTCATGTGCTTTTCATAACCAATTAATTAACCAACCTAAACTACCAACATTTAATTATTTTAACCACTCCTTTATCGATGAGCTGAGCGGGTGTCACTTCACAAAAAAAACATCAAAGAAGAGATTAAGCTTCTCACAGTGCACAAAGTAGAAACTGAATGTAATGAAAACGGTAAGCGGTATATAGCTTAGCAAATCTGGATCACTATACATAGAACACCTTCAAAATCATTCTGGGTTCTATTCAATGCCACAACTATGAACGATATAGGCACAGTAAGGTCCACTGCCATTAAAAGGCAATTGCTTTAGATTTGCATTAAGGACAGCAGACAAAATTTTGCGTAAAAGATAAAAATATAGAAACAGTGTATGTACAGTGTTCTCTGCCAGGAGCAGGGCCATGTGGCTTCTTATAGCAGGTGTCCATAGTGCCCCAAATATGAAAGAGACAGGAATTATTAATGAACCTTTACCAAAAAATTATGAATATTTCTCACCTCTTAGTAGTGCCCCATTATCGACTCTACTAGCAAAACTCAAAATCAATATGAAATAAGATAGCCTCAGCCAGTGCAGTCATTTACTGACTGCATTAAAAACACATTCATAAAAACTAAGAAACAGAACTTGGATTATAATTGAATGGAGAAATTTTTTCTCATCTTACTCTTGCTGTTTCTGATACAGGTTAGGTTATATTATTTGAATGCAGTAAAGCAGAATGCTATCTGCTTTAAAGGAGTGATGACCTTGTGGAGACATTTTTAAGAGAAATTGGCTTATATTTTTGAAACAGTGTATAAAATTATGAAAGCTCATGACTCGGATCAAATTGTCAATCTTCAGCGATTTTACAATGGACTGATCATGATAAAAAATGAATAAAATATTTGATTTCTTTTTCAACATCAGCAATAATGTTTTGACACCTACATTACCAATCTAAATGATGCAGTTATAAAAAGCTTCAAGTTCATCACAAAACAGAGAAATTTATTGGAATCAAATCTCAAACTGAGTTTGCTGTCCAGACAGTATAGTGGTTAGGTGAGCTTGACTGCAATACCGAAAAGCCTGGGTTCGAATCCCAGAAAAGGCATGGTTGTAACTGTCCGTCCCTTCATAGGAGGCAATGATGGCCACCTATTAAGTGCCTCCATAATAAAGAGATCACCACATCTGGCCTTAGTATAGATTAACCCTTTGACACATTCGATATTATTTTTATAATTTTTTTAACTAAAAACTCTAGAAATTGAATATTATGAACCTAGAGACAAATAATATATGAATTTAAAAAAATCTACTCTTGCCCATTGTTCTGCACATGTCTAGGACTTTGAAACCTACCTAGGTAGTAGGGAAAAAAAAAACCTACCTTTCTCCGTGCACGTTTCCAATAAATGAAGAAATTTACAAATTTTTTTTAAAGTATGTAGGAATTGCATAACATATCATTTTTTTACATTATTTTACAAAGTAAATTGTCAGAAAAAATTAAAAAATAAACATTTATGTAATTTTTCTATAGCAGTGAAAATATAAGTACCTACATAATAAGGACATTTGGCTAAATGGATTAAAAAACTCAATAAAATAAGGATAAAAAAAAAGACTCAATTTCTTTTTTCTTAAATTTTCATAGAGCAAATATTTTTTGTGACACTGTTCAAAGTATGTTTTATCTTTTTGGTACATGCATAGACCCATATTGCACGTTTCTCACATGTATCTTCTTCTATGAGGTTTCTTCCTTCTGCTACAAAATGTACACTGCCTGGATCTAAATTTCACTGGTATATGTCCAGCGTTATTTAGTTCCTTTTCATCTGGCACATGAAATTTGTGGGGTTTTTATGTTAATGGGGGGGGCTGGTCTTTTTGGCTTTGGTACGAATCATTCGTTTCCCATTCATACTTATTTTATTCATATTTTGTCCCAGAATATTCAAAAAATATTTTAAATTTAAATAAAACTTTACGCAATTTCTATTTTTAATTATAGCAAAGTATATTTACATTAAATTTAAACCACAGGAAATAATTTATAAAATCACAGTACTAGCTTGGGAAGCAAGTGTGTTGAGGTTGGAGAAAAGTCTCTGGAAAAGAAAGGCCTTTTTACTGGGAAGGTGCATGTATTGTTTAGTAGTAAAATAACTCTGTGGTTTCAAAACTCGTTATCTATATCCGAGTTAAAATAAACATTTCTATTTGAGAAGCAAGCAAACGCCATTGTGAAGAGCAGTGGTTTCAAAGCGTGACCACCGAGCCTCTAGAGCATTGTGAGACAATGCTCTAGTGGTGCAGTGGTCGTGCCCTGAAACCACAAAGCAAATGCCATACATATAGAGGTTTTTTTTTATATATGCAGTTTAATTATTGCTATTTTTTATTGTTTATGATAGAAATCATGATGTGCGATGAATAACTTTTGAAATTTAAAGTTGTTTATATTAATAAAAGGAAGTTAATTTGTCTCATTGAAAACGAATTTTAAAAGGCATCCGATTTGAAGTACTAAAACCTAAAACATGTACGATTCTGCAGTCATTTTGTGTTATTTAGAGGTAAAAGATCAGTAATCAATTGATTTTCACTCAAAAATTTTGGAAGGAAGAGGAAAAAAAAAAAAAAAATTCAAAAATTGCTGGTTTCAGGGTGCGACCACCGCACGTCAAGGGGTTAATGGACTCTGTTACAAAACTGTAACTGTCCACAATCTGCCATTGAAAAAAAAAATCTCAAACTGAGTTTTGTTGGCATATCCAACAAATTGAGAAATTCTCAAAATTTGTATTGCTAAAATCCCAAACCCTCTGGAAAAGAATTCACACCATCTAAAATGTTCAAGTGTTGAAAAATATATATATATATATTTTATTTTGAAGTGTATTTGATTGTGCTGAGTAATTCGTACATTTGACATTCTTTCTATCTTTATTTGTCTGTAGTAGGAGGAAGTTTTTGAAGTACACCCGTATTGCCATCGAGCCTCACGTAATCACCTGTAATAAAAAAATAGAATGTTTTAACTACATGATATAATAATGCAAAAATATATTTTTTGTTTTGCTGAAAGATATCATTTAGTCAAGAATTTGCATTCTGCAGCATATTTAAAAGGAAAAAAAAAAAAAAAAAAGACATACTTCAAACCCTGATTTTGATTTTTAACATCTCTTAAATTAACTTCAAATTAAAGTTTCACCAATGCTAAAATATTGGACGTGTATCTTTTTTTTTCCCTTAAAAAGTGTTCATTAAATTAAAAATTAAAAGAATATGATGAAGCATAGATGTTTTATGAATTCTTCAGTGATTCGAAGAGTCCTATTAAGTGTTATTTTGCGACAGTAATCATTATTTTCATTGCATCTACTGTTTCTTTACACTGTTGGATCCAATTGAAAAAAATTTATCAAATCATTAATATATTTTACAGAAAGTGAAACTCTCAGAAGAAATATAAGAATTTTTTTTTAGCCATATCTAGATGTTGTGTATTGAGAGTTTCATAGTGCTTTCTTCTTTTGTAGATGTTTGTTCGGTTTATATTACAAAATTCTGGAACTTCATTTTGATGCTAGTTGTTCGTATTTAAAAATGAATACAAACTGTTAAAAACTGTTTAATAATTTAATTTTTTTCCTGCAGTGAATTGCTTTCCGTTTCTTCTTAAATTCTTTTTTGTCACTTTCATTTTAAGTTTCAGCATAAATTAAGAAATTTTTAAGCTGTTCCAGCGACTCTGAATTTCCTAACATTCACACCAAAATAACAATTAAATAGGTTGAAAACGGTTTATAGTTTGTTTCTGAAATAAATGAGGTTATGTTTATTGGAATTTATTTTAATCATCAAAAATTCCATAACTGTCATTATTTGCAAATGCAAATTATAGAGGTAAGATTTTTTTTTTTCTCAAATTTTACTCACTATAGTAAAAAACAGCTATTATCACATATTTTTAGAAATGTTATTTTTCTTTTTAAATATAAAAAAAGACCAAATGTACCACTTGTATTATATTTATTTTTGTTTTAATAATTGAAAAAAATTTTAATTCTTTCAAATGTAAATCACCAAACCTGTCTGAACCTGTCACTTACCTGTCTGAAACTTTCCTGTTGCTCCATGCATTCCTGCAATGCAAGGTATACCATACTCTCGACTAACAACAGCTCCTGAAAAAGATACATATCATATTTTAGAAGTATAGCATCCTGTCTGCTTCCTATTCATCTTATCTTTAATCTCTGTACGTTTTAGTTTTCGTAAGATAGCAGCATAGGATTGTTGCCCAGCAACAACTGGTGGATTATTTGATTTGATTTGAAGAAAAATAAACGAGTTGTGTTATTTTTCTTAAGTCATCATGTCATCTAATTTTATTGATTTAAAGAGTTAAAAGTTTATTACGGTAAAAAATTAATATAAAATACTCACTTCAGGAGATTAAGAATAACTTTTTGGAGATATTTAAATTTTTATAATAATAAACTTTCTATTCGATTTAGGGGCCCAGGGCAACTGCCCCATATGCCCCTGCCTTAGTTAGGCTGTGATAGTACAGTCAAAAGTCGTTAATCCGGACTCGTCGGGACTTCGGCGATTCCGGATTATAGATCATCAGTTTAAATATGGTAAGATGGCATGCAGAAATTAAAAATATGAAACCATAATTTATGAATTAAAGAACAATTATGATCTAAAGGGTATCAAAATGTACAAAAAAAAAGCTTAATATTTATTTGTTTACTTTATTAAACATTTCTTTCAATGTAAGTTGTTTAAGTTGCTTCGTTTTATGTGATAATACTTTCTCTTTAATTCTATAAACAGACATAATTTCTTGTTCAGTTACAAAGTTCTGCTGTTTAAGTCAATTGCTGTGTCAAGAATACCGACTAATTTGTCCATCGAAATTTTTTCGTTTTCAATAACCTCTATGTGACTTTCTTCACTATCGGAAGCGAATTATAATGACGAGGAACTTGATTTAAATCATATCAAAGACGGAGTACATCGAGATGAAATACTACATTTAATAAGGAATTATAAGCCAAATAAAATAAAAACATCTGCCTGGAAGATAAAGATAGTGCTGACAGATCAACTTCCAATTCATTGCGCGCCGCAGCGCCCCCCCCCCGCCGCCGCAGAGCAGCGTGAAATTGATAAACAGATTTCGGAATGGTTAGAGAAACAAAGGATATGCCTTTATCCATTTTTTGCAGCAATTCCACTTTTTGTTTGATGGACATCGAAACATACTTTCGCTTTGTAGATCCTTTGGGAGCCCCAGCATCGGAAATTCTATTTGACATAATCGAAAGCTCAAGCCTACTTTTATAAAATTGCTCTAACAGTCCGCAAAAAATAATAAGCCGAATCCATTTCGAAGATTTAGGAACAACGCAATCTGCAACATTAACTGAAATAGATAATTAGATAATTTTAGCTTATATCGTCGGTTGTACATTAAACGCGCATGCGTAAACGTATTATGAGCATGCACACATGCATATGCGCAGCCGTAAAGGTCCTATGATCATGCGTCAACGCGACACATGCGCAGAAAGTTTGTAGCTTTGAGGTCCGGATTATGGGTGTCCGAATTAACGACTTTTGACTGTATATGGTTAATTTTTCAAACACTCTAAATACAGCTTTTTTAAATTTCTGAAAGCACAGTCAATAATTGCTCATAAGTATACATTTTTGTCATCAGTTTTAAAATTTTTGTCATTTTTTTTAAACAAGAGTTTCCTTAACAGAGAGAACAGTTTCTTTATTCTCGCCTGATTTGTTCAGTTCTTAATTGGTTAAAGGAATGAAAAAATGAATAATAAATACCATGAGAAATGAGTCCTCCTAATTCCGTTACAACTCCAGCCAGTACCGGAAAATAAGGGGTCCAACCAACATCTGTGCTGTAAGTCACAAGAATCTCTTTGGGCTGCAATGAAAATTGTAATCCTTTATAACATATGTTTGGTTGCTAAATGGTAATGAATTCAGAAATGTGATTATTTAATCTATTATGAGCTTTCTACAACCAAGATGGAAATTCAGCATTTAAGAATATACTAAAGAAGTAGAGGAGGAAAATCTATCTGATCACCTTAAAAATCTACTCTTATCTAAGGCTGCTTCTTCTGCCTAATTAAAAATGATTTTTATAACTAACATTTTCATTAATAGAATACTTATACTAAAGAAGTAGAGGAGGAAAATCTGTCTGATCACCTTAAAAATCTACTCTTATCTAAGGCTGCTTCTTCTGCCTAATTAAAAATGATTTTTATAACCAACATTTTCATTAATAGAATACTTATACTAAAGAAGTAGAGGAGGAAAATCTGTCTGATCACCTTAAAAATCTACTCTTATCGAAGGCTGCTTCTTCTGCCTAATTAAAAATGATTTTTATAACTAACATTTTCATTAATAGAATACTTCCCATGCTTGTATGGGAAGGAACAAGAGAAATACACGTATACCTTCAAGAGACTTGCTTCTTCTAGAGTGATTGCTACATGTACAAAACCTTCAACTACCCCTTGGCTCACTGGAATGCCTGAAAAAAATCTTGTTAATAAATAAATATTTTAAACTATTTCAGATTAGCATTCAGTTATTTCTGAGCTTCAACCAGTTTATACCTTTCATCATAAAATTTGCATCCGTAGGAACTACAGGAACCTCTACCAAATTCATCTGGAAAAAATAATAATAATAATAAATCTGAAAGCTTTCGGATTTTATGTGTCACACAAATAGGCGTGTTTTTAAAATTTTATTAATTTTTTTATTTATTCATTCATACATGCATTTTTCGAGAGCATTTGGGCTAAAAATATTAAAATGCGGCATATCTTTAGATTTTCCGGTAGACAGTCTTGCGCGCTGGAGATAAAAATGTTTTATTTCGGCCACTGTCCACTTTGAAATCATTGAGTTCGTTAATCAGAAACTCATTTCAGTTTTACAAAATCTGAAATAGATAATAAAACAGATTCAAAATTCGGGTTTCCAGGTGCCAATGTTCAGGTGGAGGACTATATTACTCAACATTTGATGGCTCTGGGTATTGTATTGTTTTTTACAATACAAGAAACATACATACATTCATGCAGATTATTCATTACCTAATTTCTTTAAATATACAGGGTGATAATATCTGGTTGCAACAATTTAAAAAGTGATTCGCCATTTATAGGGAATCAACGCATAATGCCAAAATGAAATATATAGCCCTTCTGGACAAATTGCCCCTTTGGGCTAATAATAATAACTTACTTTTCCTGAATGGCAACAAAATTGAATGAGAAATGAAATAACGCATTTACCAAGGAGATTAGTATAGCCTCCTTGGTATTTACAATGAACAACGCAAAACTGCGTCTCAAGACTAAGGGCCCATTTACACTAGCTTAACTTTGCTCCCGAGAAACATATGCAAACTCCACTATTTTGCTTAGCCTAAGCTCAGCAGCCAGTTTTGAAAGAGAATTGACATAAACACCTAAAATTTTATCAACCCAGAATATTTTTAGCCCAAAGGGCTATAAACAGGGAATCACTTTTTAAATTGTTGCCACCAAATATTCTGAATTATATTTAAAGAAATTAAATAATGAAGAATCTGCGTAAATGTGTTTATGTTCCTCGCATTATAATAAAACAGTATCTAGAGCCATCAAATTTTAAATAATGTACGTCTCCACCCTAATGTGGTCATCTGAAAGCCCAAATTTGGAATTTGTTTTATTATCTATTCATATTTTTAAAGCATTTATGATTTTTTGATTAAGAAGCTCAACGATTTCTATGCAAGCAGTGGCAACCCTGTACGGGGGGGGGGAAAGAATTATCTCCAGGGCGCGAGACTTGGTATCGGAAATTCTAAAGATATGCTCTTTTAAACATTTTGTGATATTGCTGTTGAATTGAATTTTATGCTTTAAGTGAGAAGAACATGATATTAAATAAATAAAGGTAACTCGCAAAACGTTAAAAAAAAGACTTTTTGGGCGTAATCTGAAAAATTTTAGATTTATTTATTTTTTTCCGAACGGCCGTATTTACTCGCGTAATAGTCGCACTCCCGTTTTGAAGCAGAAAAAACTGTCAAAAGTGTACAATATTGTGCAGTAGATTTTCCCGTATAATAGACGCACTTGGATTTTCACAATAAAAATTAGAAAAAAAAAAAAAAAAAAATGCGACTGTTATGCGAGTAAACACGGTATTTAAATCCCGAATATATGAGACGAAAGCTTTGGCCAATCACAGACGTGGAAACAATCGGGAGATTTTTGTTGATGATACATGCGAAAATATGGCGGAAGATTTGACTACGTCTGACCGCAAATTATTTGCAGAAGTGCAACAACAACCGATTTTAAGGGCTAATAGAAGAAAAATTATTATAAATCTACTTTATTGTGCGTTGTGTGCATTTAAGACAACGAGTTAGTTCTCCAAAATGCATTATTAAGATTTACCAAGCGATTCGAAATATTGAATAAATGATATAAAATTAATAACCGTAACTGCTCAAATTAAAGAATTCTTTGATGAATATGTTTCATATCGGTGTTTCGGCAGTATAGGCGAAAAACTGAACTTTGATATTTTTACCAGTTGGACCGAAAGTGTAAAAAAAACGTGATTGAGTGTAGAAAATGTTCATTGCAAGATATATGTTCGTATATAAATCGTATGGATGGTATAAATGTTCGATTTCTGAAACGAATATGAAATTGGAAGAGCAAAAGAACTGAACTATATAGATGGTTAGAACTATATAGAGCCAAAGAACTGTATAGAATTACGTGAGATGAAAGTAAGCATCGAATTACAAGGTATGTTCGAAAGATTCGTGATTTGCGAAGAATAAAATTGAGCATGTGTGACTTTCGCGAATTTCGTAAATGTTTCGTTTCGTTGTTATACGATTTGAGTTTAGATAACTAGAAAGATTGGTTGAAGCTACGAAGACCGAGTTATTAGAAACAGTTAAAGCAAATAAATGTTTTGCTCAGATCATTTGTGATTTTCGCCTGTTTTAGTTGCCTCTAGGAGAAGGATGCAAGTATTGTCATTTGAAATTGACAAACAGTTGGCGCTTCGAAGATGTATTACACATGTATTCGGCCATAGCGAGAACTAAAGGTAAGTTTTATTACTAAAATTTATAATGAAAACAAATATTGGATGTGAAATAGTGGATGCTCGGAAGATTTGATAATTTCGTTATTAGGTAATGACATTATTGTGGTAGCTTTATTTTCGTCGATCGGTCAGTTTTCTGGAAACGTTACATTTTGTAAAACTTCAATCAGTGTCTGATGAACGTGTGATTTTTATCTTCCGATCATTTGTTCTCTGTTTCTGATTGCTACCTGTTGTTTTTAAAATGGCTTTTTTTTTTTTTTTAAAGCAACTCTCTTTTATTTTAATTACATTGGACTGTATATTGAATTTACAACTGTTCTAAGTGGATCGGGATATGGCTGGTGCGCAATGGTGAGAATCCCGAAGTTTGTACAATTCTCTGGTATTTTAAAGCGAAAACAGATCTCTGTATACATAGTATTATATCATATTACGTGCAATGCATCATTTTTGTATTTTTAATTTCTACTATTGTCTTAGTTGTAAACTGTATTTTTAATCATGATTTTTGGTTTTAAATTGGATTTTTCATTATTTGAGGGGGGGGATATGTTGATAACGTTTTTCGACTTAAAATATCGATAGTTTAACGATCTTTAAGTCAAAAATCGAGTCGCGAATACCTATTACTAGAAACATTTTTTTTGTACATTTTGTATTTTTTAATCGTTATGATACATTAATTTGACTATGAATTGTTTAATATATTTATAAAACTTCTGTTTTTTATTTCCTCGTGCGAAATAAAGGAAGTTTTGTAATCACGAAAATTTTCGGGCATCATACATTTCAACGAAAATATCCATTTTGACCTCTGTGAAATGCAATTTAACTATATTTTTGCGCGATATCTGTACGTAAGGACAGAATAAGGACTCTTTTTTTTTTTTTTTTTTTTTTTTTTTTCCCAAAACGAGTTGCAAAAAGGATTTAAAATGAATGTAGAAGAGATTTTTTCGTGACTTTTGTACATACGTATGTATGTTATCTCGCATAACTCAAACTAGTAGTCTCAGAACGTTGAAATTTCTTATATAGGACTGTTATAACATAATTGTGCACCTCCCTTTTTGGTTGCAATCAACCGCACCAAAAGTATATATATATATAATTACAAAACAATTCTTTTGTAAACAAAATTTAAACATACCTAGTATTTTCGCGCATTAAGCTGCAAAAAAATTATCATTAAAGACAAAAGTAAGAACTTTAGAACCAATTGTGCTTTAAAAATGATTGAATTATGTTTTTCGTATCTTCGGATTAAGGTTTTAATGCCTTTAGTTTAATCTGCATGCAATAGTTGTATAATTATCGACAATTTAGGTTTTAATTTAGAAGTCAAACAACAAAAATCAGCGTTATATTTATAAATTTTTACAGGAGTAGTTTACAGTTACAGGAAGCTCAGCTGCCAAAGCGCAAATGAACAAGATAAGATATAGTGACTAGATAAGATAAGAATGGCTAGACAGGAGTTTAGCTACTGGCGCCATCTCAGTAGCTTAACTCCTGTCCAGCTGCTGATTTTTGTTGTTTGACTTCTAAATTAATATTTGTTCGGCGTATTATTTTATCTTAATTTAAAAGTTGTTTAAGTGCACAACTGCTCTTGCAAAGCCTACTTTTTACCATAGCAGCCATATTTGTTTACATTTGTAACTTAGCAGAATAGTGAATTAAGTCAGCTTCTGCATCTTCAGTGTGTTTTTGTCAAGTGGGATCAAAAGTAAACTTTCAGTTTTGTGCACTCAGTTTGTGAAAAAAATTTGCCTTCTTACCCGCTGGCCGAATTGCTTGTTTTTGCTCATAAACTCTAATTTTTATTGTAAAAATTGTTTTTTTTTTAATTGTTTTAACTGTATTTGGTGTTTTATATTTTTATAGTATATTTTTCAATTTTCGATAAAGATATTTTGAAGTTTTATGTATTTTTGCCTTGCCGCGAAGTGAGAACTGAATTACTTAAATGACAGCTATATCTCTAACGAAATTCGAGGAAATAAATTTAAATGAAATGCAGCAAAAAATGTATATAATACGTGCAAAGGAATTCATGTGGTGTACACATCAGACTTTTTTAACTTTCGACGTTGTGGTGTGGTGTGTGGTTTATTTAATTATGGCAAAGCACACTAGGGCTATCTGCCTAGTACGTTGTGTAGCAGATGCTATGCAGAAACCCGCCAAAACAGGAAATATTGCGTAAATCAAAGCGACCTGATTCGTTGGCGACAGTAATTCTTAGGTTTTGAGAATTAAAAGTGTAAACGGGTGTCCTCCCTCGGGATCGCAAGTTAAGATCGAGGCAATTTTAAGATCGATAAGGCAATTTTAAGATCGATGCTCCAATTTTTACCGATGTAAATGGACCTTCTTATAGCCCGTTTATGCTAATGAAGCAAATTAACGCATCGTTATATTATTTTTAGTTTGCTACACAAGAAATTGATGTAATAAATTTTCTGTTCTTTGTTGTAGCTCTAATAATCTATGTCATGTTAGAGATTCGGTTTTAAACAATCGACTAAACGATTTTTTATTTTGCGAATAAGTAACGAAAATTTCAAGCCGGGCTTGGTTTTCGCAGGGGCAGATGAAGCACTTTTCTCGGAAGCACTTCCGCAGAGAACCCGGTAAATGTAAACATCGCCAACTTTGGCGATAATAGTTCAAACCTGGTAACCCATCAGATTAATCCTATTCGCTGTTCGAAGTTCTCTTGCGTTCATTTTGTTGAATTATCACTGTCGTTGTTCGCATTTGCAGATTTATATTATTCTTCCCTTATTTATTATTATTTTTTCTAAATTTTGTTACAACGAATAGAGAGAAATATTTTCGTAGATGATGCCGGTTTTTGGGTTCGGGATGAAAGGAAGAATATATGGCGGGAGGGGTGAATGCTAATTTGTAACACGGCTGTTCACGTTGTGTTCTTAATTTTTAACAGCTCTAAGAACCATGAGATTTCCAACCTCTAAAATAATTTGTTTTCGTAGGCCGCAAAAATGTGCATTTTAAATAATTAATGCTTTTATTTTTATTATTGGTTATTGTCATCTAAAATTATGAGAATAAATCAATTTTTATGGCGTAAAATTTTAACAAGATAATATATTGTTAATGCTTTTCTAACAATAATCTTTCAGAGGATGGCAGGTGTGACATAAATCTATGATTAAATTGAAATAAAAAATATTATGATTATCTAAGATGACAGAATAGTTTGATGCATCACCATGGTCATCAAAATTAGCAAACCACTGCTGGTGTAAGGAATATATTATTTCCTGTGTTGACTGGAATTTAAGACAAATTTTTTTTCTTATATCACGTTTAACCGGTTAATTTCAGTATATTAACACTAATTTATATTTTTTAAATTAATTTTTATTTTCGTTATAAATGCTTATATATTGTCTTATGCTTAATAGTATAGTCTTTTCTATGCTAACTTGAATTTAATACAAATTTATTTTCGTATATCGCTTTTAACTGGTTAGTTTTACATCTACATGCTTATTATTTGTGAATTTTTACTACCATAAGCTTAATATATTGTTTTGTCTGCTAACTTGAATTTACATGCACTAAAAATCACGTTTACGGCGCGGCTCATCGTCGATGAAACGCGAGCTTGGCGAGTAAAAATGCAACGGCGCCAACGGGTTCTCTGCGGATGAGAACCCCTTTTCTCGGCTTGAATTTTCAAGCTGACTTCCAATCGTCCTACCAGTATTTAAAATAGCTAAAACTGTATGTATTTTTTAATTGTAAGACTTTAAGGTATAAAATTAGAAGCACGAATAAAATGGTAAACTTTTATTTCAAACGAAAGGAAAAACTGCGATACAAACACTGGACCTTTGTCTTTTACACATGTTCGCTAATGATATAGTTTAGAAAACTGAAAAAATTGCATTACGGTCTGTTAACACTTTTGTGTATATTGCGAGAGTGAAACAAGCATTCATTAGGAAAAATGACGGTTACTCAAAATGTTACATGTGGAATTTAATGAAACTGACCCACAGTGTAAAACACATAGTACGGTATAAAATAACAAGAAATGAAATTATTAGACAATATTGGTATTACAGAAATTAGCATATGTATAAAATGAGCAAATCGGATGTGTCAGGTTTGGTATAGGAAAATTGTGATGTGTGATGCTGTCAGTTATGCGGTCTGTCGCTTCTGTAGGAAGTGAGCTCCTACAACTCCTACTCCTTGCCACGCTTGCAACTGCTAGAGCAGTTGCAAGCCTGGCAAGTGTCTGAAGAGGAGGACTGAAAGCATCCCAATCATGCTCGATAGGATTCAGTTCCGGTGATCGAACTGCCCACTCCATGCGCTGAATTGTTTGCTGCTGAATATAATCATCCGCGATGCGAGCCCTCTGCGGTCTAGCGTTATCGCTCTCTAGCAGAAAATTGTCACCTATTGCCCTGGCATAAGGGTGCACATAAGCATCAAGGATGTCATCTCTAACAGGCATGAGTATTCACGGCTCCACGTGGAAAGACGTGGAAGTCTGTGCGTTCACACAGAGAGATATCACCCCAAACACAGCACACTGCCTCCTCCGTATGCATCTTTTTAACGAATGTTTGATGGATGATAACTAGTTCCATGTCCTCTCCTAATCAAATATTGCCTACTATCGCTTTGATGGCTAAACCTGGACTCATCCGTAAAGAGAACAACACTCCACTGATCAGCCGTTCAGTGGACATGCTGACGTGCCTACCTCAAACTTTTCTTTCTATGGCATGACGTGAGTGGTTCGCAAATGGCTAGTCGCCTCCCGTACAGACCTACTTCGTGAAGCCTTCTACGCACGGTTGACGTTGACACCAACCTTCCGGTCTACAGGAAGGGGGTATCTGGAGTTAAGTCGGATTTACGGCTGTGTTCCTTCGCGCGCATTATAACAAATATCGGTAAACGGCGCTCGTCGTAGTTTACCGATATTTGTTATAATGGCTGGCCAACCTCGGCTGAACCTCCTGTATGCCCGAATATGTGGTTAGAAATTGTTGCCAACGTCTATACTACCAAAGCCATCTGACCACTTTTGTCTGACTTTGTCCTGCTTCTAGCATCCCAAAAGCTCTCTATCGCAGGTTCTTCGGACAAATGATAACTGGAGATTATTGTTACGAATTGGCTATTCCAGATTTCTTATCTCAGTATACAGCAAAATTTGCAGGCTTGCCCTCAAACATGCAATTTTGTGCTTCTCGTAAATGACGTGTTCCGATTGCAGCGTCACTAATTTGCATACTGTTGTTTTATCCAGCAACTTTTATTTGACTATATATTCAAATTTTATACAGATTGGCTTATTTTTGAACACGTTATCGCTATTTTTATGATTTTTCCTTAATTTTTGGAAACCAGCATATATAAAATACTTAGTGTTTGGGAAGAATGTATGAAATATTCGAATTATTTTCATATTATATGCTTTCCCTAGATATGCGTAAAATACTGAGGATATATACAATGGCAAATGTTAATTACACAAAGTATTGACGAAGAGTATTAAAAACGCTTGTATTGAAAAATTAGGAAAAGACTAACAGGCATCACAACGATTCAACAACCAATTATCACGTGGTTCCTACCAGTTATCTTACTTTGTTCATATCGCTCGCTAACTTCTGGTAAGCATTTCGGTTAAGAAAACACTGTTTTTTTTTGGGGGGGGGGGCGCAACAGTGGCTCACATTTTAAAGTTTGCCGTAGAATCGTTGTTGCATACGGGGAGGCCACGATCTTTATCTGACACTGCCTTTTGCTCTGTTGTATTCATACAGCAACAGTCTTTGATGAATAAATTTAAAGTACTGTATTTCGTCACTTTCGAACAAGGACTAAAACGCAAATAGAGAATTCTGCATCTGAGATGAGCATTGAATGACACCTGACATTCAATTATTCCTGACATGTATCCTGACATGTTAATCCTGACATGTATTAAAAACGCTTGTATTGAAAAATTAGGAAAAGACTAACTGACATCACAGCGATTCAACCATGGACCTTATAAGAAATATATAAGGTCCATGGATTCAACAGCCAATTATCACGTGGTTCCTACCAGTTATCTTGCTTTGTTCACATCACTCGCTAACTTCTGGTAAGCATTTCAATTAAGAAAACGCTGTTTTTTTTTGGGGGGGGGCGCCTCTTCTTATCCATTCCACATCGACAGAAACTGGATTAAAATGAATTAAAATGTTACATAAGTTAAAATAATATGAAATAAAAATGAACAGCTACAGAGCGTACTAGAAGTTTAATTCCCTTGAATTAACTTTGAAAAATAACGAATTATAAGGTCATTTCTTCGAAATGCTTTATAAAAAATGTACTTTACGTGAAATATAACTTGCATCAGTGACGTATACTAAAACAATTGAGAAGAAAACATTAGAATAGAGGGGCTTCGTAACAGATTTTGCCCTGGTCTCGAGTTTTGCAAATCGGATCCTGATTCAGAACTCGAAATTCTTTAAGGAATTTAAATAAATCAAGGACTCTAAGAAAAATTTGCTCATACGGTTGTAGAGCTATTAGGTTATGTTTAGACACCTGGTTGTAGAGCTATTAGGTTGTTATTAGAGCAGTGCCCTCACCTGGACCTTTCGAATACGCGCTGAATGTGCTACCATTACACCACGAAGGCATTCAGAAAGGTGGAAGAAAACGCCTTATATACTCCCCTTTTAAAGGGCGACTGAGGACTAAGGCACCCAGTCGCCAAATTCTGGTGGTATAAAGACGTGAGAAATGAATAGTGCCCTCGCCGAGACACGAACTTGGACCTCTCGAATACGCGCCGAGTGTGTTACCTTTACACCACGAAGGCCTGCAGAAAGAAGGGAGAAGATACCTTATATGGTTTTAGTGCGGTTGGCATAAACAGAAATAAGTCAAAATTATTATAAAACAGAAAATTATATTCTGCATTGAAACAATTCTGTTTTTGTGACTTATTTTACTTGTCTAACAAATCAAAACAAACTCACGAAATTCTTCGTGGCAAGTAGTACAAAATTGCCCCTACCGTTGGCAAAAGCCTTGAGTACCATATAGGTGACAGTACAACTTGAGTTCCGCCCCCAATTTTGATGGATGCCCCCCCCCGCAGAGACGGCTTCGAGGGTTTTCAAAACTTCTTCCCTAACCAGCAACCTCTCGTGAGCACTTTCGGCTCGCCGCATATTTAGAGTGCTCCCGCGCCTCATAAACATTTACACACAGTATACACTTAACAAACATCCACGCCTTCTTCGAACCCTGGCCCTTCGTTACGGTAGTCAGCATTGCTAACCACTACCCCGTTTGGGCGGCTGAAACAATCCTTCCTGTGTTAAATGAATGCAAATGAGTAAACAGCTTGAATTACAAGAAATTATGTCGACAAGCAGATGAAGCAAAGTCCATGATGTTGTATTTAAATTAGGTTAGCGGGAAGTATATTTTTCTAGTAATAATCAAAGCGATATCAAAATATACACCATTTAACACATGATAATTCACTTAATTTTTCTGCTTTCGTGCTTTACTTATTTCAAATAATGGACGACAATACACTAAGCTCTGAAAATTTTAAAGAATTTATTGTAAAGAACTGCTGAATTATGAAAACGTAGTAAAATGAAAGTTAATTTAAGAGAGAGTTTCAAATGGATCCACCTAAGCGACATACCATTACTCGTATTAGATAAATTTGAAGTAACTGACACTGCTCAAAACGACCACAGAAATGTTCTAAAGTATCATGAACAGTTCCAAAAGGCAAGAAAAGATGTAAATATATCATTCAAATCGAAGAAAATCGGACCGTATGATCGAAGCTGAATTTTAAAATCGCTTGTCCACTACATTTTGAAGCATTGAAAAGTTACATTTTAAGAGTATTTCATGTTCTGTGCGAAGACTGATCCGGACTATAAACAGTCCAGTTTTGCAAATGGTACTTGGCAAGATGTACAAAATATGGACAGTTTTCAAGAACGAACGTTTGAACCGATCAGGGTATGTATGAAGAAGGAATTTACCAAAAAATTGTCATTTCTGAAAATTATTTGAAATTTTGAAAACAAACCATGTGTTAATAAATACTGATTTCATAATCACCAAAACTGGATACGCAGTGTTCTAGGGCATTTTGTATATACATTGCATATTTCGCACAAAGCGTAGCTTCACATTCAACAAGTAGTTCGATTTTTTAAATCGGGCAAAATTTATTTAAGAACAGCACTGATTTTTATAGAAAAACTTCTACTTTTCGTGGGAATTTAACACTGTGCCTTTCATATTCCAAGGCTAAGGTTTATTTTGCTAAATATTATTCCATTCGCCAAGTCCATCAGCGGCCGAACGGTAAAGTCGCTGAACACTGGTAGTTCGGTCCCAGCCACCTAACCGATCTAGTGATTAGCGTCGTTGCCTGCCGTGCCGAAGGGCCCGGGTTCGAATCTCGGAGAAGGATGTTAGTAGATGTAGATATATTATTATTCCACGCCCACCATATTATTATTATTACATAGTGTCTGTGCGATATGGGAGCACTCTAAATATGCGGCGAGCAAAAAGTCCTCTCGAGGAGTTGATAGTAGGGAAAGAGGGGTGAGAGACCCTCGGACCCGTTCTCCGGGGGGCTCTCCGTGAGTGTTTTCGTGGTTTTCCACATTTGTAACGTCTATACGAGTCATTTCCCTTAGAAAGTCCTCCACGAAGACATCCTTCCTCTTAGGCAAATAGGCCCACCAGCGGCCGAGCGGTAAAGTCGCTGAACACTGGTAGTTCGGTCCAAGGTTCGAATCCCGCGAACGGGCTGGCTGCATGGGTGTTTTCCCCATGTGTAACGTGTATACAAGCCAGTTTCCCTTAGAAAGTCCTCCACGAAGGCATCCCTCCCCTTAGGCAGATAGCCATCGAGGCTTTGCCGTAATTAAATAACCTAACCTAACCTAACCTCTTAGGCAGATAGCCGTAGTGTGTCAAAGCAGTCTGATAGTTTGCCTGTTTCAGAACATCTTAAAAATTTGTATCATGCATTAAGTTTTTTTTAAGCAGAAAAAAACAGCAGTGCGTATTTAGTATAAAACACAAATATATAAAATATTTACAAATAACACTGCGTAGATATTTTATAGTTACTTAAACGTAAATGAAGCACACTTTATTTTATTATAATACGGAAGTTTGCATTAATTTTTACAGAAAGAGGTTTTGAAGCAAAATTTGTTAGCGTTTCTATAAAACGAAGCAGGAGAAAAAAAAAAAAAAAAAAAAAAAAAAAAAAAAAAAAAAAAATTCAGATACAGTTATTAATTTAGTTTCCGCTATTATAAGTATAATTGAAGTGTATTAAATGATTTTAAATGAAAATATTTTCTTTACTGACAAATTTTAGCATATTGTTTTTATTTCGATTTCGACTGCATTTTCCTTTCATTTTACTCTTTGAAAAGGAAGTTAGTATAAAGCATTATAGTTAAAATTTAACTTACAGGTCTTGGTACGCCCTTCATAATTTCTGGAAAAATGTATTTGCAGAGAACTGGATACCTCCTTTGTCTCTGAGTTGCTCTGAAGGAGAAAATCTTTAGTGTATAACATATTTACAGCAAGATCTGATTTTCATAATTACGTGATTAAGAACTGTAATTTTCGAATGTACTTTTTCTAAACAATTTACCTACAGTGATGAAAATTACAGTGTTATTTTTATAGTCATATTTAAATCGCAATTAAACTTCATTAGAATTTGTGTACTCAGAAATGGGAACGGGGAAAGACTATTAGCTCGTTGTTTAGTGGCGCCATCTATTGTGTAATGCTTTAATTGACTGAAATATTGATGCCTTGATGCGTTACATGGTGGTTAGTGATCTTGAAACTTGAACTTCGCACCAGAAGAAAAATTTAAAAAAAAAAAATAAATAAATAAATAAATAATAATCTGAAAGGATTTATATATTAACGCCGCACCAGAAGGTTTGTTAAGGTTATTTTTTATTCTCTCACTGAGTTCGCATTAACATTCTACTCTCGGACTAATTCCTGCTAAGATCCCCCTCCCCCATATATATACTTTTTACTTTTTATTGTGTGGTCTAGAAACGAAACGTCTTATCGAAAAGCGCAAGTGCATTTCGGGATCTGAAGCTAAAATTTGGATCCGTTTGAGTGCGATCTTTGACTGGCTTCTGAGTTTTTTTGCAAATGATACTGTCACTCTTAAGCAAACATCATGACCATAATCATGGCTATTCTTCATAAATGATTAGCCGCTTGCCCGATCACGCGCCTAGAATTGTTATTATAAAAAAGGAAGAAAATATATATATAATGATTTTAATTTAGTTACTGCCATTTCTAGGGTCTAGCTGATAATTAACAATAATAGGCATGAAGACCTACGTTTATTCTTTTAAATGACTTACTTCGTTAATCAATAAAAGATGAGTTGAATGTAAAAGTAGGTGGTAATTCACTGGCGCGTGGGAGATACAAATTATTTTCTTTCGGGCAGTCGCAGTATATATTTCTTTTAAATCGCCGATTTTATTGATTAAAATTGGAAGCCGAATATTTTAAGCTTTGTCGAATGGAAACATATTGTTTTTATATCGTTGTGTCATTCAAAATTTCATTAAATTGGCACAAAACACAAAATAAATAAAAGCAAATACACACAAAAAAATAATAATTATAATCTGAAAGGATTCATATATTGACGTCGCACCAAAAGGTTTGTTAAAGTTTTTTTATTCTCTCACCGAGTTCGCATTTTAACATTCTACTCTTCTACTAAGTCCTGCTAACATCCCCCTATGTTTTTTTTTTTTTTTTTTTTTTAAACTTTATTATTAAACGTCGAATTTTTTAGCACTTGCGTGACATAAAATTCAAGAGCAAAATCAGAAGCTTTTTAAAGCAGTATATTTTTATAATTACTGTTTACAGTGCTAAGCGATGTCATTATTTTCTATTTCTTTTTACTAAGTCTTTTCTCAGTGCATCATATTAATGCTCAGTTTTCTTAATAAGATGACCTACACAACTTTTTTGCCGTTTTGACGTTTTTTGCCGTTTGTGTTAAGTCTTATCTTCTGCATTTTGATGTTACACCGAATTAATGATTGTTAAAAATTAGTTAATATTTTAACTGTTTAGGGAAGCAATGCTATGATTTTTTAAAAGCTATGAAAAAGTAAGCAAAATGATATGCAGTGTTCCTACAGACAACATAAATGAGTTTAAAAATTTTTGTTTCTTTCCCCTTTATGGAAAAGGGACCGGTTTCGCCTTGAAGCCGGCGCCCGTCTAAAGCATTTAAAATTAAACATTTCCTCATTTATATTTACTTTGATGGAAAGTATCTAAAAGTAACCCAAACTGCAGATTACACTAGTAAATTACTGAACAAATAATAAAGTAAGTATTGTTTGTATAAACATGTATTTTAAATTATAAATAAAAAATTTTAAAACAAAAAAAGAGATAAAAAGTAATTAATAACCAAATAACTAATTTTTGTATAGACACACATTTTTAATTATAAATTGAAAATTTTAAAACAGAAAAACAAGCAATATAATTTTTTCAAGTCAATTCCTACTTATGTCAACAAAGAAAAATTTTTAAAATGCAAAAAATAGATAAATAAATAAAATCAAAAAATTAAAAAAATTAATACGGGAAAAAATGTATTGGTATCAAGTGTCATCCACTACAAGTTTAAAAAAATGTATTTGGACTTGAGTGGATGAATAAAAAGTATTTTATCAACGATTGAAAATTTGAACAAGATATAGGGACAGTGTGAGCTAATAGTAGGAGTTTAAAAAAAGAGATAAAATTAACTAATAATGAAGTAACTAATGTTTGTATAACCACGTATTTTTAATTATAAATTTAAAAAGAAAATTAAAACCGAAAACAAAGACATGAGATGGAAATGGAAAAAAAATATATATGTATAATTTTAAAAAAATCCTCATATTTTTAAACAAATAAAATCATTTTCTATGAAATTTTTCAAAATATATAATGTCTTTTTGAAACATGCACAAACCAACATTACCGGTTTGACACATCCACCGAGTTCTGTGTGGCTTCTCGGTGGTACTGCGATATGCACATTTTCGTGACTTGCATTTGGATAAAACTACGAAATATTTTGCAAAGTTATGTTAAAAACTAAGAAAATTATATATAAAAATAAAATAAATTTAGATGCATACAAATATTTTACTATGAGCTATAAGCATGAGAAAAGTGTCCGCTAAGAGAAACAGAATAAATGCAGCTGTAAGTATTCTTCAGTGTGCTCTGTGTCTCTGTGAAAAATAAGAAATATTTTCCTTCTCTCAAAAGTCCATACATCATCACCTTTGAATCTACTGAAACGAAATTCAGGCGAAACTGTTTACAGCAGAGATCCGAAATCACTCAGCTATTGTTTATTTGCTTTGCGTTTTGAAATTTCGCATATTTGTTGTAAGTCATAATAATACAAATTGTGGTGTAATGTCACATGTGATGCTTCGTCCAATGTCTCAGAGGGGTTGTGGTTTCATAGTGAAACCGCGATGCGATGAAAAATTCAAAATCAATAGGGTTCCGTTACTTTTTTTTTTTTTTTTTTTTTTTTTTTTGTGAACTAAAGACATTTCAACAATCATTCATCCCTTATTATAAAATATATTGTGGAATATTTACAAATTTTGGGGCTTTTTATTTTGAAAATAATTGAATCATTTATGAAACAACCTACGTTTTGAAGCCTTCGTATCAAATATTAGCTACCCAGAAAAGTTTGGTGCTGCCATCTCTTATCAGTTTTGAGAAGTAACTCAATTTTAGCAACCGTATTGAGAAAATGAAACGAAATTTCCTAAATAAAAAAAAAAAAAAATGTATCAAAATGCGGTTGAAGTTTGAAACAATGATTTTTCAAAAGTTAAACCGCTCCAAATTACTTTTTGAATGAGTACAGCAATTTTTATACAAAAAATAAAAATGAAATGAGTTTTCATTTTTATTTTTTGTACCACAAAAATATTCAAGACAACATAGGAAGCAATACAATGAAATTTAAAATAACTACCTGGCTAATATTTTCGGCGACCGCGTGTTTAGTAATTCTTTGATTTCGTCCATAGTCATGAAAAACAGTATATCGTCTTCAGGAATACGTCCTTCAAGAACAAGGAGTTTAGCGAGATACCAGAATGCTTTTCTCCATTCGTCGATTGCTTTTATGCACATAGACTGGTATAAGAAAGGATTTCATAATTACATATAAAGTTTTTCAAGTTACTTTGCGCCAAAATGAAGGGCTTAGAATGTTTTAGTGATCTTTCCTCAGATTTTAAAACATTAAGTTAAATTGTAACTTATATGACCGTTCAGTCTGTTAGCCAAAATAAATCATGAGTAAATATTACAAATTATATTAATTTGTTTCATTATATATATATATATATATATATATTACCTTTGTCAGTTCCCGATTCTGCACGCCGAGACGGCTCATTGGAAGTAAAACTTTCAGCATTAATCTAAAAATTAAAAAAAAAAAAATGATCTGTAAGCTTTCAGATTTTATATTACGTCCAAAAGGGCATTTTTTTTAACGTTTTGTGTGTTACTTTTATTTATTAAATATCATGTTCTTCGCACTTAAACCATAAAATTCAGTTCAACAGCAATATCCCAAAATAATTTTAAAATGAGCATATCTGTAGAATTTCCGATGCACAGTCTCGTGCGCTGGAGATAAAATCGTTTTCTTTTTTTTGTACAGTGTTGCCATTCCTCGCTTTGAAATCGTTGTGTTCTCTAATCAAAAACTCATACATGCTTTACAAAATATGAAACAGATAATAAAACAAATTCCAAATTTGGCTTTCAGATGTCCATATTCGAATGGAGGCCTACGTTATTCAAAATTGGATGGCTCTAGGTACCGATGTTTTTTCACTATGCGAGAAACATACATACATTCATGCAAATTCTTCATTATTTAATTTCTTTAAATATAATACAGGGCGATAATATTTGGTGGCAACAATTTGAAAAGTGATTCAGACTCTTAAAGTTTTGGACGTAAAATGCTAAAACGAAATTAATAGCCCTTCTGGGCTAACTCTTTTTGGGTTAAAAATTACTTTATAAATAATATGTCTATGTCTTATCATTTAGTAAGAGGCAATCGTATTCTTAGATGTAGTTAAAAGTAAATGACTGATATTACAAAAGTAGTTTCAAAATATCTGTTATTATGCATTTATTATGTACACTCTGCATAGAAAAAAAAAAGACAGTTCTATATTTCTCATCCTGATGGGCTGATTCATGAAATTTAACTTCAGGGTATGTATTAGATTTATATATAACATTATTCTAACATAGGTATTTTGACATAAAATCGGAGTTTGGCTGAAATGACATACCGATGTTTTTCCCATTTTTCGATTTTACGACTCAAATTATGCCAAAGTGCCTAATTTTTTAAAAATCGCATTAACAGTTTTTAAAAATTAGCTCTCAAAATTTTATCTCCTCAATGTTAATTGAATTGGCTGTGTATCTATTAATATATCTTTTTTATTAAACTTAATTGATTTCTTCTTTCACAATTCGAAATTTAGATTCAATCCAAATAAAAAAATTTTAATAAATTTTTGGAACAATTTTTTATATTATAGCCTATAGCATTTTTTACAATCGCTTTAAAATAGATGTATTTCTAGGCGTACCTGCAAAAATTTAGAATTTTTTATTCGAAATTTCCCACGATATACGTGAATTCATCAACTGGAGCGTTTAGAAATTTGGCATATGTGTTGTAAGTGATAATAATGCTAAATGTAGCTTACGTACTTTGTTAAAATTATTTGAAAGAATGAGAAATGTCCTTTTTCTTCCTCTTGTAAGGGAGAGGACCTCTTGAAAGGGAGAAGAAAATATGTTACCATGAATTAACAATTTAATGAATAATTTTTACGCAAACTTGAAAATAGTGTGCCAAGATAAATTTTTAAATTTCTTTGGGAGTTTCTCATCTAATTTTACATAAATTAATATTTATCGACAATTTGAGCCATAGAATTGAAATATGGAGAAAAATTCTGATCATTAAAAAAAGTATGAATTTGTGTCAAAATATCTATGTTAGAGCAATTGCTGTGTATAAATATAATATATATCCTAAATCATGCTTTCGAGACATGAAAAACGCAAATTAAATTTCGTGTATTGGCCCAACGAGAAATTTATATAACTCCCCCCACCGTGTGTGTGCAAAAGTGCATTTGCTTCTTCTAGAGTTGCAATCATGCAAAATTTAAAATGTTTAGTTTATTCTCTGCACGAACAGGAGACAAGCAAAAGCCTACTTTTAATTCATTTTTCGAATTCTGCTTAACGAACAGATCAATGTCAATATTTGTGGCTCGAAAAAGTTTTATTTTTACTATAATGTCGCCGTGAAAATATTCCTTTTCGACCTGAATGGAGCATCCCGTCAGTGCTATTGCTTACAAAAACACATTGTTATGTAAATCGCTCTTAGTTCCTTTCTTGCCCATTATGTTTCTAACGAGAGGATAAAATAATCTACCGGTATAATACTTCGCCAATATATTGCTAAAGAGAATTTCACTGTCTTTGCCATCTTAATAGTAATCGTAATTAAATTAATTAGAAAAATCAATTAAAAGCTGTTTGTCCAACGACACTTCGCAAAAAAGGTACCAGTTCTTTTTAAGAACATTGCTGTCAAAGATCTTTATCTTTATTCATATTGAAAAATCTTCGTGTAGAGGCCGGAACTACTCATTAAGAAAGTAATATGTGTATTTGCCTTTTTGAAGGCAAAATAGGCCATTTTTAAGAGGAGATTAAATTTTCACAAATACCTGGAATGAATGGAAAAGAATCCCAAGGGAATAGAAAGCCGAGAGAGCATTTCATTTATGTTGTCTGAGTGCTTCTTTGAGAAATCCTGAGATACATTTCCAGCTAGATTCTGAAACAATTAGGTAATATATATAGGTAATATATATAAATGAATAAATACAAAGTAAAATTTAATTGAAAACCTAATTCATTTGAATGTATATATGTACGTACGTATATGTTACGGTGAAACACAGAAATCTGGAGAATGTCGACTTTCACCATTGAATGTCAACATTCACATAGTCACTTGGTGTATGTCCGAAATATTTTCCAAATACTCTTATTTCTGACTTATACCGGTAAATGTCGATATTCACCATGTACTAACGGTAAATGTTGAACATATTATATTTTCATATTTGAAAATATAATGTAACATATTATATTATATTTTCTTCTCCGTAATTCAGTCGCGAAAAAACGCACTTGAGACTTAAAATAAGAACTTAAAGCACACAGTATATTCAAAATAAGAAAGAAAAATAAAAAAACGTACTTAATTATACAGTACGTACTAAATGAGAAAATAAAATAATAGTAATAAAAAGCTTACTAAATTATGTGATTCAAATCTTATTTATTGCAACAACTTAAACTATTGTGACACTTTATAAACTCTCTTTTCGACCTACACCAGAGCATATCTGTGATTACACCGGTGAGAGTCTGAATCTACAAGAATGTAATGCAATATTCGATCTTTCACCGACGTATTTGCTGACTGTCGACATTCTTCGGTGAAATTCGACATTATCCAATTTCGGTCTGTTAAAAAGTCCTCCACGAAGGCATCTCTCCCTTAAGGGGCAGATAGCCCTCAAGCGCTTTGCCGTAATCTAATAAACCAAACCAAACCAATTTCGGTCTTTCACGGTAACACACATATATATATATATATATTATATATATAGTAGTAGGTAGGAACATTGCAGCGACCTTGCTAAAGTCTAATTGCCAGTTCGCTTTACATTTTCTTTTTCAATTATATATATATTGTTTTATAAGAATAAATTTAATTAAAAAAATTAATTTAAATACATATTTAATTAAATATTCTTTGCGCCGTTGCTGCAAGGAATGAAATTTAAATTTAAACAAATTTAAATTTAATTTTTATCTAATACGTATAAAAGTAAAAAAGCAAATTTAAATTCTAAAAAAAGGAAAAAAGCCAAAATAATTTTTTAAAAAAATGTGCAAACATGTAAAAGATTTAATTCTCGAACTAATCTACAATATCATTTAAATTCAGAAGCATAAGAAAATCAAGTGCAAAATCAATCCATGAAAATAAATTTACTAATTTAATAAATTAAAATTTAAAAAAAATAACAAAATCTGAAATGTTTCAGATTTTAAATTACGTCCAAAGGGGCGTTTTTTAACATTTTGTGTGTTACCTTTCTTTATTAAATATCATGTTCCTCGCACTTAAACCATAAGATCCAGTGCAACAGCAATATCGCAAAATAGTTTTAAAACGAGCATATCTTTAGAATTTCCGATACAGAGACTCACGCGCTGGAGATAAAAATGTTTTTTTCTTCACAACGTTGCCATTGCTCGCTTTGAAATCCTTGAGTTTGTTAATCAAAAATTCGTCAAAGTTTTAAAAAATAGGAAATCGATCATAAAACAAATTTCAAATTTCAAATTTGGTCTTCCACATGCTCATATTCGTTGGAGGATTACGTTATTCAAAATTCGATGACTCTATGTACCGTTGTTTTATCACAATACGAGAAATATACATACATTTATGCAGATTTTTCATTATTTAATTTCTTCAAATATAATGCAGGACTCTAACATTTTGTGGCAACAGTTTGAAAAGTGAACCGACATTTATGAGTCCGACGCAAAATGCCAAAACGAAACTAATAGTCCTTCGGGATTCAAATCCCTTTGGACTAATTAAACAATTTTTTTTAAAAAAATGCATATGTGAATGACCGTTGAGTAGGCAGGAGACAGACTTATCAAGGGGAAGTTGCCTCCAAACCTAACTCTCCAATCATTCAATTCGTGTTTCGTCATTCATGTAGGCAAGGGTAAAAGTCAAAAATAATTCCAAGAAAGTGGTACCCCTAGAAATTAACATTTAAGAATTAACATTTAAGAATTAAAGTTCAAAAAGGAAAACACTAATGAAGTCCCTTGAGAAACAAGCAAGTAAAGTCAAGAATTAAACTTTTTCCTAAAAAATTAAATTTTTTTAAAAAATTAATTCCTTATAAAAAAATAATAAAAAAATCTAGAAACCAATGTATTTTAGAAACCCTTGTGTACAGAAACTTCAACAAAAAGATTATTTCATGTCACAAGTGTGAGTGAAATATTTTGTACTAAAACTGGCCAACTGAGAGCTCGGGTTATTCCTTTCTGTGGCTTTTGGTTGGTAAAACTTATTATTACTGTAATTGTTATTTATTATGTATTTTCTGATGTCCGCATATTTTCGGCCTTCGATAGTACATATATATATATGTGTATTATTTGATAGTATTTATATATATGTGTGTGTGTTTGTGCGTGTGTTAATGACTTGGAAGAGCTTCGTTGCAGTAATTTGTCGTGGTAGATGGATGCATAAACCAGAAACTTGCAGACATGCCCAATATTCAGTTGTTTCCTCTTTGTTGTTCAGGACTGAAGTACGTTTTTATTTAATACAACACAAGTCAAATCGGCGCTACAGCGCCTCGTTCTTAAGAGGTGTTGGAATCCAAAAATCTTTAAAAAATGGGGATTTCGGATTTTTGCATTTTCAAATTCTCTACACTTTTATCTTTCTAAATATACCATTCTTTAATCTCTATGAAAATTAAAAGTGTAAAAAATATAGTTTTAATTGCTTTGATAAATGAGGATTTTTACATAAAAACACGTTTTTCTCCAAACGTGATTTTTTATACTCAATGTACCTTTTCTCAAGAACTACTGCTCACAGGTATCTAAACTTTATATGGCTTATTTATTAGGTTCCCTAATATTTACTGAAATGAGCTTTTTGTAATAAACTTAGAAAAAAAAATTTTTTTTTATTTTTTTGTGCGAGAAAAGTGCTAAATTTTACTATGCCTAACAAAATATTCTGTAATTTACTCTAAAATTGAAAATGCTTCAAAAGCTTATTCCAGTATAATCAGATAGGTATACTTTAATTACAGAAAAAATTTCAAGCTTGTATCTACAGCAGATTTTGAGAAAAAGTACATCGAAAATGGCCAATTTAACATTGTTGGTATAGGGGTTTCTGATACCCCTTAATCGAAACGTTGTGTACAATGCAGTTTTTGATTCATTTCGTGAGTTTTGTACACACATTAATTTTAGTAACATACCCTAAGTCTCTAAAGCGACTTATGGGTATGTCTAGAATGTAACAAAAATTCCTGTCAATAAACAGCGCATCAGTACATTTACTTTTAAAGTCTCGCCAAGCATAAATATACTGGTATAATCCGAACTACACACATTTTTGTGCACATGTGAAAGAACATCAGTGCACTCTTGAAATTTTAAGTTCTATTTGAAGCCATCATTTAGAAGGAAATCAATGTTCAATGTTCCGTCTTACTTTCTTTGGGAACATGCACAGACCTGACTCAGAACAGGGAGCTTACTAAAGCTATGTTCAGTAACTGTGGGAAGTAGACAAGATGCACAGGAAGGGTATACAAAACCCTTTATTTTTCACTCTTTACAATAATTTCCGTACTTCGGAATACAGAGACCAACTACTTGTGGTCTGAACGTAAGAATATAAAAATATAACTAAACTCTAACTTAAATTTGGAATAATAAACGTGGAAGATTGGCCTTATATTAACAGGAAGCCGTATGTAGTACAGAGAATTGTTAACACTACAATACGTTTAAAATTATCACGAGGATTAAACCTCTGGCCTGGAAGGCAAACAGCAACTGAATAAAACTTCTAAGGCAAGCGGCCTGCTTCGACTAACTCCTTCCTCTCTCTCGCTTGGCAAAAAGCCACAACTTAAGTACTTGGCGTTCGCCAGACAAATTTTGCATAAATAAGTTAACGCTTTTAATTCTGGCCGGAAGTAGAAAATAAGAAGTGATAGTAAAGATTTAAAATAAAATAAACGTTAGTAAAACTTAAGATCCTTACAACACATTTTATGTAACAAACAACAACAACTTCTTGTTTATGAACAAACAACTTCAAACGTGATTTTTTTATATTCGATGTCCTTTTCTCAGGAACTACTGCTCACAGGTATCTAAAATTTTTAGGGCTTATTTATTAGGTTTCCTAATATTTTCTGAAATGAGCTTTTTGTGATAAAGTGAGAAAAAATATTAAAATTTTGTGTGTGTGTGTGTGAGAAAAGCGCTGAATTTTACTATGTCTATCAAAATATTCTGTAAATTACTCTAAAATTTAAAATGTTTCAAAAGCTCATTTCAGTATAATCAGATAGGTATACTTTAATTACACAAAAAATTTCAAGTGTGTATCTATAGCAGATTATGGCATCGAAAATGGCCAATTTAGCATTGTCGGTATATAGGTTGCTGATACCCCTTCAAGACCATTTCACATAAGATAAACTTGAGAAACCTACTTTTTAAGGCAACAGGCAGCAGCGTGTTGCTACAGCAAAGTGGAAGAGAGCAAAAGAGGAGCAACGATGGGGGGGGGGAAGAGAGACCGAGATTGTGCAAGGAAAAGTAGCTTTAACTAAAGCTATCTATAGGCCTTTAAAAGAAAGTAGCTTTAACTAGAAAGATAACTGTTAGTAACATCTTATAATATATCAAACCATGATTACATTTCAGATACGTTTTTCTTTGCAATATTTTGAGGTATTTAGGCGTGGCGTAAACAAACATCTTAAATTAGTCCTCGCATGTACAAATGTTATTCACCGCTGAGCTAGTTTACAAGAAGTATCTGTAAGCGAAATAGCATCAAGTGTTCATTTGGCTTGAACTGTTCAAAGTATCATAATTTCAAAGAGACAATATTAATCATGTCTTAAACATTCTTTTCTCATTCGGCAGCAGCGTTGACAAATGTTGTTATCAGAAGGGCACCAGCACGGTTTTGGTGTCGTTGTTGTCAAATGATTGAGGTTCTGAAATGAAATGACAATGTTTAACATATGTTACCGTGAAAGACCGAAATTGGAGAATGTCGACTTTCACCGGAGAATATCAACATTCACCAAATACGTCGGTGAAAGACCGAATATTTCACTACATTCTTGTATATTCGAACCCTCACCGGTGTATGTCGACAATCACAGATATGCTCTGGTGAAAGTCGAAAAGAGAGGTCATAAAGTGCCATAATAGTTTAAGTTGTTGCAATAAATAAGATTTGAATCACATAATTTAGTAAGTTTTTTTATTACTGTTATTTTATTTTCTCATTTAGAACGTACTGTATAATTAAGTAAGTTTTTAACTACTATTATTTTCCTTTCTCATTTTGAATGTATTGTGTGTTTTAGGTTCTCATGTTCTTAAGTTCTTATTTCAAGTCTCAAGTGCGTTTATTCGCGACTGAATGACGGAGAAGAAAATATAATATTGTTATATGTTCAACATTCACCATTAGTACATGGTGAATGTCGACATTGACCGGTGTAAGTCAGAAATAAGAGAATTTGGAAAATATTTCAGACATACACCAAGAGACTATGTGAATGTTGACATTCACCGGTGAAAGTCGACATTCTCCAGATTTCGGTGTTTCACCGTAACATATACATTTAATATTATATTTATTCAATGAATTTACCTGTAGCAGCTTCACTAATGACTTTGGATCGGAACCCCATGGGATTGCATAAATATCAAACTGAAAAGAAAAAAAAAATTGCAAAATTCAAAAACAGTTGGAAAAGCAGCTTTTGTTAAGTGCCAGTTCTTTCTAATTTAGAGGGGGAGGGAAAACCCACCAGCGTAAAATTTAATATAAAGACAACCTTGGATTGGCGTAGATTTGGAATTTAAAAGCTTCTTAAGCTGCAAAAAGGTAAAGGGATGGTTCTGAAGAAAGAGACTTATGTTTGATTGTACTTGAAATCGCTAAAGATTTTCAAAATTTAAGCCAATCCAAGATTGCATTTTTTGCCTAATTTTAAATATAAATTCTTAGATTCAGACTTCATGAAATTAAAAACAGTTACTGCATTTCTTAAAATTCAAAATAACCTAGGAAGCAAAAATATGAAAACTATTATCATTTGATGAAGTTTAGCATTAAGGTATTATATTTAGCCTTTCTTACTAAAATTTGAGGTTTTATCCTAGAATTATTCAATGTTTTAATTTTAACAAATTATATAGAGTGTTTTAAAAGATTGCCAATCGGTTAGACTAACTATTCAGATAAGGTAGTCAAACACCCAAGATTCCAATTAAAAAAAAAATTATCGTAAAAGTTCTGTATCAATTTTGATAGCATGATAGTTTTCATTAAAGTTATATAAAACTTTTATTCTCATAGAATTTTGTATAAAAATAATGTGAATAAGAAAATGTTTTCTGTAGCCGAATTAATCCAACAAGCAATAACAGAAAATTATAGCCTGAAAGTTTCAGATTGTCGGATAAACATGTAAAAAAAAGTTACCATTAGAAATTAAAATAATTTTTAAATTAAAAATAATAAAACATAAAAACGAGAAAAAAACTGTATAAATTATCTAACATACAAATATTAAAACAACTTTAATTAATTACACCTAAGCTGCAAATGTTCACATAAATTATCAAGCGAAAATACTATGAATTAAACATATTTCAGTTTATATTAATTATATAAATTGTTAAAAAATAAAGATTTAAATTACAGTAAAACTCGCTTATAACGAGGCCTGACTTAATGAGAACTTGGATTTAACGAGTAAATCGAAAATACTTTGTTGATACAATGGGGCATAACTTGCTTTTAACTAGCAAATCTCGGTTATAGCGAGCAATATTTTTGCGATTCATAAAATTTCAATTGACTTCCACCTCTCCAGCTCAGCTAATCCTTTCTTAAAAAAATTTCTTTAACAATCTGAAATGCTAATGTAAACGTAGTCGAAGCGACACGTTTAGTGGAGGATGTATGGGAAAACATTACATCAACGTGGACTAACAATTGCTTCCGTAAGGCTGGATTGGACACTTCTCAAGAGAGGCAAATCACTGAAGAAGAAAAAGAAGTAGACGTCTTAGAAAATTTGGAAATGAGTAGAGAAGAATTTGAAAATTATGTTGTAGAGTCATTAGGTTAATTGGAAGCAGAAAAGATGAAAAATATGCAACGTCCTTCGTCGGGAATCGAACCACGGACCTCTGGAATACCGGCCCAGCGTGCTACCGTTACACCACGAAGGGACGCTAGGAAAGTGGGAGAAATACCTTATATACTTCCCTTTTTAAAGGGCGACTAGGGTCTTTAGGGGACTTAGTCGCCAAATCCTGGGTGCGGAGAATCATCATCCACAACCCTTTTAGTTCGGGCGCCACTTGTAGAGTCATTAGGTTAATTGGAAGCAGAAAAGATGAAAAATATGCAACGGCCTTCACCGGGAATCGAACCACGGACCTCTGGAATACCGGCCTAGCGTGCCACCCTTACCCCACGAAGGCACTCTAGGAAAGTGGGAGAAAGACCTTATAATGTATCTGTTGACGCCAAAGTTATCATTTCTTAGATACCTACTTAAGAAGATATATATCTATATTTTACTTTTTACGTGCTCCACTACACGGAAAGGGAGGAATCCCCCGTGGAGGTATTTTTAAGGGAAACTATCATATTAAACTTTTTTTAAGGGAAACTAGCTCGTATCCACGTTACACATGGGAAAAATTACGAAAACGCCCATGCAGCCAACCCGTTCGCCGGGACTCGAACCCCGGACCGAACTACCAGTGTTCAGCGCTTTTATCGCTCGGCCGCTGATGGACCTCAAGAAGATATTGTAGCTGAAATGCAAGCTAAGTATGTGAAAAAATAATGAAAGCGACGATGATAACGACGAATGCGAAGAATTTCAAGCTGCACCCACCCCCAACATATTCAACGGCTTTTGAGTCTGTAGAAAAATTTCAAACTTTTTTAGAAGCCAGGGGTGCAAGTGACGATGTTTTTCGGGCTATGAGTCCGAAGAACAGTAACACAAGAAAGAGACAATAAGAAAGTTCAAAGAAAATTAAAAATATAGCCACCCAGATCGTACAGTGGTTAGAGATGCCGACTATGATAGCGAAGAGCCCGAGTTCCAATCCCGGAGAAGGCATGGTTCCAAGTTCTGCTATATGCCGAGAATAACACGCAATCTGCATGTTTGTCGTAAGGTAGGTGCCCACTGGAGGCGCTTCAGATAGAATAAATGCTGGAGCTGGGTCCGGGAAGCGTAATGGCAGACCGCACATTGAGTTGAATAATGTTAAGCAAATTTCGCTTACTGCGCATGCTTGATGGTGTACCTTTGGCGCGGGGAGAAATATTGGCGAATAAGCAACCCTACGCTAGCTTATTCGTGATCACCATGGCTGTCGAGTGTGTTCGAATGATGTTTACAACTGTAATGTTGTGGAACTTTGCTTATTAGTTATTTTAACGTCCATACCCATTGCACTTGCTTATTTTTCTAATATATATTTCATTGCAATTTGCCAATAACAGTGCATTTAATATTTTTTAACATATGTTCGTAATAATTCGTTATTTAAATGTAATTTGTTTACATGTCATAATTCAGTAATTGTAAACTGGAGTATCTCGCTTAGTTTGTTAGCGTATATTCGCGCTTTTATTTTCTCATTTCAAAGAATTTAATAACTAGCATTAATTGTAAAATTTCTTCAGTGTTATTTGCAAGCACTTGTTATATTCCTCAGTGTTTCTTTATGTATGTACGAATGGAACGTATGGTAAATCCTGAATTGTTTTTATTGCTTAAAAGTATAATAAATAAATTTTCAACTAATATATCCTAAATTTCAGTCCTTTTCTGAACGAAAATTTGTACAGTTCCAAAGGAATGTGCAGAATTTCATAGGTATTATATTTTACATTTTGAATGCAAACACTGCTTCACATTACTTCGCAATAATTTTTTTCGCAAGTTTTCTAGTTGTTTGAGCAGTACAGCAAAAAATAGTATTTTAACACGGTAATTAATTTACATTTACGTTATACTCTACGAAGATTTAAACACCAGATTTGTTTACAATCAGATGGCGGTACATCTACCATATACCGTATTTATCTTCTTTTCAAATCGCGCCAACACAGTAATTACGCCAAATTGTTTTCTGGCCATGCGCAGTATCCGACATTCGTTTAACACTGTTCAACTCAATGTGCGGTATGCCATTACGCGTCCGGGAAAGCATGGTTGTAACTGTCCGTCCTTTTAGAGGAAGTAACGTGGCTGCCTGTTACGTGTATCCACAATCAAATGGCCACCACTTCCGGCCTTAGAGGTGGCCAATATCAAAAAAACACAAAATAGTTCGGAAAGAAAAAAAATATTAAAAATGTTTAATAAATTGTACTATAAGAGAAAACTGCCAGAGACTTCTCTGGCAGTTTTCCCTTGCATGCTTTGTCAGAATCATTTGATCAGCGAACTAATTTTGACATTTGATTTGGCTGATTCCGTACGGATATTTTTTTTAAAATGAAAATATCTCCGAAACGTAAATTGCTGAGTTTGAGGGAGGATGTTTTCTTTTAACGCATTATATACTTGATGATAAATATTTTAGTAGCAGTAATACAGAAAATTTCTGGATCTGGCGGTTGAATTATGCTTAAAATATCGAAGACTACGTACTTCACCTAAACATCTATGACCATGTTTCAGCAAAAATTCTTGGAATTTTCTTCCTGCCGTAGAAGTTGTTGTTTGCAGCCAATTCAAAGCTTCCTGTGTGAAGGAAAAACATCATAACAAAATACGTTATTATCATTATTTTCATCATCATCGATCAAAAATATTATCACCCCTTATCATTTCAAAACCAAATATAATTGTTTATATACCAAATATATTGTTATCATTATTTTGGTTTTCAAAGATTTATAATCAATTAGATGCTTGATATAATAAGTTTATGGCGACTATACCTATATACTTTCCTTAATTTTACTTTATTACTTTTCCAGATTTTATTCCATTAATTATTAGTAGTAAATTGACGCGATTTGTAAGCAAGTAATTTCGTGAGAGCAATGAAGGTTTAAAGAAAATATCCCCAGTTTGCTTTAAAAATAAAGGATAAATCTGAAATGAATTTGTAAGGTACATTTTAATTTTACAACAGTTATTTTCATTTCAAAGTGCTTTCATAGCGATTATTGTTTCCATTTACAACTCCCTACCAGAATGAGTTTTTAGAATCGCATTGAATGCAAATGAGTCAGAAGTAGTATTTAAGGAAGGTTCAACTTAATTCACGAGAGAAAGCTAGGAATCCTGAGTAGTGCTTGTTTGCCTTTGGGCTAAATCCCTTTTGATGATGTCACGCTTGGCCGGATATTACGTGCCTTTTGTTATTCGCCGGCTAGTTTAAATTCAGGGACAACTACCTTAGATACTTGTGTTTAGCTTCGACTAAGTCTCTTAGTTAGTTCTAATTTAGTTCTTATTCCTTATTCTGAGTTTAAGCTGAAGTGGAAGCTTTGTTATAAGCCCGAGAGAGAGGCCGACTGTTCATCTTATTTTGAGTGAAATAAAGGGTAGTTAACCCTTCTTGAGTCTACGTCTTTAGTTGTTCGAACTCAGCGATAAATCGGTAACAAGTTCACTATGTTCCTCAAAGTTTATTTTAGTACAAAAAGAGTGAGGAACTCTACAAATTGAATACAGTAATAACTTCTTATGTCATTACTTGATAATTTATACAGAGGCTGTTCACACATTTTTCAGACGATGTATATCGTATTCACAAATTTAAATTACATAAAATTCTTGTGTTTTAAATGTTCCGTTTGACATCCCTTATTCTGAACTATCTTTCGACACCGCAATTTCCAGGATAATAATGCCTTTTGAAGTGGCAGAAGAGGTGTTCTATCCCATTCCTCCCGAACAGCTTTCCGGAGTCCTGTTAGGGTTTTGGGACAATGTTTGGATAGTGCAGTTTTTAAAAGTCCGAAAGCACAAAAATCCATAGGTGACGCATCGGGAGATTGAGTAGGGATATCAGTGAAGAGCATGGCCTCGATACCAGTTTTTTGTTCCATTTCTTTTAGGAAATTGACAGTGGATTTTGATGTGTGACTGCTAGCTTTGATGGAGTCTCACAGATGGATGGCACTGTGGGTAAAGCGATGGTATTTCATTCAGAAAAATTGGCGATAAAATATGTTCCTGATAGTATTTGGAGTTAATCTTGACATTTTTTTGCACTCTTTATTTTTAACTTGCCATTATAAGAAAAACCAGCAACAATCATGAATCCCTTAGAAAAAATTTCTTTCGATTCTTTGAACCATGTACTTAAATTTTTTTCTCCTCTTTTATGATAATAAATGGCTCTTTTTTTGTTACAATCATTTTATGCTTCATCTATAGTGACAATTGTTTTCCATTTTTCTTTGGATAAGTGTTTCTCATATAGAATTCTGCAGCGTGTCCTGCGTTGAGCGATATGCTTTGGTAGAAGACGATGCACATTGCGTTTTTTCGCTTTCTTAAGATTTAATTCAACGTTTATCATTTTGTTTACAGTGGACACCGAGCATTTTAATGATTTTGCAAGTGTCCTTTTGTAAGGATCTTAAGTTTTACTAACGTTTATTTTATTTTAAATCTTTACTATCACTTCTTATTTTCTACTTCCGGCCAGAATTATAAGCGTGAAGGAGTTTTATGCAAAGTTGTCTGGCGAACGCCAAGTATTTAAGTGTGGCCTTTTTGCCAAGCAGAAGAGAGGAAGCCGTGAGTTCGAAGCAGGCCGCTTACCTTAGAAGTTACGCAGTTGCTACTTTGCCTTCCAGGCCAGAGGTTTTAATCCTCTTGATAAATTAAACGTATTGTAGTGTTCACAGTCTCTGTGCTACATACGCTTTCTGTTATTATAAGGCCAATCTTATTCTAAAGTTAAATTAGAGTTTAGTTTTATTTTGATATCTTTTAAGTTAGACCCCGAGTGGAGGGTCATTGTATTCCGAAGTACGGAAGTCATTGTATATAAAGAAAAAAATAAAGGGTTTTGTATACCCTTCGTCTGTATCCTGTCCACTTACTACAATTAGTGAACATAGCTTTAGTAAGCTCTCTGTTCTAGTCAGGTCATTGTATGTTTCCGAAGAAAGTTAGAAGAAACATTGAACCTGATAGTGGCGCCCGACGAAGAATAACCATGGCCGAGTTTCAAGAAGAACCTGTGCTGCCTGCAGAAACAGCTCAGAATCCAGAAATGCCAGCTGCCGCCCTGGAAGGATTTGGGTATATTGTCCAGACCATGCGCGCTTCGATGAAACCGGAAGCAACGTTTAATGGAAACTCACAGGTAACCAGTTTTTTGGAAAAATTGGATGACCACTTCATGCTCTACCCCGTGCACGAGTTTCAAAAAGTTACCTTAGCTACCAGCGCTTTGAGGGGCCAAGCGCTTAACTGGTTCAAATGTATCGGCAGAAGTCTCTTGGGTCAAGCAGGAAGTCCCACCTATACCTACGAAAATTTCAAGACTGCCCTACTAAAAGCCTTCCCTGTTGTAAGGGATCGTGCGAAATTAGAAACAGAACTTTTCAGTATATATCAACAAAGAATGGAAAACCTCTCCAGGTTTATTTTAAGAAAAATTCACGTTTTCAAGCTCTTGTATGGAAACCGTCCGGATCCTGAAATAATTCAAGTGATTTTGCCGAGGTTACTACCCCAAGTGCAAGACTTTATTGAATTGAGAAATCCGACTACACTGGAAAAATTGAGCTAGCAATCCAGTTTGAAAGTAGAAGAACGGCGGACGTCGAAAGAAGACGCCAATATCAACAGCGAAACCAATTTGGTACGCCAAGACTACAGCAAACTCAAGCACATGGCTACGGAGAAAAAGCGAATCAGTGGGCAAGGAAACCCGAGCATTCAAAAACAGCCGGCGAACGTCGACAGTTCAATAGCAACCCAGAAAAAAAGTCTCAAGGCCAGTGGAGAAAGAAGGAAAGCACCGAAAGAAAAAATAATTTAAACTAAAACGGATTTCTGCTGACGAGAGGGTGCGGAAATCCGAAGGCCACGAAAACCCCTCTTCCTACAAGTTAAATACAGTAATGGTGAAAAATTTAACTCTTCCGAAGATTGAAGTCTTGGTAAATAATATCCCGGCCACCGCACTCCTGGATACCGGCGCGCAGTGTTCCTGTGTGGCAGAAGTCTTTTTTAGAAAGTATTTTCGCAAATACCGCATATATAATGCGGATAATACAACAGTATTAGCGGCGCAAGGAGAACAATGTAAGTGCGTAGGTAAAGTACCTTTGTACATCCGTATCAAGGACGAACAAGTAAAGGTGATGTTTTTTATAGTAAAGAATTTGCAAGCACACTTAATACTAGGAATAGACTTTCTTTCAGACGCACAAGCTACACTGGATTTTAATGAAGCGTCTCTTAAGCTGACGATGAAGCCAGTGCGTGTAGAAAAGGTTGAACCGCCAAGGGTAAATCTCGACCACCTGCCTAATGACGAGCAAGATAGAATCCGACAAGTGGTAAGTGAATTTGCTTCCTTATTTAGTGATATTCCAGGATTTACCCAGGTTACTAACCATAGTATTGACACCGGAGATGCATTGCCGGTTCGTCAAAAACCATACCGGTATGATAAGAATAAGGAAAAAATTATAGAATGGCATATTACCGATATGCTACGTAAAAAGATCGTAACGCCTATCTCAAGTAGTTATGCTAGTCCGGTGGTTTTATGTAAGAAAAATAATGATTATCCTTTGGAGCATCCAAAAAGGTGGAGATTCGCTATTGATTACCGTAAATTAAATTCCATAACGAAATATCCGGTATATCCGTTACCGATTATAGAAGAAATTTTAAGGAACATAAAATCAACCAAATTTATGACAACTTTAGACTTAACGAATGGTTATTTTCAAATAGGGATCAGGCCTGAGGACGTGCCTAAGACTGCTTTTATAACCAAGTCTGGCACTTATGCATTTTTGCGAATGCCGTTTGGCCTTTCAGGCGCCCCAGCAACATTTCAGCGATGCATGGACATTGTGTTAAGACCTGTTCTCGGAAAGTCCACATTTATCTATTTAGACGATATCATTATTACTAGTGATAATCTAGACCAACATGTACAGGATTTAAGACAGGTGTTTTCTTTATTAAATGAGGCCGGTCTAAAAGTTAATGTCGAAAAATGCAAATTTGCAGCCCCTGAATTAAAATATTTAGGTTACAAAATATCGCAAAAAGGGATCGAGACAGATGAATCAAAAATAATCGCTGTACAAAAGTATCCGACTCCAAACACGGCAAAGAAGCTCTCTTCTTTTCTAGGACTTTGTTCATATTATAGGTCCTTTATAAAAGATTTTGCGGCTATCGCTGAGCCATTGTTAAAATTAAAAAGGAAAAAGGCAAGATTCTCGTGGACGGCCGAAGCCAATAGTGCTTTCGAAAAATTAAAACAAGCATTAACGCAAGCCCCTGTGTTGAAATTTCCTGAAAAGGATGAAAATTTAGAAATTTCAGCGGATGCTTCGGATTATGCGGTAGGAGCGGTACTTTCGCAAAATCAGCAGCCAGTAGCATTTTTTAGCCGAACTTTAAATCAAACACAAAGAAACTATTCCGCGACCGAGAGAGAGGCACTTGCAGTTCTGTTAGCAGTGCAAAAGTTCCGAGTCTATTTTGGAAAGGCGCCGATAACAGTATATTCTGATCATGCGGCGGTAACTAGATTGTACTCTGGAAAAAATTTATCCCCAAGGTTAATAAGATGGGCACTCAAGCTGCAAGAATATAATCTGGTAATCAAGCATACCCCCGGAAAGGAAAATATCGTAGCAGATGCCCTGTCACGAATTAAATTAGACGAACAGGGTAATACCGTAAAAGTTGCAATGCTGACAGCGTGTACAATAAATTCCCGAGAAACTGTAATAACCGAACTGGGTAAGGATCCTGAGTTTGGAAGTATTTATGAGTATTTGAAGGATCCTGAAAATTTTAGCCACCAAGATATTGTGGCGATAAGAAATAGGGCGGCCCATTACGAACTAATAGATGGTCTATTATTTTATACAAAAACTACGAATTCCAACAACGAATTTCGACCTGTTATCCCAGCTAGTCTTAGATCAAATATCCTGCAAGAGCTCCATGACAGCCCTTTAGCTTCTCATGCTGGTATTCGAAAAACTACTCAACGCGTACGCGAGGCAGTCTACTTTCCTGAACTGCAAAAGTTAACAAGGGCGTATGTCCAGTCCTGCCCAACATGTCAAGCCGTTAATTATATTAATTTCCGCCCGGCCGGGTTTCTAAATAGTATTAAATCCGAATTTCCAAATGAAATAATCGGTATCGATTTATTGGGCCCTTTCCCAAAAAGTCAGTTAAACAAAAGTCGCTATCTCCTTGTTATAGTTGATCATTTTAGTAAATGGACCGAAATTGTTCCCTTAAAACGAGCCTCCGCGAAATTAGTTACCGATTCTATTTTAAATAAATATATTTTAAAATACGGGGCGCCCCTAAAAGTTATATCGGATAATGGTCCTCAATTTGTAAGTAATATATTTGAAGACATGTGCCAAAAACTGGGCATACGTCATTTAAAAATGGTCCCGTATCGGCCGCAATCAAATATAGCGGAACGGGTCAACAGAAATATAGTGAAAATTATCCGTAGTTATGTTAAAAATTTTCATAAAAGCTGGGATAACTATGTCAATGAATTTGCTTTCGCCCTTAGGACCGCAAAACATGATACAACGGGCAAAACTCCTGCTGAGTTATTTCTAGGCAGAAAGATTATAACACCGTTAGATAAATTATTTTATGTGCAACAAAGAGCCCCAGAATTTAAAATGGGTGATATAGAAAAACTAATTAAGGAAGCAAAGAAGAATACGGAAGTAGCACAAAGAAAACAGAAGCTCTATTATGATTTGAAACGACGGGGAGTAACTTATAAAGTAGGGGATGAAGTACTAAAAATTAAGCATTCACTTTCTTCAGCACCAGAAGATAAAACTGCCAAATTTTTCCCACGCTTTGAAGGACCATATGTTATAGAAAAAATAACTCACGCTGTTGTAGTATTAAAGGCAAGAAATGGCGAAACCTGTTCCGCAAACATTGACCAGATAAAACCATTCTATGACCGTAATAAAATGCAAATCTTTTCAGATCTTTTGCAGGATCCGGTACGGCAGACACCGCAGGTACAAGTTCCAGAGGTGGGAAAACGACAAGTACAAGGGCAAGCCAATGAGAGACAGAAGCAAGTGAAAAGAAAATTGCCCCGCGGAAAAATTGAAGGTACAAAGAAAAAGAAGTCGTTCCACCGTCCAAAAAACAGAGTTCACGAACACCCCCAGAATGAAGAAGGGAGAAGGACGACGTATGTGGAAAAGACCGGGAGAAAGGACGGCAACTATAACCCGGCTGTGAAACGGAAGATTGACTCATCCGACAGAACTCTCCGCAGCAAAAGTCGCCGAACTGCGGAAGGGCCATCAGCGGCGGAGGAAAAAGTACAAGAAAAATTTGAACGGCCAACAACGAGGTCCAAGCAGGATCACGACAGAAGTTTCCCGGTTCCACCAAGACCAGCTGCCTTCAAACGGCCAAGACCACAAGCAGAGGACAGAAGGAAGATGTTCAAGGGTGGCCGTAGTGGTGAAAAACGGAAGCTTCCAGAGGAAAGCACTGAAGGGCGAGCCCGTACAAGAAGGAGGATCAACCAAGCTACGGTTTGCAGCACCTTTAAAGACTGGGCCCAGAAAAGGATGTCTGAATATTACAAAGATAAGTAAAATTTTGTGTTACTTTACAAACTTAAGTTAATCTTTCATTCTTACTGCAAGTGGCAGATTTGAAGAAGTTTTACCTCATGCGAGGTCTACCTTTATCGCCAAAAGGGCGAGAAATGAGTTGTGACCGATTTTCTTATTATGTTTTTCAATTACTCGCGCGTAAAACTAAAGTTGATGTATAATAGCGTTGTATAAAGACTTAAATATTGTAAAAAGTTATTGTATAAATTTTATTTAAAACATTCTAACAAGAAAGAAGTTTTAGTCTGAAAGACTTTTTGAAATGTACTATTATTTCAATGTAGAAAGAATTGGCACTTGCTTTGAAAAGAATAGAAGTTAACAATGTACTACTAATGTATGTTTTCAAATGTGTAAAATTAACGGCATCTTGATATGTTCTTGTATACATGTGAACTGTTATTTTGAATGTTTAGAAATAACGTGATATGGTAAAAGTGAAAGTAATGTTAAAAAAATTTGTTATTCGTGTGACTGTAAAGATTAAATCATGGTGAATATGTGTTAAAGGTTGAATGATGTAGTTAGGCTCTCTGACGCTACACTTTAGAGTTAGCCACTTTCAGAATAGTACCTCAGGGTCTAGAGTTGAAATTAGGGTGTGTTAAGAGGTCTCGTATGTTGAATTTTAACACATTAGTGTTTTGATTGTAGGAGGAAGTGTTGAACACATAGACAGAAACACATTCGTGTTTGGTGTTTTTACAACACATGTCAGAGAGCACGGGGAGAGATAATTAAAATAGTCATGATTGAAATAAGAATGTTAAGAAAAGTATATTCTATATGTTATTTACAATGTCATTCTGTAACATTTCATTAAACTAGTTTTCCTTCCAGATCTCTGGAAGGAACCAGAATTGAATAAAGCTCCTGTTTTGATGCAGTACAGATGAAAAAGAAAAAAGATTGTTGTATATTCCGGGAGCTGCTATTGTAACAAATTTCTTTCTTTTAAAATTTTCTAGTTTCTAGCTAAGTTATGTTTGTAAAAGGTTGGTCTCGCGTTAGTTTCTAGAGCTAAAAGTTTTCAACAAGGTCGTTTTAGACCTCAGTTTCAAACTAATTAACTCTGGCGGGAAGTATGTAAGGATCTTAAGTTTTACTAACGTTTATTTTATTTTAAATCTTTACTATCACTTCTTATTTTCTACTTCCGGCCAGAATTATAAGCGTGAAGGAGTTTTATGCAAAGTTGTCTGGCGAACGCCAAGTATTTAAGTGTGGCCTTTTTGCCAAGCAGAAGAGAGGAAGCCGTGAGTTCGAAGCAGGCCGCTTACCTTAGAAGTTACGCAGTTGCTACTTTGCCTTCCAGGCCAGAGGTTTTAATCCTCTTGATAAATTAAACGTATTGTAGTGTTCACAGTCTCTGTGCTACATACGCTTTCTGTTATTATAAGGCCAATCTTATTCTAAAGTTAAATTAGAGTTTAGTTTTATTTTGATATCTTTTAAGTTAGACCCCGAGTGGAGGGTCATTGTATTCCGAAGTACGGAAGTCATTGTATATAAAGAAAAAAATAAAGGGTTTTGTATACCCTTCGTCTGTATCCTGTCCACTTACTACAATTAGTGAACATAGCTTTAGTAAGCTCTCTGTTCTAGTCAGGTCATTGTATGTTTCCGAAGAAAGTTAGAAGAAACATTGAACCTGATACTTTGACTAGGGGAATTTTCTTTTAACGTTAAACAACGTACCTTTGCAATAGTCGAAAGATGTCCGATTTTTCCTTGGATACTTGTTTGGAATTTTTGTCCCACTTGAGGCTCCCAATTTGAGGTTTGTTTCCTTTTCTTGTTGATGATATTACCTATCGACGCTTTAGATATCACAAAACCATGACTCTCACATCGTTTTTGGATAACGGAATATGCATATTTCTCTTCGGAAAGAGCGTCAATGTAGCCTTCGAACCACTGCTTTGTAAATTCGCCATTTTGAATAAAAACAAAACTTTCAAGCCACAGACGATAAGTTTGACTTTTAAAGGCATACTACTACAATTGCAATTACTTCTTTTGCAGCGAACGAGGTTTTATTACCGCTTACCAAAATCGTCTAAAAAATGTGCGAACAGCCTCTGTACTAACACTGTGGTGCTTTGTACATAACACAATACTGTTATTAGTAACAATACAGGTATCCCTCCTACACCATGGTAGATAGGTTCCTAACAAAAATACCGTGTTATGTGAAACCGTACGAGATTAACAACTAATCCAAAACACAGGGATGCATTTCGAAAACTTTTAAAAGCAAATATTTGTTTTTAACGATTCTCACTTTTGCCTGATTTAAATTTAGATTTTCTGCAACGTGAAATATCAACAGACGGTTCCAATTTTGTATTTTCATGTTTTTTTAAAAAAAAAAAAAAAAAAAAAAAAACCTTTAAAAATTGTTTTTTTAACTTTTTTCATGTTAAAAAAAAAACACCTTTAAAAATTGTTTTCTTAACTTTTAGAGTATGTGATACGACAGATTATTCTTCAGACAGTAGCAAAACTAAGTTATGTACTATACCAATGTTTGTAGAACACAGTAACAACCTATTTACTTATACTATGCACAAAATCAAATAAATTCTAAGCGGGTATGCCTAGAATTTATTTGATTTTCTGTATATATAAGTAAACAGGTTGTTATGGGGGCTACATACATTGGCATATGACATAACTTAATATTGTACATGTTTAGAATAAATAATCGTATGAAATTTGTTTTGTTTTATGCTTGTATTTTTTAATACTGGGGACGTCTCGTTACATCTGAAAAGACAGTTTTTTACTTTTTTTCTCAAATAAGTTTTAACACTGATTTTTCAGTTCTCTTTGCCTTCGACGTATACTTCAAACTGCAAAAATATTTTAAATAAGAAAGATTTTCCTTTTTTTGACATATTAAAATTTAAAAAAAAATGATTTTATAAAATTAAAAAATGTAACTTTTTATACGGCTAGTTAAACTTAATAAAAGTTTATGTTCATTTTAGAAAAATAAACCACATATTTCAGTTATATACGAGAAAAATTGTCCTAGATGTTTAATTTTAAATTTTGAGTATATATTTAGGGATCACATATAAACTGGAGAGTGAAATGTTTGCCATCATACATGACTAAATATAAAATTATCAATTTAGAAAAAAGGTTTCTGATATTAATAGGTAAAATAAAGAAAGAACATTGCTTTTCACGATACAATCACTGCAAATTCACAAAATCTTATAGAATTCGTGTACAGGAAACATTCAGGTTTCAGTGTTAGCACAAAGCGGATTCATAACATTATTTGCATAAATTAAAAAAAATAACAAATAATTCTTATTCCTAAATTTCTTTGTTTGATCTTTAGATTATGATTCTAAAATGATAAAACTACATTAACTTATTTTTAGCCATCGCAAATTCTTTCGTCGTACGAGTTATAACAAACAAAACAAAAGTTACTAAAAAATGTTACACACTAGTAAATCATACGAGAGCATCACTAGGTTGCATTAAAGGAAACAAATCAGTCGAAAAAGATAGAAAGTTTTGAAATTAAATATCGCGTTCAATTTCTGTATGGAAATTCAAACGTCTTGTGCTTTAATAAGTATAAACTCATACTAAATGATACAAAGTATAACACAAAGAACTGTTAAGGAATTAGATTTCGTGATTTTTACGAAACTAATATTTTAAAACTAACAAAACACGAATATTTACTGCCCTTTTGTAACATTTTATTTAAACTATATAAATAAAACATTTTCCCACTATTAGTATATTGAAATACTCTTCTGAAAAAATTCATTTTTAATTACGGTTCCTTAAAATGTGCTCTACATTAACATAAATCTAAATTATGCTTTTGGTAGAAACGGGAATAAGTAAATGCAGCGATACAAATGACTCTGTAAATTAATATCGATATTTTAAAGCATAATCGGCAAGAAACTAAATTTATTGCATTAGAAATTTTTAGAATATAATGCTTGACTTCGAAACTGTTTCAGTGAAATGCATCAATCAAATTGTGTACTAATCACCATGCTTGTAAATCAAGTAAAATTCTGAAATTAGACTCAAATTTGCAAAGGTTAATTTCCAAAGAAAAAATTTCCAGAGAAAAAGTACACTTACAAAATAGATCAGCTGGGATTTTAAAGATATTTCAAGGCTATAGGTACTTAGCTTTCCTCTAGAAATAATATAATAACCACTATCAAGAATAACATAGTTGTAACAAAAGAATGCTCTGAAGAACTAACTTCTAAACCAATAAATAATAAGCAACAGAAATTAATTTAACCATGAGTAAACTTTCCTGACAATAATTTCAGAGAATAAATAAGAAGAAATTTTTTTGAAGATTGAATTCGAAGAAAAGTCTTCCAAAGTTGATGGTAAAAAGAGATTAGATGTCAAAGATTTTGATGGACGTGAAACTTCAGGAAGTGTTTCAAAAATCTTCTTAGTTGCTTTTCCTTCACTTTTCGGTGAAAGAATGGCGTTAGGGACTTCGTTTCTTATCATTTAAAGGTAGTATCAGACATTCAAAAATTTCGGAAGAACAACTCTTTAGTACACTTTGGCTGCGTCGTCACATGATATAAAAAGGCAAATGGCTACGGATCACTTTGGGTTTACCCTGTTAAGGGAAAAACCACTTCTTCATTACGAATGATGGTTGATGATGGGGGATCGATGCTGATAGCTGATTTGTTATTGAAAATGAAAAACTTACAATTTTTTGCGTGCCGCCCATATGAATGATTTTGACTGCCATACCGAAGGGCGCGGGTTCGAACCTCGGAGAAGGCATGGATGTAAATTCTCTATTCCTATGCGAGGCGACGGTGGCCCACGCATTAGATGCCTCTAATAATAGACTACCGCTTCCTGCCTTAGTAGTGGCCATCGCCTATAATGGCTAGTGCCACAGCCATTGGGAAGCATTTTTCCCCCGAAAGGAACAACAAAGTGGTGCATCTTTCTTTTTTTCAGTGATGAGAAGTAGGCAAATTGTTTGAAACAGCTGTTCGTCCGAAACAAATGAATGTGTGATACCAGCCTAACAAGAGCATTCTCGAATTTCTCCTCTCTGTTTTCTCACATAGGCATAGGTCTTTTCACTCATGTATAAGGGAAGAAAAATTTTATTTAACTCTTGAAGCTATAGTTTTGAAAATTTACCACTTCACAGCAGTTAATATTAATAGCATTATTCCTGTTACTTATTATTAGCTATTTTAGCATAAAATAATTGTTTAGAATTGCTTTTACTAATAGGCTTTCGAGAGCTTATTTATCACGTACTACATACATCACTAGCCATTACTCATAACTCCGTTCGCAATGGCATGATTTAGAACGTTACCAAACTAAAACATTATATACAATGATTTGTGACTGACTGTATTGTGAATAGTTTTGAGGATGACGTCCTCATTTAACTCAAAACCACAGTTACGTTGGGGTAGTCAAAAAATACAGAGAATACTGCAATTCATACAAAAATGTTTTCAACAATTCATAATTATATTTTCAAGCAGTTTAATCCAGAGTGTAAGCTTAGTTGTTTACAGTAGGCGCCGCTTAATGTGATCGCATTCGTCAACAGCTACTTTGACAACATTTAAACGATGAGAAAAAGCAAAATATCAGGAAACATATTAATAGATATTTTCACAGCATTTTAATTAAGAAAACACAAAACTTTGTTTATGAATTTTTCATAATATCTCTAAAGCAGTTCATAAAGTTTCTGGAGATTATTTCACCGGCGCTGCATTCCTAATCTTAACATTCGGAAGACATCCTCATTGGAAGAGAACATACTAATGCAAAATTTTAAAATAAGCAGAGAAGCAAGACGGTATAGTGGTTAGGGAAGCCTGACTGCGATACCAAAGGGCTCAGGCTCGAATCCTCTAGAAGACATGGATGTAAAATTGTCTGTCTCTTCATAGGAGGTAACGATGGCCGCTTATTAGGTGCCCGCACAATGAAATGGTCACCACTTCTGGCCTTAGGAGTGGCCAATGCCCGCCATCGGGGGGGGGAAATAAAAGTTTGTCACAGACGTTTCAGAGATTCCCCCCCCCATCCCGGGAAAGAGAAAAAAATTCTTCAGAATATTTTTTGTTTTTGAAGAAGAAGGTCCCGGTTGCGTAATGGCAAACCGCACATTGAGTTGAACAGTGTTAAGCGAATTTCGCTTACTGCGCATGCTTGATGCGACCTTTGGCGCGGGGAGAAATATTGGCGACTAAAAGCAACCCTACGCTAGCTTATTCGTGATCTCCATGGCTGTCGAGTGTGTTCGAGTGATGTTTACAACTGCAATGTTGTGGAACTTTGCTAATTAGTTATTTTAACGTCCATACCGATTGCACTTGCTTATTTTTCTAATATATGTTTCATTTTAATTTGTCAATAACAGTGCATTTAATATTTGTTAACATATGTTCGTAATAATTCGTTACTTAGATGTAATTTGTTCACATGTTATAATTCAGTAATTGTAAACTGGAGATTCTAGCTTAGTTTGTTAGCGTATATCCGCGCTTTTATTTTCTCATTTTAAAGAATTTAATAACTAGCATTAAGGAATTGTAAAATTCAGTGTTATTTGCAAGCACTTGTTATATTCCTCAGTATTTCTTTATGTATGGATGTACGAATTTTTATGTATATATGAATGTATGAATGGAACGTACGAATGGAAGGTATGGTAAATCTTGAATTGTTTTTATTGCTTAAAAGTATAATGAATAAATTTTCAACTAATATATCCTAAATTTCAGTCTTTTTCTGAAAGAAAATTTGTACAGTTCCAAAGAAATGTGCAGAATTTCATAAGTATTATATCTTACATTTTGAATGCAAACACTGCTTCACATAACTTCGCAATAATTTCAGCTTTATAGATGTTTGAGCAGTACAGCAAAAAATAGTATTTTAACACAGTAATTAATTTACATTTACATTATACTCTACGAAGTTTAAAACGCCAGATTTGTTTACAATCAGATGGCGGTACATATACCGTATTTATCTTCTTTTCAAATCGCGCCAACATAGTTATTACGCCAAATTCGTTTCTGAGCATGCGCAGTATGCGACATTCGTTTAACACTGTTGAACTCAATGTGCGGTCTGCCATTACGCGTTCCGGTTCTGATAGCCCTCAAAATCATTAGAGTTGTTCAAAATCTACGCCAAAATAAGGTTGCATTTTTGCTTAGTTTTAAACGGTTGACTGAAATTGAAACCAAACTGGTTGGCGACCTAAGCGCTCACTTGGCGATATTTTTCTGTCACTTGGCAATTCTTATAATCTATTTCAATTTAAAGACGAAGATATAGAATTATTTGGCGAATTTAATTAAAAAAATTTCTTCTATAATAATTCAATTATATTAACCTAAATCCGAATGACAATATCGATCCAAAATCGATAACACTATCCGAATGATAACATTTATCGCGATTACATTAAGCGGTATCTGCTGTCAGTATTCAGCACAAGAAGGAACACATTGTAAATAGCCGAAAAATAAACATCTTTGAGATAAAGGAACTACGTGATAAATGACGTTAGTAATATTGACGAAAAGATTAAAAACAATATCGGTGAATATTTATGATAATAATTTTTAGACAGGGTCTGCTTATTCCGCCCCCTATTAATCGGGAGTTAATTACAAATGAATTTGGGGGGGGGAAGCGTGTCGTCTGTTTAACAATATGTGGATGAGTTAAGATATGCATGTTAATGCACAGAATCCTGCTTTAAAAGTAAGATCAATTTTAAAAGTTATCTAGAAAGGTGAGGAAGAGGAACAATATATTACTTCAACGCTCATTTTCTTGAACTCATCTACATCTGTCGCTTTAGAAATGTAAAAGGCCAGACTCTGTAAAAACAAATATGTGAAAAGTTATTCATCATAATTCATTTGATTTGAAATTTAATAGAAGTAGTATTAATTTCTTAGGTTATATCTCAAGTATTTGCATAAATTAAATACTTGAATCATGTAGCAATAAGTTCATTTAGTATTATGATTTGCTGTATGTTTGCCTACTTGTATAGCGGAAGGCACATCAGCACTTTCTACATCACTGCTAGTAGTTATGAGAGAAGCAAAATCTCGGTAAACTTCATCATTAAATCCTAAAATAAAATTCAAGAAAGACATTCTTTACATGCTATTTAGTAAAAACATGTATATCATGGCAATAGAAAAATTCACTTCTTTCTGTATGAAATCATAATTTATAAAATAAATATTTCAGACTCAAAACCATAGGAGAATCTGCTACGTGATACTAAAAGTAAAATCTCAAATAATTTCTAGCACTAAGTTTTATTTTTTTAATCCATCGACGGGATTTAACAGGCTGATGACCCATAATTTAGTAGGCCAAATATTCTATCGATGTGGAAAAGAAAGAAAAGTCCCCATCAAAATGTTATCCCCAGTATCGATGTACTCTTGTCAACGTTTTGACCACTGCTGAAAGCGTGAAAGCAATATCTAAAGCTTCTGATACGGAATATTATTCGAGTTAATCAATATTCTTCTCGTACTTCATCCACATTACTGAATTTTTAAAAAATATTATTACTGATTTTTGTTTATTTTATCCATAGAACTAAAAAAAAAAAAAAAAGTGGTTCCGAGCAAGAAGAGCTTGCACGAGACACAAGCGCTATATTGTTCTTAACTAAGAACTGCTAGACGAAGAAAGTTTCTTCAGAAATCCGACGAATTATTATTTCGACAACGTACTGCCTTACTTTTAACGTTTACTCACTACTACTCCTCAACTGCAGAGATGGGCCAAACTGCTCTTTTATGAGATCGGATCAGAACGGTTCACTACTGAACTGAATCTATTCTTTTTTATGACTCACCACTAACGAACAATAACCTCGATGAAAAAGATCCAGAACAACGGGTGAATCAAGAGCCGTTAGCGAGGATGAAACGAAAAGCGGAAAGAATCTAACGAACCAGTGGGATCGGAACGTTTAACGAGGTTGAAGGGAACAACGAAAAGAATCGGACGAGGCGTAGGAACAGAAAAAAATGACTTACTCAAACGCTAAATCCCTTAACTGACTTCTTTGAACTGTAATTCTGAGATTCTCTGAAATCTCCTTTCTACACAGAACTAACAATAAAGTTCTAGAATAAACATTTTTCAAAAAGTTGGCAAATGTTAAAAATTAAACTTATTTTTAACGTTGGAGAATATTCTTTTCTTCCCTAAAATAAAAATCGAATTTTCCTGACAAGCTTTCAAAATGAGCTTTTTCCGCCAATCAGGTGCTAGCTCGCTCATTAAAGTGAATGAAAAGCAGATTTCTTTTCGTGGCTCGCTTCCAATTAGAGCTCTCTCTGAATTGTAAATTTCGCTAAAATTCCATCTTCTGAAATCGGAGTAAATTGACTCAATAAAGTGAACAAGTTCTTTGAATCAAAAAGTTCCTGTAAAGGTCGTCCAACTTTAGTCAATGGGTATTCCAATCTCAACCGTTTTCATACGATATGTCACCATTTCTGAATACGAAAAACCGCTCATATACTTCTGATTTATATGTTTAAAGGTTTGCCGGAGCAATAACTATAGTGTCAGGCTTTCCACACAAAATAAAATTTCACGCCTGCATTGTATTCTAAGTGATCGCACATCACAAAAATAGCATGATGTAACCATGTTGACAGCACGAACGCGCGCAATGCAGCACTGAAGACGTACTGCTGATGCCGCTTGGCAAATAAGTCCAACTAAGCTAACAAGGCTAGGGGTAACAGGATATACATGAGACATAATATTTAACAATAGTTTTTAATGTAGAAAGACTGCAAGTATACTCACCTCCTCTGGCTTTGGCAAGAATTGTAAGAATAAACATATTCCATAGTGATGATGCTTGAGTACTCTTCAAATGATTCATGCAAACCTAAACGGCATTTCGATGGGTATGGGATAAAACATAAATTCAGACATGATCGCTTAATGATATACGAACTTAGACAAGACAACGTTAAATTTAAATTAAACTTACGCTACAGATTTCCGCACAGCTTTGCAAAAGATGGTCGAAAAGCTCTGTCGAAGTTTTGAATTTCTCAACTGGAACCCGATAATTAGCATAAGTCGTTTGAGCTTTTCGAATTTGCTTGTTTATCGTTAGTAAATTCTGAAAGATGGAAAATAACTGTTAAATTTAGTTTTCGGCAAAAGTAGCAAACTTTCATTCAGTTTAAGACTCAATATTCTGTTTAAATTAGAAAAGAATAATGGAAAACAGTTTGATAAATGTTTCAGTGTAAAATGGGCTGATGAACAGTTTAAGGAATTTAGTTGTGATAATTATGAGAGCAAGAATTATTATAGCTTCATAATTTTAAGTTTTAGTACACAATGATTCATATTCTTCGGTTTACAATATTCTTTGAAAAAATTTAGCATCTAAACTGTAATAGATACAGAAAAATAGTTGCATATCAGTACATAAAGAATATATATATTATTATATAGGTTTATATAGCTTTTGGCCTGCCTTCGAGAACATTGTGGGGCAAACCGGGAAGAACTCGTTCCAGAATGTTCTCGATCCATCTATGGCATATCGCCAATTTTTTCGCCAAATGGGCGACTTCGCGCCAAATCCGGCAACCATACCTTTCTTTTCCATTTTCTGGCAACCCTTAACCCGCTTTGAAGGCAAGCTATCTTACCGCAGCTGGACTTTTCATAACAGTATATTTACAGCATTTTGTTGTGAGCGAGAAAGAAGAGAAAAAAAATATTGAATTTTTGTTCTAACTTGAGATGAATAGAAACTCTTGCCAAACATATAGATAGACAAATAAATAGATAAATAACAGATAGATAGGATAAACATGTTTAAATAGCTATAGGAATACACCAGATAAATCGTTATTTTTCCCAACACGTCATAAATAATTTTATGTCATTTTAGTGACGTTTAATTATAACGGTAATTTATAATTTATTACCTATTTAATTTAATTGAAAGAGCTTGTTTCTAACTAATCTTATAATCTGTAAAGCAAATAATAATAATGCTCATCGTTGGGTGTTTAAGTAATCAAATTGCAAATCTAAAGTACGTTTCTACGTAAACAAACACATTAACAAGCGAGAAAATATGAAAGTGTGATTTTAAATGTTTTTTTTTTTTTTTTTTTTTGAGATTTCGAATGTTCCCAGCTATTGATTACGAAAACTTCGCGAAACAGGAGCGATTTGCCGTATATGGCGAAAAACAGTGCGCTTTGCCGTGGAAAAATGGCTATGAATTGAGGCTCATTACCATTTTTGAGCATGATGACGCGACCCAGCAATGAATAAATGCCTCCATTTCGACGAAGAGAGCAGGACAAAGCGGATTCACAGCAAAAGGCCATGCAGTGGTGGAAGAAGAAAGCCAAGAAATATTATTGAGAGCTTTTTCGAAGCCCCGCTCCTGTTTAGCCGAAAGGAGAGAGACTAGAGTAATAGATGGACAGGAACTGTCATGTATTAGCAGAAGGAGAAATCGAAAGTTCGAGTAAAGAACCCCATACAATCAACACCGTTTCAAAGAATAGCTATCTAGAGCGACAATGAAGATGAGCGCAGTTTGATATACGTATATGTTACGGTGAAACACCGAAATCTGGAGAATGTCAACATTCACATAGTCTCTTGGTGTATGTCCGAAATATTTTCCAAATACTCTTATTTCTGACTTACACCGGTCAATGTCGACATTCACCATGTACTAATGGTGAATGTTGAACATATAACAATATTATATTTTCTTCTCCGTCATTCAGTCGCGAATAAACGCACTTGAGACTTGAAATAAGAACATGAGAACCTAAAACACACAATACATTCAAAATGAGAAAGGAAAATAATAGAAGTTAAAAACTTACTTAATTATACAGTACGTTCTAAATGAGAAAATAAAATAACAGTCATAAAAAACTTACTAAATTATGTGATTCATATCTTATTTATTGCAACAACTTAAACTATTATGGCACTTTATGACCTCTCTTTTCGACTTTCACCAGAGCATATCTGTGATTGTCGACATACACCGGTGAGGGTCCGAATATACAAGAATGTAGTGAAATATTCGGTCTTTCACCGACGTATTTGGTGAATGTTGATATTCTCCGGTGAAAGTCGACATTCTCCAATTTCGGTCTTTCACGGTAACATATACATTTAGAAATCTTCTTTAGTTACTTCAGAATGAGTTCTCCCGCTGTTTAAGGCTTAGAAAGAATTCCTCAGTCCGTCTAAATACAAAAGTACGTTTGCTGCTTATAATAATAAGTATGTAGTGCTAAATGAAAGTGAATATCTAAAATATATATATAGGTGTTAAGTGAAAGTGAATGTCGAAAGTATACGTTGTAGAGACATTAGGATTTTTTGGAACAGGAAAGATGAAAAATGGTCAACGCCCTCGCCGGAAATCGAACCACGCAACTCTGGAATACGCGCCCAGCGTCCTGACCACTACACTAGGAAGGCAGGATACCTTATAACATATAGATGCTGAGTTATGAAGTTAGACGTATTTAAACACTAATACAATTCAAAGTAAATTTTAGGGCTTTTAACAGTTATTAGTTGTTTTGAATAACTTTGATGCACGAACACAACGCAAGAGATTTTTATTTCATGTTATTTTATTAAATGACATGAAATTATTATTTTTAAACAAAACCAGCACACAACTATTTTATATTCTGCAATATCATACGAAATTTCTGAATCTTTTCAGAAAAACCCTTTTAGGGCTTAAAAAAACACATTTTCTGAAAACTTGCAGAATATCATCAAGCTGACGAGAATCAAGGGATGTTTTCAACCCCGATGTTACAAAAATTATCGCGCTGGTCCGTTAAGAGTATTTTACATATACTTCGGCTTTCGTAAGCGGTTGCCCTTACAATCTTAACGCCAGTGACATCCGAGTTATAGATGCTAGTGACATCCGAGTTAAAGCTTTACAAGCTTGACATCCGAGCTTGGAAAGCTTTAAATAAAATAAATGCTTTTATGTGTTTATTAGTCCAAAGGGATTTGAATCCCGAAGGACTATTAGTTTCGTTTTGGCATTTTGCGTCGGACTCATAAACGTCGGTTCACTTTTCAAACTGTTGCCACAAAATGTTAGAGTCCTGCATTATATTTGAAGAAATTAAATAATGAAAAATCTGCATAAATGTATGTATATTTCTCGTATTGTGATAAAACAACGGTACATAGAGTCATCGAATTTTGAATGACGTAATCCTCCAACGAATATGAGCATGTGGAAGACCAAATTTGAAATTTGAAATTTGTTTTATGATCGATTTCCTATTTTTTAAAACTTTGACGAATTTTTGATTAACAAACTCAAGGATTTCAAAGCGAGCAATGGCAACGTTGTGCAGAAAAAACATTTTTATCTCCAGCGCGTGAGTCTCTGTATCGGAAATTCTAAAGATAGGCTCGTTTTAAAACTATTTTGCGATATTGCTGTTGCACTGGATCTTATGGTTTAAGTGCGAGGAACATGATATTTAATAAAGAAAGGTAACACACAAAATGTTAAAAAACGCCCCTTTGGACGTAATTTAAAATCTGAAACATTTCAGATTTTTTTTTATTTTTTTTTATTTAAAGCTTTACAAGGTATTAAATAAAATAAACGCATAAAAGCACCGTAATTGGTCACAAATGCAGGATTGAACAAAATGCCGTATGTAAAAATAATATTTTTTAAAACGCAATAAATAAATAAATAAATATAAAAAACCCTATAAATATATATGAAAATTCAAATTTAAAATAAATAACCATAAACATTTAAAAATTTTGTTCCGACACAATACGCTTACTTTTAACAATCCAAGCACAGAAGCCTTTTTCGCGTCTCCGTATCTTTCTCTAGTTACTTGAGTAAGTTCGTCGTCTTTTATTATTCTGCCAAAGAATGCTATCAGACTTGCTTGCAAGAAATAATCGAGTTTCTCTGATTTCAAATCGGGGAATACCTATACAACAGATTATTTTTAAAGAATGACACTAAAAACAAGGTAACTATAGTATTACTAAAATTTTTTTTTAAAGTTCCTAATGAGACGAAATTTTACGTGTGACCATTATTAACATTTAAATCTAGGTGATTTCGAGGTATAAAAAGAAATCGAATATTTCACGTCTGAGGTAAATATCCGCAACAAGAAAAATAAATATTGATATGCTAAAAATGGCTATTTTAAAAGCATGTAACGGTCTTAGGAATATTACTTAAATGATGTTTTACATGCTGTGCAAATTAAAAAAATATGATTCTGAGATAGACATGCACCTTAATCAATTAAATTGTAGCAGTTTTTGGTATTATAATTTTTATAATAAGAGCCCTATAGACACATGTCTGCTGTCGTAACTTTTTTTTTTTTTTTTTGGTGTGCGTGCATGATTACATTGTTTCCTTACATTTTATTACATTTTAGATAATATTTCATAAAGTATATGCTTTGTCAGAAACGTTCCAGGACATTTTTTTTTCTGAGTCTGCAGTACTAAAAAGGAATAAGTGTTGCTTTCATGTTACATGGCATGTATTCTTACTTGACATGTGGCCTTGGCCATGTTTCCATGCAAACGTACTAGGTGGCAGGGCTGTGCTTAGCAACGCACTATTCGGATTGTTGTCGCATTCGTTAAGGTAACACAGTGGATGCTGATTGTGAGCATTAAGTTCTGCGTTAAGCTGGGAAAAATCCCTAGTGAAACGTGGAACATGATTAAGAAAGCATATGCAGGCGAGGCACTTTAAGGAGTCGTGTTTTCGAGTGGCACGAAAGGTTTCGTGAAGGCTTTCATCTCGACGAAGTGCAAGACCATCCCAGAGCTAGTTGCCCGTCTATAGAACATATTGATGCCAGCATGGTGCGTGTAAGGCAGTTATTGCAAGAAGATCGTCATGTAACTGTGCGTATGATATTAGAAGAACTGAATTTGAATTGTGATGTGTGTCATAAGATTTTACGCGAAGATTTAGGGAAATGGAAACTTAATGCAAGAATCTTCCCTCACTCAGTAACATATGAACAGAAAAAGGAAAGACGAAGAATTTTTGCTAAACTATTGGATAGAGACAGGCGTGATCCCACATTTGTGTCAAAGATTATTGTGGTTTTTTTCTTACTTCTGTGAGTGAAAATGTGACTGAAAGGAAAACTTCATCAAGATTATTGAAGACATCCAACGGGCTGTGAGAAATGAGCTTGCAAGCATCACAGTTGAAAATCTCCCTGCTTGCTTCCAAGACCCCCAGAAATGTTAGAAGTTGTGTATAGATAGCCAAGGGTACTACTTTGACAGCAGCTAGGAACTTGACTTGGTGAATGCAATTTTCTATATTTTACGACCTTTGTCTTGGAACTTTTCTGACAAAGGATGTAAGCAATTCTAAATTTCCAAAAAATCTTTCTGATTACTCAAATTTTGAGTGCCTGAAATAATAAATAAAAGGCATAAGATAAATCAAGACCTTCCACTATTAGAATTCAACCATACTTGTTGAAGGACAAAGTGAAATATTCTTTAAATTTAATCGAGTTTCATTGGGTAAGATTAGCATAGACACAACATGAAAAATTTCTTAGTTAAAAAACTGCTATCTTAATAATATATTTTCCACAATATTGAGGCATAGTTAACGATTTTTTTATTGTTTGACTTCGCCTTTACTGGTGGCACTTGCTTGCCTTACTCGGCTGCTGGAATTTCTCCTCCCCGACTGATTTAATTGTTGTCGCCTCATTTCTTTGCTTCCCTTGCATCTAGGAGTCCTGCTACGTTGTCCGACTCTCTCCCAGTGATTTCGTTGATCTTCTGGCAGATTGCTGAAGTCTTACTCTGGTGCCTGGCTTCGTTCACTGTTATACTTAACAATTTTTCCGAAGACAACGAAGCAAAGGACACAATAAATCAAAATAATAGTCGTCAGAAATCATTGGAAATTAACACACCAAATGATGTCCCTTTCGGTCATCAAGAATTTATGCAAATTTTTAAATATCTGTCGAAAACGTGAGCACCGGTCCTGGACGATATAGATTTAGTATCATAAAAATCGCCTATAAAACGAGTCCATCATTCTTCACCAAATACTTCAATAAACTCCTTGCTTACAATCTACTTCCAGAATCCTTTTAAAATCCCACAAGTAGTTTCCTATGTAAAGAAAAACAAAAAACCTACAGATTCATCGTCACTCCATCCCGTTTTTCTTCTCTCCGCACTAGGCCAGCTAAACAAAAAACTGTTAATTAATGCACTAAAATTTCATATACAAGAAAATAACATCCTTATTCCATGTCAGTAAGGCTTTACAACTGGTAGAACAACCAGCAACCATCATGTAGCAACACATTTTTCTCGATCTCAAAAGTGTATTTGATAATCTCTGGTGGCCTGTAAGCGGGCCTTGAGATATGAACGATGCCCTGCCAACATACATGTATCAAAACTTGTGCAGTTATTTATCAAAAAGAGAACTGATTCAGGCAGTCGAAACTACACTGTTGGTTTTGAGTTCGCTGTCAGCTTCTGCTAACCTCTATATCGTCCAGTGCAGCTGTGGTTAATGTATATAAAATGTAACTAGATTTATTAAACAACATTTAAAATATTATACTGAGAGATCTCTAGCTCGAAAGAATTCGAACGTAACGGAAAAAAGCGATGATTTCGTAGCAAGTAAATAGGCAAAGATAATTTAACGAAAGAAATTAAGACTTTTGAGCAAAATAATTTTTAATAAAACTTCTGCATATAATACTTTTGCTTCTTTTTATTGTTACTGAAGTTCACCAAATTGTGCCGCAGCTTCTTAACAGAATAGATTAGATGAGAAAAAAGTGTTAAACTTACATCTGAAATATTGAAAATGGAGTGATTATAAAAGGTCATCCAACCACTTCGGTAATAATGGCTGCGACAAGCAGCAACCCACAGTACTTCTTCGGTCTGAAAGAAAAGAAAGAATTTTAGGTTATAGTAAATCAAATCATTTAAATCAATTGAGATTACATTCATTGATTACGGTTACAGAATTCAATATTTTGTAACAAAACACATTTTCAGTTTAAAGGAACACTTTTAAAACACGTGTTCAGTTACAAATATTTTACTACACTTTTTGTTACGTGTTATATAGGATTACATATTGCAGATCTACAATATTTCAGGCATTAAATTACAATTAGTTAAAATTAAATTAAATTAAATATTAATTATATATTAATTATTATATTACAATTAATAATATGTAATTTTTCCATTTCTTTAAACACTTTTGTATCATATAATACACTGCCTTCCAAAAGTTAAGGAACAGCATGTTTTTGAAGGCTCACTATTACAAAAAAGTCAGTAACATTTAAATTCGCAATTTATATGCATGACAGTAACGAAGTTTAAGAAAATGTATGCGAAAACAATAGCTACCGCTTTTATTTTATGGAAAGGAATACTTAATGGAGGCGTTGGAGAAAAAGGCAAAAATTGTTTGCTCACGATTGGCAAAAAGTTTTGTTCACGAGCATTGATCTTCAATTATTATTAGTAATTTCGTTGATAATATCCAGGAGGGTCTATCAATATCCAGGATAAGTCGTTTGCCTGATTCCTTGAGGTGGCGGGGGATGAGATGGATGGAAATGGGGATGCTACAAGCTGATGCTGCTAGATGTCTCAGTGTCTCTCGTAGTATGGTCCACCGACTATGGAATCAGTTTGAATCCAAGGATTCCGTGTCTAGAAGATATGTTTCAGGCAGACCGAGAGTTACAATACCTGCGAGAGACCGTTATTTAGCTCTTTTGGCCCGAAGGAGGAGTAACATTACTGTGCCTCAGCTCATAGCAGATCATTTAGTGGCAACAGGAACAAGAATCTCAGATACTACAGTGCGCAGACGCCTGCACATTACAGGTCTGTATGCAAGACGACCAGTTGTTTGTGTCCTCTTGATCCCAGCACACAAAGGTGCCCGTTTATATTGGACAAGAGAACACATCTCCTGGACCAGTCAACAATTGACATCTGTTCTCTTCACAGACGAGTCCAGGTTAACATTCGAAAGGGATTCAGGTCGTCAGCTGATTTTTAGGAAAGAACACACCAGATACAACCAATCCCACATTATGGAAAGACACAGTTGCAGAGGTGGTGGAATAATGGTTTGGGCTGGGAATTTTCTCGGTGGTCACACTGACCATGGTGGAACTAGTGTGAGATACCAAGATGAGATCCTTGATCAATATGTCTGCCCATATGCCGCTGCTTACTGGTCCTGGATGTCTTCTGATGGACCCAATGCGCGATGCACGAGCTCGGGTTGCTGAAGACTAACTTGAAAGTCAAGGTACGGAGCAGATGGAATGGCTAGCTATCGCGAGACCTGAATCAAATAGAACATCTTTGGGACTACCTTGGGAGATAGGTTGCTGCTTTAAGTCCTCCTCCAAGGTCGTTAGATGAACTTGAACAAAGATTACTCCGTGTCTGGTCGTTGCTTCCCATTTCACTGACCGACAACTTAATTGATAGCATGGAACGCCGCCAATGTACAGCAGCTAGGGGTGGACACGCTTTTTATTAAAACCTATTTTTGTAATTTTATCACCCCCATCTTTCCTCAAAAATCTGTGATGTACTTTTTCTCCAAGACTGGATTTCTCTGCCAAGAGTGCAATTTTTTGTTGTCATTTATGTTTGTGTTGAACTTTAGAAACCTTCGCTGTCGCATTCATCAAAGGACTGTTCGAAAAAATTCAAAGAAAACAAGTCCTCTAAATTTCTGGTTTCTATGTTGCTTCATTCTCAAATTAGAGACAAAAAACTTGCTGTTCTTTAACTTTTGGAAGACAGTGTACATCAGATATTTAAAGAAACAAATTTAAAATATATTCTTATTTCAGTTTAAAGCACTTTAATGTTTACATAAAAATAATTTATATTATCATTTAATGTATAACATTAAGAATTAGAATTTGAAATACAATAATATTTTCAAAAAATTTATTATCAATAGTGTCTTTGAGTAAGATATAGCCATACTATCTAAAACCTGAACCACAAAATTGACAAACGAATCTCGAAGGCAAATAAATGTTTTTCCAAATGAAAAATAAAAGAGCATTGGAAGGAATAAATTAAACTAGAGTATAAGTTATATAAGAAATGCGATCTATCTAATATTGCTCTCATTAACTAACTCTGAACAATGTGTGTTGCTTTGATTACATAAAACCAAGTTTGTGCTACTTTGCGGTGGAATGATGTAGGTGAGTTACAGAGGGACAAGAAAGTAAAATTATTGTAGGTTATGATCGACTATTTAGCCATTACCGAACCTGACTGATACAAAAAGAAATTCAATGCATTTTCTATCGCTAATGCTATAAAACATGAGCTGATCAAGCACAAGTAAAGGAGAGCTATGAAGTTCGAGCTCTACGTTCAGTTTATATATGTGATTATGGCAAAGGCTCGAGGGCTATTTGCCTAAGATGAGGAATGCCTTCGTAGAGGACTTTCTAAGGGAAAATGGTTCGTATACACGTTGCTCATGGGGAAAACCACGAAAACGCTCATGCCGCCAGTTCGCGGTATTCGAACCTTGGATCGAACTACGAGTGTTCAGCGACTTTACCGCACGGCTGATTCTAGCTGTAGGAGAGATTCAAAACTACTAAAATATTATCAAAAAACTGACACTGACAAAAATTTCGCCAACGTAAAATTCTTAGCAGAAGCTGATTATACAGAAGGTTACAATAGCAAGAACAAAATTAACTGCTCCTGCCATTATGTTGTAGACTCAGTAGGTTAATTTGAAGCAGACTCTCGCCAGACGTGCAATACCCTCGCCAGGACTTGAACTCTGCACCTCTGGAATACGCATCGCATATGCTTCCACAAAGACATGCGGAAAGGAGGAAGAAAATACTAATACACTCCCTCTTTTGAAGGGCGATTGGGCATTGGGGGACGTAATCGCCAAATCCTGGTGGTGACGAATTATCATCTACCACTTTTTCTAGTTCGGGCACCACTTGTAGAGTAATTACGTTATATTGAAGGAGACGTAAAAAATGGGCAGCACCCTCTTCAAGACTCGAACCCTGGACCTCTCGAATACGCGTCGAGTATTCTTCCAATTACACTAAGACGGCATGCGGAAAGGAGGAAGAAAATACTTATGTAGTTCATCTAGTTCAAGTTTCTGCCCTTTTCTGAAGTTGCCATCTTACAAAGGAAAATCTTACCAGGAAACCGTGCAAGATCCAGTACGAAATGGTGGTAATAAAGAAAGTGTAATGTAGTTATTGAATATTTTCATCCGTAGTATATTTATAATTAGTACGAATAACCTTCTCCGTACACTTTCGCGCGCAAAAAAAAAAAAAAAAAAAAAAAAAAAAAAAAAAAAAAAAAAATAAGAAGAGAGAGAAAATTCTGAAACTGAAGATTACTGTGAATTAATGATCAAGTCAGATTTAAGACGAGAAAAATATAGTAGGATGTTTTGTGAGTCTAAGTCAGGGCTTAATTTCTAAAATTAGAAGAGCCGGAGCCCTACCGTAGACCCTCAGGAAAGAGGAATAAGAAGAAATAAATAAATAAAACCATTAATCATTAAAATAATTAATGATTAAAATGATTAATAATTAAAGAAATATATTAAAATTTATTTCTTTAGTGATTTTAAATATAACTTAATCTAATAAATATATTATATATTAGTCCAAAGGGGCTTTGTCCCTGAGGGACAATTGTTTTCGTTATGCGATTTTGCGTCGAATGACTCTGAATGTCTGTTTCACTTATCAAGCTGTTGCTACCAAATACTATCGCCCTGTATTATATTTGAAGAAATTAAATAATGAAGAATCTGTATAAATATATGTATGTTTTTCGCATTGTGATAAAACAAAGGTACCTAGAGGCATCCAGTTTTGAATGACGTAATCCTACTGCGAATATGGCATCTGAAAGCCCAAATTTGAAATTTGTTTCATTATCGATTTCATAGTTTGTAAAACTTTAACGAATTTTTGATTAACAAACTCTACTATTTCCGTTGTACAGAAAAAACATTTTTATCTCCAGCGCGCGAGACTGTGTATCGGAAATACTAAAGATAGGCTCAATTTAAAATTATTTTGCGGTATTGATCTTGAACTGAATTTTATGGTTTAACTGCAAAGAACAGGATATTTAATAATTAAGGGTAACACACAAAATGTTAAAAGAACGCCCCTTTGGACGTAATCTGAAATTTTTCAGATTTTCTTTTTTGTCTTTTAAATTTATCTCTAATTTTAATAAATGTAATAAGTAATTTTAATACAATTTTATTGCTAAAAATTAAAAATTTCGAAATCAAATATCTACTGAAATTGTTGCTCAATTCTATAAAAGAAGTACCGGAGCCTTCTTATTTAGGGTTCCGGTGCGCTTCGGCTAGAATTATAATTTATCCTAAAATCTAAGAAGTATCGGAGCCCGGCCCCGGTGGGCTCCGGGGCAATTTAAGCTCTGGTCTAAGTTAGAACAATACTCGTGCGGTTCATATTGAAATACTGATACACTTCAGGTTTTCTACCATTCTCATATTTGTGCCTACCATGATTTAGTCTGTAAGAACTAGTGATGAGTCGGTACTACCGAACCGGGTATTTTGTAACGGGTACTGAAAATCGGTACATCCAAGTACCCGTTACATCAGTACCGAAACGGGCACTTTTCGGTATTCGTTATTTCTGTACCGAAACGGGTACTTTTCGGTATTCGTTCCTTCTTTACCGAAACGGGCACTTTTCGGTATTCGTTACTTCTGTACCGAAACGGATACTTTTCGGTATTCGTTACTTCTGTACCGAAACGGGTACTTTTCGGTATTCATTACTTCTGTACCGAAACGGGTGCTTTTCGTTATTCGTTACTTTGTAACGAAAATATGCGTCTCTTCTCGGTATTTCGGTATTCGTTACTGGAGGATCGATGAGGGTTCAGCTCAATTCGGTTTTGGTACGAGGTTGTATTTGCGAAATGGTGATATGCGCTCCTTGTGTCCATGAATGGTCTGCTCCTCAGACACTTCCGTAGTTGACATGTTTTCTGATACTCAAAATCTTACTCCGTACAGATAAAATCAAACACGTGGTGACGTGGCAGAGTTCCTTCAGTGCGCAAAATCGTTAGCTGCGTATTTCGGTACTCCAAATCGTTACTAGGGTACTTTTGTACTCCAAATCGTTACTAGGGTACTTCGGTACTCCAAATCGTTACTAGGGTACTCCAGTACAGCAAACCGTTACTAGGGTACTACGGTATTGCAAACCGTTACTCCGGTATTTCGTTACTTCGGTACTCCAAATCGTTACTTGGGTACTCGGTACTTGAATTTGGTTTTCGGTACTTTTCAAAGTAACGGTTACTTGAGTAACGGGTATTTTGTACCGGGTACTTGTCTGTACCCGTTACTCTCGTACCGGGTACAAGAATGTACCGAAGTTGCCCATCACTAGTAAGAACGCCTTCGGTGATAGTGGGACACAGCAAACTTTTCAAGCAGCTGACACCAAAGCTATCAAAATTATTCTTGCTTAGCAACAAAGATGAGAGCAACGCGAAAAGCTTTCTAAGAAAGTTCTTTTTCTTTTACATACTGCTTCAAATACCTAGGAGACTACAGTAAGAGTGGTAGGAAACATGATTAATTTATTTGAAGGTTTTGTGACGATATATTCCATCTGAATAATGAAACCTGCAACAGGTATTATAAAGATTGCATCAAATATTTAGAAGCTATGGCTCGAAGCACTATTGTTCTTTGAAGAGTACTATAAAATTTATTTCTGCTCAGTTTTTGTGTTATTAGTTCATGACTGCTCAGTTTGCATCGCAGAAATTTTAATTCATCCAAATATCAATGTGAGGAAGCTGAAGAAGGAAAAATCTTCAGAAAACTTTTTCCTGAAAAACCCTCTTCAGCTGATATTTTGTTCTGGATTTCAGTTTTCGCATTTGTTTTGTAAGGGCAGATGTACACACGTACTCTGCGCAAAAGAGAAAAAAAAAGCGATAGTTTTATATCTCCCATTCTACTGGGCCGATGAGAATGGGAGATATAGAACTGCCCCTTTTTTTTCGGGGGCGGGGCGCAATGCACAATTAGAAAATCAAGTCAGGACTTAAGTCTTTTTTCGGCGAAGCCAATCAGTGGTAAATATGGAGTCATGATTTGCTGAGACCTTACTGGTAGGACCTTATCTGAGGAGGCGAACCACATAAAACAGAAAATGGAGTTACATACATCGATAATCACATCGCATGCCTTTTAAAACACGCGCAGATTTGCATAGCAAGATATTTGCAAGTAGCATGTAAGTAACAATCAATTTTTTTTTTCTATTAATTCTATACTCACATTAAAGACGACGCTAAATAACCTAAATAAGTAATCCATTCCTAAAGGTGACATAGCTCCGGGCATAATTTCCCTAGAAGTAAAAACAATGCTATATAGTTAGAATAATTAAAATAAACAATTGAAATTTTAAACAAAATTAATTTTGTTTTGAAGGACAGTTGAAGATTGTACAGAAACGTTTTGAATGTGCCCATGCATGATTCTGCTGGAAATTCTAAATTATTCATTAAATATCCAAATGTAAAGGAACTTGCTTTAAGACCCTTAAAACTGTTCCCTGCTTTGATATATTAAAATTAACCCATTAACTACCAAATTGTTTTTCTCCCAATTTCAGATTCCTGCCTTCCATTTTTATTCCACTTTCCATTCCGAGTTCTAAATGGAGATCGACATCTCACCGGAATATAAAATTCCCATTAACAGTAAACAGTTTATATTAAAATTATTAGTTTTTAAATATATTCAAAAACGATTAGAGAACGCGGCAGCACATAGGAATTGGAAATGATGTACGCTGCGTAAAGGGGGTGGGAGGAAAGGAAAGTTTTATATCTGTCCCCTTTTTTTTTTTTTTTCCCGAAAAACGAAATTTGAATTTCGTCAATCGGCCAAGTAGAACGTGAGACATAGAACTGTCCCCCCGCCTTTATTTTGTTTTGCGCAGCGTATATAATAATATGACATACCGGTGTTTTGAAAATGATGGAATCTTGAAACTCACAAAAATTTTACTTTTTCTCAAAAATAATACTCTCCAGCTCACTCATTTAACAACTACTACTCAACAACTCATGCAAAAACTTGAGAAAGTTTAAACAACAATGTAAAAAATTAACCGTTGTTGCCAACCTAATTAAAGTTTCCAAATTTCCGCTACTGAGACAAATCCCCAAATGGGGATCATGGCAGTTAATGTATAAAACGATGTTATTTCCTGGTGGCATATTTAACTTTAAATAGTTCAGGTATTCAGACGTTGAGGAATAAAACGCTCACTTTAGCCCTTTGTTCGTAATTTTATTTTAAAACAGAGTGAAAAATGCTTCCTTTTTACTTCGTACATGATATTGTTGCGTGCGTACGGGTTCGTTACGAAATGAATGCACAAGTCCTATGAAAAATGAACAAAAATTTATTATTATAACAACAAATATGATTAAATGTCCTCAAATAATCGTGCAGTATCACAATATATCACAGTAGTTATCTTTAAACTACTCAAACGTTCAAAAGAACTTAATATTCAAAACAGCTAAAGAAAGCTAATCCGCGAATTCGCTACAATCAACAAGAGCAGTTTTCTAAACAACAACAAACTAAGTAACTCCAACGAACTGAGAGGTTTTCCTCCTTTTATAAGATTTTTAAATCGCGTGCGAGAATTTTCTGGTACTTTCTCGAAATCAAAAAGGCATATTTATTTATTTAATGTTAAATGCACGTGCTCTTGTATTTTCAATTTTTCCAGCTTAGCTTTCTTTTAACATTCGTCACGCGCTGCACTGCGCGGGAAATAAAACCATTTAATTTATAATTGAACTAAAATTAGCTTTTTAAATACCAAATTCGTAACAATATTTTCTCCCTCCTTTCCTCATGCCTTTGTGGTGTAACTGGAAGCGCACTCGACGTGTATTCGAGATCTCCAGGCTTCGAATCCCGGAAGGGCATTGCACATTTTTCACCTCTCCTGCTTTTTTTTTTTTTTTTTTTTTTAAAAAAAAAAAAAAAAAAAAAAAAAAACCTAATGACTCTACAAAGTAAACTACATGAAGTTCAGTGATTCTGCAGAAATATTCAGCATTTGATAATGTGAGCTACAACTGGTAAGTTTTCGTGTGAGCGACCTTATTTACAATTTAGACGCTTACCAAATTAACGTAGTTAGCATCTACGCTTCATCTTGTCATTTAGATTCCACACGTTTCGGCGAGAATTTAAGATGACTAGGTTCTTGTTCCATATTTGTAGAGTTATTAGGTTATATCGATTCAGGAACGTAAAAAATGTTCGATCCCCTCACCGGGATTGGGACTCCGGACGTCTAGGATACGCGTCGAGTGTGCTTCTAGTTACAGTACGAAGACAAGCGAAAAAGAGGGGGAAAATACCTTACATTGATTGAAGATTTTAAAGAAAGATATATTCATCGTGTCATCCCAGATTATCCTGCTAATCATGTTATCTCACATAACAAGTAATGTATTCTTAAGGTATGTGCCTACATACGAAGCCCTTTTTTTTAAATCCATAAAATTTTAATTAAACCCACATGTTTTTGAGTAAGATGGAATATAAAACTATGAATTTAAATGGAATTTTATAGAACGTTTCATTAATTTTTCAAATATAGACAATATTTAGTAAAATTTTAGTGAAAATTTTCATTTACGCCAGATCTCCTAAAATAAATTCTAATGAAGATTCTTCCTTAATCTTTACACAGTATATAATTAACATACTTACCTGTGTTCTGTAGAAAAAGATTTGCAGTACTTATAAAATTTTTTGAAATATTCAAAACTTGGTTCAAAAACTCAAAATTTAAACAAAAAAAGAATCCTCTTTTCTTTTAAATACTGTCAATAAAATCAATAAATAAATACAAAGAGATCAGATTTTGCTACAGAACACAGATAAAGATGAATAAAACATTTTGGCAAAATTTCATTTCAGTATTCTAAATACATTTTAAGAAATTAATGTAATCGCAGTCAAAAGTAACGAAAAACACAATTTCTCAGAAAATGCATTTAAAGATTTTAATACAGCACACAAAATTTTGTAGTCACTTTGGACCTTTAAAACTCGCCGTATTTGTATGTTAGGCCCTCTTTTACTTCATTCTTAACTAATTTTGACTTTCTTTTAGCATTTTACTGGTTAAGTTTGCTGCTTATAGAGATTGGCGTTTCTATTTCTGTGTATGGTGTATTTAATTACGGCAAAGCACACTAGGGCTATCTGCCTAAGGGGAGGGATGCCTTCGGGGAGGACTTTCTAAGGGAAACTGGCTCGTATACACGTTACACATGGGGAAAACCACGAAAACACCCATGCAGCCAGCCCGTTCGTGGGATTCGAACCTCAGTCCGAACTACCAGTGTTCAGCGACTTTACCGCTCGACCGCTGGTGTTTCTATTTCTGAATTCGCAGTTTGTCTATTCCCATGTAGCTTTCAAGCATAAGCGAATTAATTTCTATTTCTATATACCTGAAAATAGGTAAAAGTCCTAAATATCTTGAATTAAACAATAATACAGCAATATCTGAACCTAAAAGCAATATTTTCAGTTGGATAAAAGTTTCTTTAGGTAAAATACACCTCAAAAGGTTATTAAAATACTCATTATTGTTTTGAGTCTTCCCATGTAGGCATTTTATCAGCTTTTATGTTGGTTAATAATTAGAAAATAGTTGTTTAAACTTATTGTTTACATTTTTACGACCATTTAAAAGCCAACTTCCGGCATCCAAAAATTCACTTCTGGTTTACTTTTTATACTATAACTTTGCTTCTATTTATCGTAAACACAAAAATAAAGCATTTTTGGAAACCTAAATATATGGCCTATAAAATGAATAAATAAAAAACATTTCGAAAATTTTCACCAAAACGACGATTTTAGGGTAGGCACGTACCTTAAAGGACAATTAAGTTAGGTATTTGTGTCTAGCTTCGGCTAAGTCTATTTAGTTTAGTATTAGATTAATTTCCTATTTTCTTATTCCTGCTTTAAAAGTCCACGCGAATGCTTTCTTGTAAGCCCGAGAAGGGGCCATCTGTGTTTTTTTCTTTGAGTGAATAAAAGGGTAGTTAAATATATGGCCTATAAAATGAATAAATAAAAAAAATTTCACCAAAACGACGAATTTAGGGTAGGCACATACCTTAAAAACTTTCAAATGCACTTGACAAGTACGGCCTGACTTATCCAAGAGATCCAGGGATTCCAGTTTCAGTAGAAGTTTCTACAGTATATGTAACATTTTGAATAATGCTGTACAGTACTCATTTATTTTTTTAACCAATTATTTTCCATTAATGATCTTTACTGCCTTTCTCGCTGTCCATTTTCCTTCCAGAATGGTAATTTCTATCTCGCGCGTATAATCAAACGAGGTAGAAATAGATAGTATTTAAAGGAACGTTTAAGATGGTAGAATCAGAGCATGTTCCGCCTGGTGAAGGCTACGTTACTAGTTGAAACTCTTGATAGCAGTCGATCTGCGGCGTTGCGTTAGTCACGCCATTAGGTTTGTCACCTCGATATTAGGTCTCAGACAAATTGCGCGTTTTCTGTAAGTGTAGCCTTTGGGCTAACTGCAAATTAACTTAGTTAAGTTCAATTCGTCATAAATGCTGGCTGGTTCTGTAAGCACAAGCTGTGCATTCTGTTAAATTATCTGAGAACCCTTATTTCTTCAGAGTTCTCACTCAGTTTATGTTACCAAAGAGGGTGAAACTCGATAATGCTTTCAAGCCTAAATTTTAAAAACATAAAATTCGAAGACGAACCGAATTAAGTTTCGTATTTTAGTCCCTTATGTTTTTTTTTTTTTTTTTTTCAGAAACTCAAACGTGGACCGTTGGCACCTGAAATCGTTTAAACAAGCCTCGATTTATAAATTAACGCTACTTGTAAGATATCTTTATTGGTTACGCTATGTAATTCAAATATATAGACAAATAGTAAACTGTTTGACTGACTTTTCACTTTTCTTTCAACTAATTCTAACATGTTTAATTAATCATTAAAAATTGACTTAAATGGAAAAAAAAAAAAAAAAAAAAAAAAAAAAAAAAAAAAAAAACTAACCTTTCAGAGTAAATTTACTAAGTGGGATAGAATTTGAAAATAGATGGTGACATTTTTTTTTTTTTCTAATAGTTATTTTAATTTGTTAGCCTTTCCTTTTCCTTCTGATATCTGCCGCGGTTCCTTTCCAGGATGTAACTTAGTTCAAGTGAACGAAGGAGTATCTGGTGTGTTTTGGTGTATTGGTGTATTTAATTATGGCAAAGCTCACTAGGGCTATCTGCCTAAGAGGAGGGATGCCTTCGTGGAGGACTTTCTAAGGGAAACTGGCTCGTATACACGTTACACATGGGGAAAACCACGAAAACACCCACGCAGCCAGCCCGTTCGCGGGATTCGAACCTCGGACCGAACTACCAGTGTTCAGCGACTTTACCGCTCGGCCGCTGGTGGGCGAAGGAGTATCTGAAGTAGTGAGAAGTTTAGTGAAAGAGAATGATTTTGCTATTGTGAGCGCACGTGGCTAATTCTTCCAGCTGTTAACCTTAAATATCGGCTAAGTATTCTCGCCGCCGAACTATGATCCTGCTGTAATAGGTTCTGGAGTTAACCTATTAGATTAAATTGAATTATGTAGTCTTCTACAACCCTTAATTTTACTTCCTTGTACGAAGTAAAGGAAGTACCGTAATCACGAAAAATTTCGGGTATCATATTTCAACGAAAATATCCATTTTGTCCACTATCCAATGCAATTTAACGATGTTTTTGCGTGACATTTGTACGTAACAACAGACTAATGGATTCTTTTTTCCCAAATCAGATTGTAGAATAATCTTTAAAATGGATTCAGAAGAAATTTTTTTCGTCTTGTCTGTACATACGTATGCACGTACGCATATGTATCTCGCATAATTTAAAAACGAGTAGCCTCAGAACGGTGAAATTTCGTATATAGAATTGCTGTAACATGTAGTTGTGCACCTCCCTTTTTAGTTCAAACCGGCGGCACCAAAATTATATATATATATATACACCCACTACTACTCGGCTCGATGAGCTCATTTTTTTTAATTCTTATATGTTGGTAAATTGTGCATTTTTTCTTTAAAAGTTATTGTTGCTCTTATGTTCCGGTTAAGGTTTTTATGCCTTTAGTTAATTTGCATGCAAAAATTGTAGAATTATCAACAGTTGAAAAGTTGTTCAACTGCGGCCAAGCCTAATAAAGCCTCCATATTTATTTATGTTTGAAACTTAGCAGAATAGTGAATCAAGTCATTTTCTGCGCCTTCAGTGTCCTTTTGCCGAGTGGGATCAAAGGCAAACATTCAGTTTTGTACACCGAAAAATCTGCTTTCTTCCCGTTGGCTGAATTGGTTGTTTTTGCGCAGAAACTCTAATTTTAATTGTAAAAAAAAATATTTCGAACTGTTTTAACTGTATTTGGTGTTTTATGTTTCGCTTTATTTTTCGATTTTTAATGAAGATATTTTGAGTTTTTATGCATTTTTGCCTTTATCGAATGAACTAAACTCAAATGAACTAAACTCAAATAAACTCAAACTCAAATGAAATTCTCAAAGTGAGAACTGAATTAATCGAATGAGAAATGTATCTTTAATGAAATTCGAGGTAATAAGTTTAAATGAAATGCATACAAAATATGTATGATTTAATAGGCCGTACAAGGAAGTCATATGGCGTCCACATCAGATTTTTAAATTCGATATTAAGTCTTTTTTAAGTTCTCGCCGCAAGTGTTCGGATTTTCTAAGCACCTACGTCAATGCCATCTGTTAATTACATTGTGTTCAATGAAATGATCTTTTACACCCTTCGTTGTAATCATCTTTGATCCTGTTCGACAATTCACAAGGGTTAACGCTTTGGTAGATCTAGTTACATATGATTTAATAGGCCGTACAAGGAAGTCATATGGCGTCCACATCAGATTTTTAAATTCGATATTAAGTCTTTTTTAAGTTCTCGCCGCAAGTGTTCGGATTTTCTAAGCACCTACGTCTATGCCATCTGTTAATTACATTGTGTTCAATGAAAGGATCTTTTACACCCTTCGTTGTATTCATCTTTGATCCTGTTCGACAATTCACAAGGGTTAACGCTTTGGTAGATCTAGTTACATATTATGTTAGTGCAAAAATAGTAGATCGTACAAGTACACCCCTTCTCTATGTTCAGGGCTGAACTTCGTGCATAGTTCTGTATTCATATGTATATTTTCAATTTGATTATTTGTGTACCAACTACTCACCTATTTAGAACATACATTTTCCAATATAAGCTTGTGCACTAGCTGCAATTTACTGTATTCGTGTTGTTACAATTTTGTCTTTACCCGATTCATGAAGGTGATGAGACTAATTCTGCGTCTTCTGTAAATCGTGTGCTGTCATCATTTATCTGTTATCAAATCAACAGAAATCATATCACTGTCTAGCCCTAATTTCTTTCGACAAGTTGGCATTTAAACTCCGTATACCTAACATCTCGGACGGACACCAATTCGAACAGCGTTCCAGTGTTTGAGAATGTAAATAAAATATATTGGCACTGAACATCACCTCTGTAAAGCGACTCAAACAGAAGATCGAAATATTTTGTAACTATGATTGGTTGTTTTGAAAGGTTTCACTGTTATGTGTAAATATTATTGTATTGCAAGTTACTTACCCCACGTTCGCCACGGAAAAGAAATCATTCTCCGTTCGAAGAGGAGAGTCGAATTCGTGATCTATTTCAAACACTGTTTCATTTGTCCCGCTAGTTACTGGTCGAGACTGAAAAGAACAAAAATAAAGAAACAGAGGGAAACAAAAAATGAAATTCATGCATTGCACCTGGTAAACAGTAAGGTATTCAAATGTCTTTGAAATTATTGCATTTCCTCGTGCATTTCTCCTCTTAGTCTTTTATTGTTAGATTCTGATAATTTAAAAAATATTCGCATAATTTTCCCCTTCCTTTATTGGTTTATGGTTTTCCTCTCTGCTAAGATTAATTTATTAGTGAGCTGCATTCCCTTGATTATTTTTATTTTTATCAACTCTACTCAATTAGTATTTGCATTTTATTGTATTAGCATTTGATCCTTTTTTCTCTTGCATGTATTATAAGATATTTCTCCCGCCTTCCTGTGCCTTCGTGGTGTAGTGGTTCTGCACGCTGAAGGGCTGCGGCTCGATTCCCGGCGAAGGCGTTTGCTCATTTTTGATCTTGCCTGCTTCCAAAAAATACCTAATGTTATATAAAACGTATTTTGTCTTCGTTAAGCTACCCGAACGTGCAGGCATGCTCAGACTTAAGAAATTTTCCAAACATCAGATTTCACCTTACTTCTGTTATTTACGTTCTGGCTCACTGTAGCTTTATTTATTGCTGATGTGTTCGATCTTTTGAAATCCTGGTATTTTGTTTATGGTGTCCGCCGATAACATCGCGGCAAAAACATCGCAGACGAAAACGTCGCGGAGAAAACAACGGAAGGCGAAAACGTCGTGCTACAAAACATCGTGGGAGAAAACATCGCAGTTCTAAAACATCGTGGTACAAAATATCGTCATCGAAAATAAAGCGGTTCAAAAACTTCGCAGTTTAAAAACATCGTCGTCGAAAATATCTTGGTAAAAAATAAAGTATCTACAAATCATCGCATGACGATAACATGGCAGACATGCTTTATTTTTTTCAGGCTTTAATAATAATTGTAAATGGATATTCCTATAATGATTGAGCGCAAGATGGAAAGAAGGATAATTTTTACTTTCATATTTTTTATTAACTAATACATTTTTGCTGATAAAGTAAGAAGGAAACTTAAGCATAGAAAAGTAATGGAACTTATAGCACTTAACAGAATTTTAAACCGACATAGTTAACTAACAAAAGGTCATTAATAAATTACTTAAGCTTTTACTAGTAATTTTTCATGAAAGGTATAATCTAAAAAAAGCCTGAAAAAAATAAAGCATGTCTGCGATGTTATCGTCATGCGATGTTTTGTAGATACTTTATTTTTTACCGCGATATTTTCGAAGATGATGTTTCCAAACTGCGAAGTTTTTGAACGGCTTTATTTTCGACGACGACATTTTGTACCACGATGTTTTAGACCTGCGATGTTTTCTCCCACGATGTTTTGTAGCACGACGTTTTCGCCTTGCGTTGTTTTCGTCCGCGACGTTTTCGTCCGCGATGTTTTTGCCGCGATGTTTTCAGCTGTAACCTTAGTTTATTACTTTTTGTTCCTTCCTCCGATGTCCTTCGTGGGAACTGTGGTCAAGACTCATTCATTTGGCTTTACAAAGTAACTGAGCCGGACACGTCGTACAGACAGATATATAAAAAAACACTGAAGAATTTTAGCTACGTAAAGCTTTCTAAGCAAGCTTTACGAAGCAAAAAGCAGGCGTTCTAGGAAAAACTGCCTGGAGTTTACGTTACGGCAGCTGAACATTAATCTCAATTAATCCAAGAATCTAACTCAAGATGAACTATCTGCGGTGAAGTGTTCTATCCGTAGGAAATTGGTAGAGCATACATAACTAGAAAATGTATATGATTTAAAACATAATATGCATATCTTTTAAGTTAAGCATAACTAATATTGCTGTATGACATACGATGTTGTTGTTGTCCTATTCATATTACATGGAGCAATGGTTGCCAGAGCCTCTCCGAAGTGAGGTTGGGCTTCTATTTTCCACCCTTAATTTTGAGGAAGAGCACCCCTGGGGGGATCTGAGGGTCTCCCACCCCTCCTCTACCACCAATCCACACGAGAGGACTTTCGACTCGCCTCATATTTAGAGTGCCGCCATGCCGCACCGACACTATACATTTACAAACATCCATGTCTTTTCCGGGATGCGAACCCGGGTTCTCTATCCACTAAAACATGTTTATATGTTTAAGTAGGCTCCCCTATCCATTAAAACATGTTTATATGTTTTATTTATGGTACCTAATTTATATTAAGGATCACGCGTACCTCAGTGGCATGCTTCTTGTAAACTTTAACTATCATGATAACGTATATGTATGGGTGTATATATCAATATGAGTGAGAGTATGCATACTTTTATTTGTTTCGGAATATCTATGTATGTAAGTGTGTACTATATATCTGTATATGAGTTTGTATTTTATATGCATATACATATATTTTGATATTACTCTTCTCCAAGTGCCTTGTATGCACATGTATATATTTCTTTGTACATTGTTGTACTCTTCTTCAAGTGCCTTGTATGCACTATATCTCTTTTTTGCATTTTATAATCGTCTGCTCAGCCGAGGCTGCCCAGGGCGGCGGCCTGGTAGCTAGTTGTTGACTCTCGCCGAGTTGGTAACCAATTCTGCATGGATATATCTATCCCTGGGTCGGAAGCCAACTCAGCGGTTTACCTCCCCTATCCACTATACTGTCTGGGCGATATGACATACGTTAATCGTCTTTAATTAGGAATGATAAATTCAATATTATTATTAAAAATACAGCCAAGTACTTTAAAATCAAGGAAGCTTAATCATATGCAAGAATTCCTGCTTAAGGGAATATAAGCCAGTTCAATGCGCGAACGTCGTGTCAATTACCATCAGATATTCATCAGACATCGACTTAATATCCGTCAAATATTGCATTGTTAATATTACTACGTATTCGTATTGGAATTGTTGGTTTCTTTGAAAAAAATAGCATTGTGATACTTTACCAGTAGTTTATCTATGATTATTTAATTTACCGCGGTTTTAAAAAAATTGATTAATTTTTAAAGAGGAAGATGAGTTGTAGTTTGAAGTTATTTTTTGAAATAACGAAAGTTATAGTGACTACCAAATCTAAGATAACAGTTACTTGAAAATTTCTTGGGGTATGAATTTATACCTCAAATACTTTTCTGCGTATGCGTGATAAATATGAAGTACTAAGAAAATAAAAGAAACATTTACATTTGAAATAAGGAATACATAACCACTGTTGAATATGTATTGAAAAAGTTTAAATAAACATTTCTAATAATTTCAAAAGAAACATTTAATGATTCATTTTTCAATAAATTCGACATGTTTAATAAGCTCCATATTATCATACTTCCATGATAAAATTCTGAAGAAATGTTGCATGAATGATTATAAAGAACTGAAAACCTCTTCGGTTTATTTTACTCACTTGAAACACGTACAGATTGTTATTCCAGAAACCCCATTCAATATCTCTGTGGGATCGATAATACTTTTCCACCTACGCAGGAATGAAACCCGTTATTTGTTATGTTATTTAGTAATATAAACTAGCACTACCAATGATTTAACATAAAAAAGCAAAAGCATTTTACTTCAACTCCAAGCTGTCCTAGTCGAATAATCATTTTATCCGTCAAGCAACAATTTTTTTTCTCCTCTTCGCAGACTTCTTCTAAAATAGTACCTTCTCCATCTAATAAGATAAAAAGTAATAATACACATAGAAATATTACATCCATAAATACATAAAAGAACAGGCGAAGAGAGAAAATATGTGTGGCATGAACGCACTCAACTGATTAATGTCTACAGAGTGTTAAGTATTGCCATATGGGTGCTACTTTGGTAGACGGTTGCACGGATTTTGGCGATGATTTGGCGATTTTCCTTTGGCGAGTAATACAACTTATGGTAAACCCATTGCTGGATAAGTTATTTATGGTAACCGATACTTTGTTGTCATTTTATTTAAAAAATAATGCGTTTTATTGTGCATAAATTCCGTGTTTAAAATATTATTTATGGCTTTTAAATATTAAAAATCAATTTAATTTTGCATTTTTATTTGAAATAAAAATTTTATTGTTTATCATATTTTATGAAATTTTATGTTGTGGATGATGTAATCAATGACGTCACCTTACTTTAAAAGTAATTCGTTTTAATATGTATAAATTTAATCTAATGTTTTAAACATTATTTATGGCTCTTAAATATTAAAATACAATTTAATTTTGCATTTTTTTAAAAAATGATTTTATTATGTATGAATTTTTAAATAATTTTAATTCTAGCCGTGATGTAATAAGCTCTCTGATTGGTTATAGAATATTTGTGCATTAACGAGCTGTAATCAGCTCCCTGATTGGTTACTGACAATTTGTGCATTTCCGCGCTGTTTTAAAATTTAATTTATATCTTCGAATTCCTTCAAAGATGTCTTCAAAGATGTTATCTAAATTATGATTCTGATTTTTTATTGTGGTACTTATCAGTAAAGAACAGGTTAAACACTCAAAAAAATGTAAGTACATATTTTTCTTTTATTTTATAATTGTATACTTCAATTTTTGTTAAAAAAATTAATACACTATTTTCAGAAATTGCTGAGATCATTATTGTCAATATGTTTTAATGTTAATTATATTCTATATAACGTATTTTAAAGTATTTGAATTTAATAATATTCTAATTCTTTTAAATGTTGGTAGGATGGTTTTTAATTCGATATTCAATTTCAGTAATATTTTAATCTAATTAAACGTTGGCCCAATGTTTTTATAGCGGTGTTTTTATTCTCTTCTTTGCTATATGAAAGTAATAATAACCTTACTTTAGTATTTTATACTCATAGTAAATGTATTTATTTACACTTGCCTGCCATCTTAAAAAACGACATTTTCAACAAAAAATTAATCCATTACTTTTAACGATATTTATTTATTTATTTTTTAAGTTTCGAATACTTTACTATGCGTAAAAACAGCGTTTTTCAAAATGGCTGACGTTTGTAAAAATCGCGCCAACAATTCGTGCAACCGTCTACCAAAGTAGCACCGCCATATGTTTTTGTTTGTTCGCTATAGTATTTGTATTTGAGATGTAAACTAGTGTGGAAAACCGACAGCAGGTAGCGCTTCTGATCCATATAATGATTAGTACATCTGTGAGGCTGCGTAATGCCTACTGCATTTCTGAACTCAAAAACATATTTATTACAATTAAGAGAAGCTCTTTACGTAAATATATAATTAATGGATAGTTTCATAAGAATAAATTGAGTTTAATTTAAAAAAATTAAACATACTTTTTTTTTTTTTGGTAGACGGTTGCACGGATTTTTGGCGATTTACGTTGGCGCGATTTTTAGAAAAGTCAGCCATCTTGAAAAACGCTGTTTTTACGCATAGTAAAGTATTCGAAACTTAAAAAAAAAATTAATATCGTTAAAAGTAATGGATTAATTTTTTTGTTGAAAATGTCGTTTTTTAAGATGGCAGGCAAGTGTAAATAAATACATTTACTATGAGTATAAAATACTAAAGTAAGGCTAATTATTACTTTCATATAGCAAAAAAGAGAATAAAAACACCGCTATAAAAACATTGTGCCAACGTTTAATTAGATTAAAATATTACTGAAATTGAATATCGAATTAAAAACCATCATTTGGTATCAAGTATTTGAATTTAATAATATTCTAATTCTTTTAAATGTTGGTAGGATGGTTTTTAATTCGATATATATATAGCAAAAAAGAGAATAAAAACACCGCTATAAAAACATTGTGCCAACGTTTAATTAGATTAAAATATTACTGAAATTGAATATCGAATTAAAAACCATCATTTGGTATCAAGTATTTGAATTTAATAATATTCTAATTCTTTTAATCGTTGGTAGGATGGTTTTTAATTCGATATTCAATTAATATTCTAATTCTTTTAAATGTTGGTAGGATGGTTTTTAATTCGATATACATATAGCAAAAAAGAGAATAAAAACACCGCTATAAAAACATTGTGCCAACGTTTAATTAGATTAAAATATTACTGAAATTGAATATCGAATTAAAAACCATCATTTGGTATCAAGTATTTGAATTTAATAATATTCTAATTCTTTTAAATGTTCGTAGGATGGTTTTTAATTCGATATTCAATTTCAGTAATATTTTAATCTAATTAAACGTTGGCCCAATGTTTTTATAGCGGTGTTTTTATTCTCTTCTTTGCTATATGAAAGTAATAATAACCTTACTTTAGTATTTTATACTCATAGTAAATGTATTTATTTACACTTGCCTGCCATCTTAAAAAACGACATTTTCAACAAAAAATTAATCCATTACTTTTAACGATATTTATTTATTTATTTTTTAAGTTTCGAATACTTTACTATGCGTAAAAACAGCGTTTTTCAAAATGGCTGACGTTTGTAAAAATCGCGCCAACAATTCGTGCAACCGTCTACCAAAGTAGCACCGCCATATGTTTTTGTTTGTTCGCTATAGTATTTGTATTTGAGATGTAAACTAGTGTGGAAAACCGACAGCAGGTAGCGCTTCTGATCCATATAATGATTAGTACATCTGTGAGGCTGCGTAATGCCTACTGCATTTCTGAACTCAAAAACATATTTATTACAATTAAGAGAAGCTCTTTACGTAAATATATAATTAATGGATAGTTTCATAAGAATAAATTGAGTTTAATTTAAAAAAATTAAACATACTACTTTGGTAGACGGTTGCACGGATTTTTGGCGATTTACGTTGGCGCGATTTTTAGAAAAGTCAGCCATCTTGAAAAACGCTGTTTTTACGCATAGTAAAGTATTCGAAACTTAAAAAAAAATTAATATCGTTAAAAGTAATGGATTAATTTTTTTGTTGAAAATGTCGTTTTTTAAGATGGCAGGCAAGTGTAAATAAATACATTTACTATGAGTATAAAATACTAAAGTAAGGCTAATTATTACTTTCATATAGCAAAAAAGAGAATAAAAACACCGCTATAAAAACATTGTGCAAACGTTTAATTAGATTAAAATATTACTGAAATTGAATATCGAATTAAAAACCATCATACCAACATTTAAAAGAATTAGAATATTATTAAATTCAAATACTTTAAAATACGTTATATAAAATATAATTAACATTAAAACATATGTGACAATAATTATCTCAGCAATTTCTGAAAATAGTGTATTAATTTTTTTAACAAAAATTGAAGTATACAATTATAAAATAAAAGAAAAATATGTACTTACATTTTTTCGAGTAATTTAACCTCTTGTTTATTGATAAGTACCACAAAAAAAATCAGAATCATAATTTAGATAACATCTTTGAAGGAATTCGAAGATATGAATTAAATTTTAAAACGGCGCAGAAATGCACAAATTGTCAGTAACCAATCAGGGAGCTGATTACAGCTCGTTAATGCACAAATATTCTATAACCAATCAGAGAGCTTATTACATCACGGCTAGAAGTAAAATTATTTAAAAATTCATACATAATAAAATCATTTTTTAAAAAAATGCAAAATTAAATTGTATTTTAATATTGGTGCTACTTTGGTAGACGGTTGCACGGATTTTTGGCGATTTACGTTGGCCGAATTGTTGGCGCAATTTTTACAAACGTCAGCCATCTTGAAAAACGCTGTTTTTACGCATAGTGAAGTATTCGAAACTTAAAAAATAAATAAATAAATATCGTTAAATGTAATGGATTAATTTTTTGTTGAAAATATCATTTTTTAAGATGACAGGCAAGTGTAAATAAATACATTTACTATGAGTATAAAATACTAAAGTAAGGTTATTATTACTTTCATATAGCAAAGAAGAGAATAAAAACACCGCTATAAAAACATTGGGCCAACGTTTAATTAGATTAAAATATTACTGAAATTGAATATCGAATTAAAAACCTTCATACCAACATTTAAAAGAATTAGAATATTATTAAATTCAAATACTTTAAAATACGTTATATAGAATATAATTAACATTAAAACATATGGACAATAATTATCTCAGCAATTTCTGAAAATAGTGTATTAATTTTTTAACAAAATTTGAAGTATACAATTATAAAATAAAAGAAAAATATGTACTTACATTTTTTTGAGTGTTTAACCTGTTGTTTATTGATAAGTCCCACAATAAAAAATCAAAATCATAATTTAGATAACATCTTTGAAGGAATTCGAAGATATAAATTAAATTTTAAAACGGCGCGGAAATGTACAAATTGTCAGTAACCAATGAGGGAGCTGATTACAGCTCGTTAATGCACAAATATTCTATAACCAATCAGAGAGCTTATTACATCACGGCTAGAATTAAAATTATTTAAAAATTCATACATAATAAAATCATTTAAAGAAAATGCAAAATTAAATTGTATTTTAATATTTAAGAGCCATAAATAATGTTTAAAACATTAGATTAAATTTATACATATTAAAACGAATTACTTTTAAAGTAAGGTGACGTCATTGATTACATCATCCACAACAAAATTTCATAAAATATGATAAACAATAAAATTTTTATTTCAAATAAAAATGCAAAATTAAATTGATTTTTAATATTTAAAAGCCATAAATAATATTTTAAACACGGAATTTATGCACAATAAAACGCACTATTTTTTAAATAAAATGACAACAAAGTATCGGTTACCATAAATAACTTATCCAGCAATGGGTTTACCATAAGTTGTATTACTCGCCAAAGGAAAATCGCCAAAATCCGTGCAACCGTCTACCAAAGTAGCACCTTAATATTTAACAGCCGTAAATAATGTTTAAAACATTAGATTAAATTTATAGATATTAATAAAACCAATTACTTTTTAAGTAAGGTGACGTCATTGATTACATCATCAACAACATAAAATTATATAAAATATCATAAACAACAAAATTTTTATTTCAAATAAAAATGTAAAATTAAATTGATTTTTAATATTTAGAAGCCATAAATAATATTTAAAACACGGAAGTTATGCATAATAAAACGCATTATTTTTTTAATAAAATGACAACAAAGTATCGGTTACCATAAATAACTAATCCAGCAATGGGTTTACCATAAGTTGTATTACTCGCCTAAAGAAAAATCGCCAAAAAATCGTCAAAATCCGTGCAACCATCTACCAAAGTAGCACCCAATATAATTCATAGATAGCATAGAACAATTATGGTAGTGAAGTGTAGTCCTCGTGACGTAAGGAACTTGCTAACGAAGGTCTCTCTGGCCGAGAGTTCACAGCATTCTGGCCTGTTCCGATGGAAACAAGCTGCAAACTGAATTAGCCACGCTTCCTTAATCTTTCAGTAGTATTTTACAATCCTCAGATTATCTGGAACGATATCCGAAAAAAAACAAGATCATTGGTTAGTCAGCCCTCCTAAAACCGAGAGGCTTTGAGGATAGACACAGTGCTGAAATCTCTCGATACTGGTCGTGAAGTTATGTCTTGTAATGTCAGCTGGAACGAATTATTGAGTCTGCGATGTCAGACCATGCCGTGGGACACGTCGTAAAAGCTTGAAAACAGTGACTTACGGGAATCGCACACACGATTTTTTCATCTCTGTGTGGTCCGCCGTACTAGTAAAGATAGGATTTGCTCTGTATGTATTCACCTGTAAAAATTGTCACTCATTGAAGCAGTAAAAAATGTTAGAAATGTTTGCCATTTTTGATAGAAATTACTTAAATGGTATATGCATTTTGAAATGTAGTAGAAAGAAATAAGCAAATTACAAATGCACGTTACATGTTTATTTACTTGACTAACTAAACTGTTGCCATTCGCCAAAAAAACAAAAAAGGAGCTGCACATGACTATTAAGGAACATCTATAATTATAGCATCGCTTTGGCAGATACATCATCATAAAAATAAAATAAAGTTTATTTCTAACAATTTTAACATGCACCAATACTAATTTTAACATACAACAGTAATAACATTGGAAAATATCAGACTGTTTAAATTATTAGAATTTTTAATTTTTGATAGCGGGTAAAATATTTTTGTACATTTAAAATTGTAAAATTTAAGATTCCAATAATACGAGCAGTTGGATGTTATACGATGTATTATTATGATCTAAATTTAGGTTTTTGCAATGTGCGAATTGTTTTGACGTTCGTTTTAGGATATTGTGAGATAAATAAACTTCAAGGATTGGGTGGCCGATTTTGGTTATTGTTTACCTTAAATGCATTTTTTATTTGCTACATTATTTATTATTGCTTTAGTCGTTGTTCCTAGAGTTATTAGTAACAATAGCATCTTGTTTAACGTGATTCAAAAAGGCGAAGAGGGGGAAAATAATTGTGTTTGACGTGGACGCACTCAGCTGAATAATGTTTACATTTACAAACAATGTTTTTGAAAATGAGAGTGATCAAAACCAGTCTGAGAGAAATCATTGAGTAGCCAAAATAAGCTTAGTTCTCTCCGCACGCTCGAAAACCTAACATCCATATTAACACTTTAAAAAAATTATTCGGGTCAGATTATCGGGAATTCAGAACAAGAGCTAAATGTTAGACAGGTCCCAAGTACACGGCCATGGAAAAAAAAAAAAAAAAAAATCTGACGTGTACACCGCATGAATTCCTGGTACGGAATATTAAATTATACGCATTTTTTCTTGCATTTTATTTAAACTTATTAGATTGCATTAAACCTACTTCGCCGACAGCGCATAAACCACAATAGAATAAATGCATTCTTTAAAATTCACTCTAGTATTTGTTTACCATAGCGACACTCTGGCGCTAGGTTTACTTAACAGCATTATATTTCGTTCATATTATAACTCAGAATGCACAAAATGTATATCATTTAAAGAATTATCTAATCGTTGCCACATGTTCTATTCAAATACTATAGTAAAGCTAGAACTATGTATAAATGAAATTAAGCAAACAAAACAAAAAAGAAACAGTTTTTCACAGACGATTGAGTATTTCTCATTCAATTAATTCAGTTTTCACTTCGCGACAAGGCTAAAATTCATAAAAACTCAAATTATCTGTATTAAAAATTACGAAGTAAATCTTAAACGTTTATTTCCTCGAAAAAATTCCAGAAAGAATTAAGCATGATTTAATTGGCAATAATAAATGAATGCGTTATCTTTGTTGTTGCGAAGCTTTTTCTAGATTGGCAACAAATCCGCTAGTCTCCTATTTCAAATGTAAACATCAATGGCCGCCATTAAAAACAGGCTTAGCAATTAAACAACTTGCTGATAAACAAAATTGCTGATAATTCTAAAAATATTGCACACAGATTTACTAAAGGCATAAAATCCTTAACCGGAAGATAAAAACAACATAATTCAATTATTTTTAAAGCAAAAAATGTACAATTTACAAACATATAAGAGTAAAGAAACTGAGATCACTGAGCCGGGTAACCGAGTGGATATATATATAAATATATTTATATACGTTTGGTGCGGCCGATTGCAACCGAAATACGAGGTGCACATCTACATGTTATAGCAGTCCTATATACAAAATTTCAACGTTCTGAGGCTACTCGTTTTTGAGTTATGCGAGATACGTACGTACACGTTCGTACAGACGCCACGAAAAATTGTCTTCAGAATTCATTTTAAAGCAGTTTTATAATTTTTTTGAAGGAAAAGAGTATTTTATTCTGTCCTTACGTACAGATATCACGCAAAAACATCGTTAAATTGCATCCGATAGCGGTCAAAATGGATATTTTCGTTGAAATATGCTGCCTGAAACTTTTCACGATTACAATACTTCCTTTTTACTTCGTACAAGGAAGTAAAAAAAGACAGTTCTATACCTCCCGTTCTACTGTACCGATTGACGAACTCAAATTGCGTTTTCCATGTATTGAAAGCGCGAAGACACAAAATCGTACTTTTTCTGAAGTAACATACCAATTTTATACTTTCAAATAATTTTAACAAAGTGCGCAAACCATATTTCCGTTATTATCGCTTATAATAAACAGGCGACATTTCAAGACGTACCGTAAATTCGCATATATCTTAGGAAATTTGAATAAAAAACTCTAATTTTTTGCAGGTATGCTTAGAAAGTCGTACATATACTTTAAAACGATGGCAAAAATTTTATACCTTATAATTCAAATTTTTCTCGAAAAATTTATAAAAAATATTTAAACATACAAATTTTAAAAATAAATCATAAAAAAAATTTGTCGAATTTTATTTGGAATGAAACTAAATTTTGAAATATGAAAGGATGAATCAAACAAGTTTAATAAAAAAAGAGATTTAAAAAAAATATATGACAAATTCAATTAACATGGGGGAGCTAAAATTTTGAGAGGTAATGTTTTAAAATCTACTCCAGCGATGTTTACAAAACTTGGCACTTTGCCATAATTTGAGTCGTAAAATCGAAATATGGAAAAATATTGGTATGTTGTTTCAGAAAAAATCCGATTTTTTGTCAAAATACCCATGTTAGAACAATGCTATATATAAGTCTAATATGTATCCTAAGTCATGCTTTCGAGGCATGGAAAATGCAAGTTAAATTTCGACAATCGGCACAGTAGAACGGGAGATATAGACCCTTTCTTTTGTGTGGGCCCAGCAGCGGCCGATCGGTAAAGTCGCTGAACGCTGGTAGTTCGGGCCGAGGTTCGAATCCCGCGAACGGGCTGGCTGCATGGGTGTTTTCGTGGTTTTCCCCATGTGTAACGTGTATAAGAGCCAGTTTCCCTTATAAAGTCCTCCACGAAGGCATTCCTCCCCTTAGGCAGATAGCCCTCGAGGCTTTGCCGTAATTAAATAACCTATCCTTTCTTTTGTGGAAGGTGTACGTTGACTGGTCATTTTAATTCAAAGGGTGTTATGATTCATTAGAGAATCGGGGGCTTATTAGTTTTCAAAGATTTTTTTGCTGCTAAATGCCTCAGTGTTTTCATATTGTGATTTATACTTAATAGTAAATTTCGACAACTATATGTAATTATATTCACTCACTGAGATATTAATTTTTTACTGATAAAACTTTCACGTACTGAAAGAAGACAAAAAATTTCAATATAAAATATTTCTGTTTTAAAGATAACTAAGCAATGAAGTCGGTCAAAGAAGAAACTTGAAGCCGCTAAAAGATAGTAGATAACTTTGAATTACAGGAACTACAAAGAAGGCATATAAGCTGCTTTTCTTCAAAAAATATATTCAGAGAGGTTAAAAATAAATCAGAATTCCATAGCAAAATGCTACATTTGAGCTACAATTAGTCAGAAGAATACTTCTTTCCGTTTCTATAATACTATGTAGAATCCGTTATTTAGTACACCGATATATACATAAGCAAAATTTTGTTTTGTTTTGTTTCCATAATTTTCAGTAATTAATTATTTTATTTTTAAATTTTCATAATTTCAAGAATGTATATAGATGTGTTATAGTAATAATATTAAAATAACATTAGAGAATGAACTAATGGTAACGTAACCGATATTGTAATTTTTATATTAAAATTTTATTACGTCATTTGTACATCATTATCAAGCCTTCGGTCTCATATTCTTATCAAAATTATTTTCATTAATATTAATCATGGAACAGCATCATATAATACCAAGTTAACTTTAAAATTTAATTTTAAAGTGATAAGAAAAAAAAAAAATTAGTTCTTACAAAACCGATATATTTAGCTTTATTCAAAAATTTATGTTTACTTCCTTGTACGAAGTAAAAAGGAAGTATTGTAATCGCGAAAAGTTTCAGGCAGCATATTTCAACGAAAATATCCATTTTGACCGCTATCGAATGCAATTTAACGATGTTTTTGCGTGATATCTGTACGTAAGGACAAAATAAAATACTCTTTTCCTTCAAAAAAATTATAAAACTGCTTTAAAATTAATTCTGAAGAGAATTTTTCGTGGCGTCTGTACGAACGTATGTACGTACGTGCGTGCGTACGTACGTATCTCGCATAACTCAAAAACGAGTAGCCTCAGAACGTTGAAATTTTGTCTATAGGACTGCTATAACATGCAGATGTGCACATCGTATTTTGGTTGCAATCGGCCGCACCAAACGTATATAAATATATTTATATATATATCTACTCTATTACCCGGCTCAGTGATCTCAGTTTCTTTACACTTATATGTTTGTAAATTGTACATGTTTTGCTTTAAAAATGATTGAATTGTGTTGTTTTTAACTTCCGGTTAAGGATTTTATGCCTTTAGTAAATCTGTGTGCAATATTTTTAGAATTATCAGCAATTTTAAAATTGTTTAATTGCCGCTAAGCCTGTTTTTAATGCCGGCCATTGATGTTTACATTTGAAACAGGAGACTAGTGGATTTGTTGCCAATCTAGAGAAACTTAGCTTCGCAAAGATAATGCATTCATTTATTATTGCCAATTAAATCATGCTTAATTCTTTCTGGAATTTTTTCGAGGAAATAAGCGTTTGAGATTTACTTCGTAATTTTTAATATAGATATTTTGAGTTTTTATGTATTTTTGCCTTCTCGCGAAGTGAGAACTGAATTAATTGAATGAGAAATACTCAATCGTCTATGAAAAACTGTTTCTTTTTTGTTTTGTTTGCTTAATTTCTTTTATACATAGTTCTAGCTTTATTATAGTATTTGAACAGAACATGTGGCAACGATTCGATAATTCTTTAAATGATATACATTTTGTGCATTCTGAGTTATAATATGAATGAAATATAATACTGTTAAGTAAACCTAGTGCCAGAGTGTCGCTATGGTAAACAAAGTGAATTTTAAAGAATGCATTTATTCTATTGTGGTTTATGCGCTGTTGGCGAAATAGGTTTAATTCAATCTAATAAGTTTATAATAAGAAAAAATGCGTATAATTTAATATTCCGTACAAGGAAGTCATGTGGTGTACACATCAGATTTTTTCTATTTCACAATCAGATTTAGTACTCCTTCTTGAAACACAATAAGCAGAATTAAATCATTGAACTTGATAATTTTTTTCTAAAAAGAAGGGTATCTTGAGTTTGAAATTTTTTATCAGATCAACTCACCTTTTACAATAATTTTCCTACTTTTTGCTCCAATGCTCGTGCTCTTGATAGATAGATGGTCTTCGGGATCTCTCTGAAGCTCGATTGTGTCCGGTTCTTCGGAGCCTGATACCACGGACTGTAAAACATCAGAAACGTAATCTCAAACAAAATCCTTTTACTGTTATAGCCAGTTAGACAAAAATAATAGATATAGTTAGTTTTTGATTTATATGGTATAGTTTAAGTTGTAATGGACAACGACTCAGGGATCCAAATGTGTAAAATACGTCGAGAATGTAAGTGTCATTAGAGCGTATTAACGGACCCTTTAGTTTCAAAGTCCATTAGATAAATGTATGCACATTTTAACAGATGATATCTGCGTACTGGTTTCGAAGCTGAATTGTATTATTTTTACAATATGTAGTAAGTCGCCAACCTATATAGCTGTTAGTGACAGAAGCTCTTGTACCGAAGTTCGAATCCCGGCGAGGACATTGCACCTTTTTCACGTCTCCAGCAACAGAAACCTTAATGACTCTTCAATATTTCATTTTATTTTATTCATTTCTGATGATATTTACTCAAGGAACTCAATGACTTTATAAGGTATTTCTCCCGCCTTCTTCTTGGCATGCCTTCGTGGTGTAATGGTCAGCACGCTGGGCGCGTATTCGATAGGTCCGAGATTCGAGTCCCGACGAGAGCATTGCTGATTTCTTCGATTTCCTTATTTCGAAAAATTCTAAAATGGCTCTACAATGACGCCCGAACTAAAAAAAAGGGGGTGAGTGGTGATTTTCCACCACCAGGTTTTGGCAACTAGATCCCCTAATCTTCAGTCGCTCTTAAAGGGGGAGTATATAAGGTAATTCTCCCGCCTTCTTACCATGCTTTTTGTGGTTTCATGCTCAGCACGCTCTGCGCGTATTCGAGAGGTCCAAGTTTCTAGTCCCCGCGAGAACATTGCTCAATTTTCATGTTTCCTGCTTCGAAATAACCTAATATCTCTACAACTTTAAGTTCTTTTGTAAATAGTGCTTTTTCATGCTATTCATAATTTAGTTTATTCATTTCATTAATGATGTTGTGAGATTTATTTATTTGTGTTTACTAATAGTTAATTTTTAGTTAAAGCAACTTTTCTGTCACTCTCCTTTTGACCCACACTTTTCTGCCAGAATATAAACAGTTAGCGTGCATATAATCAGGATTAAGGCAGAAATAATAATAAGTGCCGTTTAAGCGAAGATGTTTCGGAACTTGTTTTCACAGCGTGTTATGCCTGCTTGTAGGTCACGTTGTTACTTTGACTTAACTAGGATTTGATATTGGGGCGTAGAGTGCTTCTAGTCATTAGGCTTGTTCCGTCGGCTTCTACGAGTCAGCCTTCCCGCTCGATTAAGTTATCCTGTGAGCCGTTTGGCTTGTTTAATTCTATTTATTTTAAGTTCAGTATTAATTGCTTAAGTTAAAGCCAAAAGTGTTGGCTCACGTAAGCCTGATTGGGGTTGTCTGCGAACTCTTTGTGATTGAATAGAGGGTCATTTACACCCTTCTTCTGACTCTGACTGTCTGCTGCTACGATCCGAAGATAATTCCTCTACATTCTTTCTAAAACTCGTTAATTTATGCTACCAAGGAGTACGAGACAGTGGCACCGAGGTGGTGGACGATAATTCATCACCTCCAGGACTTGGCGAGTAGGTTTCCTAATCCCCACTCTCCCTTTAATACAGATATATAAGATATTTTCATCCTCCTTCCAATATGCCTTCGGGGTATAACGGTAGCTCACTCGTATTCGAGAGGTCCAGGTTCGAGTTCTGGCAAGGGCATTGCTCATTTTTCACCTTTTTTGCTTCAAAAAAATTCTAATGAATCTACAGTGTTTACTCGTCTTGTTGTGTTTTTCTTTTGTCTTGCAATGTGGTTTCCTTTTATCTCGAACACTGATTTGAATTACGTAACCGAAAGAACTTATTAATATAAAGAATAAGTTCATTCGGTTACGAACTGGCTGAAAATACAGAGAAAATTTTAATAGCACTTTCTCCATTATAATGCCCTTTTTATTTTTTTCCCTTGTAAAGCTACCGGTTGGGGTAACTGTAATTTTTAAATTAACCGTAGACGTTATCCCTAGTGTAACGTCGGTAAGTAGGAAGTTAAGGATAATTTCAGTCCTTTATAAATTATACTTTGGGATTCATTAATACACTGACTACCAATAAGTATTTGGACACCTATGGTAGAAAAGAAAAACTAACTTTATTCAAAATCAACAGTTTAGAGTCTCCACGAGAGGTAATTACAGCATGAACCCTCCGGGGCATACTTTCCACAAGTCTTTGTATGACAGCTAGTGGTATTTTCTTCCACTCGGCTTGGAGAAGACATAGAAGTTCCTTCACCGATTTTGCACGGGTAGTGCACCCCTGAATTCGGCGATGCAACTCGTTCCAGAGGTTCTCGATAGGGTTCAGGTCTGGACTCTGGGCAGGCCAGTGCATTCGATGAACTCCATTGGCCCCATACCAAGCCTTGGTTTAACCTTTTGAGGCCGGGACTTTGGAAGCAGTAAAAGCTACCAAAGGACGGGAAATCTTGAACCGAATGCTTTCCCCCGTTTAAGAAATCACCTCCTATTTGCAACAAAGATTCTTGTGTGTAGTTTAATGGATTCTTAGAGGGGTGCATCTATGTCGCAAAAGAAAGACCTTTGAAAGAGATAAGGGGTTAAAACCCTAGGGACGTCAAATTTGATATTTCACCCCACTTTTCAGCCTGGAAAATAGGGAAAAAAGACATGGCCACTAAAGTGGACAACCCCGTCTTTTCAAAGAGAGGTCTCTATGGCCACTATAATGGCCATCCCGTCTTCAAAAGGTTAAAGTTGAAACATGACAACTGGCATTGTCGTCCTGAAAGTAACAGGGATCCGACCCGTAAAACTGCCACAACGTAGGAAGCACATTGTCATCCAAAATAGTGCAGTAGGCATCGGAGTTGAGCTTACCATGAATGGGGACCAAGGCTCCCAGCACATACTATGAGAAACACCCCCCAGACCATAATTCCACCTCCGCCGAACTTGACTGTTGGCACAATTCATTCTGGCAGGAGACGTTCTCCAGGTAGACGCCAGACCCAGACCCTGCCATCCGAAAGGTCCAAATACTTATTGGTAGTCAGTGTATAACGATATGATAATTAATACTTATAATCCCTTTGTAAGTCCTCTAACATCAGATGATGAATATTGGACACGTACCTCTCCTAAACCATAGTTGGCGGTTATAGTCATAACCGTTGGATTCCCCGTCAAAGGATCACAAGTAAAAAGAACCCCGGCAACATCGCAGGCCACCATCTCCTGAATGACCACAGCCATGGGAGAATTCAGATATTGACCGTAACGCCTGCAATTGAAAATGAAATGACTAAATACATTTTTCTTTGAATAAACATAGAAAGAACGATGTTAAAAGAAACCTGTGGTAATGATTCTTTCGTTGATTGTGGTGGCAAAAGTATATGTCACATGTTATGATAAACAGGAATATAGTGACAACTTACCCCAGGACAAGATCCAGGTCTATAGCCCGCCGTGACGAGAGAGTGACAAACACGTGAAAACAGATTTAATTCTTGCTTTATTGGATACTAACAATACTGAAGAGATATTCCATTTTTTTAATCCGGTATGTCACATGAAGATATGAGGCCTCCTCACTCAGAACAAAAAAAAGGATAGATCAATCCTTCCACACAGCCCTTCGAAGACTTGGTATATTTCAGCTCAAACACATGCAGGTACTCTTCATTGGAATACTGGGCGAAAATGCCAAGCCCGAGAAAAAAAGGAGATTAGCTTAAATTTTGCAGCTACAACACCAAAGAGAAAGAAACTCGCTTCCTTCATACACACTGGGAGACCAAAGAAATCTTGCACGATAAACTCCCAAAAGTTTGCATTTTTACCCCACTCTTACTGTCTTTCTCTATGCAGCATCTCCATCCCGCACTTTCACAATCTCCTCCTTCTCCTTCCACCTCGTGGACAAAAAATACCGCCTTTTATAAAGTTCCACAGTTAAGTTTTACTGCCAATGGAAAAAAAAAAATCCAGCGTCAGAAGGCAACCAATCGCAAAATACCTTCAGCTACCGAGGCAAACAGAAGTGAAGACGCTATACTTTCCTCCGCTTACAACAGTTGTCTGATGAAATCTGTTCCTCACCTTACAACACAAGTTGGCGAAAAAAATGAAACTGTCACCAAAGGAATCTGATGCAAATACTCGTATCTAAATATTGCCATAACGTAGTAAATAATTAATTCAATGTGACCTCGTCACAAAACCAATACTTTGTTGTAAAATGCACAGGATGTTTACTCATTTTAAAAACCATTTTGGAACCGTTTAATTGAGGTTTAAAATGTAAAGCGCGTTTTTTAAATGTTTGACCAGATAGCCTTTTTTCTGGAGTATGAGTCTGCATTCTGATTTTTATGATAGACGGGCTCTTCGTAAAAATCCAGTATATTGGTTTCCATTCCTCTTCCGGGACCGTTCAGAGTCCATATATTGTGGCGGGTTTATGCCTAAAAAGAGCTTTTTTTCGAGAGACCTAGGGGCCCAGTAGTCCATAAGTGAACAGCCAGAAGATTTCGCAGGAATATGTTGTAAAGGTATATAGTATTTTTTCAAGGAATGCAGTGGTCCTTTTTGAAGTATTATCAGGTTCAATGTTCCTTCTAACCTTCTTCGGGAACATACAAGGACCTGACTAGGAACAGAGAGCTTACTAAAGCTATGTTCACTAATTGTAGTAAGTAGACAGGATACAGACGAAGGGTATACAAAACCCTTTATTTTTCTCTATATACAATGACTTCCGTACTTCGGAATACAATGACCCTCCACTCGGGGTCTAACGTAAAAGTATAAAAATAAAACTAAACTCTAATTTAACTTTAGAATAATACACGTGGAAGATTGGCCTTATAATAACAGGAAGCGTATGTAGCACAGAGACTGTGAACACTACAATACGTTTTAATTTATCAAGAGGATTAAAACCTCTGGCCTGGAAGGCAAACAGCAACTGCGTAACTTCTAAGGTAAACGGCCTGCTTCGAACTCACTGCTTCCTCTCTATCTTGCTTGGCAAAAAGCCACAACTTAAGTACTTGGCGTTCGCCAGACAAACTTTGCATAAAAACCTTCACGCTTATAATTCTGGCCGGAAGTAGAAAATAAGAAGTGATAGTAAAGATTTAAAATAAAATAAACGTTAGTAAAACTTAAGATCCTTACAGTATGACTCCTGGCTTTGTATTGATGAAGGTTCACACTTATAAAACTTTCTCTTAATAGTACGCTGCGTTGATTTGTATATTTTTTTATTTTTAATTTCCCATTGTAAGAGAATCCTCCAACAATCATAAACTCTTACTGAAGCTTTCTTTGCATTGTTTCAGGTTTATACATTTTGTTCTCTTCGTTATCGATTTCTCTTCTAAAGGGTTTTTGTTCAAAGCGTTTTGGATAATAAATACTTTTTTCATTCTAGTCATTTAGGTAAACCCATGTTTCATTGAGGCCACACTACATTTCCATTTATCGCCTGCTAAAGAAATTTCATACAGGGTTCTACAAACTGCTCTGCATCGGGCCACATGCCTAAAAGCTGAAGAATATTATCCTTTATAGGTTTTAAATCTTGGTTTATGCCGCTCAGACGGTATAGTGGTTAGGGGAGCCTGACTAAGATACCGAAGAACTCGGGTTCGAATCCCCGAGAAGGCATGGATGCAAAAATTGTCTGTCCCTTCATAGGAGGCAAAGGTGGCTCACCTATTAGGTACCTCCATGATAAACAGACCACTGCATCTGGCCCTGGGAGTGGCCGATGCCGGTATAGGTAAGTGCCTGGCACTGGGGAAAAAATCTTGGTTTATTATTTTATTTAAATATTTTGCAATTAATTTTTGCATCGAAGGATTTTATTACTTGTTAGCAATTATTTAACTTTAGAAAAGTACATAATCCTTTTGCGTGTATTCGTTTGGAGTCGTCTTTCCATGTAGAAGTAATGATGGGCGGTTTTTCTCTTTCCGATTAATAATGTTGCTACATTTGATGTTGTAAATTTTAATCCCCGCATTTCACAAAGTTTTTTTAGCTATGTAACAGCAATATTTCTCTTTGGAAAGCGTAAAAAAATATCTTTCAAACCACAACTTGTTCACATGCGACATTTTGAAAGCAGAATAAATTTAAAAGTCGATGCAGACGAAATTCTGCTTACAAATAATAAGTCTACAGGTCTGGGCCAAGAATAATTCACTTGGCGAAATTCTTATTTTATAGTAACCTATTTTCCTTTTCCATTTTTTTTTTCACTGCGCACAACGGGAAAAAAGTTGCATTTTTCATTCTTTCAAATTTTAACAAAGTGCGGAAAGCACATTTAGCATTATTATCGCCTATAATAAATATGCTAAATTTCAGAACGCGCTAATATATCAATTCACGTATGTCTTTGAAAAGTTTGAATGATAAAAAGCTCTAATATTTTGCAGGTGTAAGGTTGTAAACCCTTACAAATTTGTAAGGTTGTAAAACCTATTTGTAGGGTTGTAAAACCTTACAAATGCATTTACTTTAAAAAGGTGACAAACATTTTATTACAAATTTACAAAAAAAATTTTATTTTAGGAATTTAAAAAAAATTGGAAAAAATTATAAAAATAACTTAAATAAAATGCAAATTTTAAAAACAAATCAGAAACTTGCTCCGAATTTTATTTGGATTGAACTTAAATTTCGAAATGTGAGAGAAGGAATCAAGTAAGTTTAATGAAAAAAAAAAGATAGTACATACCAAATTCCAAGATACATACCAATTAACGTCGAGGAGCTGAAATTTTAAGAACTAATTTTTAAAAAATTGCCCGTGCGATTTTTTACAAAACTTGGCACTTTCGCCTAATTTGAATCGTAGAATCAAAATGTGGGTGGGTGGGGAATAAGTCATTTCAGAAAAATTCCGATTTTGTGTCGGAATACCTATGTTAAGACAATGCTATATAAGTCTAATACATATCCTAAGTCGCGTTTTCGAAATTCGATAATCGCAAGTTAAATTTTGTCAATTTAAATTATTAAATGTACAACGGGTGATATAGAACTGTCATCCTCTTTCTTTTGTACAAGGTACGCAAGAGTCCTACACAGGACCAATGTCAATCTAAGGTCAAACTTTGTGTACATTTTTATTAAAATAGCTGTTACAGAATTAGTTTATTAAGGCATGAAATACTAAAAGGCTGATTGTCTTCCATGTTTGTATTTAAACAGGTCAGATACATAACCTTCATAAAATAGATTAAAAGTTCCAGCTTAATACAAACCTTTTATACTGAATTGCGATGTATCCAAACTGTGAAGCCCAACACTTTTTGACTGCTTGCAGAATCTTAAAAGAAAGAAATATTTTTGTATTAAGTGAGTAAACAATGACCAATATATAAAACGCAAAAGTTATTGCAGAATTGTACAGAGATGTAATAAATTTAATAAAAGCATTCTTACTTGTTTTATATAGTTATCTTAAGAAGCAAATAAAATATCATTTGTTTATTTCTCAGATACTAATGAACATGATTCTTACGAATAAATTTATAAGGCATTTTTCCCGCCTTCCTAGCGTGCCTTCGTTGTGTAGTGATTCTGCACACTGGGCCGGTATCCAGAGGTCCGTGGTTCGATTCCCGGCGAAGGCGACTGCTGATTTTCCATCACTCCTGCTATAAAAATATACCTAATGTCTCTACAGTGGTGCCCGAACTAGAAGGGTGTTGGATGATGATTCTCCTCACCCAGGATTTGGCGATTGGGTCCCCAATAAACCCCAGTCGCCCTTTAGAAGGGGAAGTATGTAAGGTATTTTTCCCGCCTTCCTAGAGTGCCTTCGTGGTGTAGTGGTCAGCACACTGAGCCGTTATTTCAGAGGTCCGTGGTTTGATTCCCGGCGAAGGCTTTGCTAATTTTTCATCTCTTTTGCTTACAAAAATATCTAATGTCTCTACAGTGGCGCCCGAACTAAAAGGGTGTTGGATGATGATTCTCCGTACCCAGGATTTGCCGATTGGTCCCCTAAAAACCCGAGTCGCCCTTTAGAAGGGGGGAGTATATAAAGTATTTCTCCCGCCTTCCTAGCGTGCCTTCGTGGTGTAGTGGTTCTGCACACTGGGCCGGTATTCCAGAGGTCCGTGGTTCGATTCCCGGCGAATTGATTGCTCAATTTTCATACTGCCTGCTTCCAAAAATATACCTAATGTCTCCACAAATTAATCTCAAGTATTGAAAGTTAGTGTTATCGGAATAAAAGTTTTCTTAAAAACAATGCAGTTTTATTTATTTTCATTACATGAAAAGAAATACCATTAGTTACATAATAAAACACAATTAATAAAAGGGTTTTAGACAGCAAGCTTTTATTTAAAATACCATTCGTTACATAATAAAATACAATTAAAGAAAGGTTTTTAAGCAGCAAGCTTTTATTTCAAGTGGATATGATAATTACTGCACATTAAAAACAACTTATCATATCATATAGCATATACCCACATCCCTCAACCAGCTTAAGAGTCCTTACCCAGACTTTATTTTCGCAATCGTTGATCGTAGTCATATACTACTTCCAATGACATGTTTTAAATGACGAAAATATTCTTGTTTTGGCAATGTCAAATTAAAAAAAGAAATTTGGACAAACAACAAAATCTAACTTTGAATGCGGTCTTCCAATTGCTATATTTATATTTGGGGACATTTTATACTCGTCATGAAAAAATAAAATTATAAGAAGTTTGACTTTCATACGGCAAATTAATGGCATATATTTTTTATTTTTTTATTTGCAATTTTTAATGATCTTTTCAACTTGCCTGGATGGATTGGTTCATTCAGTTAGAATCATTCGAGGGAATAAGTTTACATGAAGTGCTGTAATATATATTTTAATTTAGTGAACCTTTCCTGTCTTATCTCGCTTCAACTTACCCTACCAGAACTCTCTACCAGAATAAGTTTTCAGAATTGCGTTGAATGCAAATGAGGATGAGAATAGTATTTAAAACAAGTTCACCTGACTTTGACAGAGACAGTTAGGGTTCCTGAGTAGTGCGCGTTTGTCTTTCGGATACGTTTCTCTAATCAGTTGTTACGCTCGGCCGTATTATGTGCCTTTTGATAGTTCGCCGGCTAATTTAAGATTACGGGTCAACTACTTTAGAATTGTGTTAGCTTCGGCTAAATCTCTTAGTTGGTCATTAGTTAGTTAGTTATTTCGTACTTATTGAGAAGACTGTTAATCTTATTTTGAAGCAAATAAAGGGTAATTAACCCTTCTTGAGTTTTCCAGTTCTATTCTTTGAAACAAGTGATTATTGCTTAATACTTCAGTAAGTTCCTCGACATTTCATTTAACAGGATAAAAGTCAAGAACTCTATAGTGCAACAAAAACTGTGTTTTCATAGTACACGGAGGCCATGTGGTGTCCACTTCAGATTCTTTTTAGACTCAACTTTATACGCATATAAGATAGGGCGTAATTACTTTGTGGGGTTCCACCTTTTTCTATAACAGCTAAATGTGTAGGAACCTCGTGAACAGTTACGCGAATAATCGCTGTACTTCAGGAACAGAGACGTAAACTCAAGAAGGGTTAATTACTCTTTGTTTATCAAAATAAGAATCAAAAAAATCGGCCACTTTCTCAGGGCGTACAGCAAAGCCTCCACTTGGGCTTGAAGACAAAGTAATAAGAAATAAGACTTATCTAATCTTAACTTAAAAGATATAGTTGAAGCTACCAAAATTCCAAGTAGTTGCCTCCTAAATATCGAATAAGTTAACGAAGCCATCAAAGGTTTGAAATAAGGCCGAGCGTTGTAACAGCTTAAAAAGACGTAGTCAAAAGTCGAACGCGCGCTAGTCAGAAACTCTGAGGATCTCTCTGGAAGTCAGTGGAACTTCGACTTAAATACCGTTCTTGCTCATTTGCATTAAACGCGATTCTAAAACCACATTCTGGTGGGAAATTCTCTCTCAGGGTTTAATTTCTAAGATTAGAAGTGCCGGAGCCCTATGGAAGACCGTCAGCAAAGAGGAACAAGAGTAAGTAAATAAATAAAATGACTATTAAACTCATTAATAATTTTAAAATTAAATAGTTAATTATTATCAAATTAATTAATAGCTATTTAATTAATGTTTATAAATTGTTATTTAATCAGTAATTATTATATAACTAATTATAGTTTAACTGATGATTATTAGATAATTAATTAATTATAATTTAATTGATAATTATTAGATAATTAATTAATTATAATTTAATTGACACTTATTTCATTGATAATTATTAGATAATTAGTTATTATTTATTGGAATATTTAGGCCCACCAGCGGCCGAGCGGTAACGTCGCTGAACACTGGTAGTTCGGTCCGAGGTTCGAATCCCGCGAACGGGCTGGCTGTATGGGCGTTTTCGTGGTTTTCCCCATGTGTAACGTGTATACGAGCCAGTTTCCCTTAGAAAGTCCTCCACGAAGGCATCCCTCCTCTTAGGCAGATAGCCCTCGTGTGCTTTGCCATAATTAAATACACCAACACCATATTGGAATATTTAAAGATTGAAGTAATTAAATAATTAAAATTAAATAAAATGTAAGGATATAAACTGAAATTTAATAAGCGATTTTTAATATAATTTTATTGTCAAAATAAAATTTCTACTGAAAGTGTTATTCAGTTACATAAAAGAAGTGCCGCAGCCTTCTTATTCAGGGCTCCGGTGCGTTCCGGCAAGAATTATGATTTATTACAAAAACTAAGAAGCACCGGAGCCGAGATCCGGTGGGTTCCGGCCCATTTTAAGCTCTGATCGTAAGGGGGGGGGAGGAAATTCTTTTATCATCACAACAATTAAATATACTTGTAGCTGATGAAAATTCCAGGGCGAAACAGAATGAGTGTATGAGTGGGTGGAAACAAACAAAAATGAGGGGAATCTTGCTGAGAGAGAACGTTCTCTTTGACCGCGGCTTTCTGCTGATATAATTAAAGCCATCAAGCAGATGTGTGTCAGGGGTTAAATGAGTCCTGAATCTGACTCCTAAGGATGAATGTAAAGTTGCTGGTTACGCTTTCCCCGCTATTAGTGGATACTGTGTATACGATGTATAGGACGTGCTTGAGCACTTTATCTCAATATTTCACTCTTATTGTACTCGCTTCCACTTCAAGCACATTTACGAACACAAATTTTCCTTCCTGCGAGGATAACTAACTGTAAGCCTCGATAACAATACACTCGATACGATGGCATGGCGAGAAGTTTACGCGTTCCTAAACAAACTCCCCCAAATTTATTGCCCTTCTTAAAGGAAAAGGTTTCCGCATGTGAGTGAGGGGACTTTACTTGAACGTCTGATGTTCTCATATGTTCGTATTTCTAGGGAAATAGAGTATTGCAAAGTCTGCTTATTGTTAAACTAAAACGTTACGAATTCTAAATTTTTTTCTCTTTAAATTGTGGTTGTTTTACAAAAAGAAGTACCGGAGCTCATCTTATTTAGGGCTCCAGTGCGCTCCGGCTAAAATTGTAATTTATCTTAAAAATTAAGACGTACAAGAGCCGGGATCCGGCGCAAGTAACCTGAATTTAGGAGGGACAGGAAAATAGCTTTAACTAAAGATAACTGTTAAAAACTTAGGATAAACCTTACAACTTACAAATTAAACACATTATGAAACTAACACAAAGTTAATTCTTACCTCCTTTAGCCCTGAGATGCCCAAGAAGGTATCCATTTGACCAGCAGCAGACATTTGTTCTGTGTCTTCGCCTGAATTCAGCGAACAAAATTTGAATTAATCCTAATAAAACCATCTTATTATACATTATTATAAGATATAATATTCGAGGAAACCCAAGCAAATGACATTACCAGTGGCAGAAGATCGAATGGCAAATTTTCGGGACTGGAAGTTTCCTCCGAAAGTCTTTTTTAAACATACTTCAATGGCTTCCCGGGTTTCTCGAGGAAACTCGGTTATCGTAATATCTGAGCATAGGCTAAAATCAAGCGAAGAAAGTTGTGTTATGTCAGATGAATACTGTTAAGAGAAAGAACTAGCTATTATTTAAACGACTTACTAATGAAAAGTATGATTACCTTTCACAAACTTTTTTGACATTTCCTTCAGTTTTACCACTATTTAAACAAAGAAAAAATAAAAAGAAGAATTAGAAAGTTAGAGGTTTGTTCTGATTTCATGCCAATAAACGATTTAAAGATATGAACCAAAGTGCATAGGTCAGTGTTTGTCAACTGTTGAGCTAAAAAATCATTTGAATTATTGAGTATTTTTATAATTAAAATGATTCTACTCGGATTTATTAGAATCTGTTCTCGCTGACATACGTCGTTAAACTTGGCACATATATATATGTTACGGTGAAACACCGAAATCTGGAGAATGTCGACTTTCCCAGGTGAATGTCAACATTCACATAGTCTCTTGGTGTATGTCCGAAATATTTTCCAAATACTCTTATTTCTGACTTAACCGGTCAATGTCGACATTCACCATGTATTAATGGTGAATGTTGAACATATAACAATATTACATTTTTTTCTCCGTCATTCAGTCGCGAATAAACGCACTTGAAACTTGAAATAAGAACTTAAGAACATGAGAACCTAAAACACACAATACATTCAAAATGAGAAAGGAAAATAATAGAAGTTAAAAACTTACTTAATTATACAGTACGTTCTAAATGAGAAAATAAAATAACAGTCATAAAAAACTTACTAAATTATGTGATTCAAATCTTATTTATTGCAACAACTTAAACTATTATTGCACTTTATGACCTCTCTTTTCGACTTTCACCAGAGCATATCTGTGATTGTCGACATACACCGGTGAGAGTTCGAATATACAAGAATGTAGTGAAATATTCGGTCTTTCACCGACGTATTTGGTGAATGTTGATATTCTCCGATGAAAGTCGACATTCTCCAATTTCGGTCTTTCACGGTAACATATGTTTTATATAGACCATGAGAAAATGAAAACTGCAGTAAAAGTACTAGTTCGTATTTAGACACTACTATGAGGTGCTTTGATTTTGAATTCATACAAATTAAGAACCCAAGGATCCAAGTATTAATTTTTTCGGAGTGCCTTTGTTATTTATTTTATTTATTACTGTTACCAATTTTGTATTTAGTTAGATATTTTTCGTAGAATTATAATTAAAATTGTTTTATTTCCCCGTGCAATACAGCCCGTGACAAATTTTAAGAGAAAGCTACGCCGGAAAAGTAAAAAATAGAAGATTAAGTGCACTTAACATTGAATAAAGGGTAATCTCGGTAATTTATATTTAATTTGAATAAATGTAACTGACTACTATGTCAGCTGTAACCGTAATTCTACTCTTTTGACTCTCCAGAAATCTCGAGAAGCAGAAATTACTAGAATCTCTCGCAACTGATTTAAAGCGATAAAAACGCCAGGTTCAGATGCAGAGATGATGCAGATGATGCTGAGTTCAGATGCAGAGAACATCTGAACTCAGTTGTTTAGTCAGCTGCTGTCGTTATTGTTGATCGGATTAGTTTTCTGTGCGCTGTGGATTGCGTTCTATTTAACGTTTTGGTAGTTTAAAGTATAGTTACTGATTATATTGCGTGATATTGTACGAATAATTCTGAGGAAAATTCCAGCGTTTTGTTATATTTCTTATGATAAGAATAAATTTTATTAACCTTTTATCGGATTTGTGCATTCAGTTTCTTACGAATCCGTAAGCACGCAACAATTTTACAATACAAACTTGGCCACTTTGATATTTGGCCACTAAGACATTTGACCTTGATCCTTTTCCTAGTACTTAAGAACAATAGAATTAAAAGATAATAGGTGCAGTGCCTTCGTCAATATGCTCCTTATCCATGGACTATCCAGAGTTACAAAGAGTACAGAATAAATGTAACTGACTACTATGTTAGCTGTAACCGTAATTCTACTTTTTTTCCTTTCCAGAAATCTCGAGAAGCAAAAAATTTTAAAAACATGGGCCTTAAGACCAATTTTAAAAAGATGGGCATTCAGATAACCGTGCCCAGTCAAAAGCGAAATAACGCCACGGTTGCAAGACGAGGAAAATCTGGAATAATTGACTTTGAATTAGCCAGGCACTTCCAGACCTTTCCTTTAGCTTCATTTGATAGGTAGGAGGCAAATCTCCTCTTGTAAAGGGGTCGTTTTAGATAGGGTCATAGAAGAGTCCAGTATAGTGTAACAAATATTTATTAACAGATTTAAGTTACACACGGACATTACATTTAACTTTAAGAAAAATTACAGAGCAGCAGTCTGGTACAACCTATCAAGTGGGAGCCTTGGCTTTCACTGAAATACTTCTCTGGCTAATCACCAGAGGGCAGCCTTGTTGTCACAGTTAGTCCAACAGTTTATGTTAAGGGATTGGTTACACTCTTAAATTCTAATTTAATTAGGAGTTTTGCAGAGTTAAGAGTCAGATGGTGTAACGTGACAGGCCTCCTCGTGGTGCAACCTGGTTAACACTAAATTTGTTACAACGTTGCCTCGCTTCCTTGTTCTTTTGAGCATTTGGATTCTATTACATTATGGTAAGGAATGGGCTACGAATCTTGAAGAAGAATACCGGTGGCCTTTCCCAGAATAAGAAGTGCCTTTGCTATACCAACTACTTGCTCATCATAAAAATTAATTAAGCAGAAATAGGAAAAAATATAAGACGACGTTATATTGAGAGAGTGCTGGTTCAGTAACAGAGACCTATTATTACCTCTGTGTAACTGCTCTTATTGCGTTCCTCATATAAGATAATGTTGATAAAAATATAAGACGACGTTATATTGAGAGAGTGCTGGTTCAGTAACAGAGACCTATTATACCAACCAATATACCTATACCAAGTACTTGCTCATCATAAAAATTAATTAAGCAGAAATAGGAAAAAATATAAGACGACGTTATATTGAGAGAGTGCTGGTTCAGTAACAGAGACCTATTATTACCTCTGTGTAACTGCTCTTATTGCGTTCCTCATATAAGATAATGTTGAAGGCTCTCATTTTATGACTGAGTGTAATTTTTAATACTGTTGCGTGCGTGCTGGTTCGTAATAGATTGAATGTACAAGTCCGATAATAGGTAAATAAAGTTTATTCTTATCAAAAGAAATATATTAGAACACTGGAATTTTCCTCAGAGATATTCGTACAAGTGTTCACAATATCACGCAGTATAATCAGTAGTTATACTTCAAACTACTAAACATGTTAAAACACGACGCAGTGCAAAGCGTATCTAAAGAGAAAGCTAATTCGGATTTCTCATTTCAAGCGAATATAACAACTCCAACAGTAACTAAGCAACTAAACTCAGGCTCTCCCTCTCCGACCTTTTATAGTTTTCAACCGGTCGCGAGAAATTTCTAGTACTTTCTGCTTCTCGAGATTTCTGAAGAGCAATAAGAGAACGAATTACGGTTACAGCTAATATAGTGGTCAATTACATTTATTCAGTTTCAATAAAATTCGTAACATTATATTATTATTATTTTATATTTTTTAATTATGTAATGTCCGACTCACGTAAACTAATTACATTTTGCACGGAACCGTGGATTTTCAAGTTACTACCATAGCTTCCCTTTGCCACTTTTGCACAACAAACACACTAGTTAACTCAAGTGATATGCCTTCATTGATGAAAATTTTTACTCAGAAGTACTGCGGGGCCTTTCAGTTTAGTAAAGCAAGGAACTGCAAATGAAAGATATTAACAGTGAAACCATAATTTCTGCAATACAACTCCTATTATATTTACGATGTTAAAACATAATTTATCAATATGAAAATTAGTGTCATAATTTTTACTTCCTTGTACGAAGTAAAAAGGAAGTATTGTAATCGCGAAAAGGTTCAGGCAGCATATTTCAACGAAAATATCCATTTTGACCGCTATCGAATGCAATTTAACGATGTTTTTGCGTGATATCTGTACGTAAGGACAGAATAAAATACTCTTTTCCTTCAAAAAAATTATAAAACTGCTTTAAAATGAATTCTGAAGAGAATTTTTCGTGGCGTCTGTACGAACGTGTACGTACGTATCTCGCATAACTCAAAAACGAGTAGCCTCAGAACGTTGAAATTTTGTATATAGGACTGCTATAACATGTAGATGTGCACCTCGTATTTCGGTTGCAATCGGCCGCACCAAACGTATATAAATATATTTATATATATATCCACTCGGTTACCCGGCTCAGTGATCTCAGTTTCTTTACTCTTATATGTTTGTAAATTGTACATTGTTTGCTTTAAAAATGATTGAATTATGTTGTTCTTATCTTCGGGTTAAGGTTTTTATGCCTTTCGTAATTCTGGAAGCAATATTTGTACAATTATCAACAATTTAAAAGCTGTTTAAGTGCGGTTAAGTTTTAAATAACATGGCGGACATATTTGTTTACATTTGAAACAGCAGAATTGTAGATTTGTTGCCAATCTGGAGAGACTAAGCTTCGCAACAACAAAAATAACGCCTTCATTTATTATTGCGAATTAAATCATGCTTAATCTTTTCTGGAATTTTTTCGGGGAAATAAGTGTTTAAGATTTACTTAATTTTTAATAATTAGTAATTTAATTTTTAATAATTAGTAATTTTTAATACAGATATTTTGAGCTTTTATGTATTTTTGTCTAGTCGCGAAGTGAAAACTGAATTAATTGAATGAGAAATACTCAATCGTCTGTCTGTGAAAAACTGTTTCTTTTTTTATTTTGTGTACTTAATTTCTTTTTTACATCGTTCTAGCCTTATTATAGTATTTGAAAAGAACATGTGGCAACGATTAGATAATTCTTTAAATGATATACATTTTGTGCATTCTGAGTTATAATATGAACGAAATATAATACTGTTAAGTGAACCTAGTGCCAGAGTGTCGCTATGTTAAACAAATAGAGTGAATTTTAAAGAATGCCTTTATTCTATTGTGGTTTATGCGCTGTCGGCGAAGTAGATTTAATTGAATCCAATAAGTTTAAAAGAAATGCGAGAAACAAATGCGTATAATTTAATATTCCGTACATGGAAGTCATGTGGTGTACACATCAGATTTTTTTAGATGTGTTACAGTTAATTAGAATAAGAATTGGTTATGTAAATGCTTTTATTTGTGATGCTCTATGGTCTATGAGAACAAACAAAAAAAAATTATACTTTATTTCAATAGTTATATTGGTGAAAATTATACGATTAAATTTTTATGATTACAGCCTTTTTCTCCTTGAAAAATCAATAAGTAATAGCCTCTCGCATACAAAACATACTTACTAAAGGACATCTTCCAGCTTTTCAATTTTAGCAAGGATCTGTTTCGTAACAAAACTTTGGTAAGCCGATGTGGTCACAACGATACCGTTGGGAACTATGAACTGTAAAAAATAAATTTACTCTTTATGTTTGCATTATAACTTACAAAGCTGTTTTCTATTAAAATTAGCAGTAAAATCAGAACAGCCTGACTCACCGTCTGAAGATCCTTGCTTAAGTATGTTAATTTTCCCAGCGATGAACCTTTTCCTCCCGTTACTTCAGGTGCTTGACATACCTCATTTGAGAAAGAGATTGCTAACGGTGGCACTAATCGAAAAATTAACAATAATTATATTCAAAGCAAATTTTTTCATCGCCCTCTAACATGAACATTTACGGATCTAGACAATTTTTACTTCCTTGTTCGAAGTAGAGGAAGTATTGCAATCGCGAAAAATTTCGAATGTCACATTTCAAAGAAAATATTCATTTTGACCGCTCTCGAATCTATTTAGACACCCTTTTTCTGCGTGACATCTATACAGACAGAATAAAGGACTCATTGTTTTCAAAACGGTTTGTAAAATGGATTCAGAAGAGATTTTTTTCGTAACATCTGAACGTATGCAAGTATGTACGTATATATCTCGCATAACATAAAAAGGTTTAGCCGCAGATTGTTGAAATTTTGTACATGGAACTGCTAGAGCATGCAGTTGTGCATCTCCCTTTTTGTTGCAATCGGCCGCTCGATATATACTCCCACTTTCTTACCCGGCTCGGTGAACACTGTGTTTTTATTCTTATAAGTTGATAAACTGTGCACTTATAGGAAGTGAAAACTTACCACTTCTTTAAGTTGGTAAACTGTTCAATATAATTCAATCCTTTAAAAGTGATTGAATTAAGTTGTTCTTATGTTCTGGTTAAGGCTTTATGTCTATAGTTAATCTGCATGCAATAATTGTAGAATTATCAAGAATTTTATGTTTAAGTGTTGATTTAAGCCTAATGAAGACGCCATTTGTGTGCATTTGACATTCTTAGAAGGATAATGAATTAAGTTCTTTGGTGCACAAACTTCAGTGTCTTTCTTTCCAGTGGGACCAAACTTTAACTCTCAGTTTGTGCACCGAAAATTTTGCCTTCTTGTTCGTTGGCCGAATTGTTTATTTTTGTGTACATACTCTAATTTTAACTATGAAAATATTTAAAACTTTTTTAACTGTATCTGGTGTTTTAGGTTTTTCTGTATTTTACAATTTTTTATGAAGATGCTTTGAGTTTTTATGTATTGTTGCATTGCGGCAAAGTGAGAACTGCACTGAAATGAAATATATCTCGAATGAAATTTCGAGTAAATAAGTTTAGATGAAGTGCAGCAAAAAGTCTGTGTTATCTAATAGGCCGTACACATAGATATAGTAGCATATACGCATAGATTAGTATTACTATGTTTGTAGCCGTACAAAGAACTCATGTGGTGTCCACATCAGATATTTCTCTTCTGTAGGAGTGGTCGCTTGACAAAAGACATGAGTGTAGCTAAGATTTAATTCCGGGATGGGCAAGGACAAGTTGTGACTTTTAGTTAAAACCACCGCTTTTGTTGCTGTAGTTTTTATTTGTAAACTGAAACTTCAGTTATCGGAGCTATAACTCCTTCAGCTCTTCCCTAAATACGGACATGACAGAAGTGATATTCAGCGCCGTAGAGGTAAGATGGAAATAGTGTGACTACCAGCAGCCTTTGCCTTTATGATCATTTCCCCCGCTCTCAAGTTTTTCTTCTTCGCCTTTTTTTAATCGGCCCATTCGGACTGCTTTTATATGGAACTTTATCCCCCCTTTTTTTTCACTGTTTTAAGCATCCTGTAAAAACATCGCTTTATAAATAAGCTAAAAATGTTTTGTCACACTATTATCTCAATTAAACCTTAAGAGTATAAGCAAGTTTGAAACAATACAGTTGTAAGGATTGTGTTAATTTTATTAACAGTTAAATTTTAAGTTAAAGTTCCTTTTCTGTCAAATTCTTAACTTAAACTTACTACTTCCGGCCAGAACGTAGTTTTGGAATTTGCTGAATATTTAATGAGAAGGAGCGGTATTTAAACCACGAAGTTACTTACCGAGAAAGAGAGAGAAACAGAGTTTCTGAACTACGCGCGTCTGCCATTTTTGGCCGCTCTCTCTCTCAAAGCTATTTTTACGCTCGGCCGTACTCAGGCCCTTGCTAAGCTTCGTAGTAAAATAGGTTAAGGGGCCAACTCACATTGAACCTTGATAGCTTTGGCTATACTTAGTTAGTTAATCTTAGTTTTAGTTTAATTCTTAGTCTTTAAGTTCAAGTCCAAAGTGCGGACTTTATTTGTTCACTCCCAGGCGGAGTTTTGTGAAATCTTATAGAAATAATAAAGGGTTATTTACCCTTCTCTCTTGTTGTTTCCTGTCTTCGAACTCTAGCGATTATTCGCTTATCAGTTCCTAGGTTCCTCACTTCCAACATTAAATTAGAATTTCAAGTGAGGGACCTTACACAGTGAAACCCCGAATCAGGAATTTAATTCGTTCATTGACCGAAAAAATCGTAAACCGAAGCAATTAAGCAATTTTCACCATAGGAATTAATATAAAATGGAGCGTTGTATCTCCTCGAGTGTGTCCACCCTAGCATTTTAGCGCTGGGTTCTGAAACATATAAAACTAACTATTCACAGAATTTTCCCTTTCCTTTATCTTGCATAGGTTTTCCCGCTGAGAGCCAGTTTATTGATAAATTGCATTCCCTTCATTATTTTTATTCTCTGTATTGAATTTTTATTTGTATTTTAATATTAGCATTTCATCCATTTTATTTTTCCATGCGTTTATAATTTGAAAATGTATTTTGAGCCAAAATTTTCGCAAAGCTACGTGGACGTGGCAGGTTTTCTCAGATTTTAAGAAACTTTCCAAGCATGTGATTTCACCTTACAGCTGTTATTTACCAGCTCATTGTAGCCTTATCTGTTGTTGATGTTTTGTAACCTAGTTGTTGCTACCTTATCTGTCGTATCTGTTGTTGATGTGACGTTGTAGCTCATTGTAGCCTTATCTGTTGTTGACCTGGTCGAGTTTCGAAATCTGGATTTTTCTTTCGCTCTCTTCTCCTTCCTTTCTCCGATGTCTCTCTTAAAAATGCCGTCAAGATTCATTCATGTGACGTCCCTCTGAGGTTTTACAAAGTATTTGAGCCTTGTAAAATCTAAAGGTGTCTTATCTGAAGGTAACTGAATACTTTACCTGAATGCCTCATAAGGTATTTCTCCCGCTTTCTTGGCATGCCTTCGTGGTGTGGCGGTCTGCACGCTGGGCGCGTATTCCAGAGCTCCGCGGTTGGATACCCGGCGAAGGCGTTTGCTCCTTTTTCATCTCTCTTGCTCCCAGAATTAATCCTAATGTCTCTACAGTGGCGCCCGAACCAAAAAGGTGGTGGATGACGATTCGCCACACCCAGGATTTGGCGATTGAGTCCCCTAAAAACACCAGTCGCCCTTTAAAAGGGGGTGTATCTAAGGTATTTCTCCCGTCTTCCTAGTACGCCTTCGTGGTGTGGTGGTATGCACACTGGGCGCGCATTCCAGAGGTTCGTGGTTCGATTCCCGGCGAAGGTGTTGGCTATTTTTCATCTCTCCTGCTTCCGAATTAACCCTAATGCCTCTACAACCTTATACGTACAGACGCCACGAAAAAAATCTCTACTGAATCCATTTCAATCCATTTTACAATCCATTTTGGAAACACGAGTCCTTTATTCTGTCCGTACGTACAGACGTCAAGCAAAACAATCATCCAAATCAATTCGGAAACGATCAAAATGGATATTTCCGTTGAAATATGATACCCGAATTTTTTCGCGAATACAATAAACACTTCCTTTACTTCGTACAAGGAAGTAAAAATAATAAATTATTCTATGAAACATGGTGAACAATACTGACTTTTAACTAAAGTGCAAATTTAAAAGAAATTTTTAAAAAAATGCTATTCCATGAAGACAGTTGAAATTAGAAAATCTGTAATCTTCTGTATTTAAGTAGTTACCAGTTACCTCGTAATATTTCATTTACATTAGCATCTTTCAAAACATACTTTCACATTATTTTCTTGATCTTTCACAATGCTCATCAACTAGTAGTTAATATATAGCAAGCACTATTTGTTTTTCTTCTGGAATTTTCCGTGTTTACTACTTAACTTGATCGAAAGTTATAAAATTCAAACACTAAAAGTTAAATTTTTGTAATATAAAAAGTTCCCTTTTCCCCACAAAGTTTTATTTTGTGGAAAAATATGTACTTCTTGCCTACAAAAATATCAACTTAAAAATTTTTTAACACATAATTAGTTTTAAATAACTCAAAATTACATACTGTGCCAATTTTAATTTTAAAAATATCAAAATTATCGTCGAGGTAATTTTGATATTTTTAAAATTAACGGAAACAGCATCCTACTCTAAGAGAAAAGTGGCCACGGGATGACAAATGAAAGAGAGAATGGGTTGAAAACTTAGTCATTTTTTCAGATTGGCAAAATGTCTACCCCAAAAATCTGATAACATAAATTAACATCGGTATTGGCTATGGTGTTAAAGAAGTACTACTTCTTATTCTTAACACTGTGCACAGTACCGATATTAATTTATATTATCAGAAATACTCGTTATTTTCAGAGGAAGTCTCTTGTAGGGATGCTTGGCATGAAAAGGTTCACTGTATTTAGGTTTTGCTAACATGTTGCACCTACAAGAACCCGTTTCATAGATTTAAGACTTATTAGTCCAAAGGGATTTGAATCCCGAAGGACTATTAGTTTCGTTTTGGCATTTTGCGTCGGACTCATAAATGTCGGTTCACTTTTCAAACTGTTGCCACAAAATGTTAGAGTCCTGCATTATATTTGAAGAAATTAAATAATGAAAAATCTGCATAAATGTATGTATATTTCTCGTATTGCGATAAAACAACGGTACATAGAGTCATCGAATTTTGAATAACGTAATCCTCCAACGAATATGAGCATGTGGAAGACCCAATTTGAAATTTGAAATTTGTTTTATGATCGATTTCCTATTTTTTAAAACTTTGACGAATTTTTGATTAAAAAACTCAAAAGGATTTCAAAGCGAGCAATGGCAACGTTGTGCAGAAAAAACATTTTTATCTCCAGCGCGTGAGTCTCTGTATCGGAAATTCTAAAGATATGCTCGTTTTAAAACTATTTTGCGATATTGCTGTTGCACTGGATCTTATGGTTTAAGTGCGAGGAACATGATATTTAATAAAGAAAGGTAACACACAAAATGTTAAAAAACGCCCCTTTGGACGTAATTTAAAATCTGAAACATTTCAGATTTTTTTTTTTAGTGTAAATTTAGAAAAACCTGTTTTTACATACAAACAATAATACCTAATAAAATATAACCCAAAATTCTGTATTACACACCTTTCTATTTTATTGGAACAATAAGTAAGATTTTATTTTACAAACAATCTAACGGAAGTGATCGTTTACTTAAAGCTCATTCGTTATTTAAAATTCAGAATTAGAGGAATGTCGTATGATCACATCAGAGTTTTTCATATATAACATCTTGTCATTGAAAATTTAACAGAAAAATTTTGAGAAAGTAACAATACCATCTTTATATAAAGCTTTGAGAAAGAACAATTCCATCTTCATTTCATTTACGAAGAATGTTCGATACTATAAAACTCTAACTAATGTATTTTTGGCTGCAAAATTTCTGAATTATATCTATGTATTAACATTTCAATTTAGACCGTAAAGAGGTACTTCTGAAAGATTTTTATGTGTAAGAAAATTATACGAAAATTTAAAATGATCTAATAATCTATTGTCAGAGGTTTTCAAAACTAATGTATGGTACTTTTTTTAAATTTTTTTTAAGTTAATTTAAAATGTTTTAATGATTCTAACACTGCTTAAATACTGTAGTATAATTTATGACGCTTTCCAACCTTTGCGAAATGCACCTGTCGAATTCTTAACTGATTTCATATGCAGTTAAGTAATTAATAAATTAGTTAAGTAATATTAAAAAATTAAAGCCTTGTAAAGATTATGTTAATTTTATTAACAATTAAATTTTGAGTTAAAGTTCCTTTCCTGTCGATTTTTAACTTCAACTTACTACTTCCGGCCGGAACGTAGTTTTAGGATCACGTCTGAATACATAATGAGGAAATGAGGAAGAGCGGTATTTAATCGCGAAGTTCTTTGGTCTTATCGAGAGAGTTACCAGGTATTCTGCTTGCGCGCGTCCGCCCCTTTTTAGGCTTTTAGCTATTTAGGCTTTTAAGCTATTATTACACTCGGCCGTACTTATTACACTCGGTCGTACTTAGGCCCTTGATAGCTTCGCAGTCAATTAGCGTTAAGGGACCAACTCGGTTAGAATCTTGATAGCTTCGGCTATATCTCTTTAGTTTAGATTACTTTTAGTTTACTTCTTAGCCTCTTATGTTCAAGCCCAAGTGTCGGCTTTTATTGTATACTCCAAGACGGAGTTCTGTTAAATTTTATCTGAATAATAAAGGGTTATTTACCCTTCCATCTTGTTGTTTCCTGTCACACGAACTCAAGCGATTGTTCGCTTATCAGTTCTTAAGGGTGTCCGCCGATAACATCGCGGCAAAAACATCGCGCACGAAAACGTCGCGGAGAAAACAACGCAAGGCGAAAACATCGTGCTACAAAACATCGTGGGAGAAAACATCGCAGTCCTAAAATATCGTGGTACAAAACATCGTCGTCTAAAATAAAGCGGTTCAAAAACTTCGCAGTTTAAAAACATCGTCGTCGAAAATATCGTGATAAAAAATAAAGTATCTACAAATCATCGCATGACGATAACATCGCAGACATGCTTTTTCCATACATGCTTTAATAACTGTAAATGAATATTCCCATAAAGATTTGTGAGCGCAAAATGTAAAGAAGGATAATTTTTACTTTCACACTTTTTATTAACTCATAAATTTTTTCTGAAAAAGTAAGAAGGAAACTTAAGCATAGAAAATTAAATGCAACTTATAGATTATACTTTTCATGAAAAATTACCAGTAAAAACTTTATAAAAAATGATTTATTAATGGCCTTTGTTAGTTAACTATGTCAGTTTAAAATTCTATTAATTCCTATAAGTTGCATTAATTTGCTATGCTTAAGTTTCCTTCTTACTTTTTCAGAAAAAATTTATTAGTTAATAAAAAAATGTGAAAGTAAAAATTATCCTTCTTTCCATTTTGCGCTCACAAATCATTATGCGAATATCCATTTACAGTTATTAACGCATGTTTGCGAAAAGCATGTATGAAGAAAAGCATGTCTGCGATGTTATCGTCATGCGATGATTTGTAGATACTTTATTTTTTACCACGATATTTTCGACGACGATGTTTTTAAATTGCGAAGTTTTTGAACCGCTTTATTTTCGACGACGATGTTTTGTACCACGATGTTTTAGGACTGCGATGTTTTCTCTTTGCGATGTTTTCTCCCACGATGTTTTGTAGCACGACGTTTTCGCCTTGCGTTGTTTTCTCCGCGACGTTTTCGTCCGCGATGTTTTCGGCTGTAACCGTTCTTAAGATTCGTCACGTTCAACAGTAACTTAGCATTTACAAAGTGAGGAACTCTACAACTGTTTTGACTAAATTCACTAAGAAGACATCTTCGGTTAAAATGATTTTAAGGCCAAATGGGCAATTTGCCCAGAGGGATTATTAATTTCGTTTTGGCATTTTGCGTCGTCCACTATAAAACGACGTTTCACTTTTCAAATTGTTGCCACCAAATATTAGAGCGTTGCATTATATTTAAAAAAATTAAATGACGAAGAACCTGCATGAATGTATGTATGTTTCTCGCACTGGGAAAAAAGAACCTTACCTTCCATTCCTTCTTCTTAGACATCCACTTTTGAAAAACGTAATCGTCCACACGAATGCGGGCATCTGGAAGCCGAATTTTGGGATTTGTTCTATTATCTATTTCATATTTTGTAAAACTTTAACAAACTTTTGAGCAAGAAACTCAACGATTTCAAAACGAGCAATGGCAACACTGTATGAAAAAGAAACTATTTTTATCTCCAGCGCGCGAGACTGTGTATCGGAAATCTTAAAGATATGCTCTTCTTTTACTTTTAAATATTTTGTGATGTTGCTATCGAAATTAATTTTATAGAGTAAGAGCGAAGAACATGATATTTAATAAATAAAAGTAACACACAAAACGTTAAAAAACACCGCTTTAGGCGTAATATAAAATCTAAAAGCTTTCAGATTTTTTGTACGTACTTCTGATTATGTTATGGAACTCAAACAGTAATAACCACATTCTTCTTTGATTAATATAAGATTGATATTAAAAGATAATGATTCATTCCGAGATACTACTGAATTTTTTTTTTTCAATTACAAAAGCACTTGATTATACATCATTGGCCTACGTGCATCAAAGATGCGTGAAATTGGAGTATAATGTTGCGTGGCCCCCAACTTGTCAGCAACAGTGGTAGTGACTGCTTTGAACTGTAAATTACACAAACTCGTAAGAAGGGTTTAAATCCCTTTTTATTCCACTTTAGAAATCACAGATGCGTTCACTTGAAGCTCACAAACTACGCCGCCCCGGCGGTTTAACAAAATAGACAAAAATACTACTAAAAATAAATGACAGGATGAATAAATAATGAGATCACTACCTACGAGGCTCTATAATCGTAACTAACTTAACCGCGTTCTAAGATACAGCTGAGATTCAGCAAACTTACTGATTAAGAAGTTGAAAGATTCAATGGACTGCCGAGATAGGCACACAGGCCGAAACGCGCGGTTCTTAAATTTCTACCTAGCAACCTTCACGCTCGTGAATCAAGAAAGCACACTTACAAACTCGTTTCCCTTTCTATTTAACTCAAATTACTTCTGCTAAAATTTGAATACTCTGCGCGTTCTACTACAATTTACATACTCTGGCATTGCCAATTCTAGGGGAAAGTAAAGGCTTGACAGGAAAGATAGCTTAAACTTAAAATAAATGTTAGTTAAAATAAATATAAACCCTACAGGAGCATGGGAAAAAGTGCAAAAATAAAATTACAGAAAGACAAAACATTAATTAACCTTATTACGATAACAATTATCTACATTGAAACAGGAAAATAAAATAAAAAAAATAATAATAATAATCGCTGGATGTCAATTGTATAAACTTTTGTAGCTTGCCAATATCGACTGTATCGGTTTTCTTTTTTCAATGAGGAACAATTTAGCAAATGACTTCTGCCCATCTCATAATTCTGGTTGCATGAGGGACTATCATAAATACCAGTGCGGTGCAGATGTTTAAGGGGACCCCTTATGATCTTCGAATATGTGACCGTTGCAAGAATTGGGATATTTTATTTATTTTAAAAGCAATTACTTCCAACTTTTTACAGCTGACTACATAATATAGCTGCTTTGGAAAATAGTAACCAGAAAGTTTGTGTTGCCGCAAATGTTTTTGTAATTCAATCCTCTTTGTGACAAAATATTTCGCCTTGTTTCTACCTTGCGTGCATGATATTTTAAAAATGGCTAATGGTACATACTTTAAATTTGATGGAATTCTTTATATGGGCACTACTTTCTAACTGAACCAACAATCTGATGAATATTTTAATATTGAAAAATTTTATGGACGAAAACATTAAAAATTTTGTTAATAAAATACATTTTATAAACTGAACTCAAAATAAAGTAAAAATTTAACATGAAATTTTTAGAATTTTAGGTTCACAGTAGTTTCCAAACGTTATAAAAGCTATATATTAATTATGGAATTAAATTATGAAACATAATGTTTTAAACTGTGCGCGCAAGTTGGAAACATGTTGTCACAAAGCGGATTAAATTATAAAAATATTGTGGCAACAGAAACTTTCTGATTACTATTTCAGAAAGCAGCTATATTATGTAGTCAGCTTTAAAAAGTTGGTAGTAATTGCTTTTAAAATAAATAAGTTATCCCAATTCGTGCAACAGTCACCTATTCGAACATCTTATGGGTTTTAAGGTGTATGAGTCCCCTTAACTAGACAATCATGTCCGCTCTCCAAACGTAACGCCGGAACTGCGATAGATCTGGGAGAGTCCTGGAATTGTTGCCACCAAATATTAGAGCCTTGTATTATATTTAAAAAAACTAAATGACGAAGAATCTGCATGAATGTATGTATGTTTCTAGCACTGGAAAAAAAAACAATCTTACCTAGAGACATCCAGTTTAATTGTTGACACCAAATATTAGAGCCCTCCAATTAATCGAATCCCTCCACTTCTTATTCTTAAATTTCTTCAATTAATTTAACATCAAAAGTTTTCCTCATAGCAGTTTTTACTATTCTTTTCAACGGATATAGGTGATACCCCACTATTATTTGATTTCAAAGTTTGACTTCCCTTTTTATCTAAATTATGAGCGCATTCATTACCAGTTATTCCAACACGATCCGGGATACACTGTAACTCAGCAATCATCCCTTCAGAATAAAAACATATAAACTTATGCACTAAGTGTTTATTTCAGATTTTATACAACACAAGAAGCATAAGAAAGCACAAGAAATTATATGCAATAATATTTTATCTTTCAATATAAAATTTGGTACTTCTGGAACTAGCTGAGCTCAGAATGATGTCTACAGGCGTATTTGTTATTAAAAATATCATAATTTACTAACACATTAAACTACGGTGCGATTTCACGAAGCAATTCTTGTTCAATATTTCTATATAAAATAAATTTAATTGAATTTTTTTTAACGTTTGTTTCGCTAGTATTACTAAGCTGGTGATTTTTGATTTGCCACCAATACCACTTGATTGGTTGATTAATATAATTGCTATTATATAATGTGCTGTCTTCATTATAAGGAATGCCTTGGTGAACACCACCCACCAGGGGCCGAGCGGTAATGTCACTGAACACTGGTAGTTCGACTTGGGATCGAATCGGGGCGAACGGCTGGCTGTATGGTTGGTTTTCCCCATGTGTAACGGGGACCATGTTTACCATGTTTACCAGTTTACCATAAAAAGCCCTTCACGAAGGCATCGCATCCATAGACAGATAGCCTTCGAGTTGTCTTACCTTAGGGGATTCGTACATCTTAAAACCCACAAGATCTTCGAATATGTGACTGTTGCAAGAATTGGGATAACTTATTTATTTTAAAAGCAATTACTTCCAACTTTTCACAGCTGACTACATAGTATAGCTGCTTTCTGAAATAGTGATCAGAAAGTTTGTGTTACCACAAATATTTTTATAATTTAATCCGCTTTTTGACAAAATTTTTGCGTCCTGTTTCCACCTTGCTCGCACAGTTTAAAACATTCTTTTGCATAATTTAATTCCATATTTAATATATAGCATTTATAACATTTTTAAACTACTTTGACCAAAAAATCTAATAATTTTAAGTTAAATTTTTATTTTATTTGGAGTTGAGATTATAAAATGTATTTTATTAAAAAAAAATCTGTAATGTTTTCGTGCATAAAATTTTTTAATATTAAAATATTCATCACATTTTTGGTTCAGTTAGAAGATAGTGCCCGTAAAAAGAATTCCATCCAATTTCAAGTTTGTACCATTAGCCATTTTTAAAATATCGTGCGCGCAAGGTGGAAACGCGACGAAAAATTTTGTCACAAAGCGGATTAAATTACAAAAATATTTGTGGCAACACAAATTTTCTGGTTGCTAGTTTCCAAAGCAACTATATTATGTAGTCAGCTGTAAAACGTTGGAAGTAATTAATTTTAAAATAAATAAAATATCCCAATTCTTGCGACAGTCACATATTCAAAGAGTGTTAAGGGGTTTAATGTGTATGAGCCCCCTTAATTAAATAACCTAACCTAATCTTGGTGAAAACCATTCTAAGAAAAACTGGCTCTTGTTTACATTACAAAACTTACAAAAATCCATGCAGTTAGCGTGTTTACAAGAAACCGATGCGAAATGCCAGTGCTCCACAGTCTTTCTCCGCTTGCCACTGGCGAGCTTCCGATAATATCAGTAGCTGCATGTTATTTGAGGATTTACCATTTGCACAAAGCTGCAACTTAAGTACCAAAGTTCCTACTAGTACTACTTCCATGATGATTGGAATCACTATCTCCTATAAAAAAGTTTTTAAAATTTACTTTATGTGAATAAATTTATATTTTTATACCTGAAACAAGAGTTTTCGATTTTGTCACGTCTGAATATTTTTGTCGCGGCGTTTGTGTGATATGCCTGAAAATTAACAAGTAAGAAAAGATTAATTGAGTGGATTTTTTTTTCCTATGACATTTATTAATATATATTAATATGCGTCATAGGAAACATCAGTACATAAATATGTTATTTAATACATCACATGATCACATAGATACATTCTGTAATTTAATACATTATATGATCACATAGATACATTGCGTATTTTAATACATTACACGATCACATATATATATTACGTGATTAATAAAATATTCTTCCAAATTTAAATTTCTGTTAAAAATCAGTACCGTTCATCATGTACGGACACAATGAACAATACTGATTTTGAACATATCGCAAAATAAACAAAGGTTTCGTAAAATTAAAAAAAAAAAAAAATAACAATTTAATTTAGTAAATTATTTGTGCTCTGAGCAACGATATATCTATTATAAAGGTAGCAATTTCATGGCTGGAAAAAAAGGCAAAATTAGCAATGTGGTTAAGGAATTGCACAGTCATTAGGATGTTTGGATGCGGGAGAAGTAAAAAATGAGCAATGCCCTCGTCGGACTCGAACTTGGACCTCTCGAATACGCGCCGAGTGTGCTACCGTTACACCATAAAGGCATGTCGAAAGGAGTGAGAAAATATCTGATAGAGTAAATCATATTTCCCGGAATGTGCGGCCAAGAGTGATTTCGCTGGTGTGTTTGGCATATTAAACAAGAAACCTTAATGATTTCGCGCGTGTTTTATATATTAAAAAAGTAAAGTTATAAGAAATGTTAATAAATACCAAAATTTGAATAGAAGTAATTTTTTATATTCATAAACTTATATTGTAAAAGTTATTGCTTTGCTATTTTTAGAATGAAGGGGGGAGCATGCTCAAATTACGCTATTATTATTTTATTGTTAGAAAAATAGATATTTCATATTTTACATACAGATGGGTCGAAAGCAATCGGTGATGTTGGAGCACTATTTATAATTATAACAGCATAGTACGTAGCGTATTCGGAAACTAAGTACCGTTTCATTCTAGCGTCGTCGCAGCGCTGTGGTAGGCGTCCCGCGCATGCGCACTAGTCTTTCTTGTTAACTGACTTTCAATTGTCGCCATTTTGGTTGCTCTATGTTGTGTTTTCAGTTTCTGTGCACATTCAAAATGTTTAAGACAATTAGTTCTCCCGCTGACTGTGAGATTGATGCCGTGATTAAATTTTTGAACGCGAGGAATGTTAAACCGCCCGAAATTTATCGTCAAGTGACAGAAGTTTACGGTGAATACGCGATAAGTGATGGAATGGTGAGGAAGTGCGTAAGAATGTTTAATGCAGGTCGAACAAATGTCCACGCCGAGGCTCGGAGTGGTCGGCCTTCTGTTGTCACCGATGATTTGGTAAGGAAAGTTGATGAAGCAATTCATGAGAACAGACGCTTCACAATGACAACTCTTTCAGAGGCATTTCCACAAATTTCACGTACTGTTATGTTCGAAATTGTGTCCGACCGCTTGAATTATCGCAAACTGTGTTCCCGATGGGTTCCAAAAATGCTCACTGATGTTCACAAAACAAAGCGACTTGGTAGTGCCCTGACATTTCTCACGCGGTACAGTGATGAAGGAGAAAACTTTTTAAACCAAATTGTGACAGGTGATGAAACTTGGGCGTGTCATTTCACACCAGAATCGAAACAACAATCGATGGAGTGGAGACACACTCATTCTCCGAAAAAACAAAAGTTCAAAGTGACAATGTCATCACAAAAAATCATGTGCACTGTCTTCTGGGATAGGAAAGGCGTTTTGCTTACTGAATTTCTTCCCAGAGGTGAAACCATTAATACGGCACGATATTGTGAGACTTTAACAAAACTAAGGCGTGCCATTCAAAACAAACGAAGAGGAATGCTCAGTAAAGGAATTGTGTTGCTCCACGACAATGCTCGGCCCCATACTGCTGGTGTCACTCAATCGTTAATTCGACAGTTTCATCGGGAGCAGTTCGATCACCCGCCGTACAGCCCGGACTTCGCGCCGTCCGACTATCGCCTGTTCCTGCACATGAAGCGCGAGCTTGGTGGCAAACGCTTTGGATCGGACGATGACACGAAAAATGCTGTGGAGTCGTGGTTATCGAAACTGGCGGGAAGTTTCTTTGACGATGGTATACAAAAACTGGTCACCCGCTATGACAAGTGTTTGATCATTGGCGGAAACTATGTTGAAAAATAGTTTTAAGACATGTATTTTCATGTAAAAATAAAATTGGATTCGAAAAAATTGTTTTACTATTTTTTTTTCAAAACGGTACTTAGTTTCCGAATACGCCCTCGTATATCGAGAGCAGGCGACTGAATGACATTCTAATGTCGGAGAAAGTTTATTATTTATTTTACTTAGTGCCCTGAAAGCTTCAGGAACATATTCCGACACTCACTCGATGCGTATTCGAATTTCTACAGAATTAATGAAGTTTTGAAGTTGTATAAACTAGAGGAGACGTAGATCTGAAATTCGTTACTGTTTGATTGACGGACATGTCGGAATAAAACGTAACGAGCTGGCAGACAAGGTTCCGAGTAAATGGCAGCGACCCCGGGACTTTTCAAGTGTATAACGAGCTGAGAAGCATAAAGCCTATAGCACCACGTAGGGAGGCTAATAGGGTGTCCGCCGATAACATCGCGGACGAAAACGTCGCGGAGAAAACAACGCAAGGCGAAAACGTCGTGCTACAAAACATCGTGGGGGAAAACATCGCAAAGAGAAAACATCGCAGCCCTAAAACATCGTGATACAAAACATCGTCGGAATAAAACGTAACGAGCTGGCAGACAAGGTTCCGAGTAAATGGCAGCGACCCCGGGACTTTTCAAGTGTATAACGAGCTGAGAAGCATAAAGCCTATAGCACCACGTAGGGAGGCTAATAGGGTGTCCGCCGATAACATCGCGGCAAATATATCGCGGACGAAAACGTCGCGGAGAAAACAACGCAAGGCGAAAACGTCGTGCTACAAAACATCGTGGGAGAAAACATCGTGATACAAAACATCGTCGTCGAAAATAAAGCGGTTCAAAAACTTCGCAGTTTAAAAACATCGTCGTCGAAAATATCGTGGTCAAAAATAAAGTATCTACAAATCATCGCATGACGATAACATCGCAAACATGCTTTTTTCAGGCTTTAATAACTGTAAATGGAAATATGGTTCTCATAAGGATTTGTGAGCGCAAGATGTAAAGAAGGATAATTTTTACTTTCACAGTTTTTTATTGACTAATAAATTTTTGCTGAAAAAGTTAAATTATTGCATTAATTAATTAAATGCAACTTATGGATTATACTTTTCTTGCAAATTATCAGTAAAAACTTTATAAAAATGATTTATTACTGGCCTTTGTTAGTTAACTATGTCGGTTTAAAATTCTATTGAATATATATTGCTATAAGTTGCATTAATTTTCTATGCTTAAGTTTCCTTCTTATTTTCTCAGCAAAAATTTATTAGTGAATAAAAAATATGAAAGTAAAAATTATCCTTCTTTCCATCTTGCGCTCACAAATCATTATAGGAATATCCATTTACAGTTATTAACGCCTGAAAAAAGCATGTCTGCGATGTTATCGTCATGCGATGATTTGCAGATACTTTATTTTTTACCACGATGTTTTTAAACTGCGAAGTTTTTGAACCGCTTTATTTTCGACGACGATGTTTTGTATCACGATGTTTTAGGACTGCGATGTTTTCTCCCACAATGTTTTGTAGCACGACGTTTTCGCCTTGCGTTGTTTTCTCCGCAACGTTTTCGTCCGCGATGTTTTCGGCTGTAACTGGCTAATAGAAAGCACAGCGAAGAAGTCCTTTTAACGTCTTAATGGTCGGTCACTTCCGTGTTACTCATAATTACCTTCTGAAAGCGGAGATTGAGCCTTTGTGCTCAGCTATCGGTGAGTCTTCTTCAGATGCATTTTAATAGTTTTGACCTCTTGATCATTTAATCGGGAAAGGTGTCAATTTTAATTATTTTGGTACATAACAATCACAGGTTCTATTATCTAGTGTGATCTGGTTTTAAAATATTTTCTTGCATTTACTACTCTGTATTTTAATGTATTTCATGTTTAGTGATACCTATGTTGTATTTGGATTCATCTTCTGAGTATTTTCTGATGTTTAGTAAAAGTTTAATATTAAGATGCTAATTCTTGGGTCTGGCTGGCGCCGGTAACCAACAAATGGTTTTGGACATTAATAAACTAATCAACTACTTAAATTATAAAGTATTTTCTCTCTTTCAAGCATGTCTTCGTGGTGTAACGGTTAGCACACTTGGCGCGTATTCGGGAGGTGCAGGCTTGAGTCCCGGCTAGGGTATTGCTCATTTCTTCGATTCCTTTGTTTCGAAAAATTCTAAAATAAATCTGCAGTGGCGCACGAACTAAAATGTGGTAGATGATGCTTCTTCACCGGCGACAGATTCCCCTAATCCCTAGTCTGTCTTTGAAAGGGGGAGTATATAAGGTATTTTCTCCCTCTTTCGTGGTGTAACGGTTATCATATTCGACGTGTATACGAGAGGTCAGGTTCGAGTCCTGGAGAGGGCGTTGTTTATCTTTCACATCTCCTGCTATCAGAAAATAACCTAACAACTCTACAGTATTACATAAAAGGCAGTATTTTAAATGAAAATTGAATTTAAACTTCTAAATGAAAATTGAAGAGGAATATCCTTGTTCCATTATTAGTAGTTTATAAGGCATCTTCTTCCTCCTTTCTGCCTGCCCTCGTGGTGTAACTGGAAGAGCACTCGATGCGTATTCGAATTTCTACAGTTTCCTGACATCGAAAGATTCTCAAAGATTCTACAAGTACGCCCGAACTAAAAACAAAAATGTTGAACGACCATTCGGCGCTACCAGGATTTGGCAATTGGCTTTCCTCATCCCCAGTCTCCTTTTAAAAGGGGAAAGAATATAAGGTATTTTCTCCCTCCTTTCCAAGTGCCTGCATAACGTAACTGGAAGCACCCTCGTTGTGTATTCGGGAGTTCCGGAGTTCGAATCCCGGTGAGGGCATTGCAAAATTATCACGTGATATAACACCAGTGATATAACCTAATGATTCAACAAGTTACTTACTATTTTAAAATTCTTAAATTATTTATGCAGCATACCATTAAATTAATAGTAGGAAACTTATAGATTATCTACAATCTTGAGGTAAAATTGGTTATAACATTTCTATTTTCTTAGAAGAGGACATATATTTATTATGAACACTTGAACTAAAATCTAATACAATTTACCATATTTGCCGGCGTATAAGACGCACTTTTTTTTAATAGGTTTGAAAAATGGGGTGCGTCTTATACTTGGATCATCAGTTTTTGATTACATTCATTTCTGAAAATTTCCTCTATTCAGAGTTATGGGATTTTTTTTCTTGTTTCCTTGCGGAGTGTGAGAATATTACAGTTATGTAGGGTTTATGAAGAAGAAGTGGAACAGCTGGATTTTTCTTCAGATTTTGAGGTTACACCATGGATGGGCAAACTACAGTCCGCGAGCCAAATCCGGCCCAACGGAAGGTTCTATCCGGCCCGCGGATAGAATTTTAACTTGCCGGTCCGAGACAAATTAAAAGAAATATATAATTATATATTATATATCCATCTCCTTTTCTACTTTGTTTAAATATTTTTTTTTCAAAGAACTGATGATCTTTTTACCTTCTCTGTTTTTGTAAATAGATAAATAAAAAATAAAAATCGACGGAAATAGCAAGCACAGACAGCTTTCAATCGGTAAAGTGTTAAAAGCGGGAGTTCTTTGTTTAGTGACTCTTCATTTTTTCCCCTTTTTTTATTATGAACAATTTTAGTTCATTTATTAAAGAATGATTTATAATAATTATTTTAAAAAGGTTTAAAATAAATTCTAAAGTTTCAGTTTGCGCTATAACTATCAAATATTTTTCATGCAGAACTTAGCATATTACACTATAGGTAAAATAATATTCGATTTAAATCGAAAATTTGTAGTACAAAAACTTGACATTTTAATAAGCAGCATTAATTTGGTTTTTAGAAAGATTGAATATTAAACTGCTCCTATAGATGTTTCTAGCTTTTCAAGTTATCCTTCATATTATTTCAAATAATTAAATAAATTTAAACCCTTTTAGAAATATGACACTGTATCAAATGAAATTCTGCTCAATTCGTAGCAAATAAAATGTCAAATGTAGTTATTAATGGTTTTTACAAACCTTCCAACATGAACTCCAGTTCCTTTTTTACCATTTATATAAAAATCAAATTTTCTGAAGGATGTGACCTCTTCTCTTCTTTTCGTGATGGACTGAAGTAATGGACTGGAGAATGATCCACTAAGTTTGTAAGAAACACCTGTAAAAATGTTCTTTGTATTATACTATACGAATGATGTTAGTTCACATCAGTATGATGCTGCTACAGTGCGGTTTAAAATCAATACATCTTAGAATAAGAAAGTTTCATAAGAATAAATTGAGTTTAATTAAAAAAATTAAATTTAAATACATATTTAATTAAATATTCTTTGCGCCATTGCTGCAAGGTATGAAATTTAAATTTAAACAAATTTAAATTCTTAACAAATACGTATAAAAGTAAAAAAGCAAATTTAAATTCTAAGAAAAGGAAAAAAGCCAAAATAACTTAAAATAATTTAAAAATATGCAAACATGTAAAAGATTTAATTCTCGAATTAATCTACAATATCATTTAAATTCAGAAGCATAAGCAAATCAAGTGCAAAATCTATCCATGAAAATAAATCTACTAATTTAATAAATTAAAATTAAATTAAACAATTTTTTAAAAAAATGCTCATGTGAATGATCGTAGAGTAGGTAGGAGACAGACTTATCAAGGGGAAGTTGCCTCCAAACCTAGCTCTCCAATCATTCAATTCGTGTTTCGTCATTCATGCAGGCAAGGGTAAAAGTCAAAACCAAAAGTAATTTCAATAAAGTGGTACCTTTAGAAATTAACATTTAAGTATTAACATTTAGGAATTAAAGTTCAAAAAGGAAAATACTAATTAAGTCTTTTGAGAAACAAGCAAGTAAAGTCAAGAATTAAACTTTTTCTTAAAAAATTAAATTTTTTAAAAATTAATTTTTTATAAAATAATAAAAAAAATCTAGAAACCAATGTATTTTAGAAATCCTCGTCTACAGAAACTTCCCCTACGCGAATATGCATATCAATCAAAAGAAACTATAAAAGAACTATACATAATCCATATAAACCAATAAGAAGTAAAAAGAAACAAAAAGAACTAATTCACAATTTTTTAAATAAATATATATTTAAAAATATAATTTCATATTTAGAAAATACTTAGATTCTACATAAAATTTTTTTTAAAAAAATTCTTAAAGCAAGTGAATAGTAAGTTTTAATTCTAACTTACCTACTATATGAGTGTTGGGGTCTGCAAAAGTGTTGTGAAAGAGAAGTAAGTGTGTTCTTCAATTTATATAGATGGCGCTTATGTAGGTAAAGTTGAGTGTCAAGCTGCTATCTTTGTTACAGTAAAAAATTTTTTGTAAATATTAATATTAATTAAATTAAATTAAATTAAAAATCCTAAAGGTAGTAATATCAATTATTTAGGGAGTTAAGTAACTGAGCCAATTAAGAGATGTATGTTTGCTTGAAGGAAATTAAAGTGAAGTGGTATGTGAAAAAAAATTTTAACTGTTTGTAATTTGAAATACACATAATAATTATTTTCTTTTTGTATTGTTTGCTTCAAAGGTAGCCATTTAAATTTCTTTTCATATAAAGGAAATTCAAACAAGAATATGGAATTAATGATCTTCACCATTATCAAAATTAGGAACACTGGTGGGAGAAATCACAGAACAGTCGCGTTAAAAGTTTGTTTGTATTGTGACACTGTATGGTATATCCTAATTTTATAACTGTTATTTTAAGTTTATGCACCTTTCCTATCTCTTTGAGCTTCAGCTTACAATGCCTTACCAGAATGAGTTTTTAGAATGGCATTAATCGCATTAAATGCAAATGAGTAGTAGAAAGTATTTAAGTTTCACTGATTTCGGGAGAAAGAGTTAGGATTCCTGAATAGCACGCGTTTGCCTTTTGGCTAAGTCTCTCTAACTGTTACCACACTTAGCCGTGTTATGTGCCTTTTGATAGTTTTGCTGGCTAGTTTAATATTACGGGCCAGCGTTTAAGTTAAGCACAAATGGGGGCTTTGTTGTACGCCCTGAGATTGGGACCATCTATGAATCTGTATTTTGGACAATAAAAGTTAATTAACCCTTCTCGAGTTTACATCTCTGTTCTTGGACTTAAGCGATTATTCGCTTAGCTGTTTACTGGGTTCCTTAACACTCAGTTTAGTAGAATAAAAGGGAAGAACACTACAACACATAAAAATACTGAAATGTTCAGCCTTGTAAAAATATCATGAAATGTGTCGGAGAATAAATATGCATAAAAAACGTCGGTACTATTCGGTTTCGAGGGCCGTAAAAAATCGCCAAACTATTGTTGATGCCAGTGCTGCCAAAAATAATTGCGGCAACCCTAACGCAAGAAAGGAAGTATAATAGTAAATAACTATCTAAAAGATTGATGCTTTAATTTAGATGAAAGGTTAATTTCATATAATACTTTTTATTATTATAATTTATATGAAAAAGGCTAAACATGACTGAATGGAAGCACACGAGTCAATAACTATTTAAGATCATTATTATAATTTATATAAAAATTGCTAAACATAACCGAATGGATGCCTGCATCGCTATTTCGCTACCGAGTTATCGCTAAAGCATAATTTCATGTCGTTGGTTGTTCAAGCATAATTTTCTATAATGAATGATGCCTTCTCTTTGAAACAAATTCTCGGTAAAGTGCAGAATCGCCCACGTATTTGTTTCCGCTTTTTACAAGGGTAAAAAAATTAGATTTTTGTCAATTTTCTTTTACTTTTCAAGTGAAAATAGGTCGATGTGTACATAGATAAAGCCAAGGGTGTGCGCAGTGCCATTTTTGTGCAATTCTGAGATTTTTTTTTTTTTTTAAAGTGAAAATAGGTCGATATGCACATGGATACGGAGTAAGTGCAATTCTTAAAAACGCGCCAAGCAGTGGGTGATTCTGCACTTTACCCAAAATTCTATTGCCGACTTTTCGTCATGGGCAATTCCCAAATTGTTGAATCCATAGGATATTAAAAAAGGATTTAAAAATTAAACTAGTATTTCATTGGCGTCTTAAGAAATATAGAACTATATATAAACTTACGCAATCTGAAATCAGCGCGTACGCTAGATTTGGCGCGCTGTTAAATGGACGCGTTTGCTAGATTTGGCGCTTTTGCATATACATTTTTGCTGCAATTTTTTACGGTCCTCAAAACGGAATAGTACCAAAACGTCTTTGTGACACATATAAAATACTCAACCATCAATGCATAAATGCAGCTATAACTGAAAGTGTATTCATTTGCGATGATGAAGAATACCGATCAAAACAATGCATTACAATATTTGGTACTTTTCCGTTTCGCCGACGCAAATCTCGCCAAGCAGACTTTATTGGCGACAACATACAGTATACACATAAAAAATATTTAAAAAAAATGTTAGTTCTAAGAATTATTTTTCTGAAGGCATAAACATTTTAATATCGCTTCAAATTTTATAAAAAACCGATAAATAAAGACAATAAATTTGTAAAAAGACATTAATTTAAGAATTTACTAAGCTTTCATGGTTCAGCATCCTGATTCGCCGGTTCATATCACGTGACCCCAAGCGATCTCATCTCACGTAAACTACTCTCTACAAAAATCTAATGCTCTCAGTAATTATCTACATTAATTTCAAGTTAAATCTTAATTTGGAACACAAGTTTAAATGCAAGAAATATTTCAATTCGTACGAATAGCTTACTCAGAAATTATGTAAAACTGCAGTGCTTTACTTCGCTAATGCATTCTCATTAGAAATGATGAATTTAACTCTTGACTTTACCTTTTCTATATTTTCGACTTCGGGTAAGCGCTGTGATTGCATCCTAATTGACTTAATTACCGAAAATGGCCTTGGACATAAAACTGAACTATCTGATAAAAATTCTATGTAATTATATGTCAGTATTGAAAGAAACAATCAATCTGATAAGAAAAAGCTGCGACTTGTTTTGAAAATGAGGCGTAAAAGGTTACCAGCGAGAATATTCCGTTTGGCATCGGTTGCACCATTATTAGCGACTTTATCGCTTGCGCCGGCAAAACGGAAAAGCACCCAATATTTTCCATGGAAAAATTAAAGAGTTTAAGTATATATACCAGACTGAAATGTTGCTTTTACAGAATTAACATCCTTTGAGTCTATAATCTCTATGGCAGCTTTTCTGGTTGATCTGAGATAGCAGTCCGGTTGCACAATGAAACCAAAACAGCAACTAAGACAAGAAAATATTCTGTAAATCAATACTCAAAATTATATATCAGCGTAAAATTACCAAGAGACATTTGAAAAGTTCTTAAAGCATACAAGTCATTTGAGTTATTTATTATAGAATATTATATTTCTATATTAAAAAAATATATCTCGGAATATATCTCTCTAGAAAAATTTGAGCTTAACAAATATTTTCTATTCCTAAAAAGCTAATATAAAATTTAATTAAGAAATTTAATTGCAAAAATAAAAATTAAATTTTATTGCTGAGAACTAATTTACAATATCATTAAAATTCTAAGAGCATATGTAAATTAAGTGCACGGATCTAAGACCATGAAAAAATATATTATTCCAAAAAATCTCTCTAGAAAAATATATCTCGTGTTCGTACTGGATTGAATGCACATGGAACTGCTGATAGCTTAATAAAATTTGCTTTATCAGGTTCTGGAACCTTCCACAAAAGTACTCGTAAAGCTCTTTTCAAAAGAACACAATCTGTAGTTACACTTCAAATTACTAAGAATGTTAAACACAACGTGATGCAAAGCTCACGGATACTTCAGCTCTCAACTAACAGCTGAAAGCAGATACTCTCTTCTGTCTTATATATGGCCGAGCGGTAACGTCGCTGAACACTGGTAGTTCGGTCCGAGGTTCGAATTCCGCGAACGAGCTGGCTGCATGGGCGTTTTCGTGGTTTCCCCCATGTGTAACGTGTATACGAGCCAGTTTCCCTTAAAAAGTCCTCCACGAAAGCATCCCTCCCTTAAGGCAGATAACCCTCGAGTGCTTTGCCATAATCTAATAAACCAAACCGGTCTTATATATAGTTTTCACCCAGCCGCCGAGAAATCTCCAGTACCTTCCATTTCTCGAAATTACTGGAAGGGATATACGCTTAGACTTACATCTAAGGGCCGGATATGGTTATAGTTACATATAAGGATTAATCACAGCTACAGTTGGTTACAGTTACATATAGTGATTATTCATAGTATCAGTTAGTCATACAGGGACGGACGAAAATGTCGCCAACGATCACCAAGGTTGGCGACTTTTGGCGGTTTCTACCCCAAATCTGGAGACAAAAATGACTCGCCAAAACCATCGCCAATTTAGCAAGATAAGCATTTATTCAAAGTTAAATAAACTTGTATTCTTACTTTTCCGACAAAGCTTCGCTTCTGTAGATTTCTATATTACGTCATACAAAAAACAAAATACTGCAGTTTTATATATAATTTCACTAAAATTATTTGCATACGCACAAAATTCATAAAAATATATCTAAATTTCAAACTAAGATGGTTTGGTTTTGCTTTATTTAATTATGGCAAAGCACACTAGGGCTATCTGCCTAAGAGGAGGGATGCCGCCTTCGTGGAGGACTTTCTAAGGCAAACTGGCTCGTATACACGTTATACATGGAGAAAACCACGAAAACGCCCATGCAGCCAGCCCGTTTGCGGGATTCGAACTTCGGACCGAACTACCAGTGTTTAGCGACTTTACCGCTCGGCCGCTGGTGGGCCTTCAAAGTAAGAATAGAAAGAAAGAGTGCAAAGCTTGCTAATTTTCAGGCTTAATATTAAAATTCGATTTTATAGGCTTTTCCATATTATTAGAATACAAATTATGCATAAATTTGAGGCATAGTTCCATCTTTACGAAACCATAAGCATGGCATTTTCCAAATAGTTTCTCCTTTTGCAATAATGAAGCTTCTTACGAGCAAGTAGAACAATTAAGTACTCAGGTAGGTACTTAGGTATGTTATGTGAAGAAAAAATGAATGCAAATTGAGTTATTTATGCACTTAAAGATTTATTTACATGCCACAAATTTCGGTTATATGCTTACGTTTTATAGTTATGCGTTTTAATCCAAGTAAAAGGATAGTGGTTATCAAATACTAATCTTCTTGCGCATGAGGTAAACTTCCATTTTATGCAAGATATTGTTGCGTACGTACGGGTTCGTTATGAATTGATTGCGCAAGTCGGATGAAAAATTAATAAAACTTATTATTGTCGCAACAAATAAAACAAAATTCGTTAATTTCCTCAGGTATTCGTACAATATCCCAATATCTCAGAGTGGCTATCTTTTAAACTGCTTAAAACGTTCGAGAGAACTAATTCAAAATGGAGAAAGCTAGTCCGCATTCACCGCGAATTCACTTCAGTTAACAACAGCAGTTTTCTAAACAAAACTCATAAAACAACTAACTTAACTGAAATCGAAATCGAATCAACGGCTAGGCGGCAATTAGTAGCCAACCGCTTCTTTAACCGTCTCTGTTGGTAAATTGCCCTAAGGCGTTGGTACTTAAGTTTTTAATTAAGGCGATTTACGCCGCGCCAACTAGGCGAAGCTTGTCAAATTTTGTGAAATGTAGGTGGAGTGGAGGGAGATGATTGCCAGGAGCCTGTCACGTGGGTGGTCACCCACCCAACTTCAGACTCCGAGCAAAGCAGCTTACGCGTGCAATGAGAAATATTGTATATATTAATAATTATCAAGTTTTGAAACAGGTTGTCCAGATTGGAATAATTAAACTAATATCGCGATCTAAATGTAGACAAAAGGGACGGCGGTATTTGAGGGAAGTAGCAAATGGTGAAAAACATTTTACACTAGCAATAAATAATCAGAGCTTTGAAGATCCAGGTACACGGATCATGTCCATAAGTCCACAATATTACAAAGTCTCTGATATAACAATAAGAAGATTACGAAAATGACAAATATGAGATCACTGCTTTGAAGATCCAGGTACACGGATCATGTCCATAAGTCTATAATGTTTCAAAGACACTTGTAAAATGACACAATGAAGATAAAATAAAGATAATAGTACTATGTACAATATATACACATTTTCACCATTTGCTGTTATGGAAGATGCCTCTTGGGCGCTTTGCTGCAATTTCTATAGTAGGATCATAATTTATCAGGTTACGGATATGTTCATATTGAGAAAGTTCTATTTCAGCATAGAAATTGTGGCTCGTGGTGAGAATTTGATCAGCTATGGGTCTTATTTTTAGTTCTTTATGTATCTGCAGGTTACGTACGAACCATGGGGAGTCAACAATTTGTCTGAGTATTTTGTTCTGAAAGACCTGTAGTTTGTGTCTATAAGTCTTGTACACAGTGACCCAGATAGGCACTGCATAAAGTTAACTTAACTGAGAGGTTTTCCTCCTTTTTATAAGCTTTTTAAATCACGCACGAGACTGTTCAAGCAATTTTTCGAAATAAAAATGAGGTATTTATGTATTAAGTGTTAAATGCATGTGCTCTTGTATTTCTAATTTTCCGGCTTAGCTTTCTCTTAATATTCGTCACGCGCTGCACTGCACGGGGAATAAAACAATTTAATTTATAATTCTGCTAACATTAGCTATTTACACTCATGTCCATAAATTAAGGATAATTCGGAGTCACGCGGAAATCGAACTCTAAAATAAATATATCACCTGTAAAATCACTACAGATATCTTCAAAAATCATACGCAAACTTCAGGAAGTAACCAGATGACACCGATGATACGTCACAATGACGGGAATGTAAGAGAGTGATATATAAGTAATACAGACAAAGAAGTAAAATTGTTCGCAGGCGCTTTATAAGCATTTAAGTGCAATAACCGAATAGTTATGACACAAAGGACGCATTTGGATGATTTTTTACGTGGTAGAATTATCGGCCGTCTGGAATGTGGACATACCCAACTGGAAGTATCAGACGAACTTGGAATTGCCCAGAGTGTCATCTCCAGGCTTTGGCAACGATTCCAAGATGATGGTAATGTGAGTAGATGTTACAGCACAGGTCGCCCCACAGTTACAACGCCGAATGAGGACCGGTATTTGGCAGTTACTGCCAAAAGAAACAAGCGGAGCACAGCCTCAGACCTGTCTCGTCAGCTCTCTTCAGCCACTGGTACGACAATTTCAAGACAGACTGTGTACAGACGCTTAGGGCAGATGGGTCTATATGCTCGTAGACCTGTCAGATGCGTTCCACTTACTGCAACTCACTGTCGCCTGCGGTTAGCCTGGAATAGAGAGCGTGCATTGTGGACACCGCAACGGTGGGCTTGTGTGATGTTTTCCGACGAGTCCAGGTTTAGCTTGCAGTCTGATTCTCGCCGGACTTTCATATGGAGAGCTCCAGGTACCCGTTACCACCAAGAAAACATCATTGAACGACACCGTTACGGTGGTGCAGGAGTGCTCGTTTGGGGTGGAATTATTCTGGGTTCCAGAACTGACCTGCATGTTCAAATTGGAACCATGACAAGCCAAATCTATCGGAACGTCATTCTGGAACAACATGTACGTTTGTTTCGGGGCGCCATGGGCGCACAATTTGTGTTTATGGATGACAACGCCCGTCCTCACCGTGCAAACATCGTAAGCGAATGCCTTCAATCGGAGGATATCACCACTATGGACTGGCCAGCATTCTCACCGGACTTGAATCCAGTAGAGCACGTATGGGACATACTTGGCCGACGAGTTGCAGCCCGTCAACCTCCTCCTACATGTCTACCGGAACTTCGGAGAGCATTGCGTTTTGAGTGGTATAATATCCCCCAAGATCAGATCGATAATTTGATACTCAGCATGCCTAGGTGTTGTGCGGACTGTATTGCATCGTCTGGGAGACATACAATGTATTAACAATCATACCAACCATGTAATATTGGTTTTTTGTAAATAGGTGTTTTTTGTAATTTGCTCCAGGGAGAAAAATCGCTATTTTTTTTAATAATATCAAACATATAGCATCTTTTTTTTCTCTTTACCTTTTGTTTAATAAATAAGCTTTACAAATAAGTCAAATTTGTTTTGCTTCTAACTCTTCCTTTGCCTGATTTTGCATTATCCTTAATTTATGGACATGAGTGTAAATACCAAATCCGTAACAATATAATGGATAAAGAACATTCTAATAGCAATCCATCTCACATCGCCAGGAATGCAAATTATATGAAAGCATTGAAAATCCATCAATACTGTATGCATTCTATGCCAAACATGAAAATAAATTTATTATTTAATTATTTGTTTACTCACGAAAATAAATCTCTTTCATAAATTTTAGGTATTTTAACTAACAATAAAGATAATATATATTCTTTAAGTAACCCTGTTATGTGTTTTGTTTCGCGGTTCGCATAGCATTTAAAGGAGGGGTGAGCAAAATTAAAAAAAAGTCGTTGATCACTGGTATTTTGACCGAGCGGGTTGGCTGCATGGGTGTTTCCGTAGTTTTTCTCATGTGTATCGTGGATACAAGACAGTTTCCCTTAGAAAGTTCTCCACAAACACGTTCTCCCGTGAGGTAGATAAGCATTGAGTGTCATAATAAAGTAAAAGAAACCAAAGCATGGTATTCAAAATTCTTGGACAAAGTACAGAATTGATATTATAAACTCAAAAACTTGAATATTGACTCTCATTTCCTGTACATCGTTTTCTATATAACCCACATACAAAACTTCGTTGCATTCTGTTTACCCGTTTGCGCTGTAGGATGGTGTTTATAGGGGAAGTTTAATTACAATCACCCGGTATATATATGTAATAATAAAATTCCATAGTCAAGAATACACTTAAAATTCTAACTGTCTGTTCTTTTCATTTTTAATGGCGACGGTCTCTTATTTGAAAATACGTGGAATTAATTCCACAGCCCCGTAGTCAAGTTTTTCCCGCCTTTTCTACACGTACAGTTATAGAATGTTCTGGAAATATTTAAAGCGAACTGGATTGGCTGACGTCATTTCTTGGAAGCTCCGCCTTTCCAGAGGCTATAAAAAAACTCGCAAAACGAATATCGGGGCTTTTTCTTAAATGTCACGATGCAGTAAACTTCATACAAAAAGTTATTAGTAATTCTTTTTTATTTACTCCGGAGATCAGATTTTTGTAATTGCTATTTCCCCTGAAGTATAATAAATGGATCTTGTTTTTTAAACTTATCGTCTGATAATTTAAGCTACGACTACATTTATGATTCTTCACCAACCTATTTATTCCGGACAAAAGCTGGTACATCCCATATAGATACGTTTCTTATTCTGTTGTAATTAACACCCGATGAGTGTATGAATCAATTTGAAAGACTTCATAGCTATGCATACTCACTAAAAAATATATATACTCACTCATTTGCAACTTCAGCGATTGAGGCTTTCGCCAGATAAATATACGATCCGTTCTGGAAATACGAAAAGAATTTTAAGAGAATCTTAATAATTTATTACGACTATGTTTTATTTTTTAAATATGGCTTAATACATGTTGCTTTAACAATAATGTTATGAAATAATTTAACAACATAAACATTGCTTTAGCAATAATATTATGAAATAATAATTTAAAAAAATATTATTAATACTTGGTGAACATGTCCCAGCATGTGATCAACTTGTACATCTTTAAAACTGGTAGTTTCACCTGAAATAAATAAAAAACGGCATATTGGTATGAGATAACTTTTTTTTAATTTTCATTTTGAAACTTTATTCATGTAATTTTTATACGTCCTTATGGTTTTCAGAATTTACAGACAACTACAGAAATTAACAAAAAGTCATATTTATCAATTGTATATTACTTAATTTTATATTTATGTGGGTGACCTGGACTATTACTTCAGCAAATGGTTTACATTTCCACATCGATTTTCTTAAAGATTGTCTAAAAGTATAATTATTCTAATTATTAATATTTATTATTCACCTATACTCTATTTTTAAGAGCCAGTTTGTCGGTTACTATTTTCTTCTTGAGCGTTTTTTAGCCTTACAGTTATGAAATTAGTTTTTAAAATTAAGATCTTTTACTCTGCCTTTAAAGTATTTTCCATAAATATTTTTTTATTAGCACAAAGCTGTAATTTGCCCAGAAAGGCTATTAATTTCGTTTTGGCGTTTTGCGTCGGTCCACTTTTCAAATTGTTGCCAACAATTTTAAAACCCTGCATTAAATATAAAGAAATTAAATAATGAAGAATCTGCATGAATGTATGTATGTTTCTTGCCCTATGAAGAAACAACGGTACATACAGACATCAAATTTTGAATAACGCAGTCCTCCATTCGAATATCGCCATCTGGAAGCCCAAATTTGGAACTTCTGTTATTATCTATTCCATATTTTGTCAAACATTAAAGAAGTTTTGATTAACAAACTCTACGATGTCAAAGCGAGCAATGGCAACACTGTAAAAAAAAATTTGATGTATACACCACATGACTTCCTTGTATTGGAATATTAAATTATACGCATTTTTTCTTGCATTTCATTTAAACTTATTGGATTGAATTAAATCTACTTCGCCGACAGCGCATAAACCACAATAGGATAAATGCATTCTTTAAAATTCACTCTAGTATTTGTTTACCATAGCGACACTCTGGCGCTAGATTCACTTAACAGTATTAATAATTATATAACAGTTAACTTATATAATAATTATATACCGGAAACTAAGTTAACTGTTATATAATCCAATAATTATATAACAGTTAACGTATATATTTCGTTCATATTATAACTCATAATGCACAAAATTTATATCATTAAAAGAATAGAATCATCTAATCGTTGCCACATGTTCTATTCAAATACTATAATAAAGCTAGAATGATGTATAAAAGAAATTAAGTAAACAAAACAAAAAAGAAACAGTTTTTCACAGAGGATTGAGTATTTCTCATTTAATTAATTCAGTTCTCATTTCGCAAGAAGGGAAAAATACATAAAAACTCAAAATATCTATATTAAAAATTAAAGTAAATCTCAAACACTTATTTCCTCGAAAAAATCCCAGAAAGAATTAAGCATGATTTAATTCGCAATAATAAATGAATGCGTTATCTTTGTTGCGAAGCTAAGTTTCTCTAGATTGGCAACGAATCCACTAGTCTCCTCTTTCAAATGTAAACATCAATGGCAGCCATTAAAAACAGGCTTAGCGGCAATTAAACAACTTTATAATTTCTGATAATTCTAAATATATTTGCACACAGATTTACTAAAGGCATAAAATCCTTAACCGGAAGATAAAAACAACATAATTCAATCATTTTTAAAGCAAAATTTACACACATATAAGAGTAAAGAAACTGAGATCACTGAGCCGGGTAACAGAGTGGATATATATGTAAATATATTTATATACGTTTGGTGCGGCCGATTGCTACCAAAATACGAGGCGCACATCTACATGTTATAGCAGTCCTATATACAAAATTTCAACGTTCTGAGGCTACTCGTTTTTGAGTTATGCGAGATATGTACGTACGCAGGTACGTACATACGTTCGTACAGACGCCACGAAAAATTCTCTTCAGAATTAATTTTAAAGCTCTTTTATAATTTTTTTGAAGGAAAAGATTATTTCATTCTGTACTTACGTACAGATATCACGCAAAAACATCGTTAAATTGCATTCGATAGTGGTCAAAATGGATATTTTCGTTGAAATATGCTGCCTGAAACTTTTCGCGATTACAATACTTCCTTTTTACTTCGTACAAGGAAATAAAAAAAGATATTTTTATCTCCAGCACGCGAGACTTTGTATCGGAAATTCTAAAGATAAACTCGTTTGAATATTTTGGGATATTGCTGTTAAATTGAATTTTATGGTTTAAGTGCGAAGAACATGATATTTAAAAAGTAAAGGTAACACACAAAAACGCCTCTTTGGGAGTAATATAAAATCTGAAAGCTTTCAGTTTTTTATATATAGTTATTCATTATTTCTTTTTGTCTTTTTTTCAACATATCGCAATTTATTTACGGTCTGGACGTCTTAAAACATTTTAACATAATATATTACATTATAACATACTATATTTAACATACAATTAACATTATATTTTACGTACATAACAGTTATATATTTTTTACGTTGCACATTTATTATACTTTTTTATGTTGTACATTTTTACATACATGATATTTATACATTTTGACATTATATATAACATTTTAGTTCATTTTAGAGATTTTTTTTAGACTCTTTTGACCGTATTTTTAATGAAACTTTTAGCTTGACCGTATTTTTAATGAACTTTTATCTACTAATGCTGATATTTGGATATTATTAGACAGTTTAAGAGCTTAGCTAATTAACAGAAAATAACTGGTTAATAAACTTTAGCCAGTTATTTTATGTTAATTAGCTTGCTAGTCTACTCGTTTATAATTTTTTCATGCCAGAATAGACGTTTCTAGCTCGCATGATATTCAAATGAGGTAGAAAAAAGACTATTTAAAGGAAGGTTTTAGAGGGTGGAATTAGAGCGTGTTCTGCCTGCTGCGGAGTTGCGTTATTCTAGACATTAGGCTTGTCGTGCCGACCTTTAGGTCAGAGCCAACCTGTGCATTACTTTAATTGTGTAGCCGTTAGTCTAACTTACTTTACTTAGTTAAGCCAATTCAATATCTTTGATTTAAGCCATAACTGCTGCCTGTATTTTGTAAGCACGAATAGTGCCTTCTGTTAATTTTTGTTTGAGTTAAATAAAGAGTTCTTTACAACCTTTCTCAGTTTCTTACAAGACATAGTGATAATTCATGTAAAGTCTTGATAATTCATGTAAAGTCTTCAGACGTTTCGTGAATTTTATGTTTCCAAAGAATACGAAACGTTATAAATTGTCTCACATAATTTAAGTACAAAAGTTTTGTTTTTAAAGAAACGCAAATTTGAAGATACAGCCTTATTTTATTACAAACTTGTTATCTGTGTACCAGCCTAACAAATAATGTATGTACAAATATGTGGGGAGTTCAATATACGTGAATGTAAGCCACAATTTACGCTTAATAAATTGTTCGAAGTGACTTAGTTTAGTTAGTTTTGAAACCACTGACATGTTTTAACAACATTTGATCTTACATATGAAGCATTTTGATTTACTTCTTTTCTGCATAACATCTATTACTCTTCCGTTCTCTCAAATGCGTTTTCAGTTATTTAAATACTTGGATGGTTAATACCGGTAAAAAGTTTCAATACTTTTTTAACAGCTTTAAAGTGCTTAAGAGTGTGTACTCCTTTCACTTTTTTATAGACCGCTGCAACAACGTGGAAAAAAATTAACGAATTTTATAAGGTTATTATTATTTGAAACTCACCAGTTATTTATCATTTCAGCCTTTACTATAACTTCTTCTTTCCGTTTGCTCACCAGAATGTAAATTCAGTTAGGTAATATTTAAGCTAAAGTGTTTAAATTGTAAGACATCTATTTCTGCCTTTCACGGTCACGTTAGAGTTAGACCTGCCAGCTCCGATAAGTTTGTAATTAGTCGACATCGCGTCATCACTGCCGACATAAGAATTTGATGTGTCGGTTAGAGTTATTTAACCAGCTTAGACTAAATTTTAATCATGTAGCCCTTAATTAGCTTGCGTTTAAAACTGAAATTTACTATTCCTTTAGTTGCATCCCCACGAATTGTGGTTGATTTTGTTAGCACAAGAACGTGCACTGACATTCTCATTTCTGATAGTAAAAAAGGTTTAACCATTGAAAAAACATTCCAAGCCATGGACTAAAAACCATTAATTAACTTTGTAAATTTTTTAGACACAGCGATAATTTGCTTCATACCTGATGAGGTTAATAGTTCCTGATCGAGTACTACCCTATTACTTTTAAGCACTTAGTTAACAAATCATCATCTTAAATGCTATGGTTTCTATTCAACTATCTTCAAAATACATAGTTATTAATGATAGTAATATTTCCGGTAGAAAGTCTCCCTCGTCAGAGATAGATTGCTTTATTCCCTACAGTATTGGCACGGCTTGCTTTGATATTGCTGAGTAGTTGACTCAAAAATTCGTTAAATTTTTACAAAATATGAAATAGACTATGAAACAAATTCGAAGTTCCAAATCCGAGCTTCCAGGGGTCCATGTTCGGGTGGAGGACTCTGTTATTAAGAATGTGATGACTCTAGGTACCGTTGTTTTTACTTCCTTGTACGAAGTATAAAGGAAGTATTGTAATCGCGAAAAGTTTCAGGCAGCATATTTCAACGAAAATATCCACTTTGACCGCTATCGAATCCAATTTAACGATGTTTTTGCTTGATATCTGTACGTAAAGACAGAATAAAATACTCTTTTCCTTCAAAAAAATTATAAAACTGCTTTAAAATGAATTCTGAACAGAATTTTTCGTGGCGTCTGTACGAACGTATGTACGTACGTGCGTACGTACGTATCTCGCATAACTCAAAAACGAGTAGCCTCAGAACGTTGAAATTTTGTATATAGGACTGCTATACATTTAGATGTGCACCTCGTATTTCGGTTGCAATCGGCCGCACCAAACGTATATAAATATATTTATATAGATATCCACTCTATTACCCGGCTCAGTGATCTCAGTTTCTTTACTCTTATATGTTTGTAAATTGTACATGTTTTGCTTTAAAAATGATTGAATTATGTTGTTTTCATCTTCCGGTTAAGGATTTTATGCATTTAGTAAATCTGTGTGCAATATTTTTAGAATTATCAGCAATTTTAAAGTTGTTTAATTGCCGCTAAGCCTGTTTTTAATGGCGGCCATTGATGTTGACATTTGAAACAGGAGACTAGTGGATTTGTTGCCAATCTAGAGAAACTTAGCTTCGCAACAACAAAGATAATGCATTCATTTATTATTGCCAATTAAATCATGGTTAATTCTTTCTGGAATGTTTTCGAGGAAATAAGCGTTTGAGATTTACTTCGTAATTTTTAATGCAGATATTTTGAGTTTTTATGTATTTTTGCCTTCTCGCGAAGTGGAATTGAATTAATTAAATGAGAATTACTCATTCGTCTGTGAAAAACTGTTTCCTTTTTCTTTTGTTTGCTTAATTTCTTTTATACATCGTTCTAGCTTTATTATAGTATTTGAATAGAACATGTGGCAACGATTAGATAATTCTTTAAATGATATACATTTTGTGCATTCTGAGTTATAATATGAATGAAATATAATAGTGTTAAGCGCCAGAGTGTCGCTAATGGTAAACAAAGTGAATTTTAAAGAATGCATTTATTCTATTGTGGTTTATGCGCTGTCGGCGAAGTAGGTTTAATTCAATCTAATAAGTTTAAATAAAATGCAAGACAAAATGCGTATAATTTAATATTCCGTACAAGGAAGTCATGTGGTGTACACATCAGATTTTTTTAAAATGCGAGAAACATACATACATTCATGCAAATTTTTCTTTATTATTTTTTAATGTAATGCAGAGCGATAGTATTCGGTGGCAACAATTTGAAAAGAGATTCGGACATTTAAAGTTTCGACTCAAAATTCTCTTTTGAGACTAACAGCCCTTTTGGGCTAATAATGAAGATTATGCATGTTTGTATGTATTTTCCTCAAATTGTGAAAGAAAAACAGTACCTAGAGCCATCCAGTTTTGAATAACGTACTCCTCTATCCGAACATGTGCACCTCGATCCCCGAATTTTGACTTTCAGATTTCAGATTTTGTAAAACTTTAATGAATTTCTGATTAACAAATACAACGATCTGAAGCCGACCAGTGGCGACACTGCGCGGAATAAAGAATTTTTATCTCCAGCGCGCGAGACTAATCGGAAATTCTAAAAATATGCTGTTTTTAAATATTTTGTCATTTTTCTGTTGAATTGAATTGTTTGCGGGATAAGTGCGAAGAACATGATATTTAATTAATAAATTTCACACACAAAATAAAAATGAAAAAATTTGAAAGCTTTTCGCTAGCGGCCAAACGATTTTTTTTTAACGTTTTGTGTGTTACCTTTATTTATTAAATATCATGTTCTTCGCACTTAAACCACATAAACCACAGTTCAACAGCAATATCACATATTTAAAAACAGCATATCTTTAGTAGAATTTCCGATAGACAGTCTGGAGATAAATAATCAAAATTTTCATTAATTTTCATGATTTCATTTTCATTAAATTAATTTTCATTTTTATTTTTAATCAAAATATTCATTAAGGTTTTACAAAATATGAAATAAATAATAAAACTAATCCGTTCTGGTGGAAGATTATCGTATTCAAAATCTAATAGCTCTAGGTTTCGTCGTTTTTTTTAACTCCCCCTCACAATGCGAGAAACATACATAACTATATTATTTAATGCCTTTAAATATAATACAGACCGATAATATTTGGTAGCAACAATTTAAAAAGTGATGCAAAATGGTGTTTCCAGACTAATAGCCCTTCTGGGCTAACGCTACTTTGGGCTAATAAAGTCTAAAACTGAGTATTGATATGATGAACTGAAAAAGACTGAAAAATATAAAAAAAATGTATTTCAATGCTTAACACTGCATCGGGAATTCTAAGACATGCTTCTATGTTGCTTTTAAATGTTTTGAAATTTTGCTGTTGAATTGTATATGGCATAAGTGGGAAGAAAATAATGCTTAATGATAAATAATAATAATAAAGGGGGGGGAAGAAGTGGGTTAGTAGGAGAAAGTGCAACAGCAGACTGGTAAAGTGCGAGTTCAGTGAGAAACGTACAAAACCTTAACAAACCCTTTTGGGCGGCCGTTAGAATTTGAATCCTTTCAGATTTTAATTCCTGCTTGATTTATTACATAAGTTTCTGCTTATACAGGATTGCAAGTTTTTAAAATCATTGAATTTATTTCAGATGCATTTTTGACTGTGCTTATGTCCGCACAAAATAGACGACAATGAAAGTGAAATTAAATTATTACCTAAATATCTTACTCTCTGTCCAAATAAGTACAACTCGTGTTCATCTTTTTCTCCATCAACCGTCACAGTTCCATGTAGGATTCCAGTTTGCACGTAAAAATTCAGTGCACGTTTGAGTCTAAATGAATACAAATAATTGACACAATATAATGTTAGATAATTTTCAATTTTTATTTAAGGTATTTTAATCAAAAATTGAAATATTATAATGATTACAGATGTCTGAAGTAGAATGATGGTAGTTGGAGGCAAACAGTTCTTCAAACTGTCTTAACGATTATGCATTAATTCAGACACAATAACACGCCGAACAAGTACTAATTCAGAAACCAAACAACAAAAATCAGCGTTATATTTTCAAAATTTTCACAGGACTAGTTTTGATGGTTTTACCGAACAACCATCCTCAGCTGCGAAATCGCAAATGAACAAGATAGGAAATAATGATTAGATAAGATAAGAAAGCCTGGACAAGAATAAGCAAGTGGCGCCATCTGTTGATGAAACCAGAATTAACACATAATTTCTTTAAAGGCCGAAGGCAAAGATGGATTGGAATTAGGATCATTAAATCTTTCTGTTCTAGTTAACGATCCTAATTCCAATCCATCTTTGCCTTCGGCCTTTAAAGAAATTATGTTTTAGTTCTGGTTTCATCAACAGATGGCGCCACTTGCTTATTCTTACACAGGCTTTCTTATCTTATCTAATCATTATTTCCTATCTTGTTCATTTGCGGTTTTGCAGCTGAGGATGGTGGTTCGGTAAAACCATCGAAACTAATCCTGTGGAAATTTTGAAAATATAACGCTGATTTTTGTTGTTTGACTTCTGAATTAGATCATGCATTAAGTTTTGTTTTTCGTTTTGACACTCTGTTGCAAGAAATGATCCATAAATTTTATTTTAAAATAATGATAATAATAAAAGGAAAGTCTTTTCAGATTCTTTTTTTCTCCCGGATACTGAGCTATGTTTCTAAATACTTCAATGGAAACTATAAAATGAAATTTGTAGAGAACTGAGATGTTGAAAGCAAGAAAAATTACATTTTTCGTCAATGCATTTCAGATTGTTAACTTCCATTAAGATTATTATCTAACGGCATCTACTGACTAAAATTCAGAGTACTGAAAATAAAATGTTGTATTTCTAAAACAAGTAGAAAAGAAGAATTTCTCTGTAATAATAATTTTGTGTTTTAACACCTGTGTTGTAACTGGAGTGCTATACGAGCGAAAGTTTCGCTTCTGCCAGTGGCAACGGGGAGAAGCAAAATAAACTTTGAAGTGAGCGGCTCGGCTTCTCTTAATAGAATTTGATTCGAATGGAGAAATTATTCCCATCTTTTGATTTAAAATTAATCTTGAATTATATAAATAATGTAATATAACAGATGTACGTAAATAAATAGTCATTAAAGACTTGTTTTGAGTTATGATTCGTGTTTGAATTGGATATCGAAAACAAAAGCTGTCTCAAATAGAATCTTCGGCATGTTGAAATTCGTGGATTAGAACAATAACTGTAATAGTGACACATGTAATAATAATGCTGTGCCTGTGTGTAAACACCTGTAACGATAATTCTGTGTTTTTTAAGCAAAAGTAAAGTACCTTAAGTATAAGTTATTGAAGAAGAACTAATTACTACTGGTAATTGGTGGAGAACTGATAATCTTCACTTTTCTATTCACTTATTTTTACTTTACTTACATTACAGGTTCAGGTTCAGGTGTAAATGTAGTGGGACACCCAATGTTTACTATAAGTAATGTAGGTATAGTCCCACTACACTTCGGTTTATTTTTAAAGTAATATTCAAAATAGTACTTATAACACATAATATAACATAATATAACAGTATAAATAGTATGTCGATATTTTAATTGATGTATCTATTAGATATAATTATAGTAGTTACAATAGGTATAATAATAGTAGGCTAACAGTCATAATTTATAACAGTTCAATAATAGTTCCTTGAGATAAAGTTTATTATATGAATCTGTATCTTCTTCCTCTTCTTTTTCCATTTTTTACTATATCATTATTATTGCAAGGTTTGTTTTTAAGATAATTAGATAATAAAAATTTTAGATGAATTGCAGCTTCAAAAATGAATTTTGACATTAATTACATTAGTGCTCACATAACATCATCATAAATTTTTGCCTATTGAAGATAGATATTTGATTGTATTTTCTAAATGTTTGTTGGTAATTGCAAAACGGAGGAAGGCATTGATATTTGAATTAGGCAATTTAATATGAGTTGACTTTGTTAAGGGACATTGAGTAATATAATGCACCTTTATTTCCACATGTCTGAGTTCCGGAGATGACATTGCTCATTTTTCATGTTTCCTGCTTCGAAATAACCTAATGTCTCTACAACTTACTTTACTTCAGTTTTCTTCAGTTTTTTACTTACACATCAAGAGAAAGCTTGACGACCGATATTCACAGAATAAATTCCATTTTCTTTGCATTTGAAAATAGTGCAGTTTGCTTGAATCATCATCAAAAGCTAATAGCATTTCACGGACAGCTGTACACGGAAATAAAAACAATAGGATTTTGTTACCCTAAAAAATCTTGGTAGCTGTTTGGTTTAATCCAACGGATGAAAGCGTTTTAATTCTGCATGGGTTTTGACTACTAGGGCAGTACAACCGCCGCTATTGTGCCTTCTTTTAACTCTTTAACCCCTGTCTTCTTTTAACTTCTTTTAACTTTGAGAATTTTAGAATCATGACTTCGAATTTTAACTTTTTTTTTTTTTTTTTTTTTTTTTTTTTAAGATGCGTTTCATTAGTCAGTAGTAAGTGAATCCTGTTCGCATTTAGATAAGGTGTAATTTCTCGGTTGGAAAGCTGATTGATTGCGATTCAAAACCATGAAAAAGAGGTGAAAAGTTCAACTTCTGCTTGAATACTATCTGTTAAGGAATTGGTAATTTTACGAATTTTTGAAGAAATTCTTTGAGGATTTACGAAGTTTTCCCCTCCTTCTGTAGAGTCATTAGGTTTTTTTTTTTTTTTTTTTTTTTTTTTGAGGCAGAAAAGATGAAAAATAGCAAACGCCTTCGCCGGGAATCGAACCACGGACCTCTGGAATACCGGCCCAGCGTGCAGAACCACTACACCACGAAGGACACTAGGAAAAGTGGGAGAAATACCTTATATACTCCTCTTTTTAAAGGGCGACTAGGGTTTTACGGGATCCCGGGTGCGGAGAATCATAATCCACAACCCTTTTAGTTCGGGCGTCACTTGTAGAGTCAATCGGTTAATTGGAAGTAGAAAAGATGAAAAATATGCAACCGCCTTCTCCGGAATCGAACCACGGACCTCTGGAATACTGGCCCAGCGTGCTACCGTTACACCCCGAAGGCACGCTAGGGAAGTGGGAGAAATACCTTATACTTCGACTAGGAGTTTTTTAGTTTTGAAACTCAGCATCATGTTAGATGGAAAGCGCACACTAAGTTACATGTTAACAAAAGCTAATATAAAAATATTTAAAGTAAAGCTTTATTTATTTATTTTTAGATATTTCCGCATAAAACATTTAATGATTTGGTATAAATGTGAATATGGAGATTTTTTTGGGGGGGCAGGGGGGTTAAAATTAGAGGCGCCAATTTTTGTCCTTTTCTATGTTTATATTTTGACAAACACAACTGTTAAACCTTGAAAAGAAAAAAAAAGTACTTTTATATTTATGTATATAAATGCGAATATACTTTCAACTTTTTATGCTTGCATAATGAATATCAATAAACTTTGAATGATCTTAGAATAAAAATGGATAATTGTTTGATTTAGGTTAATATATAAGAGTATGGGAAATAGAGAACTCATAATTTTTACTTATCTTCACTTTTTCATTCACTTACTTTTAATTTACTTTATAAGATATTTCTCCCGCTTTCGTAGCGGGAGTGTAGTGTAGTGGTCAGCATACTCGGCGCGTATTCGAGAGGTCCGTGGTTCCAGTCCGAGGAAGAGCATTGCTCATTTCTTATCTCTCCTGCTTTTAGAAATACCTAATGTCTCTACAGTGGCGCCCGAAACTAAAAGGTGGTGGGTGATGATTCTCCACCGCCGGGTTTTGGCGATTGAGTCTCCTGATCCTCAGTCGCTCTTTAAAAGGGGGGTTTATAAGGTATTTCTCCCGCTTTCTTAGTATATTTTTGTGGTGTTACGGCCAGCACACTCGACACGTGTTTGAGAGGTCCGTGGTTCCAGTCCCGGCGAGGGCATTGCTCATTTTTCATGTCTTCTGCTTCGAAATAACCTAGCGTCTCTACAACTTACTTTACTTCAGTTTTCTATAAACGTATGTGTTTCTGAAGACTCACTGAAGCTTCATGTAATTTAAAATCAATGTGCTCTAACATAAGTTGCAGTTAGAAAGGAAAAAATTAAAAGAAAAACTACCCAATGAAAAATCTCGCTTCCCAAAATCGTATCATTTTGCTGTTAAAATGTTTGGTAAAAAACGAATTTCCCACTGCCCCATAGCTCATCAATGTGGAATAACTTTTGCGGGTTATATGTATTTTATAACGAGTCCTCTTACAAAATATTTACTGTGAATTACTTTTGAAATTTCGCACACAATAAGAGGAAAATTGAAATTGTGAAATTTGTTTCTAAAATGAATATTGTTGCGAAATGTCAGGCGAGGTGAGGTAGCTTCCTTGCAAAGCAGTTTTAGGGTTGCCATAAACAGCAAAGGAAGGCATGGTTGCCACATATGGCGAGAAATCGCCCATTTGGCGACAAAATTGGCGATATGCCATGGACGGATGGAGAACCTTCTAGAACGAATTCTTACTAGTTTAGCCCAGAAAGTTCTCGAACACAAGCCGAAAGCTATATAAACCCTGCTGGTCCGCAATCAGTTAGTGTGCCTCGTTGAGAGGGCGAATGTGTGTGCCTCGTCTAGAGAGCTGATAGTCGTTGAGCGAGTCTCTCGAAGTCTAGCGCCAAGTTGGTCGTCGAGGGCATCAAGAGAGTCTTCTAGTGCATCGCGAATTAGTGCATCATCGAGTTTTGTCTTAGACTGTGCTGAGTCGAGAGCTATACTCTTATGTATCGTCGAGTGCATCGCGAGTTGTAGCGTACGTGGAGTTCCGAGAACGACCGAGCAGAGTTGGGAGCTGTACTCGGGTGCTTTGCAGGGAAGCTGTCTCCACCGTTATTGCCTGACAGTGTGAAGGCTGTGTCGCTGAACGTGTCGGCGTGTTTATAATATTTCGTCAACGACTGTAAAAGTGATTTTGGAACTATCTGATTAAATATTGGTAAATAAAGAGCGTTTCGATACTTCATCAAGTGTCGTCGTTATTCACTCCATATCTACGAACCCCGTACGAACGTGAAGGAAGAAAATAACGTAAAAATTGAAATTGTGAAATTTGGTTCTAAAATCAATATGAATAGTTTTTCTCATACGTTAGATAAATTTTCACAAAGCGGCTCAAAATTTGTTCTCTTTTAATACATATTCATTAAAGTATCCGACCTCGTACAAAAGACGATTTTCGGACAAAATTTCGATTTTTACTTTATTACATTATCTTGAAGAATACATCTTTAGCTATCAAATACAAGTTTTTGCTTGTTGATATGTTAATTAGAACTGAAGTTATAAGCATTTTTCTGTAACGGAATCAACCGGAAGTTCCAATATTCTGGACCGGAAGTGAGCATTTAAATAGACATACTTATTTAGAAACTTTATTTATCATCAAGATTTTGTTAATTATAAACCATCGTACTAAGTTTAGATATTTTGTAATACATTTTAAGAATGTGGCGGTAGTTTTTTCCCTTACTTTCGTATTTAATTTGGCGCAGAGGGTATTCGACGTAGAATGGATGTGTTACTGCTTTGTCGATTAGCGTTGACAGTCTTGATTTGAAAGCTATGTCACATTTTTGCATCATTTGCAACAAACTAAACAAAATGAAATGCAATCTTCAGCACGACATATAGTTCATAATATATATAGCGTAACATAATTATTCTGCAAATTATAAAGAAGCAGCTTCGGGTATGGAAGCAGTTGGTGTTTATTCGCTTTTTGAATGATCTATTAAATTACGAAAGCTGAAGTACACGGAGTATTATGAGGATGGAGATTCTAAGGGGTTTTAAATTGTGAAAAATATATATGGTAAAGATTCGGTTAAGAAACTGCAATGCATTGGACATGTACAGAAAAGGGTTAGTAGTGGACTACGAAAAAAAAACTCCACTCCTGGATTGAAAGGGAAAGGTAAACTGATTGGTTCTTTTATTGATAAACTACAGAATTAGGGATTGCAATTAGAAGTAAATGTTGGAAACTTAATTGAGATGCAGCAGGCTGTACTAGCTGCTTGTTCCATTGTAGCTCTTCTTCGAAGCCAATGCCCTCCTCAATCAACGAGTTGGTGCAACTATCAATGTGCGATTGCAGAAAAGAAAAAAATCAGCCAAAACCCTCTGGTATATCAACATATATTTTTAGTTTAATTAAACCTACACATACATGGAGTTGACTACATAAACAAGAGTTATTAAAAAGTGCATACATGGCAAAACTCAAAATATCAAAGAACGTTTTAATGGCATTTTATTGCAAATTGTTCCTCGCGAACATTAATAATTAAGCAATCATTAAATAACATTAAATAACAAGTGTTGTCATTTAATGTTATTTAATGATGGATTTATAGGTTTGCTTGAAGCATTTTCAAGGTTAGCTGTGTGTTCTGAAATTTACACTGTGCAGGGAATTCTAAAACTTGATAAAGTGCAAAATCATGACTCTTGGCGCCATTCCGCAAGTTTTACAAAAATCCAAAGAAAAAAAATTACGCTTTGTTCGAAAGAAAAAGCGCAATGTTTGCGAAAATACAAACAAGGTGTCAATTAAAAAGAAGGGGATTTTAATTATCAGGGATACATTTTTCACTAAGAAATTGTTTCATGAAAACTTTAAACTTGTTTTCTGAAAAATGTGTTTTTCAGTAAATATTGCCAATGGTAACAACCATAACTCCCAATTTTATGAATAAAACTAAATGATACTTTCTATGCATGTTTCATATAATCTGATGCATGCTCTGAAGCAGAAGATTTTAGAAATATTAATTAGAAGTTGAACTGTTACTTTTTATTCTTAGATTTTGGATGCAATAATAGGAAAATATGCAGTTAATACTATATATTTTGACATATCTCAAAAACATATGAATATTTCTTAATTATTTTGCTTCATTGCATACAAAATCAGTGTAAACATAAATACAAATTAAAAAAACTGTATATTTATGTATACATTGTTTGTTCACCGTGGTTGTTGCCGTAATGATAAAATTTAAGCAAAAATTATCCTTTTTTTCATTATTTTTCAAAATTAAAATTACTTAGCATTACTTTTTAAGCTGTTTTCACTCATTAGTATGCTTATCTTCAAATTAATACGTTTATAGTTAAAATAAAAAAAATTTCTTAAAAAAATGGTACCCGAACGAGGTCGGATACCTTAAGCAAAAGATGAATCTAAAATAAGCCAAATCTTTACTTATCAAGAGGAGGGTGTAACGATTTCCAGTCTGCTTTTGCCAGAATTTCGGCCAAAGTTGGAGAACTTAAATCTGATGTACAGTCAAAAACGTCCGAAGAAGCCAGCCACCTAAAAAGAAATGGATGGTTTTTAAGATTTATTGTTCTATCGGCGCAAAACCTTCTTAAGACGACCGTCCACGGTTGCAGACGGTTTTGATTTTCTGAGCTGGTGATCATCTTAGAAAGAAAATTTTCAATATTAAGCTTCATTATTATTAAATTCCTACTATTAACTCACACTCTTCCTACATCTTGTTCAAATTTTCAAGCGTTAATAAAATACTTTTTATTCATCCACTCAAGTTCAAATACATTTTTTAACTGGTAATGGATGACCCTTGATGTTAATACAGTTTTTTTTAAACTCAAAAAATTTTTTAAACTTTTTTTTAAAATAATACCAATTGACATCAATAAAACTGGTGGTCTTCCTGCAGAATTAGAGATATTCGTCGGAGCTAAAGTGAAGTTAAGATCAAATATTGATGTGAAGAAGGGTTTTGGTTAATGGTGCGGTTGGATTCATCACCGAAATTCATTGGCCTAATTGCTATATAAGATGCAATGTAGCACTGTAGATTATGCGGTAATATATATAGAACGAAAACTGTTCGCAGCAGGTCAAGCACATGTCGCCTTGAGTCGCCCGAAATCATTAGATGGAATATTAAGGGGACTCATACACCTTAAAACCCATAGGATGTTCGAATAGGTGACTATTGCAAAAATTGGGATAACTTATTTATTTTAACAGCTGACTACACAGTATAGCTGCTTTCGGAAATAGTTATCAGAAAGTTTGTGTTGCCACAAATATTTTTATAATTTAATCAGCTTTGTGACAACATTTTTCGTCCTGTTTCCACCTTGCGCACACAGTTTAAAACATTCTGTTTCATAATTTAATTCCATATTTAATATATAACTTTTATAACATTTGGAAACTACTGTGAATCTAAAATTCTAAAAATTTCATGTTAAATTTTTATTTGATTTTGAGTTGAGTTTATAAAATGTATTTTATTAACAAAATTTGTAATGTTTTCCTTCATAAAATTTTTCAATATTAAAATAATCATCAGATTGTTGGTTCAGTTAGAAAATAGTGCCCATATAAAGAATTCCATCAAATTTCAATTATGTACCCTTAACCATTTTTAAAATATCATGCGCGCTAGGTGGAAACATGGCGAAGTATTTTGTCACAAAGAGGATTAAATTACAAAAATATTTGTGGCAACACAAACTTTCTGGTTACTATTTTCCAAAGCAGCTATATTATGTAGTCAGCTGAAGAAAGTCGGAAGTAATTGCTTTTAAAATAAATAAAATATCCCAAATTTTGCAAAAGTCACATATTCGAAGATTATGAGGGGTTTAAGGTGTATGAGTCCTCTTAATTGAAGAACTGGAATGCTCGAAACTCACTGGAAAGGTTTCTTGCAAGAATGACGTATTACAAGAGATGGATAGGATGAGAAATGATAGACCACCGTCAGCTTCATAAATTAAGAACGAAACAATGTTAATAATGTTAATAAAAAGTAATTAAAATAAAATTTGTCTTTGTTGAACTAAGTAGGAATTGACATTATTTTTTTTTTAATATTGTTTATAGTTTAAGAAAAAGTGGGCATTTTCAGAGACCAACCAATAAAGGATATATGATTATTACCCATGGATACAATCAAGTAAACTTCCACATAAACCATGGTAAAAGAAAGGAAAGTCATTAAGCAAGTCACGAAGTAGCCCGACATATTTGAAAAGAACAGTTAGTACTCTCCATGCAAGTTAGCTGAAACAGCTAACATACATGGAAACAAAACATAGGTCAACTTGCACACAAAATAAAAAAGAAAACAGTTTTCTATATCTCCCGTTCTGCTGGACCGATTGTCGAAATTTAACTTACGCTTTTGAGACAGTATGTATTAGATTTATATACAGCATTGTTCTAATATGGGTATTTTGATACAAAATCGGACTTTTTCTGAAAAAACATACCAGTATTTTTTTTTTTTTTTTTTTTTTCATATTTCGATTTTACGACTCAAATTATGCCTAGATATTAAATTTTGTAATTTTTTGTGAGAATTTATGGAGAAATTTAAAAAATTTATCTTGGCGCATTTTTTTCCAGTTTGCGCCAAGAATAATTCACTTGCCGAACTTCTTAATTTATAGCTTTATAGCATATATGCACAAGTCCGGTAATAGGTTAATAAGGTTTATTTTTATAGAAAGAAATATTTCAAAACTCTGGAATTTTCCGCAGGAATATTCGTACAAGTGTTCGCAGTCTCTATCACGCAGTACAATCCGTAGTTAACTTCAAACTACTAAGAACGTTAAACACAATGCAATGCAAAGCGCTCTAAAGAGAAAGTTAACTCGAATATCTTAATTCACGCGAAACTAACAAATCACAACAACAATTACTAAGCAACTGAGAGCAAATGCTCTCTCTTCGGCCAGTTTTCAACCGACCACAAAGATTTTTCTAGTACTTTCTGCTTCTCGAAATTGCTGGAAAGCAATAAGAGTGTGGAATTACGGTTACAGCTAATATAGTGGTCAATTACATTTATTCAGTTACAATACTTATTACGGTGATACAGGCATCGGACCAAAATGTTAAATGGTCGCCAAATTTGGCAAGTTTTGGCAATTTTTCGCCAAATTACCGAGATAACCATTTACTCAATGTTAAAATGCACTTGCCCCTATATTCTTATTTTTCCGGCATAGCTTTCTCTTAACATTTGTCTCGCACTACATTACACACAAAAATACAACAATGTTACTTACTATTCTATTAAAATTACCTATCTAAGTACAAAATTCGTAACAATATTGTCTAAATATTGCCTTACAAAATAATAATAATAATAATAAATAAATAAAAATAAATAAAATAAAGCGTTCACATTCAATAAAACAAAGCGTTTGCTTTGCGAAAGACTATCTATGAGAGCAAAATAAAAAAGGCCCATCCTTTCATGTTATATTGTACAAGCGTTACTTACATATGAGCAAAACTGGTAACACATTATAAGTAACAGTCGCCATCAATACGAAATGACGCCTTGTCATTTTGACTGCATACAGAACGTTCAGGCCGTGTTTTAGAAACTGCTAGGCATATTTCTATATTAAAAAGAGGCTCAACGAGCTTTTGAAATGATGGTATAAAAGCATAGTACATTGGTCCATAAACGCAGAATGAAGTTATTTTGACAGTATAAGAAATTAAAAGGTATTTCGAATTGTAAAACTTCGTTCTTATCGTCCGGTCTCTTTTTGATGAACCTGACCCATATTATTGTCGCGTGCCTACGGGTTCGTAATAAATTGAATGCACAAGTCCGATGAAAAGCGAGTAAAATTTATCATTATCACAACAAATAAAACAAAAACACTACTCAAACGTTCAATAGAACTTAATTCAAAATCCGATTTCACCGCGAATTCTCAACAGTAAACAACAGCAGTTTCTTAAACAAACTGAACTGAGATGTTTTCTTCCACCTTTTTATAAGCTTTTCAAATGCACGAGAAAAGTCTCGTATTTTCTCGATTTTTCTGGATATTAAAAGAGTACATTTACGAGATATCTATTTATTAAATGTGCGTGTTCTTGTATTTTTAATTTTTCGGCATAGCTTTCTCTTCAAAAAAGTCTTGTCCTACATTGCACGGGATTATAAAACAATTTTAATAACAATTCTATTAAAAATTCGCAAACTAAATAAATACAAAAACCGTAACATTATTATAGTGTATAGTTTCTTTTAGCGTCACCGAGTGTTAAACACTGATGAATACTCTAACAAAACATCAACTTCATCTGCTTTTAATTTAAGAACAATTTATTCCGAAACTAACTGTCAGTTAAAAAATTAAAAATATTCTTTAATTCACATTTTTGCTATTAATAATCAACAGAAGTTTGATTTTCTATATTGTCAGATATTCAATTTAGTAAAATTCTGAATGGTTAATAATTCCTAAGAAACTGTTCATCAGAACTGTGGAAAAGAGAAACTCATGAAAAAATTTGGCATGAAATTACGAAAGAATTCAACTGAATTGAAAGAAAGATCCCCCCCCTGATATAAATATTAGAGCAACAGGAATAAAAATCGTTGTCTTACCCCAAAGCAAACTTTACGTAGACCATGCGCCCTGTTTCAGAATCGTCATCATTATTCGTCTCTCTGAAAGGGGACAAAAATAATTTATTATTGTATGAGCTGACAGCTCATAATTTCCAAATCTGAATATATGACATATTTGAAGTATATTCTTGGAGCCAAAAGTCTTGAATATTTTAAATAAATGTTGTTAGTCCAAAGAGGCTTGCGATTTTGCGTTTGTTCACTATAAATGTCCGTTTCACTTTTCATACTGTTGCCACCAAATGTTAGTGTCCTGCATTATATTTGAAGAAATTAAACAATGAAAAATCTGCATAAATGTATGTATATTTCTCGCATTGTGATAAAACGACGGTACACAGAGCCATCGGATTTTGAATTGACGTAATCCTACTGCGAATATGGGCATGTGGAAGCCCAAATTTGAAATTTGGAATTTGTTTTATTATCGATTTCGTATTTTGTAAAACGTTAACGAATTTTTGATTAACAAACTCAAGAATTTCAAAGCGAGCCATGGCAACGTTGTGCAGAAAAAAAACATTTTCTATCTCCAGCGCTCGAGACTCTGTATCGGAAATTCTAAAGATAGGCTCAATTTAAAACTGTTTTGCGATATTGCTTTTGAACTGAATTTTATGGTTTAAGTGCGAAGAACGTGATATTTAATAAATAAAGGTAACAGACAAAATGTTAAAAAAACGCCTCTTTGGATGAAATTTAAAATCTGAAGCCTTTCGTGTTTTTAAATTTTTTTTATTTACTTATTGTATTTTTATTCCCGACTTCCATTTTGATTTATTATCAATTGATTTTTTAAGTTTTCCTTGTGTCCGTATGGCGTAGTTAGAAGAGGGCAAGGAGGGAGTGTTGTGCCCGGACGCAGCCTCCAGCGTTTAAATTAAATGTTTTTCATTCTTGGCAAGCCGTAGAGGGCGCGAAACCTTCAGTTTTCCCTGGGCGCTGAAAACCCTAGCTACGACTCTGAAAATGTGTAATGTGTGTATGATTAAATGAAAAGATGATAATTATCAGCAGAAACTGTTGACTTAAGCAAATTAAAAAACACTTATGCAGATCAAATACGCGACTAAAATTTGAAAAGTCAATCAGTTTTTGAAGGAAATACATACGCTGTCGCTGTCATCTTCTTGAAAAAAATTTCACTGGATGTGTCTATGCACCTTACAATGTACGTTATTGTAAAATGTAGCTTACAAAATTATTTAGTTCTGTTTAAGATAAAAAATTTGTCACTGAAAACGCTTGCTAAGTTTATAAGGTATTTCTTCGTGGTGTAGTGCTCAGCACAATCGGCCCATATTCGAGAGCATCGAGGCCATTGCTCATTTTTCATCTCTCCTGCTTTAAAACAACCTAATGTCTTTACAAACTTTTAATTCTTTTTCTAACTCAACTGATGTGTGCACCACATGACTTCCTTGTACGGAATATTAAATTATACGCATTTTTTCTTGCATTTCATTTAAGCTTATTGGATTGAATTAAATCTACTTCGTCGATAGCGCATAAACCACAATAGAATAAATCCACTTTTTAAAATTCACTTTATTTGTTTACCATAGCGACACTCTTGGCGCTAGGTTCACTTAACAGCGTTACATTTCGTTCATATTATAACTCAGAATTCACAAAATTTATATCATTTGAAGAATTATATAATCTTTGCCACATGTTCTATTCAAATACTATAATAAATCTGAAACGATGTATAAAAGAAATTAAGCAAAAAGCAACAACAACAAAACAAAACAAAATTATTTTTTTCACAGACGAAATCCTAATCCTATTCCAAACTTAATCACGCGCCAAGTCGTAATCCCTTGCATTGCTTTTACTTGTCCATAGTTGTAATAGGGATTGTTAAGTTTTTCGGATTTATAAGTCTTATGGAAAATTTGAGTCGTATATTATATAAAATATAAAAAAACGTTCTTTATTTAATTCTCTCCGACACCAAGTAGATATGTCGTTTGTGTGCAAAGTTTCTTGGAATTTTATACTATAAATTTCAATCAAAATCGTTCTCTTCATACCTTAAGAAGCCGTTGTAGAATATTCTCCACCTCCTCATGGGACAAGTGTAAGACATCTGCAGATCCCCACAAGAGAAGACATTTTGATCACTGCAAGACTGTTGGAAATGATCCGTCATTTGCAAACGGTAAGTTTTCCCGGAAGCTAATTTCAGATAAATGCAAGCATCGGCTTTCTGATCTTTCCGACGAGAGATGTTGACGATAAGGTATTCTGACTTGGAATTCACACCATAGCAAAAAATTTCATCTTTTCCCTGCAAAGAGAAAGAAGAAAAAGTCATTTTAGATTTTCAAAAAAAAAAAAAAAAAAAAAAAATTATTTTCACCACTATCAGAGAAATGTTTATAGAAAAAAGAAACACACCATACGAAGGGTCACAAAATTTAAAAGTTTTGACATATTTTAAAGCTGTAGCCACGCAAAATACACTTTGATCAAATTTTGAACAGAATATTATATTTACAATGGAAATTAAGGATGTTAAGATAAAAAGTGTAAAAGAAATCAGTATAAAGCAAAAAAGAATTTGGTTTTGATATTAACAGAGGAAACTAAATCATCTCTTCAAATTACTAGCTAAACTTTGGGCATCATATTTCATAGAAAATATTCATTTTGACCGCTCCCGAATCCATTTGAACGATGGTTTTGTGCGTCATCTGTACGTACGGACAGAATAAAGGACTCTTTTCTCCAAAACGGATTGCAAAATGGGTTTAGAACTGATTTTTTCGTGATGCCTGTACGTACGTACGTACGTATGTATGTATCTCGTATAACTGAAAAACGCTGGAAAACCTCAGAGCGTTAGAATTTTGTATATGAGACTGCTATAACATGTAGTTGTGTACCTCCCTTTTTGACTGCAATCGGCCGCACCAAACATGTACACACACATATATATACATGTAATAATAAAATTCCATAGTCAAAAATACACTTGAAATTCTAACTGTATGTTCTTTTCATTTTTAATGGCGACGGTCTCTTATTTGAAAGTACGTGGAATTAAATCTACAGCCCCGTAGTCAAGTTGTTTTTCCCACCTTTTCTACACGTACAGTTATAGAATGTTCTGGAGATATTTAAAGCGAAATGAAATGGCTGACGTCATTTCTCGGAAGCTCTGCCTTTCCATAAAAGGACTCGCAAAGGAATATCGGGGCTTTTTCTTTAATGTAACGATGCAGTAAACTTCATACAAAAAGTTATTAGTAATTTTGTTTATTTACTCCGGATATCTGATTTTTGTAACTGCTATTTCTCCTGAATAAAAATAAATGGATCCTGTTTTTTAAACTTATCGTCTGATAATTTAAGCTACGACTACATCTATAATTCTTCATCAGTCTATTTATTCCGGACAAAAGCTGGTGCATCACATACATATTACCCGGCTTGGAGATTTAAGTTATTTTATTCTTATGTGTTGGGAAATTGTGTATTTTTACTTCCTTGTACGTAATAAAGGAAATATTGCAATCGTAATACGTTTCGGGTATAACATATTTCAACGAAATTAACTGCTCTCGAAATCATTTGAACGATGTTTTTGCGTTACATCTGTACGTACACACATAATAAAACACTGTTTTTGCCAAAAAGGATTGTAACATGGATTCAGAAGAATTTTTTCTTGACGTCTGTACGTACGTATGTAATGTATCTGGCGTAACTAAAGGACGGGTAGGCGTAGAACGTTGAAATTTTATATATGGAATTGCTATAACATGAAGTTGTGCACCTCCCGTTTTGATCGCAATTGGCCGCACCAAACATGTATTACCCGACTCGGAGGTTTAATTTTACTTCCTTTACTTTAATACTTCCTTGTACAAATTAAAAAGGAAGTATTGTAATCGCGAAAAGCTTCAGGCAACATATTTCAACGAAAATATCCACTTTGACCGCTTTCGAATGCAATTTAACGATGTTTTTGCGTGATATCTGTACGTAAGGACAGAATAAAAGACTCTTTTCACCCAAAAAAAAAAAAACTAAAAAACTGCTTTAAAATTAATTCTGAAGAGAATTTTTCGTGGCGTCTGTACGATCTCGCATAACTCAAAAACGAGTAGCCTTAGAACGTTGAAATTTTATATATAAGACTACTATAACATGTAGATGTGCACCTCCTATTTTGGTTTCAAACGGCCGCGCCAAACGTATATAAATATATTTATAAATATATCCACTCTGTTACCCGGCTCAGTGATCTCAGTTTCTTTACTCTTATATGTTTGTAAATTGTACATTGTTTGCTTTAAAAATGATTGAATTATGTTGTTCTTATCTTCGGGTTAAGGTTTTTATGCCTTTCGTAATTCTGGAAGCAATATTTGTACAATTATCAACAATTTAAAAGCTGTTTAAGTGCGGTTAAGTTTTAAATAACATGGCGGACATATTTGTTTACATTTGAAACAGCTGAGTAGCGGATTTGTTGCCAATGTAGAGAAACTTAGCTTTGCAACAACAAAGATAACGCCTTCATTTATTATTTAAATCATGCTTAATCCTTTCTGGAACTTTTTCGAGGAAATAAGCGTTTAAGATTTACTTCGTAATTTTTAATACAGATATTTTGAGTTTTTATGTATTTTTGCCTTGTCGCGAAGTGAAAACTGAATTAATTGAATGAGAAATACTCAATCGTCTGTGGAAAACTGTTTGTTTTTTGTTTTGTTTGCTTAATTTCTTTTAGACATAGTTCTAGCTTTATTATAGTATTTGAATAGAACATGTGGCAACGATTAGATAATTCTTTAAATGATATACATTTTGTGCATTCTGAGTTATAATATGAACGAAATATAATACTGTTAAGTAAACCTAGCGCCAGAGTGTCGCTATGGTAAACAAATACTAGAGTGAATTTTAAAGAATGCATTTATTCTGTTGTGGTTTATGCGCTGTCGGCGAAGTAGGTTTTTAATTCAATCTAATAAGTTTAAATGAAATGCAAGAAAAAATGCGTATAATTTAATATTGCGTACAAGGAAGTCATGTGGTGTACACATCAGATTTTGTTACTCTTATTATGGTGGTAAATTGTGTACTTTTACTTCCTTGTACCAAATAAAGGAAATACTGTAATCGCGAAAAGTTTCAGATATCATTTCAGATTAACGACCTTCAAAAGTTAAAGACTGTGTAACACAAAATCTGTATAATAGTACAGAGTGGCATTGTGAAAATATATATTATATAGCATATAAACAGAGAAGATTTACAGAATGCGAACCCGTACGGGTTATACGGAATATTTACGAAATGCGGAACATTTCCGATTTGTATTCCGAAGTAGTTCGTTGCAATGTGTGCCTGTTTGCATAATTCGGGAAATTGGGCACTTTAGCACAGTGCTCCGCAACCTTTTCTCACCTGCGACGCACAAAAAATCTTTCTGGAATTTCGTGGCACACCAAAGAGTTCCGAGTTATCAAGGAAGTGCCGAAAAAATTCAAATGCTGACACACTTACTATCACACACACAACCACACAACAGTGAAATATATAAAAACATTTAAAATAGAGAGAGAGAGAACGGAGGACGTGGGCACTATCCCTTTAACAAACGGTTAATTAGTATAGCACCACGTCCACCACTATCTATAGCACCCCTTCAAAATACATAATGCCACCTGAAAGGTATTCAACGTGCACGACAAGACATACAATATAATATGTTACAGAGTTACAGATTAATATTCAAGATACATTACTGGTATATTACTGATGCAAATATGACAGATGCAGAACTGATTAAAGGCTGATATAATACTGGTACTGATATTAACACTGATTAATACTGCTACATTACTGATACATTGATATAAAACTGAATATTAATACTGATGAAATGGGAATGTTTTTGCACAAGTCGGTAAATAAATCCACGAAATTATACGTTACAGAGATCCCCCCCCCAAAAAAGAAAAATGAGAATTAAAATATCATAGATCAATGTTCTACTGTTACATTACTTGTACATTACTGATGAAATATAACTGTTACACTACTGATACAAGGCTGATATATTAGTGATACAATACTTTACTGATTGTAAGACTGTTTTTATTGCTCATGCGATATATGCATGAGCAAATATGCATATACAATACTTTACTAGTATTAATACTCATACAATACTTAACTGATATTAATACTCATACAATACGTTACTGATATTGATACTCATACAACACTTTTATTGGTATTAGTACTCATTCAATACATTTAAAATAGACATTATTAAGGAAAAAAAATTGTCATTGTGTATTAAATACATGATAAAAAATTGCAAAATGTCAAATACATGTATTTGACTGCGGCACACCTATATCCTACTCATGGCACACCAGTGTGCCGCGGCACACCGGTTGCGGAGCACTGCTTTAGCATATAAAACTAGTCAGACGGAATAAGTGAATTCTCCAAACATCAAAATAAACAGATTTCTTGAATCTATGTTACGGAAGCGTAATTTATCAACTCTCTTATCTGTAAAATAAATAATTTAAACTTTCCGCTTCAGTGTTTACATACGAATTATTTTGCTTACATGAAACAAGCTATGATATATCTATTTCATTTACCCAAGAAGGCCACTTGCTCTCTTGATCTTCGCACTTTCAATGATTCTTGAAGTTATTTATAGTATTATTTATGTTCTTTTTACTTCTAGCACGAGATGTTTGAAGTGGAATGTGATAAGTACGTGAGGCCGATACAATGTTATTTGTATTTCTTTCTGTATGATCAAAACGATACAATGTTATTTGTATTTCTGGAAACACTTCCGCAGAGAACCCGGTAAATGTAAACATTGCCAACTTTGGCGATAATAGTTCAAACCTGGTAACCCAGCGGATTTATCCTATTCGCTTGTTCGAAGTTTGCAACCATTCCTCTTGCGCTCATTTTTGTTGAATGATCACTGTCGTTGTTCGCATTTGCAGATTTATATTATTCTCTCTTATTTATTATTATTTTTTCTGAATTTTTTAACAACAAATAGATAGAAATATTTTTGTAGATAGATGCCGGTTCTCGGCTCGGGATGAAAGGAAGAAAATACGGGGGGAGGGTGAATGCTAATTTGTAACACGGCTGTTCACGTTGTGTTCTTAATTATTAACAGCTCTAAGAACCAGCAATTTAAATAATTAAGTAATGCTTTTATTTTTATTATTGGTTATTGTCATCTAAAATTATGAGAATAAATCAATTTTTCTGGCGTAAAATTTTAACAAGATAATATATTGTTGATGCTTTTCTAACAATAACCTTTCAGAGGATGGCAGGTGTGACATAAATAGATGATTAAATTGAAATAAAAAATATTATTGATTATCTAAGATGACAGAATAGTTCGATGCATCACCATGGTCATCAAAATTGGCGAACCACTGCTGGTGTAAGGAATATATTGTTTTCTGTGTTAACTGGAATTTAACGCAATTTTTTTTCGTTTGTCATGTTTAACCGGTTAATTTCAGTACATTAATACTAATTTATATTTTTTAAAGGAATTTTTATTTCCGTTATAAATTCTTATATATTGTCTTATATACTTAATATATTCTTTTCTGTGCTAACTTGAATTTAATACAAATTTATTTTCGTATATCACGTTTAACCGGTTAGTTTTACATCTACATGCTTATTCTCTGTGAATTTTTACTACCATATGCTTAATATATTGTTTTGTCTGCTAACTTGAATTTACATGCACTAAAAATCACGTTTACAAAATATCAAGTTTGCGGCTCGGCTCATCGTCGATGAACCGCGAGCTTGGCGAGTAAAAATGCAACGGCGCCAACGGGTTCTCTGCGGATGAAAAGCCGTATTTCTTTCCGAAATTTCGCGTACTTTCGAATTCTGACTTCTCTGTAACAAGTTAATAGCCGTTTATAGTTTAGTTCTTGGAAAATTGTCTTCCTTTTTTTCCGAAATTTTCGCATCTTTTTGTTGTTTTCCTTATTTCTTGGTAATAGATTTTAGTGATATTCTTATAACGGACTGATCTAATGAAATGATCATTGTACTGTATCTCGTGCGCCACCCCATGAAAAACAATATGTTTACTTTGCTAATTAGTTACCACAGTCTTAATGTACCCTTTCAATAGTCACTCAGTACAAATTCTATCAAATTTCGCGCTTCTGAAATGTAAAATTAAAATATTTCATAAGAAATTACTGTACCAGTGTAGTGTATTATAGCAAATATGAGGGTACACCATTATTGGTTTTTGTTGTTCCAGAATGCTTACGTTTGTATGAATGATACTTATGGCACATAATGTCTGAATTTGTAAAGCACATTAAGTATGTACTTTTCAATGATTCTCACGGCTTGCTTTTGTATTTGCATGATTCTATATTTCACATTCTGATCCTAATATGCAAAATACACTCATGTCCATAAATTAAGGATAATGCAAAATCAGGCAAAGGAAGAGTTAGAAGCAAAACAAATTTGACTTATTTGTAAAGCTTATTTATTAAACAAAAGGTAAAGAGCAAAAAACGATGCTATATGTTTCATATTATAAAAAAAAAATAGCGATTTTTCTCCCTGGAGCAAATTACAAAAAAAAAAACCTATTTACAAAAAAACAATATTACATGGTTGGTATGATTGTTAATACATTATATGTCCCCAAGACGATGCAATACACTCCGTACAAAGCCTAGGCATGCTGAGTATCAAATTATCGATGTGTTCTTGGGGGATATTACACCACTCAAAAAGCAATGCTCTCCGAAGTTCCGGTAGACATGTAGGAGGAGGTTGACGGGCTGCAACTCGTCGGCCAAGCATGTCCCACACGTGCTCTACTGGATTCAAGTCCGGTGAGAATGCTGGCCAGTCCATACGGGTGATATCCTCAGATTGAAGGCATTCGCTTACGATGTTTGCACGGTGAGGACGGGCGTTGTCATCCATAAACACAACTTGTGCGCCCATGGCGCCCCGAAACAAACGTACATGTTGTTCCAGAATGACGTCCCGATAGATTTGGCTTGTCGTGGTTCCAATTTGAACATGCAGGTCAGTTCTGGAACCCAGAATAATTCCACCCCAAACGAGCACTCCTGCACCACCGTAATGGTGTCGTTCAATGATGCTTTCTTGATGGTAACGGGTACCTGGAGTTCTCCAAATGAAAGTCCTGCGAGAATCAGACTGCAAGCTAAACCTGGACTCGTCGGAAAACATCACACAAGCCCACCGTTGCGGTGTCCACAATGCACGCTCTCTACTCCAGGTTAACCGCAGGCGACAGTGAGTTGCAGTAAGTGGAACGCATTTGACAGGTCTACGAGCATATAGACCAATCTGCCCTAAGCGTCTGTACCTGATCTGCCTTGAAATTATCGTACCAGTGGCTGAAGAGAGCTAACTAGTTTTGAAGGTTTTTATGTGTGTATAATATAATTTTATTTAATCATACAACTTAATTGATACTTAGTATAAAGCCTTTTGCATTTTAACTGTATATGCACCAGCATTATGTTTTAATAATCCTGTTTGATTATATACTGTATCATGCATATGTGGGATATTATATGGTTTATTTATATAGTAGGATATCGTAAGTACTGTAATTATGACTTGTAGTCACACTGGTCTCTGGATAAGGGTGGACGTGGTGCTATTACCAATTAATCATAACGGTAAAGGGATGGTGCCCATGTCCTCAGTCACTAAACTAAACTAACAATGCCTTAAATTTAGTAGTCTTAACACTGCCTTAAATTTAGTAAAGATTGCTATGATTCCTGAATCAGAAAAATGGGATAAGTTTTCAAGGTGAGACATTCCGCCAAAGAAAACGAATATGAGGTGGTATAATAAAAAATAATGCATATTCTATATAATATTATGCATTAGTGGCGGATTTAGAATTTAAGATTAGTATTCAGATTGTATTTAAACAATGCAAAAATACGTAATATTTTTGTTGGTACGTCGATGGAACTTAGTAGAGGGTTGGTTAGATACGATGAAACTGTAGCATGCGTACGGGTTCGGTTCGTAATAGATTGAATGCTTACGGAACTCATGACAGCTTGATAAAATTTATTTTTCCAAAGGAAATACTTATAATAATTCTGGAACATTCTACAAAAATACTGCAGCTATTCTCAACATCACAGAGCGCAGAATCAGTTGTTACACTGCAAACTACTAAGAAAATTTGTAAGATATTTCTGCCGCCTTCGCAGTAGTCGTCGAGTGTGTAGTGGTTTGAGTCCTGGCGAGGGCATTGCTCATTTTTCATATCTTCTGCATAAAAAAAAAAAAAAAAAAAATATATATATATATAATAACTTATTGTCTCTACAGTGGCGCCCGAACTAAAAAATGTGGTGAATGATGATTCTCCACCACCAGGATTTGGTCCCCTAATTCCCAATCGCTCTTCAAAAGGGGGAGTATATATGGTATTTCTCCCGTCTTCTTAGCATGCCTTCGTGGTGTAGCGGTCAGTACACTCGGCGCGTATTCAAGGGGTCCATGGTTCGAGTCCCGGCGAGGCCATTGCTCATTTTTCACGTCTTCTGCTTCAAAAATCCTAATGACTGTACAGTGACGCTCGAACCAAAAAATTAGTGGATGATGATTCTCCAGCATCAGGAGTTGGCGGTTGGATCTCCTAATCGCCAGTCCCTCTTTAAAAGGACGAGTATATAAGGTATTTCTCCATCTTACTTAGCATGCCTAATGGCCAGCACGCTCGGCACGTATCGAGAAGTCCAAGTTTCGTAGACTTAAGAACCAAGTTTCGTAGTATAGTGGTCAGCACGCTCGGCGCGTATTCGGTCAGCACGCTCGGCGCGTAAGAAGGGTTAATTACCCTTTATTGCTGAAACTAAAGGTGTACAGACGACCCCTTTCTCAGGACTTGCAACAAAGCCTCCACTTGGGGGCTTAAACTCAAAAATATAAGAAATAAAAACTAATTTCTAATAACTAACTAAAAAGAGTTAGCCCAGGCTAACACAATTTCTAACTAGTTGGCCGCTAAATATCGAGTTATCTAGCGAAGCTATCAAGGGCACGTAATACGGCCGAGCGTAGTAACAGCTTAGAGAGACGTGGCCAAAAGGCGAACGCGCGCTATTTAGAAACCTGAATTCTCTCTCTCAGTAGAACTTCGACTTAAATACTACTCCTTCTCATTTACATTAAACGCGATTCCAAAAACTCGTTCTAGTAAGGAATTTGTAAGCTGAAATAGGAGAGACAGGAAGGGTGCATAAACTTAAAAATAACTGTTACAAACTTAGGATAAACCTTTAAGGTATTTCTCCTGCCTTCGTAGTATAGTGGTCAGCACGCTCGGCGCGTATTCGAGACGTCCGTGGTTTTCCCGGCGACGGCATTGCTCATTTTTCATCACTCTAGCTTCGAAATTATCTAAGCTCTCTTACAAACCTTACAGACTAAAGAGATTTAATATTAGAATATGGTTTCATAAAGAAATTTATTTACATTCTGAAAGAAGTGTACCTTGGTTTAGACTTTCATTGCTTCTTATGGAATGTTTAATTTTCGAATCGATACACAGAGTTCAACTTCCTAATTGCATGCAAACATTTTCGAAATACTTATCCGAAATGTTCCAGAAGGATGAAATTACACTATTGAGATATTACACTCACATCTGAATGCGAACTCTGGCGTTGCATCAACCCATAAAGCGTTTTGAAGTCACTTTCTGTTGAAAAGTAACGCAGTTCAGTTTTCGATTAATGATAGAAATATGCATCGATCTTCACTATTAATTGATAATCACGGTTAATACGAAGCCAGTTAAAAAAAAAAGCACCGGGCTAAAAAGTGACTCATATTATAATTAACAGAAACAAACTATTGAGTAGTACACCTGTGCTTCCAAGCACAATACACTATACACTTTGCAGAGTCATTAGGTTCTTTGAAAGCAGGAAAGATAAAAAATGAGCAACGCCTTCCCTGGGAATCGAACCATGGACCTCTGGAATATGCGCCCAGCACACTACGAAGGCGGAAGAAATACTTTATATACTCTCCCGTTTAAAAGGCGACTGAGGTTTTTTAGGGAACCCATTCGCCAAACCCTGGGTGTGGAGAATCATCATCCACCACTCTTTTTTTAGTTCGGGCGCCACTGTAGAGTAATTAGGTTTTTTTTTTTTTTTTTTTTTTTTTTTTTTTTTTTTTTTTTGGAAGCAGGAAAGATGAAAAATGAGCATCACCTTCGCCGGGAATCGAACCACGGACCTCTGGAATACTCGCCCAGCGTGCAGACCACCACACTACGAAGACATGCTAAGAAGGCGGGAGAAATACCTTATAACTTGTACTTCCAAGCAATTTAATCTGGATTCTGGAAAAGGAAATACAAGTGTGGACAAGCAAATGCATTATACATCTGTACCTCCAAACAGTTTAATATGGATTCTGGAGAATAAGTTCCCTTCGTAACTCAATCCCTCAATAAATCCTCAGTAAACTCAGTCAAGAAACTTATACACCGTATCCCTCAGTAAATTGAATAAAAAACAACTTATATAATGGATGTGAGGTTCCTTTAATTTATTAGCCCAGAAGGGCTATTAATTTCGTTTCGGCATTTTACGTCGAAAACTTTAAATGTCGTTTCACTTTTCAAATTTCAAATATTATGGCCCTGTCTTATATTAAAAAAAATTAAATAATGAAGGAACTGCATAAATTTGGCTATTAGATTATTAGATTTAAGTTCTTAGCTAGTTTTATAAAGTGTTTCTCTTGCCTTCTTCGCATGCCTTCGTGGTGTAGTGGTCTGCACGCACAGCGCGTAATTGAGAAGTCCGCGGTTCGATTCCCGGCAAAGGCGTTGCTAATTTTTTAGTCTCTTGCTTCTAAAAAAATACCTAATGTCTCTACAATGGCGCCCGAACTAAAAAGGGTGTTGGACGATGATTCTTCTCATCCTGGATTTGGTGATTGGGTCCCCTAAAAACCTCAGTCGCCCTTTAAAAGGGGGAGTATATAAGGTATTTCTCCCGCCTTCTTGGCATGCCTTCGTGGTGTGGTGGACTACACGCTCAGTGGGTAATTGAGAGGTCCTCGGTTCGATTCCCGGCGAAGGCGTTGCTATTTTTCATCTCTCTTGCTTCCAAAAATCCTGATGTCTCTACAAGTTATAATTCTTATTTCTTACTATGAATTCTTAATTCTATTCCAGTATTAATTCTTATTTATTACCATATTATTCTTAATAATACCCGTAATAATCCTTAATTATCTGTAATAATTCCCGTACCCTTAATAATACCCATAATAATCCCGTCTTGTTCCTGTATTTATTCTTATTTCTATTTATTTCTGAGTACTAGCTCTTATTTCTTATTCTTAGCTTACTCTAAGCCCGACTGGAGGCTTTGTTGTAAGCCCGAAAAAGGGGCCAACTGCTATTCTTATTTGAGTGAAATAAAGGGTAGTTTAACCATTCTTGAGTCAACATCTTAGTTGTTTGAACTCAGCGATAAGTCGCTAAATAGTTCACTAGGTTCCTCGACGTTTACTTTAGACAAAATGTGTGAGGAACCCTACAAAGTTCAACACTGGATGATACCCAAGAGTTAAATTTTACACGGATGATGTTCCGGTTTGATTAGAAACTTTTCTCTGCCTCGGAACGGCAACAGTCAGAACTTGACTTTCAATTTGTTATGACGCAGCTCGAACGCTGCTCATGAGACGTAACATTAGATTTTCTTAGATTAATTTGTTTAGTATTTTAATAAATCCTTTTAAAACTAGATTGAGTATTTTTATCATACAGTCATAACCGAACCGCCCACTTATAGAAATTTAAATGTGGCATTTAGATACGCCGTAGATGCGCGTAGGCAGCGCCATTCGTCGATTCGATTAGTGTACATTAGTGTGTACAGATGATTTAAAAATGCTTATATACTCAAGATCAAGAACAATTAAATTATGTACCTACTGTGGATAAAATCATCATCTGCTGTCATTTCAGTTAGCCCACGCATAGATGCTTTACTGTAATTTCTTCAGACAGTTTTGTTTTACGCAGTGTTTTAATTGCTGCGTAATAATCAACTAACTTGCTTTGATTTTTAAGACAGTGCTCAGTTATTTACAACCGGATTATCGGGATAATTTTAGAGACAATTTATTTCATCTACGATTTTTTTTTTTTTAGTCTCTTTGTAAGTTTTACTAACGTTTATTTTCTTTTAAAACTTTACTATCATCTCTTATTTTCCACTTCCGGCCAGAATAAACGCGTTAATCTGTTTATGCAAATTGTTTTTGCTAACGCTTAAGTATTTAAATTGTGGCTTTTCGTACAGAGTTACAGTTCGTTACAGAGTTAAGTGGAGAGAGAGTGAGCTTTCTTGCCACTTTACTTCACGCGTGCTTTCAGTCAGTTGCTGCCCGCCTTTAAGGGGACTCATACACCTTAAATCCCATAAGATGTTCGAATAGGTGACTGTCGCAAGATTTGGGATAACTTATTTATTTTAAAAGCAATTACTACCAACGTTTTACAGCTGACTACATAATATAGCTGCTTTCTGAAATAGTGATCAGAAAGTTTGTGTTGCAAAAAATATTTATATAATTTAATCCGCTTTGTGACAACATTTTTCGTCATGTTTCCAACTTGCGCGCACGGTTTAAAACATTCTGTTTCATAATTTAATTCCATATTTAATATATAGCTTTTATAACATTTGACAACTACTGTGAACCTAAAATTCTAAAAATTTCATGTTAAATTTTTATTTTATTTGGAGTTGAGTTTATAAAATGGATTTTATTAACGCAATTTTTAATGTTTTCGTCCATAAATTTTTTCAATATTAAAATATTCATCAGATTGTTGGTTCAGTTAGAAAATAGTGCCCATATAAAGAAGTTCATCAAATTTCAAGTATGTACCATTAGCCATTTTTAAAATATCATGCGCGCAAGGTGGAAACATGGCGAAGTATTTTGTCACAAAGAGGATTAAATTACAAAAATATTTGTGGGAACACAAACTTTCTGGTTACTAGTTTCCAAAGCAGCTATATTATGTAGTCAGCTGTAAAACGTTTGAAGTAATTACTTTTAAAATAAATAAAATATCCCAATTCTTGCAACAGTCACATATTCGAAGATCATGAGGGGGTTTAAGGTGTAGGAGTCTCCTTTTAAGGCCAGAGGTTTAATCCTCCTGATATCTAGACAGTCCTCCTGATATGCCAGAGGTTTAGTCCTCCTGATATCTAGACAGTCTTCCTGATATGCCAGAGGTTTAGTCCTCCTGATATCTAAGACGTATTGCAGTTTTCCGCAGTTTGCGTTCTGCACACGTAATAATCTGAAAGGCCAATCTTAGTGTCATTCATCTGCGTAAAATATTCGAAGTTAGTTCTTATTTAAATTTAGTTAGTTAGTGGTTCTTATATTTTTACGTTCAGACCACATGCGGTTCGTCTTTGTATCCCGAATTGCGGGACCACCTGTAAAGTGCGGAAAATGATGAGAAGGGCTCATCTTGTATCTCTTCTACAATCCATATGACAGAGTTTATAATAAAACTCCCATTCTACTCAAGACACTTCGTGTTCGCGAAGCAGATAAGGAGAAATAGTAATCCTGAAAACCTTAAAAGACTTTTGCTAAAAGGAAGGGGAACACTTACGTTTTGCAGATGGGAATCAGGGCAAGGAGACTCTAAATGGAATTCTTCTGCAGGTACGATGAGACCGAGTTTCTCAGCATTTTGGAGAGCTTTCGGATCGTAAAGATCAAATCTTTTTGGGGTGATCCATTTGCTGATTTCAATATAAATGTAGCTAAGCACCCATTTGCACCAATACACAAAATCTAAAATTAAAAACAAAAAAATTTTTTAGTAATTTATACTAGTGACTGAAATTGCTGAAAACGTTAGCGACAGAAATTACTGAGTCAAAACTTCGGAAGTACAAATTTCTATGAATAATTTTTTTAAAGTATCAGTTAGACTTATTTCTGTCATTATCCTTTAATTTTGATGACCAGTGTATATAAAATAACTGAGATGCGCATCATCTTTCCAAAGGGTTTTCTTCATAATCTACAAAGAGATTTCAGAAAACATAAATGGGAAAACACATTAATTCTTCAACCTAAACTTTTAGCGTCTTCTAACGGTTTATAGTCTTGCCTGAAGAAAATGTTCTATTAAAAAGGAATCAGATAACATAGTTTTCCATTAGTAAAAAATCTGATGTGTACACCACATGACTTCCTTGTACGGAATACTAAATTATAAGCACTTTTTCCTGCATTTCATTAAACTCATTTCCTCCAGTTTCATTACAGATGAATTTCTCACTCTAGCAATTCTGCCCCCAGTTCGCGGCAAGGCAAAAATACATAAAACCTCAAAATATCTTCATTTCAAAAATTTGAAAAAAATAAAACACAAAATACAGTTAAAATAATCAAAATTACAATTAAAATTAAGTTGCTGCAGAAAAACAAGGAAGTCGGCCAGCAGGCAACCAAAGCAGATTTTCCGGTGCGCAAAAATCAAAGTTCAGTTTTGGTCCCGCTCAGCAGAAAGACGCTGAAGGTGCAGAAACTCAATTCCCTATTCTGCTAAGTTTCAAGTATAAACAAACATGGCTGCTGCAGTAGACAAGAATTAGATTTAGCCGCACTTAAGCAACATTTAACTTTATAATTCTATAAATATTGGATGCAGATTAACTAAAAGCATGCAGACTAATTAAACTTTAACCGGAAGATAAGAACAACGTAATTCAATAATTTTTAAAGCAAAAAATGCGCAGTTTACCAGCATGTAGTAAGATTAAAAAACCTGAACTCACTGAGCCGAGTAACAGAGTGGGTATATATATATATATATATATGTATGTATGTATGTAAGAATGATATGTAAGAAAAATAAAGAATATGTAAAAGATTCAATTAGCAGCGTAAATTAATTTCCCTTCTCTATTCTAAAAATAGCAACATCTAACTCAAGCAACCAATAATAATTTTAAAGCAATATTAACTGTTCAATCAGAATGCTTTGAGAACCAAAACTAATTCAGCCTTTTGAAAATAAGCCTTTTCGAACAGTCACATTTAATGTGCCGACTTGTGTGTAGCCGAAAATGTCGTTGAAAATAAAACTGAAGATTTAATCTGCCTTCGCCTCCAGTTTTCTAGTCATTATGGATCAGCACTTCCACGCCATCCAAATTTCTGCTCCTGAATATATTACATATATATATACTTTTGGTATATATATATATAATCTTTACGATCCGAAGGCTCTCCAAAAGTATAAATATATATATATATATTACATATATTGTATGATCTTAAATTCATTTAGTGCGAAAACAAGTTACTACTACTTGCGCAATTGCTGCAAAGTTAGTTAAATAATTTATTTCCTAAACAATATTGATTAATTGATTATATTATCTCCTAAGTTTAATTAAAGTAGAATTATTTTAAAAGAGTGAATCCATACTGGTAAGTTATATTTAGAAAAATGTTTTGAAGTAACTTGAAAGTAAAATTTTAATAATGTTTTAACGGGGACTGGAATTAAATCATCACGAAGAACAAAATTTCAATTGTAAAAGGAAAAATTAAATTTGAAGCATGTAATCATTGTCATTGATCGGAAATTAGTTGACTTTTCAAGGGGAACAAACCAACTCCGGTTCAATGAACAATAATCAATAAATAAATACGTAAATACGAAGGTGTTTCGTCTTTACTCGAGTAATAAGGTTAAGCCAAACTGGCAATTCTAGTCAGGCCAAATATTTCCGCGAATAAAAGGGATTATGAACCAATGCTGATACTCGAAGAACTTATTCTTATGAAGCATTTTAGCCAATTCAATTTGGAGTAAAAAGCAATTTCTGTAGAGAAATCCGAAAAAACTCGAGTAACCGTCCCCGACACCCTCATGTTTATGCATTTGAGTTCTATATTATTTGTAAAAATTAAACCTTGGAAATTGTCATTATGAAACAGAATTCAAAGTAAAGTTGAAATAAACATAGAAGATTACAAAAGATAAATAATGCAAACTTTGTAAAAACAAATCAAAAATAATATAAAAATAATACAAAAAATATAATAAGAACAGTGAATGTACATGAAGATCAATATTGTTTAGGAAATAAATTATTATATTACATATATATACTTTTGGTCTGGCCGATTGTAACCAAAAAGGGAAGTGCACAACTACATTTTATAGCATTCCTAAATACAAATTTTCAACATTCTGAGGTTACTCATTTTTGAGTTATGCGAGATACCTATATACATACGTACGTACGCCACAAAAAATTCCCTTCTGAATCCAATTTAAATCAGTTTTATAGTTCGCCTGGGGGGAAAATAGTCCTTTATTCTGTCCATACGGATGTCACGCAAAATCAGGAAATTTTATTATTGTACGCATTAATTTATCGTCTCCGCGTCGACTATTATAATAGTGCATTATTAATGTATGATGTAATACGATGTATTACTACTGTGGTAATTCAACATAGTAACAGCACTTTTTGATGTAAGTATCTTTATATTGTATAATAAGCATTGTTATTGTAGGAATCCGCAATACCCCTGTTTTTCAACATCTGCCCCTGTTTGCAATATTCTTTTTCTGGACAGTTGTGGGATCCGGACGCGTAATGGCAGACCGCACATTGAGTTGAACAGTGTTAAGCGAATTTCGCTTACTGCGCATGCTTGATGGTGTACCTTTGGCGCGGGGAGAAATATTGGCGAATAAGCAACCCTACGCTAGCTTATTCGTGATCACCATGGCTGTCGAGTGTGTTCGAATGATGTTTACAACTGTAATGTTGTGGAACTTTGCTTATTAGTTATTTTAACGTCCATACCCATTGCACTTGCTTATTTTTCTAATATATATTTCATTGTAATTTGTCAATAACAGTGCATTTAATATTTGTTAACATATGTTCGTAATAATTCGTTATTTAAATGTAATTTGTTTACATGTTATAATTCAGTAATTGTAAACTGGAGTATCTCGCTTAGTTTGTTAGCGTATATTCGCGCTTTTATTTTCTCATTTCAAAGAATTTAATAACTAACATTAAGGAATTGTAAAATTTCTTCAGTGTTATTGGCAAGCACTTGTTATATTCCTCAGTGTTTCTTTATGTATGTACGAATGGAACGTATGGTAAATCCTGAATTGTTTTTATTGCTTAAAAGTATAATGAATAAATTTTCAACTAATATATCCTAAATTTCAGTCTTTTTCTGAAAGAAAATTTGTACAGTTCTGAAGGAATGTGCAGAATTTCATAGGTATTATATTTTACATTTTGAATGCAAACACTGCTTCACATTACTTCGCAATAATTTCAGCTTTCTAGTTGTTTGAGCAGTACAGCAAAAAATAGTATTTTAACACAGTAATTAATTTACATTAACATTATACTCTACGAAGATTTAAACGCCAGATTTGTTTACAATCAGATGGTGGTACATATCCCATATACCGTATTTATCTTCTTTTCAAATCGCGCCAACATAGTAATTACGCCAAATTGTTTTCTGGTAATTGCAGTATGCGACATTCGTTTAACACTGTTCAACTCAATGTGCGGTATGCCATTACGCGTCCGGCAAAGCCCCTTTGACACCCTCTGGTGGCCTGCTATAAAGCAAGCACTTAGAGAGGCACAATGTCCCAAAAACATCTTTAACATCATCACGGACTATCTACATGCACGTAGCCTCATAGTAGCCAACAACAATGGCCTCACTATCAAGCGGCAGGAAAGAGGGTGTCCACAAGGCTCTTGCGCCGGTCCGTTGCTCTGGATAATCACCTTTAACTCCATACTACAACATGAATGGCCTTTGCACACAGACATCATAGCATACGCCGACGATGTAGCTCTTCTGGTGTCTGGCCGCACAAGAGATGAACTGGAACGGAATGCCACAGAAACCTGCTCGATATTCACGGACCTATGCAATAAACTTAAGTTAATCATCTCTCGACAAAAGTCCGCAGCCATCGTAATTCCACGTCCTGGCACAAATCCCACAAGACGTCCATGTATAAAGCTACTGGGCAAGAACTTAAAAATAACGAAGACGATTAAATATCTAGGAGTCACTTGGGATCAAAGACTCACCTGGTTACCGCACCTCCAAGAAATACGTACAAAAACATCGACCATCGCAAGGAAAGCCAGGCAATTTCAAGGGAGAAATTGGGGACAAAACCCCCATATCAGGAAACTATTGTATCTAACAGTGGCAGAGAGAATAATTCTCTACGCAGCAGTCATATGGGCACAACCAATGAGCAGCCGAAAGACCAAGCTACTGACCACAATTCAACAGCCGTTTGCATTAAACATCTGCGGAGGTTATCGCACAACAGCGTCCAGCGCCGCCACGATACTTGCAGGCCTGCTGCCATTACACATAAAGGGAGAGGCAGAGGCTACCTATGTACGAATCACCCATCACAGACAAGAAGCCACATATGCAGGAATTACGTTCAGAACAACAGACTATGAACTCCCTGGCAGTGTGCAACACATCCACCCTGCCATCAAAGGTAGAGGGATCCATGTCAAAATCCAACATCAGCAATCGCACTCCAGACAACGCACTTCCTCTGCGATTACACAACTGTTCACTGATGGACCGAAACATGATCAGGGAGTGGGCTGCGCGTTTGCTCACTACGAACATGGCACACTAGTAAAGGAATGGAAAGGACATCTCACTAACAGCAATAGTATCTTCCAAGCAGAGGCACTAGCAATATTGAATGCGCTACGACATGCCCTCAACCTTTCCCTTACCAATGCGACTTTTTACACGGACAGCATGTCAGTGCTACACGCACTCAGGGATCATCACCACACTTCACCCATCATCATAGATATACAGCAACTTTTACGCAATAATCATCAAGCCCGCTTTAACATGGTATGGGTGAAAGGACACTCCGACAACGAAGGGAATGACGTCGCAGACCGTCTGGCTAATGAGGCTGCCAACAACATCCACGCTCAAACTATAAGAGCCCCTACCCCCGTCTCACACCTCAAGAAAACTCTGCGTAATATCTGTAAAGAAAAGTGGCAAGAAGAATGGAATAGTTGCGACACAGGGAGAAGGACGTATAACTTCCTACCAAAGGTAGACACGGAACGTCTTATAACAATAGCCCCACTGACACAGTACATAACGGGTCATGGCCCATTTCCATCTTATTTTATGCGTCATGGCATCTCAGCATCTGACAATTGTGTCTGTGGCATGCTAGGTTCTCCCGAGCACTACCTATTTGACTGAGGTCTAACAACAAACCACCACTTACCACATCCAACGAATGATAGAACACTTTACTATCGTTTCATAATCAAACACCCGCCAGCTATAAGGAGTATCTGCGCAGTTGTAGAGCAAATCAACGCCCTAGGGCAAGACATTTGCGAGCCACAGTAGCATGGTACTGCAGACAATGTACTCAACGATTAGATATTCGCAGTTTGTACACATTCTGTAATACACATTCCACATTCAATTTCGAGCCTCGTGTTAACATCTGCTTTCAATAGCCACCAACTTGCAGAAATAATGTTACTGACATGTTTATCAGTGTAAAGCACTGGGCACCCAATGGAATGATGTGTTATCGTAAATCGAAATATATAATATCCGTACAATGCACGAATGTAGTGTATGCAACGAAATATGTAATTCATGCAACAGAAGCCCCTAATGAAAGTATGTACATTATGTATTATGTGAACTGAGCATATTTCCGCACAGCGCTACTGCTTTACGCACACGTTACTATGTCTCATATGTTTCTTCTGTGTGTAATATTTGCATTTATGTGCTCTACGTGTTTCCATATGTATTCTATGTGTCATGATATGTATTCTCGTGTGTGTGTTTTATGTCTTTATGTTACGTAATAACGAGTGTGTTTTTATGCTTTTACGTTTAATTTTGTATATCTATGTGTTTCAGCTTATATGAGTGTTTTAGTGTTTTAATGCTATCCTTTATATTCTTTTTTAAGTTACTTTGTGTTATTAACAATGTCCTATGTAAAAACTACCCGACATCTAGCACCTGTATGGCCATGTAAACTCCCGGTGCAGCCTCACGGGGCTCCAGCGAGTTGCTTCTTCGAGATAGTGGAGGACGTGGGACATATGCCTGTTTACCTATGTTATACGCCAGGCGTCCCCGTCCTCCGTCACCTGTCACCTGCCATTGCGAGATCCGGACGATACCCGAATAGTCAGTGAAAGGCCTCCCGGGTGTCCGGAACCTGCTCTCACATGTCACCCGTCACGCAAAAGCATCGTTAAACTGCATTAGATAGCGGACAAAATAGTTATTTTTGTTGAAATATGATATCCGTAATTTTTCGTGATTACAATAATTCATTTACTTCGTACAAGGAAGGAAAAATGAATCTTACTCTTCCCATATGTTTCTCCCAGTTTAGTTTCCTTCATGTTAATGACATCAGTCGCTCAGCTTTGAAACTCTCAGCGTCAGTTCATAATTTTGGGGGATCTGTAATATTTTTTATTTGCGCATAAACATACCTCATAATAATAGCTCCAGTTAAAGAACATGCGTAAAGTTGGAAAAGTAGGAATTTGTAAACCCTAAACATGGTTAAAAGACATTCACAGGACCAAGAGTAATTTTTTCCTTAATAATTTTAATCCTTTAAATACCTCTTGTCGATATTTTAAGACAGGTATCATACATGAAACAAGGTATTTTAAATAAACGGAGCGTGAGAAATTTTCATTTAAATATAATGTAAGGAAAAAAAAATCAAAAAAGGGAGAGCTGTAGCATCTACAATCTGGTTAACACAATATATGCTGGTGGTTATAAATAAATAAATAAATAAATAAATAAAAAAGAAAAAAAAGAAAAAAAAAGGGGGAAAAATGGCTTCACATTTACTCGAAACTTTGAGGCTTGTTCAAATTAAAAATTTGAAATATGGTTGCTAAACTTTATTGTAAATTTCTTGATGTAATTGATTGTTTCTATTTTTATTACTTCCTTGTACGAAGTAAAAAGGAAGTATTGTAATCGCGATCGTGGTGTCTGTACGAACGTATGTACGTACGTGAGTACGTACGTATCTCGCAAAACTCAAAAACGAGTAGCCTCAGAACGTTGAAATTTTGTATATAAGACTGCTATAACATGTAGCTATAACATGTGCTATAACATGCACCTTGTATTTTGGTTGCAATCGGCAACATCAAACGTATATAAATATATTTATATATATATCTACTCTATTACCCGGCTCAGTGATCTCAGTTTCTTTACTCTTATATGTTCGTAAATTGTACATGTTTTGCTTTAAAAATGATTGAATTATGTTGTTTTTATCTCCCGGTTAATGATTTTATGCCTTTAGTAAATCTGTGTGCAATATTTTTAGAATTATAAGCAATTTTAAAGTTGTTTAATTGCCGCTAAGCCTGTTTTTAATGGCGGCCATTGATGATTACATTTGAAACAGGAGACTAGTGGATTTGTTGCTAGTCTAGAGAAACTTAGCTTCGGAACAACAAAGATAACGCATTCATTTATTATTGCCAATTAAATCATGCTTAATTCTTTCTGGAATTTTTTTGAGGAAATAAGGGTTTGAGATTTACTTCGTAATTTTTAATATAGATATTTTGATTTTTTATGTATTTTTGCCTTCTCGCGAAGTGAGAATTGAATTAATTAAATGAGAAATACTCAATCGTCTGTGAAAAACTGTTTCTTTTTTCTTTTGTTTGCTTAATTTCTTTTATGCATCGTTCTAGCTTTATTATAGTATTTGAATAGAACATGTGGCAACGATTAGATAATTCTTTAAATGATATACATTTTGTGCATTCTGAGTTATAATATGAACGAAATATAATACTGTTAAGTAAACCTAGCGCCAGAGTGTTGCTATGGTAAACAAAGTGAATTTTAAAGAATGCATTTATTCTATTGTGTTTATGCGCTGTCGGCGAAGTAGGTTTAATTCAATCTAATAAGTTTAAAGAAAATGCAAGAAAAAAATGCGTATAATTTAATATTCCGTACAAGGAAGTCATGTGGTGTACACATCAGATTTTATAAAATTGTAGACACATTAGGTAATTTTTGGAAACAGGTAAGATGAAAAATATGCAACAACTTTGCCGGGAATCGAACCACGGACCTCTCAATTGCGCGCTGAGTGTGCTGTCCACTACACCACTAAGGCTCGCGAAGAAGATGGGAGAAATACTTTATAAAATATCATTACGGATTAAAACAACTGTTGCCGCAACCATCAGATAAATTATTATTATTCTCTGAACACTTACTGGACTAAGTTATTAGACTGAGAAGACTGAAATTACTCTGAAGATATTCTGAAAGATGTTTTGGACAATGACGCTGCACTAGGTGTTGCTGACGGTAGTAATGCAGCTGTAACTGTAGTCTGCAGAAACACTTTGTTGCGTGTTATTTTAAAAGCTGCGCTAAAAGGAGCTGTACTTCCAGGCGCTTAATTGAGCTTAGACTTGTAGGTACCCAGACGGTATAGTGGTTAAGGATGCTTACTTTCATACCAAATATCCCAGGTTTTAATCCCGAAAAAAGCATGGTTGTAACTGTTCGTCCCTTCATAGTAGGCAATGGTGGCTGCCTATCTAGGTGCCTCCACAACGAAATGGCCACCACTTCTAGCCTTAGGAATGGCCATTATTGAAGTGCTCGCCATTAGATTAAAAAGAAATTTTAGCAGTAGAGCTTATTTATAATGTTCCATGCGGGAATTGTGTAATGCGTCATCTGAGGTAGCTTATGCCCTGCGCCATAATGCTTCTTCCCTACTTCTCTCATTTGTAAGAGGAGAAGTCCAGAATGTTGTAGCTAGTGATGAGTCGGTACTACCGAACCGGGTATTTTGTAACGGGTACTTAGTTGTAACGGGTACTGAAAATCGGTACATCCAAGTACCCGTTACTTCAGTACCGAAATCGATACTTTTCGGTATTCGTTACTCTGTACCGAAACAGGTACTTTTCGGTATTCGTTACTTCTGTACCGAAACGGGCACTTTTCGGTATTCGTTACTTTTGTACCGAAAAGGATACTTTTCGGTATTCGTTACTTCTGTACCGAAACGGGTACTTTTCGGTATTCCTTACTTCTGTACCGAAACGGGTGCTTTTCGGTATTCGTTACTTTGTAACGAAAATATGTGTCTCTTCTCGGTATTTCGGTATTCGTTACTGGAGGATCGGTGAGGGTTCAGCTCACTTCGGTTTTGGTACGAGGACAGTAGTATTTGGTTGTATTTGCGAAATGGTGATATGCGCTCCTTGTGTCCATGAATGGTCTGCTCCTCAGACACTTCCGTAGTTGACATGTTTTCTGATATTCAAAATCTTACTCCGTACAGATAAAATCAAACACGTGGTGACGTGGCAGAGTTCCTTCAGTGCGCAAAATCGTTAGCTGCGTATTTCGGTACTCCAAATCGTTACTAGGGCACTTCGGTACTCCAAATCGTTACTAGGGTACTTCGGTACTCCAAATCGTTACTAGGGTACTTCGGTACAGCAAACCATTACTAGGGTACTACGGTACAGCAAACCGTTAGTCCGGTATTTCGTTACTTCGGTACTCCAAATCGTTACTTGGGTACTCGGTACTTGAAATCGGTTTTCTGTACTTTTCAAAGTAACGGTTACTTGAGTAACGGGTTTTGTACCGGGTACAAGAATGTACCGAAGTTGCCCATCACTAGTTGTTGCAGAACTTGTTTGGAAGACGGCAATCTGTGCGCTTGCTTATAAGCTGTAATGATTTGATTATACTGGCTGCTAGGATTTTATCGTATAACATATCACATTGCATGGGGACTGACGCATAGGCTGAGTGCCTTGATTAGTTCTAGGATATTCGCAGCTATATGCTTTGTGAACTTCGAATGACCCCCATAGATCGTGTTGCATCTTCATTTGAGTAGATAAGCGTCCGGACAATACAAACTATATATAATTATTTTACGGTCACTCAGTGGCGATTTATCTCCCACTGACCAGTCTTGGATTTGAACTACTATATTTGTTACCGTAAGAGTCAAATCAGGCCAGCCTTTGGTTCTCTGGCCTGGGAGAAATACCTCATAGTTGTTTCCTTTAGACTGTGCGAGAAGTCACGAGTTTCCTTAGTAGGATCTCATAGAGTTTATGTGGCCAAAGAGAGAACGATCCTATACCACGACAACGAAATTCTGCAGTTAGAATGCAGGAGAATGGTTTGGTTTATTTAATTGCGGCAAAGCACTCGAGGGCTATCAGCCTAAGGGGACGGATGCCTTCGTAGAGGACTTCAGGAGAATTATTTCACTTCAGTAAAGAAAGTTCCCATTTGATTATACTGGCTGCTAGGGGTAATTTTATTAATTCAAAGTTGCTCAACTTAAATAGGTTTGATTGTATTTTGACGGTTAAATACGCTAAAAATTATTAGAAAAACCTGCTAGTTCGATTATTATAATAGTCACTCATCCAATAGTGATCAAGCCATTAATTCATAATATATAAAAATTAAATTAAATAGTAATTAATTAATTATTAAATAAACATTAATTCATTCTTTGATTAAGTCATCCGTGGAATAAGGCATAAATTATAATTAAACTAGTTAACACATTTACATGTCAAATTTTTTTCTTTACACTGGAAATTTCATACCACTCTGTTACCCGGCTCAGTGATCTCAATTTATTTACTCTTATATGTTTCTAAATTGTTCATTTTTTGCTTTAAAAATGATTAAATTATGTTGTTTTTATCTTCCGGTTAAGGTTTTTTTTACCTTTAGTAATTTTTTTACCTTTTTACCTTTAGTAAATAACGTTTTTACCTTTAGTAAATCTGTATGCAATGTTTATAGAGTTATCAACAATTTAAAAGTTGTTTAAGTACGACTAAGCCTAATTAATTTTGTCATGGCGGACATGTTTGTTTACATTTAAGCTTGGCACAGTAGAGGATTTGTTGCCAATCTAGAGAAACTAAGCTTTGCAACAACAAAGATAACGCCTTCTTTTATTATTGCGAATTAAATCATGCTTAATCCATTCTGTAATTTATTCGAGAAGTGTTTAAGATTTCCTTCGTAAATTTTAATATAGATATTATGAGTTTTTATGTATTTTTGCCTTGTCGAAAAAGTGAGAAGTGAATTAATTGAATGAGAAATACTGAATCATCTGTGAAAAACTATTTCTTTTTTCTTTTGTTTGCTTAATTTCTTTTATACATCGTTTTAGATTTATTATAGTATTTGAATAGGACATGTGACAACGATTAAATACTAATTCCGAAGTCAAACAACAAAATTCAGCGTTATATTTTCAAAATTACTGTGAAAATTTTGAAAATATAACGCTGATTTTTGTTGTTTGACTTCTGAATTAGTCTTCAAATTATATTAATTTTGTGCATTCTGAGTTACATTGTGAACAAAATGTAACGCTGTTATGTGAACCTAGCGCCAGAGTGTCGCTACAGTAAACAAATATACAAACAAATATAGTGAATTTTAAAAAATGCATTTATTCTATTGTGGTTTGTATGCTATGGACGAAGTAGATCTAATTCATTCCAATAAAGTTTAAATGAAATGCAAGAAAAATGCATATGATTTAATATTCCGTACAAGGAAGTCATGTGGTGCCCACATCAGCTTTTTTATAATTAAGTAAGCTATTCAGAAAGTCCGGACTTACAGAGTAAGAATAGAAATTAATGAAATGTTAAAATGGATTACCAGCTAATAAACAGATACAAACATTAAACTTAAGAAGTAAAAATTTGCTTTTTTAATCAAAATATTAACTAAAATAATTTTTAAAGTAAAACGTGGGATTACCTGCTGGTCTCACTGAAATAAATCCCATAGCAAACGTGATCGGAACTGTAATAAGTGACCCCATTGGATGTTCTTTCGAATTAACGGCCGAATACTGTTGAATGTAATGTATTATTAAGCTTTGATATTTGTCTTATCAAATGTGATGCAATCGTCTTCGAAAACGTTATGCAATTGATTATACGATAACGTACCCAAAGATAAAATTATGAATGAAGATACCGTGATAATACAGCGTAACAGAAATTGCGCCATTCGTCTACTCAATGTTTGAAGGTAGATTAACTTTTTTTTTTTTTTTTTTGATTGCCTTGTAAGGATCTTAAGTTTTACTAACGTTTATTTTATTTTAAATCTTTACTATCACTTCTTATTTTCTACTTCCGGCCAGAATTATAAGCGTGAAGGATTTTATGCAAAGTTTGTCTGGCGAACGCCAAGTATTTAAGTGTGGCCTTTTTGCCAAGCGAGAGAGAGGAAGCAGTAAGTCAACGCAGGCCGCTTACCTTAGAAGTTACGCAGTTGCTATTTGCCTTCCAGGCCAGAGGTTTTAATCCTCTTGATAAATTAAACGTATTGTAGTGTTCACAGTCTCTGTGCTATATACGCTTCCTGTTATTATAAGGCCAATCTTCCACGTGTATTATTCTAAAGTTAAATTAGAGTTTAGTTTTATTTTTATACTTTTTTACGTTAGACCCCGAGTGGAGGATCAGTGTATTCCGAAGTACGGAAGTTATTGTATATAGAGAAAAATAAAGGGTTTTGTATACCCTTCGTCTGTATCCTGTCTACTTACCACAATTAGTGAACATAGCTTTAGTAAGCTCTCTGTTCCGAGTCAGGTCCTTGTATGTTCCCGAAGAAGGTTAGAAGGAACATTGAACCTGATAGCCTTCTCTAATTTGTCCCATTTAGTTTTTTTTATTATCACTGTAACATTTTATTGTCTTGTCCCACACTTTTGTTTGTCTCTTATTTTCTCTTATCTCACATTATGTTTATGAGCTTATCACACTTCGCTCACGCGGAACAAACATTTTATATCGGAAATAAAAGTGTTTTTTTTTTTTTTTTTTTTTTTTTTTTTTTAAGAAAAATTTTAATTGCAACATTTTAAAATTACAGTATTATTTTGCTTGTTTTTTTATTCTCAAAACCCTCGATGACATCGTACAATTGTACTTGATTGCTCCAATTTCTGTAATGCAGACAGAAAAAATCTGATGTGTACACCACATGACTCATCAAATGTACTCATCAAACGTTTCAAATTGTACGGACTATTAAATTTTACGCATTTTTTCCTGCATTTCATTTAAACTTATTAGATTGAATTAAACCTACTTCGCCGAACACCGCATAAACCACAAATAGAATAAATGCATTCTTTAAAATTCACTTTGTTTACCATAGCGACACTCTGGCGCTAGATTCACTTAACAGTATTATATTTCGTTCATATTATAACTCAGAATGCATAAAATTTATATCATTTAAAGAATTATCAAATCGTTGCCACATGTTCTATTCAAATACTATAACAAAGCTAGAACTATGTATAAAATAAATTAAGCAAACAAAACAAAAAAGAAACAGTTTTCACAGACGATTGAGTATTTCTCATTCAATTAATTCAGTTTTCACTTCGCGACAAGGCAAAAATACGTAAAAACTCAAAATATATATATTAAAAATTACGAAGTAAATCTCAAACGCTTATTTCCTCGAAAAAATTCCAGAAAGAATTAAGCATGATTTAATTGGCAATAATAAATGAATGCGTTATCTTTGTTTTTGCAAAGCTAAGTTTCTCTAGATTGGCAACAAATACACTAGTCTCCTGTTTCAAATGTAAACATCAATGGCCGCCATTAAAGCAGGCTTAGCGGCAATTAAACAACTTTAAAATTGCTGATAATTCTAAAAATATTGCACACAGATTTACTACAGGCATAAAAATATCTGTATTAAAAATTACGAAGTAAATCTTAAAGGCTTATTTCCTCGAAAAAATTACAGAAAGGATTAAACATGATTTAAATAATAAATGAAGGCGTTATCTTTGTTGTTGCGAAGCTAATTTCTCTAGATTGGCAACAAATCTTTTATCCTGCTGTTTCAAATGTAAACAAGAGCAATGGCCGCCATCAAAAACATTATTAGGCTTAGCGGCACTTAAACAATTTTAAAATTGTTGATAATTCTAAAAATATCGCATACAGATTTACTAAAGACATAAAAACCTTAACCGGAAGATAAGAACAACATAATTCAATCATTTTTAAAGCAAAAAATGTACAATTTACAAACATATAAGAGTAAAGAAACCGAGATCACTGAGCCGGGTAACAGAGTGGATATATATATAAATATATTTATATACGTTTGGTGCGGCCGATTGCAACCAAAATACGAGGTGCACATCTACATGTTATAGCAGTCCTATATACAAAATTTTAACGTTCTTTAGGCTACTCGTTTCTGAGTTTTGCGAGATACGTACGTACGCACGTACGTACATACGTTCGTACAGACACCACGAAAAATTCTTTTCAGAATTCATTTTAAAGCAGTTTTATAATTTTTTTTTTCAGGAAAAGAGTGTTTTATTGTCCTTACGTACAGATATCACGGAAATACATCGTTAAATTGCATTTGAAAGAGGTCAAAATGGGATATTTTCGTTGAAATATGCTGCCTGAAACTTTTCACGATTACAATACTTCCTTTTTACTTCGTACAAGGAAGTAAAAAAGAAATATTTCTTAAATGCATAAACATTTTTAAAGGGCAATGCATAAGTACAATATAAACAATTCCTAAATACTTCTTAAATGCAAAATAAATATTTATTGTTCTAAAATACTTCTTAAATGTTTTTAACTTCGAAAACTCTTTTCACAACCAGAAGCGCTTCACTTAGTTGTGAGAAAAGTTCGCAATAGTTTTACAATTAGAATAAACTGCAAAATTTCAAAAGGACCGCCCTTCCTCGTAATGTAAGAAACTACTCTGTTAACAACTGAAACTGCTCTGTATGCTGACAGACTGGCAAACAAAATTCATTTGCTGCAGACTACTCATATAATCCAAGAGCTAAAATCCGTAAGGCATGAAGGAAATTATAACGATTATGTATAATTTGTCAAATGGTATATAAAATTAGCAGTTATGATATTAAGATATAATAATCTGGCATTGTTTGATGTGCTTATAAGCATATAGTATCTAAGAAGTCTAATGAATTTAAGTTGATAATATATGGGATTTATTAAAGAAGTTAAACAACAAGAATCAGCGTAATATTTATAAATTTGTTGTTAGACCAAAGGGCTATTAATTTCGTTTTGCCATTTTTCGTCGAAAATTTTAAATGTCTAAATCACTTTTCAAATTGTTGCCACCAAATATTATCGCCCTGTGTTATTTTTAAAGAAATTAAATAAAGAAGAATCTGCATAACTTTATCTATGTTTCTCGCATTGTGATAAAACAACGGTACCTAGAGCCATCGAATTTTGAATAACGTACGTCTCCACCTGAATTTAGGCATCTGGAAGCAAAAATTTGGAATTTGTTTTATTATTTATTTCATATTTTGTAAAGCGTTTATGAGTTTTTGATTAACAAACTCAACAATTTTAAAGCGAGCAATGGCAACACTGTACGGGGGGGCGGAGAAATTATCTCTATCGCGCGAGAGTGTGTATCGGAAATTGGTTAATTAACATAAAATTCTTATTACACTCTTATCTCTGTAGAAATATGTATTTACTGCGAAAAATTTTAAAATTATTTAGCGATATTGCTGTTGAATTGAATTTTATGGTTTAAGTGCGAAGAACATGATATTTAAAAAATAAAGGTAACACACAAAACGTTCAAAAAAAAAATTTGATGTGTACACCACATGACTTCCTTGTGCGGAATATTAATATTAAGCTATACGCAATTTTTCTTGCATTTCATTTAAACTTATTGGATTGAATTAAATCTACTTCGCCGACAGCGCATAAACTACAGTAGAATAAATGCATTCTTTAAAATTCACTGTAGTATTTGTTTACCATAGCGACACTCTGGCGCTAGATTCACTTAACAGTATTATATTTCGTTCATATTATAACTCATAATGCACAAAATTTATATCATATCATTTTAAGAATAGAATTATTTAATCGTTGCCACATGTTCTATTCAAATACTATAATAAAGCTAGAATGATGTATAAAAGAAATTAAGCAAACAAAACAAAAGAGAAACAGTTTTTCACAGATGATTGAATATTTCTCATTCAATTAATTCAGTTCTCACTTTGCGAAAAGGCAAAAATACATAAAAACTCAAAATATCTATATTAAAAATTACGAAGTAAATCTTAAACACTTATTTCCTCGGAAAAAATTCCAGAAAGGATTAAGCATGATTTAATTGGCAATAATAAATGAAGGCGTTATCTTTGTTGTTGCGAATCTAAGTTTCTCTAGATTGGCAACAAATGCACTAGTCTGCTGTTTCAAATGTAAACAATGAATGGCCGCCATAAAAAAAAAGGCTTAGCGGCACTTAAACAACTTTAAAATTGTTGATAATTCTAAAAATATTGCATACAGATTTACTAAAGGCATAAAAACCTTAACCAGAAGATAAAAACAACATAATTCAATCATTTTTAAAGCAAAAAATGTACAATTTACAAACATATAAGAGTAAAGAAACCGAGATCACTGAGCCGGGTAACAGAGTGGATATATATATAAATATATATATGTTTGGCGCGGCCGATTGCAACCAAAATACGAAGTGCACATCTACATATTATAACAGTCCTATATACAAAATTTCAACGTTCTGAGGCTACTCGGTTTTGAGTTATGCGAGATACGTACGTACGTACATACGTTTGTACAGACGCCACGAAAAATGCTCTTGCGAATTAATTTCAAAGCAGTTTTATAATTTTTTTTGAGGAAATGAGTCTTTTATTCTGTCCTTACGTACAGATATCACGCAAAAACATCGTTAAATTGCATTCGATAGTGGTCAAAATGGATATTTTCGTTGAAATATGCTGCCTGAAAATTTTCGCGATTACAATACTTCCTTTTTACTTCGTACAAGGAAGTAAAAAAGGGCCCCTTTGAGAGAATATAAAATCTGAAAGCTTTCAAATTTTTTTAATTTCTTTTTAATTTACTGCATGCTTTTTGTTTTATTTCATTATAGATCCGGTACACTGAGAAATATTTTTTATTTCAGTTTCTAAATTTGTGTAAACTTATTTGATTCTTGTATCAGGTTCAATGTTCCTTCTAACCTTCTTCGGGAACATACAAGGACATGACTAGGAACAGAGAGCTTACTAAAGCTATGTTCACTAATTGTAGTAAGTAGACAGGATACAGACGAAGGGTATACAAAACCCTTTATTTTTCTCTATATACAATGACTTCCGTACTTCGGAATACAATGACCCTCCACTCGGGGTCTAACGTAAAAGTATAAAAATAAAACTAAACTCTAATTTAACTTTAGAATAATACACGTGGAAGATTGGCCTTATAATAACAGGAAGCGTATGTAGCACAGAGACTGTGAACACTACAATACGTTTTAATTTATCAAGAGGATTAAAACCTCTGGCCTGGAAGGCAAACAGCAACTGCGTAACTTCTAAGGTAAGCGGCCTGCGTTGACTTACTGCTTCCTCTCTATCTTGCTTGGCAAAAAGCCACAACTTAAGTACTTGGCGTTCGCCAGACAAACTTTGCATAAAAACCTTAACGCTTATAATTCTGGCCGGAAGTAGAAAATAAGAAGTGATAGTAAAGATTTAAAATAAAATAAACGTTAGTAAAACTTAAGATCCTTACACTTGTTCTTTTAAGTCCTCCAATAATCGTAATCGGCGTGTTGGTTTAACCTGAATTATATTAGATAACCTAAAGTATTACTTCAAGTAAACTTTTTGTACGACATATCGTCCATGTAATCTTATGCATTGATAATTCCAAGTAATTATTTCATTCCTGTATGCATGGTATAAGTAGTAATGATTGATTTTTCCTACTATGAATATGACAAAAAATTTAATTAAAAAAAATTAGCAGTACCATTTGAACATACATTCATTGATTAGAGCACACACATCACAAACACGTGAAGAGAGGCGAAATCAGCACGTAAAAAAGATCATAATGCAAAATTACAACACGTCAAACAGGCTGGAGAAGAAATCTCTCTTTGGCCTGCTAGTATCTGTCATATAAATGTCCAGTCACTTCAGGGTATTCTTTGAGATCAGAAGCATCCATGACAGAGTCTCTCTCGCGGAATATACAGTTAAGAGACGAAAAGGTGTCAAATAAGTGTTCAAATCAATGCCCGGTCTCCAACCGAAAAGCTGCAACAGCAATTCGTCTAGGTGCCGCTCGAACATTTAAAAGAGATTCAATTTTACGTTTTTCTTAATTTCAGCTGCTTGCTTGCATCAAAAGTTATCGAAATTCATGCGTTCTTTTATTACTTGCATAGTGGAATAAGAAACCGTAGGATTTTGGTTCCCTTTTTGGCTAAAAAAATCCCCCATTTTATTACCATATATTACACAGTGAATGGGAACCCACAGCAAAATAATTTTGTAAGGTGTATGTTAATTCTATAATAGTTATTTTTAGTTTTGAAACCCTTTTCTTTATATGCTTGTTCCCTACCAGAATGCGTTTTTAGAGTCGCTTTGAATGCAAATGAGTTAGAAGTAGTATTTAAAGGAAGTTGAACTTACTTCGAAAGAGATTGCTTTCGAGTCCTTAGTGGCGCTTGTTTGCCTTCTGGCTACTTGGCTCTCGAATCTATTACGCTCGGCTGTATTGCATGTGCCTGCTGATAATCGCCAGCTAGTTTAAATTAAGGGACGTTAGATATGTGTGGCTGGCTTCGGCTAATTTATTAAGTATTAATTTAGTTTCTTATTTTTTAATCCTGATTTAAATGCTCGAGTGGATGCTTCCCCCTGTAAGCCAGAGAAGGGACCATCTGCTATTATTTCTTTGAGTGAATAAAAAGGTATTTTATCTCTTCTCGAGTATATGTTGTAAGTACTTAAACTCAGCTACTTAGTTCGCTCGGTTCCTCGACATTTTATCATAGACAAATGAGGAACATTACAACTTTTTATGTAAGATTTACAATATACAGGGTGTCCCGTAAATGTTGCGCCAAACGTCTGGGGTAGGTAGGGCACATCATAAGGATTAAGAATTACATAGGAACCCCTACTCAGAAACGTCATTAAACGCCGCTATGGGGTGTTGTACAGAAGATTGCTAGTGGAAAGTGAGAATTGCCTCATTCGAGCGGTAGGCATCATACGAAAAGCATAGAACGCTATACGAACAGAGAAGCTTGTGGTCATGTGGTTCCAACATGATGGAGCACGTGCTCATTTTGGAATGGATGTTCGTAGCCATTTGAACAGATCATTCCCACATCGATGGACTGGGCGTGGTGGATCGGTTTCTTAGCCCTCACGCTCAGGGGATTTATTGAGTCTTGATTTCTTTTTGTGGGGCGCCATCAAAAGTGTCGTGTATCACGATCCTATTGTGTCTGAAATGGATCTCGTGGCAAGACTCCCCTGCGCAGCTGCTACAATCGAACAACTCCCGGTGTGTTTGAACACGTCCGGCAATCAATGGTCCGTCGGTGTCAGGCATGTTTGGCGTGTGATGGTGCAAACTTCGAGCATCTGTTGTATCATTCAAGCTGTCGTACACCATTTGTATTCATGTCCAATAAATGTTTCAAATTAATCACTCTCTTGTTTCCTTTCCCAGCTTCTACCTCTGCTACCACTGACCCCTGAGATTTCCGAGCATAGGTTCCTATGCAATTCTTAATCATTATAATGTGCCCTACCTCCCCCAGACGTTTGTCGCAACATTTACGAGACACCCTGTACTTAAATTAGATATAAAGTCTTTAATTGTTTGCGAGTCAGCAGGTTTCGAAGAGATGATAGCCTGTATTGCAAGCTTAGAGTCTGATAAAATAACAGCATTATCAAAACTCTCACACCTAGAAATCAGGTGTTGAGATGCTAACCTAATGGCCTTCACCTCTCCATCAAATAGTGTGGTAAAGAAAACAAGTGATGAATAGAATGCAAACAAGTCAGAGAGGATTTAGCTCCCGCAAAAATAACTTTACTGTATCACCCGAACTAAAATGCGAGAGAGATTTGGTCGAATAGAGCTAATAGCTTTCCCCAGTCACGCTTTAAGTAGAGAAACTGTAAAAAACTATCATATTCCTCTATGTATATGCTCGTGGCGTAAATGGTTAGCGTATTCAGTTAGCAACTGGAAGATCGGTGGTTCGAGTCCGGAGAAGGGAATGGTTGAATTTTCCTGTTTTCTGTTTGAATTACTTAATTATCAGATAACTATAATTAACTCAAAATAAAATTTTTATTATTATTCATTTACGTGGTCACTTATTTTTTTGAAGAATCTCTATGAAATGTTCATTAAGAGTAAATCAATCCCATATTATTTTCAAAGAGAAAATGTTAGCTATCTAATAATTAATTGCAATGTTCTATCAAATTTTTCTCTGGCTATGCAGATGGATAGAATAAATATTTATAAATTATTATCTGCATAGTATCTGCAATTATTACTATCTGCATAGTTATCTGCAATTATTATATGCATATCTGCGTAATGTGTCAAATCAAATTACAAAATATGGGACAATCAGCACTTCTGTAAAAGAGTATAAATGCGCAACCAGCATTTTATCATTTTGAGGTAAGTCATATATGTGCATGTATATGCGCATACTTCTACAAATATACTAGTGTTACGACATTTGTATAATGTAACCTCAAATGCCTCAAAAGACGAAGCTGTGCTGGAAGTATAAGATTACAGGAGCAAGTCTATTTAACATTGAAGTTTCGTTAAATTGGAGAGATATCGCCAAGGTGACGATGGTTTTGGCGACTAATTTTTGTGATGTAATTTGGCGATAAATCGCCGAAAGTTGCTAAACTTGGCGGTCATCTGGTTAAATTTTGGTCCGGTATCGGTATAACTGTAATTACTCCCTACATGTAAATGTAACCTTTGTAGGGATTTATATTTATTCTAATTAACAATTTAAGTTCTTTCTTATAAGCCTTCATTCCCCTAATTGTCACTACCAAAATATTTAAATTTGGTAGCGCGCCTGAAGAAATGAAATTCTACTTTGAAATGAAAAAGTTTGAACACCAAGTTTTAGAAGGAAAGTTAAAGAGTTTAGGCTGTTGCCGTCACCTCTGTAACGTGAGCTTCTATTTCCGCAGTTATTGCTGGTTTACGTTGTAAGGATCTTAAGTTTTACTAACGTTTATTTTATTTTAAATCTTTACTATCACTTCTTGTTTTCTACTTCCGGCCAGAATTATAAGCGTGAAGGATTTTATGCAAAGTTTGTCTGGCGAACGCCAAGTACTTAAGTTGTGGCTTTTTGCCAAGCAAGATAGACAGGAAGCAGTGAGTCAACGCAGGCCGCTTACCTTAGAAGTTACGCAGTTGCTGTTTGCCTTCCAGGCCAGAGGTTTTAATCCTCTTGATAAATTAAAACGTATTGTAGTGTTCACAGTCTCTGTGCTACATACGCTTCCTGTTATTATAAGGCCAATCTTCCACGTGTATTATTCTAAAGTTAAATTAGAGTTTAGTTTTATTTTTATACTTTTTACGTTAGACCCCGAGTGGAGGGTCAGTGTATTCCGAAGTACGGAAGTTATTGTATATAGAGAAAAATAAAGGGTTTTGTATACCCTTCGTCTGTATCCTGTCTACTTACTACAATTAGTGAACATAGCTTTAGTAAGCTCTCTGTTCCTAGTCAGGTCCTTGTATGTTCCCGAAGAAGGTTAGAAGGAACATTGAACCTGATAGTGGCGCCCAACGAAGAAGAATAACCATGGCCGAGTTTCAAGAAGAACCTGTGCCTGCAGAAACGGCTCAGAATCCAGAAATGCCAGCTGCCGCCCTGGAAGGATTCGGTTACATCGTCCAGACCATGCGCGCTTCGATGAAACCAGAAGCAACGTTTAACGGAAACTCACCGGTAACCAGTTTTTTGGAAAAATTGGATGACCACTTCATGCTCTACCCCGTGCACGAGTTTCAAAAAGTTACCATAGCTACCAGCGCTTTGAGGGGCCGAGCGCTTAACTGGTTCAAATGTATAGGCAGAAGTCTCTTGGGTCAAGCAGGAAGTCCCACCTATACTTACGAGAATTTCAAGACTGCCCTACTAAAAGCCTTCCCTGTTGTAAGGGATCGTGCGAAATTAGAAACTGAACTTTTTAGTATATATCAACAAAGAATCGAAAACCTCTCAAGCTTTATTTTAAGAAAAATTCACGTCTTCAAACTCTTGTATGGAAACCGTCCGGATCCTGAAATAATTCAAGTGATTTTGCCGAGCTTACTGCCCCAAGTGCAAGACTTTATTGAATTAAGAAATCCGACTACACTGGAAAAGTTATTTGAGCTAGCAATCCAGTTTGAAAGTAGAAGAACGGCGGACGTCGAAAGAAGACGCCAATATCAACAGCGAAACCAATTTGGTACGCCAAGACTACAGCAAACTCAAGCACACTGCTACGGAGGCAAAGCGAATCAGTGGGCAAGGAAACCCGAGCATTCAAAAACAGCCGGCGAACGTCGACAGTTCAATAGCAACCCAGGAAAAAAGTCTCAAGGCCAGGGGAAAAAGAAGGAAAGCACGGAAAGGAAAAATAATTTAAACTAAAACGGATTTCTGCTGACGAGAGGGTGCGGAAATCCGAAGGCCACGAAAACCCCTCTTCCTACAAGTTAAATACAGTAATGGTGAAAAATTTGACTCTTCCGAAGATTGAAGTCTTGGTGAATAATATCCCGGCCACCGCACTCCTGGATACCGGCGCGCAGTGTTCCTGTGTGGCAGAGGAGTTTTTTAGAAAGTATTTTCTCAAATACCGCATATATAGTGCGGATAATACGACAGTATTAGCGGCGCAAGGAGAAAAATGTAAGTGCGTAGGTAAAGTACCTTTGTATATCCGTATCAAGGACGAACAAGTAAAGGTGATGTTTTTTATAGTAAAGAATCTGCAAGCACATTTAATCTTAGGAATAGACTTTCTTTCAGACGCACAAGCTACACTGGATTTTAATGAAGCGTCCCTTAAGCTGACAATGAAACCAGTGCGTGTAGAAAAGGTTGAACCGCTAAGGTTAAATCTTGACCACCTGCCTAATGACGAGCAAGATAGAATCCGACAAGTGGTAAGTGAATTTGCTTCGTTATTTAGTGATATTCCAGGGATTACTCAGGTTACTAACCATAGTATTGACACCGGAGATGCATTGCCAGTTCGTCAAAAACCATACCGGTATGATAAGAATAAGGAAAAAATTATAGAATGGCATATTACCGATATGCTACGTAAAAAGATCATAACGCCCATCTCAAATAGTTATGCTAGCCCGGTGGTTTTATGTAAGAAAAATAATGACTATCCTTTGGAGCATCCAAAAAGGTGGAGATTCGCTATTGATTACCGTAAATTAAATTCCATAACGAAATATACGGTATATCCGTTACCGATCATAGAAGAAATTTTAAGGAACATAAACTCAACCAAATTTATGACGACTTTAGACTTAACGACTGGTTATTTTCAAATAGGGGTGAGGCCTGAGGACGTGCCTAAGACTGCTTTTATAACCAAGTCTGGCACTTATGCATTTTTGCGTATGCCGTTTGGCCTTTCAGGCGCCCCGGCTGAGTGTTAAGACCTGTTCTTGGAAAGTCCACATTTATCTATTTAGACGATATCATTATTACTAGTGATAATCTCGACCAACATATACAGGATTTAAGACATGTGTTTTCTTTATTAAATGAGGCCGGTCTAAAAGTTAATGTCGAAAAGTGCAAATTTGCAGCCCCTGAATTAAAATATTTAGGTTACAAAATATCTCAAAAAGGGATCGAGACAGATGAATCAAAAATAATCGCTGTACAAAAGTATCCGACTCCAAACACGGCAAAGAAGCTCTCTTCTTTTCTAGGACTTTGTTCATATTATAGGTCCTTTATAAAAGATTTTGCAGCTATCGCTGAGCCATTGTTAAAATTAAAAAGGAAAAAGGCAAGATTCTCGTGGACGGCCGAAGCCAATAGTGCTTTCGAAAAATTAAAACAAGCATTAACGCAAGCCCCTGTGTTGAAATTTCCTGAAAAGGATGAAAATTTAGAAATTTCAGCGGATGCTTCGGATTATGCGGTAGGAGCGGTACTTTCGCAAAATCAGCAGCCCGTGGCATTTTTTAGCCGAACTTTAAATCAAACACAAAGAAACTATTCCGCGACCGAGAGAGAGGCACTTGCAGTTCTGTTAGCAGTGCAAAAGTTCCGAGTCTATTTTGAAAAGGCGCCGATAACAGTATACTCTGATCATGCGGCGGTAACTAGATTGTACTCAGGGAAAAATTTATCCCCAAGGTTAATAAGATGGGCACTTAAGCTGCAAGAATATAATCTGGTAATCAAGCATACCCCTGGAAAGGAAAATATCGTAGCAGATGCCCTATCAAGGATTAAAATAGACGAACAAGGCAATACCGTAAAGATGGCAATGCTGACAGCATGTACAATAAATTCCCGAGAAACTGTAATAACCGAACTGGGTAAGGATCCTGAGTTTGGAAGTATTTATGAGTATTTGAAGGATCCTGAAAATTTTAGCCACCAAGATATTGTGGCGATAAGAAATAGGGCGGCCCATTACGAACTAATAGATGGTCTATTATTCTATACAAAAACTACGAATTCCAACAACGAATTTCGACCTGTTATACCAGCTAGTCTTAGATTAAATATCCTGCAGGAGCTCCATGACAGCCCTTTAGCTTCTCATGCTGGTATTCGAAAAACTATCCAACGCGTACGCGAGGCAGTCTACTTTCCTGAACTGCAAAAGTTAACAAGGGCGTATGTCCAGTCCTGCCCAACATGTCAAGCCGTTAATTATATTAATTTCCGCCCGGCCGGGTTTCTAAATAGTATTAAATCCGAATTTCCAATTGAAATAATTGGCATCGATTTATTGGGCCCTTTCCCAAAAAGTCAGTTAAATAAAAGTCGCTATCTCCTTGTTATGGTTGATCATTTTAGTAAATGGACCGAAATTGTTCCCTTAAAACGAGCCTCTGCGAAATTAGTTACTGATTCTATTTTAAATAAATATATTTTAAAATACGGGGCGCCCCTAAAAGTTATATCGGATAATGGTCCTCAATTTGTAAGTAATATATTTGAAGACATGTGCCAAAAACTGGGCATACGTCATTTAAAAAATGGTCCCGTATCGGCCGCAATCAAATATAGCGGAACGGGTCAACAGAAATATAGTGAAAATTATCCGTAGTTATGTTAAAAATTTTCATAAAAGCTGGGATAACTATGTCAATGAATTTGCTTTCGCCCTTAGGACCGCAAAACATGATACAACGGGAAAAACTCCTGCTGAGTTATTTCTAGGCAGAAAGATTATAACACCGTTAGATAAATTATTTTATGTGCAACAAAGAGCCCCAGAATTTAAAATGGGTGATATAGAAAAACTAATAAAAGAAGCAAAAAAGAATACGGAAGTAGCACAAAGAAAACAGAAGTTATATTATGATTTGAAACGACGGGGAGTAACTTATAAAGTAGGGGATGAAGTTTTAAAAATTAAGCATTCACTTTCTTCAGCACCAGAAGATAAAACTGCCAAATTTTTTCCACGATTTGAAGGACCATATGTTATAGAAAAAATAACTCACGCTGTTGTAGTGTTAAAAGCCAGAAATGGTGAAACCTGTTCCGCAAACATTGATCAAATTAAGCCCTACTTCGATCGTAATACAATGCAAATCTTTTCAGATCTTTTGCAGGATCCGGCACGGCAGACACCGCAGGTACAAGTTCCAGAGATGGGAAAACGACAAGTACAAGGGCAAGCCAATGAGAGACAGAAACAAGTGAAAAGAAAATTGCCCCGCGGAAAAATTGAATGTAAGAAGAAAAAGAAGCCGTTCCACCGTCCAGAAAACAGAGTTCACGAACACCCCCAGAATGAAGAAGGGAGAAGGACGACGTATGTGAAGAGGACCAGGAGAAATGACGGCAACTATAACCCGGCTTTAAAACGGAAGATCTACACATCCGACAGAACTCTCCGCAGCAAAAGTCGCCGAACTGCGGAAGGGCCATCAGCGGCGGAGGAAAAAGTTCAAGGAAAGTTTGAACGGCCAGCAACGAGGTCCAAGCAAGAACACGGAAGAAATTTCCCGGTTCCGCCAAGACCAGCTGCCATCAAACGGCAAAGACCACAAGCAGAGGAGAAAAGGAAAGTATTCAAGGGTGGCCGTACTGGTGAAAAACGGAAGCTTCCAGAGGAAAGCACTGAAGGGCGAGCCCGTACAAGAAGGAGGATAAACCAAGCTACTATCTGCAGTACCTTTAAAGACTGGGCCTAGAAAAGGATGTCCGAATATTACAAAGATAAGTAAAATTTTATGTTACTTTGCAAACTTAAGTTAATCTTTCATTCTTACTGCAAGTGGCAGATTTCAAGAAGTTTTACCTCATGCGAGGTCTACCTTTATCGCCAAAAGAGCGAGAAATGAGTTGTGACCGATTTTCTTATTATGTTTTTCAATTACTCGCGCGTAAAACTAAAGTTGATGTATAATAGCGTTGTGTAAAAACTTAAATATTGTAAAAAGTTATTGTATAAATTTTATTTAAAACATTCTAGCAAGAGAGAAGTTTTAGTCTGAAAGACTTTTTGAAATGTAGTATTATTTCAATGTAGAAAGAATTGGCACTTGCTTTGAAAAGAATAGAAGTTAACAATGTACTACTAATGTATGTTTTCAAATCTGTAAAATTAACGGCATGTTGATATGTTCTGTTATTTTAAATGTTAAGAAATACCGTGATATGGTAAAAGTGAAAGTAATGTTAAAAATTGTTATTCGTGTGACTGTAAAGATTAAATCATGGCGAATATGTGTTAAAGGTTGAATGATGTAGTTAGGCTCTCTGACGCTACACTTTAGAGTTAGCCACTTTTAGAATAGTACCTCAGGGTTTAGAGTTGAAATTAGGGTGTGTTAAGAGGTCTCGTTATGTTGAATTTTAACACGTTAGTGTTTTGATTGTAGGAGGAAGTGTGGCACACGTAGACAGAAACACATTCGTGTTTGGTGTTCTTTTACAACACATGTCAGAGAGCACGGGGAGAGATAATTAAAATAGTCATGAATGAAATAAGAATGTTAAGAGAAGTATATTCTATATGTTATTTGCAATGTCATTGTGTAACATTTCATTAAACTAGTTTTCCTTCCAGATCTCTGGAAGGAACCAGAATTGAATAAAGCTCCTGTTTAGATGCAGTACAGATGAAAAAAAGATTGTTGTATATCCTGGGAGCTGCTATTGTAACAAATTTCTTTCTTTTAAATTTTCTAGTTTCTAACGAAGTTATGTTTGTAAAAGATTGGCCTCGCGTTAGATTCTAGAGCTAAAAGTTTTCAACAAGGTCGTTTTAGACCTCAGTTTCAAACTAATTAACTCTGGCGGGAAGTATGTAAGGATCTTAAGTTTTACTAACGTTTATTTTATTTTGAATCTTTACTATCACTTCTTATTTTCTACTTCCGGCCAGAATTATAAGCGTGAAGGATTTTATGCAAAGTTTGTCTGGCGAACGCCAAGTACTTAAGTGTGGCTTTTTGCCAAGCAAGATAGAGAGGAAGCAGTGAGTCAACGCAGGCCGCTTACCTTAGAAGTTACGCAGTTGCTGTTCGCCTTCCAGGCCAGAGGTTTTAATCCTCTTGATAAATTAAAACGTATTGTAGTATTCACAGTCTCTGTGCTACATACGCTTCCTGTTATTATAAGGCCAATCTTCCACGTGTATTATTCTAAAGTTAAATTAGAGTTTAGTTTTATTTTTATACTTTTTACGTTAGACCCCGAGTGGAGGGTCAGTGTATTCCGAAGTACGGAAGTTATTGTATATAGAGAAAAATAAAGGGTTTTGTATACCCTTCGTCTGTATCCTGTCTACTTACTACAATTAGTGAACATAGCTTTAGTAAGCTCTCTGTTCCTAGTCAGGTTCTTGTATGTTCCCGAAGAAGGTTAGAAGGAACATTGAACCTGATAACGTGGCATAACAGTATTTACTTTGCTGCCACTAGTTTTAACGCGGTTTTAAGTAACAAGAGTTTTCCGAGCCCTGTAGCTTAATTTCTACTACTTGTGAAGTCAAAAGTCGTTAATTCGGACACCCATAATCCGGAATGATCTATAATCCGGACCTCAAAGCTAAAAACTTTCTGCGCATGCGCCGCGTCGACACATGCGCATAGGCGTTTACGCGTGCGCGTAAGACCTTTACGACTGCTCATTTGCGTGTGCGCAAGCGCAGAGTACGTTTTCGCGTGCGCATTTAATGCATAACGGACGGTATAAGCTAAAATTATCTAATTATCTATTTCAGTTGATGTTGATAATTGCGTTGTTCCTTAATCTTCGAATTGGATCCAGCTTATTATTTTTTGCAGACTGCAAGAGCAATTTTATAAAAGTAAACTTGAACTTTCGATTATGTCAAATAGAATTTCCGATGCTGGAGCTCCCAAAGGATCTACAAAACGAAAGTATGTTTAGATGTTCATCGAACAAAAAGTGGTATTGCTGCAAAAAAATGGATAAAGACATGAAGAAGGTGACAGAGAGGTTAGTGAAAACGAAAAAAATTTCGATTGACAAGTTAGTCGGTATTCTCGGCACAGCAATTACGGGACTTGAACAGCGGAACTTTGTAACTGAACAAGAAATTATGTCTGTTTATAGAATTAAAGAGAAAGTATTATCACATAAAACGAAGCAACTTAAACAACTTACACTGAAAGAAATGTTTAATAAAATAAACAAATAAATATTAAGCTTTTTTTTTTCTGTAAATTTTGATACCCTTTAGATCATAATTGTTCTTTATTTCATAAATTACGGTTTCATATTTTTGATTTTAGAATTTCTAAAACGCATGCCATCTTACGAGATTTAAACTGATGATATATAATCCCGAAAAATCGATAATCCGGAATCGCCGAAGTCCCGACGAGTACGGATTAACGACTTTTGACTGTACCTTCGAATTTTTATTTTAGTTCATGTTATTTGAGTGTCCGAGTAAGGCGTAGTGTATTAGCGTCAAGTCGATGCATTGTGAATTTTAAAGAGTTTAATAAAGAGTACTTTTAACCCTTCAAACACAGGGCTGTGGAGTAGGAATCGGAGTCGAGTAGATTTTGGGGTAAAAACTTGGAGTCGCTAAAAACAGGTCGACTCCGGCTCCAGTTTTTATTAGAAAGTTTGAATTTGAAATAAAATTTAAACGAATTGCAAAAAAAATTAATGACAAGCTGAGTTATTATTTTTATTTATGAACTATATACATTAATAAATAGTTATTTTCTATTTTATTGACATATTAATAAATAAATATAAAGTAGGAGGATGGATTTGATATTTGCCATTACTGATCAAACTGATTCATTAATTACTTCATTTAGTTACAAATTTCACCGGTAAATTTAGGTAAGCAGCAATAGCAGCAAGGACTCCCAAAATTGATGCCATTCTTAGGAAGCGAGCAGGAAAAGGAGCAATTATTGATCAAGCAACACGATAAGGAAGTACATATTTGATGATAAAGAGGTTATTAGAATTAAGATATTTTTTAGAAGATGTAGATAACCTTAATGTTTCACTAACAGAAAGACTGTGGAATGATCTTGCAGAATTGGAATCTCTTTTTTCTACACCGTATATAGCTACAAAAAAGCTGCAATCTGCAGAACTGACGGGAGGCGAGAATAGAAGAATGTGATGTTTGTGCTTTCTGAAATGGAGGGTTTATTGCAGAAACAATCATTTCTTCAATGAAGAAAAGGGAAACTAGTTTGCTAGACAATGAGATCTCGCTGGGTTCAATATAGTATGTAGATCCGAAACATCGAATTTTCTTGGATGACGAACAAATTAAAAAGGCAAAAAAAGCCATCTATGAACTTTCATTAAGAATGAAATTATTCTCAGAACAATTGGAGAATTCGAATCAGGACAGTCAAACTGCAGACATTTTAATTGAGTCTCTATCATCCTCTTCCAGTGATGAATTAGATTTTGAGAAATATTTTCGGATAATATTGAAAAGGCTAAGGCAAAGCGAACGAAAATAAAGACCCAAGAGCCTTTAGATATACAAATGAGAAAATACAAACAAGATTTCTGCATGGCCTTTGAAGAAATAGAGAAATATGATTGCGTTTGCAAGACACCTCTTTTAGAATTTAGAAAAATCTATCCTGAAAAGTTAAAAGAAGTAACCCTGATAGTAAGATCTCTTCCTCTTACTCAAGTTAGTGTGGAAACACTCTTCTCTGCTCTGAAGTTTATCAAATCGGATCTATGGCGCTCCAACAAAGAAGATCTTGCCGAAGCTATACTGTTTCTTAGAAATAACTAATGCTAGTTTTTTCATTTCATAGTAAATGTTAATGTAAATAATTTGCTATGCCATCAATTTTTTTCCTGTAGCATCTATTACTTCTTTTATATTAAAAAATAATCTGTAACCCATGCGTATATGTGTACATATATATATATATATATAAATTTAAACAAATTTAAATTCTTAACAAATACGTATAAAAGTAAAAAAGCAAATTTAAATTCTAAGAAAAGGAAAAAAGCCAAAATAACTTAAAATAATTTAAAAATATGCAAACATGTAAAAGATTTAATTCTCGAATTAATCTACAATATCATTTAAACTCAGAAGCATAAGCAAATCAAGTGCAAAATCTATCCATGAAAATAAGTCTACTAATTTAATAAATTAAAATTAAATTAAACAATTTTTTAAAAAAATGCTTATGTGAATGATCGTAGAGTAGGTAGGAGACAGACTTATCAAGGGGAAGTTGCCTCCAAACCTAGCTCTCCAATCATTCAATTCGTGTTTCGTCATTCATGCAGGCAAGGGTAAAAGTCAAAACCAAAAGTAATTTCAATAAAGTGGTACCTTTAGAAATTAACATTTAAGTATTAACATTTAGGAATTAAAGTTCAAAAAGGAAAATACTAATTAAGTCTTTTGAGAAACAAGCAAGTAAAGTCAAGAATTAAACTTTTTCTTAAAAAATTAAATTTTTTAAAAATTAATTTTTTATAAAATAATAAAAAAAATCTAGAAACCAATGTATTTTAGAAATCCTCGTCTACAGAAACTTCCCCTACGCGAATATGCATATCAATCAAAAGAAACTATAAAAGAACTATACATAATCCATATAAACCAATAAGAAGTAAAAAGAAACAAAAAGAACTAATTCACAATTTTTTAAATAAATATATATTTAAAAATATAATTTCATATTTAGAAAATACTTAGATTCTACATAAAATTTTTTTTAAAAAAATTCTTAAAGCAAGTGAATAGTAAGTTTTAATTCTAACTTACCTACTATACGAGTGTTGGGGTCTGCAAAAGTGTTGTGAAAGAGAAGTAAGTGTGTTCTTCAATTTATATAGATGGCGCTTATGTAGGTAAAGTTGAGTGTCAAGCTGCTATCTTTGTTAGAGTAAAAATTTTTTTGTAAATATTAATATTAATTAAATTAAATTAAATTAAAAATCCTAAAGGTAGTAATATCAATTATTTAGGGAGTTAAGTAACTGAGCCAATCAAGAGATGTATGTGTGCTTGAAGGAAATTAAAGTGATGTGGTATGTGAAAATGTAAACTGTTTGTAATTTGAAATGTGTGTTCTGTTGAAAAATTGTGAAAATTGTTAAAAAATTAAGTAAAAGATATTTTGTGAAAATTGCAAGAAATTAAAGTAATTAAGAAAAATTGAAATGTTTTAATATTAAAGTTTTAAAGTAAAATTTCCCAAAATTTTTTTGAAATGAAGTCCTTAAAAAACCTCTAAAAATTCCCAGAAATTTCTCAAAAATTCCTTTAGGAAGTTAAATAAAACTTAAATTTTATGAAAGAAAATATTAAAAGTTTAATGAACTTGGTTTAATTGGTATATCAAAACTTAACTAAATACTGGCTAAAGTATGGATATATATATATATAATGTTGTATGATATTAAATTCATTAAGTGCGAAAACAAGTTAATCTTAACAGACAGTTTCACTCAAATAAGAACTCCACATTATACATCCCTCAAAAATTCCGAGTCCCACCCACTACCATAAATTACTTCACCCAAGTCTTACCGACTGATATTATTCAAAGCCCCCACTGCCGCTAAGAATTTTTCGGACACCCTACACTTCTGAGTCAGACTCGAAGAGAACACTTTGCCGACTCCCCACTAGAAAGAATGTAAGTTACTTAATACTTTTTCTGGCCTTTATTTCTTCATGTACATTCACTGTTCTTCTTATTATTTTTATATTATTTTTGATTTGTTTTTCTAAAGTTTACATTATTTATCTTATTTTGTAATCTTCTATGTTTATTTCAACTTCAACTTTATACTTTGAATTCTATTTCATAATGACAATTTCCAATGTTTAATTTTTACAAATAATATAGAACTCAAATGCATAAACACGAGGGTGTCGAGGACGGTTACTCGAGTTTTTTCGGATTTCTCTACAGAAATTGCTTTTCACTCAAAATTGAATTGGCTAAAATGCTTCATAAGAATAAGTTCTTCGAGTATCAGCATTGGTTCATAATCCCTTTTATTCGCGGAAATATTTGGCCTGACTAGAACTGCTGGTTTGGCTTAACCTTATTACTCGAGTAAAGACGAAACACCTTCGTATTTACGTATTTATTTATTGATTATTGTTCATTGAACGGGAGTTGGTTTGTTCCCCTTGAAAAGTCAACTAATTTCCGATCAATGACAATGATTACATGCTTCAAATTTAATTTTTCCTTTTGCAATTGAAATTTTGTTCTTCATAATTATTTAATTCCAGTCCCCGTTATAACATTATTAACATATTACTTTTAAGTTACTTCAAAACATCTTTCAAAATATAACTTACCAGTATGGATTCACTCTTTTAAAATAATTCTACTTTAATTAAACTTAGGAGATAATATAATCAATTAATAAATATCGTTTAGGAAATAAATTATTATATATATATATATATATATAAATATATATATGAGGGAGTCGGAGTCGGTCATTTTCCCTACAGACTCCACAGCCCTGTTCACGCACCTTTACCCTACACACACTTTTACAGTTACCTACACAGGGTACCACACTTTTAACCCTGCATAGGGTACTCCTGTGTAGTTTCAACACGCACTTACTACACGTACAGTTATCACCCAGAAGATAAGCAAGTGGTTCTCACATCTTATTATAATAATAATGCAATATCATCTTGCATCTATCATTGCTACTAGTAAGTCTCATTTGTTATATTACAAATGATCACAATCGATTTTTAAAACACATGCCTCTTTCACTGCTAAACATTTTAATCATTTAACTACATCAGTTTAATCATTTAACTAGCAATAAGTAATGAATCATCCATAAAAATATACGGTCACTATGGCTTTCAAACAGATTCCTTATTTTACCTCCCACAAAAATTAAATAGTGAAAAACCCCGCGAGAACTGTAACTATCAATTATTGTATAATAATTTAAATTGTAATAAATATACAAATAAAAATAATTTATAAAAGTATCATAATAGTCACAAAAATTTTATATTTTATAGCTATATATATATTTAATAGCTCTTAAATATATATTTTTTAAAGTAGTGTGAATTTCGCTTAAATAATGACATTACTTATTGGATTCACAATATTGTTCGTAAGATATTCAGCTGTTACTTATGTTTTAAAATTAACTTAATCTTTGTCGTACGTAAGTTAGTTAGACTCTTCTCGGATATCAAGATATTAATAACCGATGAAAAAATAAGCGGTAGAATGTTTTCAACGTGGCTGTAAATATTCTCTCTTCCTACAGTATTAGAAAGAAAGAAAAAAATAAGAAATAGAATATATGTAATTTTATTATAATCAGTGTTAAGCTAGTTGAGATAATATTTCAAAGCTTTGTAGTTTTCGGTTCAGGGTAGGGTTCGCCCTGGTACCCGGGTGGCGTAATGGCAGACCGCACATTGAGTTGAACAGTGTTAAATGAATGTGGCATACTGCGCATGCCCAGAAAACAATTTGGCGTAATTACTATGTTGGCGCGATTTGAAAAGAAGATACATACGGTATATGGTAGATGTATCGCCATCTAATTGTAAACAAATCTGGCGTTTAAATCTTCGTAGAGTATAATGTAAATGTAAATTAATTATTATTTTTAATGTTATGTGTTAAAATACTATTTTTTGCTGTACTGCTCAAACAACTAGAAAGCTGAAATTATTGCGAAGTAATGTGAAGCAGTGTTTACATTCAAAATGTAAAATATAATACCTATGAAATTCTGCACATTCCTTTGGAACTGTACAAATTTTAGTTCAGAAAAAGACTGAAATTTAGGATATATTAGTTGAAAATTTATTCATTATACTTTGAAGCAATAAAAACAATTCAGGATCTACCATACGTTCCATTCGTACATACATAAAGAAACACTGAGGAATATAACAAGTGCTTGCAAATAACACTGAAGAAATTTTACAATTCTTTAATGCTAGTTATTAAATTCTTTGAAATGAGAAAATAAAAGCGCTAATATACGCTAACAAACTAAGCGAGATACTCCAGTTTACAATTACTGAATTGTAACATGTAAACAAATTACATTTAAATAAAGAATTATTACGAACATATGTTAACAAATATTAAATGCACTGTTATTGACAAATTAAAATGAAACATATATTAGAAAAATAAGCAAGAGCAATCGGCATGGACGTTAAAATAACTAATAAGCAAAGTTCCGCAACATTGCAATTTTAAACATCGCTCGAACACACTCGACAGCCATGGAGATCGCGAATAAGCTAACGTAGGGTTGCTTATTCGCCAATATTTCTCCCCGCGCCAATGGTACCTCATCAAGCATGCGCAGTAAGCGAAATTCGCTTAACACTGTTCAACTCAATGTGCGGTCTGCCATTACGCACCCGGGTGTCTTAACACCGTTCCGCGAAAGAAATACTCTCTCAGCTCAGCACATATTATTATGACAATAAATTTTTGTATGCAATAAAGACATTTTCGGGAAGAGCGAAGGCATCGTCAAGTCTTCGACAGCGACTTCGAGATCTGCTACTGTATTCTTTGTTTAAATATGAAAAAACTAACGGCGAGAATACTGTTACTTTATTTTCTTCCTTCACGTTCGTACAGGGTTCGTAGATTTGGAGTGAATAACGACGACACTTGATGAAGTATCGGAACACACTTTATTGGCCAGTATTATTCAAAACAGGTCCAATAACACGTTTACACAGTCGTCGAAGAACTTTAATAAACACGCTGACACTATCAGCGACACAGCCTTCACACTATCAAGCTATAACGGAGGAGACAGTTTAACTGCAAAGCACCAGAGTGCAGCTCCCGACCCTCCTCGGTCGCTCTCGCAACTCTACGTACTCTCGAGACTCTCCACGCTACTCGCGATGCACTCGACGATACACAAGAGTACAGCTGTCGACTCAGCACACTCTAAGACAAAACTCGACGATGCGCTAACTCGCAATACACTAAAAGACTCTCTCGATGCACTCGACGACCAACTCTGCGCTAGACTTTGACACACTCGCTCAATGACTGACTACCAACTCGCTAGACGAGGCACTAACTAACTGACTCTCCGCGTATCAGCAGGGTTTATATAGCTTTTGGCTTGTGGTCGAGAACATTCTGGGCTAAACCGTTTAGAATTCGTTCCAGAAGGTTCTCCATCCGTTGGCAACCCTAAACCTCCTTTGCGGGGAAGGTTTCTTACCGCGCTTGGACATTTCGTAACAGTACATAACAGAGCTGTGATCAACTTTACAAGCCTGAGTGATAACGCGGCAACCGTTTTTCTCGCGTTTTCTACAAAGTCCACAGCCCCAGAAATGCAAAGACCGATAAAGCTGGTTTTTATTAGTAGTAACATCTGGCGGCCAACAAACTGAAGCCGACCATCGAGGCGTCCTGCATAGAACTACTACCATTCAACGGCTTAACCATTGCTTGGCTCACCGTAAATTTGGGCTCACTAGTTTATGGTGACCCAAGTTTAAGGAAGAGATTTAATAACTTAATAAGGTACTTCTCCCGCCTTCCTAGTGTGCATTCGTGGTGTAATGGTCTGCATGCTGGGCGTGTATTCCAGAGGTCCGTGGTTCGATTCCCGGCCAAGGTGTTGCTCATTTTTCATTTTGCTTGCTTCCAAAAATACCTAATGTCTCTACAACTTCAACCTGCTACACTGAATCTTCTCACCCTTTGCGCTATTATTAGCATTAGATGAAGCTCATCAAGAAAATTTCCTTATTGATCTTATAATAACAGGCAGGTGGCTAGGACTTAAATTTAAAATTTTGACTTTTGGATGCTTTAAATTACTGTTTTTGTCAATTCCGTTAATGTTGTTAAATGTTTTGTATCTCGAGCTGTAGCACAGAAAGTAAACCTTTTAGTAGTTTTATGATGATGTTTGATTTGGTTTAGTTGTTTTCGGCAAACCATACCAGGGCTATCTGCCTAAGGCGAGGGATGCCTTCGTGGACGACTTTCTAAAGGAAACTGGGTCTATACATGTTACACATGGGAATAAGCACGAAAACGCCTGTGCAGCCAGCCCGTTCGCCGGAATTTGGTCCCCGGACCGAACTACCAGTGTTTAGCGACTTTTTCCGCTCGGTAGCTGCTGTCCCCTTTATGATGGTGTATTTGCCTAGTGTTCTGGTGTTGACAAGTAGAGAGTGAGTTACTAGAGATTTCATCTGACAGTCTAGAGGGTTAATTTAGCGTTTAGCTTAAGGGAAATTGAAATTAAGCTTAGAACTGTAAAAAAAGGATAACGTTAACGAGATTAATGCAGTTTGTGAATCACTGAGTTCCATACTAATAGGTAAAAGTTAAATAAAGACTTCAGTGAAATAGAGTTCCCATCGTGGGACTGAATATTTTCCGGCTCAGCTGTCGAAAGAGAGCTTTGCTGAGTACCATTCGAGTGCCAAATAAATTCGCAGAAAATTCATATTTCTACAGAAGTAAGAGTGTAAGAATTTCATTTTAATTAATTAATTATAATGACTTAAAATATAGTCCCCCCGTTGTTCTCACCAGAATGTAAATTAGGTGTGTTTAAGTCGAAGATTATGAAAGTTTTATTCTTATAGCTTTTGGCAGCCTTACCCGCTGTTTACGTCCATGTCGTCGTTCTGCCAGAGATATTCCAGCTTTAGCCATTTTCACCAGCCGCCGTTTAACATGCCGTTCTTAAACAGACCGTCTGTGCAGTTTCCGAGTATCTAACTTGAATCTGAAGTTATGTTATTTTAAATATTGTAAATTTGAGTTTGTTCGTAAGTTCTAGTTATCCCTTCTGTCAATTTGTAAGGCCTAATAAAAAGGTTCTTTTAACCTTTGTAGAACTTTGTCATATAGAGTCCCATTTTCTTTGGTAACATAAACTGAGCAAAAAGTCTGAAGACTTAACTCCTCGCTGTGCCTCGGTAATTGCAACAGAGACTTCAAACGGGTATAAAAGACTCATTTATTAACTCAGATAATTTAACAGAAGGCACAACTTGTGCTTACAGAACACGCCAGCATTTATGGTATAAATCAAAAGTAAGAAAACGAAACTAAATAGTAAATTAGTTACCAAAGGCAAGGGCAGAAACGTGCAAGTTTGGTCAGACAAGTTGGTTCGGCGTGACAAACCTTATACCGGGAATAACCCAATGTCGCACATAAACTATTGAGAAACAACTGGTAATGTGGCCTTTAGCATGCGGAAAACCCTCTGTTTTTAAATATTATCTCTTTCTACCTCATTTCAATACGCGCGAACTAGAAATTAGCATTCTGGCAGGAAACTGGAAAACTACAAAGACAGAAAAGCTAATTAACATAAAATAGGTGGTTAAGAAAACTCTACAACTTTCCCTGCCAGAATTTAAGTACATGCAACAAAGATATTTAACGACCTTCTTAAGAACATAAATTAGTGGTAAGCCTACATCTTACAAGAACATTGACCTTACACTAACTTAACTAGCTTACATCTGAATGACGACGAGTTGGATCGTGACACAGTTTTCTTCCATTTACAATAAATCAGATGCTGATCCGCTTCCAGTCATCTGTAATGGAAAGATTTTAGCAGGAAAACTCAGTTGACATTTCATAACTTCAATTTACTTCACCTTTTCTAAGCCTTTTCTTATTTAACCATTTCATTCAAAAGGTTTCATACAATTTTATCCGAACTTTCATGCAACTCATATATTCTGTCAATAAATATCTTCCTCACTGCTCTCCAGTAAGAATATACTGAAATGATTGAACAAGCGTCTTTTGTACAAATGGCACGACACTACCACCTAACTATTCTGCCTATTAGAAATTTAGATTCGTTAGACCTCAGAATCACCTTACTTTCAAAACTGCACCTAATGTGCTAACAAGATAGTAATTAAGTTTCGAGTTAGCTGGACAACTAATCTTTAACTCATGCGCACAGCTAGCTTAAATTTCTCTTAATTTGCTGGATTACATTTAAATATCTCGTTCACACTGTAAGATTTTAATTTTTGCAACTATGCAAACTTTTAATTTACTTTAACACATATATTTAACAGTAATTTTACCATTTAGAACGCGAAAACATTAGACATACTCCACTAAATTAAACATTTACAATACATAAAATTAAAAAAATTTCCTTGAAATTTACATCAAGGCACATAAATTGTTCAAAACTATTTTACGAATTTGCTAAACTATTTCGCCAGTGTTCCTCACATGAGTCTCTCTGATTAAAACAAAGTTCCTATTTTTAGACTAGCTTGAAATTAATAAGAATAATTGCACATTTAACATTTGAGCTTTTTGCTACTTAAAACAACTCAAATTATACATTTACACGAAACTGTCAAGAAATTTAATATCTCAATAGCTACTATGCGTTCTCTCCTCGGCAGACATAGTAATCTATTAACAATAAGCTTATTGGCTAATCTTTGGAATATTGTAACAGGTAGTTTGGCGACATTTTGGTAAGGCGATAAAGGTTACTAGCTAGGACTTTAGCAGTGTACATGGATAAAGTCAACAGTGTGCGCAATGCCATTTTTGTGCAATTCTGGGATGTTTTTTTAAGTGAAAATAGGTCGACGTTTACATGGATACCATGTATGTGCAATTCTTAAAAACGCGGCAAGCAGTTTGCGATTCTGCACTTTCTCCCACTTTCGCACCTAATCTTCGTCATGATTAAGCACTTTTGTACCATAAAAGTTCTAGCATAAGCGTAATTCGGCTAGCAGATTGTTGGAAAAAAATGTTGATTAAAAAAAAAACATGCCTTTACTTCGTGAAAACAAAATGGCGTCCAAACAAAAACTAGCAGGTTGCTGTAGCAGTGTTGGTCGCCAACTTTTCGCCAGAAATCGCCAAGTTACCATAATCCAAAGATTAACCAGCTTATTTTATACAAGTCCATCCTTAGACCTACTTTACTTTACGCCCGTCCGGTATGGGAACACGCCGCTAAAACCCACATAAAAAAGTTCCAAGTTATTCAAAATAAAACCCTTCGTGAAATTATTAATGCACCCTGGTTCATCCCAAATTCATATATTCACAGGGATCTTCAAATTGATACTATACAAAATTATATCAAAAAACTTGCAAAAATTTTTTTCCTTTCTGTACTATTACATCCAAACAGCTGTATCAGCTCTTTGCGATGCTCACTTTTCCTAGAGCAAAACACAAATATCCTTCGGATATTCTAACCTAACATTTTGTTAATTATTTGAAGTACCTACTACCTTACTGATCCAGCTTTTTTTCACATTGCTGGTCTATTTTCATTCATTTCATCTTTCTTCGCCGACAGATGGCGGCTAAGTGAAATATTCCATTCTACCAACTTGATTCTTCATAGTTTCCTTTTGTTGTTCCAGACATTCTTTTATCGGATGCAGAGCAAAAGCGCGCTGTCACTCTGTTTCCATTCGACACAAGAACTCAAATTATAAGATTTCACTCTCTTCGCTATCATACAAGTGATCTTGATCTTAGTAGTAAAGCCTTGTGACGCATTCATGAAGAATAACTATACATGGAAAGGGTGTAAAGTGGACATTCATGAAGAATAACAACACATGGAAAGGGTGTAAGGTGGATTTTAATTCGAAAACTCTTTAACAAATATGCACGTACTTCGTGCTCACAAAACACCGACTACTTGCGGTGAGACTTAAATTTAATGATAAATTCGAAAAGATAAATCATAGTGCTCGACTATACAGTTTACTTAAAGCTAACATGCTGATTCAACAGCCTGCATCGGTGAGAGATTTAACCCTTTAACTGTCAAGTTATTTTGATGATTTGGGTACACAAATTGTCAAATTTTTTTTATTGGAAAAACCAAATGTATCCGAAATAAACATCTCCCGATATATATTCGGGTATGACAACACGATGCACTCAAAAAAAAAATTACCCCGAGAAATGCTCGGGCGTGACATTTTCGAACACCAGTGCTGTGCCCGAGATAATCTCGGGCATGACAGTTAAAACGTTAATAAACGGCCAGAATGCGTAGCCGCAATTGAGTAGATTAACAGTTAGAGGACAGAATAGCAACCTGCGCTAACTAGCTAAATCACGCTCTGTCTAACTTTCTCGTTTTGCCAGTTTAAATACTCTTTTCACTTGACTTAATGTGCATCCTGACCAGGAAATACGAGGGAAAATAAGAACTTTAGAATAGATACCAAGATTAAAATAATTGGTTATTCAAACTATAAGGAAAACCCTACAAAATAACCTCACTTGAGGTAAAATTCAAAATAAAATAACAATTCTTGTACATTTACACATAAAATAAAAACTGAATACACTATGAAAAAATAAATATTCACTTATCTTTTTGCGTTTCGTAATTCCTCCACCCTTTTCCTAAGAAAGTCCTGTCACGAGGAATAAACGTTGACTTGCAGCATGCGGAATCGTCTTCGGGAGCTGAGTTTCATCATCCGGTTGAGCTTTCCTCTTCTGGGGTCTTTCTCGGATTCTTGCAACTTTTCAACGTCCTTGAAGATTCTTCGTGTCCTCTTCTCGCTATTTTGGCCTTAAAATTTCCCCTTGATCTTTCTTCAGTAAAACTCAGACCAGACGAAACACTGAAGCTCCCTCGGCCTATTCTGAGGTGCAATCGGCTCCTCTGCTCTGCTAGGCGTTTCTTGCATAAAATCTTTGGTGCAGGACCCTCGATGTCCTTAACTAAGGCTACTATAAAGGGCTCTATCTCTCTATATAGCTCTACATTGGTTATTATTTATACGTTCATAAGACCTCCTTGCTCCATTGTTCATTATTTTTAATATTAAGTTAATAACAGCATAAAATGTTCTAAATAGAATAAAGAAAACGCGAATAAAAATTTGCTCTTCAGATTTAGTATTTCTTTTAGAACAAAATATTTTTCCTGATTGATGGTTACCTCTTAGAAAGGGGTTACTCCATCAGCTGTTACTCTGACTTGCTTCTAGAACCCGCCTAATGGGTCCGCCCCCCCCCCGCCTATTTCGCCCCGAGTGGGTGCAAGTTCACTGAACTTGCGCTAGCTCTTTTCATCCGGACTGCTTGTTCTTAGGATTTTTATTTTATTGTTGATATCAAGGAAACATTTTGCACCTTTTAATTCTATTCCAAATTTTATGAATGATGACTGCCCTCCAAATTGAATTCTGGTCCCTTTTAGACAGGAAATTTAAATAAAAAGACCTTCTATGAGTTTTACCTTTTTTCTCACGCGGAAGGCATTATCTGAAAAGTTTTTATTTTTATATTAGCTTTTATTTTATAAATTATTTTATATTTAGCTTTTATTTTATAAATTAGGCTTCTAAAGTTTTCCTGTATTAGATGAACCCCTCTTTTGATATAATTATTTTATCTCTCTTGATCCTTGATGGCGGGATTTCATGAAATTGTTTTCCGAAACGTTTGTGGCAACATGTCACTCGGACTTGCTATTGTTGAGTTTTGTTTTTCAACGAAGGCTATATATATAGTGAAAGTTGACTATTGTGCCATGATAATATGCCTTAGAACAGTTACATTTATAGCTTTTTTGATATATTGTATATTAACTTGTTACACTGGGTATATTTTATTGAAAAATAGCATTAGCGTTAAGGACGATAAATTAACTCACAAGAAGTGGTCTTTACCAGGTATGAAATGATTTCCTTAGTTGAAATATTTTATGCAAACGTGTCTCTGTTCTATGGTAAAAATTAAGTAATCTGATAAGTTTAGTTTCTAAACGATAGAAATTTGTTATATCAGTGGTAGCCTTTTATCAAATTGTCATTGAATAATAATAGTATTACTTTGATCTAAATTAACATGATTTCAATTAGGGCCTTCCTTAGTTTTTCATCCTTTAGTTATATTGATAGCGTTTATCATATTATTTATTACTCTCTGCTTATAATATTGCTTTGTGCCAATAAAATATAGCTTCTCTTTATTAAGTGATACATAAAAAGAGCTTTAATATAGAAACTTTAACATAACAAATGTGTTTTCACTAATTAACAGTGCCAGATATTTTAACTGCAATAATTACACTGTTTGAAATTTTGAGTGCTAAACTAATGTACAGCACTGTGTAATTATTTATAAGATCTTAATTATTATATGTTATGGATCATGGAGTGTCTAATTCTGTGTTATGGTAATAGATTTATTTTTTCGTTAAGTTGCAATTTAGGGGAATTGTGTAACATTTAACTCTGTTTTTTCTTGGGAATAAAAAAACTTTTATTATGAATTATTTATTCATAGTTTCATTTTCTCAGATGAAAATACTGTAGTGGATAAATTAATTTTGACAGAGGTTTTTTTTTCACAGAAGTTTATGTTGGTTGTCAGCAAGTCCCTCAAAGCAGATTTATCTGCCTTAATGTTGTTTGGATGTCTGCTTTTGACTACTTAGAAGTAGTTTAGACAATAATATCGGATTATTGTACCATTTTTAAACTTATTTCTGTGAAAAGGGGAAGTTACTTCTGCATGCTTTTTAAATACATTTTGCATTCATTCATTTTAGTACATTAAAAATGGATATGATGCTTAGAAAGAGAGAGTAGAGATATTGGATTTAAGAGTCTTGCTTCTGTGATTATAAAAATGTTACTTCTGTTGTGGGTGTTGAAAAATCAAGCATTTCTCAAATTTTGGGGAGAGACAGTGAAATTGGATACACAATGAGATTGGATCATTTTCTCCTGGAAGAAAGGGTAAATGTAAAACGAAAAGGAAAGCAACTCCAAAATCTGATTACTTTCTACTCTGAAATAGCATTATTTATCCAACAAAAACCAACAAGATATTAAAAGAGATACCTTTTGTATTGGTATTAATATGCATACTTCTAATGCACAGTGTAAACTTCCCCAAAAGATGAGAAAGCTAATTAAAAACAGCTTTGACACATTAAATAAAGCAGAAACAATTATTGTGGGCCAAAATGTGCAAATCTTGGACATTAATGACCGTAAAAAGGTATTTTCCAGTGATGAGAATCATTTGCTTATTTGTGGTTACACATGTAACATAAATGAAGCAAGAGTGAATCATTAAGACCTCAGAAATAAATGTTTTGATGTTTTTTTCAGTGCAGATGGCATTTGAAGTCTAAAATGGAATTTTCAAAGCATATAGAAATTTTAAAAGTTAGGATTGCACCATTCCTGAAAACCTGTGCAAGGACATTTCAACATGACTTGGCCTCATGCAACTGTTGGAATCTGTTGGTTAATCTGTTGGAATGTTCAGTAAAAATATATTTCAGGGTACACCTTGCCAAAAATTGGCGAATTTTTGGCGCCATTCCTGTTTTGTGTCCAATGCCTTCCCTAGTAAAATGGATTCCAAAACATAATGCAATAGAACATAATTAAAACAAAAAATATATAATCTCATTAAACTGCATTTGAAATCAAACAAGGAAATAACATGTAAGAAGGGAAATGCATGTTATCTAAGCAGTACAAAAAGGAAATATTTACTTATTTAAAAATTTCGGTTTCTTCGATATGTATGACACAGAATTCCTTAACAGCATCCAAAAACTATTTAAACTAGAATCTGTATACTGCCGTCGTCACATTAATTCACAAAAGGAAAAATGTACTCCAAACTGTTGGTAGCATTTCTTTCGAAAATTTTTTTTTATTACTTCCATTGTGTTGATATGAGCTCCGGTTTCAAAATCCTTAAATCTCATTGTGTAATTTACCATGAGGTGAACGAAGCCATTAAAATCTTCATTTAAATACCAGTCAATCGGTGTTTTCTTTCTCAATCGTTCCAAAGTGAACAGAAACTTCAGGTTAATCGTACCACCAGCAGGCATTTTACAATGTAAAGCAGAAAATAAGCAACATACTTCCTAACCAACATCCATATCTAAGTAAGCCTTTAGAAATATTTTCCCATTGGTCAAAATCACCACAATTACACAACACAATCAATCGTGTCATAACAGGGTTTCCATAACATTCAGCTGCTCAAGTTGAAACAACAGCTTGGCAATAATCCAAGGAGTACTATGTATGGACTAACTGAATGTTCATGTTGGAAAATGAAACTGTTGTGCTAGATTGGTCTGGAAATTCAAACTTAAATTGGATCAAAAACTTGTGGCTCATTCTCAAAGAACATCTTAGCAAAATAGATTGTATGACAAAAGATCACTTAATTAAGAATGCTATAAAAGTATGATTTCATAATAAATAGAAAAAATGTATATACATGATTGAGTCAATACCCAGGTGCATTTTAGTGATCATTTATGCTAAAAGAGGACATATTTCCTTTTAATTATATTACTGTCACTGAATATGAATAAATGTTCTTAAATTATCAAAACAATCCTTTTGTCCCAGTTAATTTTCACATTATAGTATGTGTCAGTGCATTCATATGCATCATTATAGTGGAAAAGGTTTTGCCTGTAATTTGTAAAATGAGAAATTTCCTATTTCTTTGTATCTGTATGATAAAAACTATGAATTCATTATACATAAGGTGCTTTCAACATTCTAAAAACTATTCAGTGTTGTACGCCAGACAAGCCTAGACGTTAAGATAAAATAATATTCCGAACAAGTATTAATTTAGAATTCAAACAACAAAAATCAGCATTATATTTTTGCAGCTGAAGATGATGGTTCTGTAAAACCACCAAAACTAGTCCTGTGAAAATTTGCAAATATAATGCTGATTTTTGTTATTTGAATTCTAAATTAACTCTAGACATGTTTAAGCAGCTATAGTATGCAGTTATTACACTGCACGATTCAGTTCAATTAAATCTGAATTCAGTTATTTAACTCGTACAGGTTACAGATGCATTTTTATAGTGCTGTCTTTGCAGTCATGGAAGCAGTGAGCGATTGTTTTATTGTGGAAAGAGGATGTGAGAATTTCAGAAATTGTTTCATATCTATGAGGAGTATTCTGTTCCTACATTTATAAAAACCTTTACCGGGTGTTCAATTTGAGAGTTTTACCTTACCATAAATAGGGGGATTGAGAAGACACAAAAATCTCTTTGAGAATGGCATAATCAATTAATTTTTCATTGGGATAAGTGTATTGAGTTTAATGAAGAGTATATTGAAAATCTGCATTGTAATCTTGATCAGAATTGAAGACAAAAAAAGATTATAAACAAATTCTTTGAATTCTGGAAACTTGTCTATATAAGCATTTAATTGATGCTTTTAATGCACTTTTTCATGTTAAATGGATGATTCAGATGCACTCCTGCAGAGAACTCAGTAAATATAAACAAATATAAACAATATTGCAAAATTGGCAATAGCTGTGCAAAGCTGATAATCACACCAATAAAATTGTTTGGATGTAACAGCCATTTCTTTTGCATTCCTCCCACTTTCTTTCTCTGTTCACAATTTATTTGCAAGTGTAAGTTATTCGTCACCTATTTATTGTTATTATTATTTTGATTCCCACATTTTATTTTCTAAAAGTCATGTTACAGGGTTTATAACTCTCTTTGAAAGCCCTTAAGTTTTTTTAAAGCAATTTTTTATTCTTAATTTTAAGTTTTTAATCCTTAATCCTTAATTTTAGTCAGAATTGGCAAAAAGTCCTTAACCTTTAACTGTGACAATTTTTTCGGCATAATTACTGTAAGCGGTCTGACGGACCACTTTAAAGACACTCATAAAGATGCATACTTTCTGTATGCATATTTATAGAATTCTAATTAATTAAAATCAATATATTTTAAGCATAAATAATTTAATTTAACGCAGCTAAATTCATATAAAAAATGACTGTTTTCTTCGTTTTAAGGAACAAAGTTTTTAAAAAACAGATTTTATTAAACGTGTATGGAAATACTATATTAAGTATTACTGTCAATTAAGCCATAATTCTATAACAATGAATTTAATTATTAATAAATAATAGATTAGTATATCTTTGTTTACAAGGATGAATCATAAGATGATACACAGTCAAAACACATTTTTTGAGAGCATTGAAGACATAGTGGTTCCTTGCATTCCAAGCATTTGTATGCTGTTTTTCTCTTCTTACAAGGTGGGCACAGACTACATGTTTTTCTTTCTTCTTGATTTGATAAATCCATTCTCTTAATTTCCTTTTATCCAAGGATTCTTCTAATTGTTATCTTCAGTTCCCTTAGCCAAAAAGTGGACGTTATCTCAACATTCAGATGCATAAAATGATTAGGTAATAAAAGCATAACATTTTTTCTTTTCAGTTTTTTAGCTTCAGGATATGACTGGAACAATATGTATGAACCTAAATTCCAAGCATCTTCGGGCTCTGCTCTAGAGCCTATTTTTGCAGGATATTTCAGACCAGGGAGCTGAATTATTATGTTATGCTTTGGTGTTCGTAAGGCACAATTTGGTTCTTTTCTCTATAAATATTATCATTTTGTTTGCAACTATTAGAAAATTATGATATTCATCTGCAGAAAGCTCAGATTCACTTTTGCTTTCGCTGTGAATACTACATGATTCTTCAGAATCAGAGTATTCTAAATCAAAAATACTGTTGACAAGATATTCAACTTCTTTTTGAGTAAGATATACTGGAAGTTTACTTGCAAAATTTGAAGCCATATTACCTCTTTTACGAAAAGCAAACATCCAATAAATAACGTTTATCATCCACTAAAACTGGTACGCATCTACTGTGAGCGGTCTCCCAGACAACTTAAAAAGTAAAAAACATGATAACTGAACCCATAATAAAGCTAGAAGTGTGGAACTGGATATGTGACCTTGTGGGACAGATTTGGGAAGGTAGGAGGAAGGACAGGGACCATTCTCCGTTTTTAGAGGTGGAAACAATGGTTAGAAAATCATCAGCGGTCTCTCGGACTGCTCACAGCAGTTGAAGGTTAATTTTACCCATCTGTGATTTCTAACTATTTTTGATGATTGTCATTTTGAATGTGAATTAACATTCAGAGATGAATAATCTCATGGGGCAAGGTCTGATGAATAGGGAAAGTGTCTCTAAAGGTCCCACACTTAAGTCACTAAATATCCCCAGTAACTCTGTCTGATGTTCATTGAAATGTGGGACCAAGCATTGCCATAATGCTGGACCTCATTATACATGACAACACCTTGATAATTGTTCAGTTTTGGATGTTTTCATTCAATTTCTCTTTTTAAAACTATGGTTTGCAACTAGTACTTTTCTAAAATTGACAGATTTGATGGCAAAAATTCATAGTATGCAGTTTTTTCATAGTCCCACTGTACACAATGCATTATTTAGGGGGGGGAGGTGCAGCCTCCCTCTCAGTGTTACTAACATTCTTTTGCCATACCCCATTATCTTTTCCTTGTAACATTATTTATAGTATCTGCTTGTCAACTAAGCATTTCTGTATTTCTTTTTGGCAAAGAATCATGTGCTGAAATTTGAGCAAGTACAGTCAAAAGTCGTTAATTCGGACACCCATAATCCGGAATGATCTATAATCCAGACCTCAAAGCTAAAAACTTTCTGCACATGCGCAGCGTTGACACATGCGCATAGGCGTTTACGCGAGCGCGTAAGACCGTTTGCGTGTGCGCAAGTGCAGAATACGTTTTCGCGTGCGCGTTTTATGTATAATGGACGGAATAAGCTAAAATTATCTAATTATCTACTTCAGTTAATGTTGATGATTGTGTTGTTCCTTAATTTTCGAATTCGATCTGGCTTATTATTTTTTGCAGACTGTAAGAGCAATACTATAAAAGTAAACTTGAACTTTCGATTATATCAAATAGAATTTTCGATGCTGGAGCTCCCAAACAATCTACAAAACGAAAGTATGTTTCGATGTCCATCAAACAAAAAGTGGAATTGCTGCAAAAAATGGATAAAGACATGAAAAAGGTGACAAAGAGGTTAGTGAAAACGAAAAAATTTCGATTGACAAGTTAGTCGGTATTCTCGGCACAGCAATTACGGGACTTGAACAGCGGAACTTCGTAACTGAACAAGAAATTATGTCTGTTTATAGAATTAAAGAGAATGTATTATCACATAAAACGAAGCAACTTACATTGAAAGAAATGTTTAATAAAGTAAACAAATAAATATTAAGCTTTTTTTTTTTTTTTTTTTTGTAAATTTTGATACTCTTTAGATCATAATTGTTCTTTATTTCATAAATTACAGTTTCATATTTTTAATTTTAGAATTTCTGCATGCCATGTTACAAGATTTAAACTGATGATTTATAATCCGGAAAAATCGATAATCCGGAATCGCCGAAGTCCCGACGAGTCCGGATTAACGACTTTTGACTGTATATTCTGTTTTGTTAAAGTGTGAGGCTTCTATGCATCATAGTGGTTTATATACCATATCTTCTTCAAATAATCATGTATTGTACTTGTTGAAGTATTTAGTCTCTGATAGCCCCTAAACTGTGTAGCATGGATGCTCAATGATGGCAACTTTTAATAGGTCTTTGTAAGAACATGGTATAATGAATTTTTGTGTTATCCATTCTCAGTACTGCAATGAAATGAAAATTATACCACAGTGCATGCTAGAATCATGCAACGTGGGCAAAAAAGACCATATAAGTCGCAACATATAGAAACCTAAAACAAGCAGAACAACAGCATACAGTCAAAAGTCGTTAATCCGGACTCGTCGGGACTTCGGCGATTCCGGATTATAAATGTGTCAACGCGGCGCATGCGCAGAAAGTTTTTAGCTTTGAGGTCCGGATTATGGGTGTTGGAATTAACGACTTTTGACTGTATAAAACGTACAATATTTTTCAGATGCAATGTCAGTATATTCTTCTGGCAGTATAACAATAGGTACATCATATAGTATACTGAAAATGCAGCTTTTTGGTAGCCAGAAGACGGTGCTTTTTCCAACATGCATACTCTGGCCATTTTCATAAGCTCTTTTGGAGGGTATAATATTTTTCTCTTGGGGAAAAACTGAAGTATCTTCTTCCATCAATGGAAGACTGAAAACACGAAGCACATTCAACATTTGTTGAGGAACAATTACTAAGAAAATTATAGTTGAAAAATATAAATTATGGGTATGTTGAATGGAAACTGTGTATACATGTGCACATCAACATGTGTCTATTTCTCACCAAAGCTGAAACACCACTAATTTGGTTTCTATTGAAGACTGCTGTAATCGACAAATAAATCATGTGATTACCCACCTGATGGTAAATCACCATACAGATTTTGTCGCTCTTGCTGTAGCAACACTCATTCAATAGAATATTAACTTAGATATATATATATCTAAGTTGGATCATCTTGAACAAAATATTGTACTGAGTGCAAGAGGAATAATACCTGCAGTGTGCAGTGCTGGGCTATCACCCGTCCAAATTGTGATGGTGATACATTTACAGTAAGGACACATTTCTGGCTATGTTGAGAAATATCAGCATAGTATTTGCATGAATGAAAAATAGGGATGATTATCAGTATTATTTTTATCTGATTGTAGTAGTAAAATGACGACTATTGATAAATGTGATATAGGACCGGTTGCAGACACTTAACCGACACCAGTTAGCCGACCGTATATTTAGCTGACACGGACACTTAGCCGACATGGACATTTAGCCAACACGGTCACTTAACCGACACGGACACTTATCCGTAAGGTCATTTAGCCGACAAGGACAGTTAGCCGACAGGACATTTAGCCAACATGGATACTTAGCCAACAAGGACACTTAGCTGACACGAACAGTTAGCCAACAGGACATTAAGCCGACAATGAGTCTTGCTTTTAGATTTCTAGTACTTTCACATTTCATTACTACTTAGCTCAGCACATCACACTACATTCATTCCCGTATAAACCCTCGGAATGCTATTTACATGTTGGGCATCGTATATTTATTAATCTCGAATAGGGCTCTGGCATGGGAATTTGTGCCTCATAGCCTGTGGCCACCTAACAAAAGTAGATTTGGTGTATGTAATTACAGCAAAGCCAGAGGGCTGTTTGCCTAAGGGGAGGGATACCTTCGTGGAGGACTTTCTAAGGTAAACTGGCTCATATACCTTGCTGCACATGGAGAATACCGCGAAAACACACATGCAGCCTATCTGTTCACGGAATTTGAAATTCGAACTGAACTACCAGTGTTCAGCGACTCAGCCTCTTCTGGGCCTTACAGAAATAGAGTGATCATTTTACTTAATATATAACCAGTCTCTTCCAATGAAAATTGCCTTTTTAGGCTAGACTTTTATAAATGCATTCGAAAAATGGGCACCAAAAATTTAACCCATTACCATGTAGCTAAACCAAAAGCGAGAAAGAGAAGCAATGAAAAAGAAAATAATAAAATTAATGAAAAATGAAATGAAAATTTATAAATTTTTAACAGATATTGAGAAAAGTTACATTTTATAAGAAAAACATTACTATAACAATAATTACACATTGCGACTTTCTAAACAGAATACATAATAGTCTTTACAAATAGTTAGGGTTATTCAATTATGGCAAAGCATACGAGGGCTATCTGCCTAAAGGAAAGGATGCCTTCGTGGAGGACTTTCTAAGGGAAACTGGCTCGTATACACATTACACATGGGGAAAACCACGAAAACGCCCATGCAGCCAGCCCGTTCGTACAAATAATTAGGAAAAGAGAAATTCTGTGTATATTTTTACACTGTAGTAAAATATGCACCATCCAATTATGGTAAATAGTACTCAAAATGCATCTGTACAACCCCAACACGATCCAAATCATTTAGTAGGCGCAGTTAGAAAATAAGAGTGGAGTTGCATATCAGCAACGTTTTTGATATATGAAGAGTGCAAAATGTAGTTTCTACGGAAATGTATTCAATTCTAAATAAAACAGAACCTTAAGGAATATTTTACTTCTAAATTAAACGTTGTGCACACGTTTAGTGCTATAAACATTAACCTAGGTAAGTATTTTAAGTGAGAGGCGTAGTTAATAAAATGTTACAGAAGTTTTATCTCAAGAATGGTGGCATGAACTGCCTACTATAGAGGTCACAAATAATTTAAAGCTTTGCTTGTCTTAAAAAAATTCTCTTTTTTTAATTGTTTTTAATAACAAAATAAAATATATTTGCTAAACTAATCCTTCGCCACCAGTGTTTCTATAAAAAGCATAATTCAAGAATAACAATAATTTTTATTGCATTATTCAGATTTTTCATGACAGAAAAAAGGAAATTTCAATAGTGGGAGAAGCAAAACAGTTTTATAAGGGAAAGAATGTAACATGATATGTTGAGTAAAATAGTAATGAAACATAAAGATATTAGAAATTTAAAAGCATTAGGAAGAGCGAGACTGGAAAATAAATATCATTAAGTAAACCAAAAAATTATTAATTATGTGATAAATGTTCAAAGGAACCCAGTTGATTAAATAAAGAAGCTTTACGGATAATTTTTGAAGATCCCATATTAAAATGTAATTAAGTGACCATCGTACTTAGCTAAAAAATTCTTTTTTCCTTTTGAAAATTAATTCACATTCCCTGACGAGAAATTTCAAAGCTTTTTCAATTTGGCCAATATACACCAAACAGCATGATACATATCAAACAATGCTAAATTACACAAGAATTAAAAGCACGTATGAGATCTTGAGAATCAAAATTGAATTTTACTGATGGGTGAAAAAAATGACCTAACCTTTTGAGGCTGGGGCTTTGGTAGCAGTAAAAGCTACCAAAGGACAGGGAATCTTGAACCGAATGCTTCCCCCCCCCTTTAAGAAATCACCTCCTATTTGCAACAAAAATTCTTGTGTGTAGTTTAATGGATTCTCAGAGGGGTGCATCTATGTCGCAAAAGGAAGACCTTTGAACGAGATAAGTGGTTAAAACCCTAGGGACATCAAATTTGACATTTCACCCCACTTTGGAAAATGGGGAAAAAGACATGGCTACTAAAGTGAACAACCCCGTCTTTTCAAAGAGCCTATAATTTCAAAGAGCCTCTATGGCCACTATAATGGCTGTCCCGTCTTCAAAAGGTTAAATATTGAACTTATGGAGAAGTCGAGAAATTTTGTAATTGATAGTAAGTTTAAATAATTATTGGGTACATGTCAACTAAATGTCACTGTTGGCTTAGTGTCCTGTTGATTAAATGTCTTGACATTTAAGTGTCCTGTAGCTAAATGTCCTGTCTGCTAACTGTCCATGTCGGCTAAATGTCCTGTCAGTTAAGTGACATGGACCCATGTAGGACTGCTTCAACTGACAGATATCAAATAGGATTGCTTGAAGTACTTTTAAAGTACAATAAAGACTGTTACGAGACCTTTTTGGGTCTACATTAGTGTATTCCTCTGGTAGTCTAAGAAAAGTAAGTATGTATAATTTATTAATAATTATTTATTTCTACTGATGCTTTTCATATAGTTTAGTATTGTAATGTTGTCAATTTCGTTGGTTTTTATTATTTGGCTCATTGGTAGTAGATTAACAGCCAAGTGATAAGTCGCCTGTTTCGAGAATACCATATTTTTATGTATTTATTTCGATTTTTGATTTAATACATAAAATTAAACTGTAATAATTTATTTGGTAGATGATGGGGAAGACTGGAATCCTTGGGGTGAAGAGTTTGAAAGAGAGCAGAATTTCAAGTCTTTCATAGTCCAAAAGCCTTCTGTTAAATGGTGGGCGAATCAGAGCTTGGATTTTGGAAAGCAGTTTTATAGGTCAAAAGTGGACGGAGTATTTCAGCCTCAAGATTCCTATAATGTAGAGATATGGGGAAAAGCTGCTATAGGTAAAATTTTTATTTTTCATTTATGTCTACTTTTCAGCTTATTTTTATATTCTTGTAAAAAAAATTATATTTTCTGGCATATGAGTTGTTTTAGGCCAAAATACTGCCTTCTAACAAGTTTAATCAAATATAATGTGGGGTATAGAATACCAACATGCCATTTACTAACCACATTAATGATTATCGAGTAAAAGAAATTAATTATGTATTTATCATTTCAAATAAAAGTATTGGTACTTACGTTCATCAACTAATATGAGTAGAGCCAGTTTTCCATGGAGCAATAGCATACTTTACTTAGGTATATAGCAATAGCATACTTTGCCATAGTCCAATAAACCAAACCAAATCCTTCTCTGCACAGTTGATAGCTACTGTTGCAGAAGTATTTCACCTGCTTTGTTTTCACATTTTATAAAAAAAAACTTGTGTCAGTTTCTACTTTTTACTCCCTTGTACAAAGTAAAGGAAGTATTGTAATCACAAAAAATTCCGTGTACCATATTTCAATGAAAATATCCGTTTTTGCATACGGAAGGACTTAATAAATGCCTCTTTTTCCCCAAATGGAATTAAAAAACTGATTTAAAATGGATTCAGAAGAGTTTTTTTGTCATGGCGTCTGTATGTACATATGTATGTAGCTCGCGTAACTCAAAAAAGAGTAACCTCAGAACGTTGGAATTTTGTATATAATGGTAAATTTATGATTTTTTTGCTTTAAAAATGATTGAATTTTGTTGTTCTTATCTTCCAGTTAAGATTTTTATGCCTTAGTTAATCTGCATGCGATAGTTGGAAAATTATCAACATTTTAAAAGTTGTTTAAGTGTAGCTCAGCCTAATTTTTGCTTACCATAGCAGCCACATTTGTTACATTTGAAACTTAGCAGAACAGATTCAGTTTCTGCACCTTCAGTGTCTTTTTGCCAAGTGAGACCAAAATTAAACTTTCATTTTTGTGCACCAAAAAATCTGCCTTGTTGCCTGCTGGCCGAATTCCTTGTTTTTGCGTAGAAACTCTTAATTTTAATTATGATTTTTTTTTAATTATGTTCTCCCCCCCCCTATATTTTTCAATTTTTAATGAAGCTATTTTTAGGTTTTATGTGTTTTTGCCTTGTTGCGAACTGAGAACAGATTTAATTGAACGACAAATATATCTCTAATGAAATTTGAGGAAATAAGTGTTTTGTATTAGCAGCAAATAATATCGCCAGTCAGTCTTGGACAGAAGAAATATTTATGAGTAGTGCATATGCATTAGGTAAGCGGCGCTAAATCGTCTGTGAAAAACTGCTTCTTTTTTATTTAATTTCTTTTATACATAATTTTATATTTATTATAGTATTTGAATAAAACATGTGGCAACAATTAGGTAATTCTTCAGATGAGATGTAATGCTGTTAAATTAATCTAGCACCAGAGTGTCATTATAGTGAATAAATATAGCAAATTTTAAAGTGTGCATTTATTTTCTATTGTGGTTTATGCTGTATCGATGAAGTAGATTTAATTCAATTTAATAAGTTTAAATGAAATGAAGGGGAAAATGCTTATAGTTTTACTGAAATCTCTGTTTACAATACTATGAGTATGGACTTTCAAGAGATGATTGTTCCATCTATTGCTGTTTTGTCGGCCATATTCAGGTGTTCTTTCTCCCATTCAACGAATGTTTATTTTCTCAACCAAGCTGTAAATGAACTGAAATGCAGTCACAAATGTGATTTTGCAATTTTGGAACTCGCACAAGTAAAAAATACAGCAATAACAGTTAATTTATATCCTTGTTCATCAGAATAAAATGTGTTTATCAATAATCAATCAGGGCTACATCAAATGAAATCGGAGATGTTATAAGTGTGTTGTAATGTCATGCTTATCGGTAATTGTAACTGAATTGTGGTGCATACCAAATTTTCTAGATGTTCCATACAGAATCAATCAGTTTACAGAATCAATTTACATGCTAGATATACTTAATGATTATTTGGATAAAATCTCAAAGTTTACCTTATTGTCAATGATTTTAATCAGATAATTTGTATCATTGATTTTAGTTGTGATTTTTTGAATCTGCAGTTTTTTAAAAATTCAAATGTTCTCCCATTTTTTTAAATGATGGAAAATACGTTAAAATTGAAGGATAATCATTAATGCTTTTAAAGAGATTTTATGATTTGTGAATTACTAAATGTGTTTATTTATTGCATTAAATTAATTTTTATGTTTGTGAATTTAAATAAGGAAGAAACCTTTTAAAGAAGAATTTTTTTTTTTTTTTTTTTTTTTTTTTAAATACTGTAAACGAGCCATTTAAGTAAAAGTGTGAGTTCCGTGCACAACTAATCTCAATTGTTGATACCATTAAAGAAAGTTTAAAGCAAATTTAAAGGTAAAATTTACAATTTTATTACAGATAATGCAACAAAAATGAAGAAAGAATTAGAACACAGTTTTCAGTTTATATGCTATGGCTGTTTAGCATATATATTTAATTTTTTAGCCAAAAATGTAAATACTTCAAGTCCTGAAATATTTTTGAAATCACCAGCTTATTCAAGGCAAATTTAAAGGAATGGAGCTAATTTAAATGTGCCATCTGTAATATGGTTGAACTCAGTATGTGACCCTTTGGAAAGCTAAGCTCAATTTTCATGCAGATTATAGAAAAGAATCATGATGTAATCAATAGTCAGCCAAACATCATGACAATTAAACAAAATGTAGAAAATCTCTTACTTCATTTGAAGCAAGTTTCAGTCACTTAGGATAAAATCCAGAAGGATATTTGCGGCATTGCTGAATTGTCTGGAAAGATATTGAAAACAGCTTGAAGAATTTTAATGAACCATGCATAAAATTATTTGAAACAAGTGTGTTATCGGTGGATATTTTATCACCAAAGTATAAAAGGTAAGTGTAAAAAAACATGTACTGGAATGAGTAAAATAAAAATTTTAGAACCCTTTTTGAAAATGAAGTGGTCAAATCAGTGACCTGATTTGTGTGGTGAGAATCAATACCTGTTGTGAAAGAACGCATAAAGGGAAAAGAACTGGATGGTTAAAATGGGTGCTTATTTATTACACTATCAACCGTAAAACTATCACCAAGCTGTTCGTCGTAGTGCCATTTATAAGTGTGTCATACCAGTGCACTTGTAACATTTATGCCTTTGTTCAGTGTATTCTGATTGATTCTCAATAATCCACCTTTTGTTTTTATGAACAAGGATATAAATTAACTTTTATTGCTTTTAACTTACCGTTATTCCTTAACTGTTATTGTTTTTTCCTTTGCATTTTGAAAAAAGATATGTAAAATGGGAACCTTTCTTCTACAGAACAGCAAGCAGTAAATTATTATAGATTCAAGAAGTAGATTGCAGCAAGATAACAGGCAGTAGATTAATTTAGAAATCAAACAACAAAAATCATGTTGTTTGACTTCTAAATCAATACTTGTTCAGCGTGCTATTATATCTTAATTTTAGGCAGTAGATTATTATAGCATTTTCAATGCTATGGGATGCACAAGTACAAATTTATTTTGTATTGGTGGACACAATATGGTTGGCTGGATATGGCCAACAAAACAGTGAACAGTTTGATTAGAGCAGTTTGTAATTATAGCATTACAAAACAGATCTTCCAGTAAATCAAAAGGCCTAAAAAAAGTAAAAATTACCAAAAGCCTTTTTACAGAGCTGGATGAATACTGATTGTTTATTAAATAAAGAGGCATCAGTTCCTTCAGTATTGTGCAGGAATGTAAGGTGCAGCTTTGGGAGGATTTTCAGTAACTTTCACAATCCATGGAATAATACCTAAGTAAAATGTTTAAAGAATGTTTACTAATTCTGGATATGTTCCAATCAATAATTAATTTAAGAAATCGGAGATTTCAAAAAAAAAAAGAGAGAGAGAGAGAGAACACTCCCCGGCTTAAAGCAGTAGTAATTTTTTTTTTTTTGTCATAGTACACTTTTAATAATTAAAAAAGTTTATGGACACTAACAACAAGATAATTTTAAAAGAATTTAACTTAGATTACTGATTGATGTACCTGTAATGTATTTTGCAAAATTAGCATACAATAATCATTTTCAATCAAATATGGAATAAAATGTCATTACAGAGTAAACAAAATCTTTATTTAATGATAAATTGCATTTAATGTGAAATTTGAGATGTGTGTTTTTTTGATATATCCTAGTTTAAAAGTCTGTACCTTGTTTTTTGTTTTTATGTTGGTCAAAGTTGAAAACCTGAATTCACAGGACTTTATTTTGTCAGTTCAGATTTTCGGCTTTAGCCACCAGGTGACCATATGGAAATTGTTATAACATACTTAAAGTTTTTGTGATATTGTTTAATCATATGTAAGATTAGTGCAAAATGAATTAATGACTCTTCTGAATGTTTTGAAGTTAAATCTAAGTTATTGCACACGGAAAGTTGTTTCGCTTTTAAATTAATTCAAACACCAACATGTCATTTAACACAAATGGATTTTGAACCTAATTAAAAAGTTTTTTTCTTTAATTTTTAAAGTCTCAAACAATTCTTTGCTCGATTATTGTCAAATGATCAATAACTATTTTATGAATTATTTAATATCATCCATTTGTAACCGACTCGAACTTTTCTAAACTACCTTCTTGTGTTTTATTCTTCCATAAAGTATTTTTTTCCCAAATCCTAACAAATTATTAGTTATTATTCTGAAATTTTAATTTCTTGTGCATATGAATTAATTTCATCAAAAAAATGTTTTCCTGTTGTGAAATCGGGTAATCTATGACAACCTAAAAAATGATTAATTGTATCATTTTTGTGAATGCAATGACGTGTGCTTTTAGCATAATATCAGTTATTTTCATTGATTTGTAGAGCAAGACTAGCAAGATTTTATTAAGTTTGACAACACAATATTATGGCATTGTGCATGCAAAAGCAAATCTATATATTACAACGTAAGTTAAGGAGCATTAGCATGGGGAATAGGAAGAAGAAGATATGTCTGCCTCTCACATACATTATGCATTTTGGAATTTCCCCTTGATGCATAGCGTTTGCTGACATGACCTGTATAACTTTGTTTGGATTAACTGTGGTAATCATGCACATTTCAAATTTGCCATCTTAGTTTCCATCAGATGCATTCAGAATTAAAAATTCCTTATTTTACTTAAAACATTGAACAGCCCAAGATGCTTTGGTGTAGTTTGACCACTTCATTCGTGACCAAGAGCACAGACACTCATGCTCCACTTGGACTGAATTATTCTCAAAGTAAGGTGGAAGGATGGGGACTTTCTTTCCCTCAAGCATATAAATTCTCTCTTTCCGGACAAGAGAAGACGGGCCGCAGCAAGTAATAATGCCCCTTTTACACAAGTCTATGTGTTTTGGCAGAATGCCAGCCAAGGTTCCGTTTACTAGTTCAGCCAGTCCCTGCTAGGAAGTTAGAACTGATTGAACTTCTTGTCTGCTTATGTATGCTTTTTCGTTGCGTATGTATGAGTGGCAGTTCGTGATGTTAAGGTGTAGGAAAATCGTATACGAACTGTAAGATAATACATTTTATTGCATGAGAACAGTCTCACTCTGTGCATATGTCACTTTCTATTGTTACATTCATAAAATTTAATGGCATATTTCAAGAAGTGCACTGCACACTAAAGTGCCATGACACGTGGATTCAGAATCACTGTTTTAAAGCAGTAATGCAGATAAAGTGATAAGTTGTTTTTAAAATTTATGCAAATTGCAGATGTGAGTGCCGTTCCTGTGGTTATATTTAATTTGATTATTTATTTGTATTTATATAGAAGATTCATTAATTTCTTGAATATTTTATTCAAGTATTTATATTTTATACTCTAGTATTTATTTTAATAAATTATTCTTCAAGAGTATTAATTCAAAGGGGCAATTCATCCAGAAGGACTATTAATTTCAGTTTGCATTTTGCATTGATTCACTATAAATGTCGGTTCACTTTTCAAATTGTTGCCACCAAATATTAGAACCCTGCATTATATTTAAAGAAATTAAATAATAAAAAATCTGCATAAATGTATTTATGTTTCTCGCACTGCAAAAAATCGGTACCTAGAGACATCAAATTTTCAATAAGTTCTCCACTAGACTATGGGCATCTGGAAGCCTGAACTTGGAATTTGTGTTTTATTATCTATTTCATAATTTGTAAAACTTCAAAAAATTTTTGATTAGCAGACTCCATGATTTCAAACCGAGCAATGGCAACACCGTACGGGGAAAAAAAAAAAAAAAAAAAAAAAAAAAACATTTCTATCTCCAACCCACAAGACTGTGTATTGGAAATTCTAAAGATATGCTCATTTTAATATTATTTTGCAATGTTGCTGTTGAACTAAATTTTATGGTTTGAATACGTAGAACACGATATTTATTAAATAAAGGTAACACACAAAACATTTTTTAAAAAATGCCCCTTTGAGTGTAATGTAAAATCTGAAAGCTTTCAGATTTTATATCATTATTATTTGTTTGTTTACTGGTATACACTTAAGTTTATTTTTTAGTGAGATCCATCTAAGAATACTGTTTGAAATATTGCACATGTATGAGATTGAATGTGCATGTAGGCATTTGGCATTCTTTGTGCGGAATCCAATGTGTATGAAGCATACAGACTGAGTTGGTCTGAGGTTAAAATTTTAAATACAGTCAGTCATCCAGTTAACAGCAAGAAAGCCATGGATATTCATTACCAGATATGTAATGTGTATGATGACATTAAAATACAAGAATGATTTAATTAGAATTAAGGAAGCCCAGAAAATTGTCATGAATTGCATGCTGGTCGGCCATATGTATCACTGGCAATTTGGTGCATGGAGTTAAAATTTAAATTCACTCAAATAGGCGATTTGAGAAATAGTGTAAAGAAATAAATTTAAAAAAAAAAAAAAAAAACACCACTTGTTCATAATGATAAAAGTTTAAAGTGACGAGGAAATTACATAGAAAAATGGGTACTGTATGTAAATTCATTGTTTTTTAAAAAAATATGTGTATGTGGTGTATTGAACTAGAGTTTGGAAAATAATATGTCCTATTAAAATTCACTTCCAGTTGAGTTGAAGTTTTGATGCATATAACACAGTGATACAGCTTTTTTTTCTGTATTTCCAAGAAAGCCTTATTATTTTTATTGATGCCATTTTGTAGTTCAAAAATTAAATATGTAAATGTAGTTCTATGGGACAGGACACCTAAATGCCTTCCAAAGCTTCAGGCCCATTTGCCATCCACAAGAATACTCATAGTTGGCAAACTTATACCGCTTGCCAGCTACTATATTGATTCTTTGTCTCTAAACTTCTTTTTCACCCAAAATTTTTCCAATGTGATTTGTTTTTATTTGAGTTTTAAAATGTATCTGAAGTGAGGCATGGCATTCTAATTGAAACTGCATATAGTATACTTCATATTTTGTCAGGGTGATATCGATGCATTAGAGCATTACATTTTATCCTATTTTACACAAATTTCACCAACCAGAAAACTAGGAACCCCTTTTTTTTCCCCTTTCCTCCTCTTCTGAAGACATTTCTCCAGGCTGTTGCTTTTTGTTGTTATTTCTGAAGTTTCTTAAGTACTTGATGGGTATATTTTAATGGTTCTGTGGTAACTTTTCCATGTATTTATGCTCTTAAAAATCATTTGCTGCCAGGCTTTGTTATTGACAGGTAAGCAACAGAAAATGTTAAAATGATGCTTCCTGTGAAGTACCTGAATGTTATGTAGCACAGATTACCTTAAAATGCTTTTGGAAATCATACATTTCTGACATGAGTATTTATAACATGAGACATCGTTTGTCAGCCAGGGTGTTTTAATATGAGATAATTTGTTCAAAGTAAGGTGTTTGTGATTTGAGGTTTCTGCATAAAGATTTTAACAATGGTACTTTGATTTCTATGTGCACTATTAATGACGATTATTATTTATTACAGACCCTTAAAAAGAAACCTACTCATACTATTGAACAGGTTTAAAGTTCATACAGATTCTTCTTTTTGAAATTATCATTATTACAACAATTATGATTTTATAAGCAGTGATATTTCTTTTATAAATGAATATTTTCTTCTTTATTTGTTTCATGAGTAGCTACATAAGATTTATTTCTAGGTTTGTATCTTTGGGAACACATACTGAATGGCAAATTGGAAAGTAAAATGGATGGTGTTTGGAGCTATGGTTTTAAAAAAGTCGACAATTTGAAACTCAAGTAATTTTTTGTCTTTTTTTAAACTGTAATTTAATATATTTTGAAATGCTGCACATTTTTTTTTTTTTTTTTTTTTGTTTTGAGGAACTCAAGAAGTTCGGTACTGAAACTAAAAATAGAACATTTTTGCCTCTGGAAAGTAAGAGTGGACTGTCAACCTAGTTTAGATTTATGAAATTTTAAATATCATTACATGTATTTATAAAAATAAGGCATATATTCCTCCCAATTTTGAATGTTCTGAAAACTTTAAATTACTGTATCTTAAATTGCTTATACTTAAGAGAATATTTTACCATTCACCACTGTAAATTACCATCTATAAATTAACCACTTGTAACACTAGTGGGTAATTTGCAGATCCATGTGCTAAAGCCACAGACTTGTGAGGTGGCACTTGAAATGAGGAAACTTTGTAGAATGTTACACAGTTTTACACAGATATGACTAAAGATTTTTATTAATATCTTCGACACTATGATATATTTCAAAACAGTCTAGAATATTTACTGTTAGAGTTAAGTCCTTGCATTCTTTTATAGTTTCACTACTTTTTTTCTTTTTTTTCTTTTTTTTTTTTTTTTTTTCCCATACTCTGCATTTTTGTGTGCACTCGGCAAAAACTAGCAGCTCCAAAATTATTTTTATGTGGCCTGTAAATACATTTCAATTATGTATTTGTAGCAAATAAGATGCTGTTTCTTTTATAACAGTGTGATATAAATGTGATTAAAAAATATGCTGATGGGGATTAAGAAATTCACCCAGTAGTGAGAAATAAATAATTTTATAATTAGTTACAAACATACAGGGTTATCCAAATTAAACTTCCCCAACTCAAAGGCCTGTGCAGAGTGTTGTATGGGTCATAATGTGATGACATTTTAAAAACAGACACTTCAGATCATGCGCTCGAGATTTATTACACACAAAAAATTAGTACAAGAAGTTGCCGATAGGTTGTGCTGTAACACTTGTAATGTGCATATTGCAGCAATGTGATTTGCAGAAATAAAGCTTCTGCACAATGTATCCAAAAGACGAGCCCTACAAAAGTGGAAGACAGGCCTTGCACCGGCAGTTGTTTCGAGCTCGCTGATGCACAATAGCGACTTTGAAAGACAAAGCTCTGTTAGTGAAACTTTTGTACCAGAATGACGAGAACTACTGTGCTGCGATAAGAGCATTCCGTTTCTATAAAAACTTTAAAAATTCCTATAATATCTTTATTTTTAAATTAAAGTAAATTATTTAATAATTAATTAAACCTGGTAGAATTATTTGTAGGAAATGTCATTTTAAGCTTAAGTCTTGTCTAAGCATTTTATATTTAGGTGTCAGTACATTTGAATTACAAAATATAACCTACAAAGTATGTTGCAGGTACCAAAGTTGAGATTTCAGATAAAAAATAAATATAAATTAGATTTTTTTTCTTTTTGTTATTATTATTTTTTATGCATGTTTGGATAAATATTAAAGCAAATTTGAAATTTAATTAAAATATTGTTTATTTTGTTGATAAAAAAAATTAATTAAAAAAATTCCTTTTGGCCTGTTAGCTGTTTTCAGATCGCACATTTCACCTGCATGCAGTTTTTTTCAATTTAAGACAGCTACGATATAGTACATCAAGTGCTCAAACTTTACTTAGACTACAGTTTGGGAAACTAAAAATTTCAACAGAATACTATTCTGCCTTTACCACCATGCCTCTGTAAAATTGCCATATGATTTTGCAAAGCAACATTTCTGTAGAATTCTGTTGTATAGAAGCTTCATAAAATTTCTACAGAATTTATAAAAGTATACTGACTGACAAGTTAACTGCCAGAAATGAAGTCCTTTGCTGCATCACTACTCTCAGCTCATGCATGCACAAAAGATTACAGGATTTGTGGCATTATTTGATAATTCATCATGTAAATTGGAACTTGATAAAGAAGTATTAAGAAATAACATTATTACCATTTGTGGTCTGCAGACCACAAATGCTCCTCCTATCACACTAACTGAAAATCTCAGAGTTAAGGAATAACACTCGTCTATCACTTTTTCTCCCAATACTGACATTTTATGATTTTATGTTTCAGTAGATTTCTTAGCAAAAAAAAAAAAAAAAAAATTAAAAGCGCTATGACTGTTATGCTTCTGCTCATTGTTTCACTTGACTTATTAGCAGTGAAAGTAGAATATAGTGTTTATATATTATACAGTTTGCTATAGAAAGGTTTTCTCAGTATAACATCCAAACACAAAACGGCTGTGCGAGAGTTGGCGAGCTTGTCATCTTGTTAATGTGAGAACCAACATTTATTTAAATTTTAGTAAGACAAAGAAAATTATCTTATTATTTAAACAGAATATAAATTTTCTTCTGTTAGCTTAATTATTTAATATTGACATAAACTTAAATGAATTTTAATTAATTGTATTTTTAAAATAATTATATTGATAGTAATACATGCCAAAAAATTTGCTTTCGAAGGGGATGAGAATAAGATGGGCTGCGGATTTATAAAAGTGGTCCCGCCATGAAAAAAGTTTGAAAAATGCTGATGTAAATGATAAATTGCGACAGAGCATAATTATTAGCGTAAGTTATGGTAGACAAAAGATTTAAAATAAGATCACTTATTATTTTTAAGAGAAACGTATTAATATATGCATGCATATAATTAGCATGTTATCTCTTTTATGTAGTTATCCTGAGGAAATAATTTTCAGAATCCAATTTGAAATGAATTTGTGAAAGGGAATTGATATGTTTGTATGAAAACTGCTAATTAGTATTTAATTGCCATTAACTTTTTTTCCCTTCTGTTCCCCCACAGGTTTCGAACAGGTCCGGGAGTAATAACTACGAAAGCTCCGAGTGATGTCCGCTACTTGCTTTTGATTTTGAATGGAAGAAGCGAAGATAAAGTGACTTTTGCAAAGATGTGGCTTGATTTTTTACCTCAGTTTCGAAATTTACAGAGTGTTACCTTAGTTATTTTAGGCAACGAACAGTGTCACAATGACTGGTTAATTCCATATACATCCAAAGCAGGAGGTCTTATTAACACAACTTTCATAGTTTATGACAGCCCACTTATTGATAATAAGTACTTTTTTCAATGGCCTCTTGGAGTTGCAACGTAAGTCCTGTATTATATTACTGTATACTTATTGTTTATAATTTGTTTTAAAAAATTGTTTTGTAATTATTATATTAAATATGTACCATGTTCACAAAAGTTTTTCCCGGCCTTTATCTTTGCTACCATTGGTCATAAACACATGCTTCTAGGTACAAAATATTTTAAACGATGTAAAGATTCATGCTTGCATATTTTAAATTTTAAGAAATTAGTTTTGTAGAAATCTAACTTTCTAATTGAATAATGAAATCTAACATTTTATTTGTTCCTCTGATATATTATGAAAATTTTGTTCTTGTTAAAAAAAAAGTAAAATGTTTGACTTCTAAATGAAAAAAATTGCCCAAGATATTTAATTTCAAAACGTGCAGTATTTGACGTCATAATCCAGTTTGCACTGAGGGGGCGATAATAATTTAATAACTAAATTAGAATAATTTGAGGTTGAATTTTCCCCTTAAATGCCATTCAGTTATATTCTTTTGTGATTTACTGGTGTGTTTAATTTAAAACTTTTGTTGCATTTGGTATGCTGATTGAATTTTCATGTAGGTAATTTATAAGGTTTTAAAGTCTAAAAATGCACTATTAATACTGTTGTAAAGTTTCTAATAAGCTGGTAAATATACAGAAATAGGGTGATTGTGGTCTGTATAAAACTGGAATTCTTACTTTCTCAAATCTGGAATTTTTGGAGGAAAATGTAGATTTTGTAAATCAGTAAATCTATAAATCAAATTGTTCTTCAAATTTTGTTTTAGAAACAAATATATATTCAGAGGTTACATAAATTTGAAACTTTGACTTATAACTCATTGAGAGGTCAAAGTTCTTGTCGAGCAAATACATCACATACTCAATTCAGAATAAAATGTGCAAAAATCCAGAAGCACAGGGGCAAACTGCAATAAAAGGGAAGCAAAACATGCCAAAACCCAAAATGAAGTTTACATCTTTCACTGCATCGTCGTCAGGAGGATGGTACAGCAAAAGATGTAAATTTCATTGTTGGTTTTGGCATGTTTTTCTCCTCCATTGCATGAAGTTTCTTGTGTTGCTTTTGGCTTTTTGAATTTGTTTTATTCTAAATTCAATATGTGGTGCACTTTAAATGTATTTTTTTATTTTATTTTACATTATTACCACCATTGCTGCTATCACTGCACAGTTGGATTAGATTTGAACTGGCAAATATCTATTGTGTGTGTTCATATATACATATCTGAAACAGTGAACAGGAAAGATTAATACTATGTTTCTTTTGCCTGCTTATTTTGCAAAGTTTCAACTGTACTTTTCACTGTTGCTCTGATGGATTTACATATTAATTTTAGTACACCTTTAAGTTGTTCTGGTTTGTGTTTCCTGTGTAATAGGATTCATAATAAATACTTTACCATACCTTGTCTTAGATAGGATAATTAGAATTTTATTTTACACTTGACCTAGAATTTGATTATATTTACCATTACCATCCTTGACTTCTGAAACTGATATATAGTATATATGAATAATTTCTCATACATTATTTGTGTTGTGCAGCCGAGGCAACAGGAATGAGACAAATTTTGGAATATAAAGTGATACACATATTTTAGCATCCATCTCACAAGCGTTAGTTTTTAGTATATTACAATCCATTTTAGTATATTACAATTATCTGAATAAATGCCATTCTGAAAGTTTTATATTTAATTGTCATAAATACATCTGAATTACAAACTATACCCAACAGAAATTTCTTGCATGTACAGTAAAAGTCCAGAAATTCGTAAAGCTTGGGACCACAGGTTGTGTGGATTTTGCGGATTTCAGGACAGAAAAGATAAATCGTAATGTTCAGACTCAAAGTGCAACATAAATAAGGTGTATTAGATACATTTAATTAAATTATTATATACATTATTGCAATAATTTGTTATATGCGTTAAATTATTATTACATATATAAATTGATATTATTCATTGTATTATATGTACACAGCATCCAGGTTTGCCAATTTCGCCTTATGCAAAGATTTTCGCTTTCAGATTCCAGTGCTAAAATCACTGTTGCTGTAAAATTTCAACAGCTTTTCTTTATTTTTCCGTATATCATACACAATCATGTCGCAATTCCATACGATTCTGCTATAATCCAAGGAGTGGAACCTGCCTCCAACTTTTGCAGAATTTGCACTTTTTGCATTACATCAATGCAACAGCTTTATGTTTTTCAATGTTGCAAGCAGTAAAATCATGAGTGCGTTTCTTATCTGTCATCGTATTAAAAAAGGCTGAAATTTAAAATATTCTTAATTTATCCACAAAATATCCGGATTAAAAAAAGGCAGCACTAAATAATCTCATGAAATAACAAAGCTCAGAAAATACAATGTGAATCGTGAACTAGAAAGAAGAGTTGAGTGAATCGTCTGCTTTTTTATTTCATTGCAGATTAGAGGGAAAAACCTTTTATCATGATGTCAATAATTTGGTATTTCCGATATGACTCATTATTTTTCAATAAGTATTTTTTCTTCAATATTTCATACTCAATGTTGCGGTTTCCGGAACCTATAAACTGAATGTTTATATTTTGAGAGGCAACGTGGATTTCAGGAGTTGGCGGATTTTCAGTATTTGACTGTACCAACCTTCAGATTTCTGACAGAAAAGGAAGTATAGACTTTAATTGTGTGTCATTATTATTAATGTTTATGTAGGTTTTGATAAATTTTAATATGTATTTTGATGTATTTATGTAATTTAATAAAAAAAATGTGAAGAAAACAATGTTTCATAAAAAAGTTAAAAATAGTTGTGTTAGCAGAATTGAATTCAAGAGTAGATTGGTAAGCTATGAGCCCAGCAAGAGCATAAAAAACCTTAATAAATCTGATGTCATATTATTCTGGGAACTCCCCTGCCCGATTTTATTTTGCCCATTATTCTAGTGAAAATTTTCACTCTTTCTCTGTCTGGATATTTTTATTTCTCTATATTCAATAATGGGAATAGAATTCTGTTATTATTTAAGTATGATTAGCATAAATTTATTTATATTAAATATGAGATGTTAATAAATATATTTTCAGTGCATTATTCAGCTTTGTTTGTATTTTAAATGTGCATTTTTAATTGCAATTTCAATATTGGCTTTTCTTTTTGTAAAATATATTAATATATCATTTATGCATTTTCTAGGTATAGAGGTTTTCCTAAAGTTGATTCAAAGAAGCTAGATCTTGAGAATGCCCGTCCTTACATTTGCAACTTTCTTGGATCAATTTATGCTCATTCATCGAGGGAAAAATTGCTTCAAGTTATTCAGAATAATAACCTAACACAGCTATGCTTTATTAAAGCACGATATGAGTATGTTGTTTTATACTTTTTTTACTTAATATTTAAGAATAATAATTTATATTTGAGAATATTTATCTTTCTTTAACGTGCTAGTAATATTATTATTAACTTGATGCTCTTCATATTTTAGAAAATGCATGCAATAAATTTACACTACTGGCCATTAAAATTGCTACATTAGGTGCCAATGGCACCACATACTAACATTGCCAGATGTTTGGCTCGTATGATGATGATGATGAATGCAAGCTGGCAACATTCAGTATCCTCACTGCCTCCTCATATGGATATGCCCATCATAATAATCATCACCAAGCTGACAGTCCATGGTGCTGCAGATATCATCATACTGTCCTGCAAATTTCTGCCTCTAGGGTTTGTAACATGGCTGTACAGTACTGAGAGGATAATACGTTGATCTTTGAGGGCACTGAGATCCTAAGTAATGTTCAATGTGATCCTCCTAACCCATCAGTTCCATATTCACCTGACTGACATGGGATCCTGATCAACATGAGCAGCTTTGTTGCAAGACAACAAACCACAATCCTGTCACAGTTGAATTCCAACATGTTTTGGTAGGACATTCTCCTTACTTTAGCCATAACACAAACATCACACAAACAACTATGATTGTGCAATTTTCCCGTTTATACCAAATGCTGTGCCATTGCTCATATGTTTGAATGGTCATTGCTCATTGGCATATCCCAGCATGTACTTTTCATGCAAATCTGGCTTTTGTTGCGTAATTTTAACGGCTAACAGTGTAATGCATTGCATATTAATTTATATTTTATCAAACATTTTCATTTATCACATCTATCACATATTTAATATTTTTCTAGGTGGCAACCTAAGGAGACTAAAAGTTCATTAGCAATTTATATTCAGAGCCTTCGTTTAAGTGACTTGACACTGAATCCAGTCGGCATGAACACAGAATGTTACCGCATTTACGAGGCAATGTCTTTTGGTTCTGTCCCTGTTGTTGAAAATGTTATGACACCTGGCAAATGTGGAGATTCCAGTTCTGTAGTTGCTCCTGCTCCTTTAAGACTATTGAAATCTTTTAACGCTCCTGTAATTTATATAAATGACTGGTCGGAACTTCCTGGCCTTATTGCAAAAGAATTAAAAATGTCTCTAGCAGACAAAATACGTAGAAGGATTAGAATTGTTCAGTGGTATGAAAATTTCAAGCTACATTTACGAGAACAGCTGCTTTCTGTTCTGAAAGAAAATATCTCTAGAAGATGACTGAAGGAAACTAAATAGTCTGTTATTCGTGAAAAGAAAGTTGTTGATGATTTTAAACAATTACAGATATCTTTTTAGATGAAAAATGTATATATTTTAAAGTGAAGAGAAGTTGCAGTTTTATGAAAGTATTTTTGTATATGTTCATACTTTTTTTTAATATTTTTTAACTGTGATACATATAAGTATGAATACAGTAAAAGCTCAACTATCCAGCATTCCAGTAATCAGTATAATAAAAAATAAGTAAACAGCCATTGTAAAGGCCATATAAGATTATGACTCAGGGAAAAAATTGCTGCCAAACAGTGTGGTTTAGTACCTATATAGGGTAAGCACTTTGTCATAACACAATCATAAAATCTTCACCCAAGTTTTATGCAAACCTAATTAACTTTTGAAAAGCCAATTTAGTTTTTGTAAAGAAGGAAGTTGTTGATCAAGCATTGTTTATCTGATTTTCCTTTGCCTCCCCCTTTTTTAGAGTAAAATTGGGGATTTGTCTTAAACAGAGAATGAAGCATTGGAGTATTTTCAAAATTACAGGATCCTGGCATAAAGAAAAGTATCCATTAATGTGCATAAAATGTGATTTTATTTGCAAACCAATAAAGAGTAGTGTTGCAACATCAAAAATTATGACAAGCGATTTAAATTTAAGTGTTTCATGTGCTATATCCATAGCTTGTATCTCTTGACATCTAGTAAAATAAAGAGTGGTCAGTTCTTTCAAACTTATGCTGGAACGGTTAACATGGTTGGCCAAATCTCTGGCGATTTTCATCACTGGTAGGATTTTTCCAATCAGATTAAGATGCTTTACTTTTGAAATTTTAAAAACTACATTAATGCATTAGCTTTTATGTTTGATTCCCCCCCCAAAAAAAAAATTTTGCATAATGTTAAATGTATGCTTTTAACAATCAAGATTTTTTTTTTTTTTTTAAATTTTAAACTAGAACTTTCTTTGAATTCGTAGGGGGAATGCATTTCACATTGTTCATATTCCAGTTAAATGATTTGTCTTTTCTACTGTGAACTGAATTTTTTATTTGCTCATTTATCTTCACTCATTCGGTATTACATGAGCTTTTACTGTATTTAAAAAAGAAATCACCATGGTGAGATTTCTATCAAATTGACAGAATCAGAGTTAATAAAAAAATGTAGGCATACTCATAAATTTAATTGTTATGAAAATATATGAGTATCAAAAGTTGATAAGATATTTTGAATTCAATAAGTAATTTTTAATCTAAATATAATTACAGTCAAACCCTGTTATAGCAAACCCAGCCTATAATGAATGTCCTGATAAAAACTTTCTGGATATCTTTGCATTGGCAAGTTTTTTCAGTATTATCACATTATCTGCCCACCTTGACAAGAATCATTGTGGAAAGTGCTATGTCATCAAGTTGACAACCTGAAATTTTGTGTATTTATATTATATATTTAGTGCTATGTCATCAAGTTGACAACCTGAAATTTTGTGTATTTATCTCACAAACCCACTAATAGTTGCACATGCATTATGCCAGCTTTTGAAACCACAATCTATCTCGGTAGTAATTTGCATGGTTATGAAATTCAGGGGTCGTGTTTGTGGTTACTGTTTACCAGGTTATTCAATAAGTTCACGGAACGGAAATGAAGAAACGAATTTTTATTTGTAAAAATGACTTTTTTTTTTTTCAACGTAGTTTCCCTCAACTTCAATACACTTATTCCAATGGTCTTCTAATTTATGGATCCCTTGACTGTAGTGGTTTTTCGGCAGCTCTGCAAAATATCCCTCCATGGCAGCTATTACCTCTTCGTTTGAAGAAAACCGTTTTCTACGGAGATATTGTTTGATATTGTTTGAGGTGTGGGAAGAGCCAGAAGTCGGAGGGAGCTAAATCTGGCAAATAGGCTGGATGTTGCAACAATTCGTACTTCAATTCAGTTATTTTAGGAATGGTTTTTTGAGATGTTTGCGCAGGTGCGTTATCTTGGTGGAAAATGATTTTCTTCTTCTGTAATCCAGGTCTTCTTTCATGAATTTTTTCGTCTAATTGATTCAAAAGGTTACAATAATAATCCGAATTAATTGTTTTGCCAGTTTGAAGGTAATCTATAAACAAAATTCCTTTCGCATCCCAAAAAACTGATGCTAACATCTTCTTGGCTGATTTTTGCACACGAACTCGCTTCGGCACCGAAGAGCCGGGTTCACACCACTCCTTAGCCTCCTATTTTGATTCAGGATCATGATGGTAGACCCAAGTCTCATCCATTGTGATAAATCGACGGATAAAAGTCACTTTTATTCTTATTAAAACTCTCCAAATGTTGCTGGCAAAGTCACATCCGAATGTGTTTTTGCTCCATCGTTAGAGAATGCGGCACCCATTTTGCACAGAGTTTTTTGATACCCAAATTAACACTTAAAATATTGCTCACTGTGCCCAATGAAATGCCTAAAGCGTCTGTTAAATCTCTTTCAGTCAATAGACAGTCTTCCAATACCATATCTTGTATTTTTCTGATGATTTCCGGTGTTGATGCAGTTTTTGGATGTCCCTCTCGCGTATCGTCTTCAAGGCTGGTATGACCACTTTTTAATAAACTAGCCATTTGCAAACCATTGTTTTTGAAGGAGCAGATTCACCAAACACATTCACCATTTGGGTATGAATTTCCATTGCCTTTAAACCTTTCTTTACAAAGAATTTGATACCTGAAAAAAGGCACAACACGTTAAGATATAAAGGGCGGTTAAACAATGAATAAATTAACGGATCGAAATGAAACTTTTGATGTGTTCCTAAGAAAGAACAAATATGAAAATGGCGTCGAAATTTCAGGTCTAATATTGACGAATAGATGGCGCTCCGCAAACTTATTGAACAACCTTGTATAGTGATTAGTGTGCAGTTTCTTTTTCCAGTATGGTAGCAAATTGTAATGCTGTTGTGCGCCACCAAATGAAAAAGAAAGCATTATTTTTTCCCCCCCAGAAATATCACATCTTTATTACTTCACATCTACTTACACAGTGTAAAAATGTGCATGCCATGAAGTTAATTTGCAATTCTCTAATGATTTTTTAAGTTAAAACAGTTTGTACGTGGAGTGCAGTGCCGGTTTGCTCTGCAATGCTGAAAATCCTGCAGTTCTCTCTAAGTTAAAAAAAAAATCGCTGCACTCGCAGAAAAAAGACCGAGAAAGTAGTAAGTTTGTTTTATTATGGATGGTTGTCTCATTTTTAATTGAGTTAATTTTATTGTTTCATTATGGATGTTTCTTGCTATTTTTAATTTCATAAATTTGTAGCTGTTTTATGTAATTTTCAGTATGCCACCATTCTTTTTAAATGGCTACTTAACACGTTAAGCGCGGCGCCGAATTTGCTGTTCTTTCCGTTCAGCCGGTGGCGAGCTAAGCTGTATTTTTGTTTAGAATGTTTCAATACATTTCATTAAATCTAAATTTGATCACATTTCATTGAGACTATATTTATTTTTTAACTTTAATACTGCCGTCCTGAGAATCGACGCCAGTCAAACGAAAATTCCAGCGCCAGCCACACGGAAAGTTCACTGCTGGTTTCCAGGGACCGGTGCCGTGCTCAACGTGTTAATGTTAGGATACTGAAAAATTTAGTACCAATGACTAACAACTTTGCAAGAGGGTGGGCAGATAATGCAAAAGTATCCTTTTTGTAATTTTAAAATTTTTCCCAGAATATCTGCAACTTTCAGCTAAAAATGACTAACTTTAAATTCATCCTGTTTAGGATATTAGAATGTCAAAAATATCTTTAGATTACTGTTCTTTTGTGTTCATTCCCCAACTTTTCCTATGTTTTAAACAAAAGGCTATGGGAGGCCTGGAAATCCAGGATACACAATAAACATACCTTAGGAGATTGTATTGTGTCATGCATTGTATCAAAAAACCTTTGATACTTTCAGACGAAAGCCGAAACAGATTCTTTAATCGAGAGTTATCAAACAAACTTATCGACCATGAATATGTAAGTAATTTTACTTAATTGAGATTTATGTGAAGTAATTTTTCATGTCAAATTATTATTATTTGTCGAAACTGAAAAACAAAAAAAAAGAAATTTAGTAATTGCAAATAAAAATAATTGTAGTTAGCTTTTGACATGCTCTTTTTTTTTCTTTTAAATGTATATAGAAACTTTAAAGTTTCTGTTGACATCGTTTGGGAAATGTTACAGTAAAAATTTCTGTGTGATTCATCCATCAATTTTTACATTATTTTGTGATATGATCCATTTCTTTCTTATCAGATATAGCAAATGAAATTTTCATTTGAAAATTTGAAAGTTTGTTATAGTGAGGTTCAGCTGTAATTAATAATTAAAAACTAAGAAATATAATAATATATTGAAATAAAAATCTAACAAAATCTTTTTGTTTATTCATCAATGTCTCAAAACCCTTTCATAAATGACAAATACAAATAAGATACAAAATGTTAGGCCAGGCCGACATCCAAAAATTGATTATTGATAATAGCTGTAAATGGTTTGAGCCAGGTAGTATGGAGAAAGCAAAACGTTTGGATGCACAAGGAGCATGATATCAACCTTGCATGGTATATAACACTACAGTAGACGAAAAACAAAGTTGAATGATATGAAGGTTGCTTAATTTTTTGAGATAATGGCGAAATGTTACAAGTTAAGCTTACCCAAATTTTAGAAGTGTTTAATTTCGTAGTGAATTTTCTAACAATTAAATGCTTTAAACTATCCCGGACTTCAAAGCTACAAACTTTCTATGCACGTTTAATGTATAACGGATGGTCTAAGCTAGGCTAAAATTATCTAATTATCTATTTCAGTTAATGTTGCAGATTGCGTTATTTCTTAATCTTCTAATTGGATCCAGCTAACTATTTTTTGCAGCTGTTAGAGAAATTTTATAAAAAGTAAGCTTAAACTTTCGATTATGTCAAAAAGAATTTCCTATTCTGGAGCTGCCAAAGGATCTACAAAGCGAAAGTATGTTTCGATGTCCATCAAACAAAAAGTGGAATTGCTGCAAAAAATGGATAAAGGCATATCCTTTGTTTCTCTAGCCATTCCGAAAACTGTTTATCAATTTCACGCTGCTCAGCTGGAGAAGGGGGTACGTCGCGGCGCGCAATGAATTGTAAATCGATCTGTCAGCACTATCCTTATTTTCAGAATAATCCTTAATCCGGAATCGCCGAAATCCCGACGAGTCCGTATTAAATACTTTTGACTGTATTCAAAAAATGATTAACCAAGTTCTTTATTCAATAGATAAGCTTTAAGGCAATCCATCAACAGTATTTTCTTACATGTAATTAAAGAAAATTATACTATTAGTAACTTTGAAAGTTTACAAAAGGAACTTTTATATATTTGCAAAAAGTAAATCAGATGTATTAAATTTTAAAATTGTTAATCTACCCCTAACTAATAATTTTCCTATGAATCATAACAACATGCAATTGCATGATGTATTCTAATCTTTCAATATCTATGTGCTGAAGCATTGGTTTATAAAGATCAGAAGGCCTCTAAACTCGCACTGATGTTGAAGTGCTGTGCGGTTCAGATGAAACAGGTAAATGACCTCGAAGGTCAAGTTTGGGTCTATTGATAGAAATGAGGTATCCAACAAAAATAAGCAGCTTTTCTTGGTCTTACTGACATTCGAATCTCCTTACTGATGTATCTGATTAACGTCAAAACCACCATTTATATTATGCAGCTTACTGCTCACCACAGAAAGGAGATTGGTTAAGTCTATAATATAGCTGTTTTGCTGGTCTACATGTAGCTGTTTTGTCTTGATTCGAATTAGAGACTGCTTTGCAAGAGGAATGGCTTCATATTCTCTGAATTGATGCATAAGACCCATCTATGAATCCATTTCACATCACATACAATGTATACAGAGTTTGGCAGAAATAACTTTCTGATTTCTTACTACCACTGTTCCGGCGCTAGTTGTGTGCCATGAATTGGGTGCTGGTTTGAGTAGCACATGTTTTAGCTTTTCAACAGCCATCATGATGTGGAACGATGAGCATCAAGCTTTCATGATAGAGGTGTATTTTAAAAATAGTGATTCTGTTATTACTTCATAGCAATTATTTTATAAACAGTTTGGGTTGGATTGAAATGCCAAAGTTCCTGATAAGAAAATCATTTTGTTATAGGACTGACATTTCCAAAGAACAAGTTGTTCAGCTTTAAAGTGTAAACCTCCTGGCAGACCTCTTAACAAGTCAAGTTGTTCTCCAATCTCTGCAGTGTTCATCCTGTAGGCATGTTGTTGCTATCGGGATTTCTAATCAAACTGAAAGAAGAATTTTACACTTACAAAATGATGGTCATGCAGGAACTTAATGATTGTGATTGGGCCACAGACCATCTTCTGAAGCTATTCTGCAAAATGTTCCATGTGACATTATTCTTCTCCCAAGTGATGAAGCTGACTTTCATTTGTCAGGGTATGCGAGCAAAGAGAACTTCTGCTACTGGGCTCCAAATAATGCAAGACAAATCTATGAACAACTTCTCCCTAGTGAACGAGTTATTGTTTGGTGTCACAGGCCCATACCTTTTTTTAAGATAATGGCAAAGCAGTTACAGTAACTTCCTGCAGCCGAGTCTGTACAAGCATAGGAATTTGGTTGTGTGTTTCAACAAGATGGTGTCACATCCAGAAAAGACAGAAATATTTCCAGAGCATCTAGGTGACATTTAATGGCCAGCACGTTTCCCAGATCTATCACTTTGCAACTTCTGTCTCTGGGGCATCTGAATTCACAAGCCTACAAAAACAGGCCATGAAAAACGAAGGAACTGAAAGCTGTTATCTGCCAAGAAGTTGCAGAAAAACTGCAAGAAATGACTAGGAAGGTAATAACGAACTTCTCAGTGAGACTTCAGAAATGCATAGACAGTGAAGGTCGACATTGGACATAATTTTCTAAATTAAATGAAGGTGAGCATGAAAAATAAAATGGTAAATATTTTTCTTTCATATTTTGAATAATACATATCATTGCTTTATTATTTAAGTTTGAAATCAGGAAGTTATTTCTGCCCCACCATGTACTTCAAAGGGCAGTCCAACTAATTACTACTGTATTTCCTCGCACATACCTCTAGTAATTTTATCATCCAAAAATCAAGAGAGAAAAATTATGTGAATATTTTTAATTCCAAAAGATGTGGTTACAATAAGAGTGCAATAAACGGAAAGGAGTCATGCATAAATTGCTGGTAATTATTGTAACATTTATATCTTCAAAAGAAACCTACATTTCAATAAGAATGCACATTAACATACAATGTTTCTAATTTCCTGTAACTTCAATCTCGCCTGTTCTTATTGTTGCCTCTGCTAAGGATTAGCAAATCATTCATAAATAATTGGAGGAAGGTTTGTCTTTGTTATTAAACCAAAAACAATCAATACGTGAATAAATATATTTAAAATTTTAGGAGTACTTGCTCTCTGATCGCACTGAAGAAGGGGAAAATTATGCTAACATTTTATAAATTTAAAAAGTTGCGGTGAGATACATGAGGAAATGCAGTGTTATTTACGAACAATAACATTCACATCATTTTTTATATAACAAAATTTACTAAAAAAAATAACAAAATTTCCTTCTGTTAAGTACATATAACTTTTAACAAAAAAAATAACCTTTTTTAAAAAAACATTTTCGAAGATACAAATAAAAATAAAATATTTACATCTAAAGATCAAACATCGGAATGATCTCCTTTGATCATTTTGGGTTTAGCAGCTACTGGAGGTTTCTTCTTGGTGGCTAAATAAGTTGTAGAACTATTCTGCGATTTTCTCTGTGATGGAAGAGGTTTTGAAACTTGTGTAGATATGCTCTGCAAGACATCGAAAATTGCAGCTGCCTGCACATCCATCTTCAGAAGATCGACCAAAATTCTACAAGTGTAATTTATTACTAATTATTAGTCGTTTACCAAGTACTTACATATAAATGCAACCACCTTGATATGATCTGGTGATTTTTTAAATATAAAACTAATTTATTTTCAATAAATTATGCAAATAGGTAATTTTCACAATTCTCCCCCCCCCCATTTTTTTTTTTCTTTTAAGATTCCTAGATTGTCGATAATTAATGCAGATCAGCAAACATTATCAACATATGAAGAGAATAACATTTACAAATATAAATTTTAAATTAAGTAAGAATTATGTGATACATTAAAAAATAAAACATTTTTTTACCAAATCTTTCTAGAATTGTGTTCTCTCCAAATAAACAGCAAATTGTTTTCGCTTAAAAAACATCAGAAATTTGTCATCGTGCAAACCTCGCAACACTGACTTTCTACCAAATGAATCTCCTCATTGTTCCTTTAGAGATTTTGCTACAAAATTCCATATTCCTGCTGAATTTTTACCTCAGTTCTTCCACTGTTTTCAAACTCCACAAGTGCATATTTTAAAACTAAGGGGAAACTAACACGATTTGTTTCTAAAGAACTTAGAATACAACAAAAAGAATGCATATAAAACTGGCAACGTGGCTGACTGAAGGATTGTTATGAGCATCGTTGCCAGAGTTTCGCGCAAGTTCCTTGTGAATTTTCGGTCAGTCCTTATAAAAAATTTTCCTATGGGAAGGTTTTCTAGTATTTCATTGTCACTTGTGTGTATGATCTTATCTGAATTTTTCCATTATAATTATGAATTTATTATAAATTCTCTGAATGAATATTTAAAAGCATATGAAGATCTAGGGGAGGGCAACCACCAGATTTTTTGAAAATTGAAGTAATAATGCCATCTATTGGGCAATAAGAATACCTTCTATATTATGAATTACTTCAGGAGAAAAGGTATGTCCATAACTATAACTGAGGACAAATAGTTTTTGTCAACATATCAATAGCTAAAAAGAGTTTATTTTCAACTTCCTTTATCAGGCTTATTCATTCTTCATGACAATCTGTTGATTTTGTTCATAAGTTCTTCAGTAATACTTGTGAACATGAAGAGTGAAGATTCTAGTTCATGGTGCAATTCGGTGGCCAATTTTTCTGCCAAGAAGAGTAAGAAAACAGAAAGAATCCATGATATTAGGAAAATTTTTAAAGAACAACTATTTTTCAATGATTTTATTTTGTTTGTGATAGTTTTGAGCACATTATTTCCTAAACAGGCAATGTAAATGATATGCAAGTTTGTAAAAACATCATTGCTTCATTCCACTGCATTAAACAAAATCAGGTAAAAAAAAAAAAAAAAAAAAGAAACTTTGGCCGTTGATGAAAAAGCACTGGAAGATGAAAGGAAAAAATATTCAAACAGAAAGCATGCATTTCCTGAGTAACTTATTTCTAAATTAATTGAGTTTATCAACTCTTAAAAAAGGGTAAGAAATTATATTGGTAGAGTTAAGCATCACAACATGAGCTACACAGGTATCCAGGGTTAATTCTAAGTTTAACCCTGGATTTAGTTACTCAAGAAAGGACATGTGTAGTCTTTGTGATACAGTAAAAGAGATTGACATACTTGGCAAAAAATTGGAAAAATTTGCTGAAAGAGAAGAAAAAAGGCAAAATTGATACAAAACTTGAAAAACAAAATGATGGGAAAAAAACTTTGAGGAAGAGCTAATTATGACAGTGTTAAGATTTGTGTTTCCAAGATTAACAGAAAAAACTGTAGAAAAAGAATTTTAGTCACCAAAAACAACTGAAAATTTGTTCGTCTCCTAGTTTGTATAATGCAAAATTTGTTAAAGATTGAAAGTTTATTACAAATTTCTTGCATGATTTTATAACAAAATTTTCTGTAACATAAGCTAAGAATTCCTGTCAATGGACTTATAAATGGTTACCCCTCTCCCAGGTCTTGATATATCACATCGATAATTTTATTATTTTACATCAATTAATAATACCACAGTCGAATAAAAACAAGTTAGGCCTTACTTTAGTTGAAACATACATGGCTATGTTTAGGAAAATAAATAATTACATTGCTTCTGTTTAGCAATTTCTATTTTTTCTTCTTTTTATAGATTTTTTTTTTTTTTTTTTTTTTTTTTTTTAGAATTCTATTTCATTTCAACTAAGATTACACAATTTATAATTTTAGCTGAACTGAACATTTTTAATATTAAAAATTTTAACTATCTAGCTAGTCCAGATACACATTTAAAGTTCTATTGTAATAAACACGAAAATGTTCATAAAAGAAAGAATATAAAGATAAATACAAAATCTGAATGGGTTCAGATTTTAATGGTCACCCAAATGGGCTCTTTTAAAGTTAATGTGGCTTACCAATAGAAATAACAGAGATGGACCAGGTAGAATAACAGTACATTTAATAATGAATAATTTAATAGATGAATAGACATAAATTAAAATATTATACCCCCAAAATGGTATTAGTGGAAACTAACATGGGAACATTCTGTATCTTCTGCTTATTTGAAAAGTGGAAAAATATGAATGAAATGTATTAATTGAATCAGGTAAAAAGAAAAATAATCTTAAAAAACTGCACCTATTGCTTTTAAATAAGTTATTAATCAATAAAATACAGATTAAAATATCTTACATTTTGGTGAATGGTAACAGACTTGAATGAAAGGTGAAAAAATGCATTTACAGTGTACAACATTTTAAGTTAATCAACACAAAATGGTGTTTTGAAACTAGCAGAATTTTGGGGATATATTTTAATTTATTTATGGCTTCTTATAAAACATTTTAAAAAAACTATAAAACTGTAATATATGTATTTCTGAAAAATGGGAAATAAGAGATACCAACTTAAACACAGCTGGATCGATAGAAAGACCACTCATCCGGCATAACTCGTACAGTTCAAGTTCGTGACTGGAAAGAATGTTCTTTGCATATACATTACAGGAGATTTTATTAGAATGACGCTCGCTCATTTTACCACACCCAGGAATTTACTATAAGAATAAAATACCACATACAAATTACTAAATATATTTACTTTCTGCTTACTTTATTTTCTTTAAAATAATTGAAAAAAAAATTACAATCAAATAAGTGCCTTCTTTTAAGTGAAATAAATGAAATTATACTGTAAAAAGATAATGCATCACACTTATTGCATGTAGTAATTATTTTTCTCATATATATATATAATTCTTTTCTGAAATGTTTTTACACTGAAAGATTAAAAAAATAAATATAATTTTTGGAAAATAAAAGTTAATATTCATTCAAAAATCTTTTGTGGTAATAATCAAAAATATATTACTACAGTGAATTAAATTTCAAATGTGTGTGAAATAATGAGATGTTACAAATCGAGGCTTCCCTTTTTTTATTGCTCTACAGCCTAGTCCTAACATTAGGTGTGTGTGAACCTCCTTATATGCATATGTAACATCACTATATGAAATATTTATTTGCAAGATACTATTAAGCTAATAATTTTTAAACAGTTAAACAATTTCTAAATAAATTATTCATTTGTAAATGTTGAAAGAAAATAATTATACGACTACAATATAATAATGTAAATTACAAATTTTGAAAATTTCATTTGATAAAACAAACATAGTTTAATTTAGAGGAATAGTAAAAAAAATATTTATATATACAACATATATAAACATTAACTTGCATAATTAAGACACAATAACACGCCGAATAAATACTAATTCAGAAGTCAAACAACAAAAATCAGCGTTAATTTACAAAAAATTTTTGTAAATTAACGCTGATTTTTGTTGTTTGACTTCTGAATTAGTATTAACTTGCATGTCAATGCATTATTCAGTTAATGCATTTCATTTCATATCTTGGCAAAAGTTTGATTTTTTACAGATGAAAAAGAATGACGACTCATGTCATCATTCAATTCAGTTGCAAAAATTTACTTATTACACACAGATATTTTTACATACAATGCTTTACATTCTAATGAGATATTTATCCTGAAAAATCAATAAATACAAGGTCCGGCTATTAATTTCCAGGACTGCCGTAACTGTAGGAGAACGAAAAGTCAGAAGATGGCGCTAATGATTGCATATTGAAGAGCATTTTCTTGCGCATGTGCAGTGCAATCGGTGCCATTCTGAAGTAAGAGGTTCTCGGGGAAAGGCGCATTAAAACGTAGCTCTTAAATTCCTATAGTCGAAGTGAAAATGGAGCAAAGAATTAACATTAAATTTTGCTTCAAATTGGGCAAGACAGCTGCAGAAACCTACGAAATGTTAAAACAAGTTTACGGCGAGGAAGCATTATCCCGCTCAAGAACTTTTGAATTGTTTAAACGCTTTCGGGACGGGCGCGAAAGCGTCAAAAATGATCCACACACAGGTCGGCTGCAGTCAATGAATGTCGGTCGCCAATGAATTGAACATGGACAAAGAGACCCTTCGACGAATTCTGACGCGAGACCTAGGCAAACGCAAGATTTGTTCCTCACCATTTAAGGGACGAAAAAAGCAATTGAAACTGGACGCATATGGCGAACTTATCGACAACACTGATGCTGACCCTGCGTTCCTGAATAGGATAGTCACAGGAGACGAGTCTTGGTGTTATCAATATGACCCTGAAACCAAGCGCCAAAGCTCCGAATGGCGGTCTCCAACTTCACCAAGGCAGAAAAAATTTCGATTTGAAAAGTCCAAAATCAAGGTCATGTTAATCGCTTTCTTCGACTGTGATGGAGTCATTCATCATGAATTTCTTCCTCCTAACATCATAACTATCAATGGACAGTTCTACACAGAAGTTCTTGACCGACTTCGAAAACGAATTCATAGAGTGAGGCCTCATTTTCAACAAAATGGGAGTTGGCTGCTGCTACATGACAATGCCTGCCACACATTGTATTGCCCGTGAGGCGATTCTTAGCAATTGAAACTGGACGCATGGTGTTGAAATGCAGCATCCTCCATACTCTCCAGACCTAGTACAGGCAGACTTTTCCCTGTTTTCTAAGCTGAAAAATTCTCTGAAGGGAACACGATTTCAGGATGTCAAAGCCATCAAGAAAACTGTAACGTCACTATTAAAGAGTATCCCAAAAGAAGACTTTGAAACTTCTTTCCAAAATTCGTACGCCCGACCACAGACATGCATTACGGCTGATGGGGATTATTTGAATCGTATTAAATGGCTATGTATTTAACCTTTTTTTCTTCTGAGTTATTTCATGAGTCCTGGAAATTGACAGCCAGACCTTGTAAATCTATCTACAAGATTTTTTTTTATTTAGTTGTGGTGGAAATGCAGTGGCAATTGCTTTAACGACAGATTCAAAATAATTGTTTCCTTTAATGATTTTAAGGCAAAATACTGTATTCCTGCAGAAATTTTACCACAGTTTCTTACACTGCTGGCAAATTCCACAAGTATATATTTTAAAATTGAGTTTAAGGCAAAAAATAACATGATATACAACTGCTCAACTTGGAATACAACAAAAAGAATGCATACAAAAATGGCAGTGTTTCTTGACCAAACAGTTATGAACATAGTTGCCTGAAAAGTATTTATGTGCAATGGTTTCCAGAATTTGGCTCATTCTGAATATTTGATGACTAAGGTGATTATATTAATATGCAAGTGCCTCCCAAAGCTATTGAACAGGCAGAACTAACTAATGAAATCTTTGTAGCTGATCTTTTGATATTAGCATACTGGCTCATATTTTTAATTTTTCGGAGGGAAGGTCCAGCTGCACCATGCATCACCTTAGAAGCTGCCACCTGCGTGTAGGTACACTAGAAAACTTTAAGGAAACACTAGAACATTAACCATTAAGAAGGTTTCAGAAAATACAAGTATCTTCTAACCATAAACTTTTGGACTTTTCTGCGACATCAGTTTATTTGATTAATATTTTATCATAAACGGCTTAGTTCCGTAATCTGCAACTGATGACCCTGAAAGCAATTTTGTGCAGCCCGTTAATACATATTCTGTAAATTAATTAGAATTATTATTAAAATAATTTTAAGAAGTTTAAGATTTTAATTGTTTGAAATTCAGTTTTACATTAGTTTCATTACCAAAAATAAAAGTGAGTAGTTCTCATGAAAACCTAGAAATGGTGCTACCTAATGTACACTGTGATATAAATCTTATTCAAAGACTTTAAGATACAAATCCAACTTTTATTAACACTTTTCAAAAGTTAAATATTCTCAGTTATGGATTTTTGCAATGAGAGAAGAGGAAGAATGACCTTGTTTGTTTACATTAGCTATACATAGGTCACATGATTTCTGATGTCATCTACATTGTGTATTAATATTAACATGTCATGTGATCTTTGAGGCCATCAGAATGTATCTCATTAAACTAATCATTTTGTTTGGGAATAAACATGTGAATATTTTTTAATAGTTGAAAATTAATAAATCTACCAAAAGAACCCAACTGCTGACGAGTGTCTAAAATTTGTGATGAAGATTTTTAATAATTTTCCTTCAAGATTACAAGCTTTATGAAAATTGAAACACCACAAGTTGTTTATAATTATTTACATATAAATATTACTTTTTCTGTATACATCATAGAAAAATCTAATACATACAAGAAGGAGAATAGATTATCATTATTTATTCTCAAGTTTTGTTCCTCTTGTGAAATTTTCATAAATTTCATTTTAGTTTATGTTAAAAGTAAATTACATAAAAAGTTTATTTAGTATATTACAATTCTTTGCATAAATGTCAATCTGAAAATTTTAATATTTAACTGGCACTGTGTTTGAATTACAAATTGTGACCAGAAAAACTTTTAGCAGATATCAACTTTCAGAGTTCAAGCAGAAAATAAGCATAAATTTCAATTTTTTTTGTTTGCATTATTTTTATATGTATGTTTTGACAGATGTGTAGTATTTTTTTTTATTCTATTAACAAATGCTGTTTTCCTAACAAAAAAAGAAAAAGGTCAAAACATTATATTTTTCCCTTTTTGTCAGCTGCTTTCAAATCGTGCATTTGCCCCACCTATAACTTGAGTTTGAGACCACTGCCTTAGTTCATATTATGGAACTCTGAATACAGTTTTATCTTCTGGGCCTCTCAAAACTCCTACAGAGTACAACCGAGTAATCCTACATAAATAAAGCTAAAATTTAGCTTTCTAATAATAATAATACTACGTAAAAAATTTTTAATGTAATGAAATTATAAAACTGGAAATTTTTATAATTTCAATTTTAAAAAAAAATTCCAAAAATTAAGCAAGTGTTAAAGTTATTCAAAATCCTGCTGATATCTTTGAAAATGTGAACAATATTACACAGCTCTCTTTCAGAAGACATATCCCCCTCCAATCATTGTATCCATCTAGTTTCAAGACTTCATCCTTAGAATAGGATACACCTCATAGAAAGAAAAGTGGAAAGTTACAATCAAAGAACTTCTAATGAGAACTTAGAAGCTTTTTGTAACTACACATGAGGGCATACAAGAAATTCCAATGTTCACAATAGGCTTTTAATTTGTCTAGTGTGATGACTATGCTCACCAGCATGTTTAACAGTGGAAAGGATCACTAGAATAATAAGCCTTCTCAGATCTATTAAATGCATTTTGGACAAAAGTCTTAGAACTATTTAAAAAATTTGTTATTTACTGTACTTTCTCATTGACCATTTTCAACAAACAAATATAATGAAAAACAATGTCGCAACACAATCATAAGATTTTCGCCTAGTTTTATGTAAACCATATTAATTCTTAATAAGCCAGTTTAGTCTTTTTTAAAGAAAATACTACAAGTTAACTGTTATTTATCTGTTTTACCGCACAGTTTGAAAAATGGTTACAATACGGCATTCCCTTTTATGGAACAACATGGAGTATTTTCAGAGTTAAGGAGTTTTAGCATCAAGAAAAATGTGTTTTAGTGTGAACAATGTGCTGCTTTCAAATAAGCATATGGAACAATATGCTCATTTGAAAACAAATAAATAATGGTAATGCAACGTGAGAAGTTATGATACGCAATTAAAGATCTGCGACTTGAATACAATTCTAATTAATTAAATAAAGAGTGATATTTTTTCTTTAAGCTACTACCAGAATGATTGGTGCATGTTTGGGAGCACCTCTGCCAACTTTCATGATTGATGGTACTTTATAATCAGATTAGATGCTTTACTTTCTTATGTTGAAGGCCAGTGAAATACATTAGATTTTAGGTACAAAATACACTTTTTTGAAATTATATAATTTCAAACATAGGCGTTTGATACTGAAGTTGATAACAAAGAAGATTACTATTTTTATAATTTTAGAAGGAAATTTCTTTCTCCATTCGCATGGTTTTTGTGCCTAGAATTGCAATTGGTATACACTCAACTATCCGGAATTCAGCATTTTCCCAAACAGTCTGGATGGTCAAGCTTTTACTGTATATACACAGAGCAGCCAAAATAAAACTGGAATTTCGTGAAAACACACTGTAAACAGTAAAGAGATCACTAGGAACTGGGACTAGATGCAACAAAAGAACATGCACAGATATGGGACAGCAACCAGTTGTTTGACGAGGGATGCAGTTGTGTTTAATGAGTAGTTGAAAAGAAAGGTGTAGACATGTTTACTAAGCACTAGAAAATAAAGTGAGTAGTTGAATGCAGCACAGAATTTGTCTTCGAATTGGAGCAGAATTTGTGTCCAGGCACCTAGCTTTTTAACTCAATTTCTACAATGTAGCAAAATGCTTGCTGGATGCAATACAGAATGGAGCTAATGATAAAATAACACATGTCCATTGTTAAGTGTTATGCAAAACACAGTGAAAGAACTGCAGCAGAGCAATGATAAGGCTATTGCTGCCATCTCTCAGGCAAAGCCAGTGACATACACAGAAGGGGACATCTGTCCCTGGGCACAGCATCCATGGTGTGCCAAAGTGATGTTTCCTATTGCATTTTGGCAAACAGGAGGGGGCGCAAAATCTTTAGTTGTCTCCAGGTGCTGAAAACCTCGCTAAACTTCTCAACAGAGCTACAACGTATCTCACAATTTGATAAATCGAATGCAGTGCTTCATCAACATCAATGGCGGCCATATCCCACATTTTCTGTAAACAGCAGTTCTCCTTTAAGGATAAATTTAGTGTCAAAATCATACACATTTGCCAGGCCAGTTTTATTTTGACCACTTTCTGTATACTTACTTAAAGGCATTATAAAAATATTCTAAGATATATACAGGGTGTCCAAATCAAATGGGCCTAATTTGGAGAGGTTGCTCTACTTAACATAGAAATTAAAAGCATAACAAAACTGTAAAATTAGATAACAATACAATTTATTAAACAATTTAACAAATAATTTATTAAACAATCAGTACAATTCCACATGAGCTTCCTTAGTAGTCCTGAGAACGTCCAGCCAGCAGTCCAGTTCCAGCCATATTCAGTTTAGCATTTACAGAGTCACAGCAGCAATAGCTGCGGTTATGGAGGCACAAAGGTTTCAATATCATAGACGTTCCCTGAGTAGAGTTCCTGAGTTCCTTTCATGTAGTCCCAAAAGAAGAAATCGAGAGGAGTCACGTCAGGAGATCTGGGCCACTGTGTCCTATCCATCGGTTATGCAAATGCTGCAAGCTGCAGCCCATCATTGGGTTGCAGTTACTACAAAATCTGCATTTTATATGCATGCATCCTCAGTTTTTGATGCAGCACATCATGAATAGTTGATCGTGGCATAGATAATTCAGAAGGTGCCTGCCTGATTGACTGACGAGGGCTCCGAAAGAAAGTTTGTCGAACATCTTTCCACACATGAATCAGAATGTGAAATGCCAATCACCTCCGGATATTTTCTGTACACTCCCCGTTTCAAGAAACGTTTTGTGCCACATTTTTATGCTCTTAGCCTGGAGTGCATTTCTTTTATAAACTGTTTAAAACATCTTTTCAGTTTTACTAAGGATTTGTATTTTGCATACCAGAGAACAATTTGTGCCTTCTCTTGAGGTGACACCATTTTTTCATTTGTCAGCTCAGCAAATGTGCAGGTGCATCAGTGTGTGTGTGTGTGTGATTATGGCAAAGCCTCGAGGACTATCTGCCTAAGGGAAGTGAAGCCTTTGTGGAGGACTTTCTAAGGGAAACTGGCTTGTATACATGTTACACATTGGGAAAACCACAAAACGCCCATGCAACTAGCCTGTTCGTGGGATTCAAACCTCGGACCGAACTACCAGTGCAGGTGCATCGGATGCAAGAAAAAATACTGTCACCAAACTCTACGAATTCAACTCTCACCTGTGACTAATATCGCCCTCGTAGCACTAAAATTTTGCTCTAAATCGACTGTTCAAAATAGGTACATTTGATTCGGACATCCCGTGTACAGTTTGGCTAGCTAGATAGTTAAACAAATGCATTAAATTACATATTTCTATTTGAGAAATTTAACTATAACTTAAAATTATTAATATCAGTATAATTTTAAACAATGCTGAAAATGTAAAAAATTATAATACATTTTTCGTTAACTTCTTTTACAAAATTAAGAAGTGTTATAAACAATTTATTTATGAGAAACTTATTTATCATTGATAAAAATAATTCCTTACAAAAACTCTGCTTTGGAAAAGAAAGGATACTTTGTTGTTAAAGCAGTCGCCATACTCTTTGGTGAAATTTGGTAACTTAAAAATTAACTTGGCAAAAATTAGAAAACACTATGAGAACCTAACCTTTAAAAAATGGAAACTCACTATATATAAGAGAAAATAACATTTGTATATCTTTGTGGGAAAAATGATTTGGCAATGGCTGTATTAGAGAATCAAATATTTGTATTTTAAGATGTTCACTTGCAATTAATTATTGTGGGGTCATAAATGAGTCCTTTATCGTCTAATAATAAGGAATAAGTTACACACAGATATAACATATAATTTGAAGTTTTCACAGAGCAAGATGTATGAAACAACTTTACATGTGCATCAACTCTCGTCTACAGTGAGTCCACCATAGTTTATAGTATCAGGAGTTACACACTCTATTTTACTATCTAATAAAAGATAGTCCTTCAGCTTAACAGTACACGAAGTGCAAAGCAATAAGAAAAAGAATCGAAAAACTTTTTTTCCCTCCTGCAGTTTTCCATATTACATCCACAACACTTAGCCTTTAAATAATTTCATTTAAAGGCCATTTTTGTACTGCTGCTCAGTATACAAAGTTCTGTGACTTTAAAGAGGGGGAAAAAAAACATTGCTTCTTTTTCAGTTGATGGTTACTATTTAGGTGGAAGGCTAGAAAGAATGATATTACAAACCACTACTAATTTGCTACTTGGCAGATAGTTTAAAGTGGTCAACTTTTTAAGGGAGGGAAGTAATAAAGAAATGACATCACAAAGACTAAAATGAGCACAAAAATCAAATACGTTGCATGTTAAGAATATCGCAAAAGAATTATTGTTTCTCTTCCCGTTGATTATAAATTAAATATGGTATATATTTTAGAGAAAGAAGAACACTGGATCAAGGATATCACATGGATAACTTTGCAATCAAAATATTCTGAAAATTACATATGTTGCATATTAAAGATCTTGGGATTAAGTTTGTCAGTTCTGCCAAAAAAGTCTACCAGACCAACTTGCTGGACATTCTTATTAACTATTAATGAAAGTTAGGGCTAATTATTATGAATCATAAGTAATCCCTCAGTTCTATCAAAGTATGAATGCCTTTATAGATGTCTGCCTAAAGATAAGAAGTTCACACTAGCATGAATCACAGGAAAAAGGCCAAAAACATGTATAGCAAATCCATCCTACAGGACATGATACACAAAAGTTTATTTTCCATGCACTCTATTCTCAAAATTGACAGCATTTTAAAATTCATATCTATTTTGTGAGAGAGATTTCATGCTGCAATATGCTCACAAAAATTATTTCAAGAAGAAGGTTGAATAAAATTAAGTATTCATACAATCAAATATTAAACATCTGATATTATATATATAACAAAAATGTATGTGGAATAAAATACAGAGTACTTCAAAAAGATTGTTCCGATCGACAAACCATCTTTGCAGCACTGGAATACTTTTGAGAACACAGTACATAAAACATTTTTGATATTCAATGTATTATGCGTTGCATCTAAATTGGATCGTGCATTTTAAACAATCTAAGTTAGAAACTTAGCTCTTGCATCTTATATTGAATATTTCACAAAATTGCATCCAATATAATATTTGATATGAATATAATTAAAATAAAATATTTGAGCATCAAAAGGCAGGACTAAAAAGTAAAGCTTCCTTCATATCAGCATAAAAATGCTTAGGTTACAGGCAAATTAGATGGATGTCTTGTCAATTTTGTGCAAAAGCATGACTGTAAATTTATGATAACATCTGATACCCAAAATTGTATTCAGCCAAAAAATGTATGACGACATCTGACACCTAAAACTGCATTCAGCCAAATCTGGTGTCTTATCTTTGCTGTTTCTGCATGTGAAACTTGATTCTTTCATAAGAATATGAATTTTATATTCATTTTGTGAATTTATTAGAATGTTTTGACATTTTTTAACAATCATTATTATACGACTGTTGTATAATATTAATAATCTTATTGAAATGCTGACCTTTATTTTGCAAAGCATCAAAACTTATTGATTTAATATATTAATTGACTGTTCTGTAAACAAAAACTTAGCAAAGCAACAACCGTGTGTTGGGCAAAGATTTTAGTAAAGACACTATTGATTTAAAGGGCAAAGAGATACAGATCCCTCTTCACCAGGAGCAAAAAAAAATCTGCATGGAAGAAAAATGCACAGTTGTATTCACACACAATAGAAGAAAAGCAAATGAGAAAGTAACATCATCTGCCAGCAGATACAGTATACAGTAATCAAAATTGAAAAATTAAGTTAACAGACTTTTAAAAGGGGAGGGCTGGATTGGAATTAAAATCATTAATTAAACAAGATAAATCTTTGTGGATGTGAAAAGCTTTGAGAAAATCCAATTCACTAATGGAAGAAGCTGTTTGGATAATTTTTGTAGACCTTAGTCAAATTTATGATTAAATTTCCAACTATAATTGGGGGGGGAAAGAAACTTGGCATCAAATTTGACTCAGAATTAGCTGTACTATTGCATGATGCATAAGCATTAAATATCTCTTCCACATCTGAACAAGTAATTTAAAGTATTAACACCTTAACCCTTTGACATGTTGTGGTCATGCCCTGAAACTACCAATTTTCGAATTTTTTTCTTCTCTTCCAAAATTTTCGAGTTGAAAACCAATTGATTACTGATCTTCTACCTCTAAATAACACAAAATGACTGCAGATCATACATTTTTTTAGGTCTTACTACTTCAAATTGGATGCCTTTTGAAATTTATTTTCAATGAGACAAAATAACTTCCTTTTATTAATATAAATAACTTTAAATTTCAAAAGTTAGTCATTGCACATCATTATTTCTATCATAAATAATAAAAAAATAGTAATAATTAAACTACATATATAAAATATCTGTGTATATTTAGGACATTTGCTTGGTGGTTTCAGGGCACAACCACTGAGCCTCTACAGGCTCAGTGGTCATGCGTTGAAACCACTGCTCTTCACAATGATGTTTGCTGCTTATCAAATAGGAAAGTTTATTTTTACCTGTATACAGATAAGGGGCTTTGAAACCACGGACTTATTTTATTACTAAACAATACATGCACCTGGCCAGTGAAAATGTCTTTCATTTCCAGAGATTTTTCTCTCAGCTCAACATGCTTGATTCCTATGCTAGTATTGTGATTTTATAAATTATTTTGTGTGGCTTAAATATAATATAAATATACTTTGCTATAATTAAAAATAGAAATTGCATAAAAGTTTCATTTAAACTAAAAATATTTGATAAACATTTTGGGATGAAATCTTAATAAAATAAATATGAATGGAAAACGAAAGATCTGCACCAAAGCCAAAAAGACCAAGCCTCCCCCCCCCCATTAACATAAAAAATTGTTCTTTGACATTTTAAAAAAAAAAGTTTTTTTTAATCCATTTATCCGAACGTCCTTATTATGTAGGTTCTTATGTTTTCACTGCTATAGAAAAATTACATAAATGTTTCTTTTTCATTTTTTCTGATGATTTACTTGGTAAAATAATATAAAAAATTTACATATAAAGCAATTCGGTACTTTTCCGTTTTGCCGGCATAGGTGATAAAGTCGCCAATAATGGTACAACTGATGCCAAACGGAATATTCTTGCTGGTAACCTTTTATGCCTCATTTTCATTCGCTGGTAACCTTTTATGCCTCATTTTCATTCGCTGGTAACCTTTTCGCAGCCATTTCTTATCAGATTGACTGTTTCTTTAAATACACATACAATTACATAGAATTTTAGTTCAATTTTATGCCCTAAGGCCATTCGCGGTAAGTAAGTCAATTAGGATGCAATCACACCGCTCACCCAAAGGTGAAAATATAGAAAAGCAAAGTCAAGGGTTAAATTCATCAATGCACTAGCGAAGTAAAGAACTGTAGTTTTACATAACTTCTGACTGAGTAAGTTATTCGGACGAATTGAAATAATTCTTGCATTTAAACTTGTATTCCATATTAAGATTTAACTTGAAACTAATGTAGATAATTACTGAGAGAATTATATTTTTGTAGCCTAGTTTATGTGAAATTGGGGTCATATGATAAGAACCGGGGAATCAAGATGTTGTACCAAGAAAGCATAGTAAATTCTTAAATTAATGCCCTTTTACAAATTTATTGTCTTTATTTTTTTACAAAATTTTAAATGATATTAAAATTTTTTGTCTTCAAAATAAAAAATTCTTAACTAACATTTGTTAACAACTTTTATGTGTATACTATATGTTGTCGCCAATAAAGTCTGCTTGGCGAGATTTGCGCCGGCGAAACGGAAAAGTACGCAAAAAATTGAGAATAAATTATCCTTACTTATTTTCAAGTTTTGTCTCTATGTAAAGTTTTCCTAACTTAATTCAGTTAGTGGTTAATTCGTCGTATGAGAATTGTCTGAAATAAATGTTAGTCTGAAATTTTAAAATTTAGCTCTCAATACGTTTAAATTACAAAGCGTAAATTTACTGAAATCTCTTGTTCCTGAAATTACAAAGTTAAGAAACAAAAAAGTACCAGCAATTCTTAAATACTTTTTTTTTTTTTTTTTAATTCATAAATTTTGTTATTTATTGGAAATGTGCATGGAAAAAGGTAAGTTCCCCCTCTAGTATCTCATTAAGTCCTAGAAACGTGCTTGGTTTCACAGTGCAACCACTACCCACAGATCAATGAGCAAGAGTAGATTTCTTTAAGTTCATATAATTATTTGTCTCTAGGATCATGATATTCGATTTCTAGGGTTTTTCAGCTAAAAAAATTATAAAAATAATATTGCATACACATCAAAGGGTTAACTGCCACTGGTGGATCCTGGTAAGTTTGTTTTGGGGCCCTCATGATTCATGAATGGGTCACATGAACATTCACATTTGTAAGCAACATGTAACACTGATGGGTTACCTTTTCTGCAGTTTTATGTGGGAACACAAATTTCTTTGACCTCCAAATCACTCTACTCAAGCTATTCAAATATTAAAAATGTATGTAATTTCATAAACACATTTCTTTATTACTCATAAAAATGTACAAAGTTCTAAAATTTTGAGAATAATACTCATTTCATTTTCTTACAAAATGGTGCTAAAAATGCATGAATATGTGCTGCAATGTTCTAGAAAGCACCGAAAAAAAAAGTAAATAAAATTGATATAAAATAACATGTTGCATCGTATACCTGCAGTTTTTTTTTTTTTAATGAATTAAAAATATACTTATGTTTGAGATTTAGAATATTTTAAATACAAATGTTATATATATATATATGTATGTATTTAAATATTAATACAATGATATATATGTATATGTACACGGCTAAAAAAAAATGGGACAGTGCTATATCTCCCATTCTACTGTGCTGATTGACAAAATTCAAACTGTGTTTTTCATACCTCGAAACCGCGACTTAGGATATATATTAGATTTATATATAGCACTATTCTAACATAGGTATTTTGACACAAAATCGGACTTTTTCTGAAATAATATACCAATTTTTTTACATATTTCGATTCTACAACTCAAATTATGCCAGAATACCAAGTTTGTAAAAATCGTACGAGTAGTTTTTAAAATATAAGCTCTCAAAATTTTGTTAATTAAATTTGGCAAATATTTATTAATATCTCTTTTTTTTATTAAACTTTTATTATTTTTCCTTTCACATTTCAAAATTTAGGTTCATTCCAAATAAAATTTACCCATTTTTTGAAAAAAAATTTTTGAATTATAACCTATAAAATTTTTACCATCATCTTAAAGGTGTATTTCTCAGCATACCTGAAAAAAATTAGACTTTTTTTTTCAAAATTTTCTAAGATATACGCGAATTTTCATAATTTCGCATTTTGAAATTTGGCATCTTTCTTTTTTTTGAGCGATAATAACGCCAAATGTGGTTTAAGGATTTTTGTGATAGTGAATTGCCACAGCTATTTTTAACCTTAAATTTCAATTAAAATTTTACAGAGAATTAATTATATGAAATTTTTCCCTCAATGATGTGTAATAAATATTTATTAATACAATATGAAAAGCTATTTTTTTTAAATTATAGATGATATTATTCAAATTTTTAACTATTTTTTTTTAATTTCTCTCTTTCTTCCTTTTTTAAAAAAAATATTTGTAAGAGTAAATTGTTACCTTCGGCATTTTATTGTCTGCTACTTTACTTTCACTTCGTTTAAATCGAAATGTCTAAAACTGAGAACTTTTGTTCGATGTTCATCTGAATTTTACGAAAATATTTTATGACATTAACTGCATAGTTTATTTCTAAACAAGCTGTTGCTTATGAAGTGGCTGAAAGAGCGTCTGATACTATCATCCATATTTTTAAAGCACAGTATATTTTTATAGAAACATAGGATTTAGAATAATCATTTTTATAAAAGTCAAATTAGGATATAAACATACAACAATCTAGAGACCGAATTAATGGAAGTTCAATGGTTATGTAGAAATGATCTGCAGCTACTTAATGGCTGGATAAGTCAGCCGGTTCTGTGGACAAGAAAGAATAATTATAAATATAAACAACACCCAAATTCTGAATTCAATTAACAATGAGGGTACGATGTTTATTACATGAATTTAAGAAGTTTTTAAACATAAAAAATAAACTCATTTTTTATCCTAAAATGTATTTTTATGAGTAGCGTATTTTCATTATACCTTTAAAATTCTAAATGAACTGAATCAAACTGAATTCTTATAATAAGTAATTATTATGGTTATTAATAAATCCTTCTTATAAAAGTAATTGCAGATATTTCAAAAAACTTGGTCTGAATGAAAATATTTCTAATTTTATATTAATCAAGATTGCACACGATATTATTTATTTGCACTTCAATTCTTACCGTCAGCTCTAGTAGAAGTTACAAATCAATTATATTTAATTAAGGAATGACCACCTAAGTTTAGAAACAGCATACCGTAACAGCAATTCAATTATTGGCGCCGTATCTTTCATGTTAATCCCGATTAGCAGGCTACATGATTTTTAAGGAGTATTCAGGTTTTGCTAGAAAGTTCACTTGGAAATCGCGCTTAAACTAGGTTAGTTGGTCATTTGAACATAGAAAGAACATGGGAGCTATTTGGTTAAGATGCTTTCATAGAAAACCTTTGTAAAGAGAACCTAGAAAACTACGAAAACTGACCATGCAACCTGGGTTAGATTTCGCAACAAACAATTAGTATTTAACAATCTTCAAATACTAGGCAATTGGTGAGGCTCCAATTTACTATTTTATTTGTAAATATTGAAAATATTGTTGTATTCTTAGACACAAAAAGCAGAATTTAAGTTTTGTTAACTCGTTAGTAAACTACCAAGCCATAGTGCAAATGAATATTCAATTTCTTTTGCAATAATTGTATTCACTTAATATTTTTTAAATATGAGCTAAAGAAGGAATATCCTCGAAAGATTAAAGAAGTGTTTAAATCCGGTGATACAGTCAAAAGTCGTTAATCCGGACTCGTCGGGACTTCGGCGATTCCGGTTTATCGATTTTTCCGGATTATAGATCATCAGTTTAAATCTCGTAAGATAGCATGCAGAAATTCTAAATTAAAAAATATGAAACCGTAATTTATGAAATAGAGAACAATTATGATCTAAAGGGTATCAAAATTTGCAAAAAGAAAAAGCTTAATATTTATTTGTTTACTTTATTAAACATTTCTTTCAATGTAAGTTGTTTATAAGTTTTGCTTCGTTTCATGTGATAATACTTTCTCTTTAATTCTATTAAACAGACATAATTTCTTGTTCAGTTACAAAGTTCCGCCCTTCAAGTCCTATAATTGCTGTGTCAAGAACACCGACTAATTTGTCAGTCGAAATTTTTTTGTTTTCAATAACCTCTGTCACTTTTCTTCGCTATCGGAAGCGAATTATAATGACGAGGAACTTGTTTTAAATCATATCAAAGACGGAGCATATCGAGATGAAATACTACATTTGGTAAGGAATTATAAGCCAAATAAAATAAAAACATCTGCGCTGAAGATAAGGATAGTGCTGACAAATCAACTTCCAATTCATTAGGCGCCCGCCGCCGAGCAGCGTGAAATTGATAAACAGATTTCGGATTTCAAAACATACTTTCGCTTTAGATCCTTTACATATTAACAAATATATATCAGAAATTCTATTTGATATAATCGAAAGTTTAAGCTTACTTTTATAAAATTGCTCTTACAGTCTGCAAAAAATAATAAGCCGGATGCAATTCGAAAATTAAGGAACAACGCAATCATCAACATTAACTGAAATAGATAATTAGATAATTTTAGCTTATACGTCCATTATACATAAAATGCGCACGCGAAAACGTATTCTGCACTTGCGCACACTCATATGCGCAGTCGTAAAAGGTCTTACGCGCACGCGTGAACGCCTCTGCGCATGTGTCAACGTGGCGCATGCGCAGAAAGTTTTTAGTTTTGATGTCCGGATTATAGATCATTCCGAATTATGGGTGTCCGAATTAACGACTTTTGACTGTATTAGGTTTGTCTTACATGCTCAAAATCAAAACGATTCTCCAATTGCCCGAGTAGTTGACTTGTAAATGGCTGTGAATTAAGCAGATGACTTTTAATCTTACGTTATTCAGTCAGAAAATGTATTCCAAATGTTTTGTATTGCATGACAATGCATCTTTTCATTATTCAATAACCAATCGAAGAACTGCTTGTATTCTGAAAATAAGTATGTGTACTCAATCGTCCTGGATGTTCTTCAAATTTGTCTGTTTTTTTTTTTTTTTTTTTTTTTTTCAAAAAACTAAAGTTTCATCTCAAAGGAAAGTTTTTTGACATTGAAGAGACAAAAGGAGTATCACATCTACTTTTAGAAGCATGTCAAAAACAAATGTCTACAAGCCTTCTCTTCCATTACATGTCGTGCATTCATACAAAAAGTTGGATCAGCGTAAATTCTATAATCTATTTTTATTACACTCTGATTACTTTATTAACATACAGTGAATATATAATAAACCTTTTACTTCCGCTTCAGTAATTCAGAATTTTTGACGGAATTGTTGGCGGAACTAGGACTTAGAAGATAAGTCAAATTGAATATTTCGATAATCCAATAAATTCAAGGTCGAAGTTTCAATATTTTATTTTCGGAGGGAGGGGAAATTTTTTCAGTTTTGGTCATTATCCTAAGTATATTTGCTGCGATTCTTTATTTTTTCCATAAAAGCGAAAATCTTACGCATGGTATACATATAACGCACAGCTTCAAATTAAAATTTAATAATATACAGGGTGGTTATAATTAAAGTTCCACTTTGAAACAGTCATAAAAGAAAAAATACTGGATCAAATGTTATCAAACTTGGTAACCGTGTACAAGAGGTCATAGGAATTTATTTTCCGCGAAAAAAAGAAAGTTCGAAACCTTACCTCCAGGGCGGAAATGGCGCTGTATGCAATATTGTTAAATGAAGTATGGGTCGGAATCGAACTTAACCTTTTGTTACACGGGTTTAATATGTTGCATACCCTTAAGAAACTTTGAAGTAAGCAAATTATCATTTAAATTTAAGGCGTTAAATTCGATAAACGTCGAATGCGCCGTTCATGTAAGGGAGAAATTCGTCCGTGAAAACCACGAAGTAGCGATTCGAAAATGTGAGATCTCAAATCACTCGCACAAGTGCGTACAATCTGGAAATCGTTTTCTTACAGATCGCTTGTTTGTAGCTTTTGAAGCCTGAATTCGGACCTAAAACATGAAGATATTGATTCAAAATGCTTTTAATCGATTTAGGCCAAAGAAATCCCTCATGTTATCTACCTAGTTCCATTGCATTCGACTGCATAGCAGTCACTACACACCAAACGGTGTGCGATGACAGCTACTTTCATAACTGAGCCATTTTTCTCTGAATAGCAGTCGATAGCTGGACTACTGTGATTGCAGCTCACTTTTATGTTAAAATGCAGTCAATGTTAAAATGTTTCGTAGCTATGGGGTTATTTCAAAAGCACTGTTTATGGTGACAATCTAAACAATTTGGCAGAAATAAAAAATGTGATATACCAACATGTCCGTAACATTCCTCGTGATATGCTACGAGCTGCTGTTGAGAATGCAGTAATAGGATTTAACTTGCTTTTGGAAAATACTGGACGCTACATTGAACATGCTTTGTAACACGTTTGGGAAATGATTAAACACATTTTAAACCAATGTTTTCATGTCTTTTTTCATTTAACAATATTGCATACAGCGCCATTTTTCCCCTGGTGGTGAGTTTTTGAACTCTTTTTTTTTTTTTTCCACAGAAAATAATTCCCATAACCTCCTTTACACGATTCCCACACGAAGTGTGATAACAATTGGTCTGGTAGTTTTCCTTTTATGACCATTTCAAACTTTAAAAGTGGAACATTAATTATAACCATATGTAAATTAAACTTTAAAATTTTGACAGTTTGGTTCAAGTCCCAGCTTTAAAAATATATATATGTAATGAAACTGTGGTTTGAAGGTGGCAGAGTGGAAAGCATGATGATGCAATTTAGCACAACATATCTTGAAAAATCGCAATCTTTATTTTTTCCATGCATATCAAAGAATGCTTTTCAGACAAGATATTTCTTAATAATATTTGAATAGAATAACTCCCATTTTGAAGTATGACGTCATCTTAAGCAAGTAAGCGGCAGCAGCATGGATTAAAAGCGTCTTACCAGCGGGAGAGCTAACGCGGGAAAAGGGAAAGGTTATAGCACTTTCATAGCAAGAAGGCTGAAGTTTCAGTTCATAGTTTTGGTTTAGAATTAATTTGATTGGACGAGAGGCATCTGCATTAAAACATTACATAAGATAGAAAAGTCTGGAACCCGTGAGAAGGGATGAATTTAGGGGCAGATTACCAAATTTAGAATGTTAATTTTGAGCTATAATTTTGAGCAAAATATGAAACAGCTATCATATTTTGTTATATCTTACATCTTACATATATAAATATAAATTTTTATATTAATCCTGTTAGAAAGAATGTTTTAAGAAGGTGATATTTCTTTCGTGTTATAGATTGTATAAAAAAACATGATCTTTAATATGATTTAGATTGTTTCAGCCGATATAAGAATTGGGTCACTCGGTAGTACAGAATAAACACTGCTGGACTGTTTTATTTATTCGTCATTTAGCAAAAAAATCTTTTACTTAAAATATTTATCCTTTGGACTTCACTTTAAACCTTCTTTGTAGTTAAAATGACTAGAAAATGAAAAGCTGTCTTCAGCTGAAACGCAATTCATGTAATTGATATTTTAAAAAAATTGACAAGAATGCAAAATTTATGGAAGTATAGCAATCGAGAAATCTTAATTTTCTTGTATGAGCACTGAAAATAACTGTAGAAGGAAAGAAGAAAATTAAGGAGAAAAGTAAGCAAAAATTTGCAGGGAAATTTGACTGTCAGACATACCAAAATGTTTAAAAAAGTTGGACGCTTTTGAAGATACTTCAAAGAATTTAGGTGTTCAAAGGGAAAACACTTGGACATGTACACCAGCAAATACCATCAATTGAGCTTGTGTTAAAGTGATTAAAGTGAAGAGCGACTGGTTTTAGACTATATGGTTGTATAAATTTAAATTACGTTATAGAAGATCATATCGTATCATAAAAGGAGAATCCCATGATTTCTCAGTCGAATTATTTGAAAATTCAGGAGTTTATCCAGTGATGTATGTGAATGTCACCTAAAGACTTTTTTTTCTTCTTCCTGATGAAACAGCGGTCGAGCGGTAAAGTCTCTGAACACTGTTAGTTCGATCCGAGGTTCGAATCCCGCTAACGTGCTGGCTGCATGAGCGTTTTCGTGGTTTTCCCCATGTGTAACGTGTATACGAGCCAATTTCCCTTAGAAAGTCCTCCACAAAGGCATCCCTTCCCTTAGGCAGATAGCTCTAATGTGCTTTGTCATAATTAAATAAACCAAAACCTCTTGATGAAACCAGTCTTTCCTTTTATCTCATACCTTCAAAAATGCTTAGCCTCTAAAGACTGATAAAATGGATTGAATTGGATTATTAAGTTATGGCAAAGCAGGGCTATCTGCCTAAAAGGAAAAATGCCTTCGCGAAGAAATTTCTAACGGAAACCAGCTGGCATACACATGAGAAAATCCACGAAAACGCCCATGCAACCAGCCCGTTTACCGGGATTCGAACCCCGTGTTCAGAGACTTTACCGCTCGGTCGTTTGTGGGTCTTTATGAAATGGAAGGCTATAACTTTATTTAAAATGATTATCAGAAATACCAAGATGTTTCGAAAAGTTGGATGCTTTTTAATATACTTGCAGAATACCTAAAAAAGAGCAAGAATGAAGCAGAATGCCTGAAGAAAAAGAGAAGAAAAAATAATTTTTTGCGTAAAATTTAGTATTTGTACTTTTTTTAATTTAAAACTTTTAATCTTATATTTGATTCTTGCGATTTCAAAAATAAAATATTTGACTAAAATATGAATAACATTTTAAGAAACCAAATGCAGGATAAAATTGTGTAAAGCAATGGGCACAATGATAAAACTGTTTAAAGCAGTTTTAAAATGTCGGTTATACATCTCTCTTATTTATATATATCTTTTCTGAACAGAACATTGAAAGGCATGTTAAGTGTGCTTTACTGTATTTTCTCTTTTAATATATGCAGTTTTCAAATGCATCGTAGTCTGGGTTACAAAGTATTCTTCTGAAAGAACTGCAATTCAAATAAATAAAATCAAATTCTGGAAAATTTATATTAATAAATATATTTAAAATGCTCAGTTCAAATGAATAAATAGAAAATTTTAAAATAATTATCTGAAGAGACAATGCAACACTAACAATTAAAATAAAAGTCTAAAAATTTAAAAATTACCTAAAATAGTAACTATAACTAAAAATATAGCATAAAGAAAACTAGATGAAAAAATAAACGATGCGCTTTTGATTTAAACTACACAGTTCGAATGAGTAAACAGAAATTTTTAAAACAGTTATTCGAAAGAAACTATGCAACGTAAACAATTAAAATAAATTCGAAAAAGAAAAAAATGCTTAAAATTAATAACAATTATAATAAAAAATATAAGATAAAGAACATTATTTGAAAGAAAGAACAACTGAGTCTCTTTTTTCCTTTCACGCACTATGTAAAAATGGAAATGAAAATAGGTTGCCACATATTAAGAAGTTCGCCAAGTGAACTAATTTTGGCGCAAACTGAATATAAAGCACAAACATAAATTGTTGAATTTCTCCAGAAATTTTGCACCAAATTTTACAAAATTTAATATTTAGGCATAATTTGAGTCGTAGAATCGAAGTATGTAAAAAAATTGGTATGTTATTTCAGAAAAAGTCCAATTTTGTGTCAAAATACCTATGTTAGAATACTGCTATATATAAATCTAATATATATCCTACGTCACGCTTTCGAGACATGAAGAACGCAATTTGAATTTCGTGAATCGGCCCAGTAGAATGAGAGATATAGAACTGTCCCCTGCCCCATTTTTTTTTTTTTTTTTGAGCAGTGTACAACATATTTCAAGGGAAATATAATATGAGTGCACTCATCAAAAGCCGAACTATATATGAAGATGATAGCCACCATTGCTAAAGGATCATCCACAGCCTCCTTTCTCACATTTGAAAAATACGTACACATTTATTTGAATTTTGATTATTTTTTAATGTGTTTTATGAATTAAACAAGAAAAAGTACTAATGAAAATATTTGGTGAATACCAAAACTTCCAAAACTAAAAAAAGTAGGTTTTTACATTCTTTACCCTCTGAGCGTTATGACTGGCTTTATGCGGTCATCAGAAGTTTTGCTACTTGGCATATATTAGCTTATAATTTATGATATTTTACTTTCTTACTTTATTTAATAATGTAAATATCATTTTAATGAATGTACGTTTATGAAAATACAGAGTAAAATAAGTAATTTACAAACTCAATTAATAAATGCTGTTTAAATACCGGCCTTCATGACAGATCTAAAATCCTGTGCCACTCAGAGGGTTAAACAGTTAGACTGAAGGGTACCCTTTGTATTATCGCGAAGTTGTTTCATTTATCGCCAAGTTGTTGTTTCATTTATTGCCAAGTTGTTGTTTCGTTTATCGCTTAATCGTTGTTTCATTTATGATAACCTGAGTAGTTGAATGTTCCGTAAATATACTTTTACCTAGAATTCGGTGCTCCTTTGACTTTTTAAGTGAAAATAGGTTGATGTGTACATGGATAAAATCAAGGGCCAAAACCCCAAAACCTGTAATTCTGTTATGTTTTTTATGTGAAAATAGGTCAGTGTGTACATGGATACTGAGTTTGTGCAATTCTTTGACTTTGAAAAATCGCCACTACACAAAGACAAAAGTCAAAGAATTGCACAAACTTGGTATCTATATACCGCCAAGGGATACCCGTAAATATACTTTTACCTCATAAACTAATTTTTTTATATTCAAAATTAAATATTCAACTGCTAAATAAAGAGCTAATAACGTTTCCTCCATGAAACTATGAAATTATTTATAGAACCCCTGTACTTATAGAACAGTATATCTTTGAAATTTCTGATAGATAGCCTCGTGAACTGGAGATAAAAATGGTGTTTCAAACAGTGTTGCCGCTGCTCTCTTCCAAATTATAGAGTTTGCTAATCACAAATTCATTAAAATTGTACAAAGTATAAAATAAATAATAAAAAAAATTCGAAAATCAAAATTCCGGGCTTCCAAGTGCAATGTTCATGTGGAGGACTATGTTATCAAAATTGGATGGTTCGAGGTACCATCATGTTCTCACTATGTGGAGAACATATATAAGTGCATGGAGATTCTTCATAATTTCATTTCTTTAAAAAGATTTAGTAGTAAGAATTTGAAAAATAATATGTGCAATAAAAAAGATAGTGAACAAATCTCAAACAACAAAATCTCATTTTGAGACTAAGAGCTCCTTTTGGCCTAATAATTAAGATCTAAATTCAATAAAATATAAAGAGATACATAAAAAATGGTACTACAGTCAAAAGTCGTTAATTCGGACACCCATAATTCGGAATGATCTATAATCCAGGCCTCAAAGCTACAAACTTTCTGCGCATGCGTCGCGTTGACCTTTACGGCTGCGAATATGCGTGTGTGCATGCGCATAATACGTTTATGCATACACGTTTAATGTAAAACGGACGGTATAAGCTAAAATTATCTATTTCAGATTTGCCCTTTACTTCGTGAAAACAAAATGGCATCCAAACAAAAATTAGCAGGTTGCTGTAGCAGGGTTGGTCGCCAAATTTTCGACAAAAAATTGCCAAGTTACCATAATCCAAAGGTTAACTCACAGTAGTTTTCAACCTTTTTTGCTCCATGCACCCCTTTCACTATAGCTGAATGATCCCCCCCCCATTCCTTTCTCTAACTGGAAAATCACATTTATTTCAATTTAGATTATTTTTTTACCATGTTTTCATAAATTAAACAACAAAAAGGTACAAAATTCTGATAAATACCAAAACATGAATAAAAGTAGTTTTTTTATATTCAAAAATCACACTGCATTTCTCTCCTAAAAATATGAAATTCTGCCCTGGTTGACACCCCTGCTCTAACACTTTCTGATCACGGACAGACCTCTACCAATAAAATAATAATTCTCAAGCAGAATATGACAGGAGGAAAAATTTTTCCCTTAGTTCCAGGGCTTGGGAAACCCGCTGTGATAAATTCATTGCCCCTTGCAGAGAATAATCTCGTACAGAGATATATAGAAGAGAACATGTGGGTGGGTGGGTGGGGATTTCTTTCCTGAAATTCTCAACCAGCATCCAAGGACTTGTTTCCCAGAGAAAGAGATGAATGCATTCAGAAGTTACAATAAATTTTTTATTTGATTTTACTTTTAAAAAAAATTTTGATATCACAAGAATTCTTGCTGAAATTATGGTTCAGTTACATAAAAGATGTAAAGTTATATTTTGAAAGATGTTTTGAAGTAATTTGAAAGCAAAATGTTAATAATGTTTTAACGGGGATTGGAGTTAAATCATCATGAAGAACCACCTTCGTATTTACGCATTTTTATTAATTATTGTTCATTGAACGGGAGTTGGTTTGTTCCCCTTGAAAAGTCAACTAATTTCCGATCAATGACAATGATTACATGTTTTTAATTTTTCCTTTTACAATTGAAATTTTGTTCTTCATGATGATTTAACTCCAGTCCCCGTTAAAACATTATTAACATTTTGCTTTCAAATTACTTCAAAACATCTTTCAAAATATAACTTACCAGTATGGATTCACTCTTTTAAAATAATTCTACTTTAATTAAACCTAGGAGATAATACAGTCAAAAGTCGTTAATTCGGACACCCATAATTCGGAATGATCTATAATCCGGACATCAAAACTAAAAACTTTCTGCGCATGCGCCATGTTGACACACGCGCAGAGGCGTTCACGCGTGCGCGTAAGACCTTTTACGACTGCGCATATGAGTGTGCGCAAGTGCAGAATACGTTTTCGCGTGCACATTTTATGTATAATGGACGTATAAGCTAAAATTATCTAATTATCTATTTCAGTTAATGTTGATGATTGCATTGTTCCTTAATTTTCGAATTGCATCCGGCTTATTATTTTTTGCAGACTGTAAGAGCAATTTTATAAAAGTAAGCTTAAACTTTCGATTATATCAAATAGAATTTCCGATATATATTTGTTAATATGTAAAGGATCTAAAGCGAAAGTATGTTTTGAAATCCGAAATCTGTTTATCAATTTCACACTGCTCGGCGGCGGGCACCTAATGAATTGGAAGTTGATTTGTCAGCACTATGGTTATCTTCAGAGCAGATGTTTTTATTTTATTTGGCTTATAATTCCTTACCAAATGTAGTATTTCATCTCGATATGCTCCGTCTTTGATATGATTTAAAACAAGTTCCTCGTCATTATAATTCACTTCCGATAGCGAAGAAAAGTGACAGAGGTTATTGAAAACAAAAAAATTTCGATTGACAAATTAGTCGGTGTTCTTGACACAGCAATTATAGGACTTGAACGGCGGAACTTTGTAACTGAACAAGAAATTATGTCTGTTTAATAGAATTAAATTGAAAGTATTATCACATGAAACGAAGCAAAACTTAAACAACTTACATTGAAAAAAATGTTTAATAAAGTAAACAAATAAATATTAAGCTTTTTCTTTTTGCAAATTTTGATACCCTTTAGATCATAATTGTTCTTTATTTCATAAATTATGGTTTCACATTTTTAATTTTAGAATTTCTGCATGCCATCTTACGAGATTTAAACTGATGATCTATAATCCGGATTAACGACTTTTGACTGTATAATCAATTAATCAATATTGTTTAGGAAATAAATTATTATTAACTAACTTTGCAGCAATTGCACAAGTAGTAGTAACTTGTTTTTGCACTACATGAATTTAAGATCATACAACATTATATATGTATGTGTATGCACATACAAACAAACGTTTATATGATTCTGAATCCGATCCCATTAACAGAAAACTACCCAGATAAATTGCTAATTTGAAAGAAATATACTTTTGCATAAATCTTTGGCTGCATGCAAATTTTAGCCACATAAACATATATTTTACAAATTTCACAGAACATTTCATTGCAGTTTTGATCAGCAATATTAGTAGATTAATTATGGCAAAGCACTTTAGAGTATTTAATTAATAAATGAGTTAATGGAGGATTTCTTATACTAGAGATAAGTAAAGTAACATACTTGTCCTACTGAATTGCTTGTTAACATGTTTAATAGATTCATTAATCAAATCATACATGAACAATTTAGAGATAATAGTTCATATCATGAAAATCAGCTTAGTCTACATACATAGTTTCAAGATAAAAACTAGAAATCATATTAATTTAAAGACGAAAGAATAGAATTTGCTCCCTTTTACTTAAAATTTTAAAAAACCGACTGCAAGTTGCTGCTTAGCAGAAATTCAAATGGTACTTAAATTGAATTTCTTATTAACAGAGTACAATAGTAGTCAAAAAATGTTCAGTAGAATAATGTTTCAATTTACAAAAAATAAGAGCTTTTTGTATACTTTACAAAAAACAGTGCATTTCAGGGATGGCATGGTCTGAGTGTTTATTAATAGCCAATATTAGATTTATATGTTAAATAGTATAAAATCTACATTATCTTTATTCTGTTTATAAAACATATAAAAACAGAATAATCCTCAAACTTATATTTTTAAATTTAAAGATGAATTAATCGAGTTTGCACAGCATGTGTAGTAACATATGTTTAACACAGCTTTGCGCTGCACACGGCATGTATTTCCTGACTTCTTTGTTTCTTTTAAATTTAAGGAAAATAACGTATGCCCTCATTAAATATTTCTTTACTAGATTACATTAGGTTCATGCAAAAGTTCTAGAATAATGAAAAACAGCAGTCTTTTTTTTTTTTTTTTTTTTTTTTTGCTAAGTCATCTTTTAAAATATTATATTTTACAAAAAATACGCTTTTCTCATGTGGATACTGTTCAATGTAAGATTTAGACTATAAGATTTAAAAATAAAATATACAGTGAATTTTTCAACAGTTTAAAAAATAACCTTAGGCCAACTCAGTTATTGTACAGTGGGTGTGGACTATTTAAAAACAAATGAATTAATATTTTAGATAACAGAAATTCAAAATTTGCAATAGCACTATTTAACTAATAAATGAAGATTCATGAAATTTTATATTGTAAAACTGAAAATGTGAATTATCTACTTACAAAAGAAATTTCGTCAGCGATTTTCCATGCACTCAGAACAAAGCTATAATATACTATCTCAAATGTAATCTTAGGAATACATTTCTCTTTTGGTTACTTCTATAAATAAATATTAATTCAAATTTCAGAAAATAACCTGAACAGCACGTTACCAACTATACACATTCACATTTCGCTTTCTGCAGTTTGAAGTAGTTTCATATTTTGCTTTGCACTGGCGAAATCTTTTTGCCCGTTTAGCATCATCGTCCGACAATTACATTTTCATTTGAAAAGACTGGTATAGAATTTCCCAACCAGATGGCGGAAATTGCCAAGACTAATTTATTTCGCAATCCCTAAGGTGCTTTCTGGGATTAATGAACATTCTGTTTTGAACAGTGCTATGTAGATCAGCATAAAATATTTGTGATATGAATTATCGAAAAGATTCGGTAGGAGAACGTAATATTAAGTGTTTGTATTTATAATCACTAGATTACACACCTTGAATAAATTTCAGATTTCTTTACTACTGGTGAAGACGGACCTGTACCTGCTTGCTCTCGAAATCGATTGAGATCTTGACTTAAATCTACGCCGAACTCAAGGTAGTTGTGTTTATTGCGGCAATTACAGCAGAAGGTTATTGTTGTGTGCCTTTTAAATAAAATTTTTGTTAAAACTGTTAATATAAGGGCTCAATAAATTTCAAGAACTTACCCCTTTGATGATTTTCTTGAGGTTGTATTATATTCCGGATGGCTACTAGAAAAAAACTAACGTCTTTAATAAATCATTCATCACATGACTTAGCTTTTCTTAGTTTTGTACTGACATATTATTTACATTTTTAGTTAAAAAGGATTATCATTTAAAAAAACAATATTCTATTACAGCCGATTCAAAAGTTCCCAAAAAATCGAGTTTAATAATGCTAGTTCTACAGTTATCGTCTGTTTTTTTTTTTTTTTTTTGTTGTTGTTGTTGTTGTTGCCAAGACAGTTCGAATCAAAAGCGGTTTTCTTTTTCTCCTTTTTCTTTTACCGGAGTAGTTGCCAACATGTTACTAATTTTATGTTTCTCTTCTGCTTTTAATATATTTGTTATTAAATTGTGAAGTCTGTCCGTCTACAAACTTAATGGCTTAGAATTTTGTTTAGCTTAAAAGTTGTGTGTATAACGAATTGATACATGCCATATTTAGCATATTATAAAAAATGCAGAGGCCTTCTATACCTTTTTCTTCCTCAATTCATATGGTGACACACTTGATCGAAAGCATCAATTGTTCCCTTTGATTTGTCATAGTTACATATAGTGACATACAACTTGAGGTGTCAAAGTTTTATCATCAATGTATGGTTGGTTCTTGATGTGCTGATGATAAAAGCAGTAGGAGTTTATCTATTTTTCATTTATATGATAGTGCGATTAAATCCTTATGGATTGAAAAAAAGTGAAGTTCCTATTGCTCTTTATTGAAATTTTACATCAACAAAATCTTTGGATATTTTCTTTTGCTCTTTTTATAGCACCTGCTACAGTCAACTGATCTTCATTTAGAAGTGACTGATAATGGTATATTTGTAAACGAGTTATCCATAGTTATATTTTGGTGTTAATTTCTTATGGTTTTATTTTTTACAAAATAATCAGCAGCTGGTTGCTTATTTAGAACAGTTCCTTTACTCAAATAAGGAATTGCATCAATCATATTTTGTGGTATTATCACACATCATCACTAATTCCATATTTATCTGGTTTGGAAGGGATATATATCCTAAATGGACGAGTCGTTCATCTATTGTTACATATGCTGAAGGTTTGTAATTTTTTTTTGGCAATTCATCAAAAATTTTTCCTGAACTTCAGAAATAAGAGCAAATTTACATCAAGCCCGGCGTTCTTACAATCAAATCAAATTTAATTTAAAATATCTTGACCAGGTACTTTTGAGACATTCATTGTAATTAATGCAGATATTTTGTGTATAGCTAAAAATTTAAGTCATCATATGAAAATCAAATGCCTATTTTTTTTGCTGTCCTTCTTAGTTTCACTTTCTTTTATATTTCTGGTTGCTTCTTGAATCATACCATCTTTTAAAGATTGTGTTTCTTCTTTTTTTGGAGGCAAATAAAGTGGATCATCAAAAATGTCATCACATTCCCACTCCATTATATCTTGTTCAGCTGAAGATAATTATCCTTCATCCTCAAAAATCATTTTTAATGCTTCATCTATATCTAATCCTTGCTTTCACGATATCTTTTACTAAAAATAGGGAAAAAAATACCACGAAAAGTACATAGATATTTATGACTTATTATTTAGAATTAAATGACGTTAATTATAATAAATTTTAATTAAAAAGTTCCTTTCTCTGTTTGTTAAATTAAAACAAATATCGTATACAAAATTAGTCTTAATACTAACTATGAGTAAATATTACTTAAAACATTCTATTAAAACTAACTATGAGTAAATTTGATTTACCATACAAAAGTAGAATTGAATTTCCTGAAACACAGAAAATATCCCACATTCAGTTACAAATGCATCTTAAAGACAACTTAGATAGCATATCTGAGTGATAATGGCACATGTGCACGATTTAGAAGTTACGCGTGCATTTCTTTGTTGTGCAAGTAACATTTATACAGGTTAGTATTCTACGAAGGGAAAGAATGCCCTCATGCAGGACATTCTAACGGAAATTGGCATTCCACATTACACATGGGCTAAACCATAAACATCTATGTGTCTGGAATTGAAGATAGGTAGTGTACCAGTGTTCAGTAACTTAATTGCTGTGCCACAATCACATAAAGTAAAAAAGCTGCAATCATCAAAACACTTAGTCTCCACAAGCAACCTAATCTGGCCATAATTTCCTACAGATTAGCATCACGGTACTATGATTCACTTGCTGTCAGGCCTTTCTTAATAATAAAAGCAATGCAAAATATTGAGATAATGCTCTTAGAAATCTCTGAAAGTCATTTGAGGCATTTTGTTCAGATTTGTTTGCAAAGTTGAGTCATTTTATTCTGAGGCATTTTGTTCAGATTTGTTTGTCTGATGAGGTTTGTCATCTGAGTTTCCAGTGTATATTTTTTTAAATATTTTCTCCTCTCACTTGTAAACATTTTTTAACAGCATGTAATTTTTGGCACAAAATGAAAATCCATACAGTGTAAAGTTAATTTCCAGCCACATCGGAGAAACCTCTAGCTGAAAGACAACCAAGGTATGCAGGTGAAATATATTCAAGATTTTAAAAAGATATCTTAAAATACAAAGTTCTTTAGCAGTCACACAAAGTAAACAGTCCTTTAAAAAAAAATCGGCCAGTACATTCAAGTGGGCACTATGAATTACGGTGTTACCAGTGAAAAAGAAAGGTCTTGCGATTGTATCACATGCAACACTAAAAAGGAATTAAAAAAATTAAATAAAAACAATTTGCACTTCTTTCCTATTTTAGAATTTTCCACTTGTCGTCCTGAAAGTGGTAACAGAAATCATGCCATTTCAGACTTTTCCGTTACCTTTGCAGGTATTTAAGGAGAAAACATCAAACCTCGTGCCTTTTCTTTCTATAGCCCGTATATATTTTATGATTGGCGGAGGGACCTTTTTCTGTGCGGGAGAGTGGCTTTCAACAAAGGACGGGACAGAACGATAACATATATACTCTACCACCTGTAATTATTACATGAAAAGTTTTCATAATATTAGATCATTCATGATCCCAGGTTCCACTGTATTTGGAATGACAGATTCTTTTCTAGTTACAATAGACACTGCTCAGGGCTGTAGCTAGAGTTTTCAGCGCCCAGGGACAGCTGAAGATTTTGTGCCGCCTTCTGTGTGCCAAGAATGGAAAACATTTCATTATAAAATTTCGCGATGCCCCCTGGATGCTGCGCCCGGATAGAGATGTCCCACCCTAGTTATGCCACTGATACTGCTGAATGTTATCATTCAGATATTTTTATCAAATTAATGATGCCTGGACCATTTTCACCCAAAAATGTGGAAAATATATCACTTATTGTGATCAACAAGTCGGTTAATGTAATCAAAATATTACACAGTGAATTTTTTAAATTAGAGTAATGACGTCAAATAAAGTTGCCAAATGGCAGAGTTATGCCATCAAGCAATTTAATTTTGATTTAAAGCAACATTAAACTGACATTGGAATCCTGTCTAAGAAAAAATGATACATAAACAAAGAACTGTTTTAAGCATGCCAGCCTTTTAATAAATGATAAAGAATTAAAAAATAAATAAAAGATGAAGAATTAAAAAAGCCTCCAACTAATATGAATTGTGAGGAATTTAATGCTTAGATGGATATTTATGAGAGCTGCAGATTCAATGACAGAAGGAGATAATTAAATAATAATAAATTAATTCTCAGAACCATTACATGCACAGTTCAGAAAATGAACTTTTATGTAAGAATTACAGACAATCAATAGTTAATAATTATTTCTCTGTAAAATGCTGTGAAAATAAATATTTAGTTATATTTATATTAAATTCCATTGATATTTCAACAAAAAACTTTTCTTATCCGATAATATCAAAGTAGTAATGGACAAGAGTGATCACATTTAGTGGTGCCTACTGTAAATTTTCTGATTTATATGAGAAAAAAAGACACCAGCGTAAAATATAAAATTAGGCAAGAACAACTTCATTTTAGCAAGGTAAAACCAGTTATTATTATTGTTATGTGTTACTGATAAATTTATGAAAATTGAATAAAGAGTTAAGTCAAAGTGATCATACCAAAATAAATAAATTTCTTTTTTTCAGTTGATGGATGCTATAATAAATAATTAATTAAACAAATTTTGTCTCAAAAAGACCACAAGGTCAGCAAAAGATTATTTCTTAGATTTATTATTAATCTCTTTCAATTATACAATATTCCACTATGGAATTACAGTTACGTAATTACTCATTACTTGGACAAATGAGAACATGTGGGATAATCTACCTGTTATCATTATTTTTTAGTCCTTTGAAAATATATTATCCCAGAGAATATGGTAGACAAGCAATCAAGACCACACAGTTGTAACACTGTCATAAAACTGCTTCAAAGTTTCCTTGCCCATGCTCCGTGATCTCTTGCATGAAGACTAGCTTTTCGTACCACTTCCCTGTCCATCGTTTAAACTTGGAATTACTGAACCATTATTATTTTACTTCAAATTCTTTCACATACCATAAGAATGCTCTCGTGAAGCAAAATAAAATATAGCACTTAATTTCACTATCAGTGCTATATTTAATTTCATTTGTAAGAATCACCAGAAAATTCAAATTTTTTACGACCTACCACCAGTAGTTTAACAATATATCTACAACAGCAGTGAGAGTAGTTGCAAGTGAGCTAGTCCTTCCTACCATAGAGCTAATACAATTCAAGCTCCTCCTTTTCACACAAAAATGCCACCACACTGGAATGGCAAACTGTTTCAAAAAGTAAAATGATTGCCTTGCCTTTTAATGTTTTTGATTATTAGGCAAAATATATTTTATATGTATTAATGCATAAAACATAAAATGTTAATGGACTAGGCTAATCCCTCTAGTTCAGTGGCACTATGCTCCAAAACAAAGTTCTCCTCCCCTGAGTGGCTAATTTTACAAGTTTCCTAACTTGAAAAACTATATTAAATTTATTATGGTAAATGTCTCTGTTCAGTCTTTAAGTCAATTGCTTTAAAATTAAATTCCATTATTTATACTAAATCATTCAAATTCCAATCACTGGCCATTATTGACATACTTTTGACACCCAAATAGAATCAATTTAAAAAAAAAAAAAAGAAAAGAAAATGTTTCAAGACAAAAGCAGTAATTAAAGCACGACTTGTGAAAATAATTAAAAAACTTTTAAGTGTCAGTTCTAGTAATATTTATTATTATATTTATTATTGCACTATTTTACTCAATATTTAATCATTATGGAATTATGTAGGTGCAATACTATTCAGACTGATTTTTTTTTTTTTTTTTAAATTTCAGTTTACAGTAGGCACTATTTTAAAACAAATGAAATTTGTAATGTATGTTTATTTTATAAAGTAAATATACTCTATTTTTAACTGTGAGTGATGAGTTCACAAGATTTTTAAGGGAAAAAATGCCCCCCCAGCATAAGCTTTGCTTGCGTGCTTTCATTGCTTCAGTATAAAATATATTTAAAATTGACTATGCTTCCTGGAAAATGACTGCTTAAACCAATGGTCTCAAACTCAAATTGCATATGAGCCAAATGCATGATCTAAAAGCAGCTAATGCTGCAATCCCCTTCCCCAAATGAGAAATTGTAAAAAAAACTAATTTTTTAAGTAAATTTCAAATTTTACTTATTAAATATTTATCAAAACATACATGAACAATAAAAATAATAACATAAAGGGAAAAGTTCCAATTTATTCTTTATTTCATCTGAAATCTAAGCCTGGTATTTGCAAGAAATTTCTGCTAGTTATAGCATGTAATTCAATTAAATTTATTGTTATTATTTAATAATTAATTTACTATTTAACACATTTAAAAATCTTTCCAAGTTGGACAAAATTTCAGAACACATAATGGGAATCTATTTTTCTTTTATTTACTAAATTTTTCTTCAACACATACAGAAAAACTACATGTATCTGTATGTGTATAAACTTCTTTATTTCTTACAACAGCTGATGACATTTTGATTTCCATGCAGTTTGTAACCTTGGAAAAAAATTACTTGAAATTATCTTTATCACGAACTGTAGATGCTCATTGGTCAGTCTGGTTAGACTTATCAGTCTTCACCTGCACAAAAAAATTGCTACACATACAAATGAATTTCTTAATACAGCAAACATTTCTTAATGCAAAAATTCATAACTGAGAGTATTTATCTTCTGAGTGTGAAAAAAGGTTAAACAAATCAGTATCTTCAAATCTTTGAATAAGATTTATATCACAGTGTAAATTAATTAGTTACAACTGTAGACTTTTTAGGGTATTGCTCACAATGTTTTAATGACATTAAAAATACTGTAACATTGGATTCGAAATTATTAAAATAATAAAAAATATTAATTTCCTTAAATTCTTGCCATAGTAATGAATATCATAACAATGCTAATTAAATTATGGGAAATGTATTCACAGGCCAAATAAAATTGCTTCAAAGGCCACATCTGGACTGCAAGCTATCACTTTGAGACCACTGGCTTAAACAATTACAAGCAGAGAATTTAACAACAAAATTCATTTTCACATAACTGCATTTTAAACATGAAAACATAGTGATCTGAATCACGAAAAGTATATATTTTTGCTTGTTTTTGCTTTCTTAATCAATTTTAAATCTTTCAGAATCTGGAATGCCTTAAAATTTGTTCACTTTGTTCCTTATATCTTGTTGAACAACATCATTAATTTATGGATTCTCAGTATGTTTATTTCAATATGGCAATTAATATAGGGCACTATTTTAATGCAAAACAAATTATATTCTTATAACTGCTAAAAAATGGTTTTGGACTGAACTATACTATTTAAATCTCCACTAATACAGTGGTTTTGAAATAACTTTTCTGTGTGTGATGATTAACAGTTAAAAACAACACAAAGCCAGAAATAAAACCTTTAATATATCAGAAAGTGCTTTGCAGTTGGCAAAGCATTCAGTGAATGATTTTTTTTTAATTCTATTCTGACTTAAAAAATAATGCAGATCCTAAAGCAGACAAATGACTTTCATTACCTAAATATTACATACAACACACATTATTTACATATTATGCATGAGCCTGTAATTATACAGCAAAAGAGTCTTTGAAAAGGCATCTTTAAACCAGTGCAAAGCTCTGACGAAAAAGTGCATAGTCAAAGTTCAAAATATACAAATTCATGCTAATATTTACAAAGTAATGAGTTATGTAAATGTGAGAAACACTTTAAGTACATATATAGAGGCAGTACCTCATTCATCAAAATATCATCACAGATGATATGGTTAATAACACTTTAAATATTAAATTACAAGATTTGATTGAGTTAAAAAAATCACAAAAATATGGAATGTTAGTATTTATACAAAATAATTCACACATAAAATACATGAATGGGGGAAAAAATCTGTATCCTGTTATAAAGAGGAATGTTTTTTTTAGCTCATGTTTTAAAAGAACAGGAATTCAAAACAATCATACAATAAAAACATACTGATCCTTTAAATTTAACAAATAAAAAATATCAACAAACCAATTTACGGAATCTGTATGATATCTTCGAATAAATGGGGGGGGGGGAAGATGAGCAAATAATCTATATAAGCAAATAAAAGAAAATATATTATTCATTATTAATGTGAATTTGTTAATTTTCTTTTTAATTATTTACTTATTTTCTGGCTTTTGCTTAATATATTTGCCATGTAGTTGGTGACTGCATAATATTAAAGGCTTTTTAATATGAAAGAAACATTTAAAAAATTAGTTTTGCTTTGAATAACTGATATGTTATGTCAATAAATAAATTTTTAAAAATTCAGCACTAATATTAACCAAATAAAATTTGACTGAATACGGATTTATACAAATTGAATTTTAAATTATGTTTAGTAATACTAAGATAATTTTAAATTCATTTTGAACTACTATTTTTAAATAAATGTTAATTACTCATAATTAAAAAAAAATTTGATGAACAACTAACACAATTATTTGCTATGCATTTCAATTTTCTACACTCAATAATTTTGGCTTTTTGCAAAAATTCATTAACACACACATAGTTTAAACTTCAGATGAGCTAAAATAATGCACAACACAATGTTAAAATTGGAAGTTCTTCTATGAAAATATATTATAATTGCACAACTATTTAATTTTATATATGTATCCAGAATACAATAAAACCCCAAAAATTATTTAAAACATTTAAAGGTTTTAGTTTCTAAAACCTATTACAGTACAAAGTCTCTAATCCGGACGTCCATTATCCGGAATGATCTATAACCAGACCTCAAAGCCACAAACTTTTTTTTTTTTTTTTGGTGTGCTTTATGCATGTGTGCTTAATGTGTGCATCGGATAGTGAAGAAACTGACAGAGAGGTTACTGAAAACAAAAAAATTTCGATTGACAAGTTACTCAGTATTCTCGACACAGCAGTTACAGGACCTGAACAGTGGAACTTTGTAACTGAACAAGAAATTATGTATGTTTATAGAATTAAACAGAAAGTATTAGCACAAAAAACAAAGCAACTTAAACAACTTACATTGAAAGAAATGTTTAATAAAGTAAACAAATAAATATTAAGCTTTTTTTTTTCTTTTATTTTGATACCCTTTAGATCATAATTGCTCTTTATTTCATAAATTACGGTTTCATATTTTTAATTGTATAATTTCTGCATACCATCTTACCAGATTTAAATTGATGATCTATAATCCGGAATTGACGAAGTCCCAACGAGTCCGGATTACGGACTTTATACTGTATTTGCAGATATTTCAGATATTTTACTAACTTTATAATACAGAAACATACACTTCCAATTTTTTTTTCTTCTCAATTTCACAAGAGAATTAAAAATCTAAATAGTAGTTACATACCCTATTCAATATTTATAGTAATTTATTTTAATCCACATAAATAAAATTTATTGCAATTAAAAATAAAGGTCTCCCATTTTCCTTACACAATACAGTTACTGGAAAAATTCTATAATACATACCCTTCTTATGAAAAATTTTTTGCATACTAAATTGTATGATTTTAAAAATGTAAAACATTTATCAAAATCATGAAAATGGATAACATTAGATTAAATGAAAAGTGTTTTTAAAAATAGAAAATACCAGATTCATGAACAACAGAATATAATTCACAAGAAATCAATTCTCACCATTACATTTATTTAATACAGAATTTCATTCAATATTTACTTATTTCCAAATGATTCCTTAAATCTATTTATATTCTTCTTTTATGTATTAAATGAAAAACGAAGACCTTTAGAATAAAAGAAGTTAATAACAATTTTATATTTATGCCAGAAAGTCTAAGATATAAAGCAATAATTTGTTTTGTTTTTTCAAATTCTTCATTTAAGCCAATGGCAATTTATAATAACTTCTCAGTAACATAGATTCGGCTAAACAAACCTACTTTATGACAAGTTTTACTAAGTGTGGCTAAAACTGTTTTTCTGACGAAAGTAGAATTTTCAGCAACTTATTAATATTTTTAACAAAGTTAAAAATTTAAAAGATAAACACTGATCTTGCATCATAATAAAATTATTGGTATATTATAAAAATTGTTAAACTGTACGTAATAAGATGTGGTTTCAACTCTTAAGAAATTAGGTAGCAGATTTAATAAAACAATCACAATTTTGAACTAAAACATACTAAATTTTGTATATCAGTAAGCATAAAATGGAATTCAAGACTTTGTACATATTTATGTAAAATTATTGAAACATATTACAGCAAAAAATTACATTTTCTTTTCAATAATAAAAAAGTTAAATTCTTAAAAAACTTTTAAAAAAATGCAAATGTAAATTACAAATTTTTTTTAATATCAAAATTCAATATAACACATTACAGTAAAATTTTTACATTTACATTTAGTTTCTGATGTAAAAATAGGTGAGACCAGTTCAATTTTAAATTACACTTCTGTAAAGACAATAGAATTTTATACATAAAAGCAGTAATTTTTAAAGAGATTCAAGGAAAAAAATTATGAAATACCTAACTTGCACAAAATGCATTTATGCAATAGGCAAATTTGCTAATTTTTCAAAAAAGAAAAAATATATATTTAATGGGGAATAAAAAATACATTACAGCAGGAATAAAAAACAAACTAACCATCAGATCATTTTTCAATTAGTTCAGTCAGTGTTTATAATATTTACGTCCAACTCAGTTATTTTCAGAACTCATATTTATCTCACACTATAAAATGGCTAATCACTAACTAAATACCCCCTCAAAGGAAGAAACAAATGTTGCAATGGGGGTGATTCTTAAACAATACATAAAAAGAAAATATCACATACTTTATAAATACCCTTACAATAAAAATACTACAAAAACAATTGATTTTAAGGAGGAAAACAAATACTGAACTGTTTATGAAAACTGGAATTATTAATAAAAGAAATTCTTTAATATCAAGAATGAAGACTGACATCAATCATTTGAGCTGTAAAGATACTGACCATGAAACATCACTTCAAATAAAAAATTTTTACTATATATATATATATATATATAGTAATAGTGTGTATTTATTGTGTATATATAATAGGCACTGAATTACATTAGGCTATAGAACTAGCAGCATTCTTTCCTTAAAAGAAGCCATACACTTATCTTTAGAAAAAGCAAGCCAAAACTACATGCAGCACATATTTGTACTTTATAATAAAAAAGCTCAGGAAAACTTTGTGAATGAGTATTACACTTGAAACATCATTTCAAGCTTTACAAAAAAAATTCAGGTAATTTCTATTTAAAAAATTAAACCGGTATCAGTTGATTGTTTTGGATGTGTCTCTCAAATAAAAAATAAAACTAGACTTCTTAAGTGTAGAAGGCCACTTCACAAAGTAATAAATAAAATGCACATCACAGGTTACTTACCTGGAATTCAGGAAAGGTTTTTATCAAATAGTTAAAACTCATGAAAATAATTTAATTACAAATGAAATAAGAAAACAAATAAATAAAAACTCGAACCAACTGTTCATAAATACAACACGAAAATAGTAAAATAACTTAAGGTAAATAGTATGGAAAATTCTGTATTTTCCCAAATTTAGTTCATGAAGGAATGTAGTTAGGATGCTCAATTCTATCAAATTAAGCACACATATGAACAACTTAAAAACTTTTCAAAGAGTAGACTATTTCAAACTTTTTCAAATACTTCCATAATTAATTACAATTCTGCAATTAAAAAATACTTCAAAAAGTTATTTTGTTTCTTAGCAACATTTTTGAATAATGGATTCAAATTAATTTTTTCATTCAAAAACTTCAAATATATATTAAATTACCAAAATTTTAAAAATAATTCAGTAACTGATTATATTGCATTTTAAAAATCTTAAATCTTCAAAAACAATTTACAATAAGTATTATGAATTTTTTAGTCTAAAATTTAAAATATCTTGAAAACACACAAAGCTACTAATTTTTTTTTATCAAAATTAATAATTCAGACTTGAAATAATAAAACAGTTATCCAACAAAAATGGTCTTCAAATAAAATAAAACTGAATATTATGCTTATGAAACACTTAAAAACTCGGTGCATGAACTAGTAAGGTAAAGAAGACTAAAATATTGCATTAAGACTGACCCAAATGTAAATTGCTTTTTTCTTAGCATGCCTTTCCGAAAAATGGGTGCTTTTGAATATCAAACTCACATCCCCTCTCCTTAGCCAAGAAATAAAACATATAAAGTAAGCACCAAAGCTGAAAATAAATAACAAAGTAGTTACAATTTTTTTAATTATAATTAAATGCACGGAGCAAAATTTTTCTGTATAGGTATAGAAGAAGAAAACAAGGATGATGACAAAAACTAAAAATAATTTATCATCTACACTCTAAATTGCATATTCAAAGAAAATACATTTGGCTATTAAACAAAGCACCTGGACATTTAAAAAAAAAAAAAAAAAAAAAAAAAAGATAATGATGAAAGAAAGGAAATACATTTACGTTCAGGTTATTTAAAAATGCCCTTAACATACCTAGGTCATGCAAGATACAGCCTTACTTACACAGATTTTTTTTTTCCATACACAATTAAGTTAAAAAATTTAAGATCAAATTTTAAACAAGGCCACTTTACATTTGGGTCAATACAGTGACCTACTCTTACAGAAAAACTCTCAAGTTGTTCACAATGGAAGTACATATTCCCCTCCCCCCCCCTCCAATACATGGACTGAAACCAGCATCTCACTGGCAAAACAGTCTTTACCTGTGAACTATCCTTTTTACTTCAATGGTTCATTTATTTATATATTTATGTATATGTATATATATATATTTTTACAAAAACTATCTTATTTTCTTAGGAAAAGTTATAATTCTACTGAAAATTGTACATTTACTTGCATTAAGGTTGCCAAAAATTTTTCACTACCTCACAGACGACTGCCGATGGTCATCGATATTGATCGTATCTGAAAGTGGAACCGTGCTGTCTTGAGATTGTCCGTCGGCTGGAATGTCTAGGAGGCTCTTGAGATCGTCTGTTCCAGAAGCTTTATTTACAGTTTTTATAATAGGCTCTTCAGTTTCATCTATACTGAAGCGAACTCGAGACGCACTTCCATTTTCTTCATTAGATGAACTTCTAGAGCTATTGAAAGGTGTTCCATTCGTAGGCGTACCATCGTTATTCGACGAGGTACTGAGGCACCCTTTTGTGGGAGAAGAAATATTGTCTAGACCAGATTTTATTTTGGCGTAGGCCAAAGAGCGATAGCTGCCAGAAGAATCCATCATTGCACTATCCTGACTATTCTTCCTTCGAGGTGTGTTGGGCAAAGAGGTAATCACTGTAACATAAGGAGCATGATAAGCCCCTACTGTTAAAGGCGGTAAAGAATGAGAGAGAACTTCTGATTCCTGTTCATTATTTTCCATTCGGAACATGGGATTGATATTAGAGGAAGCATTCGAAGTATCAGAAACATTAGAAGAAGTTCGTCTATGAGTGTATATTATTCGCTGTGGCGTACGAGGTTGTACTAGACCAACAGTCGATGAAGGAGTAGGAGAACTAGGATTTTCATATGAATGAAGACTTTCTTGATGACATACCTCGGGATACAAACGTTCAACATGATAAACGTCTGGCCTTGCCTGATCGGCATAAACTTTCTCTACGTAGCAAACGGATTCCACACCAGCACCTCTGTATTCTTGATAATAGTGATAAGAAATTTCAGGATGACGGGAATGATCTGGAAAATGCGGAGGGGGTGTGTGGTATCCTTCTTGGCGGTTGAAGTCATATGACATGCGTTCCAATACTGATGATATACCTGAAAGAAGAAGTAAGTGAATGCAAAAGAATAGGCATATTCTTTTTATCCAATAAAAACATTTAGACTTTTAGTATTGTATGTTTAAGCAGTTAAGTAGTATTGTATGTTTTAAAATGAATGGAAGGATTAAGATTTAAAATCAATTTTGTAGTTAAAAAATGAAGATTTATTTAAAGAGATGGGATGAAACTAAGTCTATATTAAACAACAATATACAAGCAAAATATATAAAGATTCAGTTTCTCATTAATAATATTTTGTGGGTGTGATCATAAAAACAGGTTTTATGTAATGGAATAAAATGTTAACATACAAACAGGGAGGCGGGAAATTGTATGTGTTTCAAAAAATTAACTACAACACTTTTAAGATTAATCAAATTATTTATAATAGCTGCTTGTATCATTATAAAAACATTTATTGCTGTTTAATTCATTCTGATTAAAAGTATCATTCTTTAAAACATATATGATTTCCAACTGTTTACAGAGATACTTAACTAGTTGAAGACATGCATTCATACAATAAAGAAATTAATAAATAATTTTAAACAAAATGTTTTAACCAGCTGATATTCATTTAAGAAAAGTAACAATTAATTACCGTATTTGACGGCATATAAGACGCATTTTTTCCCTAAATTTGATCTCAAAAAAGTTACCTGCATCTTATACATAAAGGACACAGGTTAACTTTCAATACTGAATGCTATTTTTAGCCCGGATAAAGGTCTAGACACACATAACTTTTACTACATCTACATGTGTGTGGCCTTCTAAATAAAGGGTGCGTCTTATATGCCGCCAACTACGGTAATAACTTTAGAAAAACTGAATTGATTATTAAGAATGTTTTTCTGAAAACGTTCTATACAAAATTTTTATTTTTATTTTTAATAATATGAATACTCTTTTTTTTGGGGGGGATGGGATAGAAACTCTCTTAATTAGCGGAAACTGATAATAAATTTTGAGGCAACTGAAAAAAATTAAAACTAAAAATATTATTTGGTTTTTATGTGATTCACCAATACTGCCTAAGTTCTAAACACTGTTTCAAAATCTGATGAATGATAATACTTTTCTAATCCTTAAATACTGTTTTAAAATAGTGTTCTTAAAAACTTTGAAACACTGAAATTAAAAAGCTATCAGTTTTAGACTATCTTGCAGCTTTCTTTTTCCAAGTTACATACAAGTGCAAATCTTGACCTACATTAGACATTAATAATAATTTTAAATTTACAGTAAGAGATCATTACAAACTGTTATAAAGTAGTATTGAGAATATTCAATGGCAGTTCCATCTAAAGAATATTTCCCTCAAAATAAACAAATTTTCTCTTTTTTGTTTCAGACATTACACAAATTATTAATAATATGAGTAGAATAATTTCCATTTATTTAATTCTTTTAGCTCCGTCACCTGATAAATATCCTTTTATTCTTTATTAAGAGATACGGAGATAATTCTGCAGCAAAAATCTACAAATAAAAGCATTTTTCTGACATTTCTACAGAATATTCATTCGGATTACATCAAATTCTGCAAAGAAAATATTTCTTAAGAATTACATCCTTTTAATAAAGATTCAAAATAAAAATAATCATTAATATTAAAATACTGAAGTGTGTAAAAGATTGGTACTGACTATTTTGTAAACTATGAAATTATGTACAACATACAAAAGTTACTATGTATGTATTATACAGTTTACTTCATTAATAACCACAAGCTGTGAAACCAAAATGGCCTTTTTTTTAATTACTCATATTCTTGTGATGAAACATTAAAAAGAAAACTCTTTTATGCATCACATTTAACCAATTTTGGCATCATAAAAATCTAACAGGTATATCAGAACATAGGATACTTATATTTTAAAAGTTAAACGTACTAAAGGATTATATTAATTTTATTTATATTCTATACCTGTTAACTTACCATACTCAAAAACCAGAATTTGTTCAGTGAAAGAAATAACATTCTAATGAAAAAAAAAAAAATATATATATATATATATATATATATATATATTTTTAATAATGAATTTAACACATTTACTGCCATAGGAGGTATACAAAAATTCACCAGACGGTGATTACCCTGAAATATACCTCAGTCTATGTTGGTATGTGTTGGCTATTAGACGATAACACAAATCACATGCCTGTGCACAATCAGCAGCAAAAGCATTACCATTTGATAATTTTCTAAAAGTACAAATGGTAATTTTTGAATACAAGTTGTATAAAAATAATCATATACAACCTTTGCTAGAAAATCTCCCCCCCCCAATAAATTTACATTGTGTTTCTATGCACAAATGTTTGCAAACATAAGTTCCTTCCCCCATGAAGAATCAAAAAAAGTCCGATGATAAACGGCATACACTCCAAAACACAATATACTTCTTTGATGAATACATGAATACAATACAAGAAACAATAATGCAATTTAATACAAGAAATGTCTGCATATGATTTTTGAAAAGTAAACGAAAGTTTTACTTTTTCATAGACATAACTAAGATAACAGATCTCAAAGCCTTAAAAACTTCTTAAAGCATGAAAAATCCATGCCATTTAGCAACAAACAGTAATACAAAGAATAGTGTCAATGTTGCTTTGTGCTCATTGGTAAATATTACTGTACAAGATAACTCATAGGTGTGCTTGATGCTCACTGGAGAACTGAAACACATTTTTCATCTATAATCTCATATACATTTTTTAAAAAAAATCTGAAAGGTTACAAATTTTAAATTACATCCAAAAGGGCTTTTTTTTTAACATTTTGTCTGTCACCTATATTTATTAAATATCACATTCGCCGCACTTAAACCATAAAATTCAGTTCAAAAGCAATATCACAAAACAGTTTTAAATTGAGCATATCCCCCTTTCGAATTTCCTATACAGAGTCTCATGCACTGAACGTTGCCATCACTTGGTTTGAAATCCTCAAGTTTGTTAAAAAAATTCGTTAAAGTTTTACAAAATGTAAAATCGATAATAAAACAAATTCCAAATTTGGGCTTCCAGATGCCCATATTCGCAGCAGGATTACGTCATTCAAAATTTGATGGCATTATGTACCGTTGTTTTATCACAATGCGAAAAATATACATACATTTATGCAGATTTTTCATTACTTAATTTCTCCAAATAAAATAGAGTACTCTAACGTTTGGTGGCAACAATTTGAAAAGTGAAACTGACATTTATAGTGAACTAACGCAAAATACCAAAATGAAAACAATAGTTCTTCAGGGACAAAAACCCTTTGAACTAAAGAAAAGAGGTGATTTCAAATGCTTAGTTAGTTACCTTAAATTTCTGTTTAATTTAAAATTTGAATTTGTAAAATTTTTAAATTCTTCAAATCTCAGTCACATTTTGGGGTATATAGATAAAAATTGTAAGAAATTTTAGGAACAGAGAAAGTACACTGAAATATGTGAATCAGTTGGTGAGAATACAGTGGAAAATCAGGAATCTCCCATCTGAATTGTGAGAGCTGGCATGTCAGCTTGTATAATCATAGGAAACAAATAATTACAATACAGTACAAAGTCTGTAATCCAGATTCGTCGGGACTTCGGCGATTCCGGATTAGGGGTTTTTTCCGGTGTAACATATTTTGCAGTAATTGACAAAACAGATAAACTTCTTAATAAAACATAAATTTTATTTTTAGTTTACGAAGATAGATAATTTGTATACAATTCTTAAGTGGCAAAATTTTCATACATCTGCTAGCTGGTCAAACTTCAGAATTCTAATCTTAAAACAATATCTTATGTTGCTGAGCAACAGTTACATAATACAAATATGGCGTTGCCTCTTCAACAATAAATATAGTTATTTGATAAATAACAATATATTACACTGGATTATAGATCATCGATTGAAATCTCGTAAGATGGCATGCAGAAATAATACAATTAAAAATATGAAACCATAATTTATAAAATAAAGAGCAATCATGATCTAAAGGGTATCTATCAAATGTACAAAAAAAAAAAAAAAAAAAAAAAAAAAAAAAGGCTTAATATTTATTTGTTTACTTTAGTAAACATTTCTATCAATGTAACTTGTTTAAGTTGCTTCTTTTTTGTGCTAATACTTTCTCTTTAATTCTATAAACAGACATAATTTCTTGTTCAGTTACAAAGTTCTACTGTTCAAGTCCTGTAATTGCTGTGTCAAGAATACCGACTAACTTGTCAATCGAAATTTTTTCATTTTCATAGCATAAGCTCCTAGCATAAGCTCTATAATATAATAACGTTCTCTGTTACTTTCTTCACTATCGGGAAGCGCGCATGAGTAAACGCTTTACTGGGTTTACGCGCATCAAACACGCATGCGTCAGTTTGTGGCTTTGAGGTCCGGATTATAGATCATTCTGGATAATGGACGTCCGGATTAGAGACTTTGTACTGTAATAACAAAATGATGTGTTTGCTATAAAATATGCAATGAAAAATTTTTTAATGAAAATGTAACATCCTTACCTAATGGAGAAGGTCCGAATCCAGAACTTGAACTCGTTGCAGCATGTTCACTTTCATTGCTAGCATTGGATGATTTGCGACAAGGACTCTGTGCATGTGGTGTGTAAGAACCACCAGAGCTTATGCTAGGATTATGTTGGGGAGAATCAGTGAAATGCAAGGGGATCCCAAAATCAAAATTTAGACCTGGTCTATAATGCCTTGTTGGACCATGGTATGTATTATGCGGGTACCCTGAAGCAGATGAGAATTCATATTCAGATCCAAGACATAATGGAGAACCTAAGGATGGAAAAATTATAAACATGATAAATACTACTGAAGTAATTATAAACACATAAATACTACTGAAGTGATTTTCAAATTCAAATAAAAGCTCACAACTGTGAATAAAAATCTGAAACTGTCATTTTTTAAAAGTATGTATACATTCTAGTTTTATAAACATTTGAATTTTAAACCATTTTTATGATGTATTGATATATAAAAAATTTTGGCACTCACGGATCTTTACATAACAAAGGCCAAAAGGATCTTGCCAAAGAGTGCCAATCTAAATGCAAGAATGGCCTTAATTTCGTTTAGTTGTAGGAAAACTTTTAATAAATGAGTACTTATACTTTTACCAAATAAATTTGGCAAGTTAGAACAAGTTTTTGCAAAAGTGGGAACATGTTGGGTTTTCCAACTAAGTCTTGCAGCGGCAGCGCCAAACAGGCGATACGGACTTAAAAACTGTACAGAAAAGCGCCAATTGGCGAAACAGTAAACCCGTTTGGCAAACCTACAGGCTGACGGAGAGAGAAGATTTTTCCCCGGCAGTCAAGTGGAACTACTTCAACAAATGTGTGCGTCTCTGTTTTCGCCGAGATATGTAATCTTGTGTACTCGCATCTGTACTGTGCTCTGAATTTCTTAAGCCGTTATAATGTACCCGGCAACTGATACTTTTCCTTATTAAATTTGATTATTAATTGTAACATGTCTATCTTAACTAAGATTTCAGCTTTCCTAGTTAATGTTAGGGATATTTTCGTATGCACGTGTTACTCACACGTACATCATTGGTGACCCTGTCCCTCGCTCCTTCTGTTTCGATCTCTAATGACTATCTGTCTCAATCTTTGTTTAAAAACTAAAAATATGCCTTATTTTGATGCCAATGCTCTTCCTTATGACTGATAAAGGCTCAACCCTATTTATTTCCTCCTCATTTTATCGTACGGATTACACGTGGTTTATCACACTTAAGGAGGATTTACAGTATGTGGTCAAATTTTTTTAATTATCTGTGATTGGTCTTAATTATGTTTTTGTGATATGTTTTGCTCTAAAATTATAGTTTTAATTTAATTATTGATTGTTTAAAATTGATCTTTGGGTAATATTCGTGCTCACACTTTTATTGAGATATTGAATGTCTTCATTATTTTATTCTAAATTGATACTGTTTTGATAAGGTATAGTGCAAAACATTAAGTTTACGATTTACGATATAATTATAATTGGCAACCATGCCAGGATCGGAAGGCCAAACCAACGAGGAATCGAATATGGCGGTTCAGGAGCCACAAATCTCACACGTGGCAGTTAAAATTCCCCCTTTATGGAAAAAAAATGTTAAACTTTGGTTTATTCAAGTTGAAAGTAACTTTGCTTTAGCGAAGATTAGTAGCGATAGTATAAAATACAACCACGTGGTTTCTTCGATAGACCCTGAAACTCTTTCCGCAGTATCAGATATTTTATTTAATCCCCCAGCGACGGCTAAATATGATGCCCTTAAAGCTAGGTTAATAGTAGAATTCTCAGATTCGGAAAGCGAGCAAATACGCAGACTTATTTCTGAATTGCATTTAGGGGACGACAAACCATCTCACTTATTGAGAAAAATGAGAGAATTAGGTGGAAACTGTATAACTGACGAATTTTTAAAATCATTATGGCTGCAAAGGTTACCTTCCGAGGTGCATGCCATTTTATCAATAAGTTCGGAATCCTTAGACAATTTAGCAAAAATGGCTGATAAGACAGCTGAAGTGCGCATGCCAACGAACAACAGCGTGTTCGTGGTCCAGGCAGCTTTGGCGAGTTCCCCCAGAAACCCTAACGATTCTGGTGCCCCCCTCGAGGAGCTTAAGGCCTTAAGGAGCGAAATCTCTGCCCTAAGTAAACAAGTCGAGCGACTCTCCCGCGGAAAAACGAGGAATAATTTCCCCCGGGATCAACATAACACAGCACGTAGTTTTTCGCGTGGGCATTCCCGAGAGCGTGTGAACAATTATTGTTATTTTCATTCGCGATTCGGTAATAATGCACGAAAATGTCGAGCACCTTGTTCCTTTTCTCAGAACACTACGGCCCAGGAAAACTAGTAGTAGCGGCTGTCGATCGAAATTCATCGGCAGTCGCGCATTCATGTCGTTTACATGTTTACGATAACAGATTAAATTTAAACTTTTTGATTGATTCGGGCTCGGATGTTTCATGTGTGACACCGACTTCTAAGTTTAAGAAAATGCATCCTGATTCTCTTAAATTATTTGCCGCGAATAATTCCAGAATTTCTACGTATGGAACAAAATTGTTAACTGTGAATTTAGGACTTAGACGAAACTTTTCTTGGAAGTTTTTAATCGCCGATGTACCAGTGCCTATAATAGGAGCCGACTTTTTAAGGCATTTTGATCTTTTAATCGATTTAAAACGAGGTAGGCTTATCGATAATACTACGAAATTAACTCGTATTGGTTCTCTTTCCGATTCTAAAAATTATTTTTCGGTAAAGTTAATATCTGGTGATTCACCATATCACAGAATCTTGAAAGACTTTCCGGAAGTACTGAAGTTAAAATCCGATTCGGGTAGAGTAAAGCATAGTAGGGTTCATTACATCAAAACAAACGGTCCTCCTGTGCACAGTAAACCGCGTAGGTTAAGCCCTAAGTTATACGAAGCAGTAAAAAAAGAATTTCAATTTATGATAGATCAAGGTATTTGTAGACCATCAAAATCAGCATGGTCATCACCTCTTCATGTAGTTTCTAAAAGTTCGGGCGACATACGGCCAGTAGGAGACTACCGAAAACTAAACGCGTGCACCGAACCCGACAGATACCCTATCCCGCATTTACAAGACTTTAATAATACGCTTAGCGGAAAGACAATTTTTTCAAAAATTGATATCGTTCGGGCATATCATCATATACCAGTCCATCCAGATCATATACCGAAAACTGCAGTTTGCACCCCATTTGGTCTTTTCGAATTTCCGTTTTTAAATTTCAGACTGTGCGGAGCAGCTCAAACCTTTCAAAGGTTTATGAACGAAATTCTTGGAGATCTAAAATTCGCCTACGTCTACTTAGATGATATTTTGATATTTAGTGATACGGAAGATGAGCATAAATCTCACCTACGTACTGTTTTTGAAAGATTAACTTCATATGGATTGACAATTAACACTTCGAAATGTGTTTTCGGCGTTCCGGAAACATCTTTTTTAGGCCATATAATCAATAAAAATGGTACCAAGCCTCTGACGAACAAAGTGGAACCGATACTTAACTACCCACTTCCTAAAACGGTAAAAGATTTGCAGAGATTTTTAGGATTTTTAAATTTTTACCATCGATTTTTACCCAACGTAGCCCAGAAACAAATACATTTAACTTCGTATTTAAAAGGGGCTAAGAAAAATGACAAGACAATCCTGAATTTGTCTGAGGAAGCGCGGAGTGAATTTCAAAAGTGCAAACAGCTAATCGCTAATGCTGTTCTTTTGGCACACCCGAAGAAAGATGCCCAGTTGGTTTTACAGGTTGATGCGTCAGACTTCGCGATCGGTGGAACGCTATCACAAATAGTTGATAGAAATTTACAGCCTCTCGCATTTTTCTCATAAAAGCTTTCGCAGGCGGAAAGGAACTATAGTGCGTATGATCGAGAGCTATTGGCAGCTTATGCTGCTATTAGGCATTTTAAGCATATGTTGGAAGCACGGAACTTTTCTTTAATCACCGATCACAAACCGCTCACGTATGCATTCCGACAGCGTTTGGATAAGTGTTCACCTCGTCAGGCTAGGCAGTTAGACTTTATCTCACAATTCACCACTGAAATTCGCCATATAAAAGGTTCGGAGAATATCGCTGCCGACGTACTTTCGCGTATAGAAGCAATAAGCATGCCTAACCCTATCGACTATGAGGAAATCGCTAAAATGCAAGAAATCGACCCAGAATTACAAACATTGCTCAAAGAGTCAAAAGTTCTACATCTCAAAAAAGTTACCTTACCGAATTGTAGCTTACCGATATATTGCGATGTGTCAACAGGTAACGCCCATCCTTACATTCCTCCGGCATTCCGTGAGAAAGTCTTTGCCACCTTGCACAATTTGTCTCAACCCGGCATTCGCGCATCAACAAAGTTAGTATGTTCACAGTTTGTTTGGTCTTCCATCCGCAAAGATTGCGCGAAATGGGCACGGCAGTGCATTCCGTGCCAGAAAGCAAAAGTAAGCAGGCATACTAGAACCCCGTTAATGAAGTTTCCAGACCAATCACAGAGGTTTGATCACGTCCACCTTGACCTTGTTGGTCCCCTACCTCCCTCTCAAAATAATTATTACTGTCTAACTATGATAGATAGATTTACTAGATGGCCCGAAGCAGTACCCATACCAGACATAACAGCACGCACAGTAGCACAGGCTTTCTATGACCACTGGATTACTCGATTTGGTTGTCCGGCTGTTATTACTACCGACCAAGGGCGACAGTTTGAAAGCGGCTTATTTCGAGCCCTTTCCCAATTATTGGGAATCAAGAGGATCAGGACGTCTCCGTACCACCCACAGGCGAATGGACTAATCGAGGAATTCCACCGTCCTTTGAAAGCTGCCTTAAAAGCGCACGATACCAGTGACTGGGTGGCTGCCCTTCCAACGCTGCTGATGGGTTTCCGCGCCGCTCTCAAAGAGGACATAGGAGCAACCACTTCTGAACTGGTGTATGGAAAGACTATCCATCTCCCAGGAGAATTTTTCAATCCGACACCTCCGGATGCGTCCCCCAAACAGTTTGTGGAGGATTTAAAATCTCACTTTGCCAGTGTCCGCCCGACCACGACTTCTAGCCACGGCCAGCGAACATGTTTCATTCGTCCACGCCTTCACAAGTCCACATATGTGTTTGTTCGACATGATGGAGTTAGAAAACCACTTCAAACTCCTTATGATGGACCATTTAAGGTGCTAGAAAGACGAGATAAAACGTTTGATCTCGAAATAAAAGGGACTAAGCAAACGATCTCCATAGATAGACTGAAACCCGCTTTTGTAACCATGGACTCTTCTCAAGTTGCTTCCAAGAGTGTGAAAAAAACTTCGGACAATTGTATCACTTGTTCTGGACGATTAATACGACCCCCGCATCGGTATGTCACATTTCGTTGACACTGCGGAGGGAGTATGCAGCGGCAGCGCCAAACAGGCGATACGGACTTAAAAACTGTACAGAAAAGCGCCAATTGGCGAAACAGTAAACCCGTTTGGCAAACCTACAGGCTGACGGAGAGAGAAGAATTTCCCCGGCAGTCAAGTGGAACTACTTCAACAAATGTGTGCGTCTCTGTTTTCGCCGAGATATGTAGACTGGTGTACTCGCATCTGTACTGTGCTCTGAATTTCTTAAGCCGTTATAATGTACCCGGCAACTGATACTTTTCCTTATTAAATTTGATTATTAATTGTAACATGTCTATCTTAACTAAGATTTCGGCTTTCCTAGTTAATGTTAGGGATATTTTCGTATGCACGTGTTACTCACACGTACATCAGTCTCAAGGAAAAATTGCAAAGCTTAGGTGCTGTTATATACACGCTTATGCACATAAATACATATGCATACATAAAAAATATTCTTACAAAAGAAAAAGGATTTCATAACTCCTATTATTTGCTTTAGGGATAGCTGTCAGTAAAAACAACAAGTATCTAAAACTGTCTAGCATGTCTTAATAACTTAACTGTAACTTGTACTCAGTTTCCTTATAACACACACTTCAAGGCTGTAATGATTCCTGCTGCTAGCAAGATGCTCACATAATGAGGAAAATAACTATACTTATCTTGGAAACTATCTATATAATTGCTCCTATGAATTCAAATATTGATTATCAATTTGTTAATGATATTGTTAGTAGCTGTTACGATGTTCAGCTTCTAAAATATTTATAAAAAATATTGTTATTAGTTTTGTATATATGTACATAAAATTTTAGTGAAATTATATTGTAGTATCACTTGTATAATACAACATGAAGAATCTCAAGAGTGTAAAACTCTGCAGGAAAAATAAGGTTACGGAAGGCAAGTCCATTTAATATTGAGGTAAATGGCAAAAAGGCAAGATAGCACCAAGATGGCGATGGTTTTGGTAACTACGTTTTGTTGCCAAATTTGGCAGGAAATCATCAAAAGTTACAAAACTTGGCAACCATTTGGCGACATTTTGGTTCAATCCCTGTTTAACTGTATTGGTCTGATACCTATATAATTGTAGTTGGTCTGATACCTCTGTAATTGTATTCAGACCTACATAACTGCACCTACATATGCCATTCAGCAATTTCAAAAATCAAAGGTACTGGAAATTACTCAAGACCAGAGAGAGAACCACTTTAGTTCAGTTCAGATTTAACTCAAAGCATTGAGGATATTGAGAGATCATCGTGCAAGCTTATGCATTTGTGGCTTTCTATATGGCATATTGTCTTCATCTGAAAAGACTGGCTCATGCTTGGAAGTATCGCCTGCGATCACATGGCATATATTATAGACCCTTGCATATTCAGATTAGAATTTCTATTGAAATATTGTTTTTTTAAAGAATTTAAAAATAATGAATTTCTTCATCCAAGAACATAACCCTCGGAATCAGAGAAAAAGAGAGTCAAATATGTCCAGCACCAGCAGGCTCAGAATTTTTACAACATAGATCCATACTTGAAACCAAAAATTTCCAGTATAGAATAACAGAATATCCTAAGAGCTGTAATAGTCCGAAATGAGTACTAGTAGCCTCAACACTCATCCTACAATGGCACATAATGAGGATCATCATTCCTGTGAGAGTGATTAAGGTGAAAGTCATTAGAAAAAGGTGAAATGACTGAAGCATGCACTCCAGTGATCTGCATTAAACGATCCAACAGTCTGGCAATCCCTATGTCTTTGGAGAGCCTAATATCAGAGTCAGTGCAGATATGCACAACTAAGTGCTGCAGAACATGTCATTTAAGTTTCAAGATGTCTTCTACCACACATCTTCTGATGTAGGTCGAACCAGTTTGGCAGAACATAGAATTGATAAGAGGGATCATCCAACAATCAAGCAACATTTAAGATATCTACTGATTGATCAATAGCAAGAGGTAGAAAACTTCTAAAGGATATGCAAGAAAACAACATTCTCAAGTCTCTAGGAACTCCTTGGACCTTTCCCATCACCCTGGTCAGAAAGTAAGATGGTTCAACTAGATTTTCCGTTAACTATTGTTAGTTGAACGACATCATAAAGAAAGACAGCTACCCTCTTCCTACAACTGAAAACATTCTTCTTGAAAGCAAGTGGTTCTCGATGCTTTATTTTAAAAATGGATATTGGCAGTTTGAGATACATCCTGACGACCAAGAAAAACAGCATTTACTACCAAACAAGGACTTTGGCAGTTCAAGTGATGCCATTCACATTATGCAGTGTGCTGACAACATTTGAAAGCCTCATAGAGACATACTGAGAGGTGTTCCCTTCAAAATCCACCTGATATATCTGGAAAACATCATCATTGGGAAAAGTTTTGAAGAGTATTCAGAAAATATAAGGAAGGTGCTTTAGAAATTGAAGGAAGCCACTCTAAAATTAAGTCCTGTCAAATGTAAGCTGGAAGGAAGACATGAAATGACATCTTGGACATGTCACCTCTGGTTCTGCCAAATATACATTGTTCAGACATGAAGCGAGTTACCTTGAACATATCATCTCTGCTGAAGGTGTGTTCATGGATCCAAGAAAACCCCATGACTGGGTGAAGGAAAATCTTAAGAATCATAAAGATCATACACAGTCGAAAGGAAGGATCTATGAGTCATTAGTCTTTCACTTGCTGTTCTATAGCAATTTAAAAAGTTTTCTTTTCTACTTAAGATTTTTTCAATAAAATTAACAGCACTCCTTTGGCACTTTTCACTTAAAGGCTCGAAATCTGTCTGTAATTCCACAGCAAGAGAAGGAATTGATTTCATGCTACCAGTTATCATTTGCAACATGCCGTTTTGGCAAATATCCAGCTTGTTTCTAACACAATCTGAGGCAGTAATAAAAATTTTCCTTACGTTATTCAACAACAGGATGCATTTAACTTTTATAGGCGGTACACAAGAAACCCAGGAAATACCAGCCAGATATCTCATTAGTTTAGATCTCAAATGTCCTCGATCAATGGCTGCATTTATTTGTTTTTCCCAGGATAACTTTGGGTCTAAATGAATTCTTAAGTAAACAGTATCATTATGTTCTATTTAGATCTTCACTATCATAATGAAGGTTAATGTCATGGTGTTTAGTAGTAAGGTAGAACAAGTGAAAGGTAGTTTCTTTAGTATTTACTTGAGTCCAGGTGTTAAGAACATTTAAGGCCTGTTGTAAGACATTCTCAAGGAAAAAAACAATCGGATCCAGTAGCACTTACCGCCATATCATCAGAATGAAAATCAGATCAAAATGATCAAGCTATTATTGGTTCTGTGTGCATTCAATCCATCATGAGCCCGTAGACACATAGCAATATTGTTACGTTATTTTTTCTTCCGACACCAGTTGTTATGTTATTTTCTTCCTTCACGTTCGTACGGGGCTCGTAGATTTGGAGTGAATAATGACGACTCTTGATGAAGTATCAAAACACACTTTATTTAGACAATTTTAATCAGGACAGATACAAAACATTTTTACAGTTGTCGAAGATCGAAAATAAACACACTGGAACAATCAGCGACACAGCTTTCAGGTTATCAGGCTATAACGGTGGAGACAGCTTCACTGAAAAAGCACCAGAGTACAGCTCCCAACTCTGCTCGGTTGTTCTCGGAACTCCACGTACTCTCAAGACTCTCCACGCTACAACTCACGATGCACTCGACGACTCACAGAGCACAGCTCCTGACTCTTCAGTTCAGTCGTTCCCGGAGCCCAACAATGCACTAGCCGCGATACACTAAGAGACTCTTCGATGCACTCGACGACCAACTCGGCACTAGACTTTGAGACGCTCGCTCTATGACTGACTATCAGCTCGCTAGATGAGGCACACTCTCGATACTAACTCTCAGCGTACCAGCAGGATTTATATAGCTTTTGGCTGGTTTCGAGAACATTCCGAGCTCCTTGTCATATAACCAACTTTGTCGCCAAATAGACGATTTCTCGTCAAATGTGGCAACCCTGCCTCGTCTGCCATTTTATGGCAACCCTAAAACTTCTTTGCGGGGAAGCTATCTCACTGCGCCTGGACATTTCGCAACTGTATGTTTGAGTTCAATGCTGCAGTTGCACACGTATTTGAATCACAATGAACCAAATTACCTCAACAGAGTTTCGCAAGGCTATTTAAAAAATTGCAACATTTTTTTTTTTCAGTGAAACATATCTTACCTTGCTCTCTATACCACCATCTTTTCTCTTCATCATCATCCTCCGACCAAACAGGTGTTAACTTTGGATGGACTGTGGTCTGTGTGGCAAGCCTTATATCAAAACCAGCAGCTACACTAGCAGCTATGGCAGCAATATTGTATAAGACCAGATTAATAATATGGCTTGTTCTTTTAAGGCTATCGCCACTTCCACTGGCACCATTATAAAGAGTATGATGTCTTGGCAAAGGCAAGCTTTCTAACTGCCATTCTTCTGTACCTTAAAAAAAGAGTGAGAATGAAAATTTAATGAATATACAAAGAAATTCGTAACCATAATTATATTTCAGATATTCATCATACAATAACATACATGGTCGTATGATCCTAAAATGATAGAAAAAGTAAAAATTCAGTAAATCAAAAACTATGGACAATATAATGATGTGGCTTTCATAGAAACAGACAGGAAAGACTCTTTTATTACTATTAAGAATGATAGATTTTTATTGCCAGAAGAAGTACACTTTTAACTAACAGGTTTTGCTTTAGTTGCATCAGAAGTTCATAGAATGGCAAAGAACATAACAAATGTTCAATATAACATTAAATTCTGCATGGCATTGAAGACAGTTTACTGTTATTATGTTAAATGACAAAAAAATAACTATTTTCAATACGACCAATAATACTGGCTAACCTCTCTATACTTCAAGTAAAAATATACCTATTCAGGCAATAAATTCTTTCATTATTAAAAACAATCCTGTGCATTTCTCTGAACAGCTAACTGTGCTAATGTCTATATAAATAGTTCTCAACCTATTTTATCCTATTCATCCCCACTGCTAGGCAATAATCATCCCTCCTTCCAAAAACTCAAAAAATACATACACATTTATTTAAATTTAGATTATTTCTTAATGTGTTTTATAAATTAAACAAGTACTGAAAATGTTGATAAATACCAAAACTTGAATAAAATTGATTTTTATGTCCGTAAACTAAATACTTAAGAAAGTAAATGAAAGGCTGACTGCATTCCCTCCCTCTGAAACAACGAAATACCCTTCTCGTTGAGAACCCCTGATGTCGTACTTTAGAACCTACATGTCCATAAAAACTTTCATGTGGCATTCTTTTTTTAAGTAACCTTGGTTATAGACATGAACTTCCAGTTAAAATAATATTTTAAATTGTACAAAACAGTCATGTTTTGGCATTTTTTTATATTGCTAAAATTCAATTTTGCAAAAGTTATGAAGATAAATTTTTAATAAATAATTTTAAATAATTAATAAAATTTTTTAAAATTATTTTAAAATAACCATTACATTTTACATCACAAACATGCAAATCAAATATGCTTGCCAACACCTATTCTTAAACATGCACATACACATAAAAATAGACATACACATGCTTACACATATAAATACTAATAATTAACATGCTAACAAACTCCTCAATAGATAACATGAAAAGTCAACATACATGAAACTCTACCCAAAATACAGAAAAAAAAAAGAAAAAAAAAAAAAATTTCTCACAAGAAACCTCACCTAAATGTAGCAACAGGAATTTAAAATATTACTCTCATGTTTCTCCAGCTCATATTAGTAAACAAGTGAATGCACTCCTAAACTAAGATTATGTTCTTTATGAGATAGGAAGAACAGTCTAAATCAACAGCAGTAAAGAAAATGTTTTAATGAAAGGTATCTTGAAAAATGATGTGGTTTTAATATAGAAGAAATGGAATGAAGAAAATTAAGAAATACTTTTCATCTAATATGTTTATGCAAACAAATAGAGGACAGATTTTAATGAGCATCTTTGCTGATGCCTGTAGTTCAAATCTTCAAAATTTTCTCTGAAAAATTCAAATGGGAAATTTTATTATTGATATTTTTAAGTGAAGGGATTGCATACAATCAAAATCTGAATACATCTCAATAAAAACTTTTAAATATTTTGACTATATAATATTATAATATGTATGTTATGTTAAATTATACAGTTTAAAGTTGTTTCTACCTTTACTTTTTGTAGTCACAAACAATATTTTAACTTTGGAATTTCTGAAGGCCTGCAAGAAACACATTAAAAGCAAGAAAGCGGTAACAATCGATTATAAAAACAAAAAAGTTTCAGTTCAGACACATTTCAGTTCGAGCAGGTTGTGACACTAAGTACTAACCACATTCAGGCAAGGCTCCAAAATTAGACAGTACACTAGAATAAGCACCTCTCTGTGATTTTTCCAAGTTTGGAGCACTTTTAGACCAGCGCTTATTTCCATCTATCAATAAGCGACGAGAATGGCAGCGTTCTTTCTGATGAACAGTACTAGGTCCCCAAGTTTTACCCTTCACTCCATCAACTGGTACTAAAAAATAATATAATATTCATAAAAATTTTAATGAAAAGCATAAAAATCATATTTCAATGAACATGTAAGAAATGTTAAAAAAATCATTAATTCACCCGATTACTTTGTTACCATGCAACACCAGTGACTTATATAACATTTACAATAATATGTAAAATAAGCTATACCACCAGTATTAACCCTTTGAGGTTCGGTGCATAAAAAAATTTTTTTTGAAAAAAATAACTTTACACATAGATAATTAGCCACTAATACAATGTTATTTATATATATTTGTAATAATAAAATTCCATAGTCAAACTAATAACTGTATGTTCTTTTAATTTTTAATGGCGACATTCTCTTATTTAAAAGTACGTGAAATTAAATCCACAGCCCCGTAGTCAAGTTGTTTTTCTACACGTACAGTTTTAGAATGTTCTGGAGATATTTAAAGCGAACTGGAATGGCTGACGAGGCTGACGTCATTTCTTGGAAGCTCCGCCTTTCCAGAGGCTATAAAAAGACTCGCAAAAGAAATATCGGGGCTTTTTTCTTAAATGTCACGATGCAGTAAACTTCATACAAAAAGTTATTAGTAATTTTGTTTATTTACTCCGAATATCTGATTTTTGTAACTGCTATTTCTCCTGAATAATAATAAATGGATCCTGTTTTTTAAAACTTATCGTCTGATTATTTAAGCTACGACTACATCTTCACAAATCTATTTATTCCGGGCAAAAGCTGATACATCACATATATATACATAAAAAGGTCAATCTTTATGGTAATTCATGACGTGGTGGGATACCACTTGTCCCATCGTGCATTTACAGCAAAAAAATGGCATCTTTCCCTCAACATAAATTCTCCTAACATGCTTATCTAAACTGCTAGTTTTAGCAACCAAATGAAAATGAAAGATATAAAAAACTTTTTTGAATAATTATATTGAAAATATTGATCATATTCGCAAAATAAAAAATAGTTTTTCAAAAAAATTACATAATTTAAAAAAAATTGCTCTCTGTACGACTTTTTAGATATTTTTTAAATGATTTCATAATAGATTTGAAACAAAGAAGATTTTTGCTTCAGTACTTTATTTGCTACAGGCTTGAAAAGGAAGATATTTAGAAGGCCATCATGTTTATTTACATTTCACCTCTCTTTCTTCTGGATATTTTTCTATGGTGAATCACACTTATATATCTATTCAGTATTCAATGACATTTCATGTTACATTGTTATATTTTCATTTTTTTGGAAAAAAATACTAAATATTTTTTAAGTTTTAACATTATTGCAATTTATTAAAAATATAAATTTGCATTATTGACATATAAAACGAACATGATACTTGAATTTAAAAATATTTGAATGGTGCTGCCATCTAGTAGCAGCAATTCCTACATGCACGGTGGGATGTATTTGGTCCCACCTTTTAATTTCAACCATTCTTAATTAATATCTATGAATTCAAATATTTATTTATTTATTTGAAAAGGGAACTTTCACATAAAAATATTCATTCTAGCACCAAATGTTGCTGTTCAGACAATTTAAATTGCATTAGAAGTAAATTTAAAAAAAAAAAAAAATTGCTTCAAAATTAGACTTGAAAAGAATTATTTTACATTATTTCCATGAATGAATACTAGTGCTGCCATCTGTTATACATTTAGAGAACTAAAACGCATATTTGTATGTATTTTAAATGGAATTTTGCAGCTTTCATCTGGGAGATAAAAACTGATAAAAAAGGTAGACGCCTGGTGTACCACCACCTGTCAAAAGGTTAAACAGCTTTACAAAAGGTATTTGTGAAAGCCAATATGGTACAAAATCTGAAATTCATACATGCAATAAATCTATAAAATGATCTAATACCTGAACCTCCACACAACCACCCAAAAAATAAATAAATAAATCTTCATCCCCTACTCTAGAAATGGAGAATATGACAGTCAATGCAAGCAGGTGTGCCATAAATGCAATTTTTTACCAGACGAATAGAGATTCCTGCATATCTCTTTCACACACCTACTGACAGAAGTCGAAATGTAGACAATAACAATGCATTGATTTCTGTTGTACTGATGTTGGCCAGGATCACACTTACTTGTGGGAGGGAGGGGAAGTTGATACTACACATTCTGCAGTTCGTGGATTTTTGCTTGGTGCTGATCTAAATTCCAAAACTTTTTTTGCTTCTAAATTCAGACCCCTCATGTGGACCTGTGAGGAAGGTTAACATTTTTCTATCTGACATAAATAATATAAGAAACTCCACTGCCATCATGCCTACATGTCATCTTACTAGATTTAAACCAATGATCCCAAATCTGGAATTGTCAAAGTCCCAACAATTTGGGGTGTAAGTGGTGTTATCACCAGCATGCACGGAAAATGATGTCCAATCATTTGATCATAACTGATCATTAAAAAACTTATTATTTAAGATTATTTTTAAGCACAAGGTATGATTGAAACATGAAAGTGAGGGATAGAGAACAACAATTATCAAATGGTGGTGCATAAATTTATCATGCATTTCCAAACACATGCTATAAACATGAAAAAAAGGCAACTTCATCAATAAAGTTTAGCACATAAAGATGGTGCTTGTGTAATCAATAGGCACTTGTAATCATATCACTGGCTACTCAGCTTTTCTCTAAGCATTGCAATAAACCTTGATGCTGTTTTGGATTTTCCAGAAAAAATGCAGTTTTCTGTCTGTTTGTTTTTGCTAATTTTCTTTCTTTTCAATTCTCTTTTTATATTTTGGTCCAAAAATACAAATATGAGTTTCCAGTGAATAAGCACAAATTAAGGTTTGTTTCACATATTTTTACAAAAAAGGCTGTTTGTTGAAAAATATTTTTGTAAAAGAGGTCATCTAAAGAGTCTTTTTAGCACCCAAGGCCTCTTTATAATGGGTAGATTTCCAGTTTTTATAAGCTTTTTATTATTTTCTTGGAATTGACAGATGGCCGCAAGTTTGACATGCCTGTCATACTGATACTGTCTGCTGATTAGCCCATACAGATATTAGTCATGCATCAGCAGGTTTTGGTTAATAAACGACCACAAAGAAGGCTTTTCTGAGGGTACACAACATGTTCAATTATAATAGTATCATGTCTATTATAGTAGTTACTACAATTAAAATTAACAAAATAATTAATTTTTAGCATACTTAACAGAATTTTACTTTTGCACGACTAAAATGAGGAAAATTATTTTGTAATAGCAAATTTGGCAAACTAATACTGAGCAAAGAATATTCAAAGTTTTTAAGTATTATTATTATTTATTTAACCAATTATTAGTACTTACATGCATAAGCTCTAAGCCGAGGTAGATTGGGAGATGCTGGGGGGCTCTCTGGACTAGCGGGCATACGTAATCCTACGATTTCTGGTCGCATGGTAGGGGACGGCTGAACCGTGATATTATGCCGAAAGTCTAAGAAACAAAATAGGCTATTTTAATAAATCATTTTATGTTTTAAATGTAAATGCTGTGTATTGACCAAGAAACCAATAATAATTGATGAGGATTTTATTTTAGCAGATGTGCTTTTAACACTGAACACTACTTAGTTGCAGGCAATTACAGTCACATGCAACTAAATAGAAGACAAGTATCACAAACAGACAGAGAAATTGATGGATTTCCCAGAATTTTCGAATACTTAACTACACTATTCTCTATAATAAAAGGAATTAAAAATAAAGAAACAAAGCAAGTGGTGCCATCTAGGGATTGAAAATGGAAGCAGAATAATCTGTGCTAAAGTTCCCTGCACTGGAAGAAAGTAAGAAAAACTGGAAGGGGATAAATTTACTAATAACAATTTAACTTATTTGAAAATAAGTGTTATATTATTTCTACAGTAAGATACAAGGTAATTAATTTTCCCTAAACAATACAGTGAAAATTATTGTAATATTCCTATTCATCTACAGTGTGTTACATTGTGTTAATGATGATATAAATTCAAATTTCTAATAATTAAATAACTTTCCTTTCCTGTTCCTCTTCCTTCTAATGCTGATTTTCTATTTTTGCTGTTGTTTTGAATTAAAATTTAATTTCGAAATTCACACAAATCATAGATTCTCTTAGCAAACATATAAACGTACATATACATATTATACACATACATGCATAATACCAAAGAAGGTTATTGCAGATGCACAAATGAAGTTAAACATTAAACTGATAAGCAATACGATAGTGTTAATAATGAAAATTTTAAAACTCTTTGGATTATGGCAGGGTTTGGATTTCTATGACCTACAAGTTAATTGAAAATGCCCTTAAAAGTAGCCAGAAAGTGCATTTAAAATGAGAAAAATGCCCTTAAAAATATAAAATAATAATGTAAAAAATGACACAATTGACAGACACATAAAAATGAATTCAAATTCAAACAATTACACACACTGTCACTTGAATTTTATTTTTCCTTCCAAATTTCCAACCTTACACATTATAATTGCATTGAATTATGAAGTGCTTCAGTACTTTTCCACCTGCCATGCATTTAGCAGGTATTTTAATGTCTTAACTGCCATGGAAAACATACAAGATTCATTTCCCAGTGCCACAGTTTTTCACACAGGCGAGTATTAGAGTTATGTGATGTATTAGGGGGAAAATAAGTGCAAGTTTTACTTTCTAAAAACTGTTTACTTTCACAAAATAAAGAATAAAAGAAAAAAAATGAATGCACAAAATTTAATGTTTTAAGTAAAAGTATAATAAAAAAATGTAAGTATAATAAAAATGATGTTTTTATAATAAAAAAGTTCCCTAAAATGGAGTTTTGATCAATTCATTTTTAGACTTTTAAAGTGTAATATCAGGTTTCTGTGTTATACCTTGTGAAATCAGTATGCCTAAAAAAAAAACATATATTTCTTCTGAACTGGTTGAATGCCACGATTCTGTTCTTGATTTTTTTGTTTGCAAGGTGTTGGTTCATATACTCGTCTACAAAATGGTTAGTTTCAGTAACAATATGAAGCATGAGCAGTTCATAAAAAAATAATTCATAAAAGATAAATGGGTTTGAAACATCCGTTATATCTTTCTTTATTCCTGGAACCTACTACAAAAAGTAAACAAAAATGGAAGACACAGAAATTTAAAAAATACGTTTTACTCAAACTAACACCCGCCAATACGATGCAGTCATTACTTTCACCGCTTTAGACACATCCTTCTCTCCAATTTCATTCCCACACTTCTTTGAAATAGTATCTTCCTTCGCATACTTTGTCAAGGTCATTGTGCAGTTGCATTCTAGAGCTTTGCGAATAATTTTACGGGTAGCAGCGCAAAGCAAATGAGAGTATTTTGGAAAAACGTGTATATACGCCCAGGGCAGTTAATGCATCGGCTGTGCAAGGCGTATATATACGTCCGCGGTAGTTAAGGGGTTAATTGTAAATAATTTTTAGTTATATAAATAGTTTATAGATAACAATTTATTAGTATGAACAGCATTTATTATTATAAAATATTTATTTCATTCTAAATTGGTAAAAAAAACAAACTGAAAGGAACGAGGACACTATAAACGGGAGATACAAATTTTAGCATATCCACTAGCATGGCAGAAATTACTTCGGTCTTCATATGTAGGTGGTGGTACACAAATTCTACAAAGTAGGAGTCCAAATATTGATGAATAAGGTCTCTTTGGAATTTGTTCCACCATTCAGTGCTGTCTCCAGTTAGTTTTAAATAGTTTGAAAACATTCGATAGAGTGAGTACGACAACTAGTGAATAGGACAATGAGATTAAACAAATGTTTCACAGTAGAATGATTATATCATTCAGTTTTCAACCTGGATGATTTGTAACCTATCTAGCAGTCAGAAAATATTGTTGATCCATCTGCTAAATTATTCTTTACTGTGTCCATTAAAGTCTTAGCACAGCAATCTAGAATAGGGACTATGAAGCATTTTTCTGCTTCTTAATACACACCTCCAGAAATCCACTGTAGAGGTTATGCATGAACTATGTAATATTTCTGTTTTCTAAGCAAACTTTTGTCAATTTTAATGATTTAGACAGTATCTTAATTTTAGAACGTTGACATCAAAAAATTGCAAGAAACCTTTTGGAGATAGCTGTTCCATCCACCACCACGTTGTGATTTAATTTAAGCTGATGTTCATAAAAATCAACATAGATTGGTGCAAAACATATACTGCTGAGAAATAGAATGCATGGTTTTTCAAACCACATTTCTTTTCAGATGACTTTTCCCTCTCTGCTTAACCAAAAATGGCAGAACTATTTAGCTTTTACCAAATATTTGACTTTCAACAGATGCTTATTTAAACAGATTCTTTTTTTATGGATAAGATAGAATGATCTTGATAGAATATAATTGCTGCTTGTTTGTTGACTGAAATATTTGACTTTCAACAGATGCTTATTTAGACATTCTTTTTTTATGGATAAGACTTATCTTGATAGAATGTAATTGCTGCTTGTTTGTTGACTGATAAATCCCAATTTTTCAAATCTACTGCAGTAAATTACAAAAATCGAAAACACAAACAAACGTATTCGAAAGAAATAAATTGTGTGGGAGACGCACATAGACAAATAGTTTGATTCCCAGATGTAAATGAATAGTTAAATAAATTTAAATTAATTAAAATTTTAAATGTTAAGCATAACGTTCTTTCCCAATATGCACCTGAATCGTTTACAACTTTAAAACCCACCAAAATGAGTGGCAGTATATTTGTTTTAATATTACGAGAAGCTTCTCTTGATATTTAATGCAGTTATTTGACCATAACTGAAAAAAACTGCTCACTTATCATTAACTCTTCTTCATTTTCAAAAGAGTCTACTTCTCCTGTCAAGATGAGAGATATTTACCTCATAGTTTGAAGGCCACAGTTTTTAGTAAAAACAGTGTTGAATTTAGCAAATACAGTGTTTGAAATTTTGACCTTTTTAAAGCACTGCCTAATTTACCAATTTAATTTATCACATTGACAAATTTACTTTTCTAAGGATTTAACAGCTGAAATTAGAATCCTGAATCTGGATTTAATGTTAGCAAGATCTTCTTAAATTTTGTCTGTGGGAAGAACATTTTCTGCGGTTTGAACTGAAACAGCATCAACTAAAGCTATTCACAATTGATTTCACAATTTGAAATTTTCATTATAGTACATGCATGCATTGAGCCTCAAAATTCTCTGAAATGCCTTAACATTCCAAAAACTAGAAAGTTCCCAAAACATTTTAAAAATTGATTTTCTGAATTTAAAAAATGCTTTAAAAGAGAAAATATAGGAAAAATAATGCATACGTCATCAAAATCCAGGTCTTAAAACAGCAGTGATATATATGAATAAAATATAACAATAACATGAAATACGAACAAAACAACTTCTTTCACCTACAGTCTTTAGCCTAATGTCATCTGCAATGGATTAAATCTCATATGGTAGAAAAATAAATGGCATTTCTGAAATTTCACATGAACTAATGCATTTATGACTACAGTTCCGCAGGATCAGAGCAAATCATCTTTTCTTTTGAATTAATCCATTTAAAATTACAAAACAAGTTACCACATACATTAGCAATAAAATTTCTGTTTTGTTACCCTATTCTATACACTCACTATATATATATATATATACTTAAGAACTCCATCTGTTGCTTTTAAACAACTCAATTTCTTAATCAGTAAGAAACAGATTAAATGTGAAAGCTAAATATCTTATATTTGCAAAATCATAACAGACTTAAAGAAAAAGTAAAACAATGCATTTACAGTGAATCAATGCAAAATCATGTTTCGAGACCAACAACCTTTTTGGGCTAGTAACAAGCAATCTTAAATTAATATTACCCTTTTAACATCTATAAATAATACTTAAATATAATATTTTATATGCTTAGAATTCTGCCCTAAAAAACACAACTTTTAAACAAAACATTAAAAGAGCAAAATACATTTTTCATACCACATGGCATACTGATTTGCCCTCCAGATTTCAGTAGCTTTAAACGACTCTTCTTAAACTTTCCTTTCCTCTTTTTTGGTGTTGGCCTACCTTGCTGTTGTTGGAGAATCATAATATTTAATTCTCGTTCAAGCAAATCGATTTCACGTTCAGCAAGTTCTTGTTCCCTTTTCCTCAAAAATTCTTCTTGAATTTTCTGTTGCAGCAAAGCTTTTGTCAGTTCCTCTTCCCGACATCTCAGTTCCTAAAATTTCAAAATTTTCATCTCTGCAGCAAAATCAAAGTTTCATTGATATTCAAGTTTTTATTTCCCAGATCAAGTATGATAAACTAACATTTCAAATATAAGTAATTAAATAATTTCATATGTTTATTATTAAATAACAGAATTCAATAATTAAGAACATAAGAAAACTTACATCATTTTATTTATTATTGTTAACAAAATGAAAGAAATGTGCGTAAAAAATATGCATCTAAACTAATCAACACGTTATGAAAAGAAAAAAAGTAGGCTTAAAAAATATTAAAATAAAACAGTACTTCCACCAAAAAGACATAAAAAAAATTTCAACGAGGCAATACAAAATGCCACCAAAAAGCATTTATGTGAAAACCCAGAATATGTCCAAAAAGTATTTATGCAGTGACTAAGGTATGCATATAACATTCCACTTCTCCAGACACTTTTAGCAGTGTCACTGCACATTATGATCCCTCCTGCAGAAATTTTAGTTTCCACATACTGCAGTTTTCAGTATCTCCAGCAAAACTGAAATTAGCTTTCTGCATGCATGCAGAGCAATGTGGCTAATTTGAAAACGAACTGTGCCTCTTCTTCCTTCCTCCTTTCAGAATTTTGTCATCAGGTTTGTGAAATGTTAGTGCTTTTTTTAATGAAAACAGATCACTCTGTACATAAGGAGTACAATAGCGCAAAATCTATGCAGGCCTTGTATGCAAGTATGAGAATGTAAAAAAATACATGGACTGGATGCATCAGCGGAATAAACATAATGACACCTAAACAAGCAGTTTTTCACTAGCCAAGTGGAACATGTGTTTAGATGTACCAGCAATATAGATAGAGCTTTGAAATGAAATTCAACTCATCCTGAAAACTATGAAGCTTGAAAAATTTTAAATGTTTTTACTGCTGTCCCCATGTATGAGCTATCAATAAAATATTTTAATGCTTTATAAGGTACCGTATTTTTCGCTGTATAAGACGCACTTTTTCTCCCCAAAATCAGGGGGGGAAGTGCCTGCGTCTTATACGGCAAATACAAAAGCCCACCATGGCCCTCTGCTGCCCCTCCACTTCTGCATACATACCTTACCGCAGGAATACTCGGCCACTCCGTTCCCTTCCACTTCTTGGCGCCGTCTGAGACCAGGAAGCCCCGCTCTGCCTCGCACTATATTTGGACGGTCTCTGCCTCGCGCTGCGATTGGCTGAGCGAAGAGGCGCGTGCCTTCACTCGCTCCTGCGCTGGCTTTGTGCACTTTTTAGAGTCTCGTAAGCCAGCGCGGGAGCGGGTGAAGGCACACGTCTCTTCGCTCAGCCAATCGCAGTGTGGGAGCAAGCGGAGGCGCGGATAGCTGTGAGCTGTGATATATGTAGTATGGTATATCTGAATGAAATATATCATATTTCATACCACCCCATCAAGATGTCGAAGCAGAAGAGACTGGCATATAAAGTTGCTTTCAAGCTGGAAGTAATAAAATTTGCTAAGGAGCATGGAAACAGAGCAGCGGAGAGACACTTTGGGCCACCTCCAACTGAGCAAATGATAAGAGAGTGGAGGAAACAGGAGGATCAGCTCCAAAAGTTGGATAAAACCAAGCACACCTTGCATGGACCAACTGCAAAGTGGCCAGAGTTAGAGGTAGAAGTAAAGGAGTGGATCACACGTCACCGGCAAAATGGACTTTCTGTCTCAACAAAAATGATAATCTATGAGGCCAAACGCATTGCTGTGGAGAAAGGCATTCAGGATTTCACCGGATCACCATCGTGGTGCTATAGATTTATGAAGAGATCTGGCCTTTCTATGCGCAACAAAACCAGAATTGCACAAAAAATGCCAAAGGAATACGAATCAAAGATTCTGTCTTTTCATAAGTTTGTTATTGATGCGAGGAAGAAGAATAACTTTGAAATGAGCCAGATTGGGAACATGGATGAAGTCCCGCTAACGTTTGATGTGCCATCTAACAGAACCGTAGATAACAAAGGAGCCAAAAGCATAACCTTAAATACCTCAGGGCATGAGAAAACCCACTACTCGGTTGTGCTGTCCTGCTGTGCAGATGGTACCAAACTGCCGCCAATGTTGATCTTTAAAAGGAAAACATTCCAAAAAAAAAAAAAAAACAATTCCACGGGGAGTCATCGTGCACGTTCATGATAAAGGGTGGATGGACGAAAATGGCATGAGGCTGTGGATTGACAAAGTGTGGTCCAAACGTCCTGGCGGGCTTCTGAAGAAATCTTCCTTGTTGGTGCTTGACCAGTTCAGAGCGCACATTACAGAAACTACTATAAAGAACTTTAAGGAAGTTAAGACCCAAATAGCTGTGATTCCTGGTGGTTTTACCAGCCAGCTGCAACCTCTGGACGTTTCTATTAACAAACCGTTCAAAGTTCTGATGCGAGAGGAGTGGAACACCTGGATGGCAGCTGGGAACCATGATCTGACTCCTACTGGATGGATGAAGAGGCCCACTATCACACAAGTGTGTGAATGGGTTAAAAGGTCATGGGACTCCGTAAAGAAAGACATTGTTGTAAAATCATTCAAGAAGTGTGGCATTAGTAATGCCTTGGATGGAACAGAAGACGACGTCTTATTTGACACCAGTGAGGAAGAAAGTGATGACAATGACTGCGTGGATCTGTCCTTCCTCATTTCTGATAGCAGCGAAGAAGAGGAATTCTTGGGGTTAGAATAAAAACATGACAGCCTTATTTTTGTTACTTTCACTGTTTGCTGACTGTTTATGAGAGTAAAGATAGCTCTTAGTATGTTACATGGTTGACATAAAATTTTTCTTAAACTGCTGTTAACTTTATACAGTTGATATAAAATATTTTACTACAGAATTTGGTTCATAATCTTTTTTTTCTAGATTTGCCTCCTTTAAAATTGGGTGCGTCTTATACGGCGAAAAATACGGTATTTCTCCAGTCTTTCTAGCATGCCTTCGTGGTGCAGTGGTTCTGCACACTGGAACGGTATTCCAGGTCTGTGGTTGGATTTCTGGAGAAGGCGTTCTTAATTTTTCATCTCTCCAGCTTTTCCAATAACCTAATGTCTCTACAGCTTAACAATGACAATCTATGTACAAAAACTTGAAACTTTTATTTATGAAAATTTGATATTATTCTTGTGCAAACAACATATTTTAATTGGTTTCATACCCCCACTATGAATCCAAATGTCTTGCTCATGCTTAATGCTCATGATAACCGAATAATGACAATTAAATTGTCATTTATGCCTCAAAATCCTTCGATCCCATTTTCAAATTCTTCACGCTTTAAGTAAAATGTTTTAGTACACTTGTAATATTTTCTGATATTTGATCGTATCAGAAGCTTTTGAATTAGAAAGTACGGCAAAATTTACGGCATGGTAAGATATTGCCAAATGTAAGCTAATTTACATCCTATATTAATACGCACAGTAGCGACACCTGATGAAGAATGAACAAGTACCCCATCAACATGCCTTAATGATTGATCAAGATTATTCATCACATAAAGTGTCATACCTAGCTGTACAAAGTCAAATAAGTTCATGATTTTTTGCTAAGGTGCTTCAAGAAAAATCAAAATTTATTACAGTACATAATTCATAGTAAAACATTCAGAATTTCAGAATAAAACTGGAGAATTCAGAATAACAATAGACCAAGAACATAATTAATACTATATTAATTATTTTTAAGACAGTTACACTTCTAAAGAGTTGCTAGTAGAATACATTTATGAAGAAAACATTTTATGAAGTTACATTTTTGAAGAAAAGAGTGAAGAGCAGCTGACTAACAGGTGAAAAGCAGAGGATATGGGTGGGGAAAACTGTATGCATACTTGCCAACCTATAACACTCAAAAATCAGGAGATTTTTTTAAGAAATCAAGAGATTTTTCGCAGTGTTAAAAAGACTTTTTAAATGATAAAAATATAGTTTTTAATAATGAATTAACTTTAAATAGTTACTAATTCTTACATGCAAGTAGCACAAAAATACCTTATATATAAAAAACATTAAAAAAAAAAAAAAGAAAAAGAAAAAGAAAAAGAAAAGAAAAGAAAGGGGGGGGAAGACGCTTTAATCAGTTTTCGTACAAATGTTATGAACAGTGGCAAATTTTGCTTTCGTTAAAAAAGAAACTTCATAATTTTGTTCATAGCAATTTCCCCATAGGCCTGCTTTCGCTAATAAAAGTTTTTCTAATGTGTCGTCACTAATAGTAAATCTAAATTTAGTCATCGTTTTCACAACAACACCGAAAATCCTCTCACACTCTGCATTACTATGGGGAACTGTCAAAATGGCCAACATAATTCTAGAATGTTCACTATATTTTAAAATTCCATCAGCAGCTTTAAGTTTTCCCATTAAACACCACTGGGTGTCAATCCTAGCTGAATTTATAACTCCATCAAGTTTTCTAATTGAAAACTGCAAAATTGTGACTGCGATATATCAATGGCAACATCAATACCATCATCTTTCATGACTAAATGAAGTAACACAGGAAATCTGTTCAAAAAGTACCTTATATCAGAAAAAGATGCATTTGCTAAAACAGAAACATCAGCAACTTTAACATGCAAAATCAATTCATCGTTGACTGGAAATTTATGTAGTATGTAATCACATACTCGACAGAAGTAACTTCTAACGTGAAGATAAAACTTATTTTTGTCTTCTTCTGAAAGTTCTTCCACTACTTTTGTAGTTGCAGCTCCTATTACCAAATCTTCATCTTTCTTCTGATTTTCTGTTTCGCCATAAATCACATCATATATAGAATTACATGACAAAACACAGACTGATTTTACAAACTTTGATAAAATGTCTTTAAACAGATCATAAATCATTGATTGCAGAACATGAATTAATGGAATTCTGCTTTGTAGAACTGTGTTAAGAACATCAAATGATGGCAAAATGAATTGTAAAAAAAAAAAAGCAAAAAGTTTTCTTAAGGTCCGAAGAAAAAAACATAAATATTCATTCTTCACAAGATAAACTTACAGTAATCAAAAAATGTTTTGTGTGTTGAGAAATTTTTTTTATTTTGAGAGAGATTTGTATCAGCTTTACGCTTACATTTTGCAGTATTATTTTGAGAACTGCCAGTTGAATTGCTGAATGGTGCAGAAATTACTTAATTTTTCTCAAACCTATTTTTAACAATGAAAGTAGTAACTACATCTCCATTTACTTAAGGTATTTCATAACTTTCAATAGAGACTTTTATCTTAACTCTCGAAGCATTTACCTCTTTAAAAAATGCAAGAAGTGAGTTCCATTGATCGAGGATTCTAGATAAGCATTTCTTTAAAGACAGACAGCGTGTACACACATTTCAAAATTTTTCTTATTTCAGTATTATGCAGCTGTTGGAACTGTTTTAATTTTTTCTTTCTTTTAGAACTCCTTTCAAGAAGATAATAATAAATATCACCACATTAATAATCATCCACATTTATTGGTAAAGAAGCTGCCCCTTTTTCAGCTGCTAAATTTCAGAAGTGACAGGTGCACCTCATAATCTGGAAATCTGAATTTTCCTTTCTTAAGATGCCTGCAACACCAGTCTTCAAGCCTACCATTACTGGTGCATTATCGGCACCAAGTGTTAAGCAATTATCCAGAGGGACTGCATTTTCTTTTAAAGTTTTAATAATTAGCTGTTCTATATTAAAGCCTGTCGAATGTCCTTTTAAAGTGGGGACAGAAAGTAAACTGCACTCAATTTCTGAAGACTCTGGATTAAAAAAAGATGCAACAATTGGATACAGTTTTGAATCAGTATTATTGCTTCCATCTGCAGAGAGGTAGAACTGAGCTGTTTTAATTCGATCAATAACTGAAGATTTATTTTTCAAACCCATTTATTTAACAATTGCACCTGTTTTGGTCCTTGCACTTGAGTATTTCTTAGCGATTTCACTATCGGGAAACATTTTTCTAAATAAAGCTGCAGCGTGATCCGATGCATTCAGTGGCAGGTTATGCTCCAGTAAAAAGGCAGAGAACAGACATTCCACATTAATAATTTTTGGTCCTTTGTTTCCAAAAAAAAATTTAATTTTTCATTTTTTTCAAAACAACTCATGTTGTCCTTGTGATGTGTATGCACATGCTTGAGAACATCTGCCCTTCCACCAAGCGAAATCGAAACGACAGATGGTACACCTCGCAAATTTATTACATTTCCTTGAAGAAATAATGGAAGGAAAGTGAACTGTGTATGATTTTTGAAACATACATGTATTTCACCTTTCTCGCAGACATAATAAAAGATGATAATTTCTAAAACTATTTCCCAAAGGCATGCGTACTCACACAACTCAGGATAAGATGAACGAAATAACTAAAGAACATCCAAATAACAGCCTTGAGCTTGCTTTATGCTCATTGGCTAATGCATGCCAGATGAAACGCAGTGGAGCTGGATGCCCATTGGAGAATTGGAGAACGACATTTCGGATACGTATGCTCTCACTCAAAAAGCAGAAATTCTCATCTGATTTGCAAGGTTTTGTTTTAGATATAATCTAGAGAAAATTCAATTGCTTTTCAGATGTAAAAAATCACTTTTTTTTTTTTTTTTTTTTTTTTTTTTTTTTTGGTTCACATATCGAAGTATTCAGTGAAGTTCCATAAAAATCATGAGAAATTTTAAGAATAAGAAAAAGTCGGGAGAAATATATTGTAAATCGGGTTGGCGGGAGAGTGGTCGAAAATCGGGAGTCTCCCACCTAAATCGGGAGAGTTGCCAACTCTGTGTATGAGATGTTTGGTGGGTAAAATACTTCCTTCAAGTAAAAGATTTCGCCAATTCTTTGCTTACGTTTTATGCCGGGCAATTTTTGCTTACTGTGCACTGTTTAAAACACTAACTTTTTGCTATTTGAAAGGACTGATAAGCATCTTTTTTATAATTCCCCAAATTAAAGGTGAGAAAGAACCCTAGAACTATGCACTGCAGATGAAGGTTATGCACTAATTTTCTTACCTCCTGGCAATCTATATAATGTTTTGAATATAAAAATTTGATAGTTAGTTTTCAATAAATAAACACAAATTAGGGTCTTCACAATATGTTTTGACTATTTTTACACTAATGTCTGTGTGCGATTTTTTAAAAATTTTATTTTATTTTTATTTTTGTCCATGATAATTCTTATAAAAACTACTAAAAATTATTGTTTTTTGTATTTAATCTTCCTACATTCATATGAACAGCTGATTAGATATTGGGTAAAACTGGACAACAGGATGTAGTACTTTTCTTGAAGACTATAACAGTTTTGCAGCAATCAACATAATATATTGTTGCACATATCAACTCTTAACATACTGATACAGGAACACTGTTCACTGATGCTTAACTATTGTGAGGATATACATGCAGATCTAAACGAATTTATATTTCTTGATATTATAGAGAGAACACAGAAGATTCGATCATGGTATTTGTTTCAAAGTATTTATGTTAAATACATTACAAACACTTCATTTTCTTTCATTAAAAACCAATCATATTACATTTTTAACTGTTAAATAAAATACAATTGTTAATAAAACTAAAATAAAGGGGCAATCATTTGATGATATTGGTATAAATTTAGGAAAAAAAATTCTAAATACATGGTCACAACCATGGTCTAAACACAAAATCTACACATGGTCAGTTATAACCAAGTAGATATCATCCAAAATTTTCATATTACAGACCTTTCCATTGATTGGAACAACAAATTAGATATTGTTTCGAAATGATTCACTGGAAGTGATAATTAAACGTCATTGCTATTTAAAATGTGGAACTGGCGAGAGGATATCAGAATTTTATTAACTCTTTATATATCAGATCTGATATCAGATTATTTATCTGAATATCAGATTTTTTAACTCTTTAGTTTTGATTTGCTTTGGTTTTTCAGGGACTATTTTCCTAAGCCTTCAAAGAGGACTTTCTAAAGCTTTGGAGTTTTATGAATGTCCTGAAATGCTAATGTTCCTACTAGAAATTTCCTTAACTACTAGAAGTTCATGTATTTTCAGAAAACATTACATGAACCATAAATCATTCAGTGACTGTCTGTACATTATAGTTACATTACAAACAACCTCATACCTTTTCCCTGCAACGTAGTTCAAGGAACATCTCTGCAATCTCATGCTTCCAATCCTCTTGCAAAGTATGGAAAGATTCTTGAGGTGTATTCATGAATGGTGACCGAGATATTTCTTCCAGCTCATGTAATATTTGCATAAAAGTTGGCCTCTGATGTGGATCAGGATGCCAGCATGCTGAAATTCAATACATTGAATGCTTATACATATGCTAAAACAGCTTTCTCGATACAGTTCAATAAAAACCAAATATTTTATTAAAAAAATAGACAAATGTATTAATTTTTTATTTAAGTATAAAAATTTAGGAGAGATTTACACTTAAAATATTGTTATGTTATTTTCTTTCTTCCTTTACGTTCGTTTGGATTTGGAGTGAATAACGACGACAGCACTTGATGGAATATCGAAACACACTTTATTGGCCGGTATTAATCAGGACAGCTCCAAAGTCACATTTTACAGTCATCGAAGATCTACTATAAACTCGCTGGAACAATCAGTGACACAGCCTTCAGGTTATCAGGCTATAAGAGTGGAGACAGCTTCACTGCAAAGCACCGACCATGCTTGGTCATTCTCGGAACTCCACGTACTCTCGAGATTCTCCATGCTATAACTCACGATGCACTCGACGACACACAGAACACAGCTCCCAATTCTTTGGTTCAGTCGTTCCCAGAGCTCAATCTCGATGGTGCACTAACCGCGATATACTAAGAGACACTTTTGATGCACTCAACGACCCACTCGGCACTCGCTGCCCGACTGTCAACTCGATCGACTCCGCATGAACTGCCTAACTCGAGACACACTAACTAACTCGACTCACTCTCCGCATACCAGCAGGGTATATATAGATTTTGGCTTGTATTTGAGAACATTCTGAGCTAAACCGGTAAGAATTTGTTCCAGAAGGTTCTCCATCTGTCCATGGCATATCGCCAATTTTGTCGCCAAAAGGACGATTTCTCGCCAAATGTGGCAACCCTGCCTTCCTTTTGCCATTTTAAGGCAACCCTAAACCTGCTTAGTGGGGAAGCTCTCTTACTGCACCTGTACATTTCGTAACAATATCAAACTCATTTATACTTTCAACACAGCTATACCTTAAATTTGTTAAAAATATTGGTACTTATGTATTATCGCAACCAGGTCGGCGCTATTTGTAAGTTTGAGTAAAAAAGTATGAATAGAAAGAAAATGTACATTTATTAATTACAGATAATTTTTAATACAGTTTTTTATATTATTTTGTTTTAAAATATAAAATAGCAATTAAACCCTTCCGTTTTCGAATTTGAATAAGTTGCAGAATTATTTTTTTGGCAGAAATCTTTTGGCTATTGCTTTTAGCACTGATTGAAAACCGTATTTGCCATAACCATGTACACGTTGACTTATTTTTACTTAAAAAAACATCCCAGAAATGCACAAAAATGGCATTGCGTACACTCTTGACTTTATCCATGTACACTGCTATTTTCTCATAAATTACAAAAATTTGCATGAAAATGCAGGAAAATTTTGTGAATCTCCACATGCTCTTTTTACAAAACTACATATAACACATAGGGTTGCCGTAAGTAGGGTCGCCATATTTCGCAATTTATGCAAATTTTGGCCTAGTTGCGTTAATACGCAAGTACCAAAATATTAGTAATAAATAACTACTAAAACTATTCAAGTGTCCAAATACTAAAACTATTCAAGTGTCCAAAAGGAAGTAATTAATTAGTTTAGACTCTTTTTACAAAGTTATCAGGGATTTCTTTCTATTTAAAACCTCCTCCACTACTTGTATAATGACGTAAATATGAACTTGTGGCTTTTAGAAAATCTAGATGCGACTCTTGAACATTCCTGAATTCAAATATACGGCTCTTACCGACATGAAGTTTGGCCAACCCTGATATATAGAATTAGAAGACAAAACAAAGATTGTTTTTACAAACTTTGATAAAATTTCTTCTCTACTGTTCTGCTTATCGGGACCGGATTAAAAAATGCATGAATGTATGCACATATGTATGTATGTACACATATATGTATATGTATACACACACCTACATCCATACTTACTTATATACATGCATACATACATTTCCGAATCCAGTCCTGATAACAGAAGAGTATCAATGTCTTTAAACAGATCATAAATCATTGATTGCAAAACATGAATTAATGGAATTATACTTACAACGAATGATGGCAAAATGAATTGTACAAAAATGCTTTGTTAAGCTCCAAATGCAAAAACATAAATATTTGTTCTTCACAAGATACACTTACAGTAACTGGAAATTGTTTCCCTTGTTGAGCAATTTTTTATTTTGAGAGAAATTTGTATTAGCTTTACGCCTATATTTTGTAGTATTATTTTGAAAACTAAAAATTAAATGGCTCACTGGTGCAGAAAAAACTTTATTTTCTCAAACCTATTTTTAACAGTGGAAGTAGTAACACCTCCATTTACCTTAGGTATTTCATAACTTTTAACAGATCCTTTTATCTTAACTCTTAGAAACATTTACTTTTTCTAAAAAATGCGAGTGAGTTTCATTGGTTGAGGATTCTAGACAAACATTTCTTTAAAGATAGCCAGCATGTGCATGCATGTTTCCAAATTTTTCTTATTTCTCTATTATCTGACTCTGTAGTATCTGACTGTTGGAATTGTTTCAATTTTTCCTTCCTTTTAGAACTCCTTTAAAGATAATAATAAACATCAACAATGTGTTTATCCACATTTATTGGTAAAAAAGCTGCCCCTTTTTCAGTTGCTAAATTTAAGAGGTGAAAGGTGCACCTCATAATTTGCAAATCTGAATTTTCCTTTTTTAAATTGCCTGCAAGACTACCATTACTGGTGCATTATGGGCACCAAGTGCTAAGCAATTGTCTAGAGGATCTGCATTTCCTTTTACTGTTTTAATAATTATCTGTACCATATTAAAGCCTACTGAATGTCCTTCTAAAGTTAGAAACTCACTTTCTGAAGACACTAGATTAAAAATAGTTGGATACAGTTTTGAATCTGTATTATTGCTTCCATCCGTGTTTCTTAGCGATTTTGCTGTTGAGAAATATTTTTCTAAATAAAGCTGCAATATGATCCGATGCATTCAGTGGCAGACTGTGCTTCAGTAAAAAGGCAGAGATTTCTCCCCTCCTCCCAGCTGAACTCAGTTCATCCTTGTGTTTTTGTGTTTGAGAGCATCGGCCCTTTCACCATGTGAAATCAAAAAATCACAATGCAAATGGTACACATCGCAAATGTATTACATTTCTTTGAGGAAATAATAAAAGAAAAGTCATCAGTATACGATTTTTAAAAAGTACAAGACTATTTTACCTTTCTCACAGACATAATTGAAAACAAAAATCATAATTCCTATTAAATAATTCTTGAAAGCACATGCACTCACAGCACTCAGTAACAAGATAAAGGAAATAACTACCATGATCTTACGTAGCATATTCGGAAACTAAGTACCGTTTCATTCTAGCGCTGTGGCAGGCGTCCCAAGCATGCGCACTAGTTCTTGTTCACTGACTTTCAATTGTCGCCATTTTGGTTGCTCTATGTTGTGTTTCAGTTGCTGTGCACATTCAAAATGTTTAAGACAATTAGTTCTCCCGCTGACTGTGAGATTTGTGTCGTGATTAAATTTTTGAACGCGAGGAATGTTAAACCGCCTGAAATTTATCGTCAAGTGACAGAAGTTTACGGTGAATACGCGATAAGTGATGGAATGGTGAGGAAGTGCGTAAGAATGTTTAATGCAGGTCGAACAAATGTCCACGCCGAGGCTCGGAGTGGTCGGCCTTCTGTTGTCACCGATGATTTGGTAAGGAAAGTTGATGAAGCAATTCATGAGAACAGACGCTTCACAATGACAACTCTTTCAGAGGCATTTCCACAAATTTCACGTACTGTTTTGTTCGAAATTGTGTCCGACCGCTTGAATTATCGCAAACTGTGTTCCCGATGGGTTCCAAAAATGCTCACTGATGTTCACAAAACAAAGCGACTTGGTAGTGCCCTGACATTTCTCACGCGGTACAGTGATGAAGGAGAAAACTTTTTAAACCAAATTGTGACAGGTGATGAAACTTGGGTGTGTCATTTCACACTAGAATCGAAACAACAATCCATGGAGTGGAGACACACTCATTCTCCGAAAAAACAAGTTCAAAGTGACAATGTCATCACAAAAAATCATGTGCACTGTCTTCTGGGATAGGAAAGGCGTTTTGCTTACTGAATTTCTTCCCAGAGGTGAAACCATTAATGCTGCACGATTAACAAAACTAAGGGGTGCCATTCAAAACAAACGAAGAGAAATGCTCAGTAAAGGAATTGTGTTGCTCCATGACAATGCTTGGCCCCATACTGCTGGTGTCACTCAATCGTTAATTCGACAGTTTCATTGGGAGCAGTTCGATCACCCGCCGTACAGCCCGGACTTGGAGCCGTCCGATTATCACTTGCTCCTGCACATGAAGCACGAGCTTGGTGGCAAGCGCTTTGGATCTGACGATGACACGAAAAATGCTGTGGAGTCGTGGTTATCGAAACTAGCGGGAAGTTTCTTTGACGATGGTATACAAAAACTGGTCACCCGCTATGACAAGCGTTTGATCATTGGCGGAAACTATGTTGAGAAATAGTTTAAAACATCTATTTTCATGTAAAAATAAAATTGGATTCAAAAAAATTGTTTTACTTTTTTTTTTTTTTTTTTTTTTTTTTTTCAAAACGGTACTTAGTTTCCGAACACGCCTTGTATTTTGTGCTCACTAACTAATATGTGCCAGATAACAAGCAGTGACACTTGATGCTCTTTGGAGAACTGGAACACGACACTTTCGGATGCGTCCTCTCACTCACAGAGCAGAAGCGTGGCATAATGTGTGGCACTGATGAAATGACTTTTGTTTTCTTTTATATGTAATACAGAGAGAAAACAAGTATTTTCAGAAGCCCCCCCCCATTTTTTTTTTTTTTTTTTTTTTTTTTTTTTTTTGTGTGTGTGTGTGTGTGTGTGTGTGTGTAGATAATGAAGTACTAAGCGAAGCTACATAAAAATCGTAAGAAATTTTAAGAATAAGAGGAAGTTGGGCGAAATATGTTGTAAATCAAGCAGGCGAGAGAACGGTCGGAATTCGGGAGAGTTGGCAACACATTCAGTGAAGCAATTCTTATTTAATAAATATTATGCAAAAATTTCTTTTTAATATTAAAATATCAATCAATACATTTTCATATACTTACCCTCCATTAGAGAAGAAAATGGTGAAGGGCAAGTTGATGGTATTGGCAACGTCAGTTTATTTACAGCTACACCATAAGCCACAGCCAAAGCATCAATGCCTTTGTAAGGTGTTTCTCCGGTCAGCAGTTCCCAAAGCAATACACCATAACTGAAATGCAAAAATTTTATTTATTTCCAATTCATTTAAAGTCTTTTGAAACTTGTCTTTAGGTGATAAAAGAAAGGGAAAAAAATATACATATAAAATTTAGGGTACTTACGTATTATCGCAACCAGGTTGGCGCGATTTGTAAGTTTGAGTAAAAAAGTATGAATAGAAAGAAAATGTACATTTATTAATTACAGATAATTTTAAATACAGTTTTTTACATTATTTTGTTTTAAAATATAAAATAGCAATTAAACCCTTCCGGTTTCGAATTTGAATAAGTTGCAGAATTATTTTTTCGGCGGAAATCTTTTCGCCATTGCTTTTAGCACTGATTGAAAACCGTCTTCGCCATTAACAGCTTGAGCTTGGCGCCATATAAATTCGATAAGGTATGAGTCAAGATGATGACAGGCTGTTCCTCTCTGTTTTTTGTTGTGCCATTTGGCTGAGCCCCACATGCGCTCTACATGTTATGCGTGAACGCCCATGTTGGGATCCACAAAGTTATATTTGTAATCAACAGTTCCATGCAGAAATCCAGCATTTTTGAACTCACTTGTATTGTATCCTTTCCGGCAATCCGAATAAATGACGCTTCCTTCCTTGATATTTTCGCAAATTTTTTCCATGAGGGTAACGGCGCTTCTGTTAGGTACAGTAACCAAAATAGTCTCTTTCTTTTCTCTGCAAATTCCGCCGAAAACCCATTGCTGTGGTAGTACATGCCCAGTGTTATTCTTTCTTTTTACAAATAAACTTTCAGCTAAACACGTAGGGTTGTCGTAAGTATGGTCGCCAAATTTGGCGATTTATGCAAATTTTGGCCTGGTTGTGTTAATATGTAAGTACCAAATTTAATGGCAGACCAGAAGGCATCCAAAAAGAATAAAGGATTAAAGTACCACGTATAAAATTTCATTCTATCACAAGCCTCCCCAAATCATTAGAAATCAACAAAGGAGAAAGCAGTACTAATCCAAGAGGCTGAAACTACAAAACACTTAGGGCACAGAAAATTCCAATCCTGCTGAAGTGGGAAGCTCAGCAGTTATGACTGTCAGTGCACTGTTACTGACTGCTCTGTTACTTCAATGCCTTGAGGGTAAGTTGGCAAGTTATCAAAACCTTGGCTATGGAGTTTCGTATGTGATGCTGAAGAACACAAATAAAAGAGCTTTTACTATGGTTTTCTATAATCCTATAAGCTGATGATGTTTTATCGTAAAAATTGAATACTTTGGTTTTAGTGGATACTTTGGCATCCTTCTTTGGATCTTTTAAGGTTGTTGTGGAGTTACTGCAGTGCGTTGAGGGTAAGTCAGCAAACCAAGATTCTTGCTGCGATATTTATAAATTTTTAATGGTCCTATTCCGTTTTGAGGACCGTCAAAAAATTGCAGAGAAAATGTATGTTAAGTGAGTGTATAACATGATTCACACTAATAACCAAATGCAGGGTAGATCACCTGTCATTATCCAAACAAGCCTGGTATGGCACATATGGCAAGAACATCAATTTTCTTGTGGGGTGCTCAAATTATTCAAAGCTTTATTTTTTTACGGAAGAACTCAGCCAGATTTTTTTTAAAAGTAACTTTCATAATAATTCTACATAAAAAGCCTTTTCATATAAATTTTGAGTAATGAAATTAACATAAAATTCTCACAAAAAAAAGCACATTAATAATTTCATTTGATTATTACCTCCATACATCACTAGCTTTTGAAAATGTTGATGATTTAATAACCTCGGGAGCCATCCATGCATAAGTACCAGCAGCAGACATTCTAGTTGTTTTATACACTTCTCTGGCAAGTCCAAAGTCTGTTATTTTTAAAGTCTTATTTCTTAAATCCCCATTTTCCAATGGTTCACTGAGCAAAACTGAAAGAAAAAAAATGGGAATATAATTTCAAAATTTATGGCATCTAGAAATTATGTGTATGCAAAGGAATCAAAATGAGAAAAAAAAAGTTTCTTATATTTTAGATTTATTAATTTTTATTTTTACATATTTTCTCAATGCTGCCATTCTATAAATGATGAAAAAATTATGCTGCTCAAAAGAAATATTTTTTTATTAAAGTATTTCGTATCTAAATTTCTCCATTGCAATACATAGCTAAATATAACATAGTACTACATAGTAATTTATATGCAATACTCCCAGACATTTAAATGCTAATGAATCGCATTATTTCATTTTAGAATGCCCGTTACTGATTGAACTTGGTTTAATAAAATATTGAAGATATTTTCAAATACTTTTATATCATGATATATATACAATAATCATTCAATAAAAATATTTCTTCCATTGGGTTCCGTGTTTCTCCCATAAAAACATTCCATTTTTTATGGGAGTATATTAAAATTCAATACATATATTTACAGGACTGGAATGATTTCATGTGGACTGACAACACAACAACAGGGTATTCAGTTTAATATTTCCTTATTGTAATGATATTTAGGTACTCTTCTATTATCGAGACCAGATTTAGAAATACATGTATATATGTACGTGTGAATGGATGTACGAGTTCATGTACGCATGTATATACGTGCATGTGTATGTATGTGCATATATTATGTGTATACACACACATATATTTGCACATACATTTATACATTTCTGAATCCTGTCCTGATAACAGAAGCGTTCCAATTTATGTTCATTCAAAGAGAAGAGAAAATACTGTTTCATTTAAGAAAACTTCAAAAGAAAGAAATTCAAAATCATAGCTTAATCAAAAATTAAAGAGCTTCAACTACCTGCATAATCATGATCTGAAAGCTTTAGCAACTTACATAAACTACAAGAATGATGAACATGACAGCTAGTTACAAGTACACATTATCACAGCATATAATCCTATTTCAGTGATTTGTTTGAATTTGCATTTCTCTCAAAAAAATATATAATTGTACAGACCTCGCCAAACGAAACTTTTTTTTAAGGAATTAATAATTTGGTTATCACTTCAAAGTTTATTAAGTATTAACGCAATCATCTTGGCACAATTTGGTAATTTTTTTATTGATGAAAAGTAAAAGTCACTTATCAGGTGCAAGCTGGTCGTTTTCGCACCTAGAAAGATTCCCAAATTATCGATATTAATCATAAATTGGTACATATTATAAACATGTGAAAAAAAGTTTAGCAATTTAAAAGGCAAATTTCAATTATTAATAAACATTACATGACACATCAAAATGATAAAACACTTACATTCTTCAAATATTTCTGTAATTTTTTTAGCACTGGTCTTCTCCTGAAGTACAAAGACATTTGTTTTTGCTTAAAAAAAGAAAAATCGGAAAATCATGGGGACTCGGCTTCATGCAATCTTCGACAACGGCGGCTATCTAGGAAACACATTTCCTTGTTGTTCCCTTTAGAAATTTTTCACCAAAATTCTGTGTAGAAATTTTACCTCAGTTTCTTCCATTGCTGGCAAATTTCACAAATTCGTATTTTAAAACTAAAGCAAAAAATATCACAATATGTTTATAAAACCATTATAATTTGAAATACAACAAAACTGAAGGATTGTTAGGAGGACAGTTGTCAGAAGAATGGTCACGCGCATGGTTGCCAATGTTTGACCCATTCTGAAAATTTTGGGACTTCTACTAAGGTGGTTGCGTTAATATGCAAGTACGATTTATTACAGACACCATTTAAACAATTTTATAATCAGATTTCTGACATAACTGGCATTTTATTTGTTTTGATGCTCATTTATGCAAAACACACAAGATTCACACAAGTAACTTTTAAAACAATCAAAACTGCGTCATAAATTATGTAAATAGTTATTGCTATGGTAACAAAAAGTTTGCATAAAAAACTGAAACTGTTTACAAATATTTTTTACTTTTAAGCATAAATTTTCTATAATTTTAAGCATTTTTGATGTTTTAACAAATAGTGTTATACAGTCAAAAGTCGTTAATTCGGACATCCATAACCCGGAATGATCTATAATCCGGACCTCAAAGCTAAAAACTTTCTGCGCATGCGCCGCATTGGAACATGCGCACAGGCGTTTTACGCGTGAGCGTAAGACCTTGACTACTGCGCATATGCGTGTGCGCAAGTGCAGAATACGTTTTCGCCTGCGCGTTTTATGTATAACGGACGGTGTAAGCTCTAATTATCTATTTCAGTTAATGTTGCAGGTTGCGTTGTTCCTTAATCTTGGAATTGGATCAGGCTTATTATTTTTTGCAGACTGTAAGAGCAATTTTATAAAAGTAAACTTGAACTTTCGATTATGTCAAATAGAATTTCCGATGCTGGAACTTCCAAAGGATCTACAAAACGAAAGTATGTTTCGATGTCCAACAAACAAAAAGTGGAATTGCTGCAAAAAATGGATAAAGACATGAAGAATGTGACAGAGAGGTTAGTGAAAACGAAAAAATTTCGATTGACAAGTTAGTCGGTATTTTCGGCACAGCAATTAACGGGACTTGAATAGCGGAACTTTGTAACTGAACAAGAAATTATGTCTTTTTATAGAATTAAAGAGAAAGTATTATCACATAAAATGAAGCAACTTAAAGAACTTACATGGAGAGAAATGTTTAATAAAGTAAACAAATAAATATTAAGCTTTTTTTTTTTTGTAAATTTTGATATCCTTTATATCATAATTGTTCTTTATTTCATAAATTACGGTTTCATATTTTTAATTTTAGAATTTCTGCATGCCATCTTATGAGATTTAAACTGATGATCTATAATCCGGAAAAATTGATAATCCGGAATCGCCAAAGTCCCGACGAGTCCGGATTAACGACTTTTCACTGTATTAATTTATAACGTTTGCAGAAAATATACCTAGTTTTAAGCATTTCTTTTTTGTATTATTTTGACATATATTACAAGCAATTTTTACATTTAAATAAGACTTTTTCAGTATAACGTTTGGATCCTTCCTTCCTTCACTGTAAGTGGTTAGCACATCCACCTAGCAACTGGAAAATTCAGATGAGAGCATAGCTGAATTTTGTGTTCCCCCTTTTGAAAAACATGTCGCTAAAGTGGTAACCAAACTAGAATGAGGTGGACTCACTATCATCTGGGTTTGATCACCTTGGTCTCATGTGATGCCAACTTAAGATGAAGAATTACCCCGTATACCTGTGCATTTATATTTCATTTCCGAGGTTACGGCCCTCTTTAACATCCTTTTTTTTTTTAGCATCATATGTCCCACCCTCGAGCGACGTCTTAAGTGGTACGCTTCTTGGCCAAGGAGATACGAGACTTTAGGTTGATAGAGTTTTATATCCAATACAACCAAATAGGACTAGCTAGAACTGGGAAGTCTGTGGTCCGAATCCCAGTGATCAGGCAACTGAGCTTTCATGCTTTCCTCTATAACGCATTTCTCCCGCCTTCATAGCGTGCCTTCATGGTGTAGCAGTCAGCACACTGAGCCAGTATTTCAGAGGTCCGTGGTTCAATTCCCGGTGAAGGCGATTATTCATTTTTCATCTTGCCTGCTTCCAAATTACCTAATGTCTCTACAGTGGCACCCAAACTAAAAAGGGTGTTGGATGATTATTCTCCACACCCAGGATTTGGTGATTGGGTCCCCTAAAGACCCAGTAGTCCTTTAAAAAAGGAGTATATTAAAAAGAGGAGTATATAACATATTTCTCCTGCCTTCGTGGTGTAGTGGTCAGCACACTGAGCTGGTATTTCAGAGGTCCATGGTTCGATTCCCCGCGAAGGCATTGCTCATTTTTCATATATCATGCATTCATTTTTCATATGCTCCAAAAAAAATCCTAATGTATCCACACTTCTTTAAAAAAAAATCTAACTGGGTCTAATTTTGGTACCCAAACTAGAATGTGCTGGCCTACCAACTGCATTTGGTACACATTATTCACCATCAACAGCATTTAGTAAACTGGGTCACTCATTTTAAATGGGTAAGAATAGAAAGAATAATCATATTCATTCATGTGTATTCTCATGCCGTAAGAAAGTCTTGAAAGCAACAAGAAGAGTCAATAATTAAAATCGAGGCATGGGCATACTTAATTTATAATGTTCCCCAGTTTCCAAAAAAAAAAAAAAAAAAAAAGAGAGAGAGAGAGAGAGAGAAAAGAAAAACTAAGTGGTTCTATAAAGGTAAATAAATCTCTAAATTAAGATTTAAATACTCCATACTGTATGGTGAATATTTGCCTTTACTGATGTCTATCATGCTTTTAAAAAAAAAACAAAAAGAACCATTTAAATAAATTTTCCTTGCATATTTAAACAGGAAACTACAGCACTTCTTTTTTATATTTATCCCTAGACGTGAGAAGAAACTCCTAGAAAAAGGTTCATTTAGGAAAAAAATTTCCATATAATTTTACAATGAATATTTCTCTAAATATATAAAGGGAACAAAATTTGAAACCACTAATTTCAAAGCATAAAACAATTCTACGATTTCTGTATAAACATGCAATCAAAAAGGTGAATTAAGATTTTGTACAAATAATTTGAATTTATGCACCGGCTCACAAACAGGCATTTACAGCATTGGAACAAAGTGCTAAAATAATTTATTTATTTGTAAATAAAAATAAAACTAAATATTTGCCTTGCTTAAAGTCTGACTTACAACTTAGTCACTCAGAAATGGGCAATTATAAATTTGAAAAAGTTAAGTTTCACTTATCTGGGAACAGAGATAAATAATAAAAATGTGTTGGCCCCAGAAATATATAAAAGAATAATTGCTGCGAATGAATGTTTTTATGCCCTGAAGAGTTATTTAAAATCCGGCTTTTTTAAATTAAGAACTAAATTTCTTCTTTACAAAAGTCTTGTAAGAACCATCTTGACTTATGCATCAGACTCGGGCATTGACTTTACGTGATAAGGAAGTTTTGGGAATTTTTGAGCGAAAGATCTTGCGTTGCATTCTTGGTGGGGTCCAAGTGAATGGATCATGGAGAAGATCTAATTTAGAACGCCATAAAATTTACAAACAACCTGATATTGTAATTCGTCAAATTACAGCGACTGAAATGGTCTGGCCATCTGGTTAGAATGAATGAAGATCACTGCTGCAAGAAAATCTTTCTGACAAAGCCCATGGGAAACAGACCTCGGGGCAGACACCTGCCAAGATGAATTTATTGTGCTGAAAAAGATCTTAATATTTTAAAGGTTAAAAACTGGAAAACCATTGATACAGGTAAAGATGCCTAAAGGCCAGGGCCCACCCACGGCTGTCGAGCCATTGAAGAAGAAGAAACTGAATTTATAAGTATGGTGTCAATTTCACATGCAAACTGTCTAGTTTAGGCAATCTAATATAAATATTTGGTTGTAATGAAAGTTTTACTCTTTCCTGTGGTGCCTTTTTACTGTTGAGGTGCGGTCTCAGGTACTGCTACAGGTGATCACCCCTATTTTATGATTAGCCTGATTGAGTGGATTGTCCTGCTAGCTTTCCCTTTTGTGACTTTGATAATTTTCACCCACTGGCTAACATTTTTTGCACCTGCTTCACTGTGAAATTCTAGTCCTTTGTCTAAGAGCAGTATGTCAGACCACACCTCCCTCTCAGTGTTACGATTTCTGTCTCGGGTGGAAACATGGTTCTGAGACTTATGGTTCCGAGAAATATCATATATCCTTCTGATTCGCATTATGCAGAAGAGCTGCAAAGAATTCTTGATGAAGTGGAAAATGAATTTAGCGATGAAGATTAATGAAAAGAAGATTTTGGAAATGAAAGTTTGCATGAAATGAAACAAGCCTTTACTTCTTGAAAACAAAATGGAGTCCGAACAAAAACTAGCAGGTTGCTGTAGCAGGGTTGGTCGCCAAATTTTCGCCAAGTTAGCATAATCCCAAGATTAACCATTTTACCCATTTATAACGTACATACAAGCCAGTTGCCTTAAAAAGGCATCCCTCTCCTTAGGCCACAAAGGCATCCCTCTCCTTAGGCAAATAGCACTAGTAGGCTTTGCTATAATCAACTAAACCAAAGCCAAAACTTTATAACAGAAAATTTTAAATAATCTACTTATGCCTCCTAACTTTACCTGACCATAAACCAGTTCTGGATCTAGCGGGGGGCAAGCTGGGGTTCCTGCCCTGGACAGCAACTCTTGTGGGCAGCAAATTCGAATATAACGCTAGATCGTATTTGGTATGTTGTTCGCTGAAACAGCTCTCTAATTTTAGTACAACGTTAATAGTTTTAAGTCCAAGTTTAAAAACCTCTTTTAAGAGGATTTAAAATTAAATACTAGGAACCTTTTTAAAGGAACATGAGTTAAAATACAGCCAATTACAACTATAAATATAAGATCAGAAAGAGGCTAATAGAGGAATCAAGGACATAGAGGGATTCCAAGCATCATGTTAGAATCAGACTGACCCTATCAGTAACGTCTGAAGTCCCTCTATCGTTTCCTGCCCGGGAAAGGTGTATTCAAATGAGAAATAGAACGATAGCTTATTGAAGAAGTCGTCTGGTTTCCATAGCAACGTCTGCTGGGAAATGGAGAAGCATTGTAACTATTTTCCAAGAACTAACCCCAAAAACTTTACCTTGGGCCTTCCTCGACAAATGAAATAGTTCAAATTATTATTCGGTAAATATATACAAGGCACCGTCATTATGTCTTCAAGATAAAGTAAGGCATTTAGATTTTTTTGCAGCCAGTTGGCAACTTAGGCTCGCCTTCGGTTTGACTTGGAACAGTGGATCGCATTTTGGATTTTAAAGCTGTATTTATTATTTTTATGGTTTCTTTTCGTTTTCAGGTCTCTTCTGTACTTTTTTTTTTTTTGGTCTTTTTTCCTTTTTTTAGATATGCTTGCTTTTAATAGCCTGTACTATACTTAGCAAGACGCGACCATTTATTTAGGACTGTTCAGTGCAATTACATCAATTCTTAGTTATTCTTATTAAGGCAATTCATACTGAATTTCATTTAGATTAAAAGAAAACATCTGCGCGCTGAGGGAGAGAAAAGCGGAATATAGAAAATGAGCCAAAGATAAGGCCAACAGAGAAAACAAATTTCAGCTAAGATGAAAAAATAACTCCACGGTGAAGAAGTAAACCATAAGACCCTGCCGCAATTTCGATTATGCTGAGATTCTAGAGGGTATTAATATTTCTTGAAATTTGAACGATCAAACATGACTCCATATATCATCCCCAAACAACCTACAAGTCAGCATTTAAAAGAACAACCTTCCTCGCCGACATCAAACAAATAGCTGGAGGACATGAAACCATGATATAAAGATCTCTTCATTTAGATGGAGACGGGTAGCAGAAAAATGAAAAGCTAAAAATTTTTGATTTGTTGGACCCATGCAGTTGGCTGGTCATAGAAAAAGATGAACGATTACCAACAATCTTTCTTAAGCAGTCAATCAGTATTATTAGCCAGTAAACATCCAGAAAACGTAAACCTCAGTCCCATTGAACGTGATGGCAGACATTTGACATGCGATACAGAACATTAGTAAATAATGAAAAACTTAAAAGATCTTGGTTTACATATTCTAAAGACAAGAATGCGATTTTTTGTACACTCTGCAAGATTTATCAGAAACATGGTGCTGCCGCTACACCATACTACAGGATTCATTAATTGGAAAAAAAATTTAGCAAGATTAACTGAGCATGAAGCGTCTGGAATCCACAGAAGTGCATGATTAAGTGGAAAATTCGAGTACAACAAATGAAATCGTGCCAAGGCATCGATCATGACACTGAGCGACTCATTCACACAAAGAAAGAAAAATGGAGAGAAATTCTATATAGTCATGGATGCGGGACTGTATCTTTCAACAAACTGTCATTCTTTCCTTGGATCTAATAAAATCCCAAGTAGCCTGTTCACAAAGTCTTCTCTCCCTAGCCAAGGAAATTTTCTGATTTTAATCTCTTTGCTTGCCAAACATAATTCAACTCTTAGGTACCAATCAAAGCACCTAACAAAAGGAAAGGAATCATATTTATCAAAGATAATTCAAATAAGTTATTAACATAAAAGCAAAACAGTCTGAAGTAGCATTTTAAACGATATTAAAGAAGCCAAATATTAGCACTCCATATGTGTCTCATACAGAAAAAAAATGAACCAGGTGATTCAATGCATAAAAACGCATGGTGATGTGTGAGAGATAAAGCGAAATTTAATTGATTTCATAGAAGTTGGTGGAAAGATAGGAGAATGTATGGCTAATCTTTGGAATATGGTAACAGGTAGTTTGGCGACATTTTGGTAAGGCGATAAAGGTTACTAGCTAGGACTTTAGCAGTGTACATGGATAAAGTCAAGAGTGTACGCAATGCCATTTTTGTGCAATTCTGGGATGTTTTTTTTAAGTGACGATTGATCGACGTGTACATGGATATTGTGTATGTGCAATTCTTAAAAATGCCGCAAGCAGTGGGCGATTCTGCACTTTCTCCCAATTTCGCACCTAATCTTCGTCATGATTAAGCACTTTTGTTCCATAAAAGTTCTAGCATAAGCGTAATTCGGCTAGCAGATTGTTGGAAAAAAATGTTGATTAAAAAAAAACACCCTTTATTTCACGAAAACAAAATGGCGCCCCCCCCAAAAAACTAGCAGGTTGCTGTAGCAGGGTTGGTCGCCAAATTTTCGCCAAGTTACCATAATCCAAAGATTAACCGAATGTATTTCTGAATGTGTTGTAAAAATATAGTGTTTTAATTGACACTTGATTGTTTAGATCAGTGGTGCGCAAACTAGGAGTCACGACCCCAATGGGGGTCGCCAAATTTTTATGAAATGCATTATGTCTGCATGCTGCATACCATACAGTGTACATATAAAGAGTGAAGCACCGTCACTCACTGTTTAATTGCAATTTCATGCTGTCCACTCTTTCTTTGACCGTAATGCGTAATTTATGTAAAGTGTGAAGAAGCAAGTTTTTCACTCCGGTAGATAGCGCCCTCTTCACGGTAATTCGCCAGTTTTACTGTAAAGCGCCTATTTGACTAGACGTTAACCGCAGGGAAAGGGGAAAAATTTGCTTCCGTGATCACCCAATCAGATGGCGAGGTACGCGGTGTATCTGATAGTCAGAGTGAAGACGTGAAGTGTTCGCATGAAGTTGTAGCATGTAGCCAGTTGGCCTGCAATTGTTTTAGTTTATCCCCCAGTTTTATCATGTGACGTTGTGTAATTATGATTTTTTATATTTTTATCGGGTATCATTAGAGAAAGATCTCTGTTAATTTTATTGAATTTCTCGAAAAAAAATTATAAAAGTTTATATATTATTTGTTTTAGTTTAAATAATTTAACCCCTATCTTCATAATGGATAAATGGGTAATACGTACACCAGGTACATCTTCAGCCAACAAACGAACAAATACTGATGAGAAGTCGCAAAATACTGAACTAAATGTGCGATCTAAAAAAATAAGAAAATACAATGAGGAATTTATTAAGTATGGTTTTACATTTTGTGTTGTTGAGATGAAGAATGCCCGATATGTGTCATTTGCAACGAAAAATTAGCAAATGAGAGCATGAAACCAGCTAAATTAAAAAGGCTCCTGGAAATTAAACATAAAGAACTTCAAAATAAACATGCCGATTTTTTTCAAAGACAAGCTGAAAATCTGAAAATTCAAAGTGCACATTTAAAGAAATTAACAACAATACCTCAGAAAGCATTACGAGCTTCTTTAGAAGTTTCTTATCTAATAGGAAAAACAATTAAACCCCATACAATTGGAGAATCCCTTATCCTTCCTGCAGCAACTAAGATGACATCAATTATGCATGGCGATAAATATGGAACTGAACTAAAAACAATACCATTATCAAGAGATACCGTGTCTCGGCGGATTTCCGAAATGTCACGAAATATCGAGTCAGAAGTCATAAAATGCATACAAAATTCATCTGTATTTGCTTTACAACTGGACAAGACTACCGATATTACTAAAATGTCACAATTAATTATTTACGTTAGGTTTATTTTTAATGAAGATATAACAGAAACGTTTTTATGTTGCAAAAGTTTGGAAGGAAAAACAACTGGAGAAAAATATTTGAAGTAATAAATGAATATTTTGAAACAAAGTCCCTTACCTGGACAAACTCTGTTGCGGTTTGTACTGATGGTGCTGCAGCATTAACAGGTTCAAATAAAGGACTCAGAGGCTTAATTCAAAAGGTGGTGCCTCATATGGTATTTAATCACTGTATGATTCATCGGCAAGCTCTTGTTGCAAAAGATATGGATGAAGAGTTGCACAACATATTATAAGACGCTGTTAGTTCAATTAACTACATTAAATGCAACAGCCACAACAGCCGTCTCTTTTCAATACTTTGCAATGAGATGGGCTCAACGTATGAGAGATTACTGTTACATACCGAAGTCAGATGGCTTTCACGTAGGAAAATACTACGACGGATATTTGATTTGAGAAATGAAGTGTACATGTTTTTAATCGAAAAGAAGCATAGATTGGCAAGTTATTATATCAATGAAGTTTGGCTAGGGAAGCTGAGCTATTTAGTTGATATTTTCTAAAAACGTAACGACTTAAATTTGAGTTTGCAGGGTGAGAATTCAACTATCATAACTTCAGTCAGTAAAATTCAAGCTTTTAAGAATAAGCTTAGTCTCTGGCAAACTGAACTGAATAAAAACAACACCGACATGTTCCCTTGCTTTAACGATTTTATCAAGGAAAATAATATAGATATATTTACATTTAAAAACATCATTTCCAATCACATTGAAAAGTTATAGGAAAATTTTTCGAGAAGATTCGAGGATTTTCCTGAAAACGATCTTCGTTGGATTCGTGATCCATTTTCCTTTGACATATACAGTTCAACTTTTCAAATTAGTGAGAAAGAGCAATTGATAGATCAAATTAGTGATTATACTCTTCGAAATCAATTTAAGACTCAGCCTTGCCACAAATTTTGGCCATCCGTGGAAAAACAATATCCCATTTTATGCAAGAATGCCATCCGAGTGTTAATACAATTTGCATCAACGTATTTATGTGAAATTGGATTTAGCAAACTAGTTTCAATAAAACCTAAATACCGCTCGCGTTTAAACATTGAAGACAATATGCGAATTGCAATTAGCAACGTACATCCAAACATTGATGAGATAATTAGAAACTTGCAGCCACATACGTCTCATTAAAAGGCAATTTACTGATGTTTGTGTTGTACAAAAAGTATTTTCTTAAAATTATAAACAAAATTAATATGAGTCAGATATGATGATGTTTTTATTCAATGAAACGAAAGAAATGCGCAAAATATACATCGTATTTGTGAACATTTATCTCTAGGGGTCGCCAAAAATTTTCTCTCTACAAAAGGGGTCGCAGTCGAAAAAAAGTTTGCGCACCACTGGTTTAGATATTGGACAATGTCGGTGTATGTCTTATGAAAATGGGTCTAATATGGATGGCATTTCTAAATCAGTACAAGCTAGGATTACAGAAATGAATAAGCTGTAGGAATTTGTGCCATGTTTGGCTCGCTCCTCGTATCTTGTTGGTGCGCATTCTGCTTCATGCACGGAAGCAGTTAATCTGTTTGGAATTACTCAGAAAATACTTCGCTTTTTTGTCGATGCATTACTCGATGGCATGATCTGAAACAATGTACAAAATACAACTTAAAAGGAAGCAGCCAGACGAGATGGTTGGCAAAATATGTGGCTGTGAAAGTCCTAATGAAGTTACCGGAAATATAAAATATTTAAAAGAAATTAATGCTATTTCTCTTGATGTGGAATCAAAGCATGAGGTAGGACATCTTGTACATGCTGTGAAAAAATCTGAATTTACTATCAATCTGAAAATTTGAGCTAATATTTTTCCAGAATTCAATCGAGTAAATATAGATACAGTAGACCCCGCTTAACGCTGTTTCGGTTTAGCGCTCTTTTATTTCAACCCGGGGATTCCACGAAATCGCTCGCAGCATACGGGGATTCCCCGAAATATTATGCAGCGATAGGTTTCAAATACATATCCGAAAGAGTGTACTTGTATTTCTCGTTTGGTGCGGTATTGTACAGACATATTTTGAAGGGGTAAATGTGGAAGATGTCGAAGAAATAATTCAAGAAGCAACGGCTAGTCTTTCTAATGATGAGCTCAAGGAATTAACTGAACAAGAAGAAAACAAAAATGTTGACAGCAGTGATTCAGAAGAAGAGCAAAAAGAACTTTCGATGGTGTTTGTAAAAAGGAGTTTGTCTACCATAACTGAAATAATGGATCAATTCATTGAAAATGATCCGAATTTTGACAGGAGCTCAAAAGTAAGGCGTGGTGTTAGAGATGCTCTATCCGTTTATGAAGAACTTTTAAGAGAACAACGCAAAAGAAAAAGGCAAACAACATTAGATGCTTTTGTCACAAAAAGGCAGAACACTGAAAACGCAGAAGGCTAACTAAATATGACTAACTGAGAATTTTATTTGTTTTTTTTTTTTAAGAATATTCGTTTTGTTATTTATATTTTGTTTTCATTTTTGCAAGAAATAATAATGTGGTATTAATTTGGGCTTTAAGAAATAAATGTTTGGTTTTATTTTTATTAAAAAAACATACTTTTTAAATTTAATACCTAACCAATTTCCTAGCCATCTTCCCCTAACCCCAATATTTACACGTAAAGATAGCCTCGTTTAGCGCTGTTTCGCATTATGCTCTACTTTGATGGAACGTATCCCCGCGTTAAGCGGGGTCTTACTGTATTCAAAAGGAATTCCTCTTCCGCATTCTGTGTAGTTAACGAAAGAACTGACCAAAACTGAGGATTTATAAAAAATGAGAGAAAAATCCTATGGAATATTGGATACAAGAGCCTAAAACAGTAGTCGAAAAAATTGCAGTCGAGTCTATTCTGAAAAAGAAAAAATTCCAAAGCAAAAAAAGCAATCTGATGAACTGTTTGAGGACGAATCACGAACACTTCAACCTGTTCAGATCGAAGTTTCAGCAAATTAAAACATATTAAAAAGTATCTACGATCATGGGTGAGCCAGGAGCGTTTATCAAGTATTGCGATTCTGGCAACCGAAAATCAAATCGCAGATCAAATTATGATGATTACATGCATTTATTTGAAGAACAAAAGACTTACAGAGTAAAATTTTAATTTTCGTTACCAATTCCGTGATATTTTAATAGCGTTAAGGATGGTAAGAATAAAAATAACTAATGAAATAAGAAGCATGAAAAACAAGACAGGAAGCATGAGTACTCTCAGTAATAACCCATATTCTGTATAATCTTTTCAGAATATTTCCTTTCGGCAATAGGCATTTCTCAGCAATTTTCCCATTAGTAGCTGAGCAGTAAAAGCTGCTGAGCACTAATAGTTCGGTCCGAGGGTCAAGTGTATGTGAATGTGCTGGCTGTATGAGCATTTCCATGATTTTCCTCGTGTGTAACATAGATACAAATACGAGCTAGTTTCCCTTTCAAATTTTTTCCACTGGGCATTCCTCCTTTCCCATGCAGTGCCTAATGGCGAAACACATAGTAAATAATCAGACAAATGTCCTCAGCAGTGGCCGAGTGATTAAGACCTATGAATACTGGTAGTTCGACCTTGTCTGGGTTCAAACCCAGGAGAACGGGCTGGCTGCATGGTTTGTTTTTGTGGATTTCCTCATGTGTAACGTGAATACAAGCCAGTTTCCTTTAAAAAGTTTCTCCACAAAAGCACCTCTCCGCTAAGCAGATAGCCCTCCTGTCTTTGTCATATTCATATAATCTAACCTAGTATGCAATAATATGGAAACTTAGGAGATGCCCGTTCCCCCTAGAGCAGAAGATCGAATGGTGGCGAGGACTGGAGGGTTAGAAGCATTCATTTCGAATGCTTCTAACCCTCGATTCGAATTTGGATTAGGATTGAATCCGAAAGTAAGCTGAACAGAAAGGCGATTCATCTAGGAGGGGTCGATTTTTTAATTATGTAGCTTTGGTACATATTTTTCCTTTATAACCAAAAAAAAAAAAAAAAAAAGACACGTAAAGAATTTAATATAAAATGAAGCTTAGGTTTTTACCTCAAACTCTATCTATTTCTCTATTTATTAAATTAAAATCTGTTACAGAAACACTTACAGAATGATGGGTGAGGGCGGCAGTTTTAGCTTTTGCCATACATCAGAAAAATCAAAGATCCGGCACTGCCATAAACATGTTATATTTATTAATTGAAGCAAAATATACTATTTCTTTTATGTTCATAGCCTTACAATATGTAAAACAGAGACCACAAATGTGTTAATATATTAGCTGAAGCAAAATTATACTGTTCATTTTCTTATAGCTGCCAACCTGAAAATAAGAAATACAGACACCATAAATGTGTTAATATAATTATTAGTTTAAGCAAAATTATTCTGTCTATTTTTATTATAAGCTGCAAATCTTAAAATATGAAAAACTGGGACCACTAAAGAGTCAATACATTTATTACTTGAAGAAAATTATAGTGTTTTTCTTATTATCACGGCTGAGAAACTTTAAATATGAAAAACTGGAAGCTTGTGGAATGTTTTCTATTATGCAGTGTATCACTTCAAAATAAGTCTGAGTGACTTAAATTTGTTTTATTAATGTATGATTTAGATTATTTAACTATTTATAATATGATTGTGATGTTAAATATATTAATAGATAATTTAATGTTTTTTAATAATTTCATTTATAATTTTCTTGCATTTTTTTAAACAAGAAAATCCCGAGAAGAGACCAGAAGTTTTAATTTATCAAAGGGCGTTTAAATACATTGAGATAAAATTAATTATTAGCGTACATACTATATTGTGCATAAATTCAGTAATCTCTCCTATACTGATGTAAAACATTAAATATAAATATTAATTGATTAAGCATTAATTAGATCTTCCTAAAATATTCTACAAATGTCTAAATATTTAGACAATAAGAATTTGTAGAACATTTGCACAAATGTTGAATTAAGCCAGTAAAAATTTTTAGAACTAAGATAATTTGGATCAAGTAAAATGTAGTATAAAGGAAAATCATGATGGTTGGAAGGATGAAATTTCTATAATTTAAATTTCATTTATTGATGAAAAACACTTTTGGCTAAAAATTAAAAACCAGGAGATTAGTGACCTAACAAGAAACTTGGTGGCCATGTATACATTATTATTTTCATTTCCCATTTTTGATATTTTGAGTACATTTATCAACTTTACTTCATTATTTGTTTTTGTGTTAATTAGATAAAATACTTGATTATGTATTTTATCTGACTCTTTTTTTGACACAAGATATTGTCGATGTTTTGAAAAAACACAATTTTAAAATATAATAAACACAATCTCAATAAAAAATGCCTCACCGTTGCTAGACTTTAAATCTCGGTGGATTAATGATACAGGTGCTTCATAATGAAGATAATTCATTCCTCTAGCTATCTGTATAGCCCAGTTCACAAGAACATCAGGAGGAATTTTTCTACCACTCAGTACGCGATTCAATGGTCCACCACGAGCGTATTCCATCACTAAGCATAAATTAGGTTCTTCCAAACACACGCCTTTCAAAGTTACAATATTTGGATGATTCAGCAACCAAAACAATTTTGCTTCTTGCCTCACATTTTCAGTTGTTACACTTATGTCTTCATCTGGATCTTGCCTAGCAGCTTTCACAGCGACTTCCTCCCCTCTCCAAAATCCTCTGTACACTTTACCAAAGCCTCCCACACCAATCACTTCTTCCAACTCCAACTCAGAAAATGGGATTTCAAAAGGTCTACTATTATTTCCTACTTGTTCTAAGCGATTTATATCTTGTTGAGTCACGAAATTGCTAGGGAAAATCCCAACTTTATCACCAATTTTACCCGTCCACCAGCCTTCATCACCAGATATCTTGGAATCTTTAGACAACACTTCCACTTGCTCTCCTCTACGTAATGATAATTCGTCGTCTCCCACAGCTTCATAATCGTAAACAGCTGTCCAAAATTGGATTTTGTCTTCACGGCCATTATCGCCTCCTGCAATCCCTTGATTAGGTTCCATGGACAGGGTAAATACGCAAAGCGATAGCTATATAAAGCTGCTAGGACCCGAACCCCTCATGTTTATCCACATTTAAATGAGAGGTAAAGCTCACATGTTCCATGAGAGCTTGCGGCTGAGCCATGGAATGAACACACAGACTACCGACAGGAGTACTCATTTACATAGGCTTCATATAAAATCATACACTAAAGCACCCAAAAAGAATGGTTAACGGTTCGGTGCTCGTAATAACTTATTGCAGCACTCATCACCGCATCTCAGCTGAATTCTCTCTTTAGAGAGAGACATATCAGCGATTATAAGTTCATCGTAAACAAATTTTCTTCGCCATGATACATCTCTGTTAGATGTGATCATTGTCTATAGAGATCCTCCAAACGCAATTATTCACTATTTCTTTTAGTTCCACCCATTGCCACATGCATTATTAAATCAAGTCACGCTTATTATTGAATTTTTCCTTGAAAAATTTCCTATTTAACTTACGTTATCATATATATTTCAAATTTAAATACATCAAATGTATTTCATATATACGAGAACTATCATGCATACAGCTATATCTGGAAGGTACTGAAAACTAAGAATATAACTTGAGAAGAAAAAAATTCAGATAACAATTTACGACCTATTATTATTTTTTAATTATAATTTAAAAAAATATATTTGCTTAAAAAATTGGGAAACTATTATATCAGCAGTGATATTATATCAGCCATCCAGTCCTCATGTTAATATATTTCAGATGAAATGGCAACATTTCCCAGTCACCTTTTATACTGTTTATATTCTAAAACGATTAGTTAGTGTTTTAATTGTATGTGATGAGTTAAAAAGGTCTACAACTTAGGGACAGGTTGTTTTTCTGTAGTAATATTTCTTTGTAATAGTAATAACTTAGTGGTGCAGTTTATGGTATAAACAATTGGGTGGTAAGGTGAAGATATGAACACAACGTTTTTAAATTTGCTTCCATACAGACTGCAATTGCGAAATGTGATATCTAGACAGTGTGGTGCATATTACAGCACTGTGAAGAATAAAGATGTATTCGTAAGTATTTAAATGTGATCGCTTGTGCACATTTTGAATTTTAGTTCCAAATGAATTGGAAACAATGCATTTGTGTACATATTTGTGTAGTGTATTTTGTACGTATTAGAAACGTATGCAACTGCCACTGTTACTGTACTTTCTTTGTTTTCTGTATTTTTACTTATATTGGTGTAAATTTATTCATTGATATACGTATTGGCTGAAATTTATGCTCGTAATAAGTTTGTTAGATCAGGATAACATATTCTCTCCAAAACAGGTATCTCATGCTCATGTTTTGTATATAGTTTTGGTACAGGTCAAATGGGAGAAGCCAGAAAATAAAACTTGTAAATGATACCAAAATTTTTATAAGATTCCACAAACCTTCCACCTTGTTTATGTGGTCTCTAGTGAATTGGGTCTTTGGTTGATCTTTACATTATGGTAACTTAGCGTTTTTTTGGCGAAAATTTGGCGACCAACTCTCCTACAGCAACCCTCTATTTTTTTTCCCCGCCGCCATTTTGTCTTCACGAAGTAAAGACATGTTTCTTTTCTTTTTATCTACTGAACACTTCTTCCAACAATCTACTAGCCGAATTACACTTATGCTAGAAATTTTATCAAACAAAACTGCTTAATCATGACAAATATTCACTGCAAAATTGGGAAAAAGTGCACAATACCATACTCCTTACGCGTTTTTCAAAATAACACATACACATAAACCATGTACACGGCGACTTATTTTTACTTAAAAAAACATCCCAGAATTGCACAAAAATGGCATTGCGTACACTCTTCACTATATCCATGTACACTGCTTTTTTCTCATAAATTAGAAAAATTTCACGAAAATACATGACAATTTTCTCAATCTTTAAACCCGGTAAAAAGAACATATATGAAATTACCTGATCGCAAAAAAAGTATTTACCCTTTACAAATATGAACATTTCCACATATAAAATAAATAAAATATCCAAAACCTTTTACCTCTAAATCATCTTATTACATTATACACGTCACCAACGAATTCATACCGCAAGCATTACAAATACTTAATATCAAATATTTAAATTATTTTCATGCACGTTTATTTCAACTTAAACGTATACCAAATTCCTACAAACATAAAATTCACAAAATAACTATCATTTCATTAAAATATAATTAAATTCAAAAACACTACTTAAAATATAAATGAGCACATACATTAAATTAATAAAAATTACCTTACAATCCTAATTACTTTAAACTAAATCATTGCTAATAACAATTTTCCCAATAATACAAAATTCCTTTCCACCTTACATTTAGAACAATGCATAAAAATAATATCCTCAAATAATTAAAAATACTAACTTACCTAATCTTCTTCAGAATCTTGATTACGTGTCCGATAAACTTTTCTTGAGTTACGGCCATGGGATCCAAAAATTCACGAACACTGTTTCACACAACACAGAATAAACCAAATACAAAATTTCTAGATTTGTTCCAGATTTCCCCCCTTTTCCGATTCAAGAACCGTAATTCGTCCATTAATATCACATGACATATCCCATGATCTCTCATTTCCCTCACACAAAATAATGCGTAATCGGAACTGAGTACTGCTCACATTATTACCAAAGTCCAGGTAGTAACCTTTATCGCCTCCAAAATGTCGCCAAACTACCTGTTACCGTATTGTAAAGATCAACCGGGTCTTTTTATGTCAAACTGTGATTTACAGTGATTTGTGTGAGGTTATTGAAATTGCCTTATGATTTATTCACCCTTTTTCAACGCCATCAAATACCCATTGCCTTTTTTTTTTTTTTTTTCATTTTATCAGTTTGTACCACTTTGTACAGTAGTGCTTGTTTAATCCCATTTTCAAAACTAGGAAAGAATCGAATTTGACCCTCGCCGTATAGATCTGCATATTTATTGTCTGCTTTTGGATAAGTTCTAGAGGATTTGATTAATGATAGGTTGTGAAAAACAATGATTTATTGAATGAAAACCAGTAGATTCACATCTGGAAAGGATGCTGTGCAAGCAGTTGCGAACTTATAAAGAGCCACCCATTTAAAAAAAAAAATTCTGCAGTAAAAATATATTTATGGGTACCCCTTGGTGATTTTTCGCGGTGCATGGATACTGAGTTTGTGCAATTCAGTTGAAGAAACTAAACATTGCGCACTACCTTGACTTTGACCATGTACACATCGAACTGTATTCACTTAAAAAGTCAAAGGAGCAGCCAACAAAAAAAATATATAATCTCAATAAACTGCATTTTAAATCAAATAATGAAATAACATAAAAAAGGAAATTCATCTTTGCATTACGCAAAGGAAATATCCACTTACCTTATTTACAAATTAACACGTCTTCAGTCAAACAAAATTCCTTAGCAGCATCCAAAAACTTCCTAAAATTATCTGAACTAGAATTGGGTAGAGTAGACTTTAAGGTACCCCTTGTATTATGGCAAAGTTGTTGTTTGATTTATCGCCAAGTTGTTGTTTCATTTATGGTAGACTGAGTAGTTGAATGTTATGGAAACCCTATTGTGACGTAATCGGCTGCACGATTCTGGGAAATTTTGAATCATGGGATGTTTTGTAAGCGTTTTTGTGGTGTGTGTTAAAACCGTTTAGATGGATTTGAATGGGTTTGTAGGAAGAAAGGCTCAGATGGTCGCTATGTGAAGCGTTCGATCAGAAAGAGTACCTGGTTTGAAAAACGTCATTTGAGTATGATTGATATTTTGATTTTTTTACGTGGCTCTGGGTGTACGAAGCGAATTCGAAAATCATGGTAAGTGAATATTTGCTTTTGGTAGTGCTTAAATGTATAACATGTTTTTCTTTTTTTATGTTATTTTATTGTTTGGTTTAAAATATATTTTATTGAGATTATGTATTTTTTGTGTGCCTATATTGTAGACTTTGGTGCTCCTTTGACTTTTTAAGTGAAAATATATAGATGTGTACATGGACAAAGTAAAGGGAGTGCACAATGCAAGTTTGTGCAATTCTGAGATTTTATTTAAGTGAAAATAGGTCGACGTGTACATGGATAAAGTTAAAAGAGTGCGCAATGCCATATTTGTGCAATTCGGGGATTTTTTTTTTTTAAATGAAAATAGGTCAACGTGTACATGGATAAAGTCAAAGGAGTGCGCAATGCCAGTGCAATTTGGGGGTGTTTTTTCAAGTGAAAGTAAGTCAATGTGTACATGGATACCGAGTTTGTGCAATTGTTTGTCTTGTTATTTTGGCTTTGTTTAGCCAAAAATCGCCTCTTCGCAAGTTAAAATACTGAGTCAAAGCATTGCACAAAATCGGTATCCATGTACTGCCAAAAATCGCCAAGGGGTACCCTAAACTATACTTTTACCCTAGAATCTGGATAGTGGCCTCACCACATAAATTCAGAAAATAAGAGTAAAAAATATCCTCCGTTCGACCATACACATTTCTAATGTTCGACTATATGCATTTCCTTCCTATAAACAGGACACCTAATAATGGCTACTAAGTAAACCTTCATTTACACACCAGTCAAGTAATGCTGTTTCTCCCTTTCTTTCTAAATCATACAGAAACTTCAAATTTATCTTACCACATACGTCCGCTTTACCATCTAAACCACAAAACAAGCAATATACTTCCTAACCAACATACACATAACCACAACCCCTTATGAATTTATTGCAATGATTATATCATAATAGGATTTCCATAACATTCAACTATGCAGGCTACCATAAATGAAACAACAATTTGGTTATAAATGAAACAACTTGGGGATAAATGAAACCGCAACTTCACGATAATACAAGTGGTACCCTAAAGTCAACCCTAACCACTTCAAGAAGCTGGTTACTGTCACTTCACTGTGAATCATAAGTACAGTTTCGTAAACCCAACAATGGGTATTCACATCTAAAACGTGAGTGTAGTATAATAAAAACAGTATAATAAAAAAACAACAGGACATGGCTTGACATCACCTCAAATAATATCTTTCAGAATTCACGAATTTGACGAATTTTTTAAAACAGTTTCGGAATTATGGTTTTGTCATAACAATTATTAAAAACATTTTTAGGAAAGAACATGTGAGTATTATTGTTATTATTATATATTATCTTTTATATTTACATTCAGTCTTCACAAGGTTGGCGAAATTGGAGCTGGGATCTTGCCATAATCCTAAGGTTTAAGGTTGCCAAATAAGAATAATTGCCACTTTTAATAAGGAAGTACCAATATTTTTATCTTCCACATGCTGGTGTATTGCTGTTTGGCAAAGTTAGGGTTAAAGTTTTCTTTCAAATTTATTCTGTTATTAATTAACAAATTATGCAGTTAAAAGCAATAAACAACAGGCTTACTTAAGTTGTTAATTACTAGCTGGACCTGTGAAAGTACATTTAGCTGGATGCATTAAAATTGGTATATATATATATATATATGTTACCGCTAAAGTGCAGAAATCAGTTATTCTGCAGATTAATTAGAGTAATCCATTAAAGTGCGGAAAATTGTTTCATTTCTGAGATTACCTATACAATTTGCACATTACCTTCTAGGACTTGTTAAAGAGAAAATAAGATCTTTGCTGGAACAACAGTAATGTTTCTGTGTGGTTAAATTAACATATAATTATTTATTTATTTTTCGATATCTAAAAATCAAGTTAATACAATCAACAAATTAGTTGATAGAACCAATCATCAATCATTAATCAATTAAAAAAACATAATACAAAGAATAAATTGGTTTAAAATATTATTACAATTAAAGAAATTAACATGATGTTTATTTATTTTTCGATATCTAAATATCATACATACATTTTCATTTACATACATCATCATACATTTTCGATTATCATAATACAATCAAGGAGGGAGAGGAAAAGGAAGTGAGAGAAGCAATGATACGGAAGAATGATGAAACAGTGATATGGAAGACGTTAATGTGCACATTAGGCAGATAAAGTGCAAAAAACTCTTGATTCTGCACTTCAACAGAGCAAATCAGTTAATCTGCAGATTAGTAGGTAATGTCCACATTAACGACTTTCGAGCTTTAGCGGTAACATATGTGTATGTTATAACTATTTTAAGGGGCTGGTCTAGGTAATGAGGGTGTGTTTTATGAATTTCTGTACAAAAACATTTCCTGTCCTCTACCTAATGAAGTTTTTCAAAAATATTATTGTATTTTTTCATATTTCATACTTTTCTAGACAGAAAAATATTTTAAAATTTACTGTTTCAATTTGCAGTAAATTATACATTATATTTTTATATCTGTGTAAGACCTGTCCTTGTGTATGACAGTGCGAACAACTTACAATTGGCCGAGGTAATACCAAATATGACATCCAGGGTTAACCCGTAACAGGGAAGTTCAAATATTGGGACATAATTGGGGACATGCAGTCACAGAGACCACGTCTCGTTATGATTTAAACAAAAAGTTCTAATCAAAATACTAAAATTTTATTTTACCCATACATTCTATAAACACTTACCTTCAAACAGGAAAAAAAAAAATATTTTACAAAGAAATCAATCAACACAAGGAACATTTCGGTGCTACTTTGGTAGACGGTTGCACGGATTTTGGCAATTTTTCTTTTGGCGAGTAATACGACTTATGGTAAACCCATTGCTGGATAAGTTATTTATGGTAACCGATACTTTGTTGACATTTTATTTAAAAAATAATGCGTGTTATTATACATAAATTCCGTGTTTTAAATATTATTTATGGCTTCTAAATATTAAAAATCAATTTAATTTTGCATTTTTATTTGAAATAAAAATTTTATTCTTTATCATATTTTATGAAATTTTATGCTGTGGATGATGTAATCAGTGATGTCACCTTACTTTAAAAGTAATTGGTTTTAATATCTATAAATTTAATCTAATGTTTTAAACATTATTTATGGCTGTTAAATATTAAAATACAATTTAATTTTGCATTTCTTTTTTAAAATGATTTTATTATGTATGATTATTTAAATAATTTTAATTCTAGGCGTGATGTAATCAGCTCTCTGATTGGTTATAGAATATTTGTGCATTAATGAGCTGTAATCAGCTCCCTGATAGGTTGCTGAAAATTTGTGTATTACCGCGCCATTTTAAAATTTAATTCATATCTTCGAATTCCTTCAAAAATGTCTCCTTCAAAGATGAATGATGTTTTTGATAAGTACCAAGAATTTTTGGTTTCAGAATCAAAAAATTGTCCTTTGAGACCTTATTTTCGCCAGCCTGGCTTTCCTAATCAAAGATTTATTTATAAATTCTTACAAGGGTCAGAGGAAATTTATTTTAAAGTTTTGGAGGAAACGTCGCTAATTGTTTCTTCAATGAAGTGCGAAAATGTAGATTACAGATGAAGACCGTTAGAAGAGCCTATTCTGAGACGGCCGTATATGATATTGTGGTCATGTTGGAAGAAATAACCGCTGTAATGGTAAGAAAATTATTAGACATTCCTCCTTTTTTACCAACAATAAACTAATTGCTGTCATTTTAGCTCTAGTGTACGAAGCGTTTTTATTTACTTATTTTAAAGTAATTAATTTAAGTAATATTTTAATTCTTTTAAATGTTGGTATGATGGTTTTTAATTCGATATTCAGTTTACGTAATATTTTAATCCAATTAAACGTTGGCGCAATGTTTTTATAGTGGTATTTTTATTCTATTTCTATGCTATATGAAAGTAATAATTTAACCTTTCTTTAGTATTTTATACTCGTAGTAAATGTATTTATTCTATATAATATATATATATATATATTGTATTCTATATAACGTATTTTAAAGTATTTAAATTTAATAATATTCTAATTCTTTTAAATGTTGGATGATGTTTTTTATTTCGATATTCAATTTCAGTAATATTTTAATCTAATTAAACGTTGGCACAATGTTTTTATAGCGGTGTTTTTATTCTCTTCTTTGCTATATGAAAGTAATAATAACCTTACTTTAGTATTTTATACTCATAGTAAATGTATTTATTTACACTTGCCTGCCATCTTAAAAAACGACATTTTCAATAAAAAAATGAATCCATTATTTCTAACTATATTTATATTTTTTAAGTTTCGAATACTTCACTATGCGTAAAAACAGCGTTTTTCAAGATGGCTGACGTTTGTAGAAATCGCGCCAACGTAAATAGCCAAAAATCCGTGCAACCATCTACCAAAGTAGCACCAACATCTCTTCCATCTAAAAAACAAAACAAACAATAAACTTTCTAACCAACACACATCCACATTACGAATTTACCACAATCATGCAACCTATTACGTCATAATAGGATTTCTATAACATTCAACTGCTCAGGCTACCATAAATGAAACAACAACTTTGCGATAATACAGGAGATACCCTTTTCTCTACTCTAACCAAATCTGCATATAGCATTGATATTAATGGACATTAGAAATGCTTTTAGTGCATTATGGTGGTCCAGTGTAAAGACAAGATTAAGACTTGGATATCCAGCAAATCTGTATAATAATATTTCTATTTCTTTAGAAAATTGAAAGATTATATATAATAGAAATGCAAAGGAAAGCTATAATAAAGGTTTTTATATGAAACTTAATAATAGAACAAAGAGCTTGATAAATGAAGATAATTATAGAAATAAAATTATGGCTGATCTTTAGAATATGGTAACTGGTAGTTTGGTGACATTTTGGAGGCGATAAAGGTTACTACCTGGGACTTTGGTAATAATGTGAGCAGTACTCAGTTTCGATTACGCATTATTTTGTGTGAGGGAAATGAGAGATCATGTGATATTAATGGACGAATTACGGTTCTTTAATCGAAAAGGGGGGAATTTGGAAAAATATCTGTGGCTGTATATTATTTTGTATTAAGCTTCATTGTGTGTTGTGTGAAGTAGGGTTGAATAATTTTGGGTTTGTATGGTGCTGTCTAAAGTGAATTCTAGATGTGATAAAGAGAATTTTGCTTTTTATTTAGCGGAGGAAGTGTGGAGGAAAAATTCGCAGAAAAAAATCGTTCAATAATTTTATTGAATCCATAATAAAAGTGTATCCACCATGTAAGCAAGATTCTGAACAAGATTAGGTAAGTTAGTATTTTTAATTATTTGAGGATATTATTTTTATGCATTGTTCTAAATGTAAGGTGGAAGTAAAGTAATTTGGTATTATTGGGAAAATTGTTATTAGCAATGATTTAGTTTAAAGTAATTAGGATTGTAAGCTAATTTTTATTAATTTAATGTATGTGCTTATTTATATTTTAAGTAGTGTTTTTGAATTTAATTATATTTTAATTAAATGATAGTTATTTTGTGAATTTTATGTTTGTAGGAATTTGGTATACGTTTTAGTTGAAGTAAACGTGCATGGAAATAATCTAAATATTTGACACTAAGTATTTGTAATGTTTGCGGTATGAATTCGTTGGTGACGTTTATAATATAATAGATAATTTAGAGGTAAAAGTTTTTGGATATTTTATTTATTTTATACGTGGAAATGTTCATATTTGGAAAGGGTATATACTTTTTCGTTATTAGGTAATTTCATATATGTTCTTTTTAACGGGTTAATGATTCAGAAAATTGTCATGCATTTTCGTGAAATTTTTCTAATTTATGAGAAAAAAGGAGTGTACATGGATATGGTGAAGAGTGTGCGCAATGCCATTTTTGTGCAATTCTGGGATTTTTTTTTTAAGTAAAAATAAGTCGACGTGTACATGGTTTAGTGCTATTTTAATTAAATGATAGTTATTTTGTGAATTTTATGTTTGTAGGAATTTGGTATACGTTTTCATTAAAGTAAACGTGCATGGAAATAATTTAAATATTTGACACTAAGTATTTGTAATGCTTGCGGTATGAATTCGTTGGTGATGTTTATAATATAATAGATGATTTAGAGGTAAAAGTTTTTGGATATTTTATTTATTTTATATGTGGAAATGTTCATATTTGTAAAGGGTAAATACTTTTTCGCGATCAGGTAATTTCATATATGTTCTTTTTACCGGGTTTAAAGATTCAGAAAATTGTCATGTATTTTGGTGAAATTTTTCTAATTTATGAGAAAAAAGCAGTGTACATGGATATGGTGAAGAGTGTGCGCAATGCCATTTTTGTGGAATTCTGGGATTTTTTTTAAGTAAAAATAAGTCGATGTGTACATGGTTTATGTGTAAGTGTTATTTTGAAAAACGCGTAAGGAGTATGGTATTGTGCACTATTTCCCAATTTTGCAGTGAATATTTGTCATGATTAAGCAGTTTTGTTAGATAAAATTTCTAGCATAAGTGTAATTCAGCTAGTAGATTGTTGGAAGAAGTGTTCAGTAGATAAAAAGAAAAGAAACATGTCTTTACTTCGTGAAGACAAAATGGCGGCGGGGAAAAAAAAATAGAGGGTTGCTGTAGGAGAGTTGGTCGCCAAATTTTCGCCAAAAAATCACCAAGTTACCATAATCTAAAGATCAACCGAAATTATAATTAAGGAGCTGTATAAAAGAGGAATAGAACAAATTATTTTGTATAGTGCTCCCGTGTGGTGGAACAAGGCAGGAATAAAAAGCTTCTGCAGATTCAAAGAATGGCTTTGCTATCAATCACTGTCTATTACAAGAGGGTGTCAACTTAAGTATACAAGTCTTGGCAAGAGTCATTCCTATATGTTTAACGGCAGATTTAGAAGCTGACTTATTATGAACAATTTGTGTTGCGTGAAAAGATATATTTTTTGAAGTTTAAAGTCATATGGGTATTGATGTAAAAGAAAATAAATATTGTCATCTTGCAAAAATAGAAATATTTAAATGAAATAAAAGTAATCCACTGGGATGGGACTTAGAAATGTTTACGGGTGGCTCATTGATTGGTGGGAGAACAGGAGCAGATTTTATTGCTTATAAAGATAAGGTCATTAGATTAACCCTCTGAGTGGATTGACCGGCTTTATCTGATCGTGAAATTTTTTGTCACTTGGTATAGACACTTTAATAATGCAAATGCAGACTGAAGTAAGATTCTAAATATAGTGGAACCTCGAGATACGAGTTGAATTGGTTTCAGCATTGAGCACGTATAGCGAATTTCTTGTATCTAGAAACAAACTTCCACATTGACAATAATGGAAATTCAGTTAATCCATTCTGCACCCCAAAAAATATCAATTGATTTTTATATCAATTTTCCTAATAAATAACACTGGCAAATAATGTAACTGTAGTTTACCTTTACGAGTCCTGACTGGTGATAAGAGTCTTCCTCTGATTCGGGAAGGCTCTCTCTTCTTGGGAATTTTACCCCACTGGAAGCAGGTTCTGGGTTAGAATCACTTAACTTTATTTTAGTTGCAGGCAAACTTGCCTGATAACACTTGTTTCTGTCTCCTTTTTAAGATGCCTCTAAATTGAGACACACCATTGTCATTGCAAAAGTTCATGGAACTCCCACATACTGCTTTATTAAGGTGATTTTCTTCAAAGAATGTTTTCTCTTCTCACTTTGCCAACACATTTTAATCATACTGGAAGAGAGGCCCTCATCTCCTGTCCAGAATAGTACAGATCATTGATGTCGAATGGTCGTAAGCCTTTGCCAATTACGTCACTCTTACAGCATGCTTATGATTTTTCTTAACCCTTTCAGTCCTAATGGGCACATACATCCCACAGATTAGATTTCATGGCCTATTGAGTAAAGCCCACTTTTAAATGGGTTTTTATATTTACAGTGTTTTTAAGCAGGGGGTTGGAGTCTGATGAATTAGATTTTAATCTGGGCAGATTTTGGGGTAAAAGGAGTCAGAGCTGAAGTCACTAAAAACAGGTCGACTCCGACTCCAGTTTTTGTTGGACAGTTTGAATTTGAAATGAAATTAAAATGAATTGAAAAAAAAAATTAATGACAAGCTGAATTATTATTTTTATTTACAGACTGTATACATTAATAAATAGTTATTTTCTATTTTATTGACATATTAATAAATAAATATAAGGATGGCTGTGATATTTGCCATTAGCAATTAAACTGATTCATTTAGTTACAAATCTCACTGGTAAATTTAGGTAAGCAGCAAGAACTCCTAAAATTGATGCCATTCTTAGGAAGCAATCAGGAAAAGGAGCAATTATTGATCAAGCTACGTGATAAGGAAGTACATATTTGATGATAAAGAGTTTCTAGAATTAAGAACGTTTTTAGAAGAAGTAGATAATCCTAATGTTTCACTAACAGAAAGACTGGAATGAGCTTGCAGAATTGGAAACTCTTCTTTCTACACTGTATATAGCCACAAAAAAGCTACAATCTGAAGAATTGACAGGAGGTGAGAATGGAAGAATGGGATGTTTGTTCTTTCTGAAATGGAGGGTTTATTGCAGAAGGAAACATTTCTTCAATAAAGAAAAGAGAAACTAGTTTGCTAGACAATGAGATCTTGCTGGGTTCAATATATGGAGATTAGAAAAAACAAATTTTCCTGGATGACGAACAAATTAAAAAGGCAAAGACAGTCATTTATAAACTTTAAGAATGAAATTATTCTCAGAACAATTTGAGAATTCGAATCAGGACAGTCAAACTGCAGACATTGCAATTGAATCTCTGTCATCTTCTTCTAGTGATGAATTAGAGTTTAAGAAATATTTTTGGGTAATATTAAAAAGGCTAAAGCAAAGCGAATGAAAATAAGGAACCAAGAGCCTTTAGATATAAAAATGAAAAAATACAAACAAGATTTCTACATAGCCTTTGAAGAAATAGAGAAATATGATTGTGTTTGCAAGACACCTCTTTTAGAACTTATAAAAATCTATCCTGAAAAGTTAAAAGAAGTAGCCCTAACAGAAACAGCTCTTCCTCCTACTCAACTTAGTGTGGAAAGACTGTTCTCAGCTCTGAAGCTTATCAAATCAGATCTATGGGCCTCCAACAAAGATCTTGCTGAAGCTATACTGTTTCTTAGAAATAACTAATGCCAGTTTTTCTATTTCATAATAAATGCTAATTAATATAAATAATTTGGTATGCCAAACATTTTTTTTTTTTTTTTTTTCTGTAGCATCTATTACTTCTTTTATATTAAAAAAATAAGCTGTAACCCATGCATATATGTTTACATATATATAAAATAATAGTAGTAGGTAGAAACATTGCAGCAATCTTGCTAAAAAGTTACCAGTAGCTCCACGAAATATTTCAACGCTGTATTACTAAAATATAAGCTAAGAAGAAATTTTTGTCTGGAAAAACTGAAAACGCGCGAAAAAAACTGCCAAAATTAATGTTAGAAGACATACTAATGCACGAAAAAATTAATCTGACCGTTGTGAAATGTGAAAAGTTAACACACACAAAAATAGATTGACGGGAAAAATATATATATATATAAGAAAAGTTGATACATATAATAAAATATATGGACTGAAAAAATGCCAATACATAAAATGCAAAAATTAAAATGAAAACATAAATTGCAACGATACAAAAATACTATAATTACATAGTGGAAAATGGTAAATTAACCCACTCGTACCCTCAATTGGCTTTTCAAGGGAAAAAAAACTGAGTGTCGAACTAGGTTAAATACCATTACGTGTTTCGCCGAAACAGACCATTGAAGCTCTTGTTGAATGCGAAAATTTTTTTTATAAAAAACATGAATATTCCCGAATAAATCTTTTTTGGAGCTGCACTGCTCTGTTCCTTTTTCCCGACGCGTCCGCTGAAAAACACATTAAGGTGTTAAAAATAATTGCAACTCCGAGCAATGTAAAATTAAAATCAAAATAAAATAAATAGCGGTCTGCTATTAGTCAAAAAATTACAACAACGTACGGGCTTTTCCTGTATAGCTTAAAGAAGATAGAACTTTTATAAAGAGAATGGTGCTGTAAACAAATAAAAATGCAATTAAATTTGCAAGAAAACAAACGTCGTAGGGTCTTATTAGGACCAAAAAAACACAGACAATAAAAACGAAAAAACTGACCTGAGTGTATATTGGAGTCATTAAAATTCCAGGAGTCGATCATTTTCTCTTCTGACTCCACAGCCCTGTTTTTAAGGAATTGGTGAAGAAATATATGACTAAAGAAACCTGGCAACACTTTTTTAAATTGCATATGGTGAACTTGTGTTTTTAAGCACGCCGATTACTTGACTTTCGATTGTCTATTTATCTATTTTTTTTTACAATTAATATTCTTATTGTTCATATTAAGTAGTAATTTAACTTTTTTAATGTCAGATTTAAGAAATTTTGAAACACGTAGATCAAAGAACGCTGAGTGATCTGACGATGGAATTCCCTAAGTCGAGCCGGGAAACTCGCCACGCATACCAACAGCCTGGCTTATTACTCGAGTCAGTGCTCGTATTTAGAGATAAATTTTTTGCTCGTACTTTCCTTGTATCTCAAATTTCTTGTATATATATATATCTTGTGATCATACATACGTATGATTTCTTCCTTACTTTGTTGCTGATGAATATGATATAGCTTTATATCGATAAGCAATTAACTTATCAATTTTATACTAGTGGGATCTTAATTATTTTGATCATTGCTGATGAATATTCGACTATCGACCCTTTGATCATCATTGACATCTGGGGATCATTGCTGATCATATTTGGAACACCTACTCTAGAACATTTATTAGTACTTTCTGATCTAAAATTTTTCACAAGACTAATACTGCAAAGGTAAAAGCCATTTTCAAAGTTGCAGTACACTAAAGATTTCATAAAAGATCCATCAATTAATAAAATTTAAAAAGTAAGATGAACGTGATCATGAAAAAAAAAATAGGTACTTATGTATGTATGTATGTTTCAGAATACACCAAACTATGGCAAACACGTGCACAACAGTTTTATAGGCAACCATACACACGACACTTCTTCAGCGTTAACAAACAGTGTCACCATTTTTTACACTGTTTTTCTCTCCTTGTACTGATAATAACTGATTAACTAATAACAGCATTTAAAAGTGAGGAAAAATATCCTTCAAAATATTAATGGAATTTAACTAACTTAATGTAACTAGAAATATATAGGCACTAAGTTTGTTTATGAATTGTTCATAATATCTTTTAATTCAAAAGTTTGCTGATGAACGTGATCATAACATTTGTGGAAATTATTTGACCAATGCTGTACCTCTAATCTAAATATTAAGGGTAGTATTTTAAATTTCACATTGCAAGAGAACTTGCTAATGTGAAATTTAAAATTGAGTAAAAAAAGCAACCTTAGTTTGATATAGATGTTTTCAGGAAATTATTTTCAAAGAATAAACTTCTTTCTGCTCCTAAAGAAGAGGGACCTGTATGTGTTTCTCAGAATCAAGAGTTAATGACAATTGACATCAAAATTGATAGAGTTATTGAAAATTTGCATTGTTTTTTCCCTAATTTAAATCATTGACCGAAATCAAAAAAGATGTTTGTTGACTTAATCCCTTATTTGGCGATATTTCTCTGTAATTCTTGGTTACTTTCATTTGATGACTGCATCAGTTTAAAAATATTATTTATATGTAAATCTTATTCTTTTCTGTTAACGGGAGTGATCATATAATTCAAATTTTTGATCACAATAAGGAATGTATTTTCTATATAAAAAAATCAGGACTTTGGCCGTTCATTAACAATATCCAAAGGTTAGAATTGACTTGAAGGTACCCCTTGTATTATCACGAAGTTGTTGTTTCATTTATCGCCAAGTTGTTGTTTCATTTATGGTAACCTGAGTAGTTGAATGTTATGGAAACCCTATTGTGACGTAATCGTTTGCATTATTCTGGGAAATTTTGAATCATGGGATGTTTTATAAGGGCTTCTGTGGTGCGTGTGGTTAGGAAGTACATTGCTTATTTCATTGTTTAGACGGTAGAATGGCTGAATGTAGTAAGATTAATTTAAAGTTTCGGTACAATTTGGAATGAAAGAGGAAAAGTGCATTAATTGACTAGTGTGTATAAAAAGCTTTACGTAATAGCCATTTTCCGGATAGTTCGGAACGATGTAGGATATTTTTGTGAATTAATGTGGTGACATCGATATACGGATTCTAGTTCAGATAATTTTAAGAAGTTTTTGGATGCTGTTAAGGAATTTTGTGTGCTACAGACTGAAGACGAAGGAATTTCTAAATATATGTTTATTTTATTGTTTGGTTTAAAATGTATTTTTTTGTTGTCTCTAGAATTGTGCGCTCCTTTGACTTTTTAAATGAAAATAGGTCGATGTGTACAGGGATAAAGTCAAGGGAGGCAAAAATTGACGCTACGTAAGCCAAAGTAACAAGTCAAAGAATTGCACAAACTTGCTATCCATTTACCACCAAAAATTGCTGAGGGGTACCATAAAATATACTTTTACCTTTCCAAATGATAGCATTAACCACAATCACAATAACCCTCTGAGCATTATGGTTTTCGCCCTGAAATTTCAAAATTCCCCAAAATGCCATGAATAAGCAGTATTTTCTTGGTCGTAATTCAAAATCACCCTTTGTACATGGATTTCTCTTCTTCTGATATGCATCCATCAGATTTATCAGAACCTGGCAGAAATTTTCATATGCAACAAATGAGAAAGCCATCGTTCGATATGGAAATTTACATCCTTAACCCTTGGAGGATTAAGCATCATCTACTGTAAAAATAAACATCAGAAAATTACATACATGTGGTATCATGCACAATCTCCGCATTGTACATTGACCATTATCGTGAGCTATGGAAGCAAAGTTTCCAGAATAAAATCTTATCTAACAATCAAATTTTCAAATTTAGCATGAACCTTTACTTCACTTTAACCCCGACTCTGCTGTTCTTCGCATGTATACAATATTTTTTTTTCCCTTAAAAACTGTCCGAAAATTGGTATCCGCATCACCATGACACGAATCACTAAACAATATGCAGTGTCGCCGAAATAGGCAACACAGAATTTTATAAAGATGTGTTTTTTGCCCCCTTCTCCTGTCAATACACTAAATGCATGCGGTTTTGGAATTTGAGGCTTATTTCTTAGTTTCTGCTTTTGATTAGTATCTTTTTTTTTTTTTTTTTTTTTTTGTGTGTGTGTGTTTGTTTCGTAATAAATTGTAATGCAGCTATGGAGTTTACTTGTTAATGAAAAAGAAAGTGGTGTATGTTTTCAGAAATATGGCATTTTACCTAGAAGTACATAGTGTAGGAATGTGCATCCCACAAAATCTATATTTATAAATGATCAAATTATCCAAGTTATCTTGGCGAATTCATTTGAAGAAGATATCTGGAAGAAAAGCAAAAAGACTGTTTTTAACAAATTTTTAAGCAGATGGCTAATGCTATCTGCTGGCTGTTAAAATGTAAATACAATCTAGATTGATTTTTCATTATTATTCTTAAAGTAATAAAATAATGCATTTGGCTAGTTTTATTTATCTTTCGTAATACATTATTATAGAAATTTTGCAGCTTGAACTGTTCTTATGTGATTGTGATAATAGTTTTCTCCTATGCAATTCTGATTTTTTTTTAAAAATTTAAATCAAGTTGATGTGTACATGGAGAAAGCTTAAACAGTTCACTGTTCACACAGACAGAGGACCGAGAAAACAATGTTTAAGTGTTTTATTATATGTGCTTACTACGTTTTTAATTTAATTAATTTGATATTTTATGATATTTTGAGTGTTTTGTTATCGATGTTAGCTTTATGTAATTGGCGACTTTGCAAGACAGTTAAGTGGATAATGTAATACAGTACAAAGTCTTTAATCCGGATTAGGGGTTTTGCCGGATTATAGATCATCAATTTAAATCTGGTAAGATGGCATGCAGAAATTATAAAATTAAAAATATGAAAACGTAATTTATGAAATAAAGAGCGATTATGATCTAAAGGGTATCAAAATTTACAAAAAAAAAAAAAAAAAAGAGCTTAATATTTATTTGTTTACTTTATTAAACATTTCTTTTAATGTAAGTTTTTTTATGTTGCTTCATTTTATGTGCTAATACTTTCTCTTTAATTCTATAAAAAGACATAATTTATTGTTCAGTTACAAAGTTCCACTGTTCAAGTCCTGTAATTGCTGTGCCGAGAATACCGACTAACTTGTCAATTGAATTTTTTTCATTTTCACTAACCTCTCTGTCACTTTCTTCATGCCTTTATCCATTTTTTGCAGTAGTTCCACTTTTTGTTTGATGGACATCGAAACATGCTTTCGCTTTGTAGATCCTTTGGCAGCTTCAGAATCGGAAACTCTTTTTGTCATAATTGAAAGTTCAAGCTTGCTTTCTATAAAACTGCTCTAACAGTTTGTAAAAAATAATAAGCCAAATCGAATTAAAAGATTAAGGAACAATGCTATCTGCACCATTAACTGAAATAGATAATTAGATTATTTTAGCCTAGCTTATACCGTCCATTACAAATAAAATGCACATGCGTAGACATATTATGTGCATGCGTAAATGCATGTGCGCACGCGTAAAGGTATTATGCACATGTGTAAACGCTATGCATGCGCAGAAAGTTTGTAGCTTTGAGGTCCGGATTAAAAACTTTGTACTGTAGTAATTGTTTCCTGCCCATCTGTACTATGTCTGGGTTGCTACATAATTATTTTAGCAGCATACTGCAGTACCTCTTGAATTCTTTCTCATGAGTTTTCAGTGGGAATGTGGATAAATAAAGTATCTCTTTATTATTCCTGAATTCGTATGGGAAAGATCACCTTGCATCATTGGTATCCCTTATATTTTTTTAACATCCACAGACAGTTTTGTTTTATGTTGACAGTTTGTGGTAGTAATTTTAGTACTTTTCTGTTACTAGGACACACCTTATCACCAAATACAATCGATGTAAAATCTAACCAGATGGTTGCAATACTAGTAATAAGTAAAGCTTCATAAAAAATGAACTTGTAATAGCAGTAATTTATCATGTAATATAATATGTATAGTGTTCAGTATGCTCTGTAATGTATATGTTCAATTTTTAGGGGTGTGGAGCATAAAAAAGGTTGGAAACCTCCCGAGTTAACACTTCTTTAAAACTTATGGTTGTATAAATAATCTTTTTTATCATGATAAAAGAATTGAGAAATTTAGGCACATCATAATTTTCTCATTTCATGTCTCTCCAGGTTAAATTTTATCAAATGGAAAAAATACCTGAAGATATATGGGATGATAAAAAGGACCCCAAATATACAGGTTATGAAGAAGTAAAAAATTGTTGGCATCATGTTGAAAGACTATTTCCAAAATTAAGAATTCCAGATCCTCCCAAGAAGGTTTCAAGTATGGGGTGGAAAGCACCTGCAGGTATGTATGTGCTTCTAAATCAATATTGCTTGCAATTTCTTTTCTTGCTCTGAAAGAAAGTAAAATTTTGGAATGCACTGAATTCTAGCATCTTTCTCAGTACTTACATGTTGGTTCTACCTCCTTGGCACACTTTGGTGGTTTTTTTTTTTTTTTTTTTTTTTTTTTTTTTTTTAACAGATGAAAAGGTAACTTATTACTATCTTACTTATTACTTAAGTATTACAAACTTATGCTGTATCTTCACGAATTTTTTTCAAAGTATTCCTAAACCATCTATATTTATCACAAGTCTGAAAATACCATCAATATGTAAAAGAAAACACTTTAAAAAGGTACTTGCATGTTATTGCAACAAACTTAGTAAAAGTCGCCAGATTTTCAAAATGTGCCAAATTCTGCCATTCATGTGCATCCACATTCGTTAGTCAACCATGCTCATAACAATCCTTCCTTCAAGCAATACCGTTATTTTTGCTTGCACTCTTTTTTAGTATTCAACATTCTAATAGTTTTTATAGATGGATCATGATATTTTTTTTTTCCCTTTCAACTCTATTTTAAAATATTACTTATGGAATTTGCCAGCAATTGAAAAATTTGTGGTAAAAATTCGACAGGAATGCAATATTTCCTGACAAAATCGTTACAAAAAAAGGGGTGAACAATGATTAGATGAGTTGGATGGATAGCCGATGCACAATGGTGAAGTTGTGCACTTCTGTGGTTCTTTTACAAAGAAAAGCAGGTTGCTGTGTATACAGGGAGAAGTACACATTAAAAAATTTTTAAATGAATTCAAAAAAAAAATTGTTTTAATTTTTACTGTATCACATAATCCTTATGCAATAATTAAAATTTGTATTTTAAATTGTTTCTTTCTTTTGATATATTGATAATGTTTGCCTATTTTAAAAGGAATTCACAAAATTTTTTTTAAAATTTTTAATGTAGTCCTTATGTAATAATTAAAATTTATGATTTATTATAAAAGTAAAACACTCTTTTTTTAGGCACAATTATTTTCTTATTTTTTAGTGCTGGTCACCAAGTACACAAAGATTTGTTTTCGCGTTCAAAACATCAGAGAATTGCAGAAACTCGACGTTGCACATTGGTTGTCTACCAAATGCATCACAGCATTGTTACCTTTAGCGATTTTGCCGCAAAACACCGTATTCCTGCTGAACTTTTACTGCAATTTCTTCAGTTCGCCCACTTATTTGGCGCGTTATGTTTCGCGCTTTTTACAAGAGTAAAAAGAATTGGATTTTTTCAATTTCCTTTGACTGTTTAAGTTAAAATACACTGATGTGTACATGGACAAAGGGAGTGTGCAATGGCGAATTTGTGCAATTCTCTGATGTTTTTCTAAGTAAAAATAAGTTGATGTGTACATGGATACCGAGCTTGTGCAGTTCTTAAAAACGTGCCAACCCGTGGGTGATTCTGCACTTCCCCGAAAATTGAACAAGAGATATTTTAAAATCGAGTTGAATGCAAAAGATATCATGATTTGTCTGTAAAAACGATTAAAAATTGGAACGCAACATAAAGAATGCATGGAAAGATGGCAACGTTACTTAACTAAAGGATTGTTAAGAACATCATTGCCTGAAGAATATTCGGTAAAAATATATTTATGGGTGCTCCTTGACAAAAATTGGCAAATTTTAGTGATACATGGATACCAAGTTTGTGCAATTCTTTGTCTTATTATTTTGTCTTTGTGTAGCGGCGATTTTTGTGCCAAAAATAGCTGCTACACAAAGACAAAGAATTGCACAAACTCGGTATCCATGTACACATCAACCTACTTTTCACTTAAAAAAAAATGGAGAATTGCACAAACTAGGCATTGCATACTCCCTTGACTTTTTCCATGTATACATCGAACTATATTCACTTAAAAAGTCAAAGCAGCAGCCAACAAAAAATATATAATCTCAATAAACTACATTTTAAATCAAACAGTGAAATAACATAAAAAATGAAATTCCTCTCTGCACTACACAAAGGAAATATTCACTTACCTTATTTACGAATTAATGTGTCATCTCTCTAACTAAATTCTGTAACAGCATCCAAAAACTTCCTAAAATTATCTTAATTAAAATCTGTATACTGGCGTTGTCACATTAATTCACAAAATAAGACTTGAAAATATTCTCTGTAGTTACGTTATTGTCTGTTTGTTCGACCATATGTATTTCCTTCCTACAAACAGGACACTTAATAATGGCTACTAAGTGAACCTTCATTTACACACCAGTCAATTAATGCTCTTTTCCCCTTTCTTTCCAAATCGTACCAAAACTTCAAATTGATCTTACCACATTCAGCTCATTTTACTGTCTAAACCACAAAGCAAGCTATGTACTTCTTAACCAACACACACCACAAGCCCTTACAAATCCTTTCCTATAATTCAAAATTTACTGCAATCATGCAACTGATTACATCATAGTAGGGTTTCCATAACATTCAACTATTCTGGTTATCATAAATGAAACAACAACTTCACGATAATATAAGGGGCACCTTTCAATCTACTCCAACCGAATATTCATGTGCATTGCTGCCAGAGTTTGGCACATTATGAAAATTAAACAGATTCTGCTATGGTGGTTCTGATAATATGCAAGTATTCCACTCTCATATCAGTTCTTCAGGCAAACATGCATGCGACATTTTTTCATTTTTGACAACAAACATCACCATTTTAATTTGCATTCTTTTTGTTTTATTCTAAGTATCAGCAGTTTATAGACAAATTAGTATACTTTTTGCATTCAACTCAATTTTAAAATATCACTTGTGGAATTTGCTAGCAATGGAAGAAACAGCAATAAACTTTCTGCAGGAATGCATCATTTTGACATAAAATCACTAAAACAATGCTCTTGAGCCACTTCTAAAAGTGATCATGGAATTTTCACAGAACTGAAAAAACAAAAACCTGCTTCTAAATACATTTGTTTTTTTGGGAAGGTATAACTAGCTAGCTAAAGCATAGAATATGTATACAAGTAATAAATCTTTTTTTACAATGAAAAGTCATCATTCTTTTTCTTCCGTAAAATTTGCCAAACTGTGTCAAAGTGATTCTCTTAATATGTAAGTTCTGGAATACTGAACTTTACTGTTGGTAACATCACTTTAAAAAGGCATTGTTGCCATATAAAAAGAAAAGTCATTTTGAATATTTGATATATATGAATTATTCCATCGACTGTTAAAGTGTCTACTACCACCGAACCATGAAAGCTGGTGGAGGTCGTGCCAAAGTTGTATCAATCATAATTGCATAATTCTGAAGGAACTGATGTCTCTTTATTTAATAGATAATTGGTACTCGATCCACTTCGTAAAACGGTTTTCGTCAATTTCTCATATTTTGTTAGGCTTTCCGATTTTACCTTATTTCCAGGATAAGGAGCTTAAAATGCTATGAGTACAAACTTCCTGCAGATAATTGCTCCAATCTATTACTGTTTTGTCAGTTTGAAAAAGAAAATCCTTTAACACCTTAGCATAATTTTCAAGAAAACGGGAAGAAAGTGCCAATTTTTTTATCCAAAATTGTTTACAAATAAGTGCATGAATAATGTATATATTCATCTTTAATTTTTGGTCTTTTGGGGGTGTTTCGAACACTACAGCCCAGAAATATCATGATCACGATAAGGAGAGGGCAAAACCTCACGCCATATTTTTGACAGGAGTGAGAAGGAAGAGGTTAATATCACTATTATAAGTCATTAGGACAAATGGAAAATTCATAAAAAGAATTGGAAGCTAATAGCAGAAATTCTGATTTCATATTGGAAATCAGCCCCATAAATATCTTACATTAGAAAAGTCAAATGTATGTGCCATGAGTGCAACATTGTTTTAGCCAAAACGTGTGTAGTGATGGTGTTTTTTTTTTTTTTTTTTTTTTTTTTACTATTAATTTTGTTGGTTGGTTTGTTTTGTTAACTTTACTGCTTTTTGAATTGATCCACCTTCATTTAATCTTTATTTAATATTAATTATTTAATTTAATGTAATTTTTATTTAATCTTATCACCAAGTCTCTAAATATAAGTTGGATTTATTCTCTTGTCGTCTATTCTTCCATTCTCATTGCATTCGTTTATTCATTTCGTTAGAGAATTGGGAGCTTAGTAATACATAAGGATGCTTTTCTGTAACAAAATCCTTCTTTTGCAGTGTAATTAATTCTAGAATTAGCTGAACTTAAAGCAATTCTACACGATTTAATCAGCATAAGTTTGCATGGCAAAGCAATGTGCCTTCTAATGTAAATTTAATAATTCAGTTTTATGAATTATTTTTATTATTTTGTAACCCCTGCATGTGGAAGATTTTTACTAAAATTCTTAAGAAGTATTTCTTTCTCTTTTGTTAAACTTTTCTATTGATTCTGTAAGAATAAAAACAAATTAAATTAATAAAAGCATTATTTTTAAAATAGGGAAGCATTTCTCACTTTTCTTTGGTAGCATTATGGTAAGAGAAATTTGTGAAATAAATGTAGATTCTCGTTGCTTCCTTGTTTAAAATTAAATCGGAAAAAATTAGAAAACACTGTCATAGTTTTTGAAAAATAAAAAACCACAATATGTTGAGAGGAACCGCATTTATTTTATGGAGCCCTTATATTGGCAATTGCTGCTATAATCGAATGAAATGTTGGTACTTTCTGATTTCTACCCATATTTAATTGTCTAATATATCAACTGATAGAAGTTATTTTTCAATTCAAAAATATATGAAGCACAAATCAGTAAGAAAAGGAATCCTACAGGGTTCGTAGCAGTCATTATAAGTCCTTATATTTGAAAATAAAATATAAAGGCCCTTATAGGTGCTTACTTTTTCTTTAAAGCCCTTATTTTTTTGTTTTTAGTGCTTATTTTTTGCTTTTAGTGCTTTATTTTAAATGAACACGCAATTTTTCCCCGTACCAAAGCCGAAACTAAATAAACAACTTTTCTTCCTAATATTTAATGTCAGATGGTGAATCATACTCCCGGAAATAGCTTTTCCCCCCTTTCTCTGCATTGACATAACCTCTGGTGTGTGCGGAGAGTACAGACAGGTGCCCGTTGTTCTGTTGGTCAAAGAATTGCGAAAGCAGTAGAAAATTCCGGTACATTCGGCATTCTTTTCCTCCCACCCAAATACTACACACGTTTGAATTTCTATTAAGATCTTATTAATTTGCATTCTCGTTCTGCTTGGTCAGTTCATATTCATGTTTATTATGATCGTTATGCTTATGAATGTTTATAATAACATAGTTGCAGTAACTGCTGAAGTATAGTAAACTTCCAAAAATGGTTGTGTTTTAACACAGATTGGCTTTCTAATTAATAATATTCGAAATGGCTTAAATAAAAGGAAAGTAATCAAATAGTCAAACTAATTTAATTTTTTTGGCCATACAGTACGAAGGTTGGGAGGTTCTCCCCTTTCTCCGCAAAATCTCGAATATTGAAACAGTTACACTTCGTTGCAAAAAAGGCAACGGACCTTTTTTTTTTTTTCACTTTCCAATCTGGATTGAAGAGGACTAAAAGTTCTGCGGTCTACCAACACAAGCAAAGAATGATTCTATTCCGGAAATTTAAGGCAGTCGTTAACGAAAATTAGAATGAAAAACACCCCAGATTGGTAATTCTCTTTCTTTTCCTTTATTTAGTTCTTTATTCTCCCAATATCGACAGCTGTTGAATACGATTGCGTAATATCATGTAGGGAAGAATTACAGGGCACTTATTGCGCAATAACGTTTGGGATATTTTGCAGAGATAATTAACTTTGATGTTCAGTCCGAGATTTGTTTATCATTTTTTAAAAGAGTTTTACTGTGCTTGCTAAGCAGAATATTTTTCTGTTCCATTGGTTTGTTTTTATATGATGCACATATCGAAATGTCAAAAGCATTTATTTAGCGGAAAAATCTAAAGAACGTCTATAGTCTATCCCCCCCCCCTCCGCTCCTCTTTTTCAAGTCATGCTCAACTGTCAGAATATTCGCCAATTTTCAAGTATGTGGGTAGTTAAGCTTTTACTGTTAAAGGATGACTGCATGAAACAAATTTCTGTTTTCTGATTTCAGAAATGTTCCTCTTTTTTACTTAAATTACTTTGCTTGCAGTATCTGTTAAGGGAAAACTGATATACGATGAAAATTTAGATCTAAATTAGTTAAATATCAATATGAGTGGGAAAAAAATTGCATTTATTATTAAGTTCCAAGCGAATAGAATAAATATGCCTTATTATTATTTATTTCCTCTATTTTGAACTAAAATTTCATCATTAAATCTTGTAATATAGTTTAATTCTGCATTTTTTTTTTTTTTTTTTTTTTTTTTTTTTTTTTTTTTTTTAAATTTTCTCATTGTAAACTAGTTCTGTAAATTGAACTGTTATTTAAAATTTAAAAAAAAAGTAATTATTTTCCATGGTTGAGGTAATGCTTATTCTCTCTTAATAAATACAGTCAAAAGTCGTTAATACGGTCTCGTCGGGACTTCGGCGATTCCGGATTATCGATTTTTCCGGACTATAGATCATCATTTAAATCTGGTAAGATGACATACAGAAATTATAAAATTAAAAATATGAAACTGTAATTTATGAAATAAAGAACAATTATGATCTAAAGGGTATCAAAATTTACAAAAAAAAGCTTAATATTTATTTGTTTACTTTATTAAACATTTCTTTTAATGTAAGTTGTTTTAGTTGCTTCGTTTTTTATGTGATAATACATTCTCTTTAATTCTATAAACAGACATAATTTCTTGTTCATTTACAAAGTTCTGCTGTTCCAGTCCTATAATTACTGTGTCGAGAATACTGACTAATTTGTCAATAGAAATTTTTTCGTTTTCAATAACCTCTGTTACTTTCTTCGCTATCGGAAGTGAATTATAATGATGAGGAATTTGATTTAAATCATATAAAAGACTGAGTACATCGAGATGAAATACTACATTTAGTAAGGAATTGTAAGCCAAATAAAATAAAAACATCTGCCCCGAAGATAAGGATAGTGCTGACAGATCAACTTCCACTTCATTGCACCCAGGGGTGTTAAACATAAACAAAGTTTAGATAAACAAAGGATATGCCTTTATCCATTTTTTGCAGCAATTCCACTTTTTGTTTAATGGACTTACATACTTTCGCTTTGTAGATCCTTTACATATTAGTAAATATATATCAGAAATTCTATTTGACATAATCGAAAGTTCAAGCTTACTTTTATAAAATTGCTCTAACAGTCTGCAAAAAATAATAAGCCGAATCCAATTCGAAGATTAAGTAACAACCTAATCTGCAACATTAACTGAATTAGATAATTTTAGCTTAGCTTATACCGTCCGTTATACATTAAATGCATATTCGTATTTTGCGCACGCACACACTCATATTCGCAGCTGTAAAGGTCTTACGCGCATGCGCAGAAAGTTTGTAGCTTTGAGGTCCGAATTAACGACTTTTGACTGTTCTGCATTTCTCATATTTTAAATTACGAGTCTAATTTTTGAAGTTATGCAGTTATGTCTAATGTAATTAGACAGGTGCTTATTTTTTTTTTTTTTTTCTTAAAATGAGCTTGAAAAGTGCTTATAGGTGCTTATTTTTTTAACTAAAATGTGGCTATGAACCCTGTACCTGGAATCAAGTAAATTATCAGCATGACTACCTCTCACCTATGCAATTTTCCATTTTCATCTCCAGATACTTTACCTTCCAATAAAATGGTGGCTATATTTTTGCACTTTTCTAGGTATGAGAAAATTCCATGTTCTTGAGGAAAACGCCTCTCCATTTTCATTTGATGGTGAATCAAATATTAATAACATTTTTTAGCAGAAAAAGTTATGAAGGATATTAAATAATGAATAATGCTATAAAGAAACTAGTGTTTATTTTCTGATTAAAAGAAAGTTAAAACTTGTATACATTTTGAAGAGAAAATAATGAATAAAAGAACAATATCATGTCTTCTAAGGAATGTGAAAATCAAATATAAATATTATAAAAAATTGACTGCTTCTTTTCTAATTGATTATAAGTTAAGGTTCTTTTTTGTTAGCAAGGCAGCATTTAATATGTATACACATAGTCACAAAATCTAAATAAAAGGTACTCTGCATGAAAAGAATTACTATTGTGTATATAACGAATGTAACATATACAGTCAAAAGTCTTTAATCCAGACTCGTCGGGACTTCGGCGATTCCGGATTATCGGTTTTTCCAGATTATAGATCATCAATTTAAATCTGGTAAGATGGCATGCAGAAATTATGAAATTAAAAAATGAATCCGTAATTTATGAAATAAAGAGCAATTATGATCTAAAGGGTATCAAAATTTACAAAAAAAAAAAAAAAAAAAAAAAAGCTTAATATTTGTTTGTTTACTTTGTTAAACATTTCTTTCAACGTGTGCATGCATCAAGCATACAATACGCATAGTTGAAATTAGAAAATTTCAACCATAAAACTATTTGATGTGTATTCGTGATATTTATAATGATGAGGAATTTGATTTAAATCATATCAAAGAGATGAAATACTACATTTAATAAGGAATTATAAGCCAAATAAAATAAAAACATCTGCCCTGAAAATAAGGATAGTGCTGGCAGATCAACTTCCAGTTCATTGCATGTCGCGATGCTTCCCCCCACCCCCGCAGAGCAGCGTGAAATTGATAAACAGATTTCGGAACGGTTAGAAAAACAAAGGATATGACTTTATCCATTTTTTGAAGCAATTCCACTTTTTGTTTGATGGACATCGAAACATGCTTTTGCTTTGCAGATCCTTTGGCAGCTCCAGAATCAGAAATTCTTTTTGACATAATCAAAAGTTCAAGCTTGCTTTCTATAAAATTGCTTTAACAGTCTGTAAAAAATAATAAGCCAGATTGAATTAGAAAATTAAGGAACAACGTAATCTGTAACATTAACTGAAACAGATAATTAAATAATTTTAGCTTAGCTTATACCGTTCGTTATACATTAAATGCTCACTTGTAAACGCATATGCGCATGCGTAAAGATATTATGCGTTTATGCATGTGCAGAAATTTTGTAGATTTTTAGGTCCAGATTATGGACGTCCGGATAAACGACTTTTGACTGTGTGCACAGTGCCAAATTATGCAATTCTTGCTTTTTGAATTGAAAACAGATTATTGTGTACATGGGGAAAGTGAAAGTTTTTGCCATATGTACAGCGATCTGTTTTCTCTTTAAAAAAAATCAGAGAATTACATAAGTTTAGTGTTGGGTACAAATTCAGTGAAGAATGATTTCCCCACTTCAGCACATAAGCAACTGAAAATTTAGGCTGAAAAATTACTGTATTAATATTAATTCTTGTTCTTAATGATGCTATTGCTTAATGATGAAAACAGGCTACCACAGTTGGCAACTTGACCCCATTAACCGAAGAGCACCTGACTTACATATGGTGAACATTTTAGAGGGGGGTTACTGAATCAGTGGTATCACACTGACTGCATTGGTCTGAAATCTGAGCAATCGGTTTGAAAATTAAATCCATTGAATAAATCTTGTGATTAAATTTACCAGGCTTGGCAAATTCAATCTCTCGATTTTAGTGAATAATAAAGATGACTGCTTTAATAAGGAAATATCATATTCTTTCATAAAAAATATGCTCTGTGCTCATTAGTTACATTACATAGTGGTCGGGGAACAGACTACAGCCTTGGGTGTGGAATCCAATTGGAGAAACCATCAACTTGAATATGTAAAGTACGTATTTTAATTTTCTATTAATATTGGGTAGGCAAATGTGCATTAGATGAAAATGTTGTTTGATTTTTCCTTCCTTTCAGTATGTATTGTTTTCATAATGCAAGATGAATAATACCAATAATATTTGAATACATATATTAATAATATTTAGTTATAATGCATTACCATCCTTTTTTTTTTTTTTAATCATTGAGGGATTAATTGGAGATGTGACATGTCACAGTTGAGCTATATAATTTAATAAAATTATGTGGATTTGTATCATTTCGAAAAAATATGAAGACTATTTGTTTGTAGTATTTAGGTTCAGAATTAAAGGAAACACAATGACTTAATTACTGAATTAATATACCTCATTAGAAATATAACTTTTTAGTGTAAAAAATACTAATAAAATATGCTAAAATTTCAATTTTGATTGCAGAAAATCTGCCAGATTTACCTTATTTTATTGAGAGGTCTAAAAATCATATGCTGCCTGTTTATCCTTCACGTGTATATAAGGACAGAGTACTTGTAACTCAAGTACGTAGAGTTCTTGGTGATATTTGGGTAAGTAACTATCTATACATTAGTTGATAATTTTGATTTCTTTTTCTATCCTTTCACTGCAGATTAAATTATTTTTGTAAATGTTCGTTGTAATCCTCTTAATGCAAGATTGCCTTGTGAAAAATTAAAGCTACCTAGAGCCACCAAATTTGTAACACACATAGTTCTCCCCCCTCCATCATATGCATCTTGAAACCTGAATTTTGTAATTTATTTTCTATATATCATTGACATATTTTGTGCAAATTTTAAATAAATTTCTGATTAACAGATTTAAAAGTAATTCCGAGGAAAACATTTTTATCACCAGCATGGTAGACTGTTACCATTTAGCAAAATGTGTTAGTTTCTTTAAAAACATTCTCATCTTTTTTGGGGGGGAGGGGGTACTTGTCTTCCGTAGCAGCCTGAGCAAGGGAAAATGACATTTGCACAATTTAGCTTTAAGTGCAATCTTTTGCTAAATGGTACATTAACAAAACTGACATTAGAGGATAAATCAGCAGTTCATTAAATATCTGTACAGCACAAGTTGATATGTACATACAAGAAAAAATTAATGTAAATTTGTATTTATTATAGTGTTTAATACAATTTATTTAAAATAACAAAATACCTGAACATTCTTTTTATTATTTTGTTAGCAATTTGCTAAATCTAGATAAAATAGATCTAATGAGAATTCATTTTTGGCAGACATTTTCTTGAAGGCTCAGTTTTACAGTTTCTGCTAGTAATGTCTTGGTAAAAATATATTTACGAGTGTCCCTTGGCTGTAATTTGCGATACACAGACACCAACTTTGTGCTGAATTTTTGTGCCAAAAATTGTCACTACACAAATCCAAAATAATAAGTCAAAGAATTGCTCAAACTCTGTATCCATGTACACATTGACCTATTTTCATTTAAAAAAAAAAAAAATCAGAGAATTGCACAGATTAGGCATTATGCACTCCCTCTGTCCATGTATACATCAAACTATATTCACTTTAAAAGTCAAAGGAGCAGCCAACAAAAAAGTATATAATCGCAATAAACTACATTTTTATTCAAACAATGAAATAACATAAAAGAGGAAATTCATCGTAGTACTACACAAAGAAAATATCCACTTACCTTATTTACAAATTTCCCTCTCTTCAGTCAAACAAAATTCCTTAACAGCATCCCAAAACTTCCTAAAATTATCTGAACTAGAATCTGTATACCATATAAATTCACAAAAATAAGTCGAAAATATCCTCCGACACTCGACTGTACGCATTTCTTTCCTACAAACAGGACGCTCACAATGGCAACTAAGTAAACCTTCATTTGCACACCAATCAATTAATCCTTTTTTCCATTTCATTCCAAAAATCGTACAGAAATTTCAAATATATCTTTACAACATTCAGCCATTTTACTGCGTAAACTACAAAATAACGATGCACTTCTTATCTAAAATTCGTTCCATCATTCAAATTCACTTCAATCACGCAACCAATTCCATCATAATAGGGTTTCCATAGCATTCAACTACTCGAGTTACCATAAATGAAACAACAACTTAGCGATAATCCAAGGGGCACCCTTCAATCTACTCTAACCAGTGCCTCAAATATCAACTATAGCTTCCTTTTCTATTGACAAAAAATTTAAAATAATAAGCATAATGAGTATTTTACAATGAAAAACCACTATATTGACACAATGCAATTACAAAAGATCAATTAGATCGTTAATGGTTTGTTTCTTGCATATGTGCATGAGTAACTGTTTCTGACACATGTAGATCAGTAACCATTTGTTTCTTACTAGAATACAATGCAGAAACCCATTAAGGCCACTACACAGTAAGCCAAAAGTACAGTATTTTCTCAAGTTCTGGTTATCCAGTGCAGACCTTGGCAATCATCTGGCACTGACATAATAATTCTCGAGGTACAGTGTGAATCCAGTATTGTTTACATTGCAGACAGGAATTTCTGATTGGACTAATTTTGTCTCAGATCTGCACTACACTTTCTGCTGCCTTTCAGCCAAAGAAATGAAAGCATGTGGCAAAGTAATTTGACTTGAGAACTATGAAAGCTGCACTGATGTTTGTGTGTGTAAAAAGGAGGGAAAATGTGCTGAGTTAAAAGATAATTCCCTTACTAAAAAGTGCAATAAGAATGCATTAAATTTGCTTTGATCAGTATCCTGATACACATACATACCTCAAATAATCTGTGTAAAAATTCTTATATTTTTGAAAATTTTCAGAACCATTAAATCTTTTTCCTATTTATTAATAAGGAGAGCAGAATTATTTCAATTTCAAAATTTGGGTAATGAGAATGTAGGAGCGAATTTTGTCTGAATTGAACAAATTATTTCTTCACATTACTATGTATGTAGTTTCTCCATCTCATTTTTACTTCCTTGTATAAAGTAAAGGAATTATTGTAATCATGAAAAATTTCGGATATCGCATTTCAACAAAAATATCCATTTGCGGCGCTTTCGAAACCATTTGAATGATGCGTTTACGTAACATATGTAAATACAGACAAAATAAAAGACTGTTTTTGCCAAAAAGAATTGTAAAATGGATTCGGAAGAGATTTTATTTTTACATCTGTACATACTAATGTATCTCGCAAAACTCGAGAACGAATAACCGTAGAACTCTGAAATTTTGTATATAGAACTGCCAGGGGTGTTTGTGCTCCGGAGAAACCTTGGAATTCCGGGGATTTTGAACTTCAATACCCGGAAATTCCGGGGATCGTCGTTCAAAAGGAAGTAGGAATAATAATGAATTATTTATTTTGATCTGGGTAATTTTGTTTGCTTTGAAAGCAGAAAACACAAGGTCAGTGTGTGTGGTGAAAACTTTTCCTTTCTTTCTCCAAAGGCAGTGATAATGCTTGAAAAGGGGGAAAAAACTTCTTTTTTGTTCTTTCCTTATTGTGAGTTATGACTCATTCCCCCGGTTCTCGGACATTCTCTTCTGGATTCTTTTCGGCAAGTAGGCGCGGCAGAAAAAAAAGGTCGAGGCTTTGTTCGACCAGATGTGTGACTCTGGGTTCAAAGGTGTTATCTCTCCTGGCATGGCGCCAATAAGTAGAGAAGGGGGATTTTTCGCCGTATTAGCTATTTGTCATTGATCGCTTCTCAACTTTTTTTTCTCTGCTGTGTAAAATTTTCATTTCATTTATTGATGCACGTGTAAATTTTTCATTTCGTTTATTGAAATATTTTTTTATTTATGTACACAAGAGAATTTCACTATTAAATTTCTTGTTATAAATAGTGATATTATACAATTAGAAGAAGGTGTCCGGAATGCATTTAGGTGGAATTGGATTGAACGGAGAGATGGTAATGGGGATACCATCGGCTCATGGTGCAAGAAAATAAATGTTGCTGGACAAGCATATTGTGTTTTTTGTAACTCACTGCTGAAGTATGGTGGGGAAGGATTCAAGGCTTTCACAAATCATTCTAAAACTGTGACGCATATAAAATATTCAAAGTGCATTAGACATTCAATGACTTTAAGTAATTATGCTAATTCAAAAAATACTGATGACTCATTGGAGACTGATGCTCGGCCATTGGATATAGTGACAAGAAAAGCACGCCAAGAGGTATTAATAACTTCGTTTATCGCCGAGAATTCTCTTTCTTTCAATGTAGCTCCCAATTTAATTGAACTCTGCAAACAGTTGAGCCGCGATCAGACGGCACTAAACTCATTGGAAATGTCCAGGACTACTGCATGTTATAAGATGAAATATGGGCTCGTAAAAACTATTAAGGAAAACATCATTAAAACTTTAAAGGAGACTCCATTTTCTCTAAATTTGGATGAAAGTACTAGCAATGCTCAAGAAAGTATACTGGCAATATTGGTGCAGTTTTATGATAACAATCAAAATGAACTTGTAGTTCATCATTTTGCATCTCTAAAGATGGAATCTTGCAATTCAGAAGCTGTTTTTAAAGCAGTTGTTAATACTATTGAAGATAATACTATTCCATGGGCAAACTTAATTAGTGTATTAATGGACTCATGTAACACCATGCGTGGAAAAAAAAAAGGATGTTGAAACCAGACTACGATCAAACAAAGCACCCCGCTTATTAGATATTGATGGTGACACTTGTCACACAGCTAATGACTGTGCAAAAATTTTGCTTCATGTTTTGATAGATACTTAGAAGATTTGTTTGATGACATCTATTTTGATATGAAAAGCTGCAGTAAAAGAGAAATTTTTTTCAAAATCTGTGAATCCCTTGCCATTAAAAAACTTAAGCCCTTGAAGAGACCAGACCATAGGTGGGTGTACATTTTATGTGTTTTAGAAAGAATCAAAGATCTGTGGGATGCTCTTATTGCATTTTATTTTCACTACTTGGATAAAACTGATAAAGGGGATTATTTTTCTTATGTTGAAACTATATACAATAAAAGAAATATTTCTGCAGCTCAGAAAAAAATTAAAGGGTAGTATTCTTGCTTGCATTCCCAACAACTCACAAAGGATGCTTTAGCTCGGAAAAAAAGAATACTAAATGGGTTATTTGTTATGCAAAACAAAACTTTATTGCATATGGCACTATATTCAGCAGTATTACCAGAGTTCAACACATATATTAAATTATTTGAAACAAAAAAACCAATACTTCATTTAATACATTCCAGTATTTATAAATTGATGGCAAAATTTTTCTCTTTTTTTATGAAGCCAGAAAACATAGTGTGCACATCTTATAATGATTTATTAAAGGTTGATGTCACAAATCCAGAATTCCATCTACCTAGCAAAGTAATATTTACTGGTGCAGAAGCTTCCACTCTCCTGAAGAAATTATCAAAAAATCATCCAATAGCAAAAGAATTCCAAATTTCTCCTCTGAAAGCTTATACTAATACAGCACAGCATATGAAACAGAAATTACCCCTTAAAAATTCATATCTAATTAGTTTTACAGCATTAGATCCAGAGCTAAGAGGTAAAACCAGTACAATATTAGCTTTTGAAAAATTATCATCTTTTATGTCCCATATTTTTAGTGATAATGAAAAGTCAAAAGTAGAAGCTGAAATAAGGTTATACCAGAGTGATATTGATATCACCAAAGAAATGCTCTACACATCTGATGAAAGTGGAAATCAAGTCAAGTGTACAATTGATAAATATTGGTGTAAAGTTTTTAATTTAAAAGCTGATTTCACAAATGATTATAAGTATCCTACATTGGCTAAATTGGTCAAAGCCTGCCTTAGCTGCTTCCATGGCCCATTAGTGGAAAGTGCATTCAACTTAAAGGATACACTTGTCACTGACTATAGAACCTCTCTTAAGATTGATTCCCTAGATGCAGTGCAGACTATTAAATGTGATTAAATGGCTTCTAAAGAAACCTCATGTGAAAAATATGGCTCAAAAAATCCAATGACTGATCCAATTCACAAAGATCTCTTACTGAATATGAACAGAAGTTGGAAAACATATCAAGAGGACTTAAAAACATGTATTTCAGATGAGTCACCTATAAAAGTCTCTGAAAAACCTTCTACATTAGCAGAAAAGCAAACTGCTTCTACCTCTGCATGTGCAGTTCTCGAGGAAATTTCTTCAACTGTAAATGAGGAAATAAAAGTCAACCTTCCTGCAATTATGAAATTCACCACAAAAGAAAGACAAGCCCACAAACATCAGAAAATTGAAAAAAAAAAGCAGCAGAAATTAGATAATTTTTTTTTAAAGAATTAATTCAGGTAATTCAAAATATTTACATAAACTGTAGTAGTTTATATGTTTGAAAATTTATGGTTATTAATTTTGCAAAAAAAGTAATTCATTGAACTTTTATAATTAGGTCATTCAATACTTCATAATTGTAATTTTTCATTTTTCTCCCCCCCCCCCTTCTCGAAACTCCAAAATGTCGGTAGTAAGTCCGTAAAAGTTTCAGGGGATTTTTGGGGGTCCCACAAACACCCCTGAACTGCTATAACATTTAGTTGTGTACTTCCCTTTTCTTTTAAATTGGCTGCATTCTGTATATATATATATATATATTTCCACTGTGTAATGTTGCATGGTAAGCTTAGAGTTTTTCAGTTTTTCTTCTTGTATATTGGTAAATTGTGCATTTTTTGCTTTAAAACTGATTGAATTATGTGGTTTTTATGTTCTGGGTAAGGTTTTCATGCTTTTAGTTAATCTGCATGCAACAGTGTTAGAATTATCAATAATTAAAAGTGTTGAGTTAAACATAACTGCCATTTAAAAACTCCTAGTAGAATAGTTAATTAGTTTCAGCATCAACTTCAGTGTCTTTTTGCTGAGTGGGACCAAAAGTAAGCTTTCAGTTTTGTGCACCAATAAATCTGCCCTCTTTCCTGCTGGCTGAATTGGTTGTTTTTAAGTAGAAACTCTTAACTTTATTTATTTATTTATTTATTTTAACTGTATTTTTTCCCCTGTACTTTGCAATTTTTAATGAGGTTAATTTGAGTTTTTAGATATTTTTGCTTTGCCACGAAGTGAGAACTGAATTAATTTATGAGAAATATATCTCGGATGAAATTCGAGAAATTAAGTTCCAATGAAATGCAGCAAAAACTTATATAATTTAATAGGCCGTAAAAGGAAGTTGTGATGTCCCCATCAGATTTTTTATTTTTTAATTCCCTGATAGATTTTCTCAACATACTTAATTCGAAACATTTATAAATGCAGTGTCATTTTGTTACGGAATGTCAAATATTCATTAATATATTATTAACGTTTTACTATAATAGAAATTAACTAAGTGGCGAAGATATTTTTACTGTTTTTATTTTTAGGGAGGGCAAAAACTTTTCTATCCTCTTTAATTTTTTTATATTTTAATTATTCTTGTGAATAAATCAATTAATTACTGTACTTACCATATGATATGAAGTTTTTTTTTTTTTTTTTTTTTTTCTTTTCTTTTTTTTAATCCTGCTCTACCTGCTGCTAAAGCATTTCTCAAAGTTATTTCTCCATGCCTTCATCAGCATTACAGGTTCATTTCAACAATTCATCTGATACAGTGTGTTTGTGCATTTTAGATTTTATTCACCATTCTTCTGATGCATAACCTTCAGGGTTTTGTGCCATTAAAAGTCAACCAACCAACCAATTACTGTACTTTATCTCCTTGTTTTTTCTAATATCTGCTAATTCTTTATATACTCACTTTTATTTAATAAATATGGTATTTATCTTTCATGCTATATTTATCATTCAAGTTTTTGATTATGATGAGAAAAATCATTTACTCTATATTTGTATTTCAGGTTTTTGAATATGATATGAAAAATTACCTTGAAGAGAAACTGAATGAAAAAGTTGAATCCCATGTAAATGAAATAGCATGTTATGTAAATTTTCGAGGAAATCATGTTGACTTAGTTAAAGAATGGCTGTATAATAAAGGTTTTTAATTTCTGATGAAATTGTACCAGTGTTAAATAGGCATTTAAGTTCATTTATTCTATTTAAATTCTGCCTAGTTACAAGAGTTCCTAAGAGTGGATCTGCCTAGTATGCAGTTCTGAGAAATAAGGAAAAACTTTGAGGTTAACTCTTTGAAAACCAAAGCCTTCACTAACATGTATGTTAAAATAAACCGCCCAAAATGGTTTTCGAGAGTCACAACAATTTCCTCCCCAGCCCATCCATTACCACATGAAGAAGAGTGAAGATTTCAAATGACATCCTTTCTGCTTCTAACAAATAATGATAAAAAACCACAAATAAATGTTTTTAGGGCACATTGTGTGCAATAAACTGATACAACGCATTTGAGGAAACTGCATGTGCCACTGCATATCTTAGGGGAGGGAAGAGAACAACATCAGAATTTCGGCAATTTGGGGCAGTTGTGGTTGTCTGAATGAAGGGTCGTTTTGGTTGTCAAAGATTTAAAATTTCATGAGGCTCCTGCATTTGCTACTACCCTAATTCCGGGGTGATTGTGTTCTGGATGTAGCCATAATCCCTTATTTTCAGCCATCTTGAATTCAGAATTTTGTGACATGTGTAATGCAGACCCACTATCTTTTTAAAATTTTCTTTTAGAATAAAGATTCATAGATTACATAAATTTAAAACTTTTTTAGATTACTGAGAGAAGTCAGACAGTAGTTGGGACTGTTGAGAACTTTTAAGTCACTGAAAGAAATCAGGCAGGAACTGAAGTATTCAGGCTTAATGCTGGAAAGGAGAAATACCAAGTATTGGTAAAATTGATTAAATTAATTTTAATTTGCTTCCATGTACTTGTTGTGAAAAGTTAATTTAATTATATAGGTCAGTAGTTAAAAACCTACAACCCTCTAACCCCCTTTCAGTATTCTCACAATATATCTTGCAGTCCTTTTATTTTAATACCATAAACTATATTGAATACATTGCTTTTAACCTATTCAGGATAGGTAGCTCAGTCATCGAACCACTCTGTCAAGACGGCACACTAACTGGATGCATATTGTCTTGTGGGGACAGGCATTTTGTGTTCTGCTACGCCTTACTTTGGAAGAAAATTCACATAAATTATATTTGTTGTCAAACTCCTCCAGTTTTTTGTACATTATGAAAGGAGCACTCAGGTAGTTTTCAGAATTAATTTGAAAACTTTACCGTTGTATGTTCCTTAAAAAAATTTTAAAATAATATAATTTCTAACTTTTGGATTCATTAACCCTCTGACTGTCCAATTTGTAAACCGAAATCACTTCAAATATTGTGGCGGTTTTTTTTTTTTTTTTTTTTTTTTTCCATATTTTAAATCTATATATATTGGAGAATTGAAAATTTACTTTTTCTTTCTAGAAAATATTTTTTATATAGATTTTTATCTTGAGAAACTAAGTTGCTAGAAAAACCAATTTCAGATATTATCACCAAAAAAAAAAAATCTTTTTTTAAATAAATTTCAGTCAAATTACTCTTAATTTCTATTTGTTGCATAATATAAAAAAGTAAAATGTATAAAATTTAAGAAATATAAAGCGCTGAGGGAAAAATACCTTATAAATGCAGTTTAGTATGATAGAGTTCAAGGCAAAGTCCAACTTCACAGTTTTTGCACCAGATTCAATAAATCTAATTAATTTAATTTAAAAAACACCGAACGTTTTTTAGCAGCCATTTCTGTAAGAAAAAGTGGCAAAAAGTGAAGTTTCAGCGCTAATACCATGTGCCTTCAAATGCTGCAATTTAGTGGACAACTAACAATATCTGTTTGCCAAAATGTAAACTAAGCTCCTAATACTGTACGTAATTTATTTCGATGCTTAAACGGTGGAAAAACGGGATGCACTCCTTAATAAAGGAAAAAAAAAACATATGCCTGCAGGATAAGCGAATTTTTGCTACATTTGAGTTGCCCGTGGAAATTGCGGGATGATCAGCCAGAGGGTTAAGAAAAATAAAAATTACTAAAAATCTGCTTCATAAAAAACCAGTATGTGTAATTTTTAACATACTTTAAATAAATATATATTAACAAATAAATATGTTGATGTTAGATTCGTTATATTTACCACTTTCCAAATCTGCAAAAATATCATCACTGTCATCAGTGTAAGAAAAAGACTGATTTATCACTCATGTGTACTCTTGTTCTCTTCTGTTAAAACACTATTTTTTTGTTGCCATTTAGACATAAAAATTTTTGCTAAACCATACAAAAAGTATAGGTCTTGTAATATTTTATTACTTAACAAATAATTACATTGGAGTGGCAACAGCATATTTGTATCCTGTAACCGTTGTCAGAAAATGTTTAAAGATATTACTCTGAAAATTTTACCAATAGTAGATGTATGAAAAATTTATAGAGAAAGAAACTGTAATAGTAAGCCAGAGTGTGAAACTGTAACAAATAGAATTGTAATTAAGACGCAATAACACGCCAAACAAATACTAATTCAGAAGTCAAACAACAAAAGTCAGCGTTATATTTTCAAAATTTTCACAGGACTAGTTTCGATGGTTTTACCAAAAACAAATAATTATATTGGAGTGGCAACAGCATATTTGTATCCTGTAACCGTTGTCAGAAAATGTTTAAAAATATTACTCTGAAAATTTTACCAGTAGTAGATGTATGAAAAATTTATAGAGAAAGAAACTGTAATAGTAAGCCTGAGTGTGAAACTGTAACAAATGGAATTGTAATTAAGAAACAATAACACGCCAAACAAATACTAATTCAGAAGTCAAACAACAAAAGTCAGCGTTATATTTTCAAAATTTTCACAGGACTAGTTTCGATGGTTTTACCGAACAACCATCCTCAGCTGCGAAACCGCAAATGAACAAGATAGGAAATAATGATTAGATAAGATAAGAAAGCCTGGACAAGACTAAGCAAGTAGTGTCATCTGTTGATGAAACCAGAACTAATAATATAAACATAGTTTCTTTAAAGGCCGAAGGCAAAGATGGAATGCAATTAGGATCGTTAACTAGAACAGAAAGATTTTTTTTAATGTGAAATGCCTCTAGAAAATCCAGTTCTCCAATGGAAGATGTTTCTTGAATAATTTTGGCAGCAGAAAAATTGAAAGTGTGATTTTCGGACCAACAATGTTGAGCGACAGAAGACTTCTGTGTTTCCTTTTTGCTAATATATGTGCCTCATGTTCCTTGACACGAAATTTTAAGGCTCTCTTAGTTTGGCCAGAAATCACGCTTTCAATTTTTCTGCTGCCAAAATTATTCAAAAAACATCTTCCATTGGAGAACTGGATTTTCTAGTGGCATTTCACATTCAAAAAAATCTTTCTGTTCTAGTTAGCGATCCTAATTCAAATCCGTCTTTGCCTTCGGCCTTTAAAGAAATTATGTTTTAGTTCTGGTTTCACCAACAGATGGCGCCACTTGCTTATTCTTGTCCATGCTTTCTTATCTTATCTAATCATTATTTCCTATCTTGTTCATTTGCGATTTTGCAGCTGAGGATGGTAGTTCGGTAAAACTATCGAAACTAGTCCTGTGAAAATTTTGAAAATATAACACTGATTTTTGTTGTTTGACTTCTGAAATAAAATTTTATTTAAATTATCCATCTTCGTGAATTGAGAATAAAATTTATGTTTTACTAAGAAGCTCATCAGTTATTTCTATAAAAACTGAATAATACATTAATCTTAATGCTAGAAGAAAAATCCAAGAGCAATAAAATAAAACCTCTAGAAAGAAAGAACATCAGCTCCACTATATCTGCAATATATATATATTCCGAAGTTTTGGTTAGAGCTTTTTTATCAGATGCCTCATGTTGAAATAATATACAATCAAATGCAATTCAGAGAAATTAGTGTGTTAAAAGTTAATGAATATATAACAAATTCCAAAACTGCTAGCTTAGAATTAAGAAACTCAAAGTACTGTGATAATTTATCAAAGCCACTGATGGCAGAAGCTAAGGAAATATGTGACTTTATACTCTGTATTGATATAATGCACAGATATTCTTCCACTAAACACTTAGCAGCTGCTAAATTGTTTAACAAGAAATGCTTAGTTTTAGGAAGGAACATTCTACAGAAGAAATAGTATTGACCATTGAAGCATATCCAATGATTGACAAAGAAAAGCTTGAACCTGAACTAAAAGTATTCTATTGCAGGTCTGATATCCATGAATACTGCAAATTAATTGAGCTACTGAAATTTATCTTCAAAAGTAATCCAGATGATGTTCTTAGTGAAATTACGAAACTGATAAAAATTCTATTGAGAGTTTTCATGACTACATCAGAGGCAGAACGCTGCTTTTCAACGTTGAAAAGAATGAAAACTTTTCTAAGAAGCACTGGGAACTCCGAAAGACTAAATGCGCTTCCATTGCTTTCAATAAAGAAAAATTTTCTCAGTTGTAATCCAGAGAACAAGGAGAAAATTATTGATCTTTTCGCGCAAATTAAAACAAGAAGAATGGATTTCATTTTTAAATGAATGGACAACCATAACAATTTTGGTTAAAGTAATTAAGAAATGTTTAATTTTTTTCTTGTTTCAAAATAATTTTTTTTTATACATGTTTGTTTTCTTTTACACAATTTTAAAACAAAGGTTAAATTTTTTTGGAACAGCACTCCCACTAATTTTAGCCACTGGTAGGAACATTATAAGGATTAAGAATTGCATAGCAACACATGCCCGAAAATGTCGGGATAAATGGTAGAAGATGGGAAAAGAAATGAGTGATTAACCCCTTAAGGACCAGCGTCGTGAGAACGAAGCTCAGTAACGGGATCGTCGCCACCAGCCTACGCATTTTCAGCAGTTAAGCTTAGTTTTACAAAAAAGAAAAAAAATCGTATAAAATCAGCATTTTGATATTATGACTTCAATTTTTGAAATTGCGTATTTAATGTACTTGTTTTAATGTGTATTAATATAAAGAATATTACATTAATAGAAATAAATTGAACAGGTAAAATACTAAAATCGTTACTATACACACAGAAATAAGTAAATGTAAAAAAGATAAATAAATAAACAAGAATTACCTGTAGGTAATTAAATTTCAATTTAAAAATTCTGCTGTGTGTGAAATAATTCAAAATAAGGATGGACGCACAGTCCTACATTGCATATTTCACACTCAAAATACGTTGTTTGCTTTCGCTTTTCCTTGGTTTTAGCGCACACAAAGCATCTTCTCCTACTTTTATTACCTTTTCCGTCAACGTAAATTTTCGTAAACTGTCTTCCAGTTAGACGGAAAGGTGATTTTGGACAAATTTTTAAGTTTTTAAGGTCTCAGTCATAACTGAAAGAAACTGAATATAACCCCAACATATGTCTCAAAACTTCTTCAAAACACACTCTGAATATTTCATCCTCAAACCCTGTGTAACATCAGGTTTATATTAGAAAACTTGCTGTTTTTCTAAATCGAGAACAGCGTCTACGATGACCAGAAAGTGATCAAGGAAAGACCCCCACTGGCGGGATATCCGTTACTGATCACGTCAATCTATACATTATATATAATTACATTTTAAGTAAAGTAAATGCATTATATACCAAATTATAATGCCTGTTTCATTATATATAATGACCTATTAAATCGAGTAAGAAAAGCAAAAACGCTGGCTCTTTCCTGAGAAATGTGAGCAAGACGCATTACGCGTCGAGAAAGCTGATAGTCTTTCCCCTTCTGTAATAATGTTATAATGTTACTTTTTAACTAATCAAGAAAGCTTATGTTGAAGCACAAAACAGAAACTAATGCCAGTACATGAAGGTCAAATGCCGTATGAATCAACCTATGTGAAAACAATTACCACTTAGTTCCATTTACTGGCTTTTAAAAATTCAAATAAATCGTTCCGTTTTAATGTCGCGTGCACGCGACGCTGGGCTCGTAGGAGTAGAATCGTTGCGTCGCGTATACGGGACGCTGGGCTTGAAGGAGTGGAATCGTTGCGTCGCGTATACGCGACGCTGGTCCTGAATGGGTTAATTTGAAACATTATTGGACATCAATAAAAATGGTCTACAACAGCTTGAATGTTACAACAGATGCTCGAAGTTTGCACTATCAGACGCTAAACATGCCTGACAACGACGGACCATTTATTGCCGGACATGTTATACACACCGGAAGTGTCTTTGATTGTAGCAGCTGCGCAGGCGAGTCTTGCCATGAGATCCATTTCAAACACAACAGGATCGTGATACACGACACTTTTGATGGCTTCCCACAAAACGAAATCAGGGCTCGATAAATCCGGTGAGCGTGGGGGGCCAGGGAACTGGTCCACCACGTTCAATCCAGTGATGCGGGAATGATCTATTCAAATGGCTACGAACATCCAATCCAAAATGAAATGAACAGGGACGACCCGTCATGTTGGAATCGCATGTTGCGCCTCATATTTGGCGGAACACCATTCAAGCAAAATGGGAAGAACCTGCTCCAGAAAGTTCAAATAATTCGTGGCATTCAGATGGTCGTTCGGTGTTAGGCATGTTTAACGTCTGATGGTGCAATCTTCGAGCATCTGTTGTAACATTTAAACTGTCGTACACCATTTGTACCAGAAAATATGAGTAGACGATATCAACAGATGATATGATCAGACTGATATCAGCAGACAATGTGTGCAGATGATACTAGTAGACGATGAAAAGGATGATATCAGCAGACTACATTAGTAGATATAGTATGAGCAGACGGTTTAGTTTAGTTTAGTTTACGATTATGCTGCAACCCTCCTGGCCGATAATAATCGGCCTCATGTTTAACGCAGCACATCCGACGCAGACAAACAAAAACACAGTTAAATGATAAAAACAAAAGATTAAAACACAGATTAAACGGATTAAAACAGATTGTGCATCTTTAAGATACACTTACACAATACAAAATGAGGAAATCATAAGCATAAATCGGTTAGAAAACAAAAAATAGTAAGACGACACATAACTCACTCACCCAACACATAAACTCGTAAACAAGAGAGCAGACGATATCCTGAGACGTTATGAGCAGGCCATATGGGCCCACAATATGAGCAGACGATATCAGATGATATTTGCAGACAATATCAGCAGACGATATGAGCAAACGATATATGCAGACAATATGAGCATAAAGATGGGAGCAGATAATATCAGCAAACGATATCAACAGACGATTTCACCAGACGATATTTGAAGACAATACGAACAGATGATATGAGCAATCATACGATATGAGTAGGCCATATGATCAGACGGTAAGAAAGAGGAGAGAAGTCCACCCGCCTGGCATTGCTGCCATATGGTTATCGGAGCTTCTTCCATCAAACCACAAACGACGGCGACCAGCGGCCCGGCCGTGCTCACCGAGCAAAAGATAGATTAACATGCCACGAGAAACCAAGGAATTAGTCCCGGTAACTAAAACGTTAGAATAAAGAAACAAAAACAAACGTAAAAATACAAACCTGATCAGACGGTGTGGGCAAACCATATCAGCAGACGATATGAGCAAACGAACTGAAGAGACGGGATGAGCAAAGATCTGAGCAGACGATATGAGCTGACAATAAGAGCAGACGGGATGAGCGAACGATTTCATCAGATAATATCAGCACACGATATTAGCAGAAGATATCAGCAGACGATATCAGTGGGCCATATGTGCAATAGGATATCAGTAGACGATATGACAGGACGATATGAGCAGCCGATAGGAGTAGACGATATGAGCAGATGATATCAGCAGCCGATACGAACAGACGATATGAGCAGACGGTGTTAGCGGACGATATATGGAAACGACATGAGCAGACGATACGAGCAGGCGATATGGCCAGACCATATGAGCAAGCGATATCAGCACGCCATATCAGCAGACGATATCAGCATACGATATGAACAGTCTATACGAGCAGACGACACGAGCAAACGATGTGAAAAGCGATATCAAAAGACGATATCAGCAAACGATATGAGCAGAGGATATCAGCAGACGATATGAACAGACAGGGCAGGAAAAAGTGCGGGGGCACCACAATATCTTCATAGACAAAAGTGGTATTGCCCCACTGCACTAATCTTTCCTGGTATTTATTGAGTATAAAGACAAAAGATTACATATCAAGTCAATACATTACACTGTTGACAAAATAAATTTCATTAAAGTAACAAGTTATTTACATGGGAGAACAGATAAACTGGGCTATATGTTACCTCGGTACAGATATGCCTCGATTACATTTACCCCAGTTTATCTGTATGTTTTCCTGATTTGAGCAGACAATACCAACAAACAATATTAGCAGACGATATGAGCAACCGATGTATTGAGACGATATGAGTAAACAATACGAGCAGACGATGTCAACAGACGATATAAACACGTGATATGAGCAGAGGATATTCGTAGACGATACGAGCAAACGATATGAGCATCTGATATGAGCAGACGATATGACCAGTTGATATGTTCGGAGGATATCAGCAGACAATATGCGGAGACGATTTCAGCAGACGATATCAGCAGATGATATGAGCAGACGATGTACAGACAATTTGAGCAGACGGTATGTGCAGGCGATTTCAGCAGACAATGCGAGCAAACGTATGTGCAGACGTTATCAAAAGACTATATCAGCAGAGGATATCAGCAAACAATATCCGTAGACGATATGAGCAGGCGATACCAGGAGGCAATAGGCGGAGGCGATATGGGCATACCATATCAGCAGACGATATCAGTAGATGATATGAGGAGAAGATATGAGCAGACGATATGTGCAGACGATATCAGCAGACAATTTGGTCAGATGATACCGAGGATGATATGAGCAGACGATATCAATAGACGATATGAGCAGACGTTATCAGCGGACGGTACCTGCAGACAATATCAGCTGAGCAGGGGCGTAGCTAGAGGGGGGAAAGGGCGGCATCTGTCCCCGGGCGCAGAATCCAAGGGGCGCCAAACTGATGTTACGACATTTTAGAATTAAATGTTTTCCATCCTTGGCAAGCAGTTGGGGGCGCGAAATCTTCAGTTGTCCCTGGGCGCTGAAAACCCTAGCTACGACTCTGCAGCTGAGTATATGAGCAAACAATTTGAGCAGACGTTATGAGTGGCCGATATCAGCAGACCATATGAGCAGGTGATATGAGCAGACGATATCAGCAAACGATGTGAGGAAAGGATATCAGCGGACGATATCTCCCGAAAGTACGTGCAGACGATATTATGAGCAGACAATATGAGCAGACGATATCAGGAGAAGATATGATTAGACGATATCAGGAGAAGATATGATTAGACGATATCGGCAGGCATTATGGCAGACGATAAGTGCAGATAATGCGAACAGACGATATGAGCAGACGATATCAGTCTTCGATGTGAGCAGACGATATGAGCATACCTCATGAGGAGATCATATGAGGAGACGATATTAGTAGATGATATGAGCAGACGATATCATTATTCATATGTTATTTGTACTTATGAAATAACATATTAATAATACAGTCTACAAGTTCTGATAAAGTTATCCGTAATTCAGATATAAATTGTTCTTGTTCTGATACAACATAGGAAAATTAATATATTTCATAATCAAACATAAGTAGTGCAAATAATGTAATAGTACAAGATAATTTAATGGAAGATGATCTGTTGGGTTAATGATATCGTTAATATTAAGCCTTACATGTAGGGAATAAACATTGCTTGCTTTTTTTATTTGCATTGGTTGCATTGGGTAGCACGAGCTCATAATGATGTTAATCGCTGTCTCTAGTTTCATTCCTTATCTCTTCGGAAAGTAAATATGATAATAAATTAATCTTCACATTTAAAGTGAAATGTGAAATTCGTGTAACATGTGAATTTATAGCCTTTGTATGATTCAAGTTTTTCAACTTAGTTAAAGTACCTGAGTACCCAGAGCCCTCTATCTGATAGGAGACTAGATTATGCAAATTTTTACCGGTTTAATTTAAGGTAAATTCGAAGAAATTGAATGCATCATGTGAGTTTGAGAACGTAAACAGTGGTGATAATGGGTTCGGTAAGTTTCTGTTTTTCAGTTTAGGAAAGAAACGCGGCATGAAATTTATTGTGTTCGCGCAATTTAAGTGTAAACACTTCAGCCTTTGTACATCAGAGTCGATTCAATCTTAATTTTCTTATCACTTTATTTGTGGTCCTGTTTAAACATGCCGCTAGTTCTGATCAACGGAACGAACTTTGTTCTTCGTTCCTATGTGATAAGAATTTGAAAATATGCCTTTTCAGTCTTGCTGGCAAGCGGTATAGTCACATTTTTTTTTTTTTTTTGTAAGTTTCCATATGTGATAATTCATTGGTATTTGGAGATTAATCTTTTTCTTTTCTCTTTTTTGCCATCGTTTTGCCATAAATTTCGATTTCTATCATATAATTTTTTTAATTATTTATTTCACATAATTAACATATTTGTCAGTTAAAGGAACATAGTAAAAAACAATTGAGTTTGCATATCTTATTGAGGAAATTACTAAAAATGTTCTGAACGTTTAGTTTTGTGACATTTAACATTTTACAGATCATGTAAGGGAAATAAATAAAAAAACTGTTTAAATAAGGATAACCTTTAGCCATATCTTCAGCTTTATATGCTGCAAATCACTTACTTCCAGCATATTAATTATTAGCCTTTGTTTTTTAAATATATCTTTATTTAATTTATAGTTGTGTCAGAAATTTGTATTTTTTACAACTCATGACCGAATTTAAAATTATTTGGATTGAATACCATCTAATTTTTTTGTAATAAGTAGATGCTAGAAATGTGTGGCAATTTAAACTTTTCTAAGTGGCGAAAAGCAGCCTTTTTTTTTTTAACTGATTAAGTTAGATTCTTTATTTTCAGAATGGCATAATTAACTTTTAGTATTCTTTTATTTAAGTGTATTTAATTTTTTTGTTGCATATAACTTTCACTGTAATGTGTTATGATGATTTAAGATGGTATTTTAAGTAACTTCTTATTAATCCATGCAAGTTTATATTTTATCTTTGGATTTTTCTTTATATTCCTAAGACTGGAGAAGAAACTGTAGCTTTTTATTTTAGCATTGACTATTTTTCTTATTTCAGCTCGTGCAGGAGGATACCATTGAAAAGTTTGGTGAGTGCATTTAAACTAAGCATTTGTTTTCAAATTTAAAAGTGCATATTATCTCTGCTTATGATACGTTATCTCTGCTTATTACTTTTTGAAGGAATTTAAGTAAAGAAGTTTACAATAATAATAATAAAAAAAGGGGAAGATTAATGTATGTTTTCCTTGCCCCGAGATTCATTTATATACATTTTTTGTTGATTTGTAATAGAAGTAAATCTTATTAAGTGTAGCTTAGTAGCCTAGATTTTTGAACTGAATTTTTAATTATTTGTTTATTAATGTTATGTAACTATTATCTTTCATAGCATACATAATAAAATATTAATACCTTAAAATGGTGGTTTCAAACTAGTGGCCCATATGCAGCCCCTGAATGATTTTATGCAGATACATTTCAGTTATGCATTTGTTGCAAATACCATGTTGTAAAGATTTCAGTATTTTAATTCTTTGAAGTCCTACTTTATGTTCTTGTCATTATCGTTAAAAATGAGCAAATTAATTTACAATCTGATATAAATCATATTCAAATTTGAATAGCTTTTATTTGTAGTTGTCAAAAATTAAGCATGCTCAGGTATGAATTTTTGCTCTGAGGATAATTCCTTTATTCAGGAGAATTTATATGTGAATAGCTGTGTTTTTGGTCGAGAATTAGCATGAAAAGAACTCTATTAACCAATAAAGATCTATAATCTGTGATTAAGATAATTTCTAGTAATTTTTCTCCAAGGCTTACGTACAAACACATGTATTTTTTCCTGCATGTGTCAAAGAAAAAGAGCTGTCATTATTTATTCTCAAGTTTTGTCCTATTTGGATAGTTTAACTTGTTTATTTTTAATTTAAAGTAAGCTATTTAATGATTAGTTAAATGTGCTAGAATTGTTTGAAATAAATGTCACTGAAATATTATTGTTTAGCTGTCAATATGCTAGACTTAAAAAGTTGTAACTGAGAAATATGTCGAGCTATCAGACTTTAGACATTATATTGAAAATAAATATGAATTTGAATCTTTTGCATTATTATTACTGTTTATGTATGTTTTAATAAATAAATAATAAATGAAATTTAATATTCAGTTAAAAATTTTTAATGAATTTTGAAAAAAAAAAAAAAAAAGCTGGCCCATTAGCTGTGTTTAGGTTATGCGTTTGACCCGCATGCAATTTGAGTTTGAGACCACCATCTTGAAATATATTGAGAGATGCAGTTATTAATTTTCTGTAAATAAAGTTGTGGGTTTATTTCAGATTGCAAGCCAAGTCAGTAATATGTAGTAGGTGAGTTTATGTAGTCAGCCTCAGCATGCTATTAACTTCGCTAGTCTTTGCATGTAACTGGCATGTATGTTATGCTTTGTAGCTGTTACTGGCATGTATATTTGCATTTCAAAAAAATATTTGAAATATTTATATTGAGGGTTTTCCTTTTTCTTGCTTATTCTAAAAAGCTATTCTTTTTTTTACTTGAAATATTCTGATTAGGCAATCAGGACTGTCTTTTTCAGAATTTTAATAGATTCTATTTTTTATTGTTTTACATTTTTAAAAAATAACTTTATTGCATAAAAATACATTTTAAAATTATTCATTTTTCAGCCATAAAATTGAATTTATAATAATTAGGAAAGCTGATTTGAGTGTTTTAAAATGTGTATAAATTGCCACTTTTAGGGATGGGTAAAGTGTTTTTTAGCAACCTTCCTTTTTTTTTTTTTTTTTTTTTTTTTTTTTTTGTTGTTGTTGTTGTTGTTGTTGTTGTTGTTGTTGTTGTTGTCTATAATTGAAGACTTTCTAAATGAAACTTTTGTATATTTTTACAAGAGAAGGTGGAAGTAACAAAATCCATCCATTGGCCCATTCTTTTGCTTGAAGTACTTAAAATTAGCTAAACAAATATTCTTTGTGAAACTTAAGAACATTACAGTTCATATTTAAAGAAAACTCTCTTTATAATTAGTGGATGTGATTGACAACTGAATATCCAAATTTAGTAAGCACAACAAAGAATGTAATCTTGCTATTTGGTTCTACAGATCCATATGAAGTAGCATTTTCTGCAATGACAATTAAAACTAAATATAAAAATTGATTAGAGATCTTCGAGCTACATTAACAGAGGGCATTAGATTTTCCCAATATCACTAAGCAAATACAATTGTTTTGCTGTTATTAAATTATAATTCAAAACATAAAATTGTAATTTAAATTAAATTTATGTGCGTTTTTAAAAATAAACAAATAACAAATTTGTTTTTTACAGTACACGCAAATATAATGCAGATAAATACTATATTACATGAGGTACAGCTTTATATTGATTTTTATTTTGGGGATATGTAATAAAAAAAAGTTTAGAGATCCCCGATTTTGGGAAATGATTCGGTTTCTGATTAATTTATTGTATTAGATAAACAAAATATAGTATGAAGTAAAAATTCTTCATATTGCCAGTAAATAAATATCAACATAAAATATTCTTTCGGTATACTTTTTAATGAAAACTGATCAAGATTGATAGTTGAATATTTTATATCAATAATTCTTCAATAATTAATGCTTTCTTATAGATTCAAAAGCAGTAACATATTTAATAGTCTCTCAGCTAGTTAGTAAAAGGTTATAGATTTTTATGTATTTTCTGGTGTATTGAAATATATCATTTAGATTTATTCACTACTGTTATAATTTCTGCATAATTCATGCTAATAATGTGCATAATTCATAATGCGCATAATTCATGCCCACTTGTCATCAGACTTACTGTTTGCTAATTTTAACACTGATGAAGATATTGCAATGAAATTTTAACAAAAATACCTCTAATTTCTCACATAATGAAGTTATAAAAGTATGGCATTTAGTTGTGACGTATAGTAACTGGCTGTTTGTGCTGTGGAATCCTGATTACTCAACATCCTGTGTAATTTGATGATTAATTTTTGAAGAATTGATTTTTGTTGGTCAATCGGAAGATTACATCTGAAATAATGTTGTGGTTTATTAATAGCTAGACTTAGTGATTCTTAAGATCTGTGGTGTAAACTGTATAAAAAATTTTTTACTACTTTGATATTGTAGTTACAATATATATTTATACATATAAATGTTTACATATTTCCTTGTTTGTTCAAAAATTTATTATAGTATTCTAATTTAAAAGTTGTCTTTTTCTCTTTGTGGCACTGTTTCTTGGAATATAGGTATAACAAATTTGTCATGAGTTTTGTTCTTTTTGTGGAATTCCCAGTCTATCCCATTTCTTCTCTCTGTGACTAAATGGCCAAAAAAAGTAAGGCAGCAGCAGTCGATTATCACTCGCATTTCAGTTACTAGCAGACTTGCCTCGATGTTTATAGGGTATGCTGTTCGGGGCTAGACTTCTTACTGCCTGTTGTGAATTCTGCCTCTCACTTCTGTACTAAATTCTGAAAATTATGTCACCTAGTGCAGGTGCATCGATAGTACATGCTCTGGCAGTGGCCGTGACAGTACTGTAAGCTAAACTTTCAGGTCGTTCTGAGTAACTGCTCTGTTCCATAAATTTTGACATCTTCGGTAATTAATCATTCATTTGGTTCACATTACATTGAATTTGCAGGATTCTGTTGTAACTAGTTAGTGTTCTTCTGGTCTCTTGTTTCTGTTATTTAACTATAGATGTTTACATAATATTTTTGTTATTTGTCAGTGTTATTGCATAAGTGTTTATAGACAGATAGGTATTTATATATTTTCTCTTTGGCCATGAAAGTGGACTCTGGTTAATTCTGAAAGTTGGCAGAGATACTACCAAACTTGTCAGAAATATATAAGAACAGACAGCTTTTTATTTACTTAAAATATTCTGAAATGTTTATTTAATTACATGATCAACAGGTATAAATTGTGGATATAATATACTGTAGGTGTGGCTTAATGTTATCATTCTGATACTGTAATCGAATTGTCAAAGTCCAACCTGTTTGTATATGGAAATATGAAGAACTCGTAATTTGTTGTAATCAACAATTTGGTTAATGTTATCAAAATGCCGCAGAATGAATTATTTGAACTGAAGCAAAATTGCCAAATGGCAGAGATATAGTCACCAAAAATTGGTTTTTATTTAAGACTACCATGTGGGCAGCCCGTTTATTAAGTGTTAGGAAGATTCAACTGGATTAATCAGAATTAGAAAATCACAAAGTGAAATTGTAGACAACCTTAGAGTAAGAGTTAAGCTACTGGTGCCATCTTCAATAGATGGCACCAGTAGCTTAAGTCCTGTTCAACCATTCTTAGCTAATCTAATCACAATATTTTATCTCGTTCATTTGTGCTTTGGCAGCTGAGGATGATGGTTTGGTAAAACCATCAAAACTAGGCATTTGAAAATTTGTGAACATAACGCTGATTTTTGTTGTTTGACTTCTAAATTAATGTTTGGAATTATTGGAATAATTGGAGAACAAATTTAATTTATATGAATTTTTCCGAAGTTCTTAGAGCACAAATTGTCCATCCTGCTTTATGCACCATCCCGAAAACCTGGTTTAGTGACTGTGGCACTCATTGCGTAAGGGTTGCTTTTGGTATGTGTGCCTGTGTCGGGAATTTCAAAATTATATCTACAATTGACTTTAAAATGTTCAAATATTACAATTCTTAATTCATCATTATTTTATGCCTTTCTACAATTCAAAGCAACTGTAGCAAAGCAGATCAAATACTTTCAATTTTGGCTTATTCAAAATCTATTTGTTGCATAAAACGAAAGCAAAGGCATTAAAAGTGTGTTGCAGTGTCACACTTATTCAAAATCTGTGCTTTTCTTCACTGTTTAGACACAGTTTTTATTTGTTGAAATTGTTAATAGAGAAATATCTAAGTTAACTGAAAGAAATGTCATTTAAAACAAGGGTTATTTATTTATTTATTTTAATTAGCATGTAGAAGATAGTTTAAAAATATCAGTGAAGGGTTGAGCCTCAACTTTACTGATTTGTGTAAATGTGTGTCTTTGTAGAATTGGGCGACACCTAGTTTACCATACTTTTGGAATTTGTTTTTTATGATTAGGAAGAAGAGATACGAGAATTAGGAATCTTCTTTAGAATGTAAATTGTTCTTTGAAATTAGAATGAAGCTGAAAAACTTGTATCGTGGGACATTCAAGCATACCATTTTCTTTTATTCAGACGAGGACAATTTAAAAAAAGTACTCGGAATAGAGAGTGCAACCAACCTATTAGGATAAATACCTATTGATTGAAAAAATCTAAAGAAGTTAACATAAAACAGCAGCAAGCTAAAAGAAATTTTTAATAACTCCTTATGAAGAAGTTATTAGCATTTATCATTAGTATGAATTTTCATTAAAAACTCTTCGTTATTTTTAATTGCATTGAAAAAATTATTGTAATTTAGTTTACAGCATTGTAGAGCTTTTACAGTTGATTTAGCTGTTCTTTCTTTAGACTTAATATAATTATTATTAAGAATACCTTCTCGACTGGTGTTGATGTTCTTGGCATGCTGAAAATGTATTTTACTCGTATTATTTGAACGAGATTGGGTGATCAATTTTTCTTTTAAAAGCATTCATTTTCCTTTACAACTTTTATTTTTCCAAATTTTATAATTAGTTACTTATTTCATCAAAAATTTGATCCATGTTTAATGTAACTGTGATATTTTCATTAATTTTTTTTCATCTGAAGCTTCTATTTCGGACCATGTTAATTTGCTTTTTATTCAAATACGATTCTGCTACATCAAAGCTATTTTCCCACAGCTCAATGTAAGAAAGATACCTACTGTCATTTTGGGAGAAAACTTCTACTCAGCGTAAAAGTACTTTTATCTGAATATCAATTATTTAGACTGGCAGCAGTGAATGTAATAGGGTATTTTGATAGCCAAATTGCTGTTTTACCCGAGGTTGCACTATTTTTACTTCTTGTATATTTGGTACATTTAAAATTTTATGAAATAATCTTGCCAAAATGACAAACTGGCTGGGATACAGGAATACTGCCTTCAAACTAGGACAGTCCCGGTGGGAGGATTAATACATACCTTTTGCTCAGTTTCAAAATTTGAATTTTTCATATAGAACAATTTTTCCTAAAGAATAGCATCTCAAAGTAAAGACAGTTCTGAATGCAAAATTGTTAAACTGCACATTTTCAGTTATATTTTTGTAACTGCTTTTTTACTATTTTCTGTCTTGTAAGTTTTGATATTTTGTATTTTGAAAAAGTTTTGATAATGTTACTGTTACATATTAATATATTTTATGTATTTTCATTTTGTAATTTATGTCTAACACATCTATTTATAGCAGATGACTGAGAAAATATAAATATCTAAAATAAATGCTTATAATAATGAGAAGCTTAGTACATTCTAAGTAATACATTACATTCTAAGTAATTATTCATGTTTTTATAAATGCTACTTTTATATATTCTTTACGAAACAGTAAAAGATAACTGGGCTTTTGAAAACTGAAGTTTTTTTTTTTGTTTCTAAGGTTAATCGTATAACAAACCTAGCATTTATGATTTGGAGACAGAAATTGTTTCAATAATACATGGTAAAGAATTTGTTAACAGTCGCTCACAAGATTGTTTCAGTTTTCATTTTGTTTCTTTTAGAAAGCTTCAGTAGTTATTAGTATTTTTAAATAATAAGATCTAACAAGTCTTATAAGATAATGTTTATCTTCCATGAAGGTATTCACCTTAAAGAGGTGATACTGAGTATTGATGTTTGTTTCTAAGAAACACTAGTCACTTTTAGAGGGGATTGTCTTTGACTAATTATTATCAGCAATTTCATTGTATGTAATTTATTTCTAATACAGTTCATCTTTTCTAAAACTGAGTGTATGACCAATGGTGAAATTTTTGCTTCATCTACTTCTGTACCTAGTAATTAATAACAGAGATAAAGAACTTCTTTCATTGGGTTTAGATCACTTAATTTTTTAATTGATAATGGAGAGATTGAATTAAAGAAAAATTAAATATATTATGCTTGCCTGAGCTGCAACACACTTGCGCATGAAAGATAAAAATATTTTATTTCGGTCAGTGACATGTTTCTTTTAAATATCTGAGATTTTAATTAGCTACCTAAAATGGTCCTTATAGAAAAGGAAATATATAAAATTTTAATGAATTCAGCTGATTTAATTCTATGGATCCAGCTAGTAATTAATAATTAAAATTAATCTATATGTATTGGTTTTGAAATACTTAGTTTGTTAATAAAGATATAAATTTGAAAGAAAAATGAATTATTATCTAAAACTTTTCCGAACAACAATGCACTTCCTCGTGGAAGATCTAAGTATTTTATTTTGTGTTGTGGCAACACATTTCCCATACACATGGGACACGTACCGTCCCATGAAAGGACACCCCATATATTGATAATTTTTTAATGCCATGAAAAATTAAGAATTATATCCTTCTTTGCAAAAATTAAACTAAATAAAAAATATCGAGAATTGATTAGATCTACATGAAACAGAGGCGAAATTCTTATGATTGGGTTGCGATGTCATGTATAATGTCAAGTATATTCTATAATGGTCATGTATATTCTTTAATGGTCTTATAAATATCATTAACTTAATTTTGGGGGAGATTGTTTTTCCAAAATATTCCGGTTGGTTGAATGTCAGATAGTCGGGTTTTTACTGCAATTTATAATAAACAAAAATGTATAACCATTGAATAATTGAAATGGAGATTTCATTAAAAAAATAATACAGGTAATCCCAAATCATTTAGGATTAGTTAATGGCTTTATCTCATTAAGAACATAGTTTTCTAACAGTTAGGATACAAAAGAAAGAAATCTTATTATATTAGCTGATGTTGATTTTTCTCTTCTGAAAGAAGATTGCAGGTACAATGGTTATTATATTATGTTGTGGCTGCAATAATCTAGATTCAAATCCTGGTCATGGTAGAATATATTTTTACGTTTTATGCTTATAGTATAAAACTTGTAATTGAATTAATAAAAATTACTTTCGCTTATTTCCATTAAGATAAATAGTTATCTATATGTTAATTATATGTTATCTGCATATAGATTATTTTTCTAATTCCTGCATCATATCATCAAAGTGTTAAAGAAGCTGTAAGTAGACAAGATTGACGATAATCACATTTAATGAAATGATTCTATTAGCATTGATTTTTGTAATTAACACATTGATTGCTATAGAATTTTATATAAATCAGTTGAAAAATGATTATTGGTTTTGAGGTTTATTCTTTGTTTTTTTAGTCTTCCACATACCATTACCAAAAAGGTTATTGGCAATTCCTTTTATTGTTTACAGTTATTCACAATTTATTTTATGCAGATTCTTCTGTATTATGTTTCTTTCAAATAATATTCTTGGGCCAAATTACAGCAATATGCAGAAGGACTACATTGATCATTTTATATAGTGAAATATGCAAAGAGTATGATCAGCAGCTCTGAACAGTAACTCAAAGGTCAGTCTACTTTGCCAGTCACCCATGTCCTTCCACCCCCTACGGCATTACTGAAATAACCGGTTGTTAGTCACCGGTGAACACCACAACAATACTGTAATAAACAGATGTCTCTCGTCAGTAACCCTCATGGCAACCAATGTGTTAACTAATTTAGTTTCTTACTTCTAAAATCTCTACCATTTTTAATGGTGTTCTGATGAAGAAATAAAAGGAAAAGGTATAAATATTAGTTCTGGAAAGTCTAAAAAACCATCAGGTAAAAATAGTTTTTGCGAATCGTAGAAATGTTCAAGAACACCAAAAGCTGAGCTGAAAAATACAAATTTTTTGTATCAGATCTTGTGTATTTAATGTAGATCAGCAACCATTGTGATTATGTTAAAGATCATTAGCTTAACTCCAGTGTTAAATTTTACAAAAATACATGAGTGAAAGATAGTTTAATCATGTTTGTCCTGTCATATTTCTTCTTTAATCTTAATTATATTTAGCTTTGAAAATGATATTTTTACTGTAGTAAGTTACAGGAATTGTGAAAGTAAGAAAACTAGCTGCATTTCGAAGTCACTTTCCAGTGAATAATAGTTTTAAACATTAAGTTTCCAAATTCGTGAATGGACGTGCTTTCATCAACCTTTTCTTTCCACCACTGCGGTGTGTTTATAAATTGGAAATTCTTGTGATAATATTTCAGAATAATTATAGACTAAATAGTCATATTTTTTGCAAGGAGGTTCTAAAAACCAAATTGATCTCTTGCATTTGTCTGCTGAAATGTCGTTAATTTGTGCTAAACTGTCTTGAAATGCAGTAAAATATTCACTTTAAGAATATTCTTTGTAGGATTGAAATTGATGTGTCAAAATGACATTTTATCGCATTTTATATCTTTGTTAGAAATTCTGAAGTAACATCCCATTTTTTGACCATTTGTTTCAGCTCTTCTGAAATAAGTTTGAATTTGTTATGTAGTTTCTTTTATTTATCCAGCTGTTATTTAAACATTGTGTAGCATTGTAAAACATTGTTTAAACATAATTTATTTTATTTAATACTTTGTCCATAAATATTCAAATAAATTCAAAATTTGCTGTTTTATTTTTTATCAGCAGTACTTCTTCCCATTACTCTTTTATTACTTTTACAGTGAATTTCAGTCAAAACTTTTAGAATATCACCATAATGTAATTTTACTCCATTTAACACGGTAGTTTGACCAACAAGTTGGGTTCAGTTTTTTAAAGATATTTCTGATTCAGTTGTAACAAATCTCGCTATTTTATATTTTTCCGACAAAATATATTTTTGTAATATGACAAAAAATGATGAAAATTTCTTTACAAGCATTTGCAACCTCATTAATGAGGTGGTTTAAGTTGCAAGTCTAATAATATATGTATTTTGCATTTGGGTGAATTTTTTTAATCTTTTGCTGGAGGCCATTATAAACTCCAATCGAAATGCAAGTGCCATATTCTTGTTTATAGCACTTTTAAATTTAAATTTCTTTTTTATTCAAAAAATTGAGAATGTCTTCAGTCCTTGAAGAAGGATGATTTTTTATAAAACAAAATCCGAGAAATGTTTGTTTGTTATAAAATCTGTGGCTTTGAATTATCTCTTACAGCATGAGCATGTCTTAAAAGGGCACTCATTTGATCAGTCTTCGATATATCTATAATAATTCTAACAATATTCTAATAATAAAGAATAAAAGGGAGATGCATGTATTCCGGTTCATTGAATTATTTCATTTTGTATTGTAGGACTCTAATATTTTAACACTGGTATTACAAAAACTTGTCATAACATTTTCATGTTATTTAACCTGCAATAAAAACTTACCAATGCAACTAGTATTTACATCTTCACTATGGGAACAAAAAGCTAACTCATTTTTTCATAGTATACATGTACTGTTAAATTACTGTTCTAAAACCATTTTCCAAAACATTGCCTCTTATTGAATTTATTTTCGAGGTTTATAGCAATAGTCAGTCCTCCTCTCCTCAAGTGTCATATGTAGTGCTTCCTTCTGTATGCAATTTGGAAGAATTGTGGATTTTTTATTCCATTAAATTTTCTTGTCTGTAATATGTGAACACTAATGAGTGAAAACAACCAATAAGTTTGGCCACACTTCCTCATGATGCTCATATGCTGCACTAAAATGCATATTTCCTTTTTTAGTATCTTTTGGAAAAAAGCCTGTAGATTTTCCTTCATTTTCATCACAATTCATTAGAAATACTCTCATATTATGAGTAATACTTTTACCTACGTAATTACCTATATCTCCTGATGGGCCATGCATCTATTTCTTCTGTATGTTTGCCAGCCTTACTAGAAGAGGTGTCGGATAATATGAGTTTTTCTGTTTAGGCTATTCAACCTTACTAGGAGAGATAATATCATTAAAGAATCTTTTTCTGGCTATAATGTTTTAAAACAAAGTTGTCTAATTTTGGAAGCTTTTCTTTTTTGTGGTTTTGCTGCCTGCTGCTTGGATGCCTGCAGCTGGTTTGCTGCTCGGATGGTATAGTGGTTAGGGAAGCCTACTACAGCACCGAAAGGCTGAGGTTCAAATCCCGGAGAAGACATGGTTGTAACTGTCAATCCCTTCATAGGAGGCAATGGTGACCATCTATTAGATGCCTCCACAATAAAATGGCCACCACTTCTGGCCTTAATAGTGGCCACTGCTGAATAGACAAATGCTTGCCATTACTTTTTTTTTTTTAAAAGGCTCTCTTTATTTTCCCTTATCCATTTTAACTAATAAGATATGTATCGGTTTCTTATTATTATAATATTTTTTACCTTCAAACTTTATTCTTACCAGTAACTATTAAAGCAGATCTTAAGAGTTTACAGAACTATACAGCAAAGAGACTATTGTAAGATCTGTACACTTAGCTGTTTTGGTTGTCTCTTTAGTAAAATGTGCATCTACAATCTAATAAGTCTGGACATATATCAAATTTTTCTAATAAGAAATAAAGGCTAAATAATTAATCTGTTTTTATTAAAAAATTCTGTTATTGTGATGATGTTTAATACTAAATTACAAATGCAGTGGATGAAAGACATTGTTTATAAGTGAAGCACTGCACATAATTGTTTTTTTTTTTCCCCCTGCTATCCAGATCAAAAGCAATTTTTCAACATGCTCTGATCTTTGTTTGGTAATTTGGCTTTACTCCCTTTTTTTTAACATTAGCCAGTTAACCCCTTAACTGCCGCGGGCGTATATATACGCCTTGCTCAGCCGATGCGTTAACTGCCCCAGATGCGCAGCCGATGCGTTAACTTTGCGAATAATTTTAGGTGTAGCAGCGCAAAGCAAATAATAGCAGTTTGGAAGGACGTATACATACGCCTGGGGCAGTTAACGCATCGGCTGAGCAAGGCGTATATATACGCCCGCGGCAGTTAAGGGGTTAAATAGTGTCTTTATTTTGGATTCGGCATGTGGTATGCAATAGCCACACCCTGGATACACATGCCATCTGCAAATTTTTCATTAGTCTTTTTTAACTTTTATAGTGATCCTAACTATTTTCTTTATTGCTCAACTCTTCTCGTGAACTTTTGTACAATCATTGTGAAGGGGTTTCTAAATAATAATAATAATTACATGGAAAAAACACGAAATTACTTGAAAAATTAGTTATAGTGCAGGTTACTTACTAAAAGTATACTGATGCTTGTGGGCAGTTATAGCACTGTTTTGAAAGAGTTAAATTTGGAGTTGACTCGGTGTATTTCAGACAAATGCACAGTGCAGGGGAAAAAAAAGTTCTATATCTTCCGTTGTACTGGACCAATTGATGAAATTCAAATTGTGTTTTTCATGTCTTGAAAGCAGGATTTTTGATATATATTAGATTTATGTATAGCATTATTCTAACCTAGGTATTTTGCTACAAAATTGGACTTTTTCTGAAATGACGTGCCAATTGTTTTCCATATTTTGAGTCTAACACTCAAATTGTGCCTAAATATTAAACTTTGTAAAATTTGGTGCGTCATTTACAGAGAAATTTAAAAAAATTTATCTTGCTGTATTTTTTTCAGCTTGTGCCAAGAATAATTTACTTGGCAAACTTCTTAATGTATAGCTATCTAATTTTTTCTTTTCTTGCATTGCAGACAAGTGGGGGAAAATGTAATCATTCATACTTTAACATAATTTTAAGAAAGTATGTTAACCACATTTGATGTTAATATCGCTTAAAAAAGATGCTCAATTTCAAAATGCACCAATATGCAATTTCATGTATATCTTAGAAAATTTTGAATAAAAGACTAATTTTTTGCAGGAGTGCCTAGAAATACATGTACTTTAAGAGGTACTTTATAGGTTATTATACAAAAATGTTTTTGAAAAATTTATAAAAAATATTTAAAAATACAAATTTAAAAAATAAGTCATAAAAATGTGGAAATTATATTTGGAGTAAACCTAAATTTTGAATTCTGGAAGAAGGAATCAAGTAAGTTTAATAGAAAGAGATATTAATAATATATATCAAATTCAATTAACATTGAGGAGCTAAAATTTGAAGAGCTAATTTTTAAAATATTACTCGTGCGATTTTTTTTACAAACTTTGGCAGTTTGCGATAATTTCAGTCGTAGAATCGAAATATAGAAAAAAATTGGCATGTTATTTCAGAAAAAGTCCAATTTGGTGTAAAAACACCTATGTTAAATTAATGCTATATATCCTAAGTCCCGCTTTTGAAGCATGAAAAACACAAGTTGAATTTCATCAATCAGCCAAGTAGAACGGCAGATATAGAATTGTCCTTTTTTTGCGCAGTGCACATATACCAAACAAAAATTTCAATTTGGTATAACCAACTTACATATTTCAAAGCAATGTATGTTTGAATTAATAGAAAATGCACGAGTAATTTTTAAGTAATTTTTGTATTTATTGTATATTTTCTCTCTCAGGTATGGATGCTTTTAAGAAAGGTTGGTTCACAGAAACAGGAACTTTAAATGAAGATCAAGCACTGTCAGTGGAAGTTGAAAATGTCTTATATCAGAAGAAGTCAAAATATCAAGATATTTTAGTATTTGACAGGTGAAATTTTACTTTTATATCAAATCGTGTTTAATTTTCCTCTATTTTAATGAAAAGGAATTTTTTAAATGCTGTTAATATCATTTGTAAATGTTGTGTAAATTTGTCATATATATCATGTAGAAACATTTTCACTGAAATACATATTTTAGCAGCTGGAACTTTTTGTTTCAAATATCATATCGCTAGACTTGCTCTCAAAATTTTTAACTGGTAAAAAAAATTACAATGTTTTTCTATCACTGAAGAATATTATTTTGAATTTATAAAATGTTTAAGATTTTTTTAATTTAATGCCTTATTTAAAATTAATCTAATGCTTGCAAAAGGAAAAAAAAGTAATTATTTTAAAATTAAATTCATTTATCTACTTTTTATAAATTTTTCTGCACTTGGATTATTTAAAAATATTTAGATATGCGTTAAATTCACTTTTTTCTAAATTCTTTTAAAAAATCTTCCAATTTTTAATCTTATGATGTTAATAAGTGTAAGGGTGGATGTTGAGACTATTTTTGTGTCATGCGTTTTACGTCGAAGGTTGAGATAATTTTTGTGTCATGCTTTATACTTCAAAGATTATGACAAGATTAAAAGCTAAAAATTGAGAAAATGCCATGAGAAAACAAACAAACAAAAAAAAAAAAAAAAAAAAAAAAAAAATCTATTCTTAGTATTAACATATAATGACTCATTTTACTGGAAGGTTCTGATGAATATCTGTTATTTGGTGAAATTCGAAATCTGAACGTCCAGTATCCAGACCTCCAGACAGCAAGCCAAAAAATTTATAAATAAAACAGTGAAAAATTTGCCTTTGATATAAAATCTAAGAATAGAGAATATAATGCTTAATAAAAAGGAGAAGCTATGTCATATATGCAATTAACCTTCTGATTGTGATTCCTATATGTTACTTGCCATTGATGTATTGGTTATTGGTTGATGTATTGATGTACAGTCAAAAGTCGTTAATTCGGACACCCATAATTATCAAAACTAAAAACTTTCTGCGCATGCGTCGCGTTGACACATGCGCATAGGCGTTTACGCGTGCGCGTAAGACCTTTTACGACTGCGCATATGAGTGTGCGCAAGTGCAGAATACGTTTTCACGTGCGTGTTTTATGTATAATGGACGTATAAGCTAAAATTATCTAATTATCTATTTCAGTTAATGTTGATGATTGCGTTGTTCCTTAATTTTCGAATTGGATCCGGCTTATTATTTTTTGCAGACTGTAAGAGCAGTTTTATAAAAGTAAGCTTAAACTTTCGATTATATCAAATAGAATTTCCGATATATATTTGTTAATATGTAAAGGATCTAAAGCGAAAGTATGTTTTGAAATCCAAAATCTGTTTATCAATTTCACGCTGCTCGGCGCGTAATGAATTGGAAGTTGATTTGTCAGCACTATCCTTATCTTCAGTGCAGATGTTTTTATTTTATTTGGCTTATAATTCCTTACCAAATGTAGTATTTCATCTCGATATGCTCCGTCTTTGATATGATTTAAAACAAGTTCCTCGTCATTATAATTCGCTTCCGATAGCGAAGAAAGTGACAGAGGTTATTGAAAACGAAAAAATTTCGATTGACAAATTAGTCTGTGTTCTCGACACAGCAATTATAGGACTTGAACAGCGGAACTTTGTAACTGAACAAGAAATTATGTCTGTTTAATAGAATTAAAGAGAAAGTATTATCACATGAAACGAAGCAAAACTTAAACAACTTACATTGAAAGAAATGTTTAATAAAGTAAACAAATAAATATTAAGCTTTTTCTTTTTGAAAATTTTGATACCCTTTAGATCATAATTGTTCTTTATTTCATAAATTACGGTTTCATATTTTTAATTTTAGAATTTCTGCATGCCATCTTAAGAGATTTAAACTGATGATCGATAATCCGGAATCGCCGAAGTCCCGACGAGTCCGGATTAATGACTTTTGACTGTATATGTTACTTGCCATGATGTATTGGTTGACATTGTAGTGATGTTGGCTGGATCACAATTTCGCAATTGCACTTTTGGCACACTCTATGCAATTGCTGCAGGTAATAAATTCTGCTCACCAGTACCTCCCTAAATTCTAAAATATTTGCCACCTCAAAATTCTGCTGTCCAATGTATCTTTTGCATCTAATGGTTCTGTGTTCTAAAGGTGCACCAAAGAGGTTTTCAAAAATACTAATAAAATGTATTTACAAGAATATGTAAGAAATTGAAATAATTGAAGATGCAGATACACTATTAGGCATCTCTGCCTTCCACGTACTACACCCTTAGAATCCAGCCTGCCACTAACTATTGGAACATACACATATCTTCCTGCCACTGGCTATTGGAACGTCCCAGCGCCTTCTAGCTGAATGGCGTGGGAAATATGCAACACTCTCCACCTTAACTCGTTTGAGTTCACTTACCGTTGATTTGTAACAAAATTTACATTCAAGAACCATTTGATATTATATATTTAAAAAAACCCACAAATAGAATATTACATCATTTACAAAGCATCAAAACTGTTCACAATAACTTGATATACAAAACAAATTATATGTTTAACTTCTGAATAAACTTATTCAAATATCCAGTTTACATACAAGTACAATTAAACTATCATTAATACACAGATTGAACATTAACAGGTTGCAACTCAAACTAACACAATTAAGGATTAATTTCCAAATTATACACAAGTTGTACGTTTTATTTTTCCTGTAAGAGTTTGAATAAGAAGAGCATGAATTTTTCCGTCTTTTCCTGGATATAGCTCTAGAATTTTCCCCATCATCCACACATTTCTGGGATAACACATATCAGTAATCAAAACAATATCATTCACTTTAAATGAATTTATTTTACCTGATTGTGGAGAAATATAAGCTGATCTCAGATTAAGTAAATACTCCTTTCTTCACCTGTTCCAAAAATGATTTAAAAGTGTTTGTTGATATTTATATTTCTTTACCAAAGAACTTCTATTAACATTTAAATCTTCATTTTTATGTTTAATTACAGGTAAAGACACTAATCTTTGACCAATGAGAAAATGAGATGGGGTGAGTGGAGAGGGTTCTGAGGGTTGGTTGTATAAATACATGATAGGCCTGGAATTAACCATGGCTTCAATTTCTGAAAAAACAGTTTCCAAGTCTTTCAAAGAAAGAGAGGATTGTCAAACAATTTTCTTTAAGCAAGTTTTAACCATTTGTATCAGTCTTTCCCAGAAACCTCCCCATCATGGACTTTTTTCAACTATAAAATTCCAAATTATACCTTTAGAAGCAAACAAATTTTTAACTTGATCATTATCTATCTGATTCCACCATTTTTCACAATTTGCCATTTTAAAAGCTTTGGCGTTATCAGAATATATAATGGAACATAATCCTCGATAAGAAATAAATCATTGGAATCCTAACAAAAAAGAATCAGCACTTATATTAAGAACTACTTCTAAGTATTTCTTGTCACTGCACAGCTGAATATAAGTAAATAACACTTTGAATTAAATTCAGAACAAAAAATGGTCGGGCAAAATCCAGACTGCATATATGAAATGGTGGATGCTCTTGAATTCTATCAGGTGGTAAAAGGGCAACCACCTGAATTCCAGGTTTCACTTTGAATCGTCTACAAATCAGACAGTTATTTAACACTTTTTTCCACAAATTGATGACCTTTTACAATCCAGAATTGTTCTCTTAATCTCTTAATGTTGCATCAACACCCAAATGGCCCATTTTAGCATGAGAATCACAGATGAGTAGCTCAACAAATTTATCATTAGATGGAAGAAGCGAAGGATGTTTGGCTCTCATATCGTTACTTGAGAACTGCAAACGTCCCTTTAAACAAAGTAAGTTATCATCATCATGTTCAGGATTCAAATTAAATATATGTGAACTCTTATTGACAGTTCCTTTAGAAAGAAGTTGGGAAAACCTCTGTACCGTAATGTTTGAATTGAGTAGCTTTGATCCAAAAATGCAAAGCTTGCTTGACTTCTGAAACGCATATAGGTCCATGTAATTTTGTAGAATTAGGTTTAGAATTGTACACAAATCTTTTAATCCATGCAGTAATATGCCATAGTCTACCTAGTTCGCTGAAGAACATCCAGTAACGGCAGAGATAAGTTTCCACCACCTAAATTGGTTATCATGGAATTGACCAGTGCAGTCCGTTGTTCTTTCACTATGATGCCTTCGTCACAGATGCTTTGAATAGTTTTTGTGATAAGTTTGACCACTTTGATAATTTTGGGAAAATGATCGTTTCGTAACTTTTGGGGGGACTCATCACAGTTTGGGCAATTTCCCTAGATTCCACTTCATTCCTCAAAAATGTAATAATTTCTGAAACCTCACAATTCACTTCCCTGTTTCATTTCTGGTGAAAATCTAACACCAAATCTTGTGGTAGCAACGTCAATAATATTGGATTCAAAAAACGCCCATATGAAACCTCAGTTACATTTAATGAATGCAAATTTCTTATATTAACTTCTATTTCATCATATAATTTTTGCAAACCTTTTAACATTACATGAAATTCTCACAGGTTCCAAGCTTAATAATTTAGTCATGTAAGAATTTATAATAGAATCAGTTCTACCATTTCTTTTTTTTAAAAGCTCAAGGCATGAGTCAGTTTTTCTCATTTAATTCAAAACCCGCAACAACAGTATATGCAGGACCAGAAAGAAGGGATTTTAAATACTAAAATTTTTCAGTTTTTGCAAGTGAATTATTTGAACCGATTGCACTATCAAAACAGTTTAAGAATTCCAAAAATTTGCTAGAATCATGAAATTTCTAACTTTGGTAAAATTAAAGCCCTGATGGTATTTTCTGAAATACTAGATATGAACTGAAGAAGTTCGTTGAACATTTTCTGGTGCTAATTCTTTAATTTTGTTCTTTAGTTTAATCTTAGCAGACAATATTTTGTCATCGTATTCTTCCAAACCTTTTAATTCACTTTAAAATTTTTCCGGCTCGTCTATTAGTGCTTCCACCTGTAAATCATGGCTTTTTAAAATCTGCTCCTTCGTCTGTAATAGTTCCAGTAATTCTGATAATGAACTTGAGTTTTCGGCAGCTTCATCGAGCTTCTGTACTTGATTAACTAATTTAGTAACACTAGCACGAACATGACTTCTTTTTTCAATTATTTTCGAAAGCTTATCCATATTAACTCGGAACTTAGTTGAAGATGTTGAGTTAATATGGATTAACCGAGTTAATCCATATTAACTCAGAAGTTCAAAAGATCTTACCTTTGCAGTATTCAGAAATGTTACATATCCAAAAGCGTACCTAAAGTATCCAAGCTTCTCAGAATTATTATAATCCAGTAATGCAAAACTACTTCAGATATTACACATTCCCGGACAAGATACACTAATTTTGCATCTAATGGTTCTGTGTGTCTAAAGGTGTATCAAAGAGGCTTTTGAAAATACTAATAAAATTTATTTACAAGAATATGTAAGAAATTGAAATGACTGAAGATACAGGTACATTATTAAGCATCTCTGCCTTCCACGTACTACACCCTTAGATTCCAACCTGCCACTAACTATTGGAACATACATGTATCTGCCTGCCACTGGCTATTGGAACATCACAGCACCCTCTAGGAAATGGCGAGGGGAATAGGCAACAGTATCTCCTAAATACTAAAAAATTTCCTAACCTTTCTCCCTCCCTGCTCGGTGCTCCTCTAAATTCTAAAATTCTAAAGGCAAAGCACCACTGTTGCCATATCTACATGTCATCTTAATAGATGTAAACTGATATTTGAATTCCATAAATTTTTTGAATCCATAATCGTTAGAAACCTGATGATTCCGGATCGTAGATTTTGTACTGTATTTCAGTGTTTTATGGATAATAGCAGAAAAGATTCTGATCTTGTTGGCATGTATGTACAAGCACATTTGTAAAAAAAAAAAAAAAAAACTTTTTTTAATAGTTATGGAGAATTTAAAATACATCTTGGTGTGTTATGCATTTCATAAAGCTTATAGCAATTACACAGAATACTGATAAGAATTTTCTAAAATTAGAGTTAACAGCTTCTTCTGCACAGTCTAAATATATCCAAAGCAACAAAAGTTACCTTAATCTGAAGATTCAGAGATGAAGGGGAAAATCAATTACCTAATGCAAAAGAAAACTGTTTTTTTGAAAGGGATGTTGAGGATATAAACAAATTAAAAATGATGCAGAGACTAGAAGGGGTACTAATTTGTTTAAAGCAAATTAACTTGGCAAAGGTGTTAAAATGAAAGCAGTTTATATGAACTGGATATAATAGGTGGAAATTTTTAATGTAATTTATCTTTTTAGTATCTTCTTAAAATGATTGTAATAAATTCTATGTGTAATTTTCTTATTTTGAATTGCTAAATTCTTTCTACACTGTGATTTTAGATCCCTTGCATGGTTTCCTCTTTCAGTGGATATTTTTAAATAGTAAAAGCATTTTTTATGTAATCCCATAAATCATGGTTTCTTAAACTTTTTTTAGTCTATCACTTGAGATTTCTTTGCGACCCCCAGGGTTCCATAACTATTGGCAAATCCGACACACGCGTGAGTGAAACTGTCAATTTTTTCCACTTGTACTGTAATATACTACTGCAGTTTTAGGTCATTAACTTTATTTTCTAATTTTAAGATATAGAACAATGCAGTTTTAGGTCATTAACTTTGTTCTACATATTAAAATTAGAAATTAATGTGAAAATTTTAAATAAGTAACAGACAAAATGACAGCGTCACATGCAAAGCAAAGAAAATGAACATTTATATTATAAAAAGAATGCGTTGAAACGTTTTCATTTTTTTTCTTTGTCTGTATTGTCTTATCTTTATCTATTTCCAGATACATTGTATAAAAATATTTGGTAATTGTAAAATTATTGTAATTTTTGTAATTTTTTAAAATTGTAAAATTTTTGGCGACTCCCTGCTGCAGGTCTCGCGACCCACAGGTTAAGAAACCCTCCCGTAAATCTTTAAAGCATGAGACTATACGGGTAAAATGTTAATGTTTCAAGAAATTTCCCTTTTTCAATGTTAATTAGTTGATAACTTTTAGGCAATTGGTTTTATTTTCGCAGTTATGTTAGATATTAAAATGTGTTTAATGACAATTCATGGTAAATCATTAGAATATTACAAAACTGAAGTCAGTTGCATAGACAATTATTTTTATTCATTTTTCATTTACTGATAGGTCGTTAATTTTTATTCTTTATTGAACATTAAAAGTTATGTATAGAAAAATGCACAAACCTCTTCATAAAAATTGAACTATGGAAAATAACTTATAAAAGCTAAGAACAAAAAATAATTTCACATTCTGTTAATTAGGAGCCTATGTAATTAAAATTTCAAACCTTTTAAGAATATAATTATTATGTTTAAAGAAACTTGGTATTTCATTTAAGAAACATTGAAGTCTTCTAAATATTCTCATGGCAGACTAATTTTAAACTTGGTAAATTTTTTAATTGCTTGTTTATAAAGATTATGACAGCTGTTATATTCATATGTTTTCTAGCAAAAGATTTGGAAGGACATTGGTTCTGGACAATGCTATACAGTGTACTGAAACAGACGAGTGCTCATACCAGGAGATGATAACTTTCTTGCCTCTAAATTGTCATCCAGATCCAAAGAAGGTAATATTTACTGTGCCGTAGAAATTTTTTTAAAATTATGCAAAATTTAGAATTTGAAGTACATTTTCTGTGTTTGAATCCAAGAGCTGTGATATTGGCACAGTTAAAAAATATGACTTGAGTTGTGACTGTTCCTAACATTGTCAAATCATTGTCTTGCATTAGCAGTGTTGGAACATAGTTTAGTTCCGTACTGCACTAACAAATGGCAGTAGTGTCTGTGTTGCAGTTGATATAGAGAGGGTAACACCGCAATTTCCATGATATTGGATTAAAAAAAAATTTGCTCACCGAACTGAAAGTTCTTTTACTCGCAGCTTAATGAAAATAACCTTGATGAAAGTGATTGGGAATGAGGAGTGAATCAAGAGCAGCTAGGAAGGATGGAGCACAAAACAAAATGAATCAAAAAACAGTGGAATTGGGACCAGTTAACGAGATTGCAGCAAAGAACAAAAAGAACTGAACAGTGGAATTGTGGCCGATAAGTTGAGGTGGATAAAGTGAGGTTGGAGCAAAAGAGAATTGAATGATTAGTGGAATTTTGACTGGCTAGTAAGTTTGGAGCAAAAAGAATCTAATAAGCAGTGGAATTGGAAGTGAAGACTGAAAAGAACCGAATGAGCTCTGAATCAGAAGAATCAGCTTGAAATGCTAACTCCTGCTAGTGATTTTTTCAACTGTAGTTTTCAGATTTCCTAAAATCTCCTTTCTACAATAAAATTCTAGAATAAAAATTTTTAAATGTTGGGAAATGGTAAAAATTAAGCTCTCATTTTACCCATGGGAGGATAAACATTCTTTCCTTAAATGGAGAATCTAATTTTTCTGACATATTTCCAATAAGAGTTCTCAGTGAACTCTGAAACAGCTCCTTTTTTTTTCATGAACTGAGCATTTGCTTGCTCGATAAAGTGAATCAGTTGGTGAATAAATAGCAAATCTCTATTCCTGGTAGATTTGTAGCAAAAGCTGTCTGTGAACTGTAAAAGAGTTATCATTCTGCTTTCTGAAGAAAGTAGAATGAATTGGTTCTAGAGCGAATCACCTAATTCTTATTTTTTGGTTTCTGTTGGTCACAGGTAACAATGCTGGCACATCTTAGTTTGTGCCAGGTGTGCAGTTGATCCACACTAATATATTAAAAGTATAATATGTAAATTCTTGTTACCTATGATGTGCATAAGGGAAAGATTGTGCTTACTCTTTAGTTGAAAACAAAATTGTGAAATGAGCATTGAAATTGGATCCCATTGTGTACCCTCTTAATATACCTACTTGATAGAAGTTGGGGGGGGGGACAAGGGAACCTTTTCAAAATTTTAGAAGTGAAACATCACAACTTAATCTAATGAATTACCATGTCGGAATTTTATTTTTATCCACAGTGGAACTGTTGGTATTTACAATATTTTTTTTTTATTAATGGATAATATACAGAGAATTTTGAAGATCTATGGATCTTACCTGATAGCCAAAGCTCACTGTAACATCTTGGTAATTGGATTTACATATTTTAAGACTTACAAAAACTACACCTAATTTCTCAGCATCATGGTATCTATTTTCAGTGGATCCCATCCCATCCAGATCTTTATAGTAACTAAATAGCAGACAAATTATCTGTGGCCTTTTAACTCCTTCCTCTTCCATCCTTACCTCTCTGGAACTGTATTCCCTGAAAAAATAATCACAAATCATTTGGACTAATTTTTGTACAAATCATTGTGGAATGGTGGTGCCTCCCACTCATCTCTGGTACCTGGGTAGTAAGCCTGGTTGGACTCTTAACCCTTCAGTGCGACGAGCTCCCGAACTACACTCTCGTGAATAGCCAGCGGTCATATTATGATCCTCTCTTTCAAGGAGGGCATGAAAATCTTCATCACATGCACCAAGTGCCGAAAACATCAGGCATCTGTTAAGCATATATTAGGATACTTAGGCCTCTCTAAGGGAGGATATCTACTCCAATCCCCTCCTTTGTGCTCAACTTTCTTAGGGTCGACGATCTTCTGGACCTTGTAAGTAGGAAAATAATCGTTACTTTTATAAAACTTTTAAAGAAACAGATTTTAAAACTATCATTAGTCTCTATATGCAGGAAGAGTTTATAGGCCTTCCAGGAAGCAAAATTATATCATATTGCAATATCTGAGAAGAAATTTGACAAAGTTGAATTGCCAGCTGAGCTATTATTCAGAATTTTACAGCAATCTAAAATTTGAATCCTAAAACTAGGTTCTGTTTTGAAACTGATATGCTGTACTTTGGGGAAATTATTCACTTCTTTCATATTTTGTTTAATGATGAGTATCAAAACATTAAGAATGCCATTTTATAATTTTGTTTTACATTAGTCAGTAGTATGACCAGCTACCTTTAATAAACCCAGCTAATGTAATTTTTGTGGATTCATCTACTAATTAATAATTGAAATGAATCTCATTTCATTACTTTTAAATTGCTTAACCCTTTGCGACTCAATGTTCCACTACATGCAACACCCAAATTAAATCGCTTCTGAAACCTTTAAATTCAACCATAAATAGATAAAAATGCCTTTATAATATACTTTGAACTTTTCTTTTTAAACAGTAGATAGCAGCATATCTCAAGGAGACACAGAATTTTTATTTATTAAAAATCCACTTTTTTTCAAGTAATTTTCTCTAATTTTTTAATGATATAAAAATTTTTATTTGGGAAAAAATTAGGCATAATTTTGCTGGCTGTACTCCAAATTATTTGTTCTATATTTTGTTAAATCTTTCATACAAAAACCATACGCAGAATCATTGAATAAACCCGCCAGTTCCATTAGCGGGAACACTGCACGCTTTAGCGATCTCGTGCTGTTACGAATCAGAACATCTGTGCTTAGGAGAGAACATCCGTTGTTTACGTTTTCTGTTTTTTTTTCGGGGGGGGGGAATGAATTGAAAAAAAAAAAAAAAAAAAAGCAGTATTGAGAGGTGAGGTGTGTTTTGTGTTATGAAAGCCTTAATATTGGCATCTCGAATTTTTTGGGAGTAGTTTTTAGGCGGGAATTTGATTAGTAGCTTGACTCATCTTTACTTAGACCTGCGCGAATTTTTTGCTGTCGCTTTTTTAGTCTCATTCCAGTTTCTTTTCAGTAATTGTGTAGATATTTTTCGTGTATGTATATATTATGGGCTTATTTTTCTTTATTGTTAATATTAATCTTAGTTAATTATTTTAATCGTAGTTGGTTTGTGCTTCCATCAAAAAGGTGCGACTTGCTTTGAACAATTTCACAAAGCTAAGAAATAGGAAAATTTGTAAATATTTTTGTATATAGGACTTTTGTATATAGATATTTATCTCATTTATCTGTATATATTCAAAAATATTGTGTATATCCAGGAAACCATATATACAGCCATAATACAGAGTTTTTTCATTCTTATACAAACGCTTCTACTCATTTTCGTGCTTCACTGCAATGCTTGCTTAGTCGCACTTTTAAAAGCTCTCGCGGCGCAGTGTTCCACCTCATGGAACACCCACAGAATTAAAACGGTAAGTGCAATTTTTACAAAATTTTACTCGAATACTCCTTTAGGACTAAATAAACTGCGTACAACTTTTTTTGTTCAAATTCCGACGTTAACGTATAGTGTGCCGCAAAGAGTTAAACAGCAATGGATTTTATACCATCATTATATACTTGCTACCATGTCCCTTGTATGTACGTATTTGTAATCATTAACATGCATAAGTTGTAGCCCTAATTTTCATTCGTGCTTTTACAAAAAATATGGGGCTTGGATGTGAGAGAATACAGTATTTAATTACACAAAACAAACTTTACCTTTTTATTTTGTAGGTATTGATTATTGGAGGAGGTGACGGAGGTGTAGTGAGAGAAACCGTAAAGCATCCATCTGTTGAACATGTAACACTTTGTGAAATTGATGAGGTAAAACATTTTAAAACTCGGAATTTACAAGTGTAAAAATTAGTATTAATGTTTTCATGTTTGTGATCTTTTTCAAATGCTTATATACATGTTTAATGTGGAGTAGTTATCTATTCTGGTTTTTGTTTTAAATATTGTGATAGAATTATGAATTTACTTTAATCTACTAATCGCATGCTGTATTCTTCTTTAGCAAGTGATTGAAGTTTCTAAGCAGTATTTACCTTTTATGGCTAAGGGATTTGAAAGTCCCAAACTTTCGTTGCATATTGGTGATGGAGCTGAGTTTGTCAAAAACCACCAAGGGCAGTTTGATGTTATTATTACCGATTCGTCCGATCCAAAAGGTAATGTTACTTATTTTAAATTAGAATTTTTTATTAATTTATAATCTTACGCAATATTGTAGTATAATATTCAGTTTTTAAACTTCATTTTAACATCAGAGACAGCTAGTCTGTGGAAATAATGTGGATCATGGGCAGATGTTTTAAATATAATAGCACCGCTTAATGTGATCGCATCTGTCCATGGATATTTTTGCTAAATGATAACAATGAGAGAAATATCCTTCAAAACAGTAATGAAACAATCTAATTTTATGTAAAAGTGTAAAACATTTAAATAGGTATTTTCACATAATTTTAATTAGGAAAATAAAAAAATTATGAACATTCATTACATTTTTAGTGCAAAAGTTAATTTATTAACTATTTGTAATGTGTGTATAAAGTATGTGACTGATGCTGTGTCCTAATCTTAATATTCGGAAGGTAACCCTCATTAGAAGAAAACATGCTAAGTTTTAAATGGGGCACCCAAAAGTATGTAAAATATGAATTATCCAACATGTATATATATATATATATATGTATATATATATATATATATATATATATGCAATGCCGCCCAACCAGTATAGTGCTTAGCAACGCTGACTGCCATGCCGAAGGGCTTTGGTTCGATTCTCAGAGAAGGCGTGGATGTTTATAAATGTATGGTATCTGTGTGGCATAGGGGCACTTTAAATATGCAACAAGCAAAAAGCCCTCAAGGGGTTGGTGGTAGGGGAGGTGGAAGACCCTCGGACACATTCCTCCCATCTGCTGTCTATCAAAATTGGGGGTGAAATCTTGCAATTTATGATCTTTTTTCTTATTTGTATTTTCTCATTCTTATTTTTTACATTTAACGACATTTGATAAGGATATTTTTTTTCTTACCTTCCTTGATGAAAATCCACAGGAATGCTTGGAATTCTTTTCCATTTTTATCACACAGAAACTTTATTTACAGCTATGTACAACAATTGTATGCTTACATTAGAACGTTCATCATTTTTCTCTGGTTACCACTACATCTATATCAAAAATCTGCAATGCGTTAAGAAAAATATAACACGCTAAAAGTAGAGAAAACTGTGCCCTCTCGTGGCCAGCTTCCGTGTTACAGTCAACTGTCACCTGTAATGTCCTTAATGCTGTTGCCAACGACAGGCATAAACTTGTGCTCCTTGCAAAGAGGAATTTGTGACATGCTTTTATGTCTTTGTTTTAAATAAATTCCATACATAATTGTATTAAATATGATCATACGTATATTAAATTTTTTAATTACGTTTCTTTAAATGAACTGTTGACAAAATTATATAAAATATTATAAATACATATGTATATTAAATAACTTGTATTGTGTAGGTATTAAATGAATTGCCATGTACCGTTGTCAGTTTCGCTTTTGCTCTTGCTTAAACAGTTATATTAATTTGGAAAGTGTTACACATTTTTAAAAGTAAATGAAAAATCAGGCTTTTGGAAGTTGAAACTTAAAAATTCTTCTTTTCAAGATAAAAAGATAATTTTATATACACGCTTTTGTTATTTTTAAGAAACAATGAGTACTCTCTTATTTTGCTCTTTGAATTTGGCGGGACAGTAAGCTTGCAAGTTCCCAGGGGGATAATATAAGTGCACCTCTCGGGCACTTCTTACACTGCACCTCCCAGGGAATATGAATTAAAATTTCAGCTACTTGCGTATTAATGAAAACATCTTGGTGCAAGTGGTAGTTTTTTGTGCCCTTTTTTAAAAAGACTCCAGCACTATCAATATTTCTTCAACATATGAAGAGAAAAACTTGCATTCTTCTTCTAGTTTTTTAACTTTTTTTTGCTATTCTTCTCTTGAAGTACACAGAGATCTGTTTTTGCTGCCCCCCACCCCCCCCCAAAAAAAAAAATTGCAGAGATTCTGCTTTGTCATGCAATCCTCGACAGTGGTGGCTATCTACGAAATGCATTTCCTCGTTGTTTCCCTTTAGAAAATTTTAAGCAAAATTCAATATTCTTGCAGAAATTTTAGCACAGTTTCTTCTACTTAGCAAATCCACAAGCTCGTGTTTTAAAACTAGTTTAAGGCAAAATATATCATGATTTGTTTATAAAAACCATTTGAACTTAAAATAGAACCAAAAAGAACACGTACGGAAATAACGGTGTTGCTTGTCTGAAGGATTGTTTTCAGCATGGTTGCCAGAGTTTGGCACATCCAAAAATTTTGTCGACTTCTACTCGGGTGGTTGCATTAATACAGAAGTACCAAATTTCACTATAGAACCAGTCAAATTCCTCAGTGCTAGGACTTATGTCTGACATACCATAAAGAGTGTGGAACTTATGAAACCAATGAACAAACTGGTAATCGTGCTACCCACACAGATGGCTGGTGCTATTACTTTCCAGAAAACCATAACCTACCATTTTGTATATTTAAGAACTAGGCTTGTGTATTTTATGCCTTTGGAGTTGAGACTCTCAGAGTATGCATTGTTTAGAGAAATCTGTGGGGTTGAGACTTTGTAAAAAGCACAATGTTCTGGGGTTGTGAAGCACTTATTGAAGAAACAAAGCATAGAGGACTAAAAATATTCTGTGTGCTAGAATATCCAAGACTCCTGAAAATGCAGTGTAAGTGAAGTTTGTGTTGAATGCTGAGTAACATTTGAATGCAAGATTAGTCAGAAGTGCAATGGTTGCTTTTCCAAAATTGGACATAACATTGTATCATTCTTGAGTGATGAATATAATATATATAATGCTTTAATGTGCACAATGTCAAGGCTATGTATGATGCATTATAGTGTAGGTTTTTGATGTTTTTGCTTAAAAAAATTCAAAGAATTGCATAAATTTGCTGGTAAAGAACGACTTTAAAAGCAACTGAAAATCTAATCTAAAAAATTAGTGGATTGAAGTTTACTCTTCCCATTTGTTCCCAATGATGATATTGCTGATGCGATTTAAATAGGCAAAAATAAATATAGATAACAGAAATAGGCATTTCTATTTGGCAGAAAAGTACCACGTAATTTAATACAACTTTGATAAAATTTTTATTAATGTAGTTATATTAATAAAAACTACATCAATTAAATTTAAATTATCTTTTTAAGAAAATAAGATGAAAGATGTTTTTGTAAAAAAAAAAAAAAGCTTTTATTTAAAACTCAAAATTATTAATGTACTAGAAGAAATAATTTGTCATACAGTTTCATGGGAACGAAAAGATTAAATAATTCTCTTTGTAAAATTCATCTATAATTTTACATGATGACTAGCAAAAATATGGGCCATCCTTAATAAATTTATGAAGATAATGACTTATACTTCTGACAGTGCAATTCAATTAATGTGTGTTATTTGGGAGCCCATGCTTTTACTATTCGTGATGCAAAATTGTAGATTTTCTAACTAGAATTAATCTCTTGTCTTCATGAAATCATATAAATTATCTTTCTTTTATTATTTTAAGAATTTTAAATTAAAGTTTATTTTTTAATTTTTTAACCTTATTTTAATTTTACCCGAAAATAGTTTTATAGACTAAAAATAATCTTAATAGCACTCTATCAATTAAATTGAGTTGAAAAATCACTTTTTTTTTACTTCTAGCAATTGTTACATAAAATGATCAATAAAATAAGAGTGATTTTTGAAAATCAGCCAAAAATTCAGAAATTAAGTTAGTTTTCATGGAGATTTAAGATTCTTTTTTGATCTAATCAGTGACATCAAAAGTAAAATTCTGATATTTTAAGTTTGTTCATTAAATGAAGATATGTGCAAAATAATCATCTGAACATTAAAAAAAAATGAACATTTTGAAAAAAAATTGCTCTACAACATTGCAATCATTGTGAAAGTTTGAGCAGTAAGGCAAAAATGCCTGTTCATCACAAGGTTTGACATAGAAGTGATTATCTCAAGACTACAGTAGGTAATATTTGTGTTGAATATGGTATTCTGATCATTCATGATATCATAGCGAAAACTGTTCCTTTTAATCGAGCAGACTGTGTCTCGGTGGGTAGGATTTGAAAACTGAAGGTCAGAGTTCGAAACCCATCAAATGCAAGTTACCTAAAACTTAATTTTGGTAATATGAATTGTTACATCTTATATTTTTTCTCACTGTAATTTCTGTATGTCCTGTAATCCATTATATGCTTGCAAAAGAATTCTCATTGTGTGCAAATGGGCTATAATTGTTTATTTTCTAATTTTTCTTTAACGATTTAAAATTCCTTTTTCCATTTCAGGGCCAGCAGAATGCCTTTTTAAAAAGCCTTATTATGAATCTTTAAAACAAGCTCTTAGGCCTGGAGGAATCATATGCTCTCAAGGTACATTGTTGTTTTTCATATTAACAAAAGCAGATTTATTTTTATATTGCTCCAAATTGCACTGTCTTCTACCGAAATTGCTATTCTTGTAAAGTAAAAATATTAGGAATGATTGAACAATATTATTTGAAAAAATATTACATAGAAAATGTATCGTAAAGTAATCGCTCATGATGACCACCTGTGGTGGTCGTCATGAGCGACACTGAGAACATAAATAATGGAACATGTTTTTTAAGGCAACCATTTCCACCAAATTGCAGATTTATAAAGTGGATGGTCCATCATCTCACTTGAACTTTTGATTCCTCATTATCTTAAGGTATAGGGCATATTTATTGTTTTTAAAAACATAATTAATGATTTGGAAACACCTTGAATGTAGTTCCTACTGCAGTTGTAACCACATAATTCTGCCTTAATATACAAAACTAAAATCTTGCAGAACTGTGGACGATAAAGAAGTTTTAATGCCCTGTGAGTTCATAACATTATTCAACTAGTGTGAACTATTACATTGTAACAATTTTTCATAATTTAATGGGGAAAAGATGTAAATGTTTAGAATCACATAATGCAATAGATGAATGCTTCTCAAACTTTTTTCAGTTGGTGACCACGCTTAAAAATTAAAAATATTTTATGGATTATTTTATTGTCCTCTTTAAAGTTAATAAGAGAGCTGTATTTGTTTTTAAGAATTCCATTTATTAAGGCTTAGGGTAATCTTGATCTTATTAACTAAAAATTAAGTGTTGATACTTGCATTCATGAGAAGCATCGGCCTACCAGTTCTTGTACTACTGTTCTATGCTTGGATGCATGCTGATAAGCTTAAGTTTGAGATTGGCACACACATGAATGTGATTTCAGTGTTTAGTTTTCATTTGATATTTCATATGAAAACCTATATTCAGTTCAGTGCATTCCGTTTTCACTGGTAATGAGGTCCTGTTGCATTACAGAGTTCAATTAACCATTCTTTTATTCAACAAGTTTTTTCAGTATTGTATTGCAAGGAATCACAAACCCTTGAAAAATAATTGTGATCACTTTTGACATACAAAATATGTCATTGCGTGATTTTTCTTCAGCAAGAATGTCATTTTTTACTAAAAAGGATTCTAAGATTGGAAATAACAAATTTCTGTTTTTTTTTTTTAACTAACCCACAAACCAAGTTTCCCGTCAGACCTTTTTTATTTCTCATGGGAAGTGAGAACAGTCAGATAATTACTTTGTAGACTGATATTAAGTTCATTTAGTTTTGAGAATAGTACATCTGAAAGCTTAGACAGTGTACGTAGCCACATGCCATCAGCAAGAAATGACTTAAAATCTTGTTACTTAAATAACGGGACATTCTTGCAAACCTAAGAGAACCAGAATTTGAGAACCGATTCAAAAACCACAGTTTGAGAAACTTTGTATTAGATCGTCCACCAAATAACATTCAGTCAAAGCAATATGTTGGACAAGTCTGATTTAGTGCTCAACAATTGTTTAATAATGCGACATACTATTCAGCAGGTTCTTATGTTATTTGACCTGTCAATTACCTAAATTTTTTTGAATAATCATTTGGACTTGGAGCACATTGCTTCTCAGTTTTAAAATGTTAAATTTTTACAAAATTGTATTCAGATAGCTCAGAGAATGCTTTCTCAATTGAAATCCCTCTTGAAACACGCGTCTATACTTTTGACAATAAACAGCATTGTCAAGCAGTTGAATGTGTGACATTTAAAAGGAGAAGAAAAAAAGACAATTTGAAAAAGCTTTAGTTGTGCATTATGAATTTCTGTTAACTGATTAGTGGCTGCCCAGCTGGCATAGGGATTAGTGATACTGATTTCAATACCAGTGGGCCCAGATTTAAATCTCTGGGAAGATTTTAAGCGTACAATGATTGTGTGGCAAAGAAGACATCCAAAATAAATGAGCTGAAATCATCTTCAGAGTTTAGGGGTGAGGGAGACTAGGACCATAACCCGAGGTGTTGTTCCTCGGAATTCCAGCTTGGGCAGCGGCTTACCAGTTAGCAAGGCCAATCTGTACCTGATATACCTAGATGTTGGCCTTGTTTCAGTCTGTATTTTTCAACTGCCCAAACAACCAATAAAAAATGTTGTGTTTTGTAACATTTGTGACATAACTGAATTGTGGTGTGATAATGCATAAGTTTTGCATCATGATAATGCACCTATTTGTGAATTTTTCCCAAAGTTCAACAAGTATGGATTTGTAATCTCTGTTCATCTGATATAGACTAAACTCTGTTATTTCTAGGGCTAAAACTGCTGCTTCTCAGTCACTTTTGTGTCTGTTAATGCAATAAAAGAAAATACAGGATGAATCCTGAAGTGATTTCATTAAAATGACTTTAAATTAGGTTTTCAGAATTAGGAAAAAAATCATTACGATTTGAGGGGATGTAATAAGTACTGAATAGTAAGATTGAAATCTTTTAATTGCAGTAGTAGGAACTTTTATGCTAACTTTTTTTTTGGGAGGAGGGACTAGCTGCCTAAAATAGTTATTTATAAAAGAAAGGAAAAATATATAATTTTTAATGAGTCCAGCTAGTGTAATTTCACGTGTGTATCTGGTACTTATAAACAGAGATGAACTACATTTTTTGCTTTTAAATCGCTTTATTTGTTAATTTGTGGCAAAGATTTAATTTAAAAGAAAAATATCTTGCATTTTGACAAATGGCAACACATTTCTATTGAATTGCTGAGTTTGTTTATTAAATTTGAAACATGGGTATTTTATGCTTTACTTAGTTACATTGCTTTTAAATCAGTGATTTTTAATGAAAATACATTAAGTAAGCATGAAATGCAGAATAAAATAAATAAATAAATAAAAAATTCAAAAGATGTACACATGTTTAAGTAAAAGATTGTGTATTTAAAATTTGGTAACTCTACATGTCACTATTTTGTACAATGTGAAGAATATACAACATACATATTCAATAAGATATTAAGTCATTGATTACTATAAAATATGAGATCATGCAGTAGAGATTGGATATATACAAATAACCAATATACCTAATGTTACAAATTATAAAGACACTGGTAATCACCAAAGAATATCATTGAGTGGCATTTACCAGAGCAAAAAAACTAGTTTAATAATTATCCGATTCCTCAATGCAAATTCAGAATATCTGGTACGCAGTTTTAATATTAAATATCTTGGCCATTTTTATTACAATTTTCCTATTCAAGAATATTGTTAATTTTAATGTATAGCACTGTATTTAAGAAGTGTTTACAGTTCCTTTAACTTTAGTTTTGTTTTTTATTAGGTGAATCTTTCTGGTTTGATCTTGAACTCATGTCAGGTATGGTGAAAATATGTAAAACACTATTTCCAGTTGTAGATTATGGTTCATCTTACGTCGCTAGTTACCCTGGAGGGCAGATAGGCTATTTGCTTTGTAGTACATCTCCGGTAACTCATGTTGTTATTTTCTAGATGTATTAAGCTTTTTATTGGTATCAAATAAAAATGGGAATATTTGATTTTAATAACATATTTACACAAAATTTGTTTGTTTTAGGAAACAAATTTTAGGGAACCTCTTCACAAATTTTCCTCCGAAATGCTAAGAGAGTTAAAACTGAGGTATTATACTCCTGATGTACACCGTGCTGCCTTTGCTTTGCCCTTATTTGTAGCTGAAGTAAGTATGTCACATCTGTGCATATGGGTTTTTTGACAAATGAATTTGCTAAGCAAATGACATTTCTTGTATATACCATTAAATTTAAGATTATTCATGGAGCATATGCAAGGTTTTTTAGGTACAACTTAATTTTCAAAGGTGGTTTAGATTCCATATACTGTTTCTTTATAAAAAAGTGCTTTTCCTAAGCTTTGTACTTTAGATTGAAAAAAATCTGCATTTGAATGCTTAAAATTGAGGTAGAAACAATGACATTTCAGGGTCCTAAAAAAAAGGCGGTCAAAAATTTATGTAAATAATCCCTAAATATTTCAGAAATTAATAACTTACTTTCGTAAGTGCTGTTTGTATTTAGCAACATATATCATATGTGTGACAATATACAACTTGGAGATTATGTAATGCTGGGGGAAAAAAAAAAAAGCTTGCACTGCATTAGCATCAAATAAGATTTACAAAATCAAAGTTGCCCACCAAAATATTTCTGTATTTTATTGTTGAACAGTATTATAAAGGTTATTTGGCAGAATAGTTTCAAAATTTTGTAGTGGCATCAATGCAATTCAGATTTTAAAAATTGTGATTTGTTGCCATACATCTGAAATTGGCAATAGTAAATATGATTAATAATATTAATTATAATTTAATACAATTTTATCAACATTTCAACAGAACTTATTTAATATATTGATTGTATTTAATAAACTTAACATAAGCAATTTATTTAAAATAACTGTGTATATATAAACATGCTGGAAAATTCTGTTTTACCTAACATCATTTTGCTAGAAATTTATGAAATACATTTCAAAGTAAATTGGAAAATTATGTAATGAGGATGTAAAAAAACATATCCTGTGAAAATTGCTGCTAGGATTTTATATGTAAATATTAAATTAAAATTAAAACTAATCAAGCAAACTTGATTTAGGAAAACTGTGTCGTTAAATATCAACTAATTATTTTCTGGTAAAAGTAAGGAAAAATTAAAAGAATCAATAATTTGTTAATAAAGGAAATAGTGTTCATGCTAATTGGTTTACAGTAGCAACTTTAGAAAATAAATGGCCAATTTGTTAATCAAACAGCTAGAAAAATGTATACAAACTTGAGACACTGACATTTATACACTGACTTTTTTCTCGGACATCTGTCTCATTCCTTTGAGACAAAGTTTGAGAGTGAATTTTATGCCTTTGGAAAATCTTCATAGGTCATAGACTATTCCAGCTTTTAATAACTATTTAAATGAAAGCCAGTGGAATTGATTATCTTTTAAAGTTAGTATACATTGTAGAGTTCAGGCTCACTTCTGTGTAAAAACTGGGATAGTAGTAACTGCACAAGAGAAGGGTTAAAAGTACCCTTTCTTTAAAATTTACAATGAGTCAACTCGACGCTAAGAAACTATGCCTCTGCTTGGGCGGTAACTAAAAATCAGATAACGAAACTAAAAGTTTGAAGATATTAACAAGTGATAGAACTTAACTACAGGGTTCAGCGAGATCCTGTTTGTTAAACCCCCTTTGAAACTAGTGGCAGCAAGTAAATGCAATTAAGTCACGTGAACCAGCTATAAGCAAACTTTTAAACAGCAGAGGTGGCGGCTGTAGCCTTCTTCTTTCCTACTGAAAACTTTTCTTCAAAGTTTTCAGTTTTTAAACTGTTTCTTCAAAGTGGAAACTTGCATTCTTTCACGAGTACTATAAAATTTGGTTAATCTTTGGATTATGGTAGCGAAAATTTGGCGACCAACCCTGCTAGTTTTTGTTTGGATGTCATTTTGTTCTCACGAAGTAAAGGCATGTTTTGTTTTTTTACTCAACATTTTTTTCCAACAATTTGCTAGCCGAATTACACTTATGCTAGAACTTTTATGGAACAAAAGTACTTAATCATGACGAAGATTAGGTGTGAAAGTTGGACATTGTGCAGAATCACCCACTGCTTGCCGTGTTTTTAAGAATTGCACATACACGGTATCATCCATGTACACGTCCACCTATTTTCACTTAAAAAAAAATCCCAGAATTGCACAAAAATGGCATTGCGCACACTCTTGACTTTATCCGTGTACACTGTTAAAGTCTTAGCTAGTAACCTTTATCGCCAAACTACCTGTTACCATATTCCAAAGATTATCCCAAAATTTAAATATTCTGGCAGTGACAATTAGGAGAAGGCTGATAGGAAAGCTTAAAATTAAACTTGTTAGTTAAACCAAATCCCTACAATGTAATACTTCTTTTTGGTGCTGTTCTATTTCGTGCAAATATTTTTGATTCATTATAAATCGTAAAGTCTTAATCCTGGAGATTTACAATGCATAGATCTAGATAATCCACAAACTTTCACTGTAAACAGATATAAATTTTGCATGATGTACTTGCTTTTTTTTTTCCTTTCAGCAAATGGGACTGAAGTGGCAAGTTGGTAATACAGAGTCTGACTGAAGATCTACAGACTGACTACTCCATTCGCTGCATTTCAAATAATTTTGTTTTTGTATGATGGATAAGTCTTAGTTTACTTACTACTTATAATGCAGTTATGATTAGTAATATGTATTTACAATTTTTCAAAGTAAAAAATATATTATATTTATTTAATTGTTAATACTATTTTTCGATTCCAGTATAATGCCTAAAAACTACACAACAAACAAAATTTTGCTTGGTACGTCAATGAATTACCTTACTTGTATAAATATAAAACTGCATGTTGTTTAGTGACAATGAAATTCCACTAGACAGTGGTTAATTTCTAACGTGGAATAAAATCTGTTATTTACTGTATCGCAGAAAAAAAGGCAACAATTTATATTCTGTATAAAGTTAGTAACATGTGAGGACCATATCTTAACATGTAATTTTGATATCATACTGATTATATAATCCAAATATGGACCAAATTTTTTGCTAGATATAGAAAAAGATTATAGAAGTCCAATAATTTTCTTTACATTGATGAAAATTTTATAGCTTTTATCCATTCAGCTGTTCATTATTATTAAATTTTCTACCATTAAAAGGAATTTGATATCAATTTAGATGGTTTGCTAAATAGTATTATACCAAAATTAACATTTTCTACCAATTTGTGAAGTATATTTTATATGCTTTGTCCAGTATTCAGGGATATATATTTTTATAATTCAGTGCATTTGATATTCAGACTTATGTAATATAATTTTTTATATTTCTAATGTCACTAATATGAAATTATTTTTAAGGCTGCTGATTGTAAAGTAAGAATAGCATGCATTGTAATTTTGTGTTCAGCTCAGTTTCTGGTTTGAATAAAATTTACTGTTTTATAAAATATCCTCTTATTCTGAATTGGAAATTTTTGGCAAAATTGTTGAATGCACGAACACTACCTCTTTACAAACTCTTAATTACACGAAAGTAACAATATTATTTGTCTGTTATATTAACACTTTTAATGCCGAACGATAATATATTATCTGATGCCACTTTGCTATTTGTATTACAATATATATATATAAAATGGTCTATTTGCATTGCAAATGAATTAAATTGTTTTGGTGAATTGGATTTTCTTGAAGATTTTTACATTCAAAGATTTAGCTTGTTTAGTTAATGAAGTCCAATCCAGTCCTTCCTAATCCTTTTAAGATTAATTTCTATTACTGCCAACAGATGGCACTACCTTCTTGTAGCTCCAAATTTTAGAGTCTAAGTCTTGCTGCTTTCCAGAAAGACCTTGGACCATTCACCATAATGTGTGATGTAACAGATTGTACATTTTATTCTATACTTATAGTAATCGTGACATAAGATATGGAAGTAAAGGCCTCCGGGTCGAATATTTTTCCATGAATGAAGATCTCTACTTCTTTCTTGGAGATTTCTTTGCTTCTGATGAAGAGGGACATGTACCAGAAGCAAGAGTGTTCTTGACTAAATCGGCATTAAGTCACCAAGGTTTAGCCAATCATTTAAAATTTGTGGGGGTGTGGGGAGGGAGACTCATATAGATGTAATTTTTTTTTAATGATTGATTTTCAGCGTAATCAACAGATTCAATTTATTCTGGGCGGGGGATTTTTTTTTTTGCCTGTTTACATTAGCAAATTCTCTTCCAATGAGGAATATTCTTAGAATATTAAGAACTGAAGGTACAGCATCTAATAATTCCCAGAAACTTTTATGTTATGGTTTTCACCAAGAATAATTCACTTGGTGGAATTTTTAATTTATACTAAATTACTTTTCCTTCATTCTCTCAAATAATTCTAAAGTGTGTAAACAATATTTGGCATTCTCACTTATGCCAAATTTCAAGACATGCCAATATAAAAAGTCTCATATATTTTATCTTACAAAATTTTGAATAAAAAAAATTGAATTTTTAAGCTAAAATAGTTCAAATCTAGCCATTTCTCCTGCCACTTAATTCTGTGCGTATCTCAAATTTCAGAGTGACCTATGTAGCATTATCTAGGGTGTCACCTACTCTTGCATTACATTACAAACTAGTATTTCTGGACACATCCATACTTTTAGAGATGATTAGAGGGTCACGGATTGAAGAAACATTTTACAGGGTTCCCACTCAAACAGGAGAATAAAATTCCCCGACTTTTCCAGGTATGTTTCGAGAAAATTCCAGTCTATCCGCGTAATGTACATTGGCTGTGCTAAGAGGTAAATTAATTATGGTATTACTTGTATTGTGTAGCAAATTCACTTAATTATTCCATAAATCCCAGCGGACATTTATTCTTAATTATTCTTGGTATACTTGTTTGATAATTTTATTTACTTTTCCACTTAAGAAACTAAATAAAATTTAAGATATATACATTGGATAACAAATGTACGTTTTATTTAATTATTACTCATGATCATGACTAGTTCAACACAAGGCTAATCCAGTTTTTATAAATCACAATGCAATAGTTAGGTTAGATTTTAGGTAAATTTAATTTGTGTGAGGTGTCTTTTTAAAAGGCACCTTAACACTTGAAAACACAAATATAATTACAATAGTTGTTTTCTCCACTAAAGATCGAGATTAGAATCTGCCCGATCTGGAATAAAATAAGGCTTTTTTTTCTGCAGCTAAACGAAAGAAAGAAATCTATTTAATGATATTTTTTTAATAAATTGAGGTATTTATATTTATTTCGCAGCATACATAAGGAAAAATAAGTGCATTAAATTTCGTGATGGTATGTCATCATACTGCTAGAATTAATTTCAGGATTGTGCCAGAGAAAATTTCCTAAAATTTGGAAATATTATTTACTAATGATAAATAAATTTAGAGGGAAGAAGCAATGATATGAATAACATAAAAATTGAATTAGAATAATCAACGATATTTTACTGCAAAATGACAAGGTATTTATTAAAAAGAAGAAGAAAAGAAAAAAAAAAAAAAAGGTTTAAAAAGATTTTGCGGTAAAATCCTACTATACGTTATTACGGCCTTCGCACAATTTTGAAAATTGTCGCCAAGAACAAAATGAGCCGTTTACTGCTCATCATCATGTCGCCAAATCCCGCTGTACCATACACTTTTGTCATAACTGCCCTCTTGTTCAAGGTTTTCTCCCGAGCTACCAACCCTCTCTTCAGTATGCATTTTCTGCATGAAGTTGTTCTGCTGAAGTTAACCAATAAGTAAATTTTAAGAATCAAAATTAATAAATGAAAATGAATTATAATTCTCCAGCTATTGCCCTGATCCAAGACTCTATTACACATGCTTCTATATTTTTGTTGCCACATATATTGAGAAATTTTTCACCTAAATACATTGTTCCAAATGGCATAAAAACATAATATGCAAGAAGCATTTTTGTATACATAACTGAAAAATTGAAGCTATTCTCACACATGTACGTCACTCGTGGCTCATATTGCAGATGTTAGAAAGCCTGTGCATGAACGAGGCTTCGGATTAACTTTCATACATAACTGAATGGATCTTTGCCCTTTTTTAGTTAATAAACACTATTCAGCTATTGTGATTTTCATTTTGACTCGTATTCTAGAAGTTCTGTAGAACAGTTAAGACCACTGTTCTATTATATTCAGTATTATTTTGTGCTAAAGAAAACATTCTCCAATTGTTACATGAATAACATATTAAGAGGTCATCTTTGTCATTAACCACTTACTAAATACTCAAATTGATATACTATGTGGACTACAATATTTTCATTTGCACAATTTTGGGAAGGCATAAAAGCACAGTAAAGGGCCATTCCCACTGGGGTTTATCTGAGCTGAGCCAGTTCCATGTGTCGACTAACTCCGCTATGCCTGCAGTTCAGATTTTTCAACTTGCTGCCCTATGGGAAAAACTGGTTTTGGAAATTGGTAACGGAGCTACATCCGTTGTCTCCATTAGCTGAGATAAACCCCAGTGGGAATGGTGAACTCTTTATGATTCAACTTGAAGAAACCAAACTCAAGCGACTCACCATTTGTCCATCAACACAGTTGTGCCACAAGAAAGCTCTAATCCTGGACATGCGATGAGAAAGGTGTTGCACAAGGGTTCCAGTTGCATTGTGTCAGAAACAGCCAGAACTAGTTCACAGGAAGAGACTGATCATTCATCAAGACACCACCAGACCTCGTATGGTGAAGAAAACCAAGCAGATGTTTAACACTCAGATGGAAAATATTACCTCACTTCCATAATAATTTACACGAGCGATACTTCCAAAACCAAGATAAGCCAGAAGAGTTTTACTTTGGTTTATTACAGCATTTCTTCCCGATAAAAAAACTGTTCTGTAGCAACAACAAAGAAAACACTTGTGGATATTTTTAATTTGAAAAATTTCTAGATATTATAGCTAATTTACATCAATATCCTTCTCTTTAACATCTTATCTAGATTTGTTTCAATAAACAAATCAATATTCCCAATTAATAGTCATTGCATCATTTCTTAATATTTCAACAATGTACCTTTGAACATTTTTTTAAAATCAATTTCTTTTCAATGAATTTCCTTTTTAATTTAATAACATTTGTTATTTGAAGAACTACTTGTATTTAGAAAGTATAGAAGAAAATTTTATTTCATATGAAAATTTAAAGCAATTTATGACAGGTAATTAGGTATGGCATGGTGGACTGAGATATGGATTATGAATCTTTTGATAAATCATCAGTTTTCAATTTCTTTGATTGCTTCAATGCTTATGTCTAGTTGAGAGATAGTAAAATAAAAAGATATAAATATGTTAAGAGAAAGACTTCTGGGATTAAAATGAAAAAATTCAAATAATTTTGTTTCCAATGGTTTTCCAAAAGATAACATAAATTCATCACAAATTTCCTATAAAGCACATTCATTGTATGTTCAATTTAAAAGATCTTTCAAGGTATAAATTCAAAATAAAAATTACCCCTCTCAACTTTGTAAAAACAGCCAGATTTTTTGTGGAAAAGAAGTGTAAAGTGATTTTTCAAGAGAAAACTGATATACATTTAAATATTCTAAAGCAATTACATGGGGGGGGGACTCCTATGAAAAAATATATAAGACAATGAAATAATTGCAGTAGCATTTAAGTGTTTCAGAAACTGTCCTTTACAGCATTTATTATACTGTTTATTTTTCAGAATTAAAATATTCCAATGTCACCAAAATGGAAAAGTAATGTCACTTTAAATTAAGGCAGGAGAAAATGTCTAATTTTAATGTTACTTCTTAAATGTAATTTTAATGTATTATCATTATGTTTATAACATATAATATGACTATGTTAAGTAAAATGTAATAAAATCAAAATTCTGCATACAAACTGAACTTTAAATTGCCGAAATGTTAGTAACTCACTAAACTCAGTGCCACCTAACAAAAGACCTCATATCCCCAAAAGGGAAAAGTTGCTCCTGATGCAATATTTTAAGAATTCTATTTGCAAAAAAGAAATTATTTTAAAAAGAGCCTCTTACCTAAAACTTGAGTATCCACCATTTATATTGAGAAGTAGGATAGAATTCAAACATTAACCCATCAATACACATTTATGAATGCATCGCTAAAGATTCCTCTGAAATGTTAAATCGCACTCGAAATAATAGCATGAAAAAACAAACTTTAATGTCCAACAAAATAAGGACCTTTCATTTTTATCGAAATTAAGGATCAAAACGCATTTAAAAAAAAAACTTAAGGACCATACAAACCCTGAATTTCAATAAAAAATATATAGCCACAATGGTAATAGAAAGATCTAAAACAATCATGTTAAACTCAGTCAACACAAAACAGTTACATATAATATTTATTTAAAAGATGAAAACAAAAAAAATTATTCATTGTCTTCTTCATCTTCCTCGTCTTCATTATTAATCTGGAAATATCTCAGCTCATATGAATCTTTAGCATTTGCCACCACTCTTAACCAGTCTCTTAAATTATGCTTCTTCAAGTATTTTTTTGTAAGATATTTCAGATACCTACGGAGAGGGAAAAAAAAGTCTATACCAATATTATAATTTTTACAGGAATGCCATTCAAGGATAATTTCACTTGAATGTAAATGTCAGCAAGTTATCAACAAAGACTATACGAATCGGACATTACAAATATGTCTTACAGAATTCCACAAAATATTAGATTTAGTTTTTATGTCCATATGTTGCGCATGAACCAGCCATTACAGTTTTCAATCTTCCTTGCCCCATGTACCCCTCCCACATTCCCCTCACCTTGCTTTCTAAAATTAAAAAATAAATACACATTTATTTTTTACACATGCTTTTTAAATGTAATTTACAAATTAAGCAACAAAAAGTATAGAAAATACTGAGAAATACCAAAACATGCACAAAAGTAACCTTTTATGTTCATAAATTAAAACTACACACTGAAGAGACAAAATATCATTGTACCAAATGTCTACCCAGCCATCACACAAAGTTGTGATATTCCGACATGGTGGCAAAGAATATGTATTGTTAAGAATGAAAGCTTCGCAGCCGCAGGAGTGGCTCTCTCCGAACAAAAAAGGACACAACTGAGCATGCATGAAATATCTGTCACCAAAAAGTGCCAAAGCTCGAAGCTGATGTCGAAGTTCGACGGTCACGTTTATCAAGAGTTTAAAGCTGTGTGACTCCATTTTTTCCCCCTACATATTGACAGATATAAAATCAGACATCAAACTGCGATATGGATAATACAAGTTCAACTAGTAAAGTAGTAAAGCAAAAAAGCATGGAAATTCGAGTTTAAATTATCACGAAAAGTCAAAGAACGATTCATCTTAACCCTTGTTCCTCAATTTCCTGTACACGTGGCGGAGGTGGAAAATCCTTGGCCAGGTACATCACAAAGGGGGAAATTCTCACCAACAGGCTCCGTTGGCGAACTGTCCCTCTTTCTAGCGGGGTCGAAGACAAACTGGTTTACATATTGCATATCCATCACATCCCCAATGTGCTCTATCGCGTTAAAATCCAGAGTTAGAAGGCCAGGACTTATGCTCCTCGAATCACTACAACACAACCTGAGCCATGTGACACAGGGCGGAAGATTTCATTTCCAGTTGGGAAGACAGACACCATGTATGGATGCAAATGTTCTCCAGCTTTACCACAACTAAGGGTCCAGAGCCGCCTATGAAAATGTCCCCCACTGCATAATACTGCTGTATAGATTCTTTACCAGCTGCCAGTTAAATAACAATTCCCACTTAATCACTTGCCTTCCACGTCACCAGACGAGTTCACTGGAAAAAATGTCGGGATGGTCATAATATTTTGGTTCATCAGTGTATAACTTAACAGCCAAATAAAAGGCTGACTCAGGGTTCATAGCCACATTTTAGTTAAAAAATAAGCACCTGTTTAATTACATATATATATAACTGCATAACCTTAAAATAAAAATGAGATTTAACCATAATTCAAAATCCAAGAAATTCAGTATTTAACCTTCCAGCACGTGCACATCGTATTTTTTACATCCGTTATTTTAGTTTTTGGCGAAAGTGATGAGTGAATATTGATAACAAATTTCTTAAAAAATAAAATATTAATCTTATTATTGCAAAATACAAATGACATCACATTCATATATAAGTAAATTATTTTTAAGTTCTTATGTTAGTGAGATGGAAATGCAATGATGTATTTCATTATAGAAAATTTTAAATTTATTATTTAATAATTATATTTTAAAATCGAAGCTAATTTTAATATTCATCAGAGACAAGTATAGACAATAAAAAAGGAAAACACTTTGGTAGGGGTAAGCTTAGCATTACTTACTTCTACAAGGAAATTTACTTCTTACTGGTTACAAAAGCACACTTTAAACTAACTTTAATGTTTTTATTTCTAAGAAATAGAAGAAAGTATGGGATGGAAATTGCTATTGTTCTCGCATCCAAAGGTTTCCTCATCTTCCTTTTCTTCATCAGATAATTCTTAAAAGATCCGAGCAAAATCAGCTGGTTGCACTTTTTTTTTTGGGCCACATGAAAGCTGATATAACATTTACAGAGCCAAATGTATTCAAATTAAAATAATACATGGGAATTAATAACACAAAATTATAAAATATTTGAGAAAAAAAAACATTTTCTGAATTTTAAAACAAGACCACTTACGTGTCGTAACTTTTATGAAAAAGATGTTGCACAAAAGCCCAGTATATATATATATATATATGTATATATATATAAAGACGAAAGATTTCCTGTTGGCACATTCCACGATGTGAGGAAGGGCAGAAAGGAGCTATTGAAATGACATTCAGACGTCTCAGATTCGATATGTGAAAAATGCGCATTAAAAACTGAATTTGTCGCAAATTTTGTGCAATACGCATGTGCTGGAAGGTTAAAGAGAGAACCAGCATTACTCAACCATGGGAAACAATTACAATTATTTTTTAATTGCAAATAACAGTTCAATTTATAGAACTAGTTTAGAATGAGGAGGGGAAGAACCCTATGCAAAACTAGATTATATTACAAGATTTAATGATGAAATATCAGTTTAAAGAAAATAAATAATAATAAATTTTATTTATTATATTCATACAAAGTACTTTACAACATAAAAAAGAAACAAGTTTTATGTTCATTAATTAAATTTAAAGATTTATGCTTATTAATTAGTAATATTACTTTTATTTTTGATTTTTCTTTTCATTAATGTCTGAATCCAAATCTCTTAAGAGAGTTTTTCACAAATATTTTTTAACATTTCATTAGATTTATTTAAAAGATTAAAGTCTTTTCTAACTTCAGCCTTTTCAGCAAGTTCATCTGCTTTATTTTCAAGCACTTCTCTTTCTAAGAGAGTTTTTCTTTCTTTTAAGAGAAATCAATTCATCTGTTGATTCTGCTGCTTTTCTTTTTATCTTTTCAATAATTTCTTTCTTTTTTCCCCCTGCTCTTCTATAACTCAATATAACTGATACTGTGAATGTGCCACTCTTCTCTCTTTCGTAATTGTGTATTCCACCAGCATGTTTCACATAATCACAAACTATGCACTAGGCAATATACGAATCCCCCCATTTCCTGTTTCTATATTTTTATTGATACTAAATCCTCGTTCAACAGAAGCTTGCCCATGGGAATGAATAAGATCATTTTAAATGTTTCCCATACCTTGAAGTATTTTCCATTGTACTGTAAGGTATGGCTGGACAACAATTTCGATGAAATCGGAATATTCCAAAAGAATGTTATCGCATTCTTCTGCAATATTACCTTTTTGGGAAAAATGCATCGATACACTTCATTTTCTCGTATGCTTTTATGCTGTTTTGCGGCATATACTTCAGATTTAAAGAAACAGTATTTCTAATTAGTGAATAATTAACTGGACATTTCTCCATCAGCTTTTCAAGTAGTTATAAAATAAAAGTTTGTGAGTCACGTTTAAGAGAAAGGTAATCTTTATCCATGATTTCTTTTTTAGTGTATAGTTCTTGCAAACACATCAGCCATTATCAGCCACACTTACCCATTTTTAAAGTTTAGTTATACTTCAGCATTTACTGCAAATATATTATGAATATTCATACGATCGTAATAAACACGAATATGAACTGACGTGGAATTTGGTACATCTATAGACTGTGGGTGGGAGGAAAAGCATGTGAAATATACTGGAATTTTGTACCCCTTTCACAACTCTTTGACCAACAGAACGATGTACATCTGTCTCTACTCGCGCGAATCAAAGATTACGTTATTGCGAAGAAAGCTATTTCCGGAAGTATAACTCACAATCTGGCACTCCAGATAAGAAAGAAAAAGTTGTTTATTTAGTTGCGGCTTTGATGTGGGGGAAAAAACTTAAAAAAAAAAAAAAAAAAAAAAAAACTTTAGAGAAAAAGTAAGCACCTATAGGGTTTTTATAATTTATTTTCAAATATAAATACTTGTAAAGACTGCTATGAACCCGGTGACTACATTTCTCCCAAGTAGAGAATTCCATGGTGGTTGAGAAACCAGTCTTTAAAAATGCCATTCAAGGATATTTTCAGTTGCATGTAAATAAACATTGGGATTTATGGCCCAATTTTCTATCAACTAAGCCAGGTCTATACAATTCTATAAATTGAGATTTAGATTCTATAGAAATTTGCACAGTTTCTAAAAGTCCCATGTACAGAATCCACAAATAAAATTCTACTGATGATATTAGGTTCAATTTATAGAAAATTACATCATAATTCTAACAAGTTTCATTGTTTTAATTTTCTATAAAATATTCTATGGAAAATTTAGGGTAAGTATTCTAAAATAAAATTTTTTATTAAATATATAAAAAAAATTAAGTTTCCACTTTAAGCTAGATTTTGAAATGATCTATAATATGGAATAAAAACTTTTCAAAAGTGATGTTTTCCTAATAAAAATTTTTAATACTGTCAATTCTCAAAAATATTTAACTAAAAAATAAATATCTTTTAAATAATAGTTAGGTTTCGTTAAAACTGAGAAACCTTTGCTCGGGGGTACATATACAAAAATTAAAAGAATAAATTTCTAGGATTAACATTTTATAATAACACCATAAATTCAACCTTTTAATTTTATGATTTAAATTCATTGTATGAGATTTAATTTTATACAAGCAACACTGTACAAAATATCACACAAAATGCTATATTAATTAAGAAGCTAGAGGATAAAGCAAAAATTACCATTTAAAAGTGGTTTAACACACATGAATAAAAAGTGTTGGCATTGGTGACCTACTCTATTTGCTTTTAGTTACGAGTATGACAGTAAATCACGAGACAAATTTTGTTGACCCCGCTACGGTGAGAATACTCAGAGAGAATGTCTATGACAACATGTCTATATCTAAAACAACTGCACAGAACATGAGATTCAATTCAGAAAGGTGACCGGGCAACAACCACGATGCTGCCCGGTCATCTTCCTGAATTGCCATGGCAAACTGTCAACAACAAGGGGACAAATTTCAGGTCATAACGAGACACATTAGGGCTACATGGGCAGATGGGATCAGATCAGTTCACCCACTGAAATGAATCGTCTTTTTAGGTCAATCAAGAGCAGTTAGCAAGGAAATAGCAAACAGCGGCAAGAATCGAGCAAGTGGGATTGGAAGAATCGGCCCAATCAAACTGATTTCTTTAAACTTCAGTTTTGAGATTCCAGAAAACATTCCTTCAACAAAACTAACAATAAAATTTAAAATTCTAGAATAATTTTTAAAAAAAGTTGGGAAATGATAAAAATTAAACTCACTTTTAACATAGGAGAATAAACATTTTTATCTTTCCTAAAATGGAAATGATACAGTACTATTCGGTTTTGAGGGCCGTAAAAAAAATCGTCAAACTATTTGATGCCAATGCTGCCAAAAATAATCGCGGCAACCCTAATAATTGCAGCAAGAAAGGAAGTATAATAGTAAATAACTATCTAAGATAGATGTTTTAATTTAGATGAAAGGTTAATTTCATATAATACTTTTTTATTATTATAATTTATATGAAAAAGGCTAAACATGACTGAATGGAAGCATAAGAGTCAATAACTATTTCAGATCATTACAGTCAAAAGACGTTAATTCGGACACCCATAATCCGGACCTCAAAGCTACAAACTTTCTGCGCATGCGTCTCGTTGACGTAAGACCTTTACGGCTGCGAATATGCTTGTGCGCGTTCGCAAAATATGTTTACGAGTGCGCGTTTAACGTATAACGGACGGTATAAGCTAAGCTAAAATTATCGATTTCAGTTAATGTTGCAGATTGCGTTGTTCCTTAATCTTCGAATTGGATTCGGCTTATTATTTTTTGCAGACTGTTAGAGCAATTTTATAAAAGTAAGCTTGAACTTTAGATTATGTCAAATAGAATTTCTGATATATATTTATTAATGTGTAAAGGATCTACAAAGCGAAAGTATATTTCGAAGTTCATTAAACAAAAAGTGGAATTGTTGCAAAAAATGGATAAAGGCAATCCTTTGTTTATCTAAACTTTACCATTTGTTTAACGCCGCAGCACACAATGAATTGGAAGTTGATCTGTCAACACCATCCTTATCTTCAGGGCAGATGTTTTTATTTTATTTGGCTTAAAATTTCTTACTAAATGTAGTATTTCATCTCGATGTACTCCGTCTTTGATATGATTTAAATAAAATTTTTTGTCATTATAATTCGCTTTCGATAGCGAAGAAAGTGACAGAGGTTATAGAAAAAGAAAAAATTTCAATTGACAAATTAGTCGGTAAACACAGCAATTATAGGACTTGAACAGCAAAACTTTGTAACTGAACAGGAAATTATGTCTGTTTAGAGAATTAAAGAGAATGTATTACCACATAAAAAACGAAGCAACTTAAACAACTTACATTGAAAGAAATGTTTAATAAAGTAAACAAATAAATATTAAGCTTTTTTTTTTGTAAATTTCGATACCCTTTAGATCACAATTGTTCTTTATTTCATAAATTACGGTTTCATATTTTTAATTTTATAATTTCTGCATGCCATCTTACCAGATTTAAAATGATGATCTATAATACGGAATCGCCGAAGTCCCGACGAGTCCAGATTAACGACTTTTGACTGTATTATAATTTATATAAAAATTGCTAAACATAACTGAATGGATGCCTGCATCGCTATCTTGCTACCGACTTATCGCTAAAGCATGAAAACATTGGTTGTTGAAACGTAATTTTCTATAATGAATGATGCCTTTTCTTTGAAAACATTCAGAATCAGAATTCAGGAGTGCAGAATCACTCACTTACTATTTGCTTGCCGCTTTTTACAAGGGTAAAAACAATTAGATTTTTGTCAATTTTATTTTACCTTTTAAACGAAAATAGGTCGATGTGTACATAGGTAACGTCAAGGGGGTGAGCAGTGCCATTTTTGTGCAATTCTAGGATTTTTTTTAAAGTGAAAATAGGTTGATGTGCACATGGATACCAAGTACGTGCAATTCTTAAAAATGCGTCAAGCAGTGAGTGATTCTGCACTTTACCCAAAATTCTATTGCCGTCTTTTCATCATGGGCAATTCCCAAATTGTTAAATCCATAGGATATCAAAAAAGGATTTAAAATTAAACTAGCATTTCAATGACGTCTTAAGATATAAAGAACTATCTAAACTTACGCAATCTGAAACCAGCGTGCACGCTAGATTTGGCGCTTTTGTGCATACATTTTCGCTGCAATTTTCTTACGGCCCTCAAAACAGAAGAGTACCCATCACACTTTCCTGGTACACTTCTAACAAGAGATTTTTTTTTTTTTTTTATAAATTAAGTGTTTGCTTGCTCACTGTAGTCAACCGGTTAGCGAACTTCCCTCTTCCTGGCATACTTCTTAACAGTAGTTTTCTCTCGAATGTAAAAGAGCTACAATTCTTTATTGGAAAAGGGATAAATCACTCAGTTAAGTAAATCAGTTCTGGAATGGATTGTCCAACTCTAATCAGGACAATGTTTATGTGAATAATAATAATAAAAAAAATGTTGGGCATCAGTTTTGTTTCATACCTGATTACAATAGGAAAAATCTTTTGGTAATGTAGTGATAGTATGTACAGTAGAAAGTTCGAAATTTGAATGTCCAATATCCAGAATTATCTAATATCCACAGGATCACTTGAATTGTTTTTTAATGTCTTTAAAATATAGTGATGATAATCAAGATACGATAAGGATCATATCAGGGCACTCACCTGACAGTGTTGTGTAATTTAATATACAATCTGGCTAAGTATTAACACAAGTACATATACTTTTTTTATTTACTTACACACAGCTGTTTTCATGAGGTTTAATTAGGAAATGCATTCAGTTCCTTTGTTTTGATCGAGATTCACAGGCAACAGACCACATGTTGCAAGGATACCAAAGTCTTTGTGCTTTTCTATATCCCTAATATGCAATTACATGCGTGCCAAATGTATGATTGGCTGACATGTCAGAATTTTTTTACCAAAAAATATTTTAAATTTAGGTTACATAATAATAACAACACAAAGAGGAAAAAAATTCAAATTTATATTTTCTATCTAAAAGATTAGTACTCGCAAGACAATTTGTTAGTTTGTCTGGTTTATGATTCAAGCATAGTGACAGCTAAATATTAAAACTGGTTAGTATTCTGATAAAATTTGTAGACTTTGAGAGAAATTACTACAAATGTTAGATAGGTTGAGATGCTCATCTGCCAATTGGGTTCCCATTTTTATTAATTTTCAACTCGGAATTAAAGCTGTTAGAAAGGCATTTCTAAACATAGTGATTATTCGTAGTGCGAAAATTCGTAACTGATTGCATTTTTTAGGTGGGGGGACGAGGGCAAGTACAAATAAATGTTAATCAAATCTGTATCACTCTGCAAATTAATTAGCTTCACCCATACATTTTACAGTCCATTATCATGTTTGTTTTTAATGGTAATGAAAATAATATAAACTCACATTTCAAATAATAAAATCTCTGTAACAATGTATTTGAAAAGTATTCATGGAATACATAAAATTGCTTACAGAGAGATGAGTAGCCTAGCAGTTTGAGACTTTGATAACAAGCCTGAAAACTCAGCAGATTTCTACAGATTATTATTCTACAAAGGCAAATTTTACGGAAAAGCATTTCTACAGAGAACTGATTATCTGAAAGTTCTATAAGAATTTATAAGAGCTCTATTGGTGTCCAAAAAAAATTTTTTTATGACTTTTAATTAAGCAAGTTTCCACGGGTTACATACTGTTACAACAAAATGACAGTCTAATTAACAAAACATAACATGATCTTACCTTTTGGAAAATCTGCAATCAGCAGTCACAGTTATTTTAGACTTGCTCCTTTCAATGACAACAGCATTTCCCAAATTATTTATCTTTCCATTAACCTTAATGTGTTCGTGAAGGAATTTTTCCTAAAAATAAAAGTATTCTTATTTATACAAATTCAGAAAATGTCTTACAATTATCCATGATAATCAATGTAGTTAAAACAAAATTATCGCTAAAATTTTATTAACTGCATTTGAAGTGGAAAAAATTTCTCTTCTAAACAAATTAGGCCAGTTAACTTCATGAACAGCCACTTATTTATCAAAAAGTATCACAAAAAGATGTCTTTAATTAGAAAAATTGTTAGTTTCTGATTACCCATACCCCTTACATAGAAATCACAAACATGCCACTGACTTCAGAACACAGTCGCAAAATCGTTGGTAATTAATTTTTTCACCATAGTGCATAAAAGCTAAAACTTCACACAAAAGCAATCAATCAATAAAATTTAAAGAATGGAACTATGGTAATAAAACTCATCTGGTAAAAGTTTAGAACTGGGTGCCCCTTGTTTTTTGTTGCCAAGATCAGCGCCAGGAAGGCACAATTTCAAGATGGCCGCTACACAAAAACAAAATAAGAAGCCAAAGAATTGCACAAACTCTGTTCATGTACACATTGATCTATTTTCATTAAAAAAATAATGAAGCTAAAACAAAGTTAAAACTATTATCGTAACCAAAAGTGAGGTTTCATCGCTAAAATTTCTTTAAAATTGTCACTAATAAAAGGGGCACCCAGTGCCATTATTTACATTATTTAAGTGAAATGCCTTTATTTTATGTAAACAAAATAATAAAATACTAGATGAGTAAAAAACAAAGTCCATCAGCTTTGCAAGTAAAACCACAATCCTATTTATGTAATTCATGATAAAATAATAAATTGTACAACACTTCCCTCAGACTCCGAAATTGTCAACCAAGTAAATATATTCAAATTCACAAACAACGGATGCACCATAAACTCACTAAAATACACAAGTTACTATCGACATGGAATTCAACACACTAAACAATTTTCATTGTTACAACCACATGTTGTATCCGAAACCTTTCGAAAAGTGAACCGATATTTATAGTGAATCAGCGCAAATGCCAAAACAAAATTAATAGCCCTTTCGTTAAAAAAGAAACAATCGTATACAGTTTTACACTGTATTGGGAGAGGTTAGCACTCCCCTTGACAAGGACGGAATGGCCTCTTGGCCTAAGCATAGTTTTGCATCATTATTATTGTTTCCATATAGAGGCAGAATGGAATTGTTTTAATACTGTCAATAACCGAGGATTTATTTTTCATACCAATTTCTAGAACCCATTCCTTTTACAATTGCAGCCATTTTTGTCCTTGCACTAGAGTATTTCTTAGTGATTTTACTGGCGGAAACATTTTTAAAAAAATGCCACAGCATGATCTGATGCATTCAGTGGTAGGTTATACTCCAGTACAAAGGCAGAGAACTGGCATTTTGCATTAATAACTTCTTGGTCCTTTGTTTCTACAAAAAACAATTCCCCAATACAACTTACATTATCTTTACACACTATAATATAATTATGGGTGTCATTCTTCCAGTTTCATTTCCCCATGCTAAGAATGCTACATCATTAACAACTTACTTAAATAAAGTGATTACTTGCCTGTTGGGGATCCTTATGCAGTTTCCCCTTAGAACCCGACTGCACTGTAGTGTTAATAGCTAAAATTATTAAAGTTTAATTAAAAAAAAATTCCCATTTTTTAACACCTATTTTGACCCTTGCCTATTTACGTCAATTCTGAAAACAATATATGTAATTAATGTGTTTATTAAAGCAAATGCACTTAGTTGATGATCCTCACACATAAAGATAGGAAATAAAGTATGTATGAAAAGAATTTGTATTAAGAATTATACTCGAAATTCAGAATACTTACAAAATCTGAAGCATTCATAATTCCATCTTCTACTGGATGACTGCTATCAATTGAGAATTTTTTGGGTTGTAATTTCTTCTTTTTACCTTTCCCTTTAACACCAACTTTGGGTGGTTTCTTCTTGATAACCTGCAAAAATCAAAATATAATTGATAAATATAAAAAAATTAAATGTCATATTTACACAAAAATGAGACGGCATAGATGCCAATCCCAAAATCTTAAAATCTGAAAGGTTTTTCACATATCACCATTCCAAAGGTCTTTTACTGTATCCAAATGGTCTTTAATTTGCTGTATAATATATGCAGATTACTGAACTTTTTGTATTTTAGTTATGAAGTATAATCTATTAACATTTAATTGCATATCCAGATTATATTGTCTTTAGGATAATTTAATTTTTAAAATTTTTCTTACACTTTTATACCAAGAAAATCCAGAGTAATGAAAGAAACCTTTTTTTTTTAAAAAATCACAAGGTTTCTTTTAAATATGATGAAATTAAAATTAATATACACAGTATTTGTGTGAATAAACTGAACTAAACAAAAATACAAATTAAATTAAACATTCCTCTAATCTTCATATAAAAATTTACAAATGCTTGATGTGGATTAATATAACTCAGAACAAATGGAATTTAATACAACAGATTGGTAAACTATAATAAAAAATACAGTTCCGATGAAAAAGGTTTTAAATAAGGAAAAAATATTCTGAAAATCATTAGAGATGGGAGAATGAAATCTCGCAAATTTTAAGTTTCATTACTTCAATAAATTTCATTTATTGCTGGGAAACATTTTTTTTTAGCATCATCATCATAGGTGGCCAGACAGCCTATTATGAGCCAAATGCCTTCATTTGAAGATTCCCCAAGATGACTTTGAGATCTCTGACCTCCACTTTTCATTAACTAATCCAACTCTACTGAATCAGTCTATCGCAGCCACAGCTTTCAGTGGATTTAAAAAGGAATACTTTTTTTATGACCATCATTTTGCATTCAATCACGTGAACCACCCAAACTGTTAATATTTATATATTATAAGATATCTTGGAGTTCAAAATATTTCTTCCTCCATATATTCTTAAGATGCCATCTTCATATTTTTCCTGACTTCTAAGGTCCAATTTGCGCCATAAATTTTCATTTGTATTTATGTCAGGTGATTGGTGTCTTTAACTGGCATTATGCAATAACTACTCCTGGGTGAGGTTTGCTGTATCCTTAGGGTGGGGATACTCAGATAACCGGCACTTGGCGAACTTCCAGAAATCGCGTTCACCTACTTGAGCGATAGGCGCCAAACAGTGGGAGGACAGTTCAGGTTGCAAGTTTAAACCTTCACTAAGCTAGGGAGAAAGGGAAAAGGGAAGGGATATTTTCTTACGCCTTACTTCGGATGTCATGCGACTCTGCAGATGAATCTTCGTGTTGATCACATGACTTTGTCAGTAGACGTGGTGAATACGCTCATAAGCTGTTTGTTGTATTTTTAGATTACTATTAAAATTATTAATGACTTAAAAATTAAATAATCAATCAAATTAAAAATGTTAATAATTATCAAATTAAAATGATTATTTAATTATATTTCATTAATAATTAAGAAATTAAATATGATTAATTAATTATATTTCATTAATTATTATTATTATTATTATTTTAAGAACTTGATTCTTTTTCTAAAATGCATCATAAAAAGTAAACAATAAGATATAGCATTTTTATTATTATCTGCTTACATTTAGCAATAAATATGACAGCTTTAAAGGCTGATAAACCATGGCCAAAAAAGACAGTTTGCATAAAACAATGCAATGTAAATGCAGAAGTCAAACAGCTTTTTAAAAGCAGATAATTACTAAAAATAGCATTTGGTATTAACAACAGCTGTTCAAAAGTACAAGTAGCAACTGCACGGTGATACATGCACCACAACTATGACGGATTTCTTTTAAGAGACATATATTGATTCTCTTGAAAAATGTATCAGCACAATTGGTGTTAATTCAAGAGTACTTGATGTGGGCATCTTTTAAAGTCTATGCCTTGGTTCTTCAGTGTTGTGATTTATATATTGCAGTTGACCATTTTTAATTTTAACAATTCTTGTAAATAACCATCAATAAGAAAATCTTTCATCCTCCATACTATTGTGTTCCTGTGATGACATTTGACAATGTATACTGAAAATTATTAAGTTTGCCATGTTCTGTCATCCCTTAAACTTGTGATATAAATTCTGTTACGCCCTGTATATATATATAGAAAGAGCTTTGCAAAAAAAGTAATAAGTGCATGTTTTTTAATTGCATTTCAGGGTATGGAAATTAAAAATCCTGCAGCCCTTTCATAAATAAATACAGCAGAATTACAGGTTCGAAAATGTAATTTATTTCCTAAGTATTTTTGGTAAGTTCTAAATGTAAATATATACAAAAGAAGGCATTTACACATTTTTAGAACAATTTGGGGGCCATTTAATTATGTTTAAAATGTAAAGAGTATTTTTTTATATGTTCAATATGATAGCTTTTTTTCCGGCAAGCCTTACCAGAAAACGCCCATGATTTCTCCGAAAGAAGGGCTTTTCATAATATTTCCATGGGTATTGATTTTTATTCCTCGTCCATAACTTTCCAGATTCCATCTGTTGTGATGGCTTTGCACTTAGGAAGCTTAGCTCTTTATGAGATTAAAGGCACAACAGTCCACCTGTGATTTTTTTTAAAATTCTGATCAAAATTATTCTAAAAATATGTAAACACCCTATTTGTATATTATTTCTTTATTATGTATCTTATTTTTCTTGTAACAGTGATTTCATTTTTATAATATCTTGACTGTTATACTTAAAAAAACATTTTTTGCCTCCCTTGGTTTCTGAATTTTTCAGGTTCGAAGGATTATGGCTCTTGGCGACACCTCGGTAAAAAAAAAAACGCATCACGATTCCTACCTCCTGATGTAGGTTTGCACTTGATGTACAGACATAATTACTTTCAAAATTTTTAAATATTTAACGTATCATATTGCTTAATTTGTTATGCATGTCATGCTTCGCAATAACCAATTTCTTCATGATTATAATTCAACTTTCATTTCCTTAAAACTGAAATTAATACTTAAAAGTAACAATTGAAATATTTAGCATGCTTCTTTGAGTATTTTACAGTTTCTGTTTTTTTAAAGCAAGTGCAAACCTACTTCTAAGGTGATGTGGAAATGGAATCTATTTATCCCCACCTTTTTAATTATGGAATATTTTAAACAGATGCTGAAGCCAGTCAGTTTTTAAGAACGTTAAGTAGGACTCTGAGTGTGTGACCTGATATGAGGAGGATAGTCAAGCTACTAGATTTGTGTTGCATGCAGTGTGAACATTTCATAAGTGTACAACAAAGTGATTTGGATTAATTATTTCAAAACACGAACCTCAGATGTTAATATTTCAAGAAACTGTTTTTTAGAAGAACTGCAAATATCAACAAGAATATAATAAAAGGATATATACAACACGTTATGCACAACTGCAATGGGGTAAGTTAAAATTCTTGTACCTATTTTTGCATTCATTCATTCATATATTTTATTATAAATTTGTTGGTAATATAATATGAATGGATAATTTTATATAAGATATTTATTCTATATAAAATGCTAACATAAGTTTATTTTAATATAGAGAGTAAAAGTAAATCTATAATGAACGGTTTAGTTCATCAAAATAAAATGTCATCCGAGTTATCTGAGTATCTCCAAATAATATACTCACGTATATTTTATCTTTTAAAATGTTTAACGTTACTTACGTGATAAATATTCCATTTGCATAATCTTTACTGCATTTATATGAAGAACATGTTTTCAAACATATTTAACTATTATTATAGATAAGTGTAGAAATTAATGGTCAGAATTAAAAAAGAAAAGTATTAAGTTGGTAAGGTAATAATGTTGGAGTTATATATATCTTCATCTAAAATACTAAGGTGAAAACATGTATGTAGATTAACTTTAACATATCAACAACTAAATTAATTTTATGTACATTGTTTACCTTTTTAACGTAAACGCATTATTGTATTTAGCCTCAGGCGATTTTCGCCTAGCACCGGTTTCTCCCCTATGTCCGGCTCAGGAGGGAAATTTTGGAAAGCGTCTTTTGACGTCAAAAAAATCCTTCCGAGGATTTGGCGATTTTCGCCGATTCAAGATGGTGGAAAAAATTGCGCCAAGTGCCGGTTATCTGAGTCTTCCCCTTAGGGTCATTGTTCTGTTGAAACACGAATGACGTTTTTAAGCCAAGTTTTTGGGCACTTGAATTTCAAGTTGTAGCACAATATATCAATGTACATACATGCTGTCATAATACCATCAACGAAGCACAGGTTACCAAATCTTTAGGATGAACAACGCAATCTGTTAACTGAAATAGATAATTTTAGCTTATACCGTCTGTTATACATTAAACGCGCATGCGTAAACGTATTATGTGCTTGCGCACATGCATATGGGCTGCTGTAAAGGTCTTACGTGCATGCGTAAACGCCTATGTGCATGGGCAGAAAGTTTGTAGCTTTGAGGTCCGGATTAACGACTTTTGACTGTACTGGTATTCCAGTTCAGTGTTTGGCCTTTTCCACACATATTGTTGTCTATCACTTCTGAAAATGTTAAACTTTGATTCATCGGAAAAAATAACTGTGTTCGAAAGCTCGTACGAGAAATTAACATGACATTTTGCAAAGTCTAATCTTTTTCTCCTGTTTATTTCTGAAATGAAAGGTTTCTTTTTAGCTTTCCTTCTATAATAACATTATTCATGTAAAACATACATTATTGTCTCTACAGTAAAAAGTTTTATGCGAAGTTAACATCTTTGCCTAACTGGGGTGCACTTATAGGTTTTTTTAAACCTCTTTGATAATGCCATGTTTTCCCTTGCAGAAAATATTCGAGGTCATCCACTTGTAATCTTATTTTCCATTGATCCTGTCTTGAAACTTCTGACAGTTTTTAACATTAACATCCAACTCCTCTAAAGCCATTTTATCACAATATTAGCAAAACAATGTTTTAAAAGCGCACTGCAGACATTATACTAGCAGGATTTCTTATATCAGTATAAACACGTGCCCTCAACAAAACAAAATTTCCAGAGCAGTTAGAACTTTGCCAATACTTTTTTCGACATGCAAATTTATGTTTGTGTTTCAATTTTGGAAAAAAAAAAAAAAAAATTTCGCTAGATTTGTGGGGTTTTCATCCGCAGAGAACCCGTTGTATTTTTACTCGCCAAGCTTGCATTTCATCGACGATGATCCGAGCCGTAAACAGATTCTTTGCCGTAGACGTGATATTTTGTTAACATGATTTTTAGTGCATGTAAATTCAAGTTAGCAGACAAAACAATATATTAAGCATGTGGTAGTAGAAATTCACAGATAATAAGCATGTAGATGTAAAACTAACCGGTTAAACGTTATATATTCATTTAAAAATATAAATTAGTATTAATGTACTGAAATTAACCGGTTAAACGCGATAAACGAAAAAAAGGAAGCACTTCCGCAGAGAACCCGGTAAATGTAAACATCGCCAACTTTGGCGATAATAGTTCAAACCTGGTAACCCCGCGGATTTATCCTATTCGCTTGTTCGAAGTTTGCAACCATTCCTCTTGCGTTCACTTTGTTGAATTATCACTGTCGTTGTTCGCATTTGCAGATTTATATTATTCTTCTCTTATTTATTATTATTTTTTCTGAATTTTTTTAACAACGAATAGATAGAAATATTTTGGTAGATAAATGCCAGTTCTCGGTTCCGGATGAAAGGAAAATACGGCGGGAGAGGTGAATGCTAATTTGTAACACGGTTGTTGACGTTGTATTCTTAATTATTAACAGGCGTAAGCATGCAGAACTATGAGGTTTTTAACCCGTAAAATAATTTGTTTTCGTAGGCCGCAAAAATATGCATGTGCATTTTAAGTAATGCTTTTATTTTTATTATTGGTTATTGTCATCTAAAATTATGAGAATAAATCAATTTTTATGACATAAAATTTTAACAAGATAATATCTTGTTAATGCTTTTCTAACAATAGCCTTTCAGAGGATTGCAGGTGTGACATAAATAGATCATTAAATTGAAATAAATATGATTGATTATCTAAGATGACAGAATAGTTTGATGCATCACCATGGTCATCAAAATTAGCAAACCACTGCTGATGTAAGGATTATATTGTTTCCCGTGTTAACTGGAATTTAAGACATATTTCGGTTTAATCCTAGTATCCGGTGCACACCGGATTTGGCTACTTTTGGATGAGCAATAAAAACGGGACATATACAATTAGTAAACGGGTCATTCAAAGAATATATATAGTTATACATAGTATATACTTATAAACATAGACATTGTTTGGGTATGTATATAGTGTATAGTACATAGATGTTGTTTGGGTCATTTTTAGTGTTGGCGATAATTTTCAAAATCGTGCCAAGGCTGCACCGTATACTAGGATTTTACCCATATTTCTATCTATTCATTGTTAAAAAATTCAGAAAAAATAATAATAAATAAGAGAAGAATAATATAAATCTGCAAATGCGAACAACAACAGTGATAATTCAACAAAATGAACGCAAGAGGAATGGTTGCAAACTTTGAACAAGCAAATAGGATAAATTAAGGTATGAATCGAGTAGAATTTACGTGTATATACACATTATAACTAACACCTAATTTTGCATACAAAGCTTTAATTACTCCTAAGGAAACTGAGTATTTTCTGATTATCTGCTGCATGTCAAAGCAAATAAAATTAATGGCTATTTTACTTGTTTTGAGCATGCATCCCAAATGATATACTTAATGAAATTTGGCATCAAAACCAATGACATCTCAACTTTTGAATGAAAAGCTTTTCTACTTGCTTACAGGATCAACATTCAAAAGTACCAAATGGAACAATTAAATTGCGACAAAATGCTTACTGCTAACTATTAATTTATTACAAAATTACACACTGTCTAACACCCTGGTTTAAAATATACCCTATGTTTTCTATTTCGGTACGTTACATGAACTAATTTTCATTACAACTTCATATCACTTTTCCTCCAACTGTAATAATTTACGATAGAATAATACATCGAACTGTGTTTAAATCCTCATTGTTAAGACTTTTTATTTCCCCAAAAATGGCGGATCTGCTACTATGCACGTGTCCAAGATCTCAATACCGAAAAGACATTATCTTCCAAAATCGAGTTAAAATTTTTCCTGAATTGATAAAAATACGTCTGATTTTACAAACTTAAAACACTATGAATAAGCAATAAAATATTACTTACAACAGCCATTGCAGACCGAAATTTCGAACACACTACTCGCTCTTACACCAAATGATAAACAGTTGCCAATCTCTTTGATAAAAACACTTAGCGGTTACACATTGCTAAGGAATTTTTTTACATTAGAATTTAAAGTTCACGATGGTTTAAATTACAATAGTTAAAGACTTAATGCGGAAAAATTGGTAAACATTAAATCTTTATTCTTTTTAAAATTTAGGTAAGCCAATCTATAATCACTTAACAATGTAAGCGACTTAAAAGACCAAATGCGTTTCAAAACAATTAAAAAAATTTTTTTTGATAGAATAGGCATGACTGATATAGTTTAAATTATATTTAACTTAGAATATATCCAATCTGTAATTTTTATGAGTATTTTATGAAAAATAGTGTAGTTTTGCACATAATAGATAAAGGAAATGTAAACGACAACCATCTTAGCCAAATTTGGCGTCGTTTGAATTAAGGAGGTTAGAATCTTGGTTTGAATCAATTGGTTATCTGTCACGTTTATTGTGATTATAATTATTATTTGCGCGTGAGTTGGTTTGCGGAAACTGTATTGTAAATAGGAATTTTTGTATCCATTTTGTGAATGTATTTGATTATGTTTTTTATTTTTCATTGGATATAAAACCATTGCAACTGAAAATCATATTGATATGATTTCCTGTTCCATTCTATTTTGCTTTATGAAATATTTGCTTTATATTTTTTAAATTTTCTATCCATTTGATTTATACATTTGTTTTCATCATATCTGTAGGTAATTTATTCAGTTAAAGTTCGTTGAATTAATTGAATTTTTCCTTTTCGTGGTGAGCTGTTATTTCATTCAAATATAGCTGTATTGGATTGACTCTTTTTTCCGTTATTTGTATCTCGTTTCGAATTTTTATTTACTTCGTTTTATGAAAGACCTTATCATAATTTTTAATCATTTTATCTCTCTGTAATTGTTCATTGATGTAATAGGTTAACCTAACGTGTGAAAATTTATACTGAATATTTTATCTTCTTCCAATCATTTATATGGATTTCAGCAACATCTAGTACCCATCTAAATTTTGCACTACTTTCTTCACTGTCTTATCTTGCTTATGAGAAATTTAAATGAGTTATTTTTGTGCCTGTTTTATGATCTGTCATCTCTTCTATAGCATTTGATTTGGAGTTTTATTGATGGAAAAACCAGCTTTCTTTCCATTGTTTTAAACAGCCAGCTGGGATGTCCTGTAGAGCAGGATTAAAATTCTTTTCTGTTCCTAGGGCAGACTTGCTAGTTACAGTGATTTCACATCATTTGATATGCTCATCAATGAAATAAGCCGTGTAGAGAAATATACAATTGTATGTTATATAAATTCATCTGGGTAAAATCTTAGTATACAGTGCAGGCTTGGCGTGATTTTGAAAATTATCGCCAACACCAAAAATGACCCAAAGAACATCTATGTATATACTATACATTATATACTATCACTATATATATCACTATATAACTATATATATTCTTTGAATGACCCGTTTTTACTGCTCATCATAAAGTGGCCAAAAGTAGGCAAATCTCGTGTGCACCGGATACTAGGATTAAACCTTCATCTGTTTAGATAAAACATAAATATTCTTATTCCATAATTCTAGCTATAGTTGAAGTAGCATGTTAATAAGAACTGAAGGCTAAAAAAAAAAAAAAAAAAAAGGGAACAGTTAAATTTACATGTGGATTGAATTATTATAAATTTGTGTATATTTTCTTATATGAGAAAAATATTTACAAATTCATCCATTAATATTATGCAGAAATAAGATTATAATTTGGCATAAAAAATGTTTGGTAAAAATATTTTTACTTCTGTGTATGAATATTTTTACTCAAAATCTGTGCTAAACTGAGGTTGTATTGTTGCATGATGTTAAATTTTTCATTGGCATGCTTTTGTTTCATTCAATCATCTGTTATTAAAATTATCTAGAAAAGGGTATATTTACATAGGATTTATTTTCTCAAATCCAGAACCTCTAAATTTGAGAAATTGCTAGTATTTGTATACATAATCATCGTTATGAAAACATGCTAAGTCGTATTTATTACACACGGGTAATTTTGAAAGCAAATGTCCATGATTAATTTTTATTGATGCAGAAATCGCAATATATAAGATGGGTTGGTCATGTACCAAAAAAAAAAAAAAAAAAAGAGCTTTCCTTAAAGAACTCTGTCTTTATCAAATTTAACCGTTTGAATCTCAAGCAGTGCGATCACACTGTTGAGATTTTATGTCGAGGAAACCCAGTATATTTCGAACATTGGGGACAAAATGAGAAACACTTATGCAAGAGTACGTCTTATCTCTTTGCAAACGTCAATAAATGTGACTGAGTGTCGAGAATCGCCGAAATACAAGAAGCCTCGATTAGGATTGCACCGCTTGGTATTTCTCGACATAAAATAAAACAAGTGCTATTGCGCTGCTTGGATCTTTTCGTACTCATTTAGAGAGAGCGTGGTTGCACAGTTTGGGATTCTTCAGTAGTGTTTTTTCAATAACCCGTGGGACTCAAACGTTTAATGGCATCAGTCTCACTCTGCCTTGTAAAACAACTGCTTTTGTTGGTTTGATGAAATAAACAGATAATTTGTTAAATGTCATTTTAGCAGATGAAAATATTTCTGTCACACTAGAATGTCAAAAACTATCAAATAAATAATAACTTTCCTTATACAGAAATACAGTTATGAAAAAAAATATATACTCTAAACTTTTGGTCTGCTGAAGTATTGAGGCTAAAACAAAGTGGAAAACAGAACCACCCAGTATTGCCGTGTTAATTAAATTTGCATAAACTTCTTTCCTTGAGCCCAATGCAGTGGTATAGCTAGAGGGATGGGGTTGTCCCAGGCAATAATTTTGGCATAGATGATCGAGGCATATAAAGAATAATAAGATTCTGAATTGCATACTGAGTTAAATTGAGAAAATAAATAGTTTTCACTCAAGGTAAAGTATTCAAAGCAACCAACACAAGATTTCAATTACGACGTACCTTTGTTATACTTTTTTTTCTTGCATCAAAATCTTTGAATGAAAATGATGAATATTAACTAAATTATCACAGGGACAATAATAAAACAAAATATTTTAAGAGTTTCATTTCTATTATTGCTAGAGAAATCAAAAGAAGAATGTGGGAGGGCGGTCCTTTTGAATTTTTGCAGTTTATTCTAAATTAGAATCTCCAGAATAAAGTTTCAAACATCGTAATGCTATTGTGAACTTTCCTTACTCTTCTCATAACTGCTAGTTATGAGAAGAGTTTTCTAAATGAAAATCATTTAGAAAGTATATTAGAACTATAAATGTTTATTTTGCATTTGAGAAATTAAGAAATATTTGTATACTTCCTGCATTGCAGTAACTGCAGCAATCAAGTAGACCTCTGTGATGTTAAGGGTTGTAAAAAAAAAGAAAGAAAAACAAGCAAAATGATAATATAATTTTGCAATGTTGGAAATTTTCTTCAGATTAAAATTTTTCTCCAAAAATAAACAAAGAGTTTGAATTTATTTCCCTGTATGTCATTTTGACACTTTTTTTATTTGTTTGTATTTCAAGAGGAGTGGTTAAAAGTTCTAGCTGTGCCACTAACCCACCGTTAAAATTTAATTTCATTGGTAATATTGCATTAGAATGTAGATCATCCTTAAACAGTGATAGTTTAAATGCTTTAAAAACAGAAATATTATTTATTTTCATTAAACCAAAATAAATGTCAAATTTTTGGATTAGGAAATCCATCTCAAGGCCATATTAGTAAAAACCCGAGGTTTAATTTACTGAATTACAGGACAGATTACCAAAATTTTTTACCTTTAATGAACTATTCTCTTCCTATTAGCTTCCACACCTGTTAACATGCATACTTTAGGCTCTACTCATAGTAATTGAAGGATTAAGTGAAAAGTCATTATCTGCATCAAAATGTTTGTTGATCATGTAGAACTTTCAGTTGTCAGGGGGGAATAATGCAGCTCTTTCCAAAATCTCCCCCCTCCCTTGAAAAGCAAGCTAAACTTAACAATTATTTTAAGAATATTCAGAAACTAAAAAGATGTAGTAAAATATAATTTAACATTTTATAAATTAAAAAGCATTCTTCATTACCCTTTGGTAATGAAATAGGTTGAAAATTTTTTATATTGTAATGTATTTTGCAGTATTTAACAAAATAACAGATGATTTTCTTAGTCAAACATAAATTTTATTTTTAGTTCATGTAGATAGACAATTTAAAATACAATGGTACTTTGGTAAAACTTTTAGAATAATAAATTTTTTTAAACATTTTCCGACGTTGCCTAGCAACGGTTACAAAATACAGATGATATCAAATGTGGCATTACCACTTCAATATCAAGGATAATAACTATAATTATTTGTTAAATAATGAAATATTACAGTATGCATATATATATCACATTAATAGTGTGAATTATGTGAAACTATGTCGCATTTTTTACAAGGTAGTTTTCAGGATTTTTTATATGGGGTCGCAGTCACCAATGATAAGAGCCTAATTAAATAATGGAAAGATTAAATAAACGAAGTAGGTCAATGGAAATTTAATACACTAATATTTGTGCAAAATGCAACACCATGAAGGATTTGTTGGAAATGATTGAAATTTATTCCAGGTATTATTCCATATATTTATTTTATTCCATATATTCCATATTATTTTATTCCATATATTTATTCTACACCGATAGTGGTAGGAATAAATGATCAAATTTATAATAGAAAAATACAAAACGAATGTCGAAAATCAGTACTTTTGTGTGTCTGGAACACTGAGCGACGAGAGCCTGTACGCGTTGTGGCATTGAATCATGCAGGTTCTGAATGTAATCCTGGGAAATGGCATTCCACATGGCTTCGACTTGATGCCAAAGTTCAGTCTTAGTGTGTGCTCCACTAACTGTACGAGCAAATCGCCGACCGATGAAATTCCACACATGCTCAATGGGTGACATATTCAGGGAATAGCAGGCCATGGAAGAAGCGAAACCTGTTGTGCCCTAAAGAAGGCTTGGAGTCTGGGAAACATGGACGGGCATTATCATGCAGAAATACAGTGCCTGGAATGCGTCGAAGAATGGAGAGGATCTTTGTTTCCACAGCTTCAATTATGTAATGATTACTGTTGAGATTGTTCGCAATCTGTACTAGATGGTATCAACAATTATATGGAATAGCTTTCCACACCATGATGCCAGGCATATGTGCAGTGTGAAGTTGGATAACGCACTGTGGGAGCAGACGTTTGCTACTGTAATGTCAGACATATAATTTACCATCATCGTAGTCTAAATTGTACAAGATTTATTAGAGAAAACAACTTGTTTCCACATACTGTGTTGTCCTCCCTATTCAAGTCAGAGACATAGGATTGAATCAAAGATCCTGGGGAATCCTGTGTAGAGTAACCCTTGCATGCAGTTCATGCTGTAGCAGATGGCGACGAACACTGAAGCTAGAGAATACATCTGTAGTGTACTCCAACATTGTGCTATCACACAAAATGATGCTGTACAATCCTTCACAACCATGCAGATGAGGTCTCTGTTGTCACGTGCGATTGTGCTATTACTTGCCTCACTGCCAGGATTTCACCTTGTTTGGTTCTCCTCTGTCCATTTCTTCCTATCACGCATCACTGATGTGGCATTACGCTGCATGCAGGTTGCGATTGCATGATATGAAAATCCACCCTCTTGCATACCGACGATGCGACCTCGTTTGAATTTCGTTATTTGTTGGTGTGGCATCCTCCGCTGTTGATGAGGCATATTGACCACTTATTAAATGTTCACCGCAGACAGAGGACAATAAACAGATTTCAATGCAACTTTACAGTAAACAGTGGAACAAGAGGCAGGATCTCATTCCATGCATAACGTGGACAAAGATAGTTTCAAAAGTATAAACAAAGTGAAAGAAGAAACTGAAACGCATGAGAAATCAAAGAAGCACGTTGATAATGTTGATAATTACTCATTCCACGCATAACATGGACAGTAACTGATTTAAATATTTTCATTTTGTATATTTACTGTGAGATCTCTTTCCCATCTGCCAATTGAAACTGAATTTGAAATTTAATTTAATTTCTTATCAGTAACAAAATTAATAAAACATAAGTGCATGATATCAAGATAAATAAAAAGTGCATTATGTCAAAATAATATTAATCTGTAAAATTTCCAGAATTTATATTAATGTACTTCTATGCATTTGATTTCTAAGCATTATTTTCTTATCAACCTTATATTGTACATAACTGTGCTTCTGATTTAGTACTGTTTAATGATGTAAAAATGCATGCACTGAGATTTTTTATGCATTAAAACTATGGATTTAATTTTAAATGCAATATGATTAAAAATGGCCATGGAAGTTGGTAGATTTTTTGCCTCAGTTTTTTTTAATTGCTTAAAGCAAATTCTGATGCATAATTTGTAATGTTCACTGCTTTCAGGATACTGGCAAAAATTTCTCTTAGGACAATTAGATGATGATTTTATAGCTCTCAACATAGATTTTAAAGCTGTGTTTTTAAAATTTTTAAATGAATTTTAATTCATTTAAATTGAACAATTAAAATTCATTTAAATTGAACAATTTCAATTAAATTTTAATTCATTTAAATTAATCCATACAAAATTCAAAATTGGATATTCATATTCATATAGAATTTGAGTTTACAGTTATGATTTTTATCACTGTTTTCTTAATCATATACCATAACTTCCTCTTTTTAAAAAAATATTTTTATATCTTTTGGTAAATTCAAGTGCAGAACTAAAAATCCAATAGGTATAAATATAGTAAGTATGAAAAATTAATATTAGTGTATCTTTAAGAGAAAAAAAGTGCAAAAAAATTATTCTTATAGAAATTTTCATAACATTTTTTTATACTTTGTACTTCAATAAAAATAAGAATTGTTGATCTCAAACAGTGCATAATGGCTTTTCCAGGGGGGCTGGGACATATATGTCCCGCACTTTCACACTTTAAATGTTTCACACTTTAAATGTCTCACACTTTCACACTTTAAATGTGTCTCAAGAAATTTCAGTAAACTATGGAGATTTAAAATTTATTCCTTAATATGGATTAGGAAGTGCAAGACCCTGTAGATTTGTTTTTCTGTTCTTTTCATTTAAAATAAGTGATTAAATGGCCATAATACGTTCGAAATTGGCCCCTATAGGCCACGGGAAAAGGTTAAGGAATCTCAAAATATGCTTAATTATGCTAACATTAATTCTACTATTATATCTTACATTAATTCTACTGTTTTAAAATGGATTCTGGTAATCGTAAAGTGAAATGAAAATAAAACACACAAAAATCAAGCATTTTTAATTTGGCCTCAGCCAGATTAAAGGCTTCTTCTTACATTAATTCGTATCATTAATTTTCGTTCCTTTTACAGAAAAACGATACATTTCTTGAAATGTATATTCAGCCAAGTGAGCGATAAATGCTCATCGTGGCAACTAAGATCTTTCACATTGGCGATGGCTTTAGTCTATTTTGTAACAGATTCCAGCCAAAGACACAGACGTTCTTTGTTCCATCCTCCTTGTTTCTTGTGTTTTCGCTTTTGCTGATGTTCTTTCTGCGGGCAGAAAGATTCTGTCTGTTGTTTGATGTTTTGGAATATGGCCTTTTGTGAATGAATTTGTCTGTCGTTTTAAAGTATGCCATTCTGTAAGTGTGATTATACCTCATTTTTGGAATGTCTGTGTATGGCCACCTAATTTAAATACAAGCTTTTGTTTTCCTTAAATGTACCTGATTATGCGGTAACAATTTTTCTTTCTTGTCCAATAATTAATCGAAGTCTCCACAGAAACTGCAAATTGCATCTATGAAGGGCGTTTTTTTTTCTTATTTCTGGATATCTGGAGAATGACTGAAATGAATACTATGATTTATATTCTTATAGTTTCTTGTTTTAAAAGGAGTAGTGAGTTTTCGGTAGAGTATGGTAACCTGGTGTAAGCGACTTACATTAGATATCTCTGCAGTAGACTTGAATTATGATAGAGGAAGTGTTTTTCACCAATATTTGTTTTGTGTGTTTGCATATAAATATTATTTCAGTGTAATATTTCTAGGTATTTCTGATATTCAACATGTAGGCACCTGTAACGTAGGATCGTCTCATGGCTGCTGTAAACTTTAGAATATTGCTATAATTAAAAAAATGTAAGGTAATAGGGAACTGAAGATTCAAAATTTCATTCTTGCAATTATATTAAAGATTATATAGTATGATTCGTTCATCGGTTATATCAGTATTACTGTTTTAGAAGTAAAAGAAAGTCATGCTAACATTAGAGTTCTAATAGTGCTGAATCCTTGGAAAGTGTTTATTTTTAATTTGTTTTTAAAGCTTCATTTTCAGCATTTGATTATTATTTTTTGGATGAAACTGAAATTATCCTTTTTTCTTCCCACTTCTGATCATTTTCAGAAATCTTAAGTCTGAAATTAGTGTTCTTTCCTACTCATTCTTTTCTCTCTGAAGTACATACAGTGGCTCCCAAAATGTTCGTACACTTATGATTTTCATTGAAATAAGGCTCTATCCATTAATTAAAAGTAAACTTTCTGAATGAGATTTTAATAATAAGATTAGATTTTAATATTTGTAACAAAATTACATGAAATATTTTTAAAATATAGCAAAACTTTATTTTTAAGAAATTAATAATCAACAAATGACAAACATTTTATGTCACAAAAGTCTTCGTACACTGAGATTTTTTTTGGATAAAATCAAAATTAGAATCATCGTTTGCTGCTTTTTTAAATTTTTGCATTGTGATGGCATTTAAAATATTGTTTGCTTTAATTTTTTATTGTTTACTTCATAATAATATTGAAAAGTGGGTCGCAATTGTAAAAAAATTACAAACAGCATTCGAAAATTGATATTTTTTCACCATAGTAGTGGTAAATGAATTCGAAATATTGCTAAATTAGTTAATTTATCCCATTCGACAGTGCAGTATGTGATAAAACGCTTTAAAGAAGAAAATCGGATTGAAAACAAGGTAAGAAAAGGTCGACTGAGAAAGTTAACTAGACATAAGAAGAGATTTATTAGTAGAAAATTTGTGAAAAACCCACATTTGACTGCTGTAAAAGTTTCTGCAGAATTTAATGCAAAATTTTCTTCTTCAATTTCACCTGAAACTGTTCGACGAGTTCTCAGAGAAGCTGGATTACATGGGCGTTCTGCCCATAAAAAATTTTTTGTTAGGGAGAAAAATAGAAAGCTTGGGCTTTCATTCGCAAAATCGATGATAAATACACCCGAAACGTTCTGGAATAATGTTCTATTTGTTGACAAAAGCAGATTTAATATTTTTGGTTCCGATGGTCGAATAACTGTATGGAGAAAAAAAATGAGGAACTTCATTCTAAGAACTTAGTTAGAACAGTTAAGTATTGTGGTGGAGGTGTTCTTGTGTTGGGTTGCATGGCAGCATCAGGACGAGGTAATTTGGTATTTATTGATGGCATAGTGAATCATTCTCTTTATTTAAATATTTTAAGAGACAATTTAAAATTATCAGTCCAAAATTTGGGTATTGGAAACAACTTTATTTTTAATCATGATAACAATCCTAAGCATACAGCTCTCAACGTTCGCCTGTGGTGTCTCTATAATTGTCCACAGGTTTTGAAAACACCACCTCAGTTGCCAGATTTAAATTCCATAGAACACATTTGGAAAAAACTGGAGGTTAGAGTACGGAAACACGACATCAAAAAGAAAAGTGAACTCAAAGCAGTCATGATGGAAGAATGGATGAACATTAATATAGAAATTACCAAAAATCTAGCAAAATCTATTCCCAGACGTTTAAAAGCTGTTGTGGATGATAAAGAATATCCTACTAAATATAAATTTAACAAAAAATGAAAATATTTGCTATTATGTCAAGATTTTTTTTGAAGTGTACAAAGACTTGTATGAGATAAAATGTTTGTCATGTTTTGATTATTAATTTTTTAAAAATAAAGTTTCGCTATATTTTACAAATATTTCATGTAATTTTGTTACGAATAGATTATAGATCTTATTATTAAAATCGCTGTATGTATGTTGTAATTAGTTGGCAAGTTCTCTTAATTTGCAAAAATCGAATTTGTTGTTTTAATTTTAATCCTCTGAGCAGCACATTTATTTCAATCTGCTAATGAGGACTTGTATTTAAGCAGCTTTTTTATTAGCTTTTTATAATTAACATTGTTTCTTCTTAAACTTGCTTTAATAAGATGTTATTTTACATGATTAAAAAAAGTTTTTTTTTTTTTTTTTTTTTTTTTTAAAGGTTGCAAATTATAAACTGAGTGACCAAAAGAAGTCCCTGAGTATTGAAAGCAAGGACATTATAAAGCCAAATAATTTTTAAAAGAAATAGAAACATGAGAAAAATAAGAAAACACATTTTAGAATATTTTAGAATAAGAAAACTAATACTGTTATGCATTATTTAAATTTCGTAACTTGTCAGCAATATTTGAGAAATTTGCCTTTTTTTTTTTCCCATTATAGATACATTTATTACGTCTGATGACTAATTATCTATATCCCTTTCAAATAAACTTTTTGTAATCCTGCGTTCTGCAAAATGATAGTAGTTTGTGTTGACTAATTAATAGGGGATACTTTGATAATCAGTACTTTGCTAACTTTCTGAAATGGTATTTAGCACTTGACTTAGGTTTCTAATTTGGATACCAGCTGTAATAGAAAGATAAAAAAATATATGTAGATATTTTTCAATGAAAGTTGTGTGACTTTCATAATGTTACGCTATGTGCTGATTATCGTGTAATTTTACAAGTAGATGCTTTGAATAAATGTGTGCACTGTTTATTTTTCTATTTATTTATATTAACGCTATTTATCAAATTTCTAAATGAATTTTATAAATAAATGCTTTGCAATCATCACAGTATTTCATTTCTCAATTTTTATCGGTTATGCAGTCTAAAGTCTTTAATCCGGACTCGTCGGGCGATTCCGTATTGTTGCGTGCGTACGGGTTCGTTATGAAATGAATGCACAAGTCCGATGAAAAATGAACAAAAATTTATTATTATCACAACAAAAATGCTTAAATTTTCTCAAATTATCATGCAGTATTACAATATCTCACAGTAGTTATCTTTTAACTACTCAAATGTCCAATAGAACGTAATTCAAAACAGCTAAAGAACGCGAATTCGCTACAATCAACAAGAGCAGTTTTCTAAACAACAAACTAAGCAACTGCTACAAACTGAGATGTTTTCCTCCTTTTATAAGATTTTAAAATCACGCGCTAGAATTTTCCAGTACTTTCTCGAAATCAAAAAGAGATATTTATTTATTTAATGCACACGCTCTTGTATTTTCAATTTTCCTGCTTAGCTTTCTTTTAATATTCGTCACGCGCTGCACTGCGCGAGAAATAAAACCATTTAATTTATAATTGAACTAACATTAGCTTTTTAAATACCAAATTCGTAACACTGCCCCCTTCCCAAGGACTGCACGTCCTGGGCAATACAATCCCTGGACAGGAAGCTAAACTTACAACTAAAGCATGAATGCAATAATAAGCATTACATTACAATAATAAACAACATGAACAATAAATGCAATAAATAAAACAAATCAAATACAAAATACAAATCAAATGCAAAATACAAATCAATTACTAAATACACATCTAGAAGCAAAAAGGACCATGGTCTTACACTATTTACAATTATTTACATTACGTACTATGGCCATAGTAATAAGCTAACCTGTCGTAAGAGTTCGAAGACTTACGGATCCGAACCACGACGTCATTCGTGTTCAGCACTGTATATGGACCATCCGAAGGTGACTGTAATTTAGGACTCGGTCCTTTTCGTTGAATTGGGTTCCACAACCACACCTTGTCTCCTTTGTTGGATCTATGTCTAGTAGCTCTTGTGTCGCATCTGGTCTTCATTTTCTCCGTCGCCAAGTTGACTCGCTTTCGTGCAGAACTATGCATCCTCTCAAACCGGGGCTGGGCATCTTGGATGTGTTCCTCAGGCGATGAAGGCGCATCCGCAGGGCGACTAAACAGGCGGTCACAAGGCAGACGAAGGTCTTGACCGAAGAGCTTCTGAGATGGAGAATAGCTGGTAGTCTTGCGTTTCTTTTCGACCCTGGTATGATTTCGGCAGCTTCCCGAGCTCGATCTTTCGGACAAGGCGTCGACATTTCCAGGCGAGGATCCCTTTTGAGGATGGATAGTCATGCCATCAGATGCTGAAAGCAGCTTATTGTTTTGGAAATCTAAAGAAAAATTGTATTTCCTTAAAAAGTCCAATCCGAGTATGCATGGATCTGTAATATCCGCCACATATGCCGTGTGATGGTAGGTGACACTTCCAAACGTGATGTTTACGTTTAACTTCCCAGTTATGTCGATCTTGTCACCAGACGCAGTCTGAAGGGTAACACAGGATGGCGTCCAAATAAGTTTATCTTTAAAATGCTCAGCTAAATCTTTCCTAATGATGGTAACATTAGCTCCTGTGTCAATGATCATATTGCAAGGAACTCCATCGATATTCCCATTGATGGACAGTCCGTTATTGTTGCCACTCACTATAGAGATCTTAAGCGCTTTAAAACAGGGTTTTTCATTATCTGGCAACCTCCGTTCCTCGATATGGTCATTAATTTGTTTCCTGCGTCGTTGCTCAGAAATTGTCTCAATTTTCGTACCCTGGGGTGTTCTGCAATTCTTTCGTACGTGGCCTTCAGCTCCACAGTTCCAGCACTTTGGTTTCTTGTCAGTCCTTTTCCTTCCCGTGGCATTTAATTGTCTGCTTAAATCGTATGCCTTATTTTCCGTGCTCTGGGGAGTTCTGCAGTTCCTTCGTAGGTGGCCTTCAACACCGCAATTCCAGCACTTTAGGGTCGGTTTTGTTTCACCACTATTCCGTCTTAAAGCATTCACTGGTCTTGTCAACTCATCCGTTTCATTATCCGTGCCCTGGGGTGTTCTGCAATGCCGTCGTAGGTGACCTTCAGAACCACATCTCCAACATCTTACAGCCACTTTGTTCTCACTGCTACTCCGTATCAAAGCATCGACTTGTCTGGATAAATCATCTAAACGAGCCATCAGTTGGTCCCCTGGGTCGTGGACTCGCACAGCTCTGACTGGGTAGCGATCTCTAAGAGTTGCCTGCTGGGCTGCCTCCAATTTCACGGCGTACAACAGAGCGCTTTTTACATCCTTTACATCTGCCATTCGTAGGGCCTTCTGTATTTCGGGATCCCGGATCCCATCGATGAAATATTGCAGGGACAGGATTTCCCTTGTTTCTGTCGGGCACTCCGAAAAGGCGTGATGTGACAGCCTTTCAACATCCGTGGCGAGCTCCTGAAGTGATTCGGTGGGCTTCTGTTGACGGGATTTTAATTGAAGCCTGCTGTAGTCTTTTAAACATTTCTCGCCAAAGTGCAGCTCCAAGGCGCCTGACAGAGCTTCGAAATCTAACCTTTTGTTTTCGGGAAGAGTCTGTAGAATATCCGCTGCGTCAGCTCTTAAAGAAGCGGCGAGATGACAGGCCTTAGCTTGGGAATCCTATCCATTTGCATCCGCAACGATAGAAAACTGGGTCTTGTACACTTGCCAGGATGTCTTCCCATCATATGTGGATAGCTTCAGAAATGGACGAGCAGGCATCGGTAAGAATTTAAAATCATCACTCTTGCTCCCTGCCGTCGCTACGAATTTCTTTAGAGTTTCCATTTCTTTGGCAACTGCAGAAACTCTCGTCAATTTGTTGTTCGATTTGGTGTTGGACGGCACAAACTCTTCCTTCAATTCGTTCCTCCACAGCCGAAACTCTCCCTTCTATATGTTCTTTTACAGAAGAAACTTTTTTTTCTATTTCTTCTTTCACCGAAGAAACTCTTTCTTCAATTTGATCTTTTACGAAAGAAACTTTTTCTTCAATTTGTCCAACTTTATTTTCAACTGTGTCAATTCTGCCTTCCATAGCTTCAAATTTATTTTCTATTATGCAGGTAATTTCTCTTTTCATTTCTTCTTGACATGCTTCAATCTTTTCTTGACCAGCTTGAACGGCTTTCATTTCGTCCTTAACGGATTCCTGGCCCAATTTCATTTCTTCTTTAAATGAGGCAAAGGCTGATATTAACTGCCTTAATTGCTCTTCCATCGCTCTTGTTATTGGCATTCAAATCCCACTTCTGAAACCAAAAATTGTTGCGTGCGTACGGGTTCGTTATGAAATGAATGCACAAGTCCGATGAAAAATGAACAAAAATTTATTATTATCACAACAAAAATGCTTAAATTTTCTCAAATTATCATGCAGTATTACAATATCTCACAGTAGTTATCTTTTAACTACTCAAATGTCCAATAGAACGTAATTCAAAACAGCTAAAGAACGCGAATTCGCTACAATCAACAAGAGCAGTTTTCTAAACAACAACAAGCTAAGCAACTGCTACAAACTGAGATGTTTTCCTCCTTTTATAAGATTTTAAAATCACGCACTAGAATTTTCCAGTACTTTCTCGAAATCAAAAAGAGATATTTATTTATTTAATGCACGCGCTCTTGTATTTTCAATTTTCCTGCTTAGCTTTCTTTTAATATTCGTCACGTGCTGCACTGCGCGAGAAATAAAACCATTTAATTTATAATTGAACTAACATTAGCTTTTTAAATACCAAATTCGTAACAGTATTATAGATCATCAGTTTAAATCTGGTAAGATGGCATGCAGAAATTATGAAATTAAAATTATGAAACCGTAATTTATGAAATAAAGAGCAGTTATGATCTAAAGGGTATCAAAATTTACAAAAAAAAAAAAAAAGCTTTTGTTTACATTATTAAACATTTCTTTCAACACGTGCATGCGTAAAGCATACATTACGCATAGTCGAAATTAGAAAATTGCAACCAGAAAACTATTTGATGTGTACTCGTGATATTTATAATGACGAGGAATTTGATTTAAATCATATCAAAGATGGAATACATCAAGATGAAATACTACATTTAGTAAGGAATTATAAGCGGAATAAAATAAAAACATCTGCCTTGAAGATGAGGATAGTGCTGACAGATCAGCTTCCAGTTCATTGCGCGCCGCGACTTCCCTCCCGCCACAGAGCAGCGTGAAATTGATAAACAGATTTCGGAATGGTTAGAGAAACAAAGGATATGCCTTTATCCATTTTTTGCAGCAATTCCACTTTTTGTTTGATGGACATCGAAACATGCTTTCGCTTTGTAGATCCTTTGGCAGCTCCAGAATCGGAAATTCTTTGTGACATAATCGAAAGTTCAAGCTTACTTTCTATAAAATTACTCTAACAGTCTGTAAAAAATAATAAGCCAGATCGAATTAGAAAATTAAGGAACAACGCAATCTGCAACATTAACTGAAACAGATAATTAAATAATTTTAGCTTAGCTTATATCATTTGTTACACATTAAATGCTCACTTGTAAACACATATGCGCATGCGTAAAGATATTATGTGTTTATGCATGCGCAGAAAGTTTGTAGATTTTTAGGTCCGGATTATGGACGTCCGGGTTAATGACTTTTGACTGTGTGCACAGTGCCAAATTATGCAATTCTTCCTTTTTGAAGTGAAAACTGATCATTGTGTACATGGGGAAATTGAAAGTTTTTGTCATATGTACAGCGATCTGTTTTCTCTTTAAAAAAAAATTCAGAGAATTACATAAGTTTAGTGTTGAGTACAAATTCAGTGAAGAATGATTTCCACACTTCAGCACATAAGCAACTGAAAATCTAGGCTGAAAAATTACTGTATTAATATTAATTCTTCTCACTTGTTCTTAATGATGCTATTGGAAGTTGATCTGTCAGCACTATTGTTATCTTCAGGGCAGATGTTTTTATTTTATTCGTCTTATAATTCCTTACTAAATGTAGTATTTCATCTCGATGTACTCCGTCTTTGATATGATTTAAATCAAATTCCTCATCATTATAAATATCACGAATACAAATCAAATAGTTTTCTGGTTGCAATTTTCTAATTTCGGCTATGCGTAATGTATGCTTTACGCATGCGCGCGTTGAAAGAAATGTTTAATAAAGTAAACAAATAAATATTAAGCTTCTTTTTTTTTTTTGTAAATTTTGATACCCTTTAGATCATAATTGCTCATTATTTTATAAATTATGGTTTCATATTTTTAATTTTATAATTTCTGCACACCATCTTACCAGATTTAAACTGATGATGTATAATCCGGAAAAATCGATAATCAGAATCGCCGAAGTCCAGACGAGTCCGGATTAAAGACTTTTGACTGTATAAATAGTTTATGATATACAGTACAAAGTCTTTAATCCGGACTGGTCGGGACGTCGGCGATTCCAGATTATAGATCATCAATTTAAATCTGGTAAGATGGCGTGGAGAAATTATACAATTAAAAATATGAAACTGTAATTTATGAAATAAAGAGTAGTTCTGATCTAAAGGGTATTAAATAAAATTTAAAAAAAAAACCACTTAATATTTATTTGTTTATTTTATTAAACATTTCTTTCAATGTAAGTTGTTTAAGTTGCTTCGTTTTTTGTTCTAATGCTTTCTCTTTAATTCTGTAAACAGACATAATTTCTTGTTCAATTACAAAGTTCCACTGTTCAAGTCCTGTAATTGCTGTGTCGAGAATACCGACTAACTTGTCAATTGAAATTTTTTCATTTTCAATAACACCTCTGTCACTTTCTTCACTATCGGAAGTGATACATTGAAACATGCTTTTACTTTGTAGATCCTTTGTGAGTTCCAGAATTGGAAAATCTTTTTGACATAATCAAAAGTTCAAGCTTAATTTTTATAAAATTGCTCTAACAATCTGCAAAAAATAATAAGCTGGATCCAATTAGAAGATTAAGGAAAAGCGCAATCTGCAATATTAACTGAAATGCCTTAGAATCAGTAAAGATAATTTTAGCCTAGCTTATACCGTCCGTTATACATTAAACGCACATGTGTAAACACATTACGCGCCTGCATAAAGCATACAGAAAAAAAAAAGGGGTTGTGGCTTTGAGGCCCGGATTATAGATCATTCCGGATAATAAACGTCCGGATTACGGACTTTGTACTGTATTAAAATACTGTAGAATTATGTATTATAAAATAGCCATTGAATTTGTGAACCATGTGCTGTGCACATGTGGGCTGCCACGTAAATACATGCGTTTTTGTGAAGTTGTAGGTTGCCTATTTTGTCTACATAGTGCATTGGCTGCTGAAATTGTTTTCAAGGTCGGCCAGATAATTGGTAAAAATCTCATAGAGTCTTGTCTAGCAACATTTATGTTGATCAGCGATATTATTCAAGCTATCATTTCCCCTTTTCATTTCCACATAGAATTTCAAATTTATGGGGCTAAATTTATGAAGATAAAAATTAACTGGCACATACAGTTAAAAATTTTAAAATAAGATACAATACATAAGGTTGACTCGCTAAAACCACACATAAATAAAAGTAGAAATGCTTTCGCTGTTGGTCTGTCTGCTATATCAGCTAGAGATGAAATGGATAGTTTGATTTCTTTATTGTTGTCTGATGGGTTGCTGTACTTAAACCTGATGACCAGATGTGTGGAAGGTTAAAGGGACGATTTCTTTTGCAGAATGGTTCAGTGGTGATATGAAGCACTCCTCTAATTTGATTTTTTGCTTATTTAGTAGTAATTACGTTTTATTCATACATAACACTATTATGTTATTAATAAATTTAAATATTTCCATCATATGTGTGTTTAACTTATTTAGTAGTTTTGCTTATAGTAGTAATTACATTTTATTCATATATAACAATATTATGTTATTAATAAATTTAAATATTTCCATCATATGTGTGTTTAACTTAATTTTTAAGCTTATAGTAATTTTTCTGGTTAGAGATGCCTGGAGAAGAATTCTGGAGAAGGCCAGGACCCATCCAGGGCTGTCTACCCATTGAAGAAGAATCATTTTTTGGTAATATGTATGTGTATTTTTATATTTGCTATGGGATCTGCTTTTATATTTGAGTTTGAATGAACACTGAAATTTAAATTGTAAAATTAACTATTCAAAAGGAGCAGAAACCAAAATTGAATTGCTTATTAAAATGTAGTACAACATATTGTAGAATATTAAGAATTCTACCATACTTTTTGCTTGATTTTCTGGGAAAGTTATTTAGTTACTAACTGCAGGAAATTTTTATTGCAAAACTTCTAAGATATTTATTTTCAAATAATTAAACTGCTAGTAAAGTTAGCTGTGTCAGCAGCTCTGTGGGTGTTCATTTCAGTTCTATCATTGTTCATTCTACTTCTTCCCTTTTCTGCTGGTTATTTCTTCAAGAAAGAAGCCAAGTGCTGGATTATTTTACAATATTCTTGCTCTTGTAGAAGACCTAATGGGAGAATGCTTTGTCATTCTGAAAAATTTTATCTTTATTGGGATACACAAACTGTGCTGTTGAGCATATAATGTGCAGTCTACATAACTTTTTTAGTGTTAGTGCACCCACCTGTAGTGTGATATTGTAGCTGAGAAAATACCAAACACCCAGTATGTAAAACTTCATGGCTTTAAACATTTGTGAGTCTCCAGTTTTCATTCCTCATTCAGTCTGATAATTGACATGGGTAACCACAATTACATTAGAAGCTGCTTTGTAAAAATCGAAGCGTTTATATTTGAGAGCTGATAATGTTCGTCTAATTTTTGATATATTTTACTTAATGTAAAAATTGGTATGCTGCTATAATATTATTTTTTGACAACTGATTGTAATTGTAAGAAGTACTTATAATAATAAATATTCACTATTTAAAATTTAAATTTATTCTAGCCTATTATAGGAGATGATGATGTTTCAGCTTTCTCGTTCTCGTGTCTCCCAAGACTGTAGAGAGGGGCACATTATTCTAGAAAGAAAAAAGTTTGCATAAAACTTCTGTTTTTAAGATTTGGTTCTTTTTTATGTCAATTGGTACTAGTTGCATCCTCCCCTTAACCTCGTTTTAATCATTGTTACATGTTCAGCATTTTTGTGACCATATGGTCAGCTTTACATGTCTTCCGATAAAGAAAAATTGCATCTTTGAAAGTGAATTCGTTACTGCTTGTATATTTTGTTATATTTTCCAATTATTATGTTTCTGAATATTATTAAGAGGTGGTACAACTGGTTCTACTTTCTATATATTTTTTATAGTGAGATTTTCCTACCTTGAATATGGAAAACATAATCATTTTGTATTTTCTGGAATTTTGTTTTGATTCAGAGGGCAGTGAATAACATATCAAAGATTTTTTTTTTTTTTTTTTTTACAGTAGAGCTTTAAAGGAGTGCTCCGCAACCTTTTCTCACCTCAACATACCAAAGTTCTTCCTGGAATTCCACGGCATATCAAAAGTTAAAATATATAGCAGTGGCATAGCTAGGGCAGAGTGCGGTGCGTCCGAGCTCCAGCAATTTAGTGGCATTGAAACTACGGTAGTTTCCTTTTTTTTTTTTTTTTTTTTGTTCCTCAAGGAGGTTTAAAAAAAAAAAAAAAAAAAAAAAAAAAAAAAAAAAAAAAAAACAACTTTAGTGTGTCAAATTTTCACTGCCTCGAGCAACATGATCTCCAGCTATGCTGCCACTGATATATAGATACAGTCAAAGGTCGTTAATCCAGGCTCGTCGGGACTTCGGTGATTCCGGATTATAGATCATCAGTTTAAATCTGGTAAGATGGCATGTAGAAATTATAAAATTAAGAATATGAAACCGTAATTAATGAAATAAAGAACAATTATGATCTAAAGGGTATCAAAATTTACAAAAAGAAAAAGCTTAATATTTATTTGTTTACTTTATTAAACATTTCTTTCAATGCAAGTTGTTTAAGATGCTTCGTTTCACGTGATAATACTTTCTCTTTAATTCTATTAAACAGACATAATTTCTTGTTTAGTTACAAAGTTCCGCTGTTCAAGTCCTATAATTGCCGAGTCGAGAATACCGACTAATTTGTGAATCGAAATTTTTTCGTTTTCAATAACCTCTGCATCACTTTCTTCACTATCGGAAGCAAATTATAATGACGAGGAACTTGATTTTAATCATATCAAAGACAGAGTACATCGAGATGAAATAGTACATTTAGTAAGGAATTATAGGCCAAATAAAATAAAAACATCTGCCCTGAAGATAAGGATAGTGCTGACAGATCAACTTCCAATTCATTCCGCGCCGCGTCGGTTTCCTCCCACCGCAGAGCAGCGTGAAATTGATAAACATATTTCAGAATGATTAGATAATCAAAGGATATGCCTTTATCCATTTTTTGCAGCAATTCCACTTTCTGTTTAATTGACTTAATATACTTACAGTAATATTATACTTATACTGACAGAAATATACTTTCGCTTTGTAGATCTTTTACGTATTAGTAAATATATATCGGAAATTCTATTTGACATAATCGAAAGTTCAAGCTTACTTTTATAAATTTGCTCTAACAGTCTGCAAAAAATAATAAGCCGGATCCAATTTGAAGATTATACGTTAAACGCGCATGCGTAAACATATTATGAGCATGCACACACTCATATTCGCAGCCGTAAAGGTCTTACGCGCACGCGTAAACGCCTATGCGCATGACGCATGCGCAGAAAGTTTGTAGCTTTGAGGTCCGGATTATGGGTGTCTGAATTAACGACTTTTGACTGTATTAATTTTATTTTAATACACAAATTTTACAATAAATTTTCATTTTTTGTGATAAGTATACATACATAAAAACTATACTATATTTATGGTACTTACGATTTATCGCAACCAGGTTAGCGCAATTTGTAAGCTTGAATAAAAAAGTATGAATAGAAAGAAAATGTACATTTATTAATTACAGATAATTTTTAATACAGTTTTTTATATTATTTTGTTTTAAAATATAAAATAGCAATTAAACCCTTCCGGTTTCGAATTTGAATAAGTTGCAGAATTATTTTTTCGGCGAAATCTTTTCGCTATTGCTTTTAGCACTGATTGAAAACCGTATTCGCCATAACCATGTACACGTCGACTTATTTTTACTTAAAAAAACATCCCAGAATTGCACAAAAATGGTATTGCGTGTACTCTTGACTTTATCCATGTACACTGCTATTTTCTCATAAATTACAAAAATTTGCACGAAAATGCTGGAAAATTTTGTGAATCTCCACATGCAAAATACGGTTTTCAATCAGTGCTAAAAGCAATAGCGAAAAGATTTCCGCCGGAAAAATAATTCTGCAAATTATTCAAATTCGAAACTGGAAGGGTTTAATTGCTAATAAATTACAAAAATTTGCACGAAAATGCAGGAAAATTTCGTGAATCTCCACATGCTCTTTTTACAAAACTACGTACAACACGTAGGGTTGCCGTAAGTAGGGTCGCCAAATTTGGCAATTTATGCGAATTTTGGCCTGGTTGCGTTAATACGCAAGTACCATATTTACTTTTACACAATTTTAATTATTATAACATGACTAATTAATGTAATACCTGCGCTTTTTTCAATGAACACAAAAGTTTTATATTTGGCTCAGTATTTGACAACACAACTCAAAGTTCTTGGTCAAGATCTTTTAAGCATGACCGCTTATAATTTTTAATTTCCAGAAAAACTTTGCTCTCGTAAATATGTTGTCAAAAATGGAAGTAGTATTGCGACGGCCTTGTTGGAAATGCTAGGATGTTTTTATTAATGGAAATCCAGAAAACGTATAATGGAACTTGGGCAAAATGAAGTTTTAACATCCCATCATTACTTAATTCTATAAGTTCCTGTTAGATTTGCAGTGACAGTGCTTCCATAGAATTTATTGCATTGGTTGGAAAAGGATTTTGAATCCAAGCGTGTTGTTCCATGTTAATAGAATAAAATTTGTGGTCAAATTTCTGCTGAAGCATACTTAAATGTTGTTGGGCAAATCCATGATTAATTGCTTGTTTTCAGTTGTATTATGGTTTGTCTTTTAGTACATTTCTAAACATCCTTTTCCTGTCAAAGTTTGAGCTTTTTTTTTTTTTTTTTTTTTTGAATCTCTGTAATAATGAGGGCACGGAGCACTCTGCCAAACAAAGCATACTATGAAATTGTCTGGCAACTACGTAGGGCGCCAGGTGATGGGATTTATTACAGAGAAATGACTTATAAAATTATGAAACCTTTAAAAGGTTATTTATGTGAATATTTCATTGCACATATTCTTGTTATGTTTTTAAGGAGGACCACTGAAATATTATTTAATTAGAAAATTACCTCATTGCATCGCACGCGTATCGGCTCAAGTCACACCGGTTGTGGAGCCCTGCTTTAAAGTAATCTGCAGTAAATGATTTAAATATAGTTTTAAGAAAGATTCAAAATTTCATTTGTCCTTATATATAAACTAATCCTAATTTAAAGCAAAATCACACTATTGTTTTATTTTAAGGGGTATTTACATATTATCACAGCCACCTTAGTGCAGTTTGGTGAATTTTATGCAAGAGAGGGAACAGTTACTTTTCTTGTAAAAATTATACAAATTATATATTACATACATACATTTAATACAAACATATTTATGTTACAATTGCATATATATTCCAAAAGATAGTAAACCTAGGTACAAACTGTTTTTTGTTTTGTGTGGTGATGTAAATTTTGTAATGATCATTTTGAGAACACGCTCTGAATAACGCTCTCAATAATGAATTTGAAGCATTGTTTTGTTCCTTTAACAATTCTGGTTACCAAAACAATATATTCCTGCAGAAATTTCACCTCTGTTTTTTCTATTGTATAAAAATTGTTAAGTATGTTGTTCCAGAGTTTTGTGTATTCTGAAGTTTTGGCAATATCTACGGAGGTGGTTGGCATAATACTTTACCATTTAAAGTAGCTTTGATAAATAATGCCATTTACAGAATCACTTTTACTTAAAGGTCAAATGCATTTACTTTCTGTAAGTATATCCACTTGTATTAGTTCATTATAATTACATTATATATTACTCTGCCATTTCCTTAACTCAGAATATACTTACTCATTTCAGCAATTTAAATTTAAAAAAAAATACAAGTTACTTTCAAAAATTTTATTTGTGTATGATCTTTTTGTATTAATACGTTTGCTTAGTAATTCTTTTCCTGTTGAAAGGGACTTGCTCTTGACTATTGGAATAATTTCCTTTACTGTTGCCCTTAGTTCAGTTAACCAATTATTCAAATTTTTGTTATCTTTCCTGAACTCCTCAACGTCCCCTCACATTTGCTCGGCTGGATATAAATTTAAAGTTAAGTGAAATGAATATATAAATGGGTAAATCTGGAAGTTTATTCAGAGCGTGTTTTTGCTAGCCAGTCCACTTTACGTTTCTGACTTTGCTGTTATGCGGAGTTGTGAATATGCCTTTTGGCCATTTGAACAGTTATCACGCTGGGTAGGTTGTTGAATAAACTAAGTTAGTCATAACTTAAAGTTACTTCTCTACTCTTTTAGACTTGAATTTATCGTGTTACAGTTCTTAAGTTCCACCACAAATTGTCAGTGTTAGCACAAAGTATGTGCCTTTCTGTTCATAGTTGAGAATAATAAAAAGGGTCATTTCCGCCTTACCTCTATGCTGGTATTATTTCACACCTGTGTGAGAAGTCCCCAGGTTCTTTAGTAGGATGTAGTAGAGTTTATGTGGCCAAAGATAATAAGAGTCTATACTGTACTCAGCATGGGCATGCAATTTCCAATTTTTTAAATTAAAAAGCATATAAGGAAATACACTTATATAGTAAGAAATAGCTTTAAAAACTGAAAATACAATAGATCATCTACTGTTCTGTTGAATGTTTAACAATGCAGGAAGTTATCCCAGCAAATTTCCGAGTAAAGGGATAAAGTGAAGTCTTACCCCTACTAACAATGATGTCACAATTTCTCCAAGAAAACATGCTATTGCCTTCATAGATTCAGGGGATTATGGGGTACCATGTGTCATAGTGGCTTGCTTACTAGTCTTCTTCAAATGATCATACTTTCATTCAAATACTTTTTATGATATTTATTGTTTCTGATAATTCCTGAACTGTATAACTTAGATTTTTCAGGTATAGCTTCTTTGACTATGTCTTTGTTTACAGAGATTTTTTAGAGTGGCATCATCTTTGAGGCTGAAATTTCTGTACTTAAATTTGTCAAACTATGGAATTGTGTTGTCAGAAACAGCACTTTGCCCACGTATAAGCTGACTAGCCTGTTTTTTTTTCATTTCTTTTTCATTCTTTCTCTTTTTAAATAAAAGGCATAATTTGATAATAATGGTCTTTTGGGTTCTGCATTCTTTACACTGCACTAAGACAAAATTATGGCACAACAGAATGTAGCATTATACAACGTGAGCAGAAAAAACTGCATTTAAATATCTGCTTCAATCAATGTCACTTCATATCAGCAGTAAGCAAATAATTGGAAGGAAACTCGCATCAGTTTGAAAAGCAGCAAACTTCTTAGCTGTTATATTTAGTAGAGCTGCCTGTCATACCATTGGGCCTGAGTTTGAATTTTGGAAGAGTCATAGTTATTTGTTAATGCCTAATGAGGGCACTTGAAATTCATCCAGTCAAAAGTCCTCTGAGAGGTTGGTGATAATATGAAATATATAATGGAACTTTGGATTATGCCTTTGGGTGTAAATTTTGGAATATTATACTTACATTGCTTCATTTATAAAATTTAACAATTTTATATTATTGTTATATTAATATTTATATGTTAGTATTCTATTAATTTTTAGAAATTATGTCTATTTATGTGTGGAAGTTTTGCATTTTGCTTTTGCAAACGATAATGCAAACTGAAATTTTTTGGCATTTGTAAAATCTCTGGAAACTCCCCACAATTTTTACAAATTTGCTTTCAATAAAATTACTCTTCTACTTACAAAAAATGTGATCAAACCTAGAGCAAACTGATTCATTAATAAAAACAAGCTGTACTTTTTAATAATAGTATTTTTGATGCTTTCCTGTTTTAATGAACCTTAATACAGTTTTAACATTAGTGGATATTTTCAATATTCATTATATTCCTTCTGCATAATATCCCTCTGTCTTATCCATATATTATGCACTACGAAATTCTTATGTTAATTAAATTCTGCAATGACTTATAAATTGTAATTATATAAATAGTTATCTGTGAGTGCTTCTTTCTTTATTACTTCTCAAAACAGATAATTTTATTACTGAAATTTTGTGTCTAGGCAAAACATTTGCCTCTATGCTTGTTGTGAGTTTCATATATAAAGTGAAAAAAAATACCCAACTGCATTAGTAGATACTTCTAAAGTCATACATTATGTTCCTCTGCATAATATTCGTCAGTCTTATCTATATATTATCATATTTACTAAAAAATTTTGATACCAATAAAATTTTAGAACAGTGTATGAATTTTAAACATTTATAGTGCTTCTTTCTGTATTAACATCTCAAAAATATTTTTATTCTCTCACATTGTTTCTATTACTGAAATTTTGTGTAAAACAGAAACTGATGCCATTTTGATTACAAGTTTTTGTAAGTCTGGTAAGTGAAAAACTGTCCCCCCTCTCCCAAATTTTAAGACTTTTCTCTTTGAAATACACCCAAAAAGTGTGACATCAGTTCAGGATTAACTTTTGTCATATTTCATGATGTCAGAAATCACTTTTGAACATTTTTCATCAAATTTTCAAACATTCACCATTTTATTCAAGCCTATTCAGTACCCTGTTGGGTTCATTAGGAATGTGGTGACTGAAAATACTGAAGGCCTCTAGTGACATCCAAATCACTTTGATACTTTAAACTGATTTAAAGTTTTTATAATAATCTAAAATACTATATATACAGAGAGTGTTCACACATTTTTGTAATGATTTTCTTCTTGCATTTAAGTATTAAATTTAAGTACAAAAGTGACTGGCATCAAACTGGAATAAGGTTTAATTATTGTCTACAGCATTAAAAATATTCTTTTCTTTAAAATAATGTGGAAAAATAAGCATTGGATTGAAGGCTATATTTTTGTGCTGTACGAAGAGAAATATTCTTATTCAGTTATTAAAAAAATGTGTGAAAAGCATGGTTTTAATATTCTACTCATAAGGTAAGTGACATAATTAATATGAAAGGAAATAAATGTCAAAGTTTACATCTGACTAAGAAAAGGGCAAAAAATGTCTACCCAACAAAGGTACGTACAGCTATTATTAAATCTAAAATCGCATCTCGTGCTTTAAAAGAAAATCCAAGCCCCCAAAGAGCTATTGCAAAATCTTTAAATATCTCTGTGAGAACTTTTAACAAAATTACAAAATCTGATTTAAAGCTAATCAAAACAAACAAACAAAAAAAGCATGATGTTCATCATGTTCACCTAATGTTGAAGCATGTTTCTCGGTATAAGGCTATGGGCAGATTGCTGTAGGAATATTATTTGGTAGGTGAAAAATGGAAATATATAGTTACAATTGATGGGGCTTGGATATATGTATCTGACTGGAATAGAAAAATGTCGATTTACTACCAAAAAAGAGGACAAAAAGACTTAAGTGTGTTGGTTCAGAGAAAACAAGGAAAGTTTTTCTAAAGGTTTTATGGTTATTACTGGATTCTCTTATAATGGAAAACTTGAAAGTAGAAAAAAATGTCAAAATTAATTCTGATTACTATCAGAAATATGTTTTAACACCTGTTTTTAAAGAAGAAATTCTCTCTCTTTATCCAAGCAATCTTCATTGTGTTAAGTTCCACCAGGATAAGGCTCCGAGCCATACAAATCTACTGCTTCATTTTTTGAAAAAATGAGAAATGAAACCGGAATTGAAGTTATTCCCTTTAAATGCATCCCATTCAAGTCCCCTGATGTGTCAGCTGTGGATTACTGTGCATTTATACTTAAGTTCTTTATAAGCAGCATCTCAAAACATTGGATGGATTCTGGAAGATTGTGAAGGAGGAGTGGAATAAAATCAACCGTGATGTTTTAAGAAAAGGACTTTAATCTTGGAAATCAAGATGTAATATAGTTCAACAAAAGGGCTATCAGATAGAAGAACATGTTAGAAAATAAAATTCTAAGATTTGTTTGTATATAAATCTTTGCAAAATGAATAAAAAAATATGTGAACACCCACTGTATGTATTGCTTTATATATTAATCAATCGTAGAGAAAAATAAGAAATTTAGAACCATTTCCACAAAGACCCGAAAAAATAGAGATCAAAATCAGTAAATCTAAAATTCTGTATAAATATGTAAATAGTTATACTGGATACAAAATAACAGTTGGTTATAGATGTAGTAACAGTAAATAGTAAATAAGAATACAGTCAAAAGTCGTTAATTCAGACACCCATAATCCGGAATGATCTATAATCCGGACCTCAAAAGCTACAAACTTTCTGCGCATGCGTCACGTTCACGCATGCGCACAGGCATTTACGAGAGCGCGTAAGACCCTTACGGCTGTGAATATGTTTGTGCGCATGCGCGTTTAATGTGTAACGGAGTTATACGCTAAGCTAAAGTTATCTAATTCAGTTAATGTTGCAGATTGCGTTGTTCCTTAATCTTCGAATTGGATCCGGCTTATTATTTTTTGCAGACTGTTAGAGCAATTTTATAAAAGTAAGCTTGAAATTTCGATTATGTCAAATAGAATTTCCGATATATATTTACTACAAAGCGAACGTATGTTTTGAAATCCGAAATCTGTTTATCAATTTCACGCTGCTCTGCGGCAGAGGGGGGGGGCAGAAACGTAATTATTAGATTATGATAGATTAGAAAGATTATGTCAAATAGAATTTCCAATATATATTTACTAATATGTAATTTGTATCTACAAAGCGAAAGTATGTTTTGAAATCCGAAATCTGTTTATCAATTTCACGCCGCGGATTGGAAGTTGATCTATCAACACTATCCTTATCTTCAGAGCAGATGTTTTTATTTTATTTGGATTATAATTCCGTACTAAGTTTAGTATTTCATCTCGATGTACTCCGTCTTTGATATGATTTAAATCAAGTTCCTCGTCATTATAATTCGCTTCCGATAGTGAAGAAAGTGACCCAGAGGTTATTGAAAACGAAAACATTTCGATTGACAAATTAGTCGGCATTCTCAACACAGCAATTATAGGACTTGAACAGCGGAACTTTGTAACTAAACAAGAAATTATGTCTGTTTAATAGAATTAAAGAGAAAGTATTATCACATGAAACGAAGCAACTTACATTGAAGGAAATGTTTAATAAAGTAAACAAATAAATATTAAGTTTTTTCTTTTTGTAAATTTTGATACCCTTTAGATCATAATTGTTCTTTATTTCATAAATGACGGTTTCATATTTTTAATTTTGTAATTTTTGCATGCCATCTTACCAGATTTAAACTGATGATCTATAATCCGGAAAAATCGATAATCCGGAATCGCCGAAGTCCCGACGAGTCCGGATTAACGACTTTTGACTGTATAACTTTATAGGGTTATTCTGTTCTTGTGTAACATATGTGAATATGATTTTATGTAATTTTTAAATTATGCATAAAGTATAATAAGCTTATATAAAGTGATAGTTTGCTTACATTTAAAAAAATCTATCTTGTATATCATTGAAAGTTTTCATGACCTGTATTTTCATTATTATATTTTTATGACTCATAAGTGCTCATTAAAATTAAATATGCAAAGGATTTTATCATTAAAATTCCGTATAAATATGTAAATAGTTATACTGGATACAAAATAACAGTTGGTTATAGATGTAGTAACAGTAAATAGTAAATAAGAATATAACTTTATAGGGTTATTCTGTCCTTGTGTAACATATGTGAATAGGATTTTATGTAATTTTTAAATTAGGCATAAAGTATAATAAACTTAAATAAAGTGATAGTTTGCTTACATTTAAAAAAATCTATCTTGTATATCATTGAAAGTTTTCATGACCTGTATTTTCATTATTATATTTTTATGACTCATAAGTGCTCATTAAAATTAAATATGCAAAGGATTTTATCATAAAAATATTTAAAATATAAATTATTATTTATTCAATATACCTAATAATAATATTTTACATTTTAAATGTTTTTACAATAAACATTGCCTATCCACTTATAAGTGAATTTGTAAAATAATTCCATAAGTTAGAACAAGGTTGATTACAAACTTATGTGCATTGCAACTTTTTTTTTTTTTTGCTTTTAAATAAAGTGCCGAGAGAATTCATTAATATGGATTCGACTTTACTGAAAGGGGACAAGGCTTCAAGGAGCTTTAGACCAATCACAGTACAGATGAGTAACGAAATTTATAGTGCGCGCTGTCTGAAATTCTAGTAATATTTTCCCATTATTTCACTAACTCACATGCTGTAGTATATTTAAAAAAACATGGCACAAAACAGTATTATGACCAAACATGCAGCAGAATATGCTGCTGTGTGATGTGAAGGAAAATCCTGTTTTTTAAGAGGAAAGTTAATGCAGGAATTTAGAGCTAAGAAATAAAGAGAGACGGATACCATGAAAGCAACGGTAAATAGATATGAGTAAATGAATTGAGCTTACTTCAAATCTTTTTAGAAATAAACAATTTTAATCATTTAAATTTATAATATGATTAATTTGCATTACAATCTAATAGCAAACTAAGTTTTATTTATTTATTTTTTCATGCTTACATGAAAACGTAGTTTTCACGCATTTTATTTTACAGTTAAAATTAGAAAAAATATTTCTTTCTTAATGCTTCTTCCCCCCTTTTTTTTATTATTATTTTCTGTTTCTATGAAAATTATTTCGTTCAGGAAAAGAAATAAAATTCATTCGTTATTACAGTATGGCCAATTGCTGCTGCATTCAGCTATCACACATGCATCAAAATGTTTTATTTTAAATAATTTATTTTATAATTAACATAAAAGAAAATAATTTTTCACTATAAAATATATAACCAAAATTATACTAATCTGTTCTGTATGTGTGATTAATTCGTATTGCAATTTTTGTCACGCATATTTTAGTAATACTTTTTTTTAAATATTACATTGCTGTTATTTTAATTTCTTTAAGAACTGTTTATTTTAGATATTCTTCCTTCTCAAAAGATTTTATTCTGTGAAAATAGTTAAAAGATAGTAATATTATTTTCACAATGGAAGTACTAAAGTAAAAATAATCAGTGTAGGTCTCCTGCAGTTGAAGATGTCCGTGTCAAAGCAGCATTTTGACACATTAAATAGAAAACTAATAATAATCAATATATCTTTTACAATATAAAAATGAGAACTCTACTATGAACAGGCTTTTTTATATATTTTTCTTAAAGTTTGCAAAGAAACAATGATTTTTTAATACTAATAGATTACAAAAGTACAATTTCATGAGCAAACCCTCAGTCTTATAGAATTGTCACTTGGTAGCATAATACAATAATAAGGCACTATAATTCTGCTAATAAGCCCACCAGCAGATGAGCGGTACAGTCGCTGAATGCAGGTAGTTCGGTCTGAGGTTCGAATCCCGCGAACTGGCAGACCACATCGGCGTTTTAGTGGCTTTCTCCATGTGTAATGTGTACAGGAGCCAGTTTCCCTCAGAAAGTTCTCCCTGAGAAATCACTTAGTTTTAAATCATAATAAAATTACACACACTCAGAAAAAAAATTTGAAGGCCTTCAAATTTTATATTACGCTCAAAGAGCAATTTTTTTTTAGCACTTTGTGTGTTACCTTTATTTATTAAATATCACGTTCTTCGCACTTAAACCATAAAATTCAATTCAACAGCAATATCATATAGTTTAAAAAAAGCATATCTTCAGAATTTCCGATACACAGTCTTGCGCGCTAGAGACGAAATTTTTTTTTTTTTTTTCCAATTTTTTATTTCCTCCATACTTTTGCTCGTTTTGAAATCGTTGAGTTTCTTAATCAAACACTCATAAATGCTTTACAAAATATGAAATAAATAATGAAACAAATTCCCAGTTCCAAATTTTGGGCCTCCAGATTGCTACATTAGGGTGGAGGATTATGTTATTCAAAATGTGATGGTTCTAGGTATCGTTGTTTTATCACAGCGTGAGAAACATTCATACATTTATGCAGATTCTTCATTATTTAATTTATTTAAATATAATATATTGCGATAATATTTGGTGGCAACAATTTGAAAAGTGAAACGCCATTTATCGTAAAACGCCGCAAAAGGGCAGAATGAAATTAATAGCCCTTCTGAGCTAAGACCCTTTGGGCTAAAAATTATTTTTAAAAGTATCCACACTAGTAGTAGTACTACTACTGAAAAGTTGTTATAAACTACAAAATAGTTTTATTATTATTATTTTTTCATTTTTATTTTACGTTTGAATTTCGCGTAATAATGAGCGACATTCCTTATTGTGTTCACAGTATTGTTTGTGAGGTATTCCACTGTTATATTTTAAAATAAACCTAATTCTTGCTGTACATAAATCGAGTAGACGCTTCTCGGATATCTATATTTTTATTAACTAAAGAAGGATTATATGCTAGATAAATACTTATTATCTTCTACATTTTTTAAACTATATAATTACAATACATTTCTGTAATTTCAGAATCTCTCTCTCTCTCTCTCTCTCTCTTTTTTTTTTTTTTTTGCTAGAATTTCTTTTTTTAAAACTTCTTTCTGTTTTTCTGAATGGTTTTGAATGCATTTCTTCATTCACTTCACTGGGATAAATTTTTATAACTCTGTTTGTTATTGTGCTGTATTTTATATGAAATGCATAAATTGAGGTTTTATTAATTGTTAAGAACCTGAATTACAATTAATAAAACTTGAATTTTTAACAAAATTCTGATAATTTAATAATTTGGGGCAGAGAAAATTTACAGTAATATTTTGAATAATATTAAGTTTTAATATAATAAGAGTAAACCCACTTTTCAAATATTAATAAATATTTTTGCTAGAAGCAAAATATTACTAATGTGTTATTTTATTAATAATACCTAGATCTATTGACATCCTACAAATTTTGTTGTTAAATAATATTAAATTAGTAATTTTGTAATAAATGCTATTTTAGAAATTACTTCTTTCAAATAATAATGTGAAAAGAAAGCATCAGTTATAGTGTTAGCTTGTTGATTAGTATTCAGTCATAAGCAGTGTAATATTGTGCAAGTTATTCTTTGAGAAATATTAATATACTATTTTAAAGTAAAAAGGTTCTAATATCTTAGATATTCTTTGAAAAAAATTATTAAATTAAGAATAAGCATATGAATAATATAATATTGTTCGTGGTCCTGAAATTAACATTAACTTGAAAAAAGGAAAAATTATTATTGCGGGGTTTCCCATTTAAGTGGAATGTTAAGGAAATTTAAAGTAGTCTGGGTAAATGTGAACGTCTTTTTCAAAAAGGAAAGAAAAATTGGAACATTCTTCTCAAAATGTCAAAGAATTTTTATAAAATGTATAAATCAGTCCTCTCAAATTATAAAATATTTATGTTTTAACTATTCCATAGCATATAAAAACTGTTCCTTATCAAAGTGCAAAAGCAGAATTACTGTTATTTTGCACTAAATGTTTTACTCAATTTATACCTGAATAGGGTCACCAGATGTCTGAGAATAAATAGAATCTGTCCAGAATAAATAATCACCAGATGTCTGAGAATAAATAGAGTCTGTCCAGAATAAATAGAATCTGTCCAGGTAGTGATGTACCTAGAATTTAATTTTGGGTCAAATAACCACGGTCATAATGTTAAAACTATCATTTTGCAGTTTTTCTTATTTATAACTGCAAAAATATATTTTGCAGTTAAAAATTGAGTGTAATCTATAAATCATATATCTGCAATTATGCTATGTTACTTTTAATTTGCCAAAGTATGTTTTCTTTTCCTATGTTCAACATACAAAAATAATTTAGCTGTACTTATGTTATTAGTGATGAAAGTTTAATAAAATAACATTCAACAATAAAGATACTTTCTTTGACCTGATGCAGTATTTTATCAGATCGATGATATTCTTACAAGTAGTTTATTAATATACATCAAATCATAAACTAATTTTATTTTTTAAGAATGTTTAAAGCTTTTTCAAGTATATATATATATATATATACACATACACACTGCCGTCCAAGAGTTAAAGAACAGCATGTTTTTTTAAAGCTCATCATTACAAAATTGTCAGTAACAACTAAATTCACAATTTAAATGCATGACAGTAACAAAGTTTAAGAAAATATATGCAAAAATTGTAAGTTTTGTTCATAAGTGTTGATAATAAATTGTTATTAGCAATTTTGTTGGCAATATCCAGAGAGTCTATCAATGTCCACAAAAAGTTGTTTGACCAATTTGTTGAGGTAGCGTGCAATCGGATGGATGGAAATAGGGATGTCACAAGCTGATGCTCCTAGACGTCTCAGTGTCTCTAACAGTTGAGTCCAGCAACTATGAAATCAGTTTGAATTGGAGGATTCTATGTCTAGAATACATGTTCCAGGCAGATCAAGAGTTACAACACTTGTGGGAGACCGTTATTTAGCTCTTTTGGCCTGAAGGTGGAGCGACTTTTCTGTGCTCATGGCAGATCATTTAGTCTTCACAGGAACAAGAATCTTAGCTACTGCAGTGTGTAGACACATGCACAATACAGGCCTGGATATTAGAAAACCAGTTGTTTATGTCCCCTTTTCGGACAAAAGGAAGTTTCTTAAAATGCTTTATGCAAAAGATGTACTTTTGGAATTTTTCAACTTTCTCAACTTTACTTAGGTGCTTTTGAAATTTTTCAACTTTCAGTTCTGTTCATGTAAAATTCGTGAAATTTTCAACTCGCGAAATCACCGATATATTCATTTTCGTGAAAATTACGGCCCGCGAAAATAAGGACCTTTACAGTAAATATCATGTTCTTTGCACTTAAACCATAAATTTCAGTTCAACAGCAACATCACAAAATAGTTTTAAAATGTTTCTAAATAGTTTATCTTTAGAATTTCCAATACAGAGACTCCTGCGCTGGAGATAAAAGTGTTTTTTCTGTACAACGTCGCCATTGCTCGCTTTGAAATCCTTAAGTTTGTTAATCAAAAATTCATTAAAGTTTTACAAAATAGGAAATCTATAATAAAACAAATTCCAAATTTGATCTTTCGTATGTCCATATTCGTAGGAGGATTACGTCATTCAAAATTCGATGGCTCTATGTACCATTGTTTTATCACAATGCAAGAAATATACATACATTTATGCAGATTTTCATTATTTAATTTCTTTAAATATAACACAGGGAGATAATACTTTGTGGTAACAGTTTGAAAAGTGATTCGCCACGTATAGTGAATTGATGCAAAATAAAAACAATAGTCCTTCAGGGACAAAGCCTCTTTGGACTAAAAAGAAATATTACAGAAAGATTTGATGAAGAATGTGAGTGTTTTATTTTTTAAAGCATGACATAATCCTTATTTAATAATTCGAATTTGTATTTTAATTTGCCAAAGTATTTTTTCTTTTCCTATGTTGATATTGTTTACCAAACTTACTATAAATATCAATGGTTTGGAAATCTTTCTAAAATAGAAGGCACGAAAACCACCAACTTGCATATGCTAAGTAACTTTTACATTTCCTTCTGTAAAAAATAGCCAAATTCCATCAAATGATTACGGTTGAGAGTCCTTTATCTGCATTTTATTTCATTGTCTCAGCTAAGAACCAAAAATGTTTATTTATTTATTACAAATGCTCAGAAGATTGGCTATGACGCCATTAGATCTCTAGCCTTCCGATATTTCTGAACTTTACAGTTTGGAAACACAAGTGCAGAGCACGAGTCAAAATGAATAGCATCAAAAATTTAATGTTGTCCGCACAGAGAACATAAAGGAGAGTCACAAAGCCCAAGCTATATGAATATGCGGGCAAACAGTCATGGCTTGTGGTAAGGCGGAAATGTGCCACAGCTGCACTTCTAGGAAAATCTGGGATTAACAGTGTATTTTCAAGCAGTGATGCCCATGGCAAGTATTCAGAATTCAGACCAATGCAGAATTCACACCACACCATAGGAGGGACTGTTTTCAGTGGGCATGACAACATGTCCACTGGATGCCTGATCAATGGAGGGTGGTTCTCTTTACGGATGAGTCCAGGTTTAGTCTAGAAAGCGATAGTGGGCATTATTTGATATGGAGAGAACCTAGAACCCGTTATCATTCGTGAAAGAGATGCATACGGAAGGGGCAGTGTCTGTGTTTGGGGTGGCATCTGTTTGGATAGACGCACAGACATCCATGTCTTTCCAAGGGGAACCGTGAATGCTCAGATTTATAGAGATGACATCCTTGATGTTTATGTGTGCCCATATGCCAGGGCAATAGGTGATGCTTTCCTGTTACAGGACGACAATGCAAGACCAAATGGGGCTCGCATCGTAGATGATTATCTTCAGCAGGAAACAATTATGCGCATGGAGTGGCCAGCTCGATCCCCGGATTTGAATCCTATCTAGCACGTTTCGGATGCTTTAGGGAGACGTCTAGCGGCTCTCAATCCGTCCCCTCAGACCCTTGTTGCACTTGCAACTGCTTTGCAAGAGCAGTGGCTCTCGCTTCCTATGGAACTGATAGACCACATAATTGAATGCATCACACATCGCTGTATGTGCTGTTTTGCTTCTAGAGGCGATCATATTCTGTACTGAAGGTACTTTTCTTATAGCAAACCGACACCTTTGATTTGTTCATTTTATACATGTGATAATTTCTATACTACCATATTTATCTGGTAATTTCTTTTTATGTCATTTGATACCTTACTATGTATTGTATATTGTGGGTAAGTTTCATTAAATTCTACATGTAACTTTTTCAGTTTTCGTGATTTTTCCTTAATTTATGATAACCAGTGTAGTTGGACATATTTGAAAGAAGATTAGGGACATTTTATTTATGTTTTACTAAACTTTTGATTTTTTTCTTTTATGTCTCATTTTGCCAAGTACTTACTCAGTGTAAGGATTTAGTAAAAACCAGGTAGATTTTATGTCAAATGGCATAGGTTAAAATAAGAAATAAAATAATAATCAGCATGATTTTTAACAGAAGGTTGGCTTTTGCCAGTGCTGCTGCTTGCCTAGAGAGAGACTTGTTGATGAGAACAAACCTGATGTAGGCATGGTTAGCAAGTTTTGAAAGTTAGTTATGTTCCGTCTGTCTGATGCAATTAGTGTTGTAGTTTCTGGGATTGTAACCCAGTTAACATATTTAAAGCTCCAATAAGGCACTCCAATATGCACCAGAAATGATACTTTTTTTTTTTTTTTTTTTTGTATTATTTTAATTCTGACTAGATGCAAAGAATAAGTTTTACAATAATTTTTACATTTCTGTGCTGTATCTTGTGGCCACAGTAATGATTAGTGACAGGCAATAACTTGCTTTAATATGCAGAGATAACTTTTAAAGATGGAGCAGTTAGTTACAAATAATTAAATTAGGCAGTTAAATACCCTTAGTCGTTATAGATTTGCATGACCACTATTAAATTTCATTTATTTGTTAAAAACATTTGTTTAAAAAGCACTATTAAAAATCACAATCTAATAAGATTTGACACTTTTAAATACATGTAATTTATGATATAGATTCTTAAACAGTATTATGATAATTACACATTAAAATCTACAAAACATTTATGTTTTGTAGCGACAGCACACAACAAAATATTTATGCATCTTTTTAATTTGAAGCCTTCCTTCTCAGACATTTTGGCTCATTTATATCAATTTTCTTCTATTTAAGCATCTTTTCTAACAATTAAAAATCTGTTTCAATACACAAACTAATGTCCTCACTAGTTTCTGCGTGTTTTATCTCCTAACTTGCCAAAAGAACTTTTAAATAAGAGGAAAAGAAAATTTAAAAATACAGGCACGTTCTTATGTTGACAAAATCAACTACTGCTTGTGGTGATGCAATTAAACAGGAACAATGAAATTCAAACTAAAAATGTGGAATAGCAGTCAAAGACTACACATTTTAATTTTAATCCTGGCTCAGTAACTATATCGTAGTAACAAATTCAAATGTTAGCAACAATAATGCAAAGATGAATAAATACAAATTAATAAAAAAATAAATATCTGATTTGCATTATGGTGAGGAAACAGAAAGGGTAAGTTATAGCAAAAGCTAAAATTATAAACAACTGGTTAATTTGCATAATAATAACTGTACATATCTTTGAAGAATAATTTTATTCCTCTTTATGTATTCAGTTTGTTTCTTCAATACGTTTCCTCTTTAGAATTTTTGTAATTAAAGATTTCTGTTGCTCCAAAAAACCAAATTCATTTAGAATGTAAAGAAAAAGCTGCTAATTTTATTTTTTTTTTTAGTAATATGAACATTCAGAATAAATATGAAACTGAAACTGGTTTCAGAACTGATGAGGCAGGATTTTTAGAATTTAGTGACACACCAAGCAACAAATTCTAGAAATGGCAAAACTTTTAACATTTAGGACAGGGACTGGGAGAATTTGGGACAGCACTAGGCAGCATAATTTAGGAAGCCACTAGGTGGCAGAATTTAGGATCCACAGAGATTGCATCAGGTGGGCTAGTGCCTAAACTGTGAATGATCGATCCATTGAGACATATAAGATGAATCTTTTAAATTGTAAATTTTCAATTTCTTTATTAATAGAAACATTTTTTTATTAATGGCTGTCCGTGCGAAAAGATTAGAAATATTTTTGATATTTTCTATGCTTGTGTCTAGTGAAAAATTGAGAAAATATAGAGAAGATAAACATGTTAAGAAAAAGACTTCTAGTATCAGAAGTACAACATTCAAACATTATGTTTTTATTGTCCTTCCAAACATTCTCCAAAATGTAAGAAATTCATCACAGGCTTTCTGTAAAATACATCCATTATCCATATTTTTGTTGTTTGACTTCCAAACGCGTTAATACAATAAAGACATTTTTCTGACTTCTAAATGTGTAATAAAGACATTTTTCATTTTGTCACATTTTTTTTTTTTTTTTTTTTTTTTTTAGGCTTCTAGAATTGTGGGTCTGTAATTCTTGCCTTCAAATCCTTCTAAACTTTCCAAGTTGCAATGTCTAAAATCCTAAATTAAAATTAGCCTTACCAATTCTGTAACAGAGAGAGAGAGAGAAAAAAGCCAGAAATATTTTTTTTGGGGGGGGGGGGAACAGTGGAAAAAAGTGTAAAAATAATTTAATAGAGAAAACTGATGCTTATTCTGACAATTCTGAGGCTACATGGGGGAAAATTCTTACCATGAAAAAATTAAAACTATGAAATGTTTAATTAATTATATAGATATTTTGTTTTTGGAATTAACTGTTTTGTAAACTCTGCTTTATAGCATTTATTACCTCGTTTATTTTTCAGATTCAAAATACTGTATAATAAGTCGCCAAAATGGAAAGTAATGTCACTTTATAATATGACAGCAAAAAAGTATAAATGATTTATTTTAATGTTATTCCTTAAATATAATTTCAATATATTATCATTATTTTAGGTAAATCTATCAATGTTATAAGGAAATGTTATCAAAGTTAAAAAAAAAAAAAAAAAAAAATTCCCAGATCTACGAATTAAAAATTTTCTATAAAAACTGATCTTAAAATCGACAAATTTCGAGCCGCTTAATAAAAAAATTCACACCCCCAAAAATGGAAAGTTGTTTGAAAGCTTTTCATTACAAATAAATGAAATAATTTTGAAATGCTTATGTTTGACTCCTTGCTCAGAAACTCCAGTATCCCACCCTTTATATTAGAAGTACGAACAAATTATAACCCATGAACTCGTTCAAAAGATAATCATATTTGTCAGTGAATCGCTAAAAATATTCCTCCAAAATAATTCACACTCAAAAAAGCAGTCGTAAAAACAAAACAGATATTTCAGATGAATAAAGTTAAAGACCTTCTAACAATTTTGGCCGAAATTAAAGACTTTTAAGGACCGTACGAACCTTGTTGTACAAACACTTTTAGGAGGCACTGTATATGATTTTATTTTGCAGACAATTGCAGATGTCGACAGAGCCTTATGTGATGTTCTCTACAGTAGAACTGGTGTCATTTCCAAAGATTCAAGTGTGCCACAAAAGTATGTATTTTGACTTTTGATAATCTTATATTATCCAATCTCTTAGTGCCATAAAGATTGGTTGTTGTGTTAATTATTTCCTTTTCCTGCCATTTTGTTGCTTGTTCAAATTTAAAAATAGGGTTTTAGTGCAGCCATGTAAGATAGAAATAACTAACTAAAAGCATCATATAATATACTATACAATTACCCTACTTTTTGTTATTTTAGTTAATGAAAAGTTTTATTATTATTATTTAAACTTTTGTGTTCGAAGTAAAGGAAGTATTGTAATCCTGAAAAATTTTTAATTATCCATTTTGACTGCTCTCGAATGCAATTTAACGATCTTATGGATTTAGAAGATTATTTTTCATGGCATATATCGCATAACTCGAAAATGAGTAGCCTCAGAATGTTGAAATTTTGTATATGGAACTGCTAATATTGGTTTTGATGCAAAAAAACTTGAAAGTTCATTGTGTACATCCTGTTAAGAATTTAATTTTTTTTCCCAGTAAAAAAATTTGTAAGGCATGAAATAAGTGAAAATCGCTTGGGGCAATATCTAGGGAGCAAGCAGGATGTGGCAAAAGCGCCCAATTAAATTCACTCATTTTGTGCAGCGTTGTTCGAGCCGTATGCGGTCTAGCGTTATCATGATGAAACAACACATTCTTGATATTCACCCATCGTGGGCATTTTTTGATCAATTCTGATTTTAGACGACAAAGTTGTTCACTATAAACTTTTGAAATAATCGTTAGATTTGGTTCTAACAGTTCAAAATGTCCTCAACGAGGTTCATCATCCATGCTGTTTTTTCAAACTTTAAAATTTTTAAACAATTTCTGAGCAGTCCTTACACTAATAGTGTGTTTACCATGTACACCAAGGATGTCAAACTCGCGGGCCGCATGTGGCCCGGCCAATATATCAGCAAATAATAATATATAATAATAAAATAACATATCGACGAAGAAAAAAATTAAATGTTTACTGCTAAGTAATTAACGATAATTTATTCAGTGTTGTTAGATTACTCACACAGTACTTAAATTACAAATGCGTGTGAGTAGCTTGCGTTACCACTTATATCATATATAAGTTATCACTGCTAACAATATATAAGTTATCACTGCAAACAAAATTTCTCCCGAAACAGGAAAGATAATAGCAGAGAAGAGATGTCAAGTATCAGGACGTAAGCATTAAATTTTTCTTGTTCTTTTCTATATAAATATATATATATGTTTATTGTTGTATTATTCAAAATAAATCTACATTTCTATGAATATTGATTTTTTTTTTTTTTTTTTTTTTTTTTTTTTTGCGGCCCGCCTAAAGTTAAACCTTGTTTGTTTGGCCCAAGTGTACCTATGAGTTTGACATCCCTGATGTACACTATTAATTTTTATTGCTGCAAACCTGGCAGATTCACCACACAAAAATAAAAAAATGTAGCACAGCACGTTTGTACTGATTATCTATATATTCATCTTCTATGGGTACTAAAATGTGTTCGATATTTACCAGGACTGTGGAGTCGGTAGGGAAAATGACAGACTCCGACTCCCGGAATTTTAATGACTCTGACGCCTTCGTATATATGTAAACATATACACATAGGTACAGCTTATTTTTTTAATATAAAAGAATAGCTGCTACAGAAAAAATTTGATGCATAGCAAATTTTTTATATTTATTAGCATTTACTATGAAATGGAAAAACTGGCATTAGTAATTTCTAAAAAACAGTAAAACTTCAGTAAGATCTTTGTTAGAGGACCATAGATCCGATTTGATAAACTTCACACCTAAGAAGAGTCTTTCCACACTGACTTGAGTAGAAAGAAGAGCTGTTACTGTTAGGGCTACTTCCTTTAACTTTTCATGTTTGTATTTTTTCATTTTTATATCTAAAAGCTCTTGGTTTTTTTATTTTCATTCGCTTTGCCTTTTCAATATTATCCAAATATTTCTCAAAATCTAATTCATCAGTGGAAGAGGATGATAGAGACTCAGTTGCAATATCTGCAGTTTGACCGTCCTGATTTGAATACTCCAGTTTTTCTGAGAATAATTTCATTCTTAATGAAAGTTGATAGATAGCTTTTTTTTTCCTCTTTTAATTTGTTTATCGTCCAAAAAAATTCGGCGTTTTAGATCTACATATGTTGAACCCAGCACGAACTTATTGTCTAGCAAACTAGTTTCTCTTTTCTTCATTGAAGAAATGATTCCTTCTGCAATAAACCCTCCATTTCAGAAAGAACAAACATTGCATTCTTCCAGTCTTTTTAAGTCTTCAGATTTTAGCTTTTTGGTGATTATATACAGTATAGAAAGAAGAGTTTCAAATTCTGCAAGATCATTCCACAGTCTTTCTGTTGGTGAAACATTACGGTTAATATACATCTTCTAACAATCTCATCTCCTGTTAATTCTTCAGATTGTAGGTTTTTTGTGGCTATATATGGTGTTGAAAGAAGGGTTTCCAGTTCTGCAAGATCATTCTGCAGTCTTTCTGTTAGTGAAATATTAGGGTTATTTACATCTTCTGAGAAAGTTCTTAATCCTAACAACCACTGTATCATCAAATATGTACTTCTCCATCGCATTGCTCATTTTCCTGCTCGCTTCCTAAGAATGGTATCAATTTTGTAAGTTCTTGCTGCTTACCTAAATTCACCAATGAGATTAATAACTAAATGAATCAGTTTAATCAATAATGGCAAATATCACGCCCATCCTGGTCCCTTATATTTATTTACTAATATGCCAATAAAATAGAAAATAACTATTTATTAATGTATATAGTCCATAAATAAAAATATTAACTCAGTTTATTAATTTTTTTTTTCAATTCACTATAATTTCATTTTAAATTCAAACTGTTCAGCAAAAACTGGAGTCTGAGTCGACGTGTTTTTTAGCGACCTCCAACTCCGACTCCTTTTACCCAAAAATCTACCCGACTCCACAGCCCTGATATTTGCGAAACTTGGTGATGAACTGAATAAATTGTCAGTCAAACGATGACAAGTTTCAACAGGTTCAAAATTGTATTGTTTTAGTAAATGCGTCAGTGAATTCCACGCATACTTTTAATGCGCATGAACTTATGGACTGACGCGATATTTGTGCACCGGCCTTTTTGATTGCGATCGGCTGTGCCAAAAGTATATACAGTGAAAATCATTCAACATGAAACTGAGGAGACTGAAATATTTTTTTGTGTTAAAGAATATTGAATATATATACAACAAAATTAAGTTTATTACAGTACATTTTATTTACATAGATACAAATAATAAAAATCAATGAAACAAAATCATCCACAAGAACTTGATGAAATTTAATACAAAATTTTCAAGTTTTTTGAAAATTAGAACATTTATTGAGTTTTTGGAAAATAATCTGATATTTTTCTTTGCACTGCCTTTTTTAGCATCAAATTGTTCAATGTCGTCCTTTTGATATTCATTGGAATGTGCGCCTAAATAACTGCGCATATTTTTTATGATGTTCCTCATTTCGGATGAGGGAGCTGCATTATTCATTTCATTTTCATCATCGGAATCTGCATCAATGATACTTTTTTAGCTTTGAACAAACACGAAAATGTCTTTGTCTGCAAAATTTGGAGCTGTACACACATTATCATCAACTACTGTAACAAATTCTTCCGATAATACAATAGGACAGTCCATTAATACATAAACTTTCTCAAATATTTCATTAAGTGTCAGCTCAGTTTGAATATCCTCCTGCTCCATTTCTTTTGGGTGCCAAAGAATCTAAGACTTTTGAGAATTGTACACGATGAAAACAATTTTCATTCGTACTTGGAATCACTGAATTCCATGCAGAGTGCAACATATGAACCAAACTCACTAATTTTTACTCACATTGAGATATACTCGTCATCGAACTCCAAAGCCACATGATGAGAAATGAGTTATTTGTGTGGTATTTGTAGGGGTGAAAGTAGCTTTAATAAACAAAACTGGCTCTTGTCACAGACTATTCCAAGGGTATTTCAAAGCCAAGTTAGCCTCCTTTCTACGAAATAGGTGAGACCACCTAACTTTAATTTCACACCCCTCTTAAATCTCACCTGCGGGCCGGTGTTTTCCGTATTTTGTTCATTCTTAGAAAGGATATCTTTTCATGTTAAGAAATTTTTATTTCGTGTTAAGAGAAACAAAATGCATGGAAATATCATACGTAGTAGTTTGTCGCGACCATTGTATTATTTCGTGTTAACCGATATTTTGTCTTGAGCGTTTTCGTGTTAAAACGTATTTCACTGAACATATATACCCACTCTATTACTGGCTTAGTGAGCTATTTCTTTTTATTATTCTTACATGTTAGTAAATTGTTCATTTTTTTAAATGATTAAATTATGGTGTTCGTATGTTCCGGTTAAGAACCAGCTTCTCTCTAATGTTTTTTAAGTGGACCAAATATTTTCAAATCACTGTGTAGCAGATTGGAGCTGTAGGTATGATACAGTCTTAACTAATCTGCATGCAGTAGTTGCAGAATTATCAACAATTTGAGAGTTGTTTAAGTGTGGCTCAGCCTAAATTAACAGCCATATTTGTTTACATTTGAAACTTAGCAGAACAGCGAATTAAGTCAGTTTCTTCACCTTCAGTGCCTTTTTGCTGAGTGGGACCAAAAGCAAACTTTCAGTTTTTTGAACCAAAGTCTATGCCTTCTTGCCCACTGGCTGAATGCTTGTTTTACCTAGAAACTCCAATTTTAATTGCAAAAAATGTTTTCTTAACTGTGCTTATGTTTTTATTTTATAATTTTTAATAGAAATGTTTTGAGTTATGTATTTTTTGCCTTGCCGTAAATTAATTGAATGAGAAATAAATCTCTGAAATTCCTGGAAAGAAGTTTAACACGTTCCCTGCCACGTGGGGCATATACGCCCCACGTTAAACGTTTCGTTCAAGCCATTTGGTATTATCATTGTAAAATGAATTTTTTAAAAATACGCCCCATGCGGCCTGGAAGTCTTCAAAAAACGGTCTGTCAGGGAACGTGTTAAATGAAATGCAGCAAAAAATGTGTATAATTTAACAGGCTGCACAGGGAATGCATCAGATTTTTTTTAAAACTGAAGAACATGTCAGAAGTCTTACGGAACTTAAATGAATTCTGGAATCATAAGAATTCTTTTTTAAATAGTGCAAAATGTCAAAGTTTAGTTTGTTTTTATATGTTAATTGAAGTGTCCTCAGTTTTCGGATTATTTGATAGTACATGCATTGGTCTTTAAATGTTTATATTTAAAAATCAGATTCTCAGTTTGAGGTTAGAATTATGAGAGTTGTGGCAATTATTTATTTGCAGCTGCTCTGTGAAACTTTAGACTGTTCTTTGATATACAGTGGGCAGTGTTGTGCCATTGCCAATAATGAGGAAGATTGTGTGTTCTATGATTTAAATTAAATGAACTGATGCTGTTGCTTAAATCCCAGGAAATGAGATTATCTTAGGAATTGAGTCTTTCTCACATGGACAATAAAATCTATGTCTAGGGAACATTTGAAGTGCAGATTGTGCCCAAGCATCATTCTGCAAAATAATAATCGTGTAGTTTTACAAACACAGACAAACATTTAAATAAAAAATTTATTTTCATTAATAATTAAAATTCTGAATCTATGCATTTGTAACTTTGAAAATAAACTAGTCTCGAAAATGAATATATTTCTTAATTCAATAATAAATAAATCTTCTTGCAAAATGCTTGATAAATCTCCTGGATGATCTGCAGTATTTCTTGCCACATTTGCTCTTCTTGTCGAGTTAGGTCACTAACATTGCCTGGGCGAGATCTGGCAGGCCAAGGAAGTGTTTGGGCAAAATGTAAGACAGTTCATAGCAACATGTACCATATGTGGTAAAAGCTTCTTACCTATCCTTGTTTACATACCTGTAAATAAATGTAAAAGATTTAATGTCATTGACAGTAATTAGCTTTGCTATATTCTGATTTTTACAAAATATGTTACATCTAAAACTATTTACCTTTTATAGATCCAGTTAGCATATGAAAGTTATTTATTTAAAAAAAAACTGTACATTCATTTTGGCAATAAGATATGAATTGAAATTGGTGTCATGTTATTTTGTGCTCATGTTTTTATTTCTTGTACAGAACTGTACAGCTTTTAATTCCAATACCATCGACTTTTTCAGTTAATAGCAGGTTGAAAGAGTTCTCTGGATATGTCCCTAAGGATGTCCAAAACTTGGTGGGGATGCCATGATCAAACTTCATCTCTTTTTGAGAGCAAATAGAAGCAAACAGGTAATTTCTAAATTTGCTTATGGAGTCTCTAGATACTTCTTAACACGTTGGTCCTCGGGGGACTGGCAGTGAACGTTCCGTGTGGTCGACTTCGGTCACTGGGGACCAGCAGTGAACTTTCCGGCACTGAAATTTTCGTTTGGCTGGCGTCGGTCCACTGGACCAACAGTATTAAAGTTAAAATCATAGTTTCAATGAAATGTGATCAGATGTAGTTTTAATGAAATTTATTGAAACATTCTAAACAAAAATATGGCTTAGCTTTATGCATATTACAATATGTAGCAACTTTTTTTGGTAACATTTGTTATGAATCTGGATTAAGCTGATTTTGTTATCAAGATAATCGGATGAACAGAAAGGACAGCAAATTTGGTGCCAAGCTCAACATGTTAAGCAAAGAAGGCATGTCCCTTCTGAAATGCAGGTGACTTGGCGGAGAGAGATTACCATCAGAAACCATGAATGTTAGAGAAAATCAAATGCTCTCATGAATGGCACTTCTATATGCTAGCAGCAGTAATGTCAATTTTTAGTTCTAGTTCTTCTGTTTCTGGGACACATATAGAGAGAGATGGTTCAAGATTGCTGAATTGTACAAGGGGCGATCAAATGCAACAGTTAAATACTTGCATATTCCGACATGAGAGAACATAGCGAGACATCTCGGGATGCGATTGGAGTCTCTGACTGGGATCGGAGCATGCGCGAGCGCCACGTGCACAGGAGAGAGCAGAAGCTGTTATCAAAAGCGGCGTCCAAATGATGCGGCAGTTCATATGAGTACAGGATGGAGTTCGCGTTGCAAAATTCGACGACTGAGGAGCAGCAAGATGTTATCCGATTTCTGACAACGGAAGGTGAGAAACCGGCAGCCATTCATCGCCGGATGGTGACAGTTTACGGGGAGAAATGTGTCTCTGACAAGTCTGTCAGAAAATGGAGTGCCCTTTTTCGTGCAGGCCATGAGAGTGTGGGTGATGACCCCAGACCAGGCCAGGCAAACACTGTCATCACGAGCGATCTCATTGACAAAGTTGACGACCTAGTGAGAAGTGATCGGCGTGTCACATTGCGATTGTTGGCGGTGAAGGTGGATGTCAGCTATGGAACCATGTGGACAGGTTGCGATATCAGAAGGTGTGTGCGCCGCTTGGGTTCCGAAGCAACTCGCCGACCAGCAAAAGGAACTGGGGCCAGCACTGCAAGATCTGTTTCGGTATCAGGAAGACCCCACTTTCATGGAGCGGATTGTCACAGGTGATGAGACCTGGTGCCATCACTACAAGCCAGAGACAAAGCGGGACAGCATGCAGTAGAAGCATACGTCGTCACCCCCCAAAAAAGTTCAAAGCCATGCCGTCAGCAGGCAAGGTGTTGCTCACCATCCTTTTGGATGTTAAAGGTCTGCTACTTGTGGAATTCCTCGAGCACAGAAAAAACATTAACTCCGATGTGTACTGTGAGACACTCCGACACCTACATAGGTCCATGAAGAACAAAAGACAGGGGCTGCTCATGGAGGGTGTGGTTCTGCTCCATGATAACGTGCGTCCACAAGTCTCCAGAGTCACACACATGGAACTGGCCAAGTTCAAGCGGGAGACATTGGACCACCCACCCAACATTCTGGACATGTCGCCCTGTGATTTTCATGTGTTTGATCCACTGAAGAAATACCTGAAAGGGAAGCGCTTCAACTCGGACGGCGTACTCAAGGACGGTGTGAAGGACTGGGTCTCATCACGACCACAAGAATTCTGGGAACAAGGAATCCTGCGGCTTGTTCATCAGTGGGATCATTGTGCTCAGGCCTATGGTGTATATTTTGAATAAAGTCTACATTTGTACCCACCGTGTCGTTTTGTACCTTTTCATTTGATCACCCCTTGTATTTCTCTGCCATGAAGGAGCCTTTTAAATATGGGAGATACAAAGTTGTTCCTTGGGGATCTTGCAAAGATTTCCTTAAAGCTTCAGATTACCGGAAATCACTTTGGCATAATGAAATTAAATAATAAATTAATTACTTCATTAAGTTTATAAAATGCTTCTTCCTGACCAAAGCAGATGTCTGAAAATGATACCATTCCTGTAGTGCTCCAAAAAGACCCATAAACATGTACAGGATGAAGATACAGCATCATTCCAAAGGACTATTTGGGACATTCCATACAGCTAAGAATACTAAGGACTGAAGATTTCAGTAAGATGACCCAAGGAGTTCATATAGTTAAAAGTTAATTAGCAAAGTTTAAGAAAGGACTTTGTGGAATTCTGAGTATGGAAAAGACTGAAACCACTCCTTTACATTCACAGATGGACAGATTCATTTGAACTATAAAACTGTCATTATTCCTGCTCGCGTATAGAATTGCTATTACGAAAGCACTGGGTTTATAGCATCGCAAATGATTTTGGCTGTGATCTTTACCTGCTAGGTGACCTCCTTTTTGGGCACAGCTGAGCGTTTCCTCTTCGCCTGAGAAAGGATCAACACGACGACTGAGAGGATGAAGAGGAGAGGGAATTTAAGGAACTTGAACCAGACGTGTCCCTCCTTGAATTCTCTCTTTGGTTGACTTAGCATCATCATCCTCTTGAAGGGCTGTGTTGACACTTACCCTCCTCCAGGCATTGCAGCAGGAATAAACGGTATTTCTGGGGGTTAGCCTAACAGAAATCATTTCCATACCAAGAATTATTACATAGTCCTTTACATATGGCAGCCATGAAGCTTGCTCTTTTATCAGATTGAATATGAGGAGGCACTCAAAATTGGGAAATCCAGTTGTCTACCAGAACTTTTAAAAAAGCTGAAGTGGGATGGCATATGCTTCTGGACATTTACCAAAGATTATGAACTACTAAAATTTTACTCCACATCACAGGGATTTGCACCACTGACTTTATCATCCCCAGGAAGCTGCGTGTGACCCCGTTGAGAGTCGACATGCTGAAGAAAGCTGACCGAATGATAAGGCAAGCCATTAGATGATTTTGCATTTATCTTATACTGTTGTAGAGTGCCTAAAGAGATAGTAGACTCGCCGTTTTTTGGTTATTGATGGTGGTTGCTACAGCGAAGGTTTGCGACCTGTTGAACCTGCAGAACTTGTGGCGACTTGGGATAGCATTACCAAATGCCTGCTTTGCTGTTACTTCCGAGACTGTAAACGCTCAACAGAGAAATTGGAGGCGGCAGGAAGTGAGAGGTGGACAAGACTACCCCAACAGGAGGTTGCTGTGATATACTTCATTTACGACCTGAGGTAGTAACAGCTGAATCCAATGCCCAGTCAGAGTGCACCTTCACCATCTTCTAGGAGCATCCCCCCCCCGCGCAGACACAGTCAAGCTGCTCCAAACCTGTTGTGGATTTGTTGTGCTTGGCCTTCCGATATCAACAAGCCAGTGATGGCTGGATCAACTCTTGGCACTTTGAAACGATGCATATGTCCTAGTTGTTGAAGATTACTTAAAACTTATGAAATTTCAGTCGTTGCAGAAGTTCATGTAGAAAACTGGATTTCACGATTTGGTGTGCCTCTTTCTTATTCACTCTGACAAGGAACAAATTTCACAGCTGCCATATTTAAAAAAGATTATGTAGTACAGTCAAAAGTCTTTAACCCAGACCTCAAAGCTACAAACTTTCTGCGCATGCATATAATACATTTACACATGCGAATAATACGTTTATGCATGCGCATTTAATGTATAACGGACGGTATAAGCTAAGCTAAAATTATCTATTTCAGTTAATGTTGCAAATTTCATTGTTCCTTAATTTTCTAATCGGATCCAGCTTATTATTTTTTGCAGACTGTTTAAGCAAGTAAGCTTAAACTTTCGATTATGTCAAAAAGAATTTCCGATTCTGGAGCTGCCAAAGGATCTACAAAGCGAAAGTATGTTTCGATGTCCATCAAACAAAAAGTGGAATTGCTGCAAAAAATAGATAAAGGCATCCTTTGTTTCTCTAACCATTCCGAAATCTGTTTATCAATTTCACGCTGCTCTGTGGAGGGGTGGGGGTGGGGGGTAGTCGCGGCACGCAATGAACTGGAATTTGATCTGTCAGCACTCTATTAATTATCAGATAATTCCTTACTAAATGTAGTATTTCATCTCCATGTACTTCATCTTTGATATGATTTAAATCAAAATCCTCGTCATTTATAAATATCACGAATACACATCGAATAGTTTTCTGGTTGGAATTTTCTAATTTCGACTGCGCACGTTATAAGAAATGTTTAATAAAGTAAACAAATAAATATTAAGCTTTTTTGTAAATTTTGATACTTTATTTCATAAATTATGGTTTCATATTTTTAATTTTATAATTTCTGCCTGCCATCTTACCAGATTTAAATTGATGATCTATAATGCCAAATCGCCGAAGTCCCGATGAGTCCAGATTAATGACTTCTGACTGTATAATACTCAGTACAGAAAAGAGTTGAATCACTTTTCACATTCACAGTCTGATAGCACAGTAGAAAGATTTAATCGGACAATAGAGGCCCATCTCCGTTTGTATACTGTCTGTATTATTTTAATCAACTTCTACCTTTTTTTTCCACATAAAATAGCTGTAATTATTGCAAATAGCCAGCTGGTATGTCTCTTGGAGCAGGATTCTTAATTTTATTTCCTGTTTCTAGGGCAGACTTGCTAGTTCTTGTGAATAATTCAAATAAAATGCTCAAATGTTACACACTATTAATCAAATGCTTAAAACTACTATAAGACAAATTGCCAGAAACTACCATTATTCCGGCTAGCAGATAGGACATTTTCTCCATCACAAATCTTTGTCTGCAACGTTGTATAAGTCTTGTTGTGGAAACTCAAGTGTTACTGAGGGATCTCATACAAGTTACAGACACCGTTGGAGGGAAGCTTTTGGATCATCAAGAAAATGACGACATAGTGAACTTCTGAAGTACTCTCTTTACTTTGGTAATGAGAGTTAGTTGACCCTAGTCTTGGTGGCTTCCACTGCCTGGAACATGCAGTCCTTATAAAGGAGCTGTAAATTTCTGTAAATATTTAAATTCATTTGCTTGCATTGCTGTTTTTGTGCATTATTTTATTTGTTGCTTTTAGGGTGATAATTTTAGAGTCTATCTGTAGTTTCATGTTTTATATACAAGTGTTTATTTCCTTAAAGACCTTCAAATCTGAATATAACATTTAAGATGTTAAAACCAGGTACACTGTGCAAAAAAAAAAGGGGGGAACAGTTCTGTATCTCTCGTTCTACTGGACTGATTGACAAAATTCAAATTGCCTTTTTCATCTCTCGAAAGCACGACTTAGGATATATGTTAGATTTATATATAGCATTGTTCTAATATAGGTATTTTGACACAAAATCGTTCATTTTCTGGAACAACATACCAATTTCTCTCCATATTTCGATTATATGACTCAAATTATGCCTAGATATTAAATTTTGTAAAATTTGGTGCGAAATTTACAGAGAAAATCAAAAATTTATCTCTGTGCATTTTATTCAGTTTGCGCCAAGAATAATTCACTTGGCCAACTTCTTAATATATGGCAAGCAATTTTTTTCCCCTTCTATTATGCCGGAGCAAAAAAAAAGGCACCTCGTTTCTACCTTTTTACATTGTGCATGAATGGGGAAAAAAGTCACATCGTTCCTACTTTCAAATAATTTTAGCAAAGTGTCTAAACTACATTTGAGGTTTTATCACTTTAAACAAACATGCCAATATATAAATTCACGTACATCTTTGGAAATTTTGAATAAAAAACTAATTTTTTGCAGGTGTGCTTAGAAATACATCTACTTTAAAATGATGGTAAAAATGTTAGTGTTTATAATTCAATTTTTTTGAAAAATTTATAAAAATTATTTAAATTTAAATTTATTTAAATTAAATTAAAAGGGGTGAATTTTCTTTGGAATGAACCTGAATTTCCAAATGTGAAAGGAAAAACCAAATAAATTTAATAAAAAAAAGTGAGATTAATAAATATATACCAAACTCAATTAACAATTAATTGAGGAGCTAGAATTTTTAAAGCTAATTTTTTAAAAACTACTCGTGTGATGTTACAAAACTTGGTAGTTTGGTGTAATTTGAATCGTAGAATTAAAATATGGGAAAAAAATTGGTATGTCATTTCAGAAAAAGTCAGACTTTGTGTCAAAATACCCATATTAGAACAATGCTATATGTAAATTTAATACATATCCCATGTCAAGCTTTCGAGACACAAAAAACGCAATTTGAATTTCGTCAATCGGCCCAATAGGACGAGAGATAAAGAACTGTCCCCCCTTTTTTTTCACTATACAAGTCTATTTGTACTACTTGAAGTTTAAATGAAGTTTGTTAGATACAAACTACTATATTATTTAACTTCCAGATGACATCTTGAGATGTCTGTAACTTGGGTCTGTAGTTTGAATTAAAAATAAAGTACTTACCCTAAAAAAAATCAAAGCCGAGTGCGAAACGAGCAGATGCATAGCGCCCAAATCTTCCAGAAAGATAAACAGCTCAAAAAGTTCTAAAAATGATATACACACAATTAAGTAGAAAAATTAACACACAATACATACACACAATTAAGTAGAATTGTTCTGCCAAACAGCTCTAAAGAAAGAACATTTTATTAACATTTACATCCAAACTTCTAAAATTAATCACCAAGTAATACTATTTTAATGCATTAATCTTTATTAATCAATTATAATGTATGCATTATTTTATGACATTCTATTTCAAGATTATACTATTCAAGTGCATTGCTATTTAATAAATATTAGAAGATAATTTCTAAAAAAAAAAAAAAAAAAAAAAAAAAAAAAGAAGAAGAAGAAGTCAGATAAAACAGTAAGATTCAAGATTAAGAATTGATAAATAACAAGGTATCTATATAATTAATAACATTTTTTAGTATTAACATATTACAACTAGCTTACAATACTTGTACCTGCCAAACTTTCAGAATGTTCCAAATTCTGACAACAATGGGTATACATATTCTTGGGCAAGCCTGCTCATAATAATCCTTAAATCAAGGAATGTCACAAATTTTGTATGTGTTCTTTCTGTTGCATTCCACGTTCCGTTGGTTTTTATAGACAAATTGTGATATTGTTTGCTTTAAATGCAATTTTTAAATATGCACTTGTGGAATTTGGCAGTAATGAAAGAAACAACAGTAAAATACAAGAATACAGTATTTTGTTGCAAAATCACTATAAAGGGAAATAATGCTGAGAAATGTTTGGCAGACAGCCAACATACAATGCAGCAATTTTCTGACAATTTTTAAATGAAAGAAGATAGTTGTTTAAATCACAAGATGAACATTAAGTAGTTAAAGTACTTAGCTTAATGAGACTGACTCTTTTGTTATACTGATAATGTTTGACAACTTACAATAAATATCAACAGTTAGAGAATCTTTCATAAAAAAAAAATCACAAGCCTGTTTCCAAATAAATAATTTGTACTTTTTTTCATCAGAGATAACAAACTGCAGCAAGATGGTTCTTCTAACCCGCGGGAAAGCTCGTGGGGTGTATCATACCCCAACCCTACATAAAAGTGGAATATTCCTAACTTGTGAAACTGAAATTCTGTGCTGCTTTTAGTAGCTGAGTTTCTAGTTGTGGTTGACGTTCAGAATTGCTTTTTCTTTGCCTGTGTGTTTCAGAAAAGGATTTATCGGTATTTTGTTGGAATTGGGGTATGACACCCCCCACATGCCTGTCTGCATAAGTGTTTTTCTGACTGAATATTTAGCTCAGAAATTTATTTCTAGAGTGTAACAGTAAATATTTCTACTCGCAAGTGATTTTAAACTACTTGACATTAAATTCTTAAAATTTTCTAACTGCATTATGGTAAAAAGAATGACTCCCTATAAATTGGAGATGCAACGCCTGTGAAATTTATTAGAAATATTTGAAAGAGATGAAGATTGCATTTCGGAAACTAAAGATGAAACTAGGAATATTTTCTACACTGTTTTGGTTTCGAAAAAGATAAAACATTAATTCCTAATGTTCCTAAAAAAGGAAAAACTGTTCTTATGCTTTTCAACATTATATAAAGGTCATACTATAAATGATACTATTGGAGAAAATAAAATGTCCGGAATTATATGTTCTTATAATATGACTAAAGGAGCAGTGGATATGGGGGATGAAATGTCAGCCAATTACTCAATTGCCAGAATAACAAGGAGGTAGCCAATGTAATTTTCTTTCCTGCACTGAATGTTGCTGTAATAAATACTTGAGTTATATTACATTCAACTGCTAATCCACCAAACAGAAACAGAAGTCTGTTTTTGAAGGACTTAGCATTGCAATTAATGAAAAAAAGTATGGAACAAAGATCAGATATTAATACCTTACCAAGAAACTGATGTACTGCATGCAAAACAAAAGCAGAAGTTTCGACAAAGAATTAAAACGAATACATGGAATTCAAAACAACTAAGTATGAAAGATGTGATAAATTTTTTACCCTCGTGCCAAGGACAGAAAAATGTGAATGCAATATTTAAAATGTGAAAACATTCTGTGCCAAGAACACTTGAATGTATTTTGTTCAAAGTGTGAAGAAATAAAATAAGCATTGTGTATTAGAGATGAAATGAAACTTAGAGGCATGATGTTTATTTTTTTATTATTTCCATTTATCTTAATTTTAACTCTAAGATTATTTTGGAAATTAATTTTTTGAAACCTAATTATTATTCACGTATTTATAATACACGAGCACAAGAAAAACAGCTTTAAAACTAAATAAAACTATTTTTATCGTATTTTAAATATTGGGGTATGTGATACCCCACGCGCCCACTCTAGTAACTTTTCTTGATGCGACTTCTGCCGGGTTTAAAGTTATAAGATTTATGTTAGGAAAGACTGTAAAATTCATAAATAAGAGGCAAACCGAATTAACAGAACAAGTAGTTGCCAATTTGATTTTGGTTAGGAGATGTTTTACCATATGTGGCAAACACAAACTGCTCAGCGTCAAAAGGATGCACTGCAAGGAGTTGGAAGACATACCAAACAAATGTCTATGCCTTATCTAGGGTTCGAAACTTGGCCTGCCGAAACCAGCTGTGCCATCACATTGACCAACCCTAAGTCAATTTTGAAGCTTCTTACAGGGAGAATTATAAAATTCTATGAAGTCTCAAGCAAATTTGCCTCATAACCACAAACTGACCAAAATGTGATAATGATATATTAGAAAATCTAAACAGGAATGCAAAATTTGTTAACTCCACTAGTATGTTAATGTTGGCAATGTAACCAACCAGTTATTTATTGAAATTCATTTTAGATATGATATTCTGTACTTATGACAGGTACTTTTAGGATATGCACTAAACAGAGCTTTTGTTTGTTTATCCCTTCCCAGTAAATTGATGGCAAGGTTTTTTTTTATTGTAAAAAACACTTTCTGAATTTAAGTACGAGGGCTATCCAGAAAGTAGATTACGTTTTGGAATAAAAAAATAAACAAAGTATAGGAAACAAATTTTATTATATACAGATGAAAGCCACACTCAAATACTACTTTTCTACATAGTCACCATACAAATTAAGGCATTTATCGTAGCGATGTACGAGCTTGGAAATTCCTTCGTCGAAAAATTCGGCCGCCTGCGCCTTCAACCACTTCGTTACCTCTTCTTGCAGCTGTGCGTCGTCATCAAAACGCTGCATAGCCAGCCACTTCTTCATTGCTGGGAATAGGTGGAAGTCGCTCGGTGCCAGGTCGGGACTGTACGGCGGATGAGGAAACAACTCCCACTTAAAAGATTCAAGAACTTTACGAGTGACATTTGCCGTGTGGGGCCGGGCGTTGTCGTGAATCAACAAGATCTTAGAGCTCAACATTCCTCTGCACTTGTTTTGAATTGCTCTTCTGAGTTTTTGGAGAGTTTGGCAATACCTTTGAGAGTTTATTGTAGTGCCTCTTTCCAGGAAGTCCACCAAAATTACACCTTTTCTGTCCCAAAAAACAGTCGCCATCATCTTCCTTGCCGACATTGTTTGCATGCATTTCTTGGGTTTTTGGGGAGAACTTGTGTGCCCCCACTGCATTGATTGCAATTTCGTTTCACAGTTCACATGTTTCACCCATGTTTCGTCACCAGTAACGATGCGATCGAGTAAAGAGTCACCATCCTTATGGTAAGCGTCCAAAAAGTTCAACGCTGCAGCCATTCGCTGATTTTTGTGGTCCTCTGTCAAGATTTTTGGAATCCATCTTGCACAAAACTTGTGGTAACCAAGCTTTTCGCTGATGATTTCGTGCAACAAACTTCGCGAAATTTGTGGAAAACTCAAAGAAAGTTCCGTTATTGTGAAATTTCGATTTTCACGGACTTTAGCATCGACTTTTTCGAGAAGTTCGGCGGTCACTATGCTGGGTCTCCCACTTCGATCTTCGTCGTGAACATTGGTTCGGCCATTTTGAAATCTTATGACCCACTGACGCACTCCACCTTCAGTGATAATGTTGTCCCCATACACTTCACAAAGCTGCCGATAGATTTCTATCGGTTTACAGTTTTTTGCAGTCAGAAACCTTATTACTGAGCGCACCTCGCAGGATTTTCAATTAACGCAGACATTTCAAACCGTCACAGTATCTGAACAGAGCACAGCACGAACCTCTCACTAGCACGGCTAGATGCAGACTGAGCTGCGCAACGCTCTGACCCCAAGATGGCCGCGCTAGCCCCGCCCCTAGCGGACACAGACGGAAACGTAATCTACTTCCTGGATGGCCCTCGTATATTTAATCCATAGATACAAGCAAATATGATTACAAAGCATAGCAAGCAAAGCATTAGTACAAGCAAGTACAAAGCATTTGTAATTAATATTTAAAAAAAAGTTTGATTATATACATTTTATACACCAAATCAAGATATGATCATCATGTTTGATGAAGAAGAACCAGTTCGTACAAAGATAAATACTTGTGTTTGTACAAAGCTGATACTTATCTTGTTTTGAACTTCATGAATACTGAAATTGCTTCTAAATTGAATATTATGCTTACAATGAATGTGTGCTCCATTAACCAAAATCGTAACAGAGCTGGTGTGGTAGAATTTTTAGAATTTAGTGATGCACCGAGCAACAAAATCTAGAAATGACAAAACTTTCAGATTTTAGGGCAGGTGTTGGAAGCAGAATTTAGGGAGGCACTAGACAGCAGAATTTAGGACCCATAGAGATTGCAACAGGTGGGAAAATGTCTAATGCCAGCCTTATGTATCATGCATCGAGACATACAAGATGAATCTTTAAATTGTTAGTTTTCAATTTCTTTATTAAAATAAAAATTCCTTTCTACAGATACCTGTCCTTGTGACAAGATTAGAAGCATTTTTTTTTTTTTTTTTTTTTTTACATTTTCATGCTTGTGTCTAGTGAAAGATGCTTACGTGTATTTTTCTGCAGAGTTTGAAAATAAACCACTACACTAACTAACATCATATATAAATACAGCAATATTCATAGCATTATAAGCGAAACTTACAAATTATCTTCATTCACTCTATCAGTATCATCTTCAACTGCATCAGCAGAATGATCATTTTCTATATTGAGAAGAAATAATAATTATATTAAAGTAGTCACATAAGAGATTAAGTGCATTTAGCATATTACCTATGGAGAAAGGGCTCCTTCTGAGTGTAAGCATTGCTCCTTTTTATGATGTTATACAGGAATTCACATTCATATAAATTTAATTCTGATGAATGTAAATCTAAGCGTTGTTTCTAGACTTTTGATTGCTGTATTTGAGGCCTCAGGTATATATTGTTAGTCCCATAAATCAAATAATATGTGCATCTTCAATGCAAATTTCCTATATCAATAGTGTTAGATTTTATAATACTCATATGAATCCATAAATGCGGAGTTTTAAATTTTTATTATTCATACTTTACAATTTTATTTATATGTTAATATATAAATACATAACTAAATATTACATATGCATAGTGCTAATCCCCATTCATTAGATAATTTTTTTATACTTTATAATTTTATTTATTTACTATGACTGAAGGAAGAAAAAAATTATAAAAAATTTTTGTTATCTTATTTTGTAGAGACATCTGGTATTTTTCACATGCGGGAAACATGAAAAATGAGCAATGACCTCGCTGGGACTCAAACACGTGCCGAGTGTGCTACCGTTACACCATGAGGGCATGCAGAAAAGGAGGGAGAAAATACCTGTTAATTTTTATTCCTACTAATTTTACTGTAGCTTTTAGCACATTATCGAGTTCATCCATTTATATTAGCTAAAATCATTTACTAATAATTTAAACACACACACATACATAAATACATATACGCATAACTTTGTTTATAGTACTTACTGTGATATAATGGAGTACCATTTTGGTGTCTGGACCCTCTGAGTAAAAATTTGTAGCACTGCCTGTGAAGGCACAATATAATGGGCACAAAATCTGACGTCCTTTGCATGTTCTGAGCTTCTAAATCTGCCCAATGAAAAGTTAACTTTTCCCCCATTACACTTGAACTAAGATGGCACCATCCAATCGTCTTTCAAATATAACATCATGAGATGACTAGTTATTCCATATTTGGAAAGCTATTGTAGAAATACAGATTATTAACATACTATAGTATACAATTATCAAAGACATTTTTAATAAATACACATCTATTGCAGCTTTTTAATATTTTGTTATATTAAGATATTACAAGCTATTTAAATAGACACTTAAGATAGTCTACAGAAATTTTATAATGTGATATGCATTGAAAGATGAATGCAGTGCGCACCTAGTAAACTAAGACTGATGGGCAGAGTCTGCTGCACACTTTTGCACAGTCCATGTGCTATAATCACATTTCTTAAATAATAGCTCACTTTTTCTGCCTTTTGTTACTTCTTCAAGTATAACAAATTTAAATGTGTAATGTATTTTGAATCTGTACTCTATTTTATAATTTCTAGATTTGAATTTTATGCTTTCTTAATTCAGACATATTGATAAACTTGAGCTTTTTTTTTTTTTTTTTTTTTTGCTTGTAAAACTTTTGATTGCTTTAGGATCAACCTACATATATGGTATAGAAATGTTTGTACTCTATCATAAATGTCAATAAAAATGTTTTACAATCAAGCATAATGGACTGTAAAATTAATCTTTAAAAAAAAATCAGTGTTTAAAAGAAAATGGTAAAAGATGTAAAAGAGAATTATTCATTTCATTAATTTGCAAATTGTTGGAAAGTTACTTATTTTTACATTAGAATTAAATTTTCCAAATAATAAAAATTTATATCCATAAGTACTATTTTATTTATGGCTCACTATTATTATTTTATTCCTAATGTGGTCTTTTGCCTGTAAAATTGATCTAGGCTAGATGTAATGTTTAGTTAGGCTGATTAAAAAGAAAAAAATTAAATGCTAATTTATTATTACAGACTGAAGCAGTTTGGTCATACTATACAGTAATACAGTAATAACAAAACTTAGGTCTCTTGCATAATGCAAATCACCTTCTACAGATCATCAAAAGTTTGAACTCTAAAATAAGAAAATTTTTAGATTCTTTTAACATTAAATAATAATTAATAGTAATAATTTTAATGAAAAAATTCTTTTCCTTTCTTTTTTAATATTATAGTAAAAGCCCGACTATATGACACTGAATTAACATCAAAGCTCAAGCAACCAGAATATTTATACAGTACAAAGTCCGTAATTAGGACTTGTCGGGACTTCAGCGATTTCGAATTAGGGGTTTTTCCCGATTATAGATCAACAATTTAAATCTGGTAAGATGGCATGCAAAAATTATACAATTAAAAATATGAAACCGTAATTTATGAAATAAAGAGCAATTATGATCTAAAGGGTATAAAAATTTACAAAAAAAAAAAAAAAAAAAAAAAAAAAAGCTTAATATTTGTTTACTTTATTTAACATTTCTTTCAATGTAAGTTGTTTAAGTTGCTTCGTATTTTCTGCTAATACTTTCTCTTTAATTCTATAAAGAGACATAATTTATTGTTCATTTACAAAGTTCCACTGTTCAAGTCCTGTAATTGCTGTGCCGAGAATACTGACTAACTTGTCAATCGAAATTTTTTCGTTTTCGCTTCATCTCTGTCACTTTCTTAACTATCGGAAGTGCGCATGGGTAAATGCTTTAAGCGCATGCGTAGCAGACGCGTGCATTAAATGCACATGTGTAAGTTTGTCGCTTTGAGGTCCGGATTATAGATCATTCCAGATAATGGATGTCCGGATTACAAACTTTGTACTGTATATACTTACTTAACTCAGAAAATTAATGATGGTTATCATTTAATATTGATATTTAGTACTCACATTTTGATAATTATCTTAATATTTTAAATCAACTGCTTTGAACTAAGTTGTAAAACCTATATCTAATTGTGTTCCATGTTAATGAAATGTGCCACTTAAAATGTTGCTTAATATCATTTTGTAAACAGTTTGGAAGAACACCTTTGAAATTTTATAAATATTCAGTTACTACAGTTGACGAGTTTATGCACAGGTGGCAGAATCTAAGGAAAATGTATTCTAGAGAAGGGGGAAAAAAAAAAAACAGCCAAGAAAGGTGATGGACTAACTCCATTCAAGAACCCTGGCCTCTTGCTATACTCAGATGTACTTGTTAGCTTCTGTCGCATTTTCTAGAAAGTAAGATGTATTTTTATGTCTCCTAAAACACTGTATACCTTTTCTTTTAAGGGACTTCTTTAACAGTACAGTCAAAAGTCTTTAATTCGGACACCCATAATCCGGACCTCAAAGCTAAAAACTTTCTGCACATGCGCATAGGCATTTACGCGTGCGCGTAAGACCTTTTACGACTGCGCATATGCATGTGAGCAAAAAGAATGCGAAATGCTTTTGTTTTTGATTTTTCTGTATTGCCTTATCTTTTGATAATTATCTTAATAATTACCTATTATTTTCAGATGCATTGTGTAAAAATATTTGGTAATTGTAAAATTATTATAATATAATATAAGTTAAAAAATATCAAAATTGCTAAAATTTTGGCAACCCCAGCTGCAGGTTCCGCGACCCCCCCCCAACCAGTTTAAGAAACTCTGGTTTAATGTAATACTAAAAGTGTACAGGTTATTATTTGAAAATAGCCTTGTTTCTAATGTCAATAATTAAACCCTTATAATACTGTAAAATAAATAACTGACAAAGCCTCTTTGCTTTATATATATGTTTTTATATATTATATATTATGGTATGTATAGTTATTTAATATGGATAATAAATAAAATTGGCAGGACAGTTAAGATCATTATTGACATACAGTAGAGCACTTATAATCATAAAAATTTGGTTTGGATCTATAAAATTTCATGCGTTCAGGTTTTCGTGCAAACAAGGAAAACTCAAGTTGCATCGGTTCTATGCGAGGAACAACTAGCTTGCTTTCACACATCCCGTAGCTACTGTAGACATGCTATCAATTATTGTTGGTAGACAATAAGAAATTTTATTTATTATTTTTTTGTGATTCTTATAAACAAAAGTAATTCAACTTTTATATTTTAATTCACCTTCATGAAAACACATTTATAGAACATGAAAAAATTCAAAGTAAATAAATTGCTTTAACTATGGAGAGGCACACAGTACGAAAAGCTAGACCTCATACGAGATCATTACGGAAACGTGCAAGCAACTTTGAAGCTGTTTTATGATTACAAAGCTTATCAGCTGCGAGTATCACAACCTTGTGCATCGATTGTGCAACATTACGCGTCGATCATATTTTCTGAGACAATACACTTTCATAGGATGCAAAAATGTTTGCAAAAGATAGATCTACTCTGCATGTTCTCATATGTATCAGAAGGAAACATTACACCTATTATTCCAAAGTGGAATATTAAATAATTTTAAAATGATTAGTGATATACAAATTAAGGGATAATCTGGCCTTGTGTTTTTGAGATGAAATGTTTTTTTATTAATTATTTCCTTTTATGACATCCATTAGTTCTTATTTATTATAGAATAACTCTTCATCCAATTTTGAAAAATTATCACAGCATATTAACTATTGTTATACTCATTACTTTTCATAATACAATAACCCCTGCCATAATGACCATCTTCCTAGGGTGGCCACTTCTGAAAGTGATCAGTATTCCTGAAAACATATATAAATAATGAATGGGTATTAGCTCATGTATAATGTGAAAGAGCCCCTTTTCAATAGAAAGTCGCCGTCTTTTGTTGGGCAGACAGGCCTCATGTGCCTTCCCACACTTAAATAACATATAAAAAAGAATTTTTCTGTTTCTCTTTGTTTGTTAGGAGTCTCTGAGTAGGGAACTTAATATACTTACCTCTTATTAAGGGGCGCTGAAAAAAAGTTTAAAAAAATATTCAGGCTGAGAAATAAATGATCACAGAAATAGTCTTTGTTAATAAGCTACTTTTTAAGACAGCTGATCAGACTTTTGATTTTTTACCACTCCCAAAAAAGTCAGAACACAGATTTAACTAACAGTCAAATTGGATTAATTAAAAACTAAATGAAACATTATTTTAAATTCAGAAATAATTTATACAGGGTTCATACACATTTCTGCACACAGAAATTAAGTACTCTTAAGAACCATTAATGACAAAATTTAAGGACCTATGAGCAAATGGGAACTGAATAAATTCAATTAAAAATATCATCTATGCCTGAATTTCACTTTTGTAATACCATCCTAAAAATAAAATAGATCCCTAAGTAGTATGCATTATTACTAAACATGAATTAATTAGCAAAATTAGAGTTTGAGAATAAAATAAACTTTATGCAGTTTATCAAGTAGTAATAAATATTTTACACTTATAATAGTTGAACATATTTGAAAGAAGATAAGTGACATTTACGTTTTACTAACAGCTTTATGTTGATTTTGTTTATGTCTGATTTTGTCACATACTTGGTCAGTCTAGAAGTTTAGTAAATAGCAGGTAGATTTTATATCAAACAGCATAAGTTAAAATGAGAAGTAAGATCATAATCAGCATGATTCATAACAAAAGACTGAATGTTGTCATCGCTGCTGCTTGTCTAGAGAGAGACCTGCTGATTAGAACAAACCTGAAAGGTCTGATGTAGGCACGGTTGGCAAGTGTTGAAAGTTAGTCAGGCTCTGTTTGATGCAGTTACTGTCATAGCATTGTGTAGAGTTCCAGGGGCCGGATTGTAACACAGTTAATATACTTTAAGGCTGCAATAAGCCATTAAAGCACCAGAGGTGATAAGTTGTTTTGTATTATTTGAAGTTTCACTAGATGCAAAGGATAAGTTTTATTTGAATTTTACATTTTTGTGTTTTATCTTGTGAGTATTAACGGAAGGCAATAACTCGCTTTAATAAGTAGAGATAATTTTTAAGGGTAAGTAGTTTTCCTTCTCTTGAAGCATCTTTTCTAACAATTAGAGATTTGTCTCAATATGCAAACCAATGCTTTCGTTAGTTTCTGCGTGCTTTATCTCCACTTGTCAACCTTTCCACAATGTACCTATGAGGATTTACTTGATCTGGTAAAAGTTAAATAGTCCAAAACCCTCTGACAAGTGTGAAGCAAATTATTGCTATGTATAAAAGTAACTACAATATTAGATAAGGTTTAAATAAGCCTCTTTTTATTTAAAAAGAACTTCGAATATAAAGGCATGTTCTGAAGCTAACAAAATCAATTTCAGCTCACGGTGACATAATTAAACAAGAACAGTCAAATTCAAACTAAAAATGTGGACTAGCGGTCAAAGATTATACAACTTAATTTTAATTTAAGCAACTCTATCATATGAGGTAATAGAAATGGGAAATTATAGTAAAGGCTGAAATCATAAACAATTGGATAATTTACATAATAATAACTGCACATATCTTTGAAGAATAATTTTTTTTATGTATTCTGTTTCTTTCTTCAATACGTTTCCTTTTTTAGAATTTAATTAAGGATTTCTTTTACTTTAAAAAAAAACTATATGCATTTAGAATGTATAAAAAAATAGCTAATTTTATTTCTTTATTAATATGAACATTCAGAAGAAATATGAAATAAATATGGTAAAGGCTGGTTACAGAGCTGGTGTGGCAGAATTTTTAGAATTTAGTGACACACTGAACAACAAAATCTAGAAATGGCAAAACTTTAGAATTTAGAGCAGAATTTGAAGCACAATTTAGATAGGCACTAAGCAGAGAATTTAGGATCCACACAGAGATTTCATCATGTGGGAAAATGCCTAGTGCCAGCTTTGTGTATGATGCATTAAGACATATTAGATGAATCTTTTAAATTGTAAGTTTTCAATATCTTTATTAATAAAAAAATCTCTTTATATAATGCCTGCCCACGTGATAAGATTTGATATTTTCAATGCTTGTGTCTAGTGAAAAGTAGAAAAAATAAATGGAAGCTAAATATGTTAAGAAAAAAGTTCTAGTATCAGAAGTAAAACATTCAAAAATTATGTTTCCAGTGTTCTTCCAGACGTTCTCTGAAAAGTAAGAAATTCATCGCAGACTTTCTGTAAAATGCATCCATTACATGTTGATACCATGAAGACATTTTTCAGTTTGTCACATAGTTCTCAAATCGTCTAGAATCGTGGGTCTATAAATCTTGCTTTCAAATCCTTCTAAACTATCCAAGCTGCAATGTCTAATATCCTAAAGAAAAATTATCTGTACCAATTCTGGAACAGCAAAAAGCCAAAAATATTTTGGAAAGAAAAAAAAAGAGGGAGGGAAAAAGTGTAAAATTAATTTTATAGAAAAAACTGATGTATATTCTGAGAATTTTGAATATTCTGAGACAATTACATGGGAAAAACTCTTACTATGAAAAAATTAAAAAGAAGACAATTAATTACATAGCTAATTTTGCTTTTGCTAAGAGCTGTTTCGTATATTGTGCTTTATAGCATTATACCTTGTTTATTTTTCAGATTCAAAATATTGTATAAGTTGCCAAAATGAAACTTTATAATATGACAGCGAAAAATAAAAATGTTTCATTTCAATGTCATTTTTTAAATATAATTTCAATATATTACCATTATTTTAATTAAATTTATCAATGTTACGACATTTTAAAACAAATCGTCAAAAAATTCTCTGTTCTGAGAATTTAAAATTTTCTACAGAAACTGATCTTAAAATCGCCAAACTGTTGATAAGCTGCCAAATTTAGAACTGTTTAATAAAAGAATTCACATCCCGAAAGTGAAAAGTTGTTTAAAAGCTCTTTATTAGAAAAAATTGATTTCGAAATGCTTATGTTTCACTTCTTGCTTAGAAACTTGAGTATCCCGTAATTTATACTATAAAAACAAATTATAAACCATAAACCCATTCAAAAGATAACCATATATGACAGTGAATTGCCAAAAATATTCCTCCAAAGTGCTAATTCACATACAAAATGGCAGTCATAAAAACGGTCAGAAATTTCAGATGATTAAAATTAAGGATCTTCTGCTGACTTTGGCCAAAATTCAGGACTGTCAAGAACCAAAAATCGATTCCAAAAAAAAAATCTAAGGACTTTTAAGACCTAAAAGTCCTTAGATTTTTTTGGAACCCTGTTACCATATAAACCCTGTTATATGAAATGTACTAAATAAGTATGAACAAACATATAATTTAAATAAGTGAATAACAATCACTGAAAAGAATGAACATACTTTGAAATCTTGGAATGAAAGTTTGCATACTTATCTCATATCCTGTTCTACAGTGATGTTTCTCAAGAAACTTCCTCTTTTATCAGTGACCACTGATATATCAGTTTCACATAACTATATCATTTATTTTTCTTCTAATTATATTCAAAACTCAATTAGTTACAAAATGTCAAAGTTTGTCTCCTAGGCTTTTTGTGACAAGCTCAATATGATTTCCATCTACAGAAGTAAATTCAGATTAAGCTTTGGCTCTGCACACTTGTAAATATTACCATCATGAAAACAATTTTCAAGCCAGTTTTATCAAATGGATAAGTTGATGAGCAGTTTTGGAAATCACTAGTGTTTGTTACCTGATCTACCTATCACAGCACCAACACATCGATAGTTCTACTCTAAAACCACAAGGATGAAGTATCATTTCTAAGAATGTATTACAATATAAAGATTACTCTGAAATTTTTTAGATGCGCAGACCATAAATTGCAGAAAAAAATTAATGATTACACATAAAAATATGAACTATTTTAGCCTAGCAGATATTTTTTATTGGCCAACTATAAGTAGTTTAACGTAGAATCAATTTAGGCAAAAGGAAAAAGGAGTTCACACAACAGCATTATTACACTATGATTTTAAAGAGGATTTAAATCAAGAAGAAACCATTCAGTGCCTACAATCAGCAATTGGTAATGAAGATCCATCACGTGCTACTGTATTCAGATGGTTTACAGAGTTTCAGAGATGTTGCAATACTCTTCAGAAAGCAGAATATATAGGAAGGCTGTTGTCAGCAGTGATTCTGGATAATGTGTCATATGGAACATGTTAATCATTGAACTAACCTACCAAAAAATACAGAAAGAACTTAACATTGGATCTACCATAAAATGATTCATGAAGAATTGCATATGAAAAATCTAGTTTACCATTGGGTTTTCCATAATTTTACAAAGCCCCAAAAAGAGGAGTTTGCCACAAATAGTAAAGAAACCTTGAGACTATTTTAAAATGTTGATCACAGCATTATTTCTAAAGTTGTAACTGTTGAAACTAACTTGTACATACCATTTTTTGATGTTCCAACACATCAAGAAATAAAGTATGGGTTTTGGAAGATGATCCCATGCCCACAAAGGCGAAAAGAAAACGTGCCATGAAAAAAGTAATGTATGCCATTTTCTTTAATACCGGATTGGTCAAAGCCATCAAGCTCAAAGGACAGAACATAAACCCTATTCAACTGATCTAGCTATGTGCAAATTTTGGTTATTTTTTAATCTAAAAAAGATGGGGTTTTCATTTCAAAGATGAGACTGAAGATGCTACAAAAGCATTTTTTTCCTTAAGATTCCAAGAAATTCAAGCTTAAAAAAAAAATGATGCTTGAGGGGTTACTTCTTTAGAAATTTGCCTACAGAAGTGCACTGATTAAAACCCAGTTCAAACACCCAACTAAATTTGAACACACCTAAATTTTTGTAAGTATAAATTTAAAAATTTAAAAAACCTATGCGTACCTCAAAATTTTCAGAGTGACCATCTATTTCATGCTTGCTTGAAGCACAAAGACACACAGTTTGGGTAAAATTAAAATAATGTTATTCAATGACATTTTTGTGAAACTAGATCTTAAAAATCAGTTCTGATTTCTTCAGCTTTGATTCTTTCACAACTCGTACTTTAATTAAACATTTAACATAATTGAGCTGGTGACTGAGTTTTGAATAATATTGAATCTCCCTTTGACAACAACAAAACAACATATTACAAACTCGGATTTCTGTAATTTGGGTTTTGAGAAATTTTCTAGATTTAAGACAATCAGTTTTAAATCTAAAAAGATGATATGCAGACATTTTGCTTTTTAGATGTACACATCTAATAAGCTGAAAAGATGACATGTTGGGGTTTCACTTATTTTTTGGTCAGATGAAAATATGCTAACCCTCAAAATCACTCAACATCAATCAGTCTAGTGTCACCGGCCATTGCCCAATTCCTTAGTCAGCAGGTATTTGAAACTGACATGCAGCCATCTAAGTAAAACTGTATTTACAGAACACTTTCTTCTCTTTGTTAAGTATTGTAGTCACAATTCCTAGATACTTTCGGGACAAAGCATACTTTTCAAGCACTGCACTGTATAGCAATTTAAAACAGCTTAAAATTTAAGCATATTTTTTTTCACATTAAATTTTATATTTTAGCTCATTAATTAGGAGAATAAGTGAAAGCAATGCAATTTACCAATAAAATTTTGTAAGGAAAAAAAATATATTCATGCACAATAATTTAACGAAACTGATCAGAACAATATTTTATTAAATGGTGACTTCTATTGCAAATACAAAACCAATAATAATCCAGTTTCATATACAAGTGGGATTCAGAGATAAACGTAATTGCTTTTTCAGTATTTTGTATTTGGCATTTTCTTTAAGTTAATCATAATGAATATTTGCATCCTCTAGTATGATTATTCCAAACAAATTTAAGACATCGGTTGATTCACTGTATTATTAATGTGTTAAAAATATAGAACATGCTGATCATCCTTCTATTTACTACTTTTAATATCATCAAACATTTTTATTTCACAGTAATCCCTGCTTATAAAACAATACTGGGTACTTTTCCGTTTTGCCGGCGCAAGCAATAAAGTCGCCAATAATGGTACAACCGATGCCAAACGGAATATTCTCGCTGGTAACCTTTTAAGCCTCATTTTCAAAACAAGTCACAGCTTTTTCTTATCAGATTGATTGTTTCTTTCAATACTGGCATATAATTACATAGAATTTTTATCAGATAGTTCAGTTTTATGTCTAAGGCCATTTTCGGTAATTAAGTCAATTAGGATGCAATCACAGCGCTTACCCGAAGCCGAAAATATAGAAAAGGTAAAGTCAAGGTTTAAATTCATCAATTCTAACGAGAATGAATTAGCGAAGTAAAGCACTGCAGTTTTAAATAATTTCTGAGTAAGCTATTCGTACGAATTGAAATATTTCTTGCATTTAAACTTGTGTTCTAAATTAAGATTTAACTTGAAATTAATGTAGATAATTACTGAGAGCATTAGATTTTTGTAGAGTAGTTTACGTGAGATGAGATCGCTTGGGGTCACGTGATATAAACCGGCGAATCAGGATGTTGAACCATGAAAGCGTAGTAAATTCTTAAATTAATGTCTTTTTACAAATTTATTGTCTTTATTTATTGGCTTTTTATAAAATTTTAAGCGATATTAAAATGTTTACGCCTTCAAAAAAAGAATTCTTAGAACTAACATTTTTTTAATATTTTTTATGTGTATACTGTATGTTGTCGCCAATAAAGTCTGCTTGGTGAGATTTGCGCCGGCGAAACGGAAAAGTACCCAATACTGATATTCAAATGCAAAAAAATTATCATTTATGCATTTATTTAAAAACTGCTAATCCTAGAACTTTTATGTTAAATTTCCATCAAAAGAACCATCCCTCGTAAGCAACTGACAAAGAACTGATTTTAAGAATAAATATTAAAATTTTTAACCATCACTTTCTACATTAAGGGCGAAGGCCCAGTTATAACAGGGTTCATAGCCACATTTTAGTTAAAAAAATAAGCACCTATAAGCCCTTTTCAAGCACATTTTAAGAAAAAAATAAGCACCTGTCTAATTACATTATACATAACTGCATAAACCTTAAAAGAAAAATTAGACTTGCAATTTAAAATATGAGCAATGCAATATTTATTAAGAGAATGAGCATTACCTCAACCATGGAAAACAATTAACTTTTTTTTAAAATTTTAAATGACAGTTCAATTTACAGAATTAGTTTACAATGAGAGAAAAAAAACTATGCAGAACTAACTATATTAGAACTATATTAGGAGAGTTAATGATGAAATTTCAGTTCAAAATATAGAAAATAAATAATAATAAGCCATATTAATTGTATTCACTTGGCACCTAATAATAAATACAATTTATTTTTCCACTCATATTAATATTTAAATAATTTAACTTAAATAAAAATTCTGAACACTTTCTAAATTTTCATTGCATAACAGTTTTCTCTTAACATATATTCCAAGCAAAGTAATTTAAGTAAAAAAGAGGAACATTTCTGAAATCAGGAGACGGGAAATTGCTTCATGTAGTCATCCTTTAATAGTAAAAGCTTAACTAACCCGCATACTTGGAACTTGTCGAATATTCCGTATAGTCGAGCGTAACTGGAAAAAGAGTAGGGGGGGGGAGATTGTAGCCGTTCTTTAGATTTCTCGGCTAAATAAATGATTTTGACATTTCGATATGTGCATCATATAAAAATTGACCAACGGAACTGAGAAATATTCTGCTTAGAAAGAACAGTAAAACTTTTTTAAGTGTTCATAAATAAATCTCAGACTGAAAATCAAAATTAATTATCTCTGCAAAATACCGCAAACGTTATTGCGCAATACGTGCGGCGTAATTCTTCCATATGTGATATTATGATATTACGCAATCGGATTCGGAATCAACAGCTGCCAGTATTCGGAGAATAAAGAACTAAATAAAGGAAAAGAAAGAGACTTACTAATCTGGGGTGTTTTTGATTCTAATTTTGAACAGAATGTTAAATTTCCGGAATAGAATCATTCTTCGCTTGAGTTGGGTAGACGGCAAAACTTTTAGTCCTATTCAATCCAGATTGGACAGTGACAAAAAAAAAAAAAAAGTCCGCTGCTTCAATATTAGAGATTTTTCAGAGAAAGGGGAGAACCTCCCAACCTCCGTACTGTATAATGTATTGGCAAAAAAAAAAAAAAAAAAAAAAAAAAAATTATGACTATTCGATTACTTTCCTTTTATTTAAGCCATTCGGAATATTATTCCTTAGAAAGCTAATTTGTGTAAAAATACACCCATTTTTGGAAGTTTATCTAAACTTCAGCAGCTACTGCAACTATATTATTATAAATATTCATACATATGCTCATAATATAAGCATAACGATCATAATAAACACAAATATGAACTGACCATGCGGAACGAGAATGTAAATTATTAAAATCTTGATAGAAATTTAAAAGTGTGTAGTATTTGGGTGGGAGGAAAAGAATACCGAATGCACCGGAATTTTCTATGGTTTTCGCAATTCTTTGACCAATAGAACGACGTAACCATAGGTTACATTAATGCAGAGAAAGGGGGAAAAGCTATTTCCGAGATTCACCATCTGACTTTCCATACAAGGAAGAAAAGTTGTTTATATAGTTTCGGCTTTGGTACGGAGGGGAAAATGCACGTTCATTAAAAAAAGCACTAAAAGCAAAAAATAAGCACTAAAAACAAAAAAAACAAAAAAAAAAAAATTAAATAAGGGCTTTAAAGAAAAAGTAAGCACCTATAAGGGCCCTTATATTTTATTTTCAAATATAAGGACTTATAAGCACTTGTAAAAACCGCTACGAACCCTGTATAAAAGTTTACTGAACTGCCCTTACCATCACTATTGTGAAAGTTTGCAGTAAATGATCAGTTGTGTTGAATTACAGAAATCCTAGATTTATTTAGCTAGCCTTCTTGTAATTCTGTAACTTATATTCATCAGTATATAGAAATAGTTTTCTCAATGTAATTGTTTTCACATTTACCTAATAGCATCTGTTTAATGTTCATTAAAAATATTTTTATAAACACATTTTATTTATCAGCAGTAAAAGAAGAACAATGAGCATGAGATGAAGGAATTAATTTCATCTATTTCACACACTGTGTTAAACAGAATATAAAGCCAACACTTTTAAACTATGAGAAATTTGGAATAATTCTATAAAATATTGGTAAATCATGTTAAAGTTAAGATTACAAAGAACCCTATTAGCATATTGAGAGCAATACCAAATATCCTACCAAACAACTGGATTCCTCAGTAACATGAATTTATGTCCCTGTTAGTTTCATAGCCAAAAGCACAGCTGAAAGGAACTAAACACCATGCCTGTAATAGCAAATAGAGCAGGATAAAATTTCTTTTAAGATATTGCTTTGATCTGCACAAGAAGTGTAATAAATCAATTCCATGGCACTGAGATATTATTGAACCCACTACGATACTGCATGCTACAGAAGTTTGTCCAATATTTAACCCTGTGGACAATTACGCTTGTCCTCATAAACCAAAACTTCTGAATGAGTACTTTAAACATAAAAATATTGCTCACAGGAAGTGGGCATCAAATACACCTAACTTGAATCCTCACGAAAAATCTTTATCATGTGTTAGATGCACTGCTTCTATCCATGGTCCCCATCCACTATGGTCAACAATCTGAAACTTAAGCCATTAAAAAAGTGATATATATTTATTGCCTTATGATTCACTTGACAGCTTTGATACGGAATACCATTTCAAAGCTTAAATGAAGTTCAGAAGTGATTACACGCTTCATTATGATAAGTTTTGCCTCTTTGCACTCTTTATAATTTTTTATTTAATAATTTAATATACAAATATACACTGGTGAAATAAATTAAGAGAATTTGCATATTTTATCAAATAACATGAAAAGAACTGAACTGAAGGAAAAACCACAGCTTCTAGATAAAAATGCAAATCTTGTATGGCAAATATGTAAGCATACACGTGTGTGTAGGCAGAGCCAGCAGAAAAACAGGCTTCATAAGCGTGTGGAGGGTAAAACGAATTGCGTTTGCTAGCACATCTCGACGAATTTCTTGGTGTTATCTTGCAGCAATCGGTTAAATTCACACCAGAACAGTAAAAATGAGTAACTACCAATGTTTAGATGATGGAATTAAGTGGCGAATTGTGGGGAGGCTAGAGGCAGGCCAATTGTAAGTCCAGATATGCAGAGAGTTTAATTTAACGCCCAATGTCGTGTGTAACCTATGGAATCAGTTCTGGGATACTGGATCCATCGAGAGAAAAGTTGAGCAAGGTTATCCGAGAGCCATGACAGCCAGAGAAGATTGCTATTTGTCCATTTTAGCGAGGTGTAACAGAGGGGCTACAGCTTCTCAGCTCTCTCAGGACCTGTATGAAGCCACAAGAACCCATTTAACAAGGGTGATTATATCCAAAAGACTGAATGAGAGAGGGTTGTTTGCCAGAAGGCCGACTGTTTGCGTCCCACTCACATCTACGGACAGGAGAGTCCGATTAGCATGGTGCACACAGCATAGTGATTGGAGTAGAGCAATAGGCAACAGTTCTGTTCATTGACGAGTCCCATTTTAGCCTAAACACCGATTCTCTCCATACTTTTATATGGAGAGAGCCAGGAACACGCTACCTACCCTCCAGTGTCCACGAAATCAACAATTATTGTGGTGTAATGGTCTGGGCAGGCGTAATGTTGGATGGCTGCTCACTTCTCCACATCTCAGATGTTCCACAACAGAGTGTCTGTGACTGGTGTGAGGTATAGGGATGAGGTCTTAGAGTTCTATGTTCGCCTTTTCCGTGGTGCAGTAGGCCCCAAGTTCATCTTACAGGATGATAACGTGAGGCCACATAAGCTCTTATGGTTGATGAATTTCTCGAGAGTGAGGATATTCGCCAGATGGGTTGGCCAGCCAGGTCTCCAGACCTCAAGCCTACACAGCATGTCTGGGACGCTCTGGGGAGGGCAATTGCAACTCGCAACCTCCTCCGAGAACCACCCAGGAACTGAAAACTGCATTGCTGAATGAGTGGGACCAATTGCCACAGGCACTGATAAACTGCCTTATTTCCAATATGACATTACGCTGCGAGGCCTGTATGACTGTAAGAGGGGATCATACCCCCTATTAACTAATTTCCTTTGTGTCTTCTGCAACTGCTGTTTCAGACATTCAGACTCCCATGAGTGTTACACACGGACATATGTGTCTATTATAATTTATATTATTTTGTTTGTATTATATTAGCCTATGTTCACACCAAATTTTATTAAAAACTGTCCAGTAGTTCTGGAGATCGTAGATCATGTATGAAAATTCTCTTAATTTCTTTCACCAGTGTACTTAATTATTCATCATTATTACAACAGTTTAGTGATGGATGAAAAACGGCATAAACTAAAATGCATAAATTAAATGAAGCTTACGTGAGATAAAGATCCTTCAAGTGTTAATCCCAGGGAACTGATGTTTTGTTTGTGATTTAGTCCCTGCACTGTGGCACCTCATCATGGATCTCTGACGTGACTATGGTAGATAAATATTTTAAAATTAGAAAATTTTTTTTTATCTTGGATGTTGAAGCAAAATGTTTTATTCAGAAACAATCACACATTTAACACAATTCAGAAGCAATCACATATTTAACACAATGTAAATACATAGATACAAATATAGAGAACAACTTATGAACTGATTTAACATCACAAAATTTTGACAGTACAAAATAAATAAAACTATGCATAGTGTTTCAAATGCAGGACAGTTGTCTAGTTATCCAGAGTGCCAATCCTTCCCATGGCATGAAAAGTTAAATTAGATGACAATTCATTCACAAACTGGTAATTTTTTCCACTATTTAATGACAGATTTTTCTATTATTAATATACAGATTATTATTATATGTCAACAAAGAAGTAACTTGGCCTAGGTTACGCAGCACAATTTACCACCAATTATGGATAAGAATGGCATCATAACATCTGTGTTTTCGTTTTATGTAAACGTGATTCTCGATGAGCCACCTTTTGTTTTTATGAAAAAGTATATAAATTATACTATTATTACTGTATTTTTCCTTCCATTTGGGGGGGGGGGAAATGAGCTGTAGACATACATTTGAGACTGCATTCAGTTTCTTATACAGATGAGTTACAAAAAGCTTATGAACTGACACACTTCCTTGCAGGAAGTCTGTACACAAAATTTGCAGTAAAAATCAGAGATCATCTGACAAAATAGTAGATATTCATGCAAAAACAAAGAGAATCAAACAGTCTCACAGCAGTGACTATTTGTTGGCATTTGCAGAGAGTATTACATATGTTTTATTGTAAGAATTGGAAATAGGAGTGCAGCTGAGAATTCTGCAAGAACGATTGGTGCTACTTTGACAGAATATCCTGAAACCTGGAAATTACTTAAAGACCATGATCACTTCATTATTTCTAAAATCATAAACTGTTGATTATAAATGGCACATGCCATTTTTTCACGTTCCAACAAATCAAGAAAATCAAGAAAAAGTATGAGTTTTTGATGATGAACCCATGCTCACAATGGTGAAAAGACAATGTGCTGTGAAAAAAAGCAATGTATGTCATTTCTTTCAGAAGCACAAGACTGGTCCAAGCCATCAAAACTGGAAGGACAGTAGAAAGTCACAGCTAACTGGTATAACACTAAGTGTCTCCCAGAACTTCTTCAAGAAGTTAATGTTAGAGTACTCATGCTCCACCATGGCAATGCAACAAAAACACATCAAAGTGATAGAGTATTTACCCTATTCACTCTATCTATGTGTGACTTTCGGTTATTTTTTAAACTAAAAAAAAGAATTTGCATGGACGTAGTTTTCATTCATAAAATGAGATCGATGATGCTATAAATGCACTTTTTTCATAGATTCCAAAAAATGAATGTCTTGAGGCATTAATTCTTTGAAAAAATTGCCAACAGGACTGTACTAATACCGGAGGAGACAAATTTGAAAACTTTTAAAATTCGCTATGTATGACTTGAAAAATCTATGTGTACCTGAAAAATTTCAGAGCACAAAGGCATACAGTTTGGGTACCATTTGTATAATGTTATTCAATAGTATTTATTATCCCAGTTCTTAAAAAAAGGTTCTGATTTCTTCAGTTCTGATTCTTTCACAACTCGTACTTTAATTTAATTAAGCATTTAACATATTCAAGACTGAGATTTGAATAATATTTGAATCCCACTTTGACAACAACAAAACTACACATTACAAAGTCAGAGACCCAGTATCTTTGGGAATTTGGTAATTTCGATCTTTGGAAATTTTCTAGATTTCAGATAATCAGTTTTAAATCTAGGCAGATGACATGTAGCCATGACAATGTTGGGATTTCACTTATTTTTTGGTCAAATAGAAAAATGCTAAACCTCAAAATCACTCAACAGTAATTAATATAGTGCACAATTCCTTTGTCAGCTGATGCTTGAAACCGAAATACAGGAATCTCAGTTAATCAAAAGTAAAACTGTATTTAAAGTAAACTTGTTTCTTTTTGTTGAGTATTCTATTAACAATGCCTAGATACTATAGGGACTAAGCATAATTTTCAAGCATTGTACTGTACAGCAATTTATAACTGCTTAAATTTAAGTATAAGAGTTATTTTTCCCACATTAATTAAAAGTTTTAGTGTAACTGAACTACACTCATTATCACCCTTATGACAAAACTGAACATTTAACAGTGTACAGAAACAGTTTTCTCAATGCAACTGTTTTCACATTTATCTAACAGCATTTGATTAAAAGTAAGTTTACAAATACATTCTACGTATGAGCATTAAAATGAACATGAGATGGGTTAATTATTTTCATCTATTTCACATATAGTGTTAAACAGAAAATAAAGCCAACTCTTTGAACTATGAAAAATTTGGAATAATTCTATACAACTCTGGTCATTCCTATTAAAATTAAAGGCACTTTTCCATTTCGCCGGTGAAAATCTCGCCAAGCAGACTTTGTTGGCGACAGCATACAATATACACATAAAAAATTTTAACAAATGTTAGTTCTAAGAATTTTTTTATTTTGAAGGCATAAACATTTTAATTTGGTTTAAAATTTTGTAAAAAGCCAATAAATAAAGACAATAAATTTGTAAAAAGATATTAATTTAAGAATTTACTATGCTATCATGGCTCAACATCCAGATCACCGGTTCATATCACGTGACCCCAAGTGATCTCATCTCACGTAAACTACGCTACAAAAATCTAATTCTCTCAGTAATTATCTACATTAATTTCAAGTTAGATATTAATTTGGAATACAGGTTTAAATGCAAGAATTATTTCAATTCGTACGAATAGCTTACTCAGAAAAAACCGCAGTGCATTCTCGTTAGAATTGATGAATTTAACCCTTAATTTTGCCTTCGGGTGAGTGGTGTGATTGCATCCTAATTGACTTAATTACCGCAAATGGTCTCAGGGCATCAAATTTAACTATCTTGTAAAATTCTATGTAATTTTATGCCAGTATTGAAAGAAACAATCAATCTGATAAGAAAAGGCTGCGACTTGTTTTGAAAATGAAGCATAAAAGATTACCAGAGAAGATATTCCATTTGGCATCAGTTGTACCATTATTGGCGACTGTATCGTTTGCACCGCAAAATGGAAAAGTATCAAATTAAAATTTAAAAGAACCTCTGTTAATAACATTGACAGTAATATAAAATGTCCAACGAAAATAACTGGATTCCTCAGTAACATTAGTTTTTGTCCTTGTTAATGTCATAACCAAAAGCACAGATGAATGGAACTTAATTGTAATAGCAATGTAAATACTGCAGGATGTAATTTCTTTAAGATATTGCACTGATCTGCAGAAGAAGTGTAGTATATCAATCCAAGGCACTGAGATATTATTGGAACCAGTGCGTGACTCCACACACAGCAAATTTCCCAATATTTCTACATATGGACAATTATAAATGTCCACATAAACCAAAACTTCTGAACGTGTACCTCAAGCATAAAAATACTGCTCACAGGAAGTGGCCATGAAATTCACTTAACGTGAATCCCCACTAAAAATTCCTACAATGTGTCAGATTCGCTGCTTCTATTCATGGTCCCATCCAACCATGCTCAATAAGCTGAAAATGGAACTATTACAAAAATAGCAGTTATAGCCTTATGATTTGCCTGACAGCTGGATATGGAATACCATTTCACAGCTTAAACGAAGGTCAGAAATGACATCCTTCATTATAAGCAGTTTTGCTTCTTTGCATTCCTTATAATTTTTTTTTTTTTTTTTACTTAAAAACATGATACACAAACATAAAGAAATAGTTACAAATGTACCTAATTATTTATCATTTATTGTAACAGTTTAGTGATGAATGAAAAACTGCAAAAAGTAAAATGCATAAATTAAATGAAGCTTACGTGAGACAAAGATACTTCACGCTCTATGCCTAAGGAACTGAAGTTTTAATTTGGGATCTTGTCCTTCTACCCTGGTACCTCATCAAGGATCTTGAGATGGAACTATGATATAACAAAATTCTAAATTTAGAAATAAATTTTTTTTACCTCGGACATTGAAGCAAAAAGTTTTATTCAGAAACAATCAAACATTTAACACAATGTTAATACATAGACACAAATACAAAGAATAAGTTGTGAATTGATTAACATTACAAAAATTTGACAGTATACAATAAATAAAATTATGCATAGTTTTTCAAATGCAGGACACCTCAGCAATTATCCACAATTCACTTAAAAGCTGGTAATTGTTTTTACTATTTAATGACACTTTATTAATACTTTTTATTATATGTGAACAAAGAAATAACTTGGTTTAACTTTAGGAAAAAAAAAAAAAAAAAAAAGGACTAATTTAATACCTTATCAATCATGATCCTGTTGCCAATCAGCACAATTTTTTACCAATTATGGATAAGAATTGCATTAGAACACTTGTGTTTTCATTTGATGTAAACGTGCTTTCTCGATGAGCCCTCTTTTGTTTCTATTAACAAGTATAGAAATTAAACTATTACTACTGTACTTTTTACTGTATTTTGGAAAAAACAAATGAACTATAGATGTCCATTTGAGACTGCATTCTGGTTCTTATACAGATGAGTGAAAAAGCTTATAAACTGACATACTTTCCTGCAGGCAGTTAGTACTAATCATTCTATACAAAATTTCCAGTAAAAATCAGAGGGGCTGACAAAATAGTAGAAATTCCAGCAAGCAAATCAAACACTCTCATAGTGGTGGTTATTTGTTGGCATTTGCAGAGAGATTTACACGTTTTATTGTAAGAGTTGCAAATAAGAGTGCAGCTGAGAATTCTGCAAGAACGATTGGTGATACTTTGGCAGAATATCCTGAAACCCTGAAATTACTTAAAGACCATGATCACTCTATTATTTCCAAGTTCATAACTGTTTATTATAGTACATGCCAATTTTTGATGTTCCAACACATCAAGAAAATAAAAGTATGAGTTTTTGATGAACCTATGGCCACAATGGTGAAAAGACAACATGAAAAAACGTAATGTATGGCATTTCTTTTAAAAGTACAAGACTGGTCCAAGCCATCAAAACTAGAAGGGCAGTAGAAAGTCACAACTAACTGGTATAACACTGTCTCCCAGAACTTCTTCAAGAAGTAAATGTTAGAGTACTTATGCTCCACCATGGCAATACAATTTCTGATTCAGCATGCTTCACAGCCTAACTTTCTTGAACAAAAACACATCAAAGTTATAGAACATTTACCCTATTCACTTGATCTATCTACGTGTGAATTTCGGTTATTTTTTAATCTAAAAAATCTGACGTGTACACCACATGACTTCTTTGTATGGAATATTAAATTATACGCATTTTTTTCTTGAATTTCATTTAAATTAATTGGATTGAATTAAATCTACTTCGTTGACAGCGCATAAACCACAATAGAATAAATGCACTCTTTAAAATTCACTATATTTGTTTACTATAACGACACTCTGAATGCACAAAATTTATATCATTTGAAGAATTATCGTTGTCACATGTTCTATCAAATACTATAATAAAGCTAAAACGATGTATGAAAGAAATTAAGCAAACAAAACAGAAAAGAAACAGTTTTTTTACAGACGATTTAGATTTCTCATTCCATTAATTCAGTTCTCACTTCGCGACAAGGCAAAAATACATAAAAACTCAAAATATCTGCATTAAAAATTACGAAGTAAATCTTAAACACTTATTTTCTCGAAGAAATTCCAGAAAGGATTAAGCATGATTTAATTCGCAATAATAAATGAAGGCGTTATTTTTGTGTTGCAAAGTTTAGTCTCTTCTAGATTGGCAACAAATCTACAATTCTGCTGTTTCAAATGCAAACAAATATGTCCGCCATGTTATTTAAAACTTAACAGCACTTAAACAGCTTTTAAATTGTTGATAATTGTACAAATATTGCTTCCAGAATTACGAAAGGCATAAAAAAACCTTAACCGGAAGATAAAAACGACATAATTCAATCATTTTTAAAGCAAAAAACGTACAATTTACAAACATATAAGAGTAAAGAAACTGAGATCACTGAGCCGGGTAACAGAGTGGATATATATCTAAATATATTTATATACGTTTGGTGCAGCCGATTGCAACCAAAATATGAGGTGCACATCAACATGTTATAACAGTCACAAAATTTCAACGTTCTGAGGCTACTCGTTTTTGAGTTATGCGAGATACGTACGTACGCATGTAAGTACATACGTTCATACAGACGCCACGAAAATTCTCTTCAGAATTCATTTTAAAGCAGTTTTTTAGTTTTTTTTGGAGGAAAAGAGTCTTTTATTCTGTCCTTATGTACAGATATCACGCAAAAACATCGTTAAATCGCTTTCGAAAGCGGTCAAAGTGAATATTTTCGTTGAAATATGCTGCCTGAAACTTTTCGCGATTACAATACTTCCTTTTTACTTCGTACAAGGAAGTAAAAAGAACTTATGTGGATGCTGTTTTCATTTTGAAGATGATATTCAGGATACTATAAATGCATTTTTTCACAGATTGCAAAAAATGAATGGCTTGAGGAATTAAACCTTTCGAAAGTTTGCCAACAGAAGTGCACTGATACTGAAAGAGACTCTTAAATTTTCATAATTATACCTTGAAAAAAAAAAAATCTATGTGTACCTTAAAAATTTAAGAGTGACCGCTGTATTTCAGGCTTCCACTAAGAACAAAGGCAGACAGTTTGGGTACCATTTGTATAATGTTATTCAATATCATTTATGATCCCAGATCTTAAAAATCAATTCTGATTCTTTCAGAACTTACTTTAATTAAAATTTTACATTAAGATTTTAACACATTTGAGCTGATGACTGAGATCTGAATACTTCAATCCCACTTTGACAACCAACAACACATTACAAAGTCTGAGTGCCAAAATATCTGGGATTTCTGTAATTCCGGTTTACGGAAATTTTCTAGATTTAAGGTAATCAGTTATCAATCTAAAGATGACATGTAGACATGGCAATGTTGGAGTTTCACTTATTTTTTGGTCAAATAGAAAAATGCTAACCCCAAAAATCATTCAACATCAATCAATCTAATGTCATTGGCCATAGCACAATTTCTTAGTCAGCAAGTATTTGAAACTGACATGCAGGAATTTCAGTTAATTGGAAGTAAAACTGTATTTGCAGCACACTTGCTTCTTTTTACTGAGTATTCCATTCTTAATTTCTAGATACTGCAGAGACCAAGCAGAGTTTTCAAGCATTGTACTGTACTGCATTTTATAACTGCTTTTATTCAAGTATAAGAAGCTTTATACTTCAAACAATTTTATGTATTACCTGATTAATCAGGAGAATGAGTGAAAGCAAAGTAATTTGTCTATAAAACTTTATAAGGGAAAAAATATACTCATAAGACCGAAATTGGAGAATGTCGACATTCACCGATGAATGTCAACACATACCAGATGCGTCGGTAAAAGACTGAATATTTGGTTATATTCTTGTACATTCTGACCACCACCGATGTATGTCGACAATCACAGATATACTGTGGTGGAAGAAAAGTTCAACAGAGATGCAACTGTCTGTCGCCAAATTCTTTGTTCCGCTGCGATTTTTACTATACTCTGGAATACTGTTTGTCAGTCTTATGCTAGGTTTGATGGTAGGCGGAACATTTTCCTATTTTATTTATTTTTTTTTCCCTATCCAATACCCTAATTTATGTTGAATGGATACTGCAATGAATCGTGAACTTTTCCTTGAAAAGTTAAATGCATTAATTGCAAATAAACGAGAAGACAATTGTTTTCATTTTTCAAACAGATCTCTCCTCATCGGGATTGATTACTCCTTATGAAGTTACGTTTGGCATTAAACCAAGAATTGTCTTTTTTGCCTGGCAAACAAATCGCAAATATTGAAACCGAAGAACAGCTTGAAGAAACTGTTAATACTTTTTGAAGAAAATCTGAGCAGTGGCCATACCAAAAACTATATTCCAAAGAAAAATATTGAGGAGGATCTGCAACCTACCACGTCTTTGTATCAAGCCTGGACTGAACAACACAAGTTAATTTCTATAAAAAGATCGGCACAAAAGAGAATCTTTTACTGCAAGCAACAAAAATGTTACAAACCTCGGAAAAAATTTTCCCTGCTCAAATTGGTGATACCGTACGAATACAAGTCCCTGATGTCGACCGTGATCGTACAAATGGTTGAAATGTGTTGGCAGTTGTTGTTGGAATAAGACTCCGGCTTTTATAAACTAGCAATAAAAATGATAACTTCAAGCAGCTTTATACCCATAATTAGTTCGTAATTTGTAAAGAAAAGTTACTTTTCATAGATGAGATTCCTTCTCAAGTAATGTTGCTGAGAGAAACAGCTGCAGCTAATTCGAGAAGTAGAGGGCAAGACGATACACGCTATCACTGCAAAAAGAAGTGTTCCACAACTAAATACAGTTGTAAAAGCAAGGGACACTTGTGCAATTCACACGATAAAAGTTTATGTTGTTGCAATAAATAAGGTTTCAATCACATAATTAAGTTTTTTTTGTGTTATTTCCTTTTCTCATTTAGAATGTATTGTTTAACTTCAAAAGTTTATTTACATGTGCTGTTACTTAAGTTTTTTTATATTTTGACATATACGGTATAAATGCAAAAGTAAAAAAAAGTTTTTTATTGACTAAATTTAAAACTAAATGCTTATCATCTATCCAAGCACTACTGCTGTCATTATTAAGAAGTAATATCGAGTAGCCCTTCTCATGTTAGAATCTTCTCACCCGGGATTGGTTACTCCTCTCAGCTAGACAGATGTTACGTCACCCTTGAAGTTTTATGGAGCCTGAAATACGGAGAACAAAATGCCAATCTCCGAGATATTCAACATTCACCATTAGTGCATGGTGAATGTCGACATTTGACAGTGTATGTCAGAAATAAGGATATATGGCATATATTTTGGACATGCACCAAACAACTATGTGAATGCCGACATTCTCCAAATCTCGGTCTTTCACATATATACAGAACCAGTAATGTTCCAGTTTCATATACATGTGGAATTCATAGATATGTGCAATAATGTTTTTCAGTATTTTGCATTTGAAATTTTCTTTAACAAATTAAGCATTATGATTATTATTCCAAACAAATTTCAGACATTAATCGATATACTGTGTTACTAATGTGTTAAAAAATGCATGTTGATTGTTTTCTATTCACTTTTAATATCACAAAAAAATTTTAGTTCACAATAATCCTTCCCCCTATAAACCAATACTGATAGGCCCACCAGCAGCCGAGCAGTAAAGTCGCTGAACACTGGTAGTTCGGTCCGAGGTTCGAATCCCGCGAACGGGCTGGCTGCATGGGTGTTTTCGTGGTTTTCCCCATGTGTAACGTGTATACGAGCCAGTTTCCCTTAGAAAGTCCTCCACGAAGGCATCCCTCCCCTTAGGCAGATAGCCCTAGTGTGCTTTGCCATAATTAAATACACCACACACCAATACTGATATCCAAATGTAAAAGTCATTTATGCATTTATTTAAAAACAGCTAATGCTACAACTTATACATTAAGTTTCCATCAATAGAAGCCTCCCTCATAAGGAACTGACTAAGAACTAACTTTTAGAAGAAATATTAAAATTTTGAACCATCATCTTTTATATTAAGGCGAAAAGCCCAGTTATAAAAGTTTTGGTGTAACTGAACTGCACTCATCATCACTACTGCGACAGTTTGCAATCATCATCACCATACTGACGATTTGCAGTAGAGTCAGTTGTGCTTGCTTACAGTAATCCTAGATACTTGCATCTTTATGTAACCACTTTTGTTGTACTTCTCTAACTTACATTTATCAGCGCACAAAAATAGTTTTCTCAGTGTAACTGTTTTCACATTTTTCTAACAGCATTTGCTTCATGTCATTATAAATACATTTTATCTACAAATGTTTATAAATACATTTTATCTACAAATGTTTATAAATACATTTTATCTACAAATGTTTATAACTACATTTTATCTACAAATGTTTATAAATACATTTTATCTATAAGCAGTAAAATGAACATGAGATTAATGAAACATTTCCATCTACTGTTCAACAGAAAATAAAGAAAACAGTTTAAACTATGACAAATTTGGAATAATTCTATACAACACTGGTATTGACAAATTTGGAATAATTCTATACGACTGCTGTCATTATTAAGAAGTAATATAGAGTAGCCCTTCTCGCATTAGAATCAAAAGCTAACAGTAAATCATGTTAAAGTTAAAATCCTCAAAAGCTAAATCATGTTAAAGTTAAAATTTGAAAGAACCTCTATTAGTAATATAGAGGATGCACTGATCTGCACAAGAAGTGTAGCATATCAATTCATGGCACTGAGATATTATTGAACTCGCTGTGTGACTGCATGCTGCAGCAGCTTGTCCAATATTTATACTTATGGACAATTATAATGCCCCCATTAAAACTTCTGAATGAGTACAAGCATAAAAACATTGCTCATGGAAATTGGCCATTGAATTCATCTACCTTGAATCACTATTAGAAATTATTATGATGTCTTAGTTATGCTGCTTCTATGCATGGTCCCCTCCAACTATGCTCAACAAGCTGAAAATTGCACAATTAGAAAAATGGCAGCTATAGCCTTATGATTCGCTTGACAGCTCAATATACAAAACTGCAGTTCCATAGCTTAAATGAAGGTCAGAAGTGATTACATCCTTCATTATGATGAGGTTTTGCTTCTTTGCATCTTTTATAATTCTTTTTTTGCTTACAAAACATTATATACAAATATTAAAAAATACTTATACATATACCTAATTATTTTGTTTATTGTAACTGTTTAATGATGAATGAAAAACTGCATAAAATAAAATGCATAAATTAAATGAAGCTTACATGAGACAAAGATCCTTCAAACTTGGAACTCTGACATTTTGTCTGTGACCTAGTCCTAGGACCTGGCACTTCATTATGCATCTGGTGACTGGGCTATGGTACAACAAAATTTTAAAATTAAGAAATAAAATCTTTTACCTTGGAAGTTGGAGCGAACAGTTTTATTCAGAAACAATCAAACATTTAACACTCACCACACAAAATACACAGACACAAATATAAAGAAGAACTTGTGAATTGATTTAAAACCACGAGCATTTGACAATATACAATAAATAGAACCCTCCAGTTATCTAGAGTGCTAATCTTTTCCATGGAGCGGAAAATTAAAAGATGATGGCAATTCACTTAGAAACTGGTAATTTTTTTCACAATTTATAGACATTTTATTATTTACATGCAAATAATTATTACATGTTAACAAAGTACTTCCCTTCAACAATGATACTGTTTGTCAAGCAGCACAATTTAACACCAAGTAAGGAAAAATGGCGTAGTAACATCTGTGCTTCCGTATGACATAAACATGCTTCTCGATGAGCCACCTTTTCTTTTTATGATCAAGTATAAAAAACTGTTACTACTATATTTTTCCCTGCATTTTGGAAAAAAAAAAAAAAAAAAAAAGTGCTGTAAAAGTATATTTGTAACTGCATTCTGGTTCTTATACAGATGGTTGACAAAATGGTCTGTAATTAACCATTCATAATAAATTGAGACACTTGCCTGCAGGAAATCTGTACACAAAGTTTCCAGCAACATCAGAGAGCCTCACAAAATAGTAGAAATTGAACAAAGCCTACTTATAAAGTGTAAAAACAAAGCAGGCCAAATACTCTCTCAGCAGTGATTATTTGATGGATTGTGCAGACATACTTGCATATGTTTTATTACAAGAGTTGCAGATAGAAGTGCAGGTGAGAATTCTGCAAGAATGGTGGAACTTTAGCAGAATATATGCCAACTTTCAAAATTAGATGATAGCCAAATATTTTCGTTGACAGGATAATATGTAACTACATTGCTTAAAATGATTAGAGGATATTATAATATTAGATATAAAGGGTGGATGGGAAATTTTTTTGCATCTGATACAGTCAAAAGTCGTTAATTCGGATACCCATAATCCGGACCTCAAAGCTAGAAACTTTCTGCGCATGCGCTGCGTTGAAACATGCGCATAGGCGTTTACGCGTGCACGCAAGACCTTTTACGTCTGCGCGTATGCGTGGGCGCAAGTGCAGAATACGTTTTCGCGTGCACATTTAACGTATAACGAACGGTATAAGCTAAAATTATATAATTATCTATTTCAGTTAATGTTGATGCTTGCGTTATTCCTTAATCTTCGAATTGGATGCAGCTTATTATTTTTCGCAGACTGTAAGAGCAATTTTATAAAAGTAAACTTGAACTTTCGATTATGTCAATTTCCGATTCTGGAGCTCCCAAAGGATCTACAAAACGAAAGTATGTATTGATGTCCGTCAAACAAAAAGTGGAATTGCTGCAAAAAATGGATAAAGACATGAAGAAGGTGACAGAGAGGTTAGTGAAAACGAAAAAATTTTGATTGACAAGTTAGTCGGTATTCTCGGCACAGCAATTACGGGACTTGAACAGCGGAGCTTTTTAACTGAACAAGAAATTATGTCTGTTTATAGAATTAAAGAGAAAGTATTATCACATAAAATGAAACAACTTACATTGAAAGAAATGTTTAATAAAGTAAACAAATAAATATTAAGCTTCTTTTTTTTGTAAATTTTGATACCCTTTAGATCATAATTGTTCTTTATTTCCTAAAATACGGTTTCATATTTTTAATTTTAGAATTTGTGTATACCATCTTACGAGATTTAAACTGATGATCTATAATCCGGAATCGCCGAAGTCCCGACGAGTCCGGATTAACGACTTTTGACTGTATATGAAATATAGGTGCTGTAAGATGTGAGAAAAGAAAGAAAAGTACTGAACAAGGAATAATTAAATATTATTGATGATATTTTTTGGAAAAGGATTAATGCATTTTTAAATATAAAACATGGATAACTACCTAAATATATGTAGAGATATTCAGTGTAAGAGAAAATAAAAAATAATTAAATTATACATATTGAGAATTATTATTGAAATTATCAACATGATTGAAACTTTCAAAATTGCACCTCTGGGAGTAAAAAATTTTGTATCTTTTAAGTGCTTGAAAATAAACACATTAACCATTGTTTAGTGTGCATTCAGAATATAATTTTTTAAAATCCATCTCTATGCACAACGATACAGAGATTATTTCATACCTTCAAAACAAAAGATGTATTTTTAGGAAAAGAGCATTAGTTATTCACTTATACATTGAAAAGACATGGAAATTACGTTTCAAATCTCCAATTACGTTTATCAAATGACAGACAGCCATGAACATTTCTGCACTGAAATATTCCCAAATGATAAGCTACTGAAAATGCCTCGCCTTAAGACAAAGTTTTCATGAGGTTTTAATTCTTTTTATACAGTTCTGAGAAAGACTTATTCCAGCCTTTCCACCGGATGCTGATGAAGTGAAACTGAAGATCACAGTTTACCAAGCTAAGAAAGTGACAAAAGCGTGTTGTGGAAAATACAAGAGGTATGAGATTAGAGACTGGATGCTTGTTACACTGTGAAAACAGGCCTTGCTGAACATTTCTAAAGTGAAAACACTTAAACCTATAAAGTAACTGAATAAAAGTAAAATAGGTCTATGATAATAATGCACACAAATTCTGAATTGCATATTTAAAAGCTAGTATTAATCTGCTGACATATAATGTAATTTCAGTTTTCTATTCACGGACATCTACAGCAAACCAATAAACATACCTGAAATAAATTTTAGGTACTTTTCCGTTTTGCCGGCGCAAGCAATAAAGTCGCCAATAATGGTACAACTGCTCCCAAACAGAATATCCTCGCTGGTAACCTTTTATGCCTCATTTTCAAAGCAAGTATGAACTGTTTCTTATCAGATTGATTGTTTCTTTCAATACTGGAATACAATTACATAGAATTTTTACCTGATAGTTCAATTTTATGCCTTAAGGCCATTCGTGGTAATTAAATCAATTAGAATGCAATCTCATCTGAAGGCAAAAATATAGAAAAGGCAAAGTCAATGGTTAAATTCATCAATTCTAATGAGAAAACACTAGAGAAGTAAAGCACTGCGGTTTTACATAATACCTGAGTAAGTTATTCGTACGAATTGAAATAATTCTCGCATTTAAACTTGCAATTAAATTAAGATTTAACTTGAAATTAATGTAGATAATTACTGAGAGAATTAGATTTTTGTAGCGTGATGAGATCACTTGGGGTCACGTGATATAAATCGGCGAATCAGGATGTTGAACCATGAAAGTGTACCAAGTTCTAAAATTAATATCTGTTTACAAATTTATTGTCTTTATTTATTGGCTTTTTACAAAAAAATTTTTTAAACAATATTAAAATTTTTATGCCCTTCAAAAAAAATTCTTAGAACTAACATTTGTTAACATTTTTTATGTTTATACTGTATGTAGTCGCCAATAATGTCTGCTTGGCGAGATTTGCGCCAGCGAAATGGAAAAGTACCAAATTTTACTTTTCACATTCTCAATGTGTAGCAAAATTCTTCTTTCTCGACAATCATTATAATAGAAAGCAGACATTTTCTTTCATGAGAATGGTAATGTATACAGTCAAAAGTCGTTAATTTGGACTCCCATAATCCGGACCTCAAAGCTACAAACTTTCTGTGCATGCATCGCGTTGACACAGGCGCATAAGACCTTTAGGGCTGCGAATATGCGTGTGCGCATGCGCAAAATACGCTTACGAATGCGCGTTTAATGTATAACGGACGGTATAAGCTAAGCTCAAATTATCTAATTCAGTTAATGTTGCAGATTGCGTTGTTCCTTAATCTTCGAATTGGATCCGGCCTATTATTTTTTGCAGACTGTTAGAGCAATTTTATAAAAGTAAGCTTGAACTTTCGATTGTCAAATAGAATTTCTAATATATACTTACTAATATGTAAAGGATCTACAAAGCGAAAGTATGTTTCGAAGTCCATGAAACAAAAAGTAGAATTGCTGCAAAAAATGGATAAAGGCATATCCTTTGTTTATCTAAACTTTAAAGTTTGTTTATCTTTAACGCCGCGGCACACAATGAATTGGAAGTTGATCTGTCAGCACTATCCTTATCTTCAGGGCAGATGTTTTTATTTTATTTGGCTAATAATTCCTTACTAAATGTAGTATTTCATCTCGATGTAATCCGCCTTTGATATGATTTAAATCAAATTCCTTGTCATTATATTATAATACGTTCCGATAGCGAAGAAAGTGACAGAGGTTATTGAAAACGAAAAAATTTTGATTGACAAATTAGTCGGTATTCTCGACACAGCAATTATAGGACTTGAACAGCGGAACTTTGTAAATGAACAAGAAATTATGTCTGTTTATAGAATTAAAGAGAATGTATTATCACATAAAAAACGAAGCAACTTAAACAACTTACATTGAAAGAAATGTTTAATAAAGTAAACAAGTAAATATTAAGCTTATTTTTTTTTTGTAAATTTTTATACCCTTTAGATCATAATTGTTCTTTATTTCATAAATTACGGTTTCATATTTTTAATTTTATAATTTCTGCATGCCATCTTACCAGATTTAAACTGACGATCTATAATCCGGAATCGCCGAAGTCCTGACGAGTCCGGATTAATGACTTTTGACAGTATATGTATTTATCAATAATGTATTTTCTGAACATATATTTAAAAAAAATTAAAGAAAAACTACGAAAACAAATACATTGAACATTTTATATGTCATCTATGAATATAAAATTTTCCTTATAACATATGCAAAGCAGACATTTGTTTCAAGTGCCTTTTATGTCAGTATATTTATTTATAAGCTAAAAGTATCCTTTATTAAAAAATATTGCAAACTTTAGGAACTTTTTATTCTATGATACAAATTATTTTACTCTACTAAAGCACTTATAAAAGCTTTTCAGCACAAATCTTTTAAGGACATTAAAAATGATAGATTATTTTTATACGACTGTGACCTATATACAAAAGTCAAACCACAAAGCAAACAGTGCATTTATAGTAAACACATATTCATTCATATATATTTTTAATATCACTTATTCCTTGCTATCAATTATAACTAAAAAATTTAATATATTTTTCAATATATCTAGTTAGGAATACAAAATACTTTTTTTTAATAAACGAAAATATAATACATCTCAGAGTTTATCTTTTAAATCAGGTATCACAAAATACTATTTAAATTTCATAGATTCATGGAAAGAGGCACAACTAATATAAACTTCAATCATAAAAAGCATTTTAAAAATATTATGAAATCCGATTATTTGTTGCAATAACGAAATGTCACAGCATAGATACTATCCCAAAACTCACGAAGAGTTTAAATGAAACTAAAAATTAAAAGTATTAAAATTAAGTGAAAAGAGTTTAGTAAAATGTGTAAATAAATGACAGCTGATCATTCAGTTGAATCTTATCACTGCACTCAAAGTCAGAATATAGGTCTAACTAACAGTCAGTTGGTGTAGTTAGCTTGGATTAATTAAAAACTAAATGAATCATCACTTTCTGTTCAAAAATAATTTATAGGAAATGTACTAAATAAGTGTGAACAAATTCATCTAACTTGAATCCCTACTAAAAATCTTTATGATGCATTAGATCCAGCTATGTTCAACAAGCTGAAAATTGACCCATTAGCAAAATGGCAGTTATTGCCCTATGAATTGTTTGACAGCTCGACATGGAGTACGACTTCAAAACTTAAATGAAGGTCAGACGTGATTACATCCTTCATTAAGATCAGTTTTGCTTCTTTGCATTATTTATATTTTTTAATTTACTAAATATGTTATACAAATATAAATAAAAAAATTACAAGTGTACCTAATTTCATTGTTTATTTTAACTGTTTAGTAACGAATGAAAAAACTATATAAAACAAAACGAATAAATTACATGAAACTTACGTGAAACAAAGATGCAACATATATTCTTGTCAATCGTAGTTCCTTTGGGGATGTTTCCGTAACCTATTCACTGGAACGTGGCATCGTGACTAGCCGATGCTATAACAAAATTTTTTAATCAAAAATAAAATCTTTTAACATAGAAGTTCAAGCAAAAAGGTTTGTTCAGAAACAATCCAAAATTTAACACTGTCACACTGAACACATAAATACAAACATAATGAACCACTTGTGAACTGACTTAACAAGACAAAATTTGGCAATACAGTATACTGTAAACAAAACTGGGCATAGTTTTCAAATACAGGACCAGCCCTCCAGTTACCTACAGTGCCAATCCCTTCCATGGCATAGAAAATTAAAACAAGATTGCAATTCTTTTACAAGCTGGAAATTTTTTCAGTATTTAACGATAGTTTATTAACATACATTATTTACATACAATTATGTCCACAAAGAAGTAATGGCTTCTCCTACCTTTTACAATGAAAAGGTAAATCCTTTTAACAATGCTACTATCGCCAAACAGTTTCAACATCTATTTTCCGTAACATAGCGTTATAACATCTGTTTCCCCCGTTTGAATAAAGTTTCTTTTCACCCTCTCCCACACCTCCGTTCCGTTTACCTTTGCCGTCGCGTCTAGGTTGCAAAGTTTCAAGCTGTATACCAGCTGTCTTCATTTGGTTGCTTCATGTAGCGATGCAGGGACAGAAATGCCTAAGTGAGTCCTAGAACAAGATTTAATACATAAAATACACATTTTTTTCTTAAACTGGAAGATTATATACAAAATATTTACAATCATTTACTTAGCATTAAATGAGTGATGAGGATGAAGTGAAAATAATGCTATAAACATGTATTCAGCTGAGATTTTGGACAGAGCAGATGTGAATACACATTTAAGCTTTATGTAGGAAAAGTTTGGTTATCGCTAAGCATAAAAGCCGCAAAAGAACGAAGATGGCGGTCCTCAGGAAGAATATCGTAGCCGAAAAGTTCAAAGTGGTTCATTATATTACATTTTGTGCTTCCTGATAGAAGCGTTCATTGAGTTTTCTGAGAAACTTCGCCAACGGTTCGATGTTAAGGTTCGAATACTGCGAAGACAGCTACTTTATAGCACTTGAAGCTTCTTAAGTTCCTTATCGGAGATAGTTGGTTGTCCATGCCGGCGAAGCGTAACATTTGCTCAAGGAGAAGGTTTTCTGTGGTGCAGCGAACACCAGAATCGGATAGACAATTTATGGGGTCGAGTACTCTTTACGAAAGAGAGCAGATTTAGTCTGAGTTGCGATTCGAGACGCATACACATCTGGAGAGAGAGGGGGAACACGTAATAACCCATTCAACATCATCAAAAGGAACTGGTTTGGAGGTCTCGGAGTTCTTGTTTGGGGAAACATCATGCTTGGTAGCCATACCGAACTTCAGATCTTCCAAGGAGGTTCAGTCGCCAGGGATTGCTATTGTAACGAGTTTCTCCTTCTTGCATGCGTCATTTTTTCACAGGTGCTATGGGTCCTCAAATCCTCTTCATGGATGACAATGCTCCACTTCATCGCAATGTTGCTGTCGAAGAGCTGTTGGAGAGTGAGGATACTGAACACATGGATTGACCAGCAAGGTCTCTGGATCTGAATCCCATCGAGCATGTATGGAACTTTCTAGGAAGACGGGTGGCAGCACATAACTTATCGCCAGTAACGATTCCGGAGCTGCGTTTGGTACAACAAGAGGAATGAGCAGAATGCTTCATCAACTCATTGACAACCTCATATTCACAAAGACAAATGATATTAAACCTGCACAGAAGCTAGGGAAGATCATATCCCCTACTAAAGGCTGTATGTTTCTTGGTGAACACTTGTCACATGGATGTTTCGGCCTTTTGTTGCATTGTGCTCTATGCTGCTTTTTAAATAAAGTTCCTTTCTATCATTCTGATTTCTCTTTTGGTTTTGCTTACATTACCCATGTTCTTACATCTTGGGGATTTTATGGTATTATTTTTGATGATTTTGAAAACTTTTGCAGAATGGAATGTTATATTGAAAAACCCGTTTCGTCTTTAATTTTTGAACACAAGGCCGCCGCGTGGGTATTAGGCGCCCTTGTTCAAATTGAAATTTGGCGCCCCTTGATGGAGTTCTGTTGCATTCATATAAAGTGCTGCAAATTATATGTGAAACATTCTTTTATAATATTCAAAATTTGACTTTCGAACTGAAAAGCTTAAAAATTATAATATTAAAATAGGTGTTATTGTTTTTTTTTAATATTTCAAAAATAAAAACAAAACAATGATAAAACATTTTCTAATATAAAAATTAAAAAATACAATAAAATATTGATTCTCCTAGCTTTAGCAGTTACAAACGCGCATATCAATTCCTTTATATTTAATTTATAAAAAAATTCGCTCTCTAGGGATATAATTGACAAGTCCGATAATCTCTCCTGCACCATGGTATATCGCATGTAGTTTTTTTATAATTTTAAGCTTTGAAAAACTTCGAAGTAGCCACCGAAACTGGCAGGGTTAAAGAAATGCGTAAAGCTATTGCAATATTTGGAAATGCATCGGTAAGATTGTTTTCATAAATATAATTTGAAACATCAATAGGTGACATATCCTCTTTGGTAAAACATCGCAAAGATTTTATTTCTTCGAACAAATTTAATCCATCAATATCCTTTCCATTAACATTTTTAGTATCCATTAATTTTTGTTCTCATTCTTTACAATGTTAAAAATTTCATTGTCCCTCCAGTTTTTTAAATTAGCTTTATAGTTCTTTGAAGTAATTGTAATGTTCTTTTAATTGACTGAATATTTCAGTAATTGAAGAAATAGTAGCGTCTAATATTATATTGACAACTTCAACCTTAAATTTTTGTCTCAGATTGCTGATTGGTTTATTCATCTTGAAATAGTTTCTTTTTAAACCTCTTTCGATTTTGTAGAAAATCAGTATCCACCCCCAAATCATCAGCAACGACCCTTGCATTGGCATTTGCATATTCATACGCTTCATCTGATCGACGATTATTGAGTTCTGATATAAGATTTTGTAAATTGTCAGTCACGATTTGTAAATCCCATTTAGAGTTTTAATTGATTTCATTTACCCCAGTTACAAAATTTAAAATATCGTTCCAGATGTTAATGGAACAAATGAATTTAATCGACGAAACCATCTGAATTAACGTTTTTACTTGAGTTCTTGATTCCATGTCTCTTGTTTCATCTTCTTGAATATTTATTAACGCTCTCAAATTTCCCTTCAAATCGCTTTCTTCGACCGTTGGGTCTTAAATTCTACTTTCCCATCTGGGGTTGAAGAGTGGCTTTAAAGTAATATTTTCAACATACTGTTGCAAAATAGACCAACGCTTAACGGATGAAGAACAGTAGTTGTAAAGCTCCTGCACTACTCCGAAGAAATTAACTGTTTCGAAGGAAATTTTAGCTGCACCATTTACAACTAAATTTAGACAATGGCAAAGCAGGGGATATAGAGTGTTCTCGAATTATTTTCAAGAATTTTGTGCTGCAATCCTTAGTGCTTTCCTCTCATAGTAGCACCATTATCATAAAATTGGTCTCGTAAATCTGATAAATTTGGTTACAGCCGAAAACATCGCGGCAAAAACATCGTGGACAAAAACGTCGCGGAGAAAACAACGCAAGGCGAAAACGTCGTGCTACAAAACATCGTGGGAGAAAACATCGCAAAGAGAAAACATCGCAGTCCTAAAACATCGTGGTACAAAACATCGTCGTCGAAAATAAAGCGGTTCAAAAACTTCGCAATTTAAAAACGTCGTCGTCGAAAATATCGTGGTAAAAAATAAAGTATCTACAAATCATCGCATGACGATAACATCGCAGACATGCTTTTTTCATACATCCTTTTCGCAAACATGCGTTAATAACTGTAAATGGATATCCCCATAATGATTTGTGAGTGCAAGATATAAAGAAGGATAATTTTTGTTTTCACATTTTTTTATTAACTAATAAATTTTTCTGAAAAAGTAAGAAGGAAACTTAAACATAGCAAATTAATGCAACTTATAGCAATTAATAGAATTTTAAACCGACATAGTTAGCTAACAAAGGCAATTAATAAATCATTTTTTATAAAGTTTTTACTGGTAATTTTTCATGAAACGTATAAGCTATAAGTTGCATTTAATTTTCTATGCTTAAGTTTCCTTCTTACTTTTTCAGCAAAAATTTATTAGTTAATGAAAAATGTGAAAGTAAAAATTATCCTTCTTTACATTTTGCGCTCACAAATCATTATGGGAATATTCATTTACAGTTATTAAAGCATGTTTTGAAAAAGCATGTCTGCGATGTTATCGTCATGCGATGATTTGCAGATACTTTATTTTTTACCACGATATTTTCGACGACGATGTTTTTTACCACGATGTTTTAGGACTGCGATGTTTTCTCTTTGCGATGTTTCTCCCACGATGTTTTGTAGCACGACGTTTTCGCCTTGCGTTGTTTTCTCCGCGATGTTTTCGTCCGCGATGTTATCGGCGGACACCGATAAATTTAGTTCTAACGATTTTAAATGCCCATTTATGAATTCAGACAGACCCTGTCCAATAGTGACATTGACATATTGAAATCCTAAAAAAAGTTCTTCAATTTGAGCTTTATTGGTTTCCCCGTTCATATAAACAAATCGAATTGCAACAGTCAACTGTTCGGTATGACTGTATCGAATTACAACAGTCAACTAACTGTTCGGTATGACATGAGGTGTAGTATCCAGAATTAGTAAGTAATAGTTTGACTATTTAATCATATGGTAATAAATGCTTTTTAATCCCTTCTAAAATAATGCTTATAATTTTATTCTAAATTTGATCCCCTAAGTAATGAGAAATGTTCTTCTTTTAAGATGTTTGAATTTTGTGGAGAGATTCAGCGATTATTGGATCAAATTTGGCTATGGTTTCAACCAACCTCAAAAATTTCCATTATCACTACGATACAACTCTTTCGAAGAACCTCTAAATGCAAGTCATTGCCGGGCTAAATATTTAAAAAAATAAGCTGTTCAATAAACGATTGCTAGTAAACCTTTTCTGCATTATAAAGTCTTTGTTGAGCTGCATCAATAGTACATAAATTACGCAAAGACATTCTGAGTTCACGGCATTTTGAACTATGTTTAAGGTGACTGCTTTCATGTATTTTTGAAATGTGGGTTAAAAATTTGCATAATTATTACATCCATCCTTAATAAACTGTGAATGCTTCTCACTGAATAGTTTACATGGAAAGCAAAAAACTGCGTTTTGAGAATTTGAATATACTAAATAATTTCTAAGTACTTTTTCTCCATTCGGTAATGTTCTATAATAGAACGATTCTGAAAACTTTCTGCCAGAATTATCTCTCGGAAAATGTTTGGTTATCAAGCGGGGAGGGCCGTTTTCAATAATCTCTAATTTTTATCGAAATTGTATCTGGATCGTTTAAATTCAAAGTCAAAATCTTCGTTTTGAGATATTATGTTACTATCCGGCGAATTTTCTACGTTAACATCTAAGTTTTCTATTGGTACAAATCACGGATTTTTCTTGATCATATTCTGATGAATTTACATTTTGAGATAAATTTCCATTATGAAATTCCAAACCAGATGTTGACGATCCTAGTTCAATTTCTTGTCTGTCTAATCCAGGGGCGTAACTAAGGTTTTAAGCCCCCCGTGGACAACTAAAAATTTTGCGCCCTGTGTTCCAAGAATGGAAAAGATTTCATTCTGAAATGTGTATTGTTGTGTTGATAATTGTGTTTTGAATTATGTGTTATGAACGAAATTATTTTTCTTAATTTTTTCACCTTCGATGTAAGTCATCTTGTTTGGCGATCTGGGTGTCCAGTTTTTGGCTAAGTGAGAGAAGGGTACGCATGTGTGATGAACCTCTTTCAGTCCTTCAGGGTAAGAAATGGGAATTTAGTCCCAAAAAGGGGGGCGATAAATGAAGCCATTATGGTAGACGTGTTGGCTGAAAGAAGTGTAGGAAGTTTTCGAGAACAGGCACTTGAGTCTTGACACTAGTTCGGGCAACATTACCTGGCTGCTTCTAGAGCGACCTTAACATGATACAGAGGCCTTCCTTACTTGACTGTGCCGGCGGGGCGCCAACCCAGCGAACAGCCCGCAGGGACTTCTCATGTTCATCGACACAATCCATCACACTGAGGGCTGCGCCGGAAGCCGTCCCCCGGCACAGCGCTTAATCTACATGAGAGCGTCCCCACAGCGAAGTACATGACAGTACCAGTACGTTCCTTGCCAAGCCCGGTCTGAGTAGAAGGTAGTTCACTTGCGTGGATCCAGAAAAAGTTATTTTAATGCCACTAATTATGGACCGTTGTCCTTTTTTTCCGGTTCGTTCTGGTTGAAGTAGCTCTTTTCTTGCCATGAACTGCAAAGGCAGGGGAGCTGCTAATAAGCTATCTTAAGCTTTTTGTAAATTGGTCAATAATTTCGTTTCCTGATATGACATGCATACTGTTCAACAAAATGCAGTGAACTGAACTCTGTAATTGAGCCCTGAAAATGTCAATGTTGCTGGAATGCTCCTTTGGGAATAAGCCACGCCAGCTTCTTAGCTACTTCGAATCTTCTTGCGGAAATGGACCAGTATTGTTACTTATGGCAATCCATTCTAAATGGCACACTTATTCTTTTGCCCGACAATTTCCCTGGACGGTGTAGCTGATTTTCCTCGTGAGATATATGAATTTATCGCCGTGCCGTTTTCGAGTCCTTGTGATGCGGATTAGCCAGGTGTCGTAAAGATGGCTTTAAGGAAAAGGGTTCCCTTCCACTTCAAGATGACTCCATTCCAGATAAGATTTTTTAAATTTCTTTTTTAATGAAAATAGAAGAAGATAATAAATACTTAATAACTTTTAACTTCGAGTGAACTGTAAACTCTTCTCCTTCCCGTAGTCCTTTTAATAATTTGAACTCGGAGTTCCTTCTAATTGAGAATGTAAATTATTTTTAATTTTGAAATTATTATAAGACTAGTTGTTAAATTACTTGCTTAAAAGCAAAGAAAAAAATGAGTATTGTTCTTTATACAATTTCCTTAAGAGTTTGGTCTTGAATGATGAACAGGAATGGTTCATGGTATTTTTGTGGTCCCCTAAAATTTCATTAATTTAAAGTAAAAGTATAATAAGAAAATTAATGGAAATTCCTTTGGTTTGAGAATACCTAATAAACGCAGAATTAATTTGGAATTTGTATGTTATGGTCTCATTTATGAATTATTGTTATCCGATCCTCTCACAGCACGGTCCCGGATGTAGGTAAACACAACGCATTATATTTTCCACTCACGTACGATCACTAAGCTGTTTGGTTTGTTAGCACTCGTATGATTGCTCTTGAATTAACTATTTGGTTAACCTTTAATTAGGTGAATTTTATTCACGGCTTCGCCAGTTCATATTGTGGGTCGCAAAACTTACAATATTACAGTATCATTAATTTGGCGCCCCCTGGATGCTGCGCCTGGTGACGATGTCGCCCCTTGCCCCACCCTAGCTACACAACTGGCCGAATCCTATTGTTTATTTAGACATCCTGCCAGTTTCTGATTAGTTTCCTCTCGTTGCAATTTTCTTTTTCTATTTTGCGCTCCAGACTTTTTTTCTTTTTTTGAGAACATGTTTCTAAAAAATATTATGTATAAAAAAATTTAATTTTCATTCCACCTCTCAATATACTATTTGAAAGTCGAAAGCCCATTTATGTCATTTGCAACTAAATAAAGATTCAGATAAAGAAACTAATTTGACTGAAAATTTAGAATTTTTTTTTTTTTTTTTTTTTTTTTTTTTGGAAAATTTATTTCTAAGAATTTAGTGTGAAAGTTTTTCTTCTTTCTGCTGATTCAAAATATTTAAATAAATTAAACCAATATTAATGCAATTTACTAAAATGCATTTGTTATAAGCAATTGAAATATTGAAAACATCTCAGGTACATAATAATTATAAATTATTAATGAAAAAAGAGCTATAATCATTAGTAATTTTTTTTTCGATTATTTAGATATTGTAATTGTATATCAGAAATAGATAAATCAAATTCTGCCCAATTAAGAGTAAAATTTATCTGGGTTTTATAGAGGTGAATAAAAAGTTGCTTTTTGAATTATTTTGTTAATTTGAAAGATAAAAATTTTGCTTAATGAATTGTCTCTTTTTATGAATCTTTACTACTATGAAAATAATACTAATAATATATTTAGTTGTTCATTTACCTCTAAATAGTAATCTTATTTTTTAGAGAAATTATAAACAAAAAACGATTTGAAAACAATTAATCATAATACTTTGCTTGCGAAGCAATTCGCAGATTGTACGCACTTTACGAGCAGCGAATACGTATATGATTAAAAATAAGGGTATACCCTGTTAATTCAAGGGTATGCGCCACCGTGCGCGTAGGCCCTTGAATGTAAGAATCAGTATTCCATAATTCGCCACATGCTCTTTTTTGGGTAACTGGTAAACTAGAACCTGCAATAGGTATCTGGTTTACCTCACTAAGGTTTTTCAGAAATGACAGCCACTTGAGAGAGTCGAGTGAGCCCATGACTGAGTAGTCTTACCACATGCAAAAATACCAAGAAAGAATACTAATTAAACACACAAAACAAAGAAAAAATAGAAAATAAAAAATAGCAAAATACATGTGCCCTTAAAGTGATAAAATATATTTGAGAATACAATAATAATTTTGAATGGCGACTTTTGGTTGCCACATTTAAAAAATGTATGTATGTAATAATAAAAATGCAAGGAAAAGCCGGAGCATAGTCGATGCGTTCTTAGATCCATATTGAAGAAGAATTTTGATTTCATAGTATCTAAAGAACTTGGCAGTCGACGCGATTTTAGTTCCATTTTTATTTCCAATTGATATTTGTGGTCTCTTGGCACTCTGGTCGTGCCTTTTCACAGATTTTCATTTTTGATCTTGTGGAGATAGAAAGCAAGCCAGCGACATTACATCTCAGCAGAGTAGAGAGCAAAGTTGAAGTGCGTAGTTATGCAAGATGGATGCACGCGAAGAGAAAGTTTTGGTTTGCAAATTGGTGATTGGTCTTTTTGGAGGGTGGAGAAGTATTATCAAACTGAGTGATGTAATTAGTGTGTTCTGCATACTTTAAATAGAAGGCGCTAATTTAAGGTAAGTTGGGTGTAAACCTGCTATCTGTGAACAATTTAAAAAAAACTTATTCTGTAAACATTTAAGTAATGTAAAAAGTGTGTTTTGTTGCAAGAATGTGTAAAAAAATTGTAAAATGAACACTGTAACATAATGTGAAAAAGTGTTGCAAATTAATAAGTAGTGTAAAATATTATGGATGTAAAAATTAAAAGGTTGTTCAAAAAGTACTAATATAATTACTAATATAGTTACCAATATTTTGAAGTAAAATTTTAATTAGTACTTTATTTAGTACATTTTTCAAAAAAATTTTCAAAATTATTCTACCCACAAATATCTTTGTCCTACTGCTGCTCCTCCTGCTGCTCCTCCTCGGGCTGCTCCTCCTCTGGCTGCTCCTCATCCGGCTGCTCTTTCTCCTGATGCTCCTCCTCTTGCTGCTCTTTCTCCTGATGCTCTTCCTCTTGCTGCTCTTTCTCCTGATGCTCCTCCTCTGGCTGCTCCTCCCCTTGTTCCCTAAAAACCCCAGTCGCCCTTTAAAAGGGGGGGCATATAAGGTATTTCTCCCGCCTTCCTAGCGTCCCTTCGTGGTGTATTGGTTCTGCGCGCTGGGCCTGTATTTCAGAGGTCCGTGGTTCAATTCCCGGCGGTTGCTAATTTTTCATCTCTCCTGCTTTTCCGATTAACCTAATGTCTCTACACATCTATAGTGCTTTTTTGAAAAAAGTGCTCCGAACGTGGTCGGATAAAAACGTTTTAAAACGCCGGAGAGAAATATCTCAGTTCCAGCTGTTTACATAATTGTTTTGTTGACTGCAGAGAATTTGCAGTGAGATCGGATTAGCTTTCTCTGAGCTTTGGATTGCGTTTTATTTGATGTTTTGGTAGTTTAAAAAGTAACCACTGCGTGATGTTATACGCATATCTAAGAGGAAAAATTCAGCATTGTGTTTTATTTCTTGTGATAAGAATAAATTTTGGCGACCCCTCGCACAGGCGCCCTTTTACGGTGAACAATTTTGCCATCCCCACGCGACAGTGCATGTGCTATGAAATATGTATATCATGCATAAGATTTTGCGACGACAAAGCAAAGTATCAATCTAAGTATAGTCAATGAGCCAAAAGTGAAGGAATTTTTATCATTTAAAGAATTATCTAATTGTTGCAAAATTTATATCATGGGTCCGTGAATGCATGCATAGATAGAATATTTTCAATGAGCCAAAATTGAAGGAACTGATAATTCGACCTTAAATTAATTTGAATTTGGACATTTATGCTTCGATATCCACTTTGACTCACAATTGCAAAGAGACAAATTTCGTAAACGGTAAAAATATATATTTTGAAGAATACAGCGGATCTGTGAAGTGGTTATTGACAGCGGTGGGGAAATTCGTTATCGTGCAACAGAATGGTTTTCGACTGAAAAATGTTAAGATCAAATATCGTTTGTTTAATTCTCAGTTATCAAGTTAGTTACTCAGCTAAACACTTAAAAGTGCAGCACTATTTCGTCACCGCGTCTTGTAAGGTAAACCTAATCTAAACACCTCTTTAATCTTCCCAGGTGAATAACGCAAGGATTCGATTCCAAGAACACTGAGTGAATACAATAATAACATATGTAACTGAACGTTCATTTGTACTACGGGTTGGCAAGTTTAAAAGCTAACTCGTTAGCAAAACTTGAATTCATTTTTTGTGCCTGAGAATATAACAATATTTTAAATTAATACCAAATAGTAAATTAGACACCAATAACTGGCTTCTAATTGTAGTGGTTCTATGATACAAGCGGTCATGCGGTTAAATACCGCTCAATACTGGTAATTTGTTCCTCAATCCAACACAGCCGGACGAGATGACTGCATGATTTGCTCTAGTGATTTTCCCTAAGTGCAACGTGAATACAAAACATGAAGGAATTCTTTCCCTTAGATTGATAACCTCCATGTGCCGTGCGGTATTTAAATAACAAACCAACCTAATTAATGACAGATTTTTAAACCAGAAACTGAACGAAAATCAGTGTAATGATCCAATCAAAAGGCATACAGGGTGTCTCAAAAGGTCGTTGCCAAATTTAACTTGCTGGTCTGTCATACCATGACAAATAAGATTTACATAGGAACTTGTGTCCGAAAATGTGAAAGGCGACCTCTAAGGCTGTGTTCAGACGGCGGCGTAAAGGGCATAGAGGCGTAGTCATAAGGGCATAAAATACGGGAATTCCGTTCACACTTGCGAGAACGGTGTGTAAGCCGTGGCCAAGGAGAGAAGCTAAATTTGCGCATGCGTGGATGTGTCTACAACTTTCACGCGCTCCTGCTCGATTGATTTTCCTGCTTGTTTTGTGACAGCGAAATCTTCTGTAGAACGCCGCTTCGCTCTGATTGGTCGACGCTTATCCCAAACTCGGCGTAAAGTTGATATCTTTGAACCCTATGCCACGAGCCCTAAAAAAGATTTTGTGACGTTGCACAGACTGGTTGCCTTGGCAACGGAGCTCGTCTTTAACCACTTATGCCCTTTACGCCCCTGTCTGAACGAAGCTTAAACGGCAATGTTCTCAGTCTTTAAAAGAGAGTGGGAAGGGTGTTCTTTAAAGGCGAGGACATTTGGAAGGATGAATCAGCTTACTAACTCAATGCTTTATGGACATTCTGTGTGACGTTTTATGGAAAAAGTGTTGCCGGATCTTACGGTGGACGTTCCAGCGGGTACATGTAGAAGTATCTGGTTTCAGGGTGATGAAACCCCTGCACCTTTTAGTAGCACTGTGCGGGAATACCACGATAGGACATATCCTCATCGCTGGATTGACAGAGATGGACCAGTCGCTTGGCCATCGTGATCTCTCGACCTGACTTGCCTGGATTTCCAACTGTGGGGATACGTGAAGTCTATGGTATACGAGACTACCGCAACATGAGATATGGATCTCGTTGCGAGGATTTTGGAAATGGCGGCAAGTGTCCGTGACAGGCATATTCACAAAGCCTACAGACCGTTTCTTCTATTGTTTGCTCCGATTGGTTAAAACAGGAAACGTAGGGTTACAGAATCTTGTACTTGGCGACTTTTGCTTCATCGCCTATACTATTTGTATATCAGCCTTGTGTACCGAAAAGTGTGCGAAAGACAACGGCTTAATCGCAGCTCAACTGTAACGAGGATGAAAAATTTTCTCGGTCTTCTAGATCGCCGGTTCTATCCCCGCTCGTGTACTTTTACGAACTCTGCCATGGACGGATTTGTTTTTATCCTCACTTGATTGAATTGACTTTGTCATTATTGGTCTTTTTGCCTTCGGGTGAGGTGTTAAAAATTTAACACTTTCATTTTCTCTATTTTTGTTAATGCTAATTTTTCTTATTTTTATCTACTGGTTTGTACTCTTTGTAGTAGGTACCAGTAGCAAGATTATTATCCAAGAAAAGTGTTTCGATAGAAACAGCGCATTATGGAATAAAATATAATTTCAGTTATACTTACTCATAATTTAGGCCAAAAGAATAGATATCCGACGCCCTTAAATGTTTATTCAATTGATTGATTGTAAATATTAATTGTAAACACATTTTCTTGCAAAACAATTATCGTATTTTTAACAGTTTAAATTCAAATACAAATAAACTGTTAATAAGATCAGTAGGTTATTTAAAATATATTCCACAAAATTCCCCTTAGCTTTCATTCATAAAATTAAAAATTATCGAATGAAATAAAAGCTGTTTCTCCTCGCTGTACTGAAAGCCTACAAGGTTTGTTTGGCGTTAATTACCACGCCTACAAAGCGATAACTCGTCATTCCAAATATGACCGACAAGCAGATGTTTCATCCAATGAGAGCAGACTGTAGAAGAAATGGTCTGTAGGCTTTGTGAATATGCCCGTGCCAGACCTGCCCATTTTGAATGGGTCCGTGAATGCATGCATAGATGTTGTAAAACATGCATTGCGGTGAATATAAAGAATTGTGAACATCTATAATTTAACTGTATTCTTTAATAAAAGTCATATAAACACCTCTTTCGACATCTTTTCTTTCTTTCCCTCTAGGTTTGCGAACATTGCCCTGTAGCGGTCGCCGTTCGCATTTTCGGACAGAAGTTCCTATGTAAATCTTGTTTGTCATGGTAAAAACGCGACGGGAACTGGATCTCGGTCGCTTTTTGTTCGTCTCTTTTTTCCGGTCGTCGACCTTTTTCGCCTTTTCGCTTCTTCCTCTCCCTCCTAAAACACATAGTCTGGTCGCTGCTTGGTTTCCTCTATTGTTTCAGAAATGTAAATGTGTCATTGATAGGTCCTGGTGGGCTTATTTGCCGCCGTAATTTAGCGATGTGGAAAAAATATATTTCAAGAATGTTCAAACATAAATTATGTGCTAACTTACGACACGTTTGTCTGCAAATCATTCATTTCTCTTCTACTAAGTCGTGCCACAACCACCTCATCATCAGTGTGTTCTCCTAAATATCTCACTGCCACAAACACCTGCACACACGGCGACTGCCAGAAATATCTCTTCGTGAAAAAAGGTTTCACTCCATAACATCTAATTATGCTTGTTTTCATCGACAGAATGTAGAAAGTGCGGGTAAGTTTTCTCAACAAAACGCTTCCGTGTATCAAAATGAAATTAGTGCTCCATTCTTCAACGTTCTACGGCTACTCGATTTTGAGTTATGCGAGATACATACATATGTAGATCTTTTTAGTGACGTTTGTACTTATGTACAGGCGTCAAGGAATAATCGCTTCTGAATCCATTTTACAATGCGTTTTTGGGAAAAAAAAAAAAAAGAGTTCTACCCTTTATTCTGTCCATATGTAAACGTGCAGAAACTGACTTAATTCACTATTCTACTGAGTTTCAAATGTAAACAAATGGAGGTTCATTAGGCTTAATTCGGCACTTAAGCTTTTAAATTGCTGATAATTCTACAACTATTGCATGCAGATTAAGTAAAGGCATAGAAACCCTAACCAGAACATAAAAAAACCGCATAATTTAATCATTTTTAAATCAAAAAATGCACAATTTACTAACACGTAAGAATAAAACACAGAGCTGACCGAGCTAAGAGAGTGGGTAAACATAGAAATAATCTGCATACTCATACACATCTGAAAGCTCTTTTTAAACGTTTTGTGTCTTACCTTTACTTATTATATATCATGTTCTTCGCACTTAAACCATAAAATTCAATTCAACAGCAATATGGCAAAATAATTTAAAAAGAGAATTTCCCTCATTCGTTCTAACTAGAGAAGGGGAAAGGTTGGCATTAAAATTTGGCAGCTGTAAGTGTCAGCGTTTCTCCACAATGCTAAAATGTAAAAAAATTCTGCTGCGTGCGTACGGGTTCGTAATAGACTGAATGCACAAGTCGGAGAGTAAATTAATAAAATTTATTCTTATCGCAAGAAATAAAACAAAACGCTGGATTTTTCCTCAAGGATATTTCTACAATATCGCAGTATCACACACTATTATCAGTAACTATATTTTAAACTACTAAAATTAAATAGAACACAATTCAAAGCGCAAAGAAAGCTAATCCGGTGAATCTTAGAATTATGGTAACTTGGCGATTTTTTGGCGAAACTTTGGCGACCAACTCTGCTACAGCAACCTGCTAGTTTTCTTTTTGGATGCCATTTTGTTTTCACGAAGTAAAGGCATTTTTTTTTTAATTCAACATTTTTTTCAACAATCTGCTAGCCGAATTACGCTTATGTTAAACTTTTATGGAACGAAAATGCTTAATTATGACGAAGATTAGGTGCGAAATTGGAAGAAAGTGTAGAATTCCCCACTGGTTGCCGCACTTTTAAGAATTTTATATACACGGTATCCATGTACACGTCGACCTATTTTCACTTAAAAAAATCCCAGAATTGCACAAAAATGGCATTGCGCCTACTCTTGACTTTATCCATGTACACATCGATCTATTTTCACTTAAAAAGTCAAAGAAAATTGACAAAAATCCAATTCTTCTTACTCTTGTAAAAAGCGTCAAACAAATAAGTGGGCGATTCTGAACTTTAGCAGCGAAACTGTTTCTGAGTGCTTATTAGCTAACATTTCGATTGGAATTTTCCGGAAAATGTCACATTACATGTCTCATGATCTCTCATTTCTCTGAGACAAAATAATCTGTGATTCGAACTGTGTACTTCTCAGATTATTGCTCAAGTCCTAGATAGCAACCTTTATCGCCTTACCAAAATGTCGCCAAACTACCTATTACCATATTCCAAAGATTAGCCGCCAATCTCACCGCGAATTCGCTACAATCAACAACAACAGTTATCTATACAAGACTACTGAGCTGAGATGTTCTCTCTCTGGCTTTAATGGCTTTTTAAATTAGCCGCACGAGAGAGTTCTAGCAATTTCTGGAAAGCAAAAAGCGTAGAATTACGGTTACAGTTAATTGTAGTCAATTACATTTATTCAAATCAAATATCAATTACGGAGATGAACTTTTATTTAAATGTTAAATGCACGTGCTCTTGTATTTTTACTTTTTCGGCGTAGCTTTCTCTTAAAATTCATCACGCGCTGCATTGCACGGGGAAATAAAACAATTTGAATTACAATTCTACTAAAAAATAGCCCACTAAATACAAAATCTGTAACAATACTATAAAGACCCTATTTTAATTCTAACCAATTATTTTTAGTTAGACTTTCCTGCCCCTCATGATTTCAGTTTCCTGCCGGAATGTAAATTTTAAATGACGTAGTAAGCAAAATCTAAGCGTTTTTCAGAAGCAGTATTTAAGCTGCGTTTCAAGAATTCGTGAGAGTAGTAGCACAGTTTATGCTACGTGTTTGAATTAGAGCTCTCTAGTCGGTGTTAGACACCTATCAATTTATACTGATATTCTAGGCTCGGCTTTTCTGTGTGTAGCTGATTTAGCGGTTTAGATAACTATGGCGAGCCAGTTCGTTAGCCATTCAAATTTATGATTTGTTGCAGTTTTATTTTCTGTTAAATTTAAGTTAGCCACAAGTAGTGGTAAATTGTCAGCACCGAGTGCGTGATTCTTGTTATATTGGGTCATAAGTAAAGTCTCCGCGTTTTTTTGCCACTAGATGGCGTTGATGCCTATATACCCGGCAACATTCACCTGATTGTCTCAAACGAACATGTGCTTAAAAGGCGGCATTCAGCTTCCATTGTTTGTAAAAACAGTTTTAGAATTTGTTGCTTGAAGAAAAAAGTTATGTGAAAGTCGAATCGAATGCAGTTATCGAATGCAATTTAACGATGTTTTTGCGTGATATCTGTACGTAAGGACAGAATAAAAGACTCGTTTCCTCCAAAAAACTTATAAAACTGCTTTAAAATTAATTCTCAAGAGAATTTTTCGTGGCGTCTGTACGAACGATGTACGTATCTCGCATAACTCAAAAACGAGTAGCCTCAGAACGTTGAAATTTTGCATATAGGACTGCTATAACATGTAGATGTGCGCCTCGTATTTTGGTTGCAATCGGCCGCACCAAACCTTTATAAATATATTTATATATATATATATATCCACTCTGTTACCCGGCTCAGTGATCTCAGTTTCTTTACTCTTATATGTTTGTAAGTTGTGCATGTTTTGCTTTAAAAATAATTGAATGATGTTGTTCTTATCTTCCGGCTAAGGTTTTTATGCCTTTACTAAATCTGTAATCAGTATTTGTGGTGTTATGAAACATTTGTTAAGTGCAGGTAAGCATTATTTTTACGATGGCGGCCATTGCTTGTTTACATTTGAAACAGCTGAATAGTAGATTTGTTGCCAATCTAGAGAAAGTAAGCTTCGCAATAACAAAGATAACGCCTTCTTTTATTATTGCGAATTAAATCATGCTTAATCCATTCTGGAATTTATTCGAGGAAATAAGTGTTGAAGATTTACTTCGTAATTTTTAATATAGATATTTTGAGTTTTTATGTATTTTGGCCTTCTCGCGAAGTGAGAACTGAATTAATTGAATGAGAAATACTCAATCGTCTGTGAAAAACTGTTTCTGTTTTGTTTTGTTTGATTAATTTCTTTCATACATCGTTCTAGCTTTATTATAGTATTTGAATAGAACATGTGGCAACGATTAGATAATTCTATTCTTTAAATGAGTTATAATATGAACGAAATATAACACTGTTAATTGAACCTAGCGCCAGAGTGTCGCTATGGTAAAGAAATACTAGAGTGAATTTTAAAGAATGCATTTATTCTATTGTGGTTTATGCGCTGTCGGTGAAGTACATTTAATTTAATCCAATAAGTTTAAATGAAATGCAAGAAAAAATGCGTATAATTTAATCTTTCGTACAAGGAAGTCATGTGATGTGATCAGATTTTTTACTTTAAAAAAGGTAGAAAGGCTGAAAAACATGCCGAAAAATGATGAGTATGATGAGAACGCTGTGAGTGAACAAAGAACCCAGAAGTGATTTACTGGATTCCGTTCCGGAAATATCGATATCAAAGATGCACCTCGCTCTGGTCGGCCAGTTACTGAAAAAGTCGATGTAAGTTTGCAACCGGCGAGGGCATTGCACCGTTTTCACATCTCTTGCTTCAAGCAGCAGCTTTTTATCACTCCCTAGAGTTTTACCCACTTGTTCAGATTCACCCTGTATAATGATGTAAAAGGACAAAAATCTGATGTCTACAACACATGACTTCCTTGTACGGAATATTAAATTATACTCATTTTTTCTTGCATTTCATTTAAACTTATTGGATTGAATTAAATCTACTTCGCCGACAGCGCATAAACCACAATAGAATAAATGCATTCTTTGAAAATTCACTCTAGTATTTGTTTACCATAGCGACACTCTGGCGCTAGATTCACTTAACAGTATTATATTCCGTTCCTATTATAACTTATAATGCACAACATTTATATCCTTTAAAGAATAGAACTATCTAATCGTTGCCACATGTTCTATTCGAATACTATAATAAAGCTAGAATGATATATAAAAGAAATTAAGCAAACAAAACAAAAAAGAAACAGTTTTTCACAGACGATTGAGTATTTCTCATTCAATTAATTCAGTTCTCACTTCGCGAGAAGGCCAAAATACATAAAAACTCAAAATATCTGTATTAAAAATTACGAAGTAAATCTTCAACACTTATTTCCTCGAATAAATTCCAGAATGGATTAAGCATGATTTAATTCGCAATAATAAATGAAGGCGTTATCTTTGTTGTTGCGAAGCGAAGTTTCTCTAGATTGGCAACAAATCCACTAGTCTGCTGTTTCAAATGTAAACAATCAATGGCCGCCATCAAAAGAAAAAAAAAAAAAAAAAAGGCTTAGAGCACGTAAACAACTTTAAAATTGTTGATAATTCTAAAAATATTCCATACAGATTTACTAAAGGCATAAAAACCTTAACCGGGATGTAAAAACAACATATAATTCAATCATTTTTAAAGCAAAAAATGTACAATTTACAAACATATGAGAGTAAAGAAACTGAGATCACTGAGCCGGGTAACAGAGTGGATATATCTATAAATATATTTATATACGTTTGGTGCGGCCGATTGCAACCAAATAACGAGGTGCACATCTACATGTTATAGCAGCCCCATATATAAAATTTCAACTTTTTGAGGCTACTCGTTTTTGAGTTATGCGAGATACGTACGTACATACGCTCGTACAGACGCCACGAAAAATTCTCTTGAGAATTAATTTTAAAGCAGTTTTATAATTTTTTTGGAGGAAACGAGTCTTTTATTCTGTCCTTACGTGCAGATATCACGCAAAAACATCGTTAAATTTCATTCGATAGCGGTCCAAATGGATATTTTCGTTGAAATATGCTGCCTGTAACTTTTCGCGATTACAATACTTCCTTTTTACTTCGTACAAAGAAGTAAAAATAAATTTATATTTATTTTCTGTCTAAAATCTAAAAATGAATATCTTCAAGACATTTCTTAACTTTGTAATTTCAGGAACAAGAGATTTCAGTAAATTTACGCTTTGTAATTTAAACGTATTGAGAGCTAAATTTTAAAATTTCAGACTAACATTTATTTCAGACAATTCTCATACGACGAATTAACCACTAACTAAATTAAGTTAGGAAAACTTTACATAGAGACAAAACTTGAAAATAAGTAAGGATAATTTATTCTCAATTTTTTGCGTACTTTTCCGTTTCGCCGGCACAAATTTCGACAAGCAGAGTTTATTGGCGACAACAATACAGTATACACATAAAAAATGTTAACAAATATTGGTTCTGCGATTTTTTTATTTTGAAGGCATAAACATTTTAATATCGCTTAAAATTTTGTAAAAAGCCAATAAATAAGGACAATAAATTTGTAAAAAGATATTAATTTAAGAATTTACTATGCTTTTACGGTTCAACATCCTGATTCGTCGGTTCATATCACGTGATCACATCTCACGTAAACTACGCTACAAAAATCCAATTCTCTCAGTAATTATCTACATTAATTTCAAGTTGAATCTTGATTTGGGAATGCAAGTTTAAATGCAAGAATTATTTCAATTCGTACGAACAGTTTACTCAGAAATTACGTAAAACCGTAGTGATTTACTTCGCTAGTGCATTCTCGTTAGAATGAATGAATTTAACCCTTGACTTTGCCTTTTCTACATTTTCGCCTTCAGGCCCCCCAGCGGCCAAGCGGTAAAGTCGCTGAACACTGGTAGTTCGGTTCGATCCCGCGAACGGGCTGGCTGCATGGGCGTTTTCGTGGTTTTCCCCCATATGTAACGTGTATACGAGCCAGTTTCCATTAGAAAGTGTTTCACGAAGGCATCGCTCCCCTTAGTCAGATAGCCCTTGTGTGCTTTGCCATAATTAAATACACACACATTTTCGCCTTCGGGTGAGCGGTGTGGTTGCATCCTAATTGACTTAATTACCGCGAATGTCCCTAGGGCATAAAGTTGAACTATCGGGTAAAAGTTCTATGTAATTGTATTCCAGTATTGAAAGAAAGAATCAATCTGATAAGAAACAGTTCATACTTACTTTGAAAATGAGGCGTAAAAGGTTACCAGCGAGGATATTCCGTTTGGAATCAGTTGTACCATTATTGGCGACTTTATCGCCTGCGCTGGCAAAACGGAAAAGTACCATTTTTTTTTTTTTTTTTTTTACTTACTAAATTTTTCTTTGACTTACCGTAATTCTCAGCTGCAATATTTCAGAATTTTCAGTTTTGATAAATTTGATAAATACCCGGCCTTTGCGCAGGGTGAAGAGGTTTCATTTAGGGGAATAGAGAAAGTTTTTGAAAAGCCTGTTTTCGAAGTATTCGCGGAAAAGGTGAATGAAAGCGCATTTATTTCTGCTCTGAAGATTCTACACCGTGCTCGAAAGTTCTGCACAGTTCCAAAGAAATACTTAACACGGCGCCATCTAAGGATTTTAGTAAGAACTGATACTTGGTTAACGGTTATGTGATATTTCGCAAAATAATGATCAACTTAGACCTATTTTCACCGTTTTCGAAATATTACCAAAACATCATAAATTCTCCTTAATTAACCTTAAATTCTCCTTTAAAGGTTCTACACTCTTCTCAAGTGTAAATGAAGATGGCACTATCTAACAATTTTAGTAAGAACTCAGAGTGGGAAACAACAACGCCGATGTCAACCTAAGATGGTTAAGTGTCATGAGGGTAGAATTCTAATATAAACGCCTTGAGTGTAGACCACGTGAGATACGCATAGTGAATTATGTAAAATTTCATCAAGATCGGAATAAAGCTGTAGATCTGTACGCATTGCATACACACACAAATAGGACACTCTTAATTATATATTGTTACGAAATGCCCAGCTGCGGTATGATAGCTTCCTCGCTTTAGGTTTAGGGTTGCCGGATTTGGCGCGAAATCGCCCATTTGGCGAAAGAATTGGCAATATGCCATTAACGGAGCGAGAATATTCTAGAACGAATTCTTACCGGTTTTTCCCAGAATGTTCTCGAAGGCAGGTCAAAATCTATATAAGCCCTGATTTTATGCGGCGTAGCAGTTTATCGTGGAGCGTATCTGATGTATGTTGAGTTCAGTAGTAGTGTTTGAGTTCAGAGATAGGCTTGAGAGCGATCGACCGAGTCGGGAGCTGTACTTTAGTGTTTTGCTGTGACGCTGTCTTCACCGCTATAGCCTGAAGTCTGTGTTGTTGATTGTTTCAGCGTGTTTATCGTAGTTTTTAGATGACTGAAACACGTCGTTGGAACTGTCCTGTGGAATACTGACAAGTAAATTGCGTTTTGATTCTTCTTCAAGTGTTGTTATCAATCACTCCAAATTTACGAACCCATAGAACGCAACTATATGTCAATCACTAGCTGGATTTAGTAATTTCACGCTTCCAGCTAGTAATTAGTAATTGTTATTAATTAGTAATTTACGTTTATTGCTTTTAAATCGCTTAGTTTTTAATTAATAATAGAATAAATTTGAAAGCAAAATTAAAAATTTTACGTTTTGCTCTACGATAACATAAAAAATATTTTAATTTGGGCAGTGGCAAACACATTTTTCTAAAATTCTTGAGTTTGTTTACTAAATTCAAAATACAAATAAGTACATTGCGTTTCCCCGAGTGGCAACACACTTTTTTTTTATCGATGAGTTTCCTGGTTAAATTTGAAACATATAAACTACACTTTGCAGAATATCTTATACTTTGCAGAATGGCAACACAAAATTTTTAAATCGCTGAGTTTTCATCAAAAGTTCCTTAACGCAAAATACATGTATATAAAGAATGCGAACACTGTGTGGTGATTTTTGAGAAACCTTATGTAGGCATTAACCTTACTCTTGATTTGAAGGTCAAGCGTGCCAAGATTATCAAGATCGTATTTATGAAAGTTAAACGCACGGAAGCTTTTCTTTATTTTTGTAGACTTTTCTTTAATGCATAGGAAAAATATTCATACTTATCGGTCAGCATGGATCTTTTTTTTTTCAGACTTATTAATTTCCAAGTGCGGGAAAAAACTGTTCACATATAAATGTATTCCCAAGCAAAGCGATTATTCTTATTGCAAAAAAACTTATAAGTGAGAGTATTTATCTTTTGAAAGCTAAATCAAATCTGTAGTTTTATGCGGTTGAATAAGATTTATATGACGGTGTAAATTAATTAGCTCCATTACTAAATTTTCTGGGGCGTTTCTGACGTTCGAGTTTAATGGTAATGAAAATAATGTAAAACTGGACTCAAAATCATAAAAATTTTATGTCCTTCAAATTCTTCCCATCTTATATTAGAAAGTCAAAAGAAAAAAAAAAAAAAAAAAAAAAGAAAAAAAAAAAGTGTGTGTGGAATGGGCGTACTTAGCTGATCACTATTACTAATGTGTAGAGACGTTAGATTATTTCGAGGCAAGGCATGTGAAAAATGTGCAATGCCCTCGCCGGGAATCGAACTTCAGACCTCTGCAAGACGCGCCGAGCTTGCTGACAGTTACACCACGAAGGCATGCTTAGAAGGCGGGAGAAATGCCTTATATACTCCGCTTTTTAAAGGGCGACTGGGGATAAGGGGACCCAATTGCCAAATCCTGGTGGTGGAGAATCACCATCCACTACGTTTTTTTAGTTCGGGCGGCGCCAGTGTAGACACATTCAAGCAAGAGATGTGAAAGATGTGTAGTGCCCTCACCGGAATTCGAACCTCGGATTTCTCGAATAAACGCCGAGCGTGCTGACCATTACACAACAAAGGCATGCTAAGAAGGCGGAAGAAATACCTTATTAATGTTTAACAATGCTTTAATCGAAACGTTGTGTACAGTGCAGTTTTTGATTCATTTCATGAGTTTTGTACACATATTAATTTTAGTAACATATGATGGTCTTTTGGGAATTTCTGTTGCATTCTAGACATACCTTCTTATGGGTATGTCTAGAATGCAACAGAAATTCCCGTCAATAAAAAGCGTGTAGGGTTTATATTTATTTGAACTAACATTTATTTTAAGTTTAAGCTATCTTTCCTGTCAAGCCTTTACTTTCCCCTAGAATTGCCAATGCTAGAGTATGTAAATTGTAGTAGAGCGCGCAGTGTATTCAAATTTAGCAGAAGTAAGTTGAGTTTAAATAGAAGGGAAACGAGATTGTAAGTGTGCTTCTTGAATCGCGAACGTGAAGGTTGCTAGGTAGAAATTTAAGAACCGCGCGTTTCGGCCTGTGTGCCTATCTCGGCAGTTTGCTGAATCTTTCAACTGCTTAATTAGTAAGCTCGCTGAATCTCAGCTGTATTTTAGAACGCGGTTAGGTTAGTTAAGATCTCAGAGCCTCGAAGGTAATGAATGATCTAGCTATTTATTCATCCAGTCATTATTTATTTTAGTTTCACTTTTCTGTTTCTGTTAAACCGCCGGGTCGGCGTAGTTTGTGAGCGTCAAGTGGACGCAGCTGTTATTTTTAAAGTGGAATAAAAAGGGCTTTAAACCCTTCTTACGTGTTTGTGTAAATTTACCTTTCGTAGCAGTCACTACCACAGTTGCTGACAAGTTGGGGCCACACCATACTACAAGCGCACCAGTACATTTACGTTTAAAGTCTCGCCAAGCATAAATATACTGGTGTAATCCGAACTACACACATTTTTGTGTACACGTGAAAGAACATCAGTGCACTCTTGAAATTTTAAGTTCTGTTTGAAGTCATCATTTAGAAGGAAATCAATGCTAAATATTTCTCAAAGAAATGAGTTGTTGAATTTATTGAGAACTTGTTACTTTTGGTTTCTCATGAAAGCCCACCAGTGCTGAATTTTGATATGACGTGTATTTTCTAATATGTAGAATGCTAAATTTTATCATTTCCTTTTAAATTTTAAAGCTTTTAACAATCTGATTTCAATCTGTTCCGATAGAATCATGTATTGTTACGTTAACGCAAATGTCTGCTAGTGGAAATGAAAGTTAACGAGAGGTAGTATTTCTACTTGTTAATGCCAGACTGTTTTCTCCTCTCTGCCTTACGGTACTGTCTGAAAAGAATTTGTTATTACTATTATTTTGATAGGAAAAATATTTCGTAAACGGTGATTATTCTCTTATAAATTTAAAATGAACGATGTTTCTTTTAATCTTTTATTTCAATCTATCCCAATTTTGAAAGAAAGGAGGAGGAAAATGCTTGTGTGTCTCTGAAACTTTTTTTGTTTTTTTTGTTTTTGTGTGTGTGTGTATTACTTATTAATAACTTATTCTATTATTGAATTTTTGTTTGTTCAACGATTACTTTTGTAAAAATGGCGCGCCCACCAGCGGCCGAGCGGTAAAATCGCTGAACACTGGTCGTTCGGTCCGAGGTTCGAATCCCGCGAACGGGCTGGCTGCATGGGTGTTTTCGTGTTTTTCCCATGTGTAACGTGTATACGAGCCAGTTTCCCTTAGAAAGTCCTCCACGAAGGCATCCCTCCCCTTAGGCAGATAGCCCTCGAGGCTTTGCCGTAATTAATAACCTAACCTAACCGTAAAAATGGCGCATTTCGGGAAAGTTTTAAATAAATAATAATAATAAAAAAAAAAAACCTGAACTTTTCAGATTTTATATTACGCCTAAAGGGCGTATTTTTTTAACGTTTTATGTGTTACCTTTATTCATTAAACATCATGTTCTTCGGACTTAAACCATAAAATTTACGTCAACGGCAATATCACAAAATTATTTAAGAAGAGCATATCTTTAGAGTTTCCGATGCACAGTCTCGCTCGCTAGAAATAAAAAGGTTTTTTTCTTTTCTTTTTTTTTTCCCATACACTTGTAAGGATTTATATTTATTTTAACTAATAATTTAAAGTTTTATTTGAAACTTTCCTATAAGCCTTCACTGCCCTAATTGTCAGTTCCAGAATAGTTAAATGTTGTAGCGCGCGTGAACGAATGCAAATTTTTCTATTTCGAAGGAAGTAGTTAAAAACCGAGTTTCGATAGGAAAAAGGGAGAGTTGCTCTCTAGCTGCCGTCGGTACGTTTTACGTACGAAACCGTACGTCGGTTTCTTTTCTTTTCTTTTTTTTTTTTTTTTGGTAAAGTGTTGCCATTGCTCGCTTTGAAATCGTCGAGTTTGTTAATCAAAAACTCGTTAAAGTTTTACAAAATATGAAATTGGTAATAAAACATATTTTCAAATTCGGGCTTCTAGATGCCCATACTCGGGTGGAGGATTAAGTTATCAAAATTGGATGGCTCTAGGAAACGCTGTTTCATCACAACGCGAGAAATATGCGTACATTTACGTAGATACTTCATTATTTAATTTCTTTAGATATACTGCTGGGCTCTAACATTCGGTGGCAACAATTTAAAAAGTGCTACGCCATTTACAGCGATTCGACGCAAAATGCCCAAATGAAATTAACGGCCCTTCTGGGCTAACGCCATTTGGGCTAAAAAGATAACATATTTTAAGTATTCAATATGTTCTATATAAGAAATTTCTTCTCAAGAAAACTATTTTTGTGCAATATGATAATCTTAGTTACATTTAAGATTTGTCCTTCAAATTGAGTTGTGGCGCAATGAAAAAAATATTAAATGAAGTATTTATGTATGTATTTCAAAATAAATGAGTATTCAAATGTACATGTATTCAGCAAATGTTCAAAATTTGGCTGTAATTTTGATATCTTACTAGTATTTCCTGACTCGAATATATGTGGGGCACAAAATGTTATCAGAAGCGAAAATTATAAACATTTCACTTTCATAAGTCTAGCTGTAAACAAATTTAATTTTAACTTCCTTGTACGAAGTAAAAAGGAAGTACTGTAATCGCGAAAAGTTTCAGGCAACATATTTCAACGAAAATATCCATTTTGACCGCTATCGAATGCAATTTAACGATGTTTTTGCGTGATATCTGTACGTAAGGACAGAATAAAAGACTCTTTTCCTTCAAAAAAATTATGAAACTGCTTTAAAATGAATTCTGAAGAGAATTTTTCGTGGCGTCTGTACGAACGTATGTACGTACGTGCGTACGTACGTATCTCGCATAACTCAAAAAAGAGTAGCCTCAGAACGTTGAAATTTTGTATATGGGGCTGCTATAACATGTAGATGTGCACCTCGTATTTTGGTTGCAATCGGCCGCACCAAACTTATATCAATATATTTATATATATATCCACTCTGTTACCCGGCTCAGTGATCTCAGTTTCTTTACTCTTATATGTTTGTAAATTGTACATTTTTTGATTTAAAAATGATTGAATTATGCTGTTTTTAACTTCCGGTTAAGGTTTTTATGCCTTTAGTAAATCTGTATGGAATATTTTTAGAATTATCACAAATTTTAAAGTTGTTTACATGCCGCTAAGCCTTTTTTTTATGGCGGTCATTGATTGTTTACATTTGAAACAGCAGACTAGTGGATTTGTTGCCAATCTAGAGAAACTTCGCTTCGCAACAACAAAGATAATGCCTTCATTTATTATTGCGAATTAAATCGTGCTTAATCCTTTCTGGAATTTTTTCGAGGAAATAAGTGTTTAAGATTTACTTCGCAATTTTTAATACAGATATTTTGAGCTTTTATGTATTTTTACCTTGTCGCGAAGTGAGAACTGAATTAATTGAATGAGAAATACTCAATCGTCTGTGAAAAACTGTTTCTTTTTGGTTTTGTTTGCTTAATTTCTTTTATGCATCGTTCTAGCTTTATTATACTATTTGAATAGAACCTGTGGCAACGATTAGATAATTCTTTAAATGATATAAATTTTGTGCATTCTGAGTTATAATAGGAACGAAATATAATACTGTTAAGGGAACCTAGCGCCAGAGTGTCGCTATGGTAAACAAATAGAGTGAATTTTAAAGAATGCATTTATTCTATTGTGGCTTATGCGCTGTCGGCGAAGTAGATTTAATTCAATAAAATAAGTTTAAATGAAATGTAAGAAAGAATGCACATAATTTAATATTCCGTACAAGGAAGTCATGTGGTGTACACATCAGATTTTTTATTACACGATGCATTCAAGAAATCAGAAGGTTGATCCTAGATTATGTGTAACGTGAAAATTTGTCAGTTTTTATGTAAAACTAAAGATTAAAGAAAGAAATGTATAATTTATTTTCATTGATTTAGGTCGAGAACGATTCAGTTTAAAATTTTCAACCAGAAAAGTTTTCTACTACTTTTAAATGAGAGAAAGAAAATAAAAATTCATTTATATTTTACACTTTTCTCAAAATGGAATTCTACTTATATTTTTCTAAGATGAAAAGTTTCAGGTTTCGTTAGGACCAAAAAGAAACACTTTTTATGAGTTAAAAAAGTTTCACTTTTAATTTTCAGGGCGAAAAATCTCTTTTATTTTGTGTAAAATTGGAAAATTCACGTTTATTTCAAAATGTAAGGAGAAAAAGTTATACTTTGATTTTACAAATTAAAAAAAAAAAAAAAAAAATTCATTTAGATTTTTTTAAGGTCGAAAAGGTTTCAGTATTATTTTTTTAGGGAGAAAAATCTCCACTTTTATTTTGTATATAGGAAAACTCATGTTAATTTTAAAATGTAAGGCGAAAAGATTCCCTTTGATTTTACAAAGTCGAAAAAAAAAATAATTAAAATTTTTTAAAGTCGGAAACGTTTCTCTTCTGCCTTTTTAAATAGAAAAGTTTCACTTATTTTTTTTTCTCCTAGGATCAAAATACTTCATTTGATATTTCATTTTACTTTCTCAGAGATGAAAAATATTCATTTCAATTTTTAAGATTAAAAAAGATTTTTTAACTCGAAAATTCTTTACTTTATACGTCTTTATAAGACGAAAAAGTCTCATTGAATTAATTTATTTGCTTTGTGAAAAAGAAATAGAAAGTGCATTTGAAATATTTTATATTTTAAATATCATTCTTAAAGTATAACTCTCTTTTACAAATGAATACGAAGCACCCATTTTACATAAATGCGATTAGATGCAGTTTGCAGATAAATAAAAAATTCAATAAGCTTCATATATACTAGAAATTAAGTTTTGCAATGGAACATTTTCCATTAATTTATTTGAAAGGGAAATCAATTGAAGATTACCCATATGAATCAAATCTTGATTCTGGTAAACAGTTACCCAGTGCAATCTGATACCGACTTTATTCACAATAAAAGTTATTCATTCTCATAATAAAGGTACTCCAAACATAATTATACTATTTAAAAATAAATTACGGTATTTCATAGTAGGAACAACCCCTTTTCGATATGAAATTACACTCGAATAATATTCCCTTTCCTTGTAGCTGCATGCATAAATTTGCATTATAAGAAACCTTTACGCATTTTTAAGGACTGTAATTTAGTTAATGTTACCTTTTTCTTACAGGAAAACTGCAAAACCTATTTAATTCATTCAAAGTTTCCTACACTACATACTGCTCTGATATATAGATTACCCATCTTAGAGCTAAATACTTTATATAATATTAAAAACTAAATACAAATGAGTATTGTAGAGATATTAGGATTTTTTGGAAGCAGGCACGATGAAAAATGAGGAATCGCCTTCGCCGGGAATCGAACCACGGACCTCTGGGATACCGGCCCAGCGTGCAGAACCACTACACCACAAAGGCACGCTAGGAAGGCGGAAGAAATACCTTATATGCTCCCCCTTTTAAAGGGCGACTGATTTTTTTAGGGGAGGGACCCAGTCGCCCCTTTTGTGGCACTGTAGAGAAAGTAACTAGTACCTTACCAAACTACTAGTACTACTAGTACCTTACCAAAATCTATTAACACCGAGGAGCTAAAATTTTGAGAGCTAATTTTTTAAAGTACTTGTGCGATTTTTACAATTCTATAAAAATCATTTGACTTGCATAGAGATGCGGAACGAATTTTGAAAGACACCCGCACAAGAGAAAATTGGGCGAGTCTAGTATAATTCCCAAATTGGAAGGGTCGTGCATGGACTTGAAAGAGGTTTCTTCTGTAACCGAAGTCATTCACCGGAAAAATGTTTCCTTCCCTTCCCACTTCCTTCCCTTCCCTTCCTACTTCCCTTCCTACATGGAGGTAGGAAGTAACCTCCATGCCTTCCTACTTCCCTTCCCTTCCCACTTCTATTCCCTTCCCTTCCTTTCCTTCTGATTAGCGCCCACCAGCGGCCGTGCGGTAAAGTCGCTGAACACTGGTAGTTCGGTCCGAGGTTCGAATCCCGCGAACGGGCTGGCTGCATGGGCGTTTTCGTGGTTTTCCCCATGTGTAACGTGTATACGAGCCAGTTTCCCTTAGAAAGTCCTCCACGAAGGCATCCCTCCTCTTAGGCAGATAGCCCCCGAGGCTTTGCCATAATCACACACACACCCTTCTGAATAGCGCGCGTCCACCTTTTTGGCTACTCTGTCTCAAAGCTGTTATTACGCTTGGCCGGACTCAGGCCCTTGATAGCTTCGCAGTCATCTCGTGTTTAAGGGGCCAACTCCATTAAAACTTTAATAACTTCGGCTATATTTTTAGTTTAGATTAGTTTTAGTTTACTTCTTAGCCTCTTTTCAAGATGAAAAATGAACATTCGCTTTCGCCGTTAATCGAACCACGGACCTCTGGGATACCGGTCCAGCGTGCAGAACCACTAAACCACGAAGGCACGCTAGGAAGGCGGGAGAAATACCTTAATGGCAATGGTACACCAGACAACTGAAACAGATGCTCTTTAAAGGATTGGAATACTTATTTTTTGAGTTGCAAGATCATCGGGTGTTGAGTATCGACAGATGATGCAACGCAACCATTGTAGTAAGGGAAGATCATATACCTTTCTAAGGCTGTTTGGTTTGCCGTTCGGTTTCTAGGCCAGACAGGTAAAGGTAAAGGTAAAGGTAAAAATATGGGGGACACCAGCGATGATTTCTCCCGACTTCTTAGCATGCCTTCGGGGTGTAACGGTCAGCACACTCGGCGCGTATTTCGAGAGGTCCGAGGTTCGAGTTCCGGCGAGGGCATTGCTCATTTTTCATTTCTCCTACTTCAAAATAACCTAATGTCTCTACAACTTTATTGACAGAATGGCGTTGGTACAAAAACACTGTCTGGCCTAGGTCCTGTCTGGCCACCATAGGTCAACTGGTAATGCCTTCCCATACTCTTTGGAAAAAAAAAGGGGGGGTTGTAATTGCAAGTTTTATAAGAATTTGCACAGAATGAAGCTTTTCAAAAGGTCTAGAGTTTGCCTATTATGGTACATCGTGCAATTCCACAGTACACCCCGCATCTAGTATTTATTAAAAATAATGGTGTAGGGCACATTACAAAATAATCGGAATACAATTTGAGATTCACAAGATAAACTGAACATCTGATTTGGTGCAACAAAAATAGGAGATAAAACATAATTAATAAACAAATAAACATAATGAGATAATTATAATTAGTAATGGCAACATAATGTTAAATTGAATTGTTATAATAATGCTAAAGAGGTGGGTGTCCATGGGTTATTTCAAATATATTAGCTTATTGCAGTTTATAAAGTTCACGAGCGGAGCCATTTTGTCCATAATCACAGCATGTAAAAGTTCACTAAGTTTAAACTGTATGTGGACTTACACTTGATAGAGATCTAGGCCGTAGGAAAGAGAGTCGTTGCATAATTTTCTGAAATGGATATTGATGTTTATCTTTAATTAAAAACCTAGGCCAGACAGTGTTTTTGTACCAACGCCATTCTGTCAATAAAGTTGTAGAGACATTAGGTTATTTTGAAGTAGGAGAAATGAAAAATGAGCAATGCCCTCGCCGGAACTCGAACCTCGGACCTCTCGAAATACGCGCCGAGTGTGCTGACCGTTACACCCCGAAGGCATGCTAAGAAGTCGGGAGAAATACCTTAGAAATGCTGCTCATTTTTGTAGATACCATACTTCCTAACTCTATGCATGCTGCTCGTTTTTGTAGATACCATACTTCCTAACTCTATGCATGCTGCTCATTTTTGTAGATACTATACTTCCTAACTCTATGCATGCTGCTCATTTTTGTAGATACCATACTTCCCTCATCCTTTAAGTACTACTTTGTGATTCTGTTGTATGAATGAAATGCTTCGGAATAACGGCTTAAGTCAGAAAAAACTGCCTAAGTTTGTGGCACTAGGGTGCAGTGCTTTAATTTCTTGAATATGCTTCAAGATGCGAGTATATGTATTTTCTTACTATATCACAAAAAATATTCTAGGCCGTATATGAACAGTTTCATCGTTAAATATTTGATTTTCATAATTAGATTTCTGTGAAGTACCTATTTATTTTATAAGTTTTTAGTTAGATTCATATTAAATTGGTTGAATTCTACAAACGTGTAGAAATTTTTTATGAATTTTACGCTGATTTCTCTTGCTTTAAAAACCTCCAATAATAGCCCTTCGGCCTGCTATTTAGCTTAAATTCTATCGGTGCTCTGACGAATACTTTTCCCTCTGTTTCATGTTATCATTCATTTAATGTTATATAAAAATCTGATGTATATGTTACGGTGAAACGCCGAAATCTGGAGAATGTCGACTTTCACCGGTGAATGTCAACATTCACATAGTCGCTTGGTGTATGTCCGAAATATTTTCCAAATACTCTTATTTCTGACTTACACCGGTCAATGTCGACATTCACCATGTACTAATGGTGAATGTTGAACACAGAAGAATATTACATTTTGTTCTCCGTAATTCAGTCGCGAAAAAACGCACTTGAGACTTAAAAGAAGAACTTAAAACAAACTGTACATTCAAAATGAGAAAGGAAAATAATAGAAGTTATAAACTTACCAAATTATGTGATTCAAATCTTATTTATTACAACGACTTAAACTATTATGACACTTTGAATTGCACAAGAGGCCCTTCCTTTTACAACTGCATTTATTTGTGGAACACTTCCTTTTGCAATGACAGCGTGTACATATACTCCTCTCTTTTCCACCTACACCAGAGGCATATCTGTGATTGTCGACATACACCGGTGAGGGTCCGAATGTACAAGAATGTAATGCAATATTCGATCTTTCACCGACGTGTTTGGTGAATGTTGACATTCTCCGGTGAAATTTGACATTCTCCAATTTCGGTCTTTCACGGTAATATATACACAGTATAACTTCCTTGTACGGAATATTAAAATATATACATTTTTTCTGGGTTTCATTTAAACATATTGAATTAACATTGAACGGATTTTGAATTAAGTCTACTTCGTGGATAGCACATAAATCACAATAGAATAAATGCACTCTTTAAAGTTCACTATACTTATTTACCATAGAGACACTTCGGCACTAGGTTCACTTAAAAGCATTACATGTAATTCATTTTATAACTCAGAGTGCACAAAAATTATATCATCTGGAGAATTATCGCAGGTTCTATTTAAATACTATAATAAATCTAAAATGATGCATAAAAGAAATTGAACAAATAAAAAAGAAGCAGTTTTTCGCAGACGATTCAGCGCCGCTTACCTAATGCGTATGTGCTACTAATTAATTCAGTTCTCACTTCCCGTTAAGGCAAAAATATATAAAAATTCAAAACATTTTCATTAAAATTTGAAAGATATAGAAAAATATTAAACACCAAGTACAGGTAAAGCAATTAAAACAAGAATTTTTACAATTTAAATTACAGTTTCTACGCAAAAACAAGCTAATAACTTATATAATAATTCCAGAATAAGTTAAGCATAAATTAATTGGCAATAATAAAAGAAGACGTTACTTTGTTGTTGCGAAGCTTAGTTTCTCTAGATTGGCAACAAATACACTGTTCTGCGAAGTTTCAGATGTAAACAAACATGGCTGCCATGGTAACTAAAATTAGGCTTAACCACAATTAAAAAAACTTTTAAATTGTTTATAATTCCACAATTATTGCATGAAAATTAACTAAAGGCATAAAAAGTTTAACCAGAATAACACAATTCAATCAGTTTTAAAACAAAAAATGCACAATTTACAAACATATAAGAATAAAGAAACTGAGCTCACTGAGCCGAGTAACAGAGTGGATACATATATATGTGATGTACCAGCTTTAGTCGTAACTTAAATTATCAGACGATAAGTTTTAAAAAAAAAACAGGATCCATTTATTATTATTAAGGAGAAATAGCAGTTACAAAATCAGATATCCGGAGTAAATAAAAAGAATTACTAATAACTTTTTGTATGAAGTTTACTGCATCATTGTATTAAAGAAAAGCCTCGATATTATTTCGCGAGTCTTTTTATAGCCTCCGGAAAGGCGGAGCTTCCAAGAAATGACGTCAGCCTCGTCAGCCAATCCAGTTCGCTTTAAATATTTCCAGAACATTCTATAACTGTGTAGATAAGGCGGGAAAAAACAACTTGACTACGGGGCTGTGGATTTAATTCCACGTACTTTCGAATAAGAGAACGTCGCCATTAAAAATGAAAAGAACATACAGTTAGAATTTTAAGTGTATTCTTGACTATGGAATTTTATTATTACATATATATATATATATATATCTATATATATATTTATGCACTTTTGGTGAGTTATGCACTTTGGGCCGATTGCAACCAAAATACGAAGTGCACATATACATGTTATAGCAGGCTACTCGTAAAGTTCTGAGGCTACTCGTTTTTTAGTTATGCGAGTTACGTACGTACGTACGCACGGACGCCATGAAAAATTCTCTTCGGCATTCATTTAAAATCAGTTTTATATTTTTTGGGGGATAAAGGGTCCTTTACTCTGTCCTTACGTTCAGATGTCACACAAAAACATCGTTAAATTGCATTGGATAACGGTCAAAGTGGATATTTTCGTTGAAATATGATACCCGAAAATTTTCGCGATTACAATTTTACTTCGTACAAGGAAGTAAAAACAGCCGCGGACGAAAGGGATCACTTTATCTGCCGCCGACTGTGTATTATTTATTTTTCTTCTGTATAATAACTGTTTTAGATGGCTAGCCTTCTAAAATAAGTTTGAAGAAAAGATGAAAATTTGATATGTCCCCCCGATGAAAGAATGATATTACTCGCTTCAGAAGAGAATGAAGGAACTTTTATATTTGTTCCTGTCGAGCGACTGCAAGATGAAAAGCGAAGTGACATCTCTTCGTGCATTTGACATCCTTCATATAAGTTTTGAAGCATAAAATGGAAATGCTACCGCGTTTCTGCCAGCTAGCTATATTATATTACGGCACTCAAATCACTTCCGCTCATAAATGTCTTTGAAATATATATCGCTGTGGGATAGGGAATGGGAAGAAATATAGAATTACTCATCAAAAACAGATTTTGCCACCCATATTGAATTCTCTTACACTGAAATAGGATTAAGTCATCATTCCCTCCTCTCTTTTTTAGCATAACCAATGCGCAGCCAAACGTCTAAAATAACTCCGATTAGCCTCTTGTTTAACAAATCGAAGAAGAGAACCCATGAAACTCGCTATGGTATGACTTGCCGGGGATTGAGAATGAGAGAATTAAAAAGTAGACAATCAGTCCAACGTTTATAATTACGTAACTATATTCGGAGACTTGTCGATAAGATTAAATAACAAAAAAGAAAATAATAATAATAATAATAATAACAAAAGACAAAAAAATCTGAAAGGTTTCAGATTTTAAATTACGTCCAAAGGAACTTTTTTTTAACGTTTTGTGTGTTACCTTTATTTATGAAATATGTTCTACGTACTCAAACCGTAAAATTCAGTTCAACAGCAATGTCGCAAAGTAATTTTAAAATGAGCATGCCTTTAGAATTTCCGATACACACTCTCGCGCGCTGGAGATACAGGGGTTGGACAAAAATGTGGAAACACCTTTAAAAAAACATGTTTCTTTGCTTAATATGGTGTAGGAAACCCGTTGGCATCCCAAACAGCTTGCAGTCTTCTCGGAATGAATAAATACAGTTCCTGTATGTTTGCCAAGCGAATATCAAACCATTCTTCCTGCAAAACGGTGGCAAGTTCAGATAAGGATGTTGGCGGTGGATAACGAGAACGCACTTTCCGTTCCAATGTAGACCACAAAGGTTCGATAATATTCAGGTCTGTTGACCGTGGTGGCCAGGGGAGATGGGACAACTCATCCTCGTGCTCAGAAAACCAGTCCTGGACAATGTGAGCTGTGTGAACAGGGGCTTTGTCGTCTTGGAAGACACCATCACCATCGGGGAACGAAGTTTGTACCATGGGATGAACTTGATCGGCCAAAATGTTCACATAAGTCTTGGCAGTCATGTGCCCTGACACAGTTATCATGGGGCTAGCAGAGAACCACGATATGGCTGCCCAAACCATAACAGAACCCCCGCCATGTTTCACTCTTGGCAACAAGCAGTCTGTATTATAGGCTTGAGATGGCGTTCTCCAGACGTAAACTCGGCCAGAAGTGGGAAACAATGCGAAAGAAGACTCGCCAGACCGTATTACTCGCTTCCACTGCTCTATAGTCCAGGCTTTATGACTTAAACACCACCTTTTCCTGTTACGGGCATTAGCATCACTGATGATGCAATTTCTCAATTGCAGCACGGCCAGCAATTCCCTGTTTATGAAGCTCCCTTCTAATTGTTTTTGTACTCACAGGGTTCGGTAACACAACATTCATTTCAGCAGTAACTTTTGCAGCTGTAGTCTTCTTATTTTTCGTCACAATTGCCCTTAATGATCGTCTGTCACGATCACTCAGGACACACTTTCGTCCGCGCTGTGATTTAGCAGATGATGTTTTTACGCTTTTCAAATATGCGAAATAAATCTTCGATACAGTACCTCTTGAAACACTAAACACCTCGGCTACCTTGCTTACGGAAGCACCTACCATACGTGCTCCAACAATTTGCCCACGTTCGAAGTCTGTTAACTCTGACATAACGCAATGACAACCTCACATAACAGTACTCCGACAACAACTGAACTGTTTAGCACATTTAGGAAGTTGTATAGGTGGCGTCAGTAGTCAAAAACGTCAGCGCCACCTACATATTTCATTATAATCAATCTTTCTTTTCAAACATGCATTTCACAAGGTGTTTCCATATTTTTGTCCATCCACTGTAAAAATGTTTTTTTTTTTTTTTTCATACACTTGTAAGGATTTATATTTATTTTAACTAATAATGTAAAGTTTTATTTGAAACTTTCCTATAAGCCTTCATTCCCCTAATTGTCAGTGCCAGAATAGTTAAATGTTGTAGCGCGCGTGAACGAATGCAAATTTTTCTATTTCGAAGGAAGTAGTTAAAAACCAAGTTTCGATAGGAGAAGGGGAGAGTTGGACTCAGCTGCTGTCGGTACGTTTGCTCATTGCTAGTTCAAGTGGTATTGATTAATTGCTGCTGTCGGTACGTTTGCTCATTGCTAGTTCAAGTGGTATTGATTAATTGCTGCTGTCGGTACGTTTGCTCATTGCTAGTTCAAGTGGTATTGATTAATTGCTGCTGTCGGTACGTTTGCTCATTGCTAGTTCAAGTGGTATTGATTAATTGCTGCTGTCGGTACGTTTGCTCATTGCTAGTTCAAGTGGTATTGATTAATTGCTGCTGTCGGTACGTTTGCTCATTGCTAGTTCAAGTGGTATTGATTAATTGCTGCTGTCGGTACGTTTGCTCATTGCTAGTTCAAGTGGTATTGATTAATTGCTGCTGTCGGTACGTTTGCTCATTGCTAGTTCAAGTGGTATTGATTAATTGCTGCTGTCGGTACGTTTGCTCATTGCTAGTTCAAGTGGTATTGATTAATTGCTGCTGTCGGTACGTTTGCTCATTGCTAGTTCAAGTGGTATTGATTAATTGCTGCTGTCGGTACGTTTGCTCATTGCTAGTTCAAGTGGTATTGATTAATTGCTGCTGTCGGTACGTTTGCTCATTGCTAGTTCAAGTGGTATTGATTAATTGCATTGCTTTGCTGCCACTAGTTTAGAAGGGGGTTGAAGTTCGGGATCTCGCTGAGCCATGTAGGCTAGTTTTATCACTTGTTAATATTTCAACTTTCAGTTTCAATTATCTGACTTTCAGTTACCGCCCAAGTAGGGGCGAAGTTTGTTAGCGTCGAGTTGACGCAGTGTAAATTTTAGATTTAATGAAGGGTACGTGAACTCGTCTTCTGTGTAGTTTCCTGCTACTACAGTATACGTATAGAAGTTAATTAACTGAACTCTACACAGTGTTGCGATTGCTCGCTTTGAAATCGTTTAGTTTTTTAATCAAAAATTCGTTAAAATGTTACAAAATATGAAATCGATAATAAAGCAAATTTAAAATTCAAATTAAGGCTTCCACATGCCTATATTCTATGGAAGATTATGTTATTCAAATTTTGATAACTCTAGGTACCGTTGTTTTAACACGATGCGAGGAACATACATACATTCATGCAGATTCTTCATTATTTAATTTCTTTAAATATAATACAAGGCGATAACATTGGGTGGCAACAATTTGAAAAGTGGTACAGCCGTTTATCGTTTTCATCGCAAAATGCGAAAATGAAATTAATAGTCCTTCAGGGCAAATTGCCTCTTTGGACTAATAAATCATATTAAGAAAATTTGATGTGGACTCACACTTTTTGCTGCACCCTTTCAGGGGCGCAATGTTATGAAAACGTAAGCGTAATGACATGCAATGGTCCTATAGACAACATAAATGAGTTTAAAAAAATTTTTGTCGTCCCCCTTTATGGAAAAGGAACCGGTTTCGCCTTGAAACCAGCGCCCGTCTAGAGCATTTAAGACTAAACATTTGCTTATTTAGCTTTACTTGCTGAAAAGTATGTGAACGTAACCCAAATTGCAGATTATACTAGTAAATTACTGAACAACTAATGAAGTAAGTAATATTTCCATAAACACGCATTTTTAATTATAAATAAAAAATTTAAAACAGGAAACAAAAATATGAGACAAAATGTAACTAATAATACACTAAGTTACTTACATAAAATTATGAAATATTTTTAAAAATTATGTTAAAAACTAATAAAATTATATGTAAAAATAAAATAAATTTAGATGCATACAATTATTTTACTATGACCTAGAAGCATGAGAAAAGCGACCGCTAAGAGAAGCAGAATAAAAACGCAACTGTGAGTGTTTTTCAGTGTGCTCTGTGTCTCTGTAAAAAATAAGAAATGTTTTCCCTCTCTCAAAAGCCCCATAAATCCTCATCTTTGAAGCCACTCAAATGAAGATATTGTGCAACTGTTTACAGAAGTGATCCGAAAGCAATAAACACAACTGCAAAAAATCTCGCGACTGCGTCATATGACCCTTTCTTCGATGTCTCAGAGGGGCGGTGGTTTCAAACTGAAACCGCAATGAAAACATTCAAAATTAAAAGGGTTCCATTACTTTTTTTGCGAACTAAGGACATTTCATTACTCATTGATGCCTGCTTATAAAATATATTGTGGGAAAATTAAAAAAAAATTTTGGTTTTTTGTTTTGAAAATGGGTCAAAAAGAATAGTGTGTAAAACAAGCTATTTTTGAAGGATTCGTATCAATTAATGGCTGCCCAGAAAGGTTTGGTGCTGCCATCTGTTATCAGCTTTAGGAAGTAATTTAATTTTAGCAACGGTTTTGAGAAAATAAAACCAAATTTTCTAAATTAAAAAAAATGTTGATAATGCGGTTTCAAGGCGAAACCACCGCTCCTGAAAGGGTTTCGAATGATTCTAACTTAATTAACCTATCCCTCGACTCAAGTTCAAAATGAAATCGAATACTGAAATTTTGAAATTATATATCCCGGTCAATTTGTGTCGTACGGGAGTCAAACTTCTTGTAGTTTTATTTTTACGAAAAGAGAATGAAACTTTCCCAAATATAAGATAGGAACCATAAAAAGGTAGATTTCGCTATTTGTCAAAAATTAATTTATTTTTTAAATTTGACACCGCCAAAACATAAATATTTTTGTCATTTAAAACACATTTATGATTGGAAGTGTATATTAGCTTAGCTGTATTCTTAGTGAGGAAGTTAAATTTAAAAGATTAGTTACCAATTTATTTTGTTTCTGAACTCTTTTGGCTTTAAATGGACTAATGTCTTTATTCTGATTAGTATTATTCCTGACTTTTAATTTGGCTCTAGCAGAAATATAATTTGATGCTTATTTGGAAGAAAGACAAAACACTCTCACTATATTTAGTTGCTGTTAATTGATTGTAGATTGTTTATTCCCCTTGATAAATCGATTAATCTACGATCAATGGCAATAGCTACTTTTTTAATAAATAAAAAAAAATTTTTTTCTTTTGATTTTGGTATTTTTGTGATTAAGAATTTTCTTTACAGATTTTTGTGTTTTTAAAGCAATAAAGATTTTGAAAATACTAATTTAAAATAATAATTAAAATACTGACTAAAAATGTTTTTTGGTTTGAATTGAATTTTTGTTCCTTGGAGATGGTATATGAAAAGTTTTCTAATTATAAATTACTGGTTTATATATATATATATGTAATGATATTTTAAAATCAATTGATTAAATTAAATTCTAATAATATTGCTTAATAAAGTGTTGGCGATTCTCTACCTAAATTGCATCCCTGTTCCTAAATTTTGGCGAAATCCTTTCTTTAGTATAAAATATATTAACCTGTTGGCGCCCGCCAAATCGCCAAACTCATAAATCTGTCATATTACATAAAGTCCTTAAGAACATTCCTGATGAGAAGATAGCGTCACCTCGTGATTTCAATTAATATCGCTGATTGGATGAGCCTCGTGACGCACACATATGTATAAATAGGGCTTCTGCTCAAGGTACGAAAAAAAAACGCTTTTGAGATGGATGCTAAAATAAACCTACCACTTTATATTCCAAAATTTGTCTCATTCCTGTTGCCCCGGCAGCACAAAACAAATAAGGTATGAGAAATTACAAAAAATATTATAAGCAAACTTGTAAATTTAATTGTCTATAACTTCTTTTATTTCTTCTTTAATTTGGAGACTTCATCTCTCTGTTTTAGAAATAGCGCAATAAATCTAAAGTGCACCATTCAAATTAGTCATACGATTTTACATAATGCTTAATGCAAACGCCTCTTGACCAATCACCTAATTGTAAACCAAATTAAAATTGAAATTTTTGCCTCCTCCCTTCTTCCTCTGCATTACTACTGCGACACTCACTCTTTTTTCGCTTATGCAATCATCTATGTGCTGCTATGTTAGCTTCTACCGGTTATAGTATCAAAATTGTGAATATATATATATATATATATATATATATATATATATTTAAACAAATTTAAATTCTTAACAAATACGTATAAAAGTAAAAAAGCAAATTTAAATTCTAAAAAAGGGAAAAAAGCCAAAATAATTTAAAAATATGCAAACATGTAAAAGATTTAATTCTCGAACTAATTTACAATATCATTTAAATTCAGAAGCATAAGCAAATCAAGAGCAAAATCTATCCATGAAAATAAAATCTACTAATTTAATAAATTAAAATTAAATTAAACAATTTTTTTAAAAAAATGCATTTGTGAATGACCGTAGAAGAGGCAGGAGACAGACTTATCAAGGGGAAGTTGCCTCCAAACCTAACTCTCCAATCATTCAATTCGTGTTTCGTCATTCATGTAGGCAAGGGTAAAAGTCAAAACCAAAAGTACTTCTAATAAAGTGGCACCCTTAGAAATTAACATTTAAGTATTAACATTTAAGAATTAAAGTTCAAAAAGGAAAATAAGGAAAATAATTAAGTCTTTTGAGAAACAAGCAAGAAAAGTCAAAAATTAAACTTTTTCTTAAAAAATTAATTTTTTTTAAAATTAATTTTTTATAAAATAATAAAAAAATCTAGAAACCAATGTATTTTAGAAATCCTTGTCTACAGAAACTTTGAACTTTAATTCTTAAATGTTAATTTACTTTTTGAACTTTAATTCTTAAATGTTAATACTTAAATGTTAATTTCTAAGGGTACCACTTTATTAAAATTACTTTTGGTTTTGACTTTTACTCTTGCCTGCATGAATGACGAAACACGAATTGAATGATTGGAGAGTTAGGTTTGGAGGCAACTTCCCCTTGATAAGTCTGTCTCCTGCCTACTCTACGATCATTCACATATGCATTTTTTAAAAAAATTGTTTAATTTAATTTTAATTTATTAAATTAGTAGATTTATTTTCATGGATAGATTTTGCACTTGATTTGCTTATGCTTCTGAATTTAAATGATATTGTAGATTAGTTCGAGAATTAAATCTTTTACATGTTTGCATATTTTTAAATTATTTTAAATTATTTTGGCTTTTTTCCTTTTTTTTTAAAATTTAAATTTGCTTTTTTACTTTTTTACTTTTATACGTATTTGTTAAGAATTTAAATTTGTTTAAATTTAAATTTCATTCCTTGCAGCAATGGCGCAAAGAATATTTAATTAAATATGTATTTAAATTTAATTTTTTAATTAAACTCAATTTATTCTTATGAAACAATATATATATATATAACGTTTTTTAAGCAGAAGATGTGAAAAATAAGCAATGCCCTCACCGGGGCTTGAACTTAGACCTCTCGAATAGGCTTCGTGTGTGTCAACCGTTACATCACGAAGGCATACTGAAAGCAGGGGCGAAATAGCGGTCTAAGGCGCCAGACCTTATATACTTCCCCCTTTTAAAGGGTGATAGGGAATTAGGGGGCCTAATTGCCAGATTCAGATGGTGAAGAATCATCATCGACCACTATTTTTAACTCGGGCGCCACTGTAGAATCATTAGGTTATTTTGAAGCAGAAGGACATGAAAAAATGTGCATTGCCCTCGCCGGGACCCGAACCTAGATCTCTCGAATACGCGTCGAGTGTTTTAACCGTTATACCACAAAGGCATGCGGAAAGGAGGGAGAAAATAAAATTAGGATTTTATATAATAAAATTTAGTGTTTAAGCAACTAATATCGAAATTTAAATTTTTCAAAATATAATTTATCACACTAAAAGGATTACACTCTTGTGGAAAATGAAAAGAACTATTGTAATTGGAAAATATTTATCAAGTAAATAATTATCTGTTAATATTAAGCAAATTAAATAAAAGTAAAAATAAAAGCAATTTTATATAATTTTTTTAAATTAAAAATTTTAAAGTATTTAAACCAAACTGTATATTAATTATGCATAGTTTTAATGTTTCAAACAGTTCATCAGGGGTAATTATGTAAAGCATTAAAGAACAATTAAGGAGTTTTGAAAAGGTGTTTCGTCTTTCTCGACTATCTGAGTGAACAAAAAAATAAAAATTATATGCACTAAAATTTTTTTACGGGTTTTGTTTAATCCTTATTTCTAAAGTAATGATGTTTGCCATTTTGGCTTAAAAGCATGCATTATATACATTTACTTGTGATTTATTATACATATATGCCTATACATATAGATATAAAATGTCATAGTGCTTTGAACTCCTCATTTCAATTTGGCTACGTCTTCTTCCTGTATTAAAATTATGAATCTAAACTGCGTCATATGAGAAATAATCCGCATTAGGTCATCTTTTTAATCCTATAGTGCGGTTAGCTCTTGTACAACCACTCTTCAAAATTTAAACAAGGAAATAAACTCTATAAATACCCTTTATTGAAATGCGCACTACTTTTCCTTCCTTCCTTTCGCTGTGCAAACGCATTCTGCTCATTTTTCTGCTTCATCTTCTATTCATTGGAGGTGATTCATTGTATAAAAGCGTGAAGGGCATGTTTATGCTTATCAAGAACGTCCACAAATAAACTATTGTGTTGTTTGGTCCCGTCTGTCTTCGTTATATTATCTTATGTATATCCGCTATCTTATATATATATATATATAGACGGTCTCTCTCAGATAAGAACTCCACAAAATACATCCCTCAAGAATTCCAAGTCCCACCCACTACCATAAATTTCTTCACCCAAGTCTTACCGACTGATATATTTCAAAGCCCCTACTGCCGCTAAGAATTTTCGGACACCCTACACTTCTGAGTCAGACACGAAGAGAACACATTGCCAACTCCCCCATTAGAAAGAATGTAAGTTACTTAATACCTTTCTGGCCTTTATATCTTCATGTACATTCACTGATCTTATTTATATTATTTTCTATTTTAGTTTTATATTATTTTTATATTATTTTTATGTTCTCTTTGATTTGTTTTTACAAAGTTTGCATTATTTATTTTTTTTTTATAATCTTCTATGTTTATTTCAACTTTACTTTGATTTCGATTTCATAATGACAATTTCCAATGTTTAATTTCTACAAATAATATAGTACTCAAATACATAAAGATGATAGTGTCGGGGACGATTACTCGAGTTTTACAGGATTTCTCTACAGTAATTGATTTTTACTCCAAATTGAATTGACTAAAATGCTTCATGAGAATACGTTCTTTGAGTAACAACTATTCGCGGAAATATTTGGCCTGACTAGAATTGCCGGTTTGGCTTTAACTTATAACTCGAGTAAAGACGAAACACTTTCATATTTACGTATTTTTATCAATTATTGATCATTGAACGGGAGTTGGTTTGTTCCCCTTGAAAAGTCAACTAATTTCCGATCAATGACAATAATTACATGTTTTAATTTTTACTTTTACAATTGTAATATTATTCTTCGTGATGATTTAACTCCAGTCCCCGTTAAAACATTATTAACATTTTGCTTTCAAATTACTTCAAAACATCTTTCAAAATATAACTTACCAGTATGGATGCACACTTTTAAAATAATTCTACTTTAATTAAACTTAGGAGATAATATAATCAATTAATCAATACTGTTTAGGAAATAAATTATTATATATATATATATATATATATACAGGGTGTTCATAATTTAATTACCGGATAATAAAATAAAACTGAAACATAATTTTACGACGTAACCGGAAATAACTTGTATCGATACAATCTAAAGTTTACGGAATTTCATCTGTTTTAAATTTTTGGGAATGGCAACAGGGAGCTTGTTTGTTTACAGACTATGTAGGGACATTAGGTTTTTTGGAAGCCAGAGAGATGAAAAATTAGCAACTGCCTTCGCCGGGAATCGAACCACGGACCTCTGGTATACCGGCCCAGCGTGTAGAACCACTACACCACGAAGAACTCTAGGAAAGTGGGAGAAATACCTTATATACTACACTTTTTAAAGGGTGACTAGGGTTTTAGGGGACCTAGCCGCCAAATCCCGGCTGCAGAGAATCATCATCCACAACCCTTTTAGTTCGGGCGCCACTTGTAGAGTCATTAGGTTAATTGGAAGCAGAAAAGATGAAAAATTAGCAACCGCCTTCGCCGGGAATCGAACCACGGATCTCTGGAATACCGGCCCAGCGTGCTACCTTACACCACGAAGGCACGCTAGGGAAGTGCGAAAACTACCTTATAACTAAATGGCATCATGCCGTAAAAAAGCAACGTGCATTCTCTGGGTATGGGAAACGAAATCTCCGAAATAAGTTCAGAAGTATTCCGACACGAATTTAATTAACCTTCACCAACGGAACAAATAATTAACGGATTGTTGAAACAGTTTCGAGAGACCGGGCATGTTTTGCATAAAGGAGGTGGTGTCAGTGATGAAAATCTTTCCACCATTCGGAGATGTGTTTGTGCGAAATCTTAGTAATTCCATTCGCCGTGCCAGCCTGCAAGCAGGAATTCCCAGGTAAGTTTATAAGGTATTTCTCCCCCCTACTTCGCATGCCTTCGTGGTGTGGTGGTCTGCACGCTGGGCGCGTATTCCAGAGGTTCGTGGTTCGATTCCCGGAGAAGGCGTTGCATATTTTTCATCTAGCCTGCTTCCAAAAAAGACCTAATGTCTCTGCAGTGGCGCCCGAACTAAAATGGTGTTGGATGATGATTCTTCACACCCAGGATTTGGCGAGTGGGTCCCCTAAAATCTACAGTTGCTGTTTAAAAGGGGAAGTACTTAATGTATTTCTCCCGCCTTCTTCGCATTCCTTCGTGGTGTGGTGGTCTGCACACGGGGCGCGTATTCCAGAGGTCCGCGGTTTGATTCCCGGGGAAGGCGTTGCTAATTTTTCATCTCTTCGGCCTCCAAACAAGCCTCCAGGGCTATCTGTTTAAGGAGAGGGATGCCTTCTTGGAGGACTTTCTAAGAGAAACTGGCTCGTATACACGTTACACATGATGAAAACCACGAAAGCGCCCATGCAGCCACCCGTTCGCGAGATTCAAACCTCAGACTGAACTACCAATGTTCAGCGACTTTACCACTCGGCCGCTGGCGGGCCAGTTTCTGGGTCGACTGTTCATAAAATTGTTCTTTATTGACTGAAAACTGATTGCAGATTTGTCAACAAATTAAACCTAAAGGTCGAAGCCTTCATGGAGATATTTCTGTAGACATTCTTGACCGTATCAGTAATGCCGATCAATTTCTTCAGAAAATTATGTTTAGTGACTCAGTGACCAAAGAGCATTCCATGTTTAAGGAAGGGCTAACTGAACTACAATATTTGGGAATAAAAAAACTTGCAATATGTAAAGGAGCAAAGTTGTCTTAAAATTAACGTTTAGTGTGCTCATAAAAAAAGTGATTGGTCCCATCTTTTTCTAAGAGTCATTAATTAATTAATTAATTTTGATATGTGTTTGAGTCATTTACTTTGGTATGCTGAGATTGTTTGCTGTACCGCAATGAGAAGCAAGCTTTTTTCCCGATAGGATGGGATGCCTTTCATCGGGCTACGCATTGGATGCATGCGTTTCTTGATTATTGGATTGGTAGAGGTGGACCAATTTCATGGCCACCCCGTTTTCCGGATGTCATACCATTTGACTTCTTTTCCTGGAGATACCTTAAGAAAGAGTTTATGCTGCAGGGATTCGCTCAAAGAGTTTTAAAATCGAATCATCACAGAAACTGTAGAGTTCCTCACACAGGAATTTTAAGTTAATGTTGGAAGTGAAGAACTGATGCGAATAATCGCTTGAGTTCGGTGACAAGAAACAACTAACCCTTTATTATTCAAATAAGATTTAACAAAACTCCTCCTGGGAGTGTGCAAGTAAAGCCCGCCCTTGGACTTGAACTTAAAAGATTATGATTTCAACTAAAACTAAGATTAACTAAAGAAGTATATCCGAAGCTATCAAGGTTCAAATCGAGTTGGCCCCTTAACTTATTTGACTACGAAGCTTAGCAAGGGCCCGAGTACGGCCGAGCGTAATAACAGCTTTGAGAGAGAGAATGGCGAAAAAGGCAGACGCGCGTAAATCAGAAACTCTAATTCTCTCGACTCCGTAAGTAACTTCGTGGTTTAAATACCGCTTCTCATTAAATGTTCAGGAAAATTCCAAAACTACGTTCTGGCCGGAAGTAGTAAGTTGAAGTTAAGAATTTGACAGGAAAGGAACTTTAACTTAAAATTTAACTGTTAATAAAATTAACATAATCCTTACAAAACAACTACCGTGACTCCTCAAATGTTTAATAACGTCGGAAGAGAAGTTGAGAACAGACTTGATATTCTCCAAGCGACTTACAGTAATCATGTTGAAAGGTATCAATATAAAATTCTTTGAAGTACTGAATAAAATTCAGTCAATTTTTTACCCTACATCTTATTCTGTATTATTGAAAACGTATCTTTATCCGACGAATAAATTATGGACAACACTCTGTATGTATAAATAGTATGTATGTATATTAAATGGAAAATAGGTAATAATACTTTGTAGTTTTTTTTTTTTTTTTTTTATAAATTCCTACTATTAGCTCACACTCTTCCTATATCTTGTTCAATTTTCAGTCGTTAATAAAATACTTTTTATTCATCCGCTCAAGTCAAATACATATTTTTTAAACTGACACTTCATGTTAATACAGTTTTTTCGCATATTAAAGTCAATTCCTACTTATTGATTCCTGTTTATCGGAACTAAAGATAGGCTGCTTTTATTAAATAAATATATTATAAGACTTACAAATAATGACTGTTTATTAGGAATTCTCACGTGCTGTACTTAAAAGAACCCTTAGAAGAAATGAATTTTATAACATAACAACTTATAAATAATAGTACGCGAATGTGATAAATGGGATTGTAATATTTAACCAAAATAAATGGCAATAGTAAAATAGAGTTATAAAAATTTTTAAAGGGTATGTAATTAAAGAAGTGTAGCTTTATAGAGTTGGATGAAGCGAATGTCGTGCCCCATCATGTAGCGATAATTCTCCCCATATTTCTATGTTAACGTGATAATAATATATGTTTAAATGTGTGTGTGTGAGTATGGCAAAGCCTCGAGGGCTATCTGCCTAAGAGGTGGTGGTGTGTGGTGTATTTAAGTATGGCAAAGCACACGAGGGCTATCTGCCTAAGGGAAGGGATGCCTTCGTGGAGGACTTTCTAAGGGAAACTGGCTCGTATACACGTTACACATGGGGAAAACCACGAAAACACCCATGCAGCCAGCCCGTTCGCGGGATTCGAACCTCGGACCGAACTACCAGTGTTCAGCGACTTTACCGCTCGGCCGCTGGTGGGCCCATCTGCCTAAGAGGAGGGAGGCCTTCGTGGAGGACTTTCTAAGGGAAACTGGCTCGTATACACGTTACACATGGGGAAAACCACGAAAACGCCCATGCAGCCAGCCCGTTCGTGGGATTCGAACCTCGAACCGAACTACCAGTGTTCAGCGACTTTACCGCTCGGCCGCTGGTGGGCAATATATGTTTAAAATATAATCCTTTAAAATGCCCCTTGCTTATTAAAATAAATAAATAACATTGTAGATTATGAAGTAATATATCTAGGACGAAAACGCTCCGCAGCAGATAAAGCATAGGTCGCCTTGAGTCGCGTGAAATTATTAGATGGAATGTTAATTGAAGAAAAGGACCGCTGGAAACTCACTGGAAGAGTTTCTTGCAATAATGAAGCATGACAAGAGATAGATAGAATGGGAAATTAAAGACCACCATCAGCTTCATAAATTAAGAAACGAAAAAAAAAATGTAATAATCTTAATAAAAAGTAACCAAAGCAAAATTTTTCTTTGTTGACCTAAGTAGGAATTGATTTAAAAATTTTTTTATATATTACTTGTTTTGAAGAAGGGGGTGGGAAAAATTGCGCAGTGCCCTCGCCGGGAGTCGAACCTTAGACCTCTCGAATACTCATCGTGTATATGTTACCGTGAAAGACCGAAATTGGAGAATGTCGACTTTCACTGGAGAATATCAGCATTCACCAAATACGTCGGTGAAAGACCGAATATTTCACTACATTCTTGTATATACGGACCCTCACCGGTGTATGTCGACAATCACAGATATGCTCTGGTGAAAGTCGAAAAGAGAGGTCATAAAGTGCCATGATAGTTTAAGTTGTTGCAATAAATAAGATTTGAATCACATAATTTAGTAAGTTTTTTATGACTGTTATTTTATTTTCTCATTTAGAACACGTACTGTATAATTAAGTAAGTTTTTAACTTCTATTATTTTCCTTTCTCATTTTGAATGTATTGTGTGTTTTAGGCCCTCATGTTCTTAAAATCTTATTTCAAGTCTCAAGTGAGTTTATTCGCGACTGAATTACGGAGAAGTGTGTGTGTGTATTTAATTACGGCAAAGCACACTAGGGCTATCTGCCTAAGGGGAGGGATGCCTTCGTGGAGGACTTTCTAAGGGAAACTGGATCGTATACACGTTACACATTGGGAAAACCACGAAAACACCCATGCAGCCAGCCCGTTCGCGGGATTCGAACCTCGGACCGAAGTACCAGTGTTCAGCGACTTTACCGCTCGGCCGCTGGTGGGCCGAATTACGGAGAAGAAAATATAATATTGTTATATGTTCAACATTCACCATTAGTACATGGTGAATGTCGACATTCACCGGTGTAAGTCAGAAATAAGAGTATTTGGAAAATATTTCGGACATACACCAAGAAACTATGTGAATGTTGACATTCACCGGTGAAAGTCGACATTCTCCAGATTTCGGTGTTTCACCGTAACATATACTTCCAGTTACAGCACGAAGGCAGACGGTAAAGAAGGAGAAAATACCTTCTAACTTTCATAAGATATTTTCTCCTTCGTTTTCGCATGCTTTCGTGGTGTAACTGGAAACACACTCGACGCGTATTTGGTAGGTCCAAAGTTCGTGTCCCGGCGAGGCACATTTTTCACGTTTTCTGCTTAAAAACCGAATGACTTCACGCTTTTATTACCAATTTGATATATTTTCTTTTCACTGGAAAAAAATGGAATACCTATGAAAACTGAACATTCTTTGATAAATCATTTCAATTTCCCAGAGAAACCTGTCAAGCACGCAAGGCAGGTGGGTGTGTCATTCCAAATCGGAAAGAAAACGAACAGAAGTTTATCCCACATCAAAATCTACTTCTGAATACCAACGCTCTCCGTTCTTTATTCGCGCGGAAACTCGCGTTCCAAAAGCAAATGATACATCCGCGAAACAACTCAACCCGGCTTATTACAAAAAGGGCGACTCATCGATCGGCGCATGCTCCCTGCGGCCGCACGTGGACGGGAGAGCCAGGGAGCAGAAAGAGAGGGAGAAATGGAAAAGACGCCGACATGGGATGTAACGTCAGTAAAGATGTGAAAGTTGAAGACCAGGGAAACATCGAAAATGGAAATAAAGGTAAGCCGAAACAATTAACTTCACCTCCCCCCTACGTCGAATCTAAACTCCTTCTGTGTTTAATATATTCGCACTTTCCTTCTCTTCTTTTATAGTGATTTAATTTCTTTTTTTAAGAGTGGAGGATATTTTTGACAAGTAGATGCTCTCAAGTGAAAATGCGATAAAGCGTTCACGTTTTAAATATTCACTTCCACTTAATGAAGGCGCAATTTTTCTTCCGGTTTACGGCGTTCTTACGATTTAAACTACAGCGTAATTATAAATAAAACTTTCAGCTTTAAAGGATTATTCATTACTTGTGAAACTATTTCAAACGACTGTTTGAGTTTATATTATCGGTAAAGATCGTTTCAAAATAATGGCGCTTTGAAGTTCGTTTGCTAAGGGAAGAATTTAAAGTTGCATTTTCGGCAACTGGGTATATATGTTAAGAGTAAGTTTTCTTAGCATTTATTTCGCTGATGGACCCCATGAGTCCTAATTTTAAATATGCAGACCTCCATAAGGACATATGCAATATTTCTAAATGAAGTATTTATTTATTTGTAGACTATTAAAAGATAATGAAGTAACTGCAATGTAATTTCAAAAATGTAAATTATAAATATTTTTATAATTTGGCATCACGAAACATGAATATTTTCTTAATTTAAAACACTTTGTAATTGGAAATTTATGACTACGGCGAACAAAACAGTTTACATTTATTAATTCACAATACCACCTAACTCTATTTTACTTCAAGCAAACTTACATCTCTTGATTGTCTCAGCTACTTAACTCCCTAAATAATTGATCGTTAAAATTATAACTAGAATTACATACCTTTAGGATTTTTAATTTTTAATTTAATTTTTTCTAGATTTATTTTTATATATTTTAATATAAATATTTACAAAAAATTTTTAATATAACAAAGATAGCAGCTTGGCACTCAACTTTACCTACATAAGCGCCATCTATATAATTAATTTGAAGAACACACTTACTTCTCTTTAAAAACACTTTTGCAGACCCCAACGCTCATATAGTAGGTAAGTTAGAATTAAAACTTACTATTTACTTGCTTTAAGTATTTTCAAAATTTTTTATGTAGTATTTAAGTATTTTCTAGGTATGAAATTATATTTTTAAGTATATATTTGTTTTTTAAAAGTTGTGAATTAGTTCTTTTTGTTTCTTATTGGTTTATATGGATTATGTCTAGTTCTTTTTTAGTTTCTTTTTATTGATATGCATATTCGTGTCGGGGATTTTTCTGTAGACAAGGGTTTCCAAAATACATTGGTTTCTAGATTATGTTTTATAAAAAATTAATTTTTTTAAAAAAAGTTTAATTTAATACTTGACTTTACTTGCTTGTTTCTCAAAAGACTTCATTAGTATTTTCCTTTTAGAAATTTAATTCTTAAATGCTAATTTCTAAGGGTACCACTTTGTTGGTATTTCTTTTTGGACATTCTTCTCTTTTTACTTTTGGTTTTGACTTTTACCCTTGCCTGCATGAATGACGAAACACGAATTGAATGATTGGAGAGTTAGGTTTGGAGGCAACTTCCCCTTGATAAGTCTGTCTCCTGCCTGCTCAACAGTCATTCACTTATGCATTTTAAAAAAAAATTGTTTGGATTAATTTTAATTTGCTAATTAGTGAATTTATTTTCATGGATTGCTTATGCTTCTGAATTTAAATGATATTGTAGATTAGTTCGAGAATTAAATTTTTTATATGTTTGCACATTTTTTTAAAATTTTTAAAAAATTATTTTGGCTTTAAATTTGCTTTTTTACTTTTATATATATACGAGGCGTATTCGGAAACTAAGTACCGTTTTGGAAAAAAAAAAAAAAAAAGTAAAACAATTTTTTCGAATCCAATTTTATTTTTACATGAAAATACATGTCTTAAACTATTTTTCAGCATAGTTTCCGCCAATGATCAAACACTTGTCATAGCGGGTGACCAGTTTTTGTATACCATCGTCAAAGAAACTTCCCGCCAGTTTCGATAACCACGACTCCACAGCATTTTTCGGAGAATGAGTGCGTCTCCACTCCATCGATTGTTGCTTCGATTCTGGTGTGAAATGACACACTCAAGTTTCATCACCTGTCACAATTTCGTTAAAAACGTTTTCTCCCTCATCACGGTACCGCGTGAGAAATGTCAGGGCACTACCAAGTCGCTTTGTTTTGTGAACATCAGTGAGCATTTTTGGAACCCATCGGGAACACAGTTTGCGATAATTCAAGCGGTCAGACACAATTTCGAACAAAACAGTACGTGAAATTTGTGGAAATGCCTCTGAAAGAGTTGTCATTGTGAAGCGTCTGTTCTCATGAATTGCTTCATCAACTTTCCTTACCAAATCATCGGTGACAACAGAATGCCGACCACTCCGAGCCTCGGCGTGGACATTTGTTCGACCTGCATTAAACATTCTTACCCACTTTCTCACCATTCCATCACTTATCGCGTATTCACCGTAAACTTCTGTCACTTGACGATAAATTTCGGCCTGTTTAACATTCCTCGCGTTCAAAAATATAATCACGGCACGAATCTCACAGTCAGCGGGAGAACTAATTGTCTTAAACATTTTGAATGTGCACAGCAAACTGAAAACACAACATAGAGCAACCAAAATGGCGACGATTTAAAGTCAGTGAACAAGAAAGACTAGTGCGCATGCGCGGGACGCCTACCACAGCGCTGCGACGGCGCTAGAATGAAAGTGTACTTAGTTTCCGAATACGCTATGTATATATATATATATAGGTCGGTTGCAATAAAAGAAGGAGGTGCACATTTAGATGTTATAGCAGTCCCATATATAAAATTTCAACTTTCTAAGGCCAGTCGGTTTTTGAATCATGTAAGACACATACATACATACATACATACATGTACATATGTAAATGCCTACAGATATCATGAAAAAAGTCCATTTTGAATCAATTTTATAATCCATGTTGGAAAAAATAGTACACAAACATCACGCAGGAAAACCGTCCATATAGATTCGGGAATGCTCAGAATGGATAATTCCGTTGAAATATGATATCCGAAATTTTTCGCGATCACAAAACATGCTTTACTTCGTACAACGGAGCAAAAAAAAAAAATTTAGCTGTTGCCCTAAAGGGTTATAAAGTATTTATCCCGCCTTCTTAGCATGCCTTCGTAGTGTAGTAGTCTGCACGGTGTGCGCGTGTTCCAGAGGTCCGTGGTTCGATTCCCGGCGAAGGCGTTACTCATTTTTCATCTTTACTGCTTCCAAAAAAATACGTAATGTCTCTACAGAGGCGCCCGAACTAAAAGAGTGGTGGATGAGGCTTTTCCACACCCAGGATTTGGCGAGTGGGTCCCTTAAAAACCGCAGTTGCCCTTTAAAAGGATAAGTACATAAAGTATTTCTCCCGCCTTTTTAGCATACCTTCGAGGTGTAGCGGTCTGCACGCTAGGTGTGTATTCCAGACGTCTGAGGTTCGATTACCGGCGAAGACGTTGCTCATTTTTCATCTTGCCTGCTTCCAAAAAAAATACCTAATATCTCTACAGGGTCTTTTTAAACTTTATGAGTTATCAGTAGAGATTATTAATAGAGATATTCCCAAGTGCGACATGAAACATTTTTGTAGGACACTAGACAAATATACTTTTAGAGTAACATATGAATGTTATGGATCTCCTGTCTGTTTGAAAAGTGAAGAAATCGTTCTGTAACAATTTGAATGGTTTTAATTAGATATATTTTATGGCCATAAATTTAATGCACTCTTATTTAAGAGGAGTAATGTTTTCCACATTGAAAAACGTGATCATTTATCTTATAATTACCCTTATTGTTATCATAACAAACCTATTACAGAATCAAAGTAATTTATTTATAGAAACTACACATTACTGTTAGAATGTTAAAGTAAAACTTAAATTTTTATCTTCAATATTATATTTTTTGAGAAAAACTTTTGACAGGTAATTGGATTGGATTATTTAATTAAGGCAAGGCACACGAGGGCTATCTGCCTAAAGGGAGGGATGCCTTCGTGGAGGACTTTCTAAGCGAAACTGGTTCGTATACACGTTACACATGCGGAAAACCATGAAAACGCCCATGCAGCCAGCCCGTTCGCGGGATTCGAACCTCGGACCGAACTACCAGTGTTCAGCGTCTTTACCGCTCGCCCCTGACAGGTAATTGAAATGACAGTTTTCAGATACATGAATGCATTTAGATGCCAATAAAATGTTTTCTTAGGCATATTGTAATGTATTTTACAGTAATTTACAAAACAGACAATCTTCTTAGTAGAACATAAATTTTATTTCTAGTTCACGGTGATAGACAAATTTTATACAATTCTTAAGTGGCAAATTTTTATACTACTCCTAGCTGGTAAAAATCTACAGAATTCTAATCTTTTAAAACAATATCTCACGTTGCTGAGTAACGGTTTAATACAAATATGGCGTTGCCACTTCAACAATAATTATATTTATTTATTAAATAACAAGATATTACAATATAATCACTTTTGAGTTTACATTGCTATATGCAAACATGTTTAGAAATATAAATGAATCTACTTTTATTCTAACATACAGAGTTAAAAAAATTTGGAAAAATTTCTTAATTAAAAGAAAATTTGAATTTTTAAAATATGTAGCATATTTTTAAGCAAAATGCCTCAATAATTTATTTTATCTTGGAAATCAATTTAAATGGATTCATTTAATACATTTAGGGAAGTAATTTTATGAAATAAAATTTGAGGCTTGTTTTACGGAGGAAATTTTAAGAAAAATATACCTAAATATTAAAAAAAACTAATTTTAATAAAAACGCCAAAAACGGGAAAAAGCGGTCTGTTAATGCATTTATTTTTTAAAACATTTCGCATTGCAATCATGTAATGACGGCTGTGCAGTTTCACGTTTCCTTTTGTTTTACCTTTTAAAGATTCTTGGTTCTTGAGTGATTTTATAAACCATTGTTTCAACTCAGGAATGGATTCTTGTCGATCTTTGGAATTCTCTTATACGTATCATTGTACCTCTAACGATAATATCTGAAATTTTTAGCGCGTTATTTCCAAAATATAAGTTCCTCAAAATGTATAATTATGGCTTCCTCTCCAAATTTCAACCATTGTACACCGACAAACCCATTTTTAAAAAGCTTTAACGGATCGGATCCATGGATGTATTCAAGTTAATGGTTCTTCAAACTCAGATTTCTAAAAAGTATTTTTATTTCTAACAGACGATGTTAGTATTTCTGAATAGGAATACTGGTGACATAAACAGAAAACAATAATTAGAAAAAATATAATAAATAAGTCTGAGGATTACAGAGGAAAACATTGCGAATGAAAACGTCTCAGAGAAAACAACACAAGGCTAAAACACGTCGTACAAAAAATCGTGGGAGAAAAGAAAGAAAAGAAAGCATTGAGAAAATTAATTTACCGTCATTGAGAAAGCTAAATTTCTGCTGAAAAATTAAAAGGAGAATTCAAAAACTGAAATTGAATAGAAAATTAATGCCACATATTGCAGGTAATAGAATTTTTAACTTACATAGTTGACTTCTAAAAAACATGAATTAATTAATGTTTTTGTAAAGTTTTATTGGTAATTCTTCATGAAAATATAATCTAGAAAAGATACCGAAAAGGAACATGAGTAACTGCATGAAGTTAGGTCTTTAAAATTCTTTAATTAATTATCAAACCACAAAATTATTTTCTTTCATATTTGCTAATCTGAATCACAGCATGATTTAATAAAAAATAAATCATGCTGTGTTTCAGTTTATTCGTCTTATTAAATTGTCATTAAGAGTTTCATGTACAGCGTGTAGGTAATTGTTTGGATACTAATTCAGAAGTCAAACAACAAAAATCAGCGTTATATTTACAAAATTTTCACAGGACTAGTTTCGATGGTTTTACCGAACCACCATCCTCAGCTGCAAAACCGCAAATGAACAAGATAGGAAATAATCATTAGATAAGATAAGAAAGCCTGGACAAGAATAAGCAAGTGGCGCCATCTGTTGGTGAAACCAGAACTAAAACATAATTTCTTTAAAGGCCAAAGGCAAAGTTGGATTGGAATTAGGATCGTTAACTAGAACAGAAAGGTTTTTATGAATGTGAAATGCCTCTAGAAAATCCAGTTCTCCAATGGAAGATGTTTTTTGAATAATTTTGGCAGCAGAAAAATTGAAAGTGTGATTTTCGGACCAACATTCATTCGCCGTGTTATTGTGTCTTTGGATGTTGATTTGTTGATTATGTCAGCTACATAAAAACGCATGAATGCTATGTTGTCGTCATACGATGATTTGTAGGTGGTTTGTTGTAGGTACCATGATGTTTTTAAAGTTTTTGATGCGAAGCTGCTTAATTTTCATCGACGACTTTTTGTATCACGATGTTTTAGAGCTATGGTGTAATGCTCCTTGCTTTCTTTTTTCCTAGACGTTTTTGTCCGTGATGTTTTTGGGAGACACTATCAGTTAAAAGCTATTTAAAAGACACCTCTTAAAAAGTCCCTTTAAAAAAAGGGACCTTTTTGTTTTAATTTACATCTTTTACCTAAATTTACGGGCGTTTAGTACTTCAAACTAAACATGTTACATATTTTTAGAATCAGTTTTCGAAATCTAAATTTAAAAATCTATTTTTTGAAGCCAAAAATGTTTTACTGCCTTTAAATCAATCCGATTGGAAAATGAAAAATAATATTCTTAACAACTGCATCTATTTTGCTTTCAAACAGCTGAGTTTCTTAATCCACAGCAGATAGAGGTAATATAAAGATGAGTATTTTGCACTTTACCGAATGGCAACAGACTCGAATAAAAAGTGAAACAACGTATTGACCATGCAAAATCGCGTTTCGAGACTGATAGAACCGTTGGTCTTAAAAAAATAATTCCTAATAGGCCTTACTAATAAGATCTCCGTTGATGTTTTGATATTAGCATATACATACCGGGCTGAATGTTTTTAAGAGTCAAACTTAAACCTCTTTTTATGATATCAAATAAATGTGATTTTTTTTTTTTTTTTTTTTTTTTTTTTTTTTTTGCTTTGGTTAACAAATATGTTAAAGGACTTAAGACACATACCACAAAAGAAGATGGAAAAATAATGGCTTACATTTCAACTTTCTTCCATAAAAGCAGATAGTTACATGGTCTGCCGCAGGAGGGTTCAACTGCACACCTCTTCTTGTCATAACATACGCAAGCATATTTTTTCATTAAAACAATAACGTTCAATAACACACAATAACTCAAACAATAAATTTCACCACAACGATATCTATTACTCACAGTAGAATGAATCGACTAGCTATGGCTGACTGACTGTTTCAAGATTACTTGCTGCTTAAATAATGATTTATTAGTCCAGAATTTCAATGTGGACATAATTTTTTTTTCATCCTATTAACTACAGAAGGTTCCAGAAACTGCAAGTGTTTTCTAAACCGCAAACTGTTTTGCTCCATGCACCCCATTCACATTGTAGTGCCATTAGGTTATTTTTAAAGCAGGAGTGACGAAAAATGAGCCACGCCCTCGCAGAGGAATAGAACCACGGACCTCTGGAATACGCGCCCAGCGTGCAGACTATTACATTACGAATGCATGCTAAGAAGGCGGAAGAAATACCTTATAACATTGCTAGAAGATCATACCTCACTTCTTTTCAAAACTCGGAAAATAAATCTATATGTGTTACCGGCAAAGTTTGCAATCCGGTATTCTATCGAATGCCTAGGCATCGTATATAATGCCTAAAAACTAGCCTGCAAGGGGGTGAAACGATTCATATTTCACACATTTGCTTCCATTCTATAGAATGCTAAATGAGAAACCGGCAAAGCATGAAATACATCTCTGATTCATATTCCGTTTCTGATGCCTTTTAGTGTGTGTTTAAAGGAAACGAGTGATGCACTTGCATGCAAAATATGTCGTGAAAAATGTCGTCAAAAAATTCATACCTTCTTGGGGCCTAGCTAGTAAAGATAATGAAATGGATATTTTGCCCACTCTTTGTTTCAAAACTGAAAATGCTATCGAAGGGGAAATAAATTCTAAAATCAATCTGGAAATACAAGCCAAAAAAATTAAAATGAATTTAGCAGAACAATATCCCACATCTCCTCTGGGAACTACTGTGCGAGTTCCTATTCCTGACGTCCACAAGGGGAAAGGTGATTCGAGCAATATATTGGCATATTTTTATATTCTATACTCTATAGAATGCCGATGTTCCATACTTTACCGATAACATATTGTTACGGATTTTATATTATTTTGATATTTATAGTAGAATTATAATTAAAATTGTTTTATATCCCCGTGCAATGCAGCACGAGACTTATTTAAGAGAAAGTAAAAAATCTGACGTGTACATCACATGACTTCCTTGTACGGAATATTAAATTATACGCTTTTGTCTTGCATTTCATTTAAACTTATTTTATTGAATTAAATCTACTTCGCCGACAGCGCATAAGCCACAATAGAATAAATGCATTCTTTAAAATTCACTTTATTTGTTTACCATAGCGACACTCTGGCGCTAGGTTCACTTAACAGTATTATATTTCGTTCCTATTATAACTCATAATGCACAAAATTTATATCATTTAAAGAATTATCTAATCGTTCCCACAGGTTCTATTCAAATACTATAATAAAGCTAGAACGATGCATAAAAGAAATTAAGCAAACAAAACCAAAAAGAAACAGTTTTTCACAGACGATTGAGTATTTCTCATTCAATTAATTCAGTTCTCACTTCGCGACAAGGTAAAAATACATAAAAACTCAAAATATCTGTATTAAAAATTACGAAGCAAATCTTAAACACTTATTTCCTCGAAAAAATTCCAGAAAGGATTAAGCATGATTTAATTCCTAAGAATAAATAAAAGCGTTATCTTTGTTGTTGCAAAGCTTTCACTATATAGGCAACATATCCGTTACTCTGCTGTTTCATATGTAAACAAGCAATGGCCGCCATCAAAAAAATTAGTAGGCTTAGCGGCACTTAAACAACTTTAAAATTGTCGATAATTCTAAACATATTAAATAGAGATTAATACAGAAGGCATAAAAACCTCAACCGGAAGATAAGAACAACATAATTCAATCATTTTTAAAGCAAAAAATGTACAATGTACAAACATATAAGAGTAAAGAAACTGAAATCACGGAGCCGGGTAACAAAGAGGATATACAGATATAAATATATTTATATACGTTTGGTGCGGCCGATTGCAACCAAAATACCAGGTGCACATCTACATGTTATAGCAGTCCTATATACAAAATTTCAACGTTCTGAGGCTACTCGTTTTTGAGTTATGCGAGATACGTACGAACGCAGGTACGTACATACGTTCGTACAGACGCCACGAAATATTCTCTTCAGAATTCATTTTAAAGCAGTTTTTTAATATTTTTGGAGGAAAGAGTCTTTCATTCTGTCCTTACGTACAGATATCACGCAAAAACATCGTTAAATTGCATTCGATAGCGGTCAAAATGGATATATTGTTGAAATACGCTGCCTGAAACTTTTCGCGATTACAATACTTTCTTTTTACTTCGTACAAGGAAGTAAAAAGTATAAATACAGGAGCACGCGCATATAATAAATAGATATCTCGTAATTTATACTTAAACTGAATAATTAATATAATTGTATGTCAGCTGCAAATGAAATTCTACTCTTTTGCGTTTCAGAAACCTCGAGAAAATAGAAATTACCAGAATATTCTCGAGACTGATTAAAAAACTTTAAAAAGCCGGAGAAAAACATCTGAGTAGAGTTGATTTAGTCAGCTGTAGTTGTTTACTTAGTTCTTGTTGTTGATTATAGCGAATTCGCGGGGAGATCGAATTAGCTTTCTTTGCGCTTGGGATTGTTGTCTATTTAACGTTTTAGCAGTTTAAAATATAACTACTGTGTGATAATGTGATATTATAAGAATATGTCTCAGGATAATTCCTACGTTTTGTTACATTTGTTTGTGATAAGAATAAATTTCATTAATCTTTTATCGTACTTGTGCATTCAATTTATTGCGAACCTCAACGCACGCAGCAATATGTAATAGTCTTATCGGGTCTTTTTTTCATACTTTAGCTAAATAGTATTTGTCATTCTATAAAATGCCTAGGTATTATATACAATGCCTTGGAAAAGTATGAATTAATACTCATATTTCATACTTTGCCTAAAAACGCCTGGCATTACATATAATACCTAGGCATTCTATAGAATGTCAGCGTTTCATACTTTGGCCGATAACCTAGGATTAGATGATTTTTCAAAGTGTTTTATAAATTAAACAACAAAAAGTGTAGAGAATGTTGATAAATACCAAAACTTCAATAAAAACGTTTTTTTAATAGTTAACTAAAACTAAATACTAAACATATTTATGGTTTGCTTTATTTAATTACGGCAAAGCACACGAAAGCTATCTACCTAAGGGGAGGGACAGGGATTCGTGGAGGACATTCTAAGGGAAACTGGCTCATATATACGTTACCTTATTGAGAAAATCACAAAAAGGCCCATGCAACCAGCCTTTTCTCCGAGATTCGAACACCTAATCCAACTGCCAGAGTTCAGCGGCGCTGATAAGCCTTAACTTATTTTATTACTTCCTTGTACGAATTAAAAAGGAAGTATTGTAATAGCGAAAAGTTTAAGGCAGCATATTTCAACGAAAATATCCATTTTGACCGCTATCGAATACAATTTAACGATATTTTTGCGTGATATATGTACGTAAGTACAGAATGAAATACTCTTTTCCTTCAAAAAATTATAAAAGTGCTTTAAAATTAATTCTGAAAAGAATTTTTCGTGGCGTCTGTACGAACGTATGTACATACGTGCGTACGTACGTATCTCGCATAACTCAAAAACGAGTAGCCTCAGAACGTTGAAATTTTGTATATAGGACTGCTATAACATGTAGATGTGCGCCTCGTATTTTGGTTGCAATCGGCACACCAAACGTACATAAATATATTTATATATATATCCACTCTGTTACCCGGCTCAGTAATCTGTTTCTTTACTCTTATATGTTTGTAAATTGTACATTTTTTTGCTTTAAAAATGATTGAATTATGTTCTTTTTATCTTCCGGTTAAGATTTTTATGCCTTTAGTAAATCTATATGCAATATTTTCAGAATTATCAACAATTTTAAAGTAGTTTAAGTGCCGCTAAGCCTACTAATTTTTTTTTCATGGTGGCCATTGCTTGTTTACATATGAAACAGCAGAGTAGTGGATTTGTTGCCAATTTAGTGAAACGTAGCTTTGCAACAACAAAGATAACGCTTTTATTTATTACTACGAATTAAATCATGCTTAATCCTTTCTGGAATTTTTTCGAGGAAATAAGTGTTTAAGATTTGCTTCATAATTTTTAATACAGATATTTTGAGTTTTTATGTATTTTTGCCTTGTCGCGAAGTGAGAACTGAATTAATTGAATGAGAAATACTAAATCGTCTGTGAAAAACTATTTCTTTTTTGTTTTGTTTGCTTAATTTCTTTTATGCATCGTTCTAGCTTTATTATAGTATTTGAATAGAACCTGTGGCAACGATTAGATAATTCTTTAAATGATATAAATTTTGTGCATTATGAGTTATAATAGGAACGAAATATAATACTGTTAAATGAACCTAGCGCCAGAGTGTTGCTATGGTAAACAAATAAATTGAATTTTAAAGAATGCGTTTATTCTATTGTGATTTATGTGCTGTCGGCGAAGTAGGTTTAATTCAATCCAATAAGTTTAAACGAAATGCAAGAAAACATGCGTATAATTTAATATTTCGTACAAGGAAGTCATGTGGTGTACACATCAGATTTTTTTAAATTTTAGCTTCAAGTAAAATGCTCGTTGCTACATTGTTATTACCTCCAGTTTCCGAAAATGAATATTCAAAGCGATTTCGTCATTCTTTGAATGATGCTCAGTTATTTTTCTTTATTTCTTAATTTTCTTATAATTTATTGCTTGTGTTTTCATACTAACTGAAAATTTCATCAATGTTAACATGACATTGAGATTAAAAAAGAGAAAATAAGATAGAAATAAAAATAAAAATGTTTTTATACAATAACGTTTTATTTAAAAATGGATGCGATAATTACTGAACTCAAAGGAGAAAAATAATTTGTCATAAGCTTATTAGGAACAATAGATTCAACAATGCTATTTGTAGAATTCATTTGCATTTTTGTAACCTGAATAATAAAGGAATTGGGGTGCCTAAATAACGCATTTAACTGCATTGTCAAATATATAAGCCATTATTTGAAACAAAATCTATTAACGTAATTACATTGTTAAAAGCAAAAGCCATTATATTTTTTAATTTATCAATTCGGAAAACTACATTATTTGATTCAGAAGTTAAACAACAAAAATCAGCGTTATATTTTCAAAGCTGAATTTTGTTGTTTGACTTCTGAATTAGTATTATTCGGCGTGTTATTGTGTCTTAATTACATTATTTGAATTTATTAGTGACTTTTTTATGCTAAAACAAAGATCTTTAAAATTCTCTAATTATCTCATTCTTATGATCTTAATATCTCAATTATTTAATTTAGGCAAGCCTTTTGAGCCGTTTATTTCACTGCCATTGCAAGACAGGGGGGGGGGGGAAGAGGTTCGCTACGTGTGGCAAAATTTTTTAGCTGGTATTTTCATGTAAATGCATCTTCGGAGCAGAAAGAGTATTGCGATTTATTGGATTACAGCAAAGTTCACAATGGTTATCTATTTAACCTTTTCATAACCAAAACTTTCAAGATGGCTTTTCATTCAAACGACCAACAGCCGCCTGAAGGATCCAAGTCTCATGCTGGGTTTCTGTCCTCCCCTTAAACTATACAATAGCCTAAGGTTTATTTTTACCAAATCAGTTCATTTTATTCTCTGTATTTAAAAAGGATTCTTTTGTGGTTGCATATGTTTAGGTTAAAGGTGACTTAGTATACAGTTAGTGTCTAACGGAAGCTCCCTTTGTTAGGAATTAGAAACGCTATCGTTTGAAATTTTCACACTTCTTTGTTCTTTAATGAACGGGGGGAGGGAAGAATTGTGAATCATATATGGAATTTGAGGCATCTGGTATTTTAAGGGGACTCCCACACCTTAAACCCCTCATGATCTTCAAATATGTGACTGTTGCAAGAATTAGGATATTTTATTTATTTTAAAAGCAATTACTTCCAACTTTTTACAGCTGACTACATAATATAGCTGCTTTGGAAACTAGTAACCAGAAAGTTTGCGTTGCCACAAACATTTTTGTAATTTAATCCTCTTTGTGACAAAATATTTCGCCATGTTTCCACCTTGCGCGCATGATATTTTAAAAATGGCTAAGGGTACATACTTGAAATTAGATGGGCACTATTTTCTAACCGAACCAACAATCTGATGACATTTTAATATTGAAAAATTTTATGGACGAAAACATTACAAATTTTGTTAATAAAATACATTTTATAAACTCAACTCAAAATAAAATAAAAATTTAACATGAAATTTTTAGAATTTTAGGTATTAGGCAGCTATATTATGTAGTCAGCTGTAAAAAGTTGGTAGTAATTGCTTTTAAAATAAATAAGTTATCCCAATTCTTGCAACAGTCACATATTCGAACATCTTATGGGTTTTTAAGGTGTATGAGACCCCTTAAGCAAACAGGTGAACGAAGGCCTTAAGCAAACAGGTTTAACTCATTGTCGGTTTCTTTAAGATATATGACCGTAATTCGAAGTAACAGTTTTCAGCAGATAACTGCTGGGTCAATGGGGAGGTGATAAATGCAAATTTACCCCTTCCCCCGAAGTTTCCAAAACGAAATTCTAATACTGCAATTTTCGTCAGAATTGCTGAAATTCTTACTTGTCGTGAAAAGAGTATTTCTTAGATAGAAATTGGTTAACAAGAACCTATAAGACCTAAAAATAAGAATGTTGTGTGTAATAGAGTAACAGGGGTCCTGATAAAGGTTTCTATAGAATGTCATCGACGGTTTTACTACACAAAAGCAGGCAAGATAGCGTTTCAAAATGTCGGTATTAAAGTTTTATTTAAAAATTAACATATAACTTTTTATTTATCTCCTTGCTAGGTGTTTTGACATTTTATAGATTTGATTTTTGATGGATAATGAGAGAGGTGGCAAATGGTTTAGTTATACCACGCTAAGGGCAATATATACACATGTTTAATGTGACTATAATGTTCACTATGCTGCTATTATACTATGATGAACCGGAAGTTTCTTAAACCCTGCTATAGCGAGCTTCAAGGAACCGAAAGATCGTCGAACCTTGCCGTGAACCTCAAAGTGTAGAGACATTAGGTATTTTTTTGGGAGCAGGCAAGATGAAAAATTAGCAACGCCTTCGCTGGAATCGAACAGGGGACCTCTGGAATACGCGCCCAGCGTGCAGACCGCCACACTACGGTGGCATGCATGCTAAGAAGCTGGGAGAAAGATCTTACATACTCCCCTTTTTAAAGGGCAGCTGGAGTTTCTAGAGGACCCAATCGCCAAATCCTGGGTGTGGAGAGTCATCCTCTATCACCCTTTTAGTTCGGGCGCCACTGTAAAGGCATTAGGTAATTTTTTTTTTTTTGGAAGAAAGTAAGATGAAAAATTAGCAATGCCTTCGCCGAGAATCGAACCGCGGATCTCTGGAATACTCGTCCAGCGTGCAGACCACTACACCATGAAGACATGCTAAGAAGTCGGGAGAAATACCTTACAAAGGAATCGAAAGTTCGTTGAAGCCCGCTATAACCAGTTTTAAGGAAACGGAAGTTTATCAAACCCCCTGTAATTGAAACGACTTTTCAGGAATCGGAAGTTTGTCGAACCCTGCTATAACGAACTTTGCTATAACTATAACGAACTTCAAAGAACCGGAAGTTTGGTTCGCTATACCCAATTCAATAATAATAATAATAATAATAATAATAATAATAATAATAAAAATAATAAAAATAAAATTAAAAAAAAAAAAAAAAAACCAGCACATCACATATACAAAAATATAAAAGTAGTGTTTTTTTCATTTGGTTTTACATTTGTAAAAACAGTTCCTTACTTAAACTTTACTTAAGCAAATGTTGCCTTTAACTTTTACTGAAGATATGTATAATCACAGAGTAGAGATTATCTAATTTTTATGAAGAATATCGAACTTCTTTTCATTGACCTAAAGAATGCAAAACCTCGATTTTGAGGGCGGAACTTAGATAGCATTTACTCTCCCCCCCCAAAAAAAAAAAAACTAATAAGGATAAAACATTTTCATTCTCCAAAAGATGAATCAACTGTATAACCTAAACCTCATAAGATTCAATACTCCATTTCTCCTATAACAGCGAAAATTTCAAAACTTGCATCATAGTATCATTCTTCGAACTAGTTCTGTCTGATAACATTGTCAAAAAATTTGTGTGGTTTCTTGGTCACATTCACCGTACACAAAGAACGCCGTAAGTTGTCTTAATATTTACTTATTTATTCTTTTTCTCTTATATTGTATGTAAACCTATTTCGCATTGTATTTGTTTAGAACAAGGAGAAAAATGATGTTGAATGCAAAAGAAAGGCAACTTAGAGGATTATTACTTTATTTATCGCATGTGGATCCTAACATCTACTCTAGGGGGGAAAAATACAAAAATTTTCCAATCGAAGATATCGGTACAGTTCGCTATATCCGATTTTTTCATCTTCGAAGTTTCGCTACAGCCGTCTAAAATAACATTAAATGTTATAGAGGGATTCCACTATGTATTTTTAACTTTTAGTATTCAAGGAGTCGTGTTTAAATAGTTATATATTTAATTGTAAATTACAAGTTGAAAAAAAAATATTTTGAAAAATTACAAAAAAGTTTCATTCGAAAATGCTCATATAATTCGTTCTATTATATTTTCATACCTCTGGATGTTCGCTATAGCCGTACAAAATAACATCAAGTCTATAGGAAATTCGACAGGACCAAAAGGTAGTTCGTTATATCCGATGGTTTGGTATAAGCGGGATTTATTACAGGGGAGTTCTACTGCATATATTTAACTTATGACATTCAAAGATTCGTGTTTAAATAGTTATATCTTTAATCGTAAACTGAAAGCTGAAACAAAAAATAAAAATTTTCGAAAGCATAATTCTCCATATAACTCATTATATCCGATTTTCACAGATTTAGAAGTTCGCTATAGCGGTATAAAGTAACATCAAGAGTATGGGAAATTGTATGAGATGAAAAAGTTATATCCGACAGTTCGGTTTAAGTGAGTTGTTACAACGGGATTCAAATGTATACCGCAAAAACTTCGCCTATAAATAATTCACTAACAAAAAGAGTCTGAAATATTCCTACTCTTGAACATTTTATTAAATTTTGTAATACCACAAAATAACACGAATCGGAGTCTGTATCCGACATAAAGCCGTCTGCTTTCAAAACAAATTAGATTGGGTTTGAAGATAACATCTTCGAGAGAAAAGGCGAGGGGAAAAGGACGTAGGGTTCACACAAATTCGGAAGAAGAAATGCAACAGAATCTTTTATCGATTTTCCGTCCTATAACAGAAAAATATCCGGACAGAAATGCAACAAATACCATCTCGTTCGAAGACGAAAACCTCATGGGCGTGCAGTGGATCGCAATTTCGTTCACGCTAGTGCCATCTTAGCCAATTGTCTATGGGAGGAAGAGTGATTTCGATTTATGTGTGAGCTGGAGGATTTATTTACTGGATGTGTTACCCACGGCTATCCTAATGACATAAAACGTTCACTGCTTGCAATAGATTCCGTTATTTCCTTGGCTAAGGACTTTTTTGGGGAGAGATTTTGGGGGGAGACTTTTTAGATGTTGGCGCCGAATGTTATCGCCATATATCATTTTTAAAGAAATAAATGTAGCGAATGTATATGTTACCGTGAAAGACCGAAATTGGAGAATGTCGACTTTCACCGGAGAATGTCAACATTCACCAAATACGTCGGTGAAAGGTCAAATATTGAATTAAATTCTTGTACATTCGGACCCTCACCGGTGTATGTCGACAATCACAGATATGCTCTGGTGTAGGTGGAAAAGAGAGGAGTATATGTACACGCTGCCATTGCAAAAGGAAGTGTTCCACAAATAAATGCAGTTGTAAAAGCAAGGGCCTCTTGTGCAAATTCAAAGTGTCATAATAGTTTACGTTGTTGCAATAAATAAGATTTGAATCACGTAATTTAGTAAGTTTTTAACTTCTATTATTTTCCTTTCTCATTTTGAATGTACTGTGTGTTTTAAGTTCTTATGTTCTTAAGTTCTTATTCTGAGTCTCAAGTGCGTTTTTTCGCGAATGAATTACGGAGAAGGAAATATAATATTCTTATATGTTCACCATTCACCATTAGTACATGGTGAATGTCGACATTGACCGGTGTAAGTCAGAAATAAGAGTATTTGGAAAATATATCGGACATACACCAAGCGACTATGTGAATGTTGACATTCACCGGTGAAAGTCGACATTCTCCAGATTTCGGTGTTTCACAGTAACATATATAAAACAAAGAAATGCATGAAAACACAAAGTAAAAGGATGTTGCCACCAAATATCATTGTTATGCATAATTTTTGTCACTTAACGTATTAAAGCAAAACCTTGGCGCAGTCAGGAGACTTTTTTGGAGATGAAAAGGTAAAAGTTACTAATCGGATGCAAATTGGTTTTTGCAGTTGTTTTTTTACAAGCTTACAAGATATTTCTTACAAGATTTCTAAACTATCACTATTTATCGTAAGTTTGCAAACATTATCAACATATGGAAAGGAAACATACTTTCGAAATTTAAAATAAAAATTTAAATTATTAAATCAGGATTACAATAATACATTAAAAAATAAAACACATTCTTCGAACCTCCCGAAGTACACAGCGATCTATTTCCGCTTAAAAAACATTACGACGACAGCGGCTATCAAGGAAACTCGTTCCCTTGCTGTAAATCGTTGTCCTCGTTATTCCCTTTAAAACATTTTCTGCAAAATTATCAATATCTCAATTTGTTTATGATTTGGAATAAAAAAAAAATGCATACAAAAATGGAGGCGTTGCCCTACAGATATAATTTTTTCTTTTAAATTTACTCTGCCTATTATTGATGCACAAACTAAGAGATTTTAAAGAATAAATTAAGTCATTTATCCCTTTATTAATTACCACTGCACCTATGAAATCAGACACAAAGGATTTATTAAAAACATTATGGTACTATTCGGTTTCGAGGGCCGTCAAAAAAGTGCAGCGAAAATGTACGCGCAAAAGCGCCAAATCTAGCAAACGCGCCCATTTAACAGCGCGCCAAATCTAGTGTACGCGCTGATTTAAGATTGCGTAAGTTTATATAGTTTTATATTTCTTAAGACGCCATTGAAATACTAGTTTAATTTTTAAATCCTTTTTCGATATCCTATGGATTTAACAATTTGGGAATTGCCCATGACGAAAACTCGGCAATAGAATTTTGGGTAAAGTGCAGAATCACCGACTGCTTTGACGCGTTTTTAAGAATTGCACATACTCGGTATCCATGCGCACATCGACCTATTTTCGCTTAAAAAAAATCATAGAATTGCACAAAATGGCACTGAGCACACCCTTGACTTTATCTATGTACACATCGACCTATTTTCACTTAAAAAGTAGCAGAATATTGACAAAAATCCAATTGTTTTTACCCTTGTAAAAAGCGGCAAAGAAATAAGTGAGCGATTCTGCACTTTACCGAGAATATTTTCAAGGAAAAGGCATCATTCGTTATAGAAAATTACGTTTGAACAACCAACGAGATGAAATTATGCTTTAGCGGTAAGTCGATAGCGAAACAGCGATGCAGGCATCCATTCAGTTATGTTTAGCAATTTTTATGTAAATTATAATAATGATCTGAAATAATACTCTTATGCTTCCATTCAATCATGTTTAGCCTTTTCGTATAAATTATAATAATAAAAAGTATTACTATATGAAATTAACCTTTCATCTAAATTAAAACATCAATCTTAAATAGTTATTTACCATTATACTTCCTTTCTTGCCGCAATTATTTTTGGCAGCATTGGCATCAACAATAGTTTGGCGATTTTTTACGGCCCTGGAAACCGAATAGTACCAACATTATATATAATTCATTTTAATTTAGTTAATACAATAATTATTTTAAGCGGTTTCATATTTTAAAGTAAAATGGACAACAAAAGTGATTCGACCTAAAAGAGAGTCCCTGTGGGCTATAAAGTGTACGGCCACACAGTATCTCGAATTATAAATATATGCTGTTTTTAAAAATTTTGCGATTTCGCTCTTCAGTTTTATGCGGTGTAAGTGAGAGAAAGCGATAATTAGTAATAAATTTACAAAAACAAAAATGCTATTAGGTCATCTTGTTAAGAATGTGAAAATTGATATTGACTAATATGAACTGAGAATAGACTAAAAAATAGAAAATATATTAAGACACAATAACACGCCGAATAAATACTAATTCAGAAGTCAAACAACAAAAGTCAGCGTTATACCTACAAAATTTTCACAGGACTAGTTTCGATGGTTTTACCGAACCATCATCTTCAGCTGCAAAACCGCAAATGAACAAGATAGGAAATAATGATTAGATAAGATAAGAAAGCCTGGACAAGAATAAGCAAGTGGCGCCATTTGTTGGCGAAACCAGAACTAAAACATAATTTCTCTAAAAGCCGAAGGCAAATTTGGATTGGAATTAGGATCGTTAACTAGAACAGAAAGATTTTTATGAATGTGAAATGCCTCTAGAAAATCCAGTTCTCCAATGGAAGATGTTTTTTGAATAATTTTGGCAGCAGAAAAATTGAAAGTGTGATTTTCGGACCAACAATGTTGAGCAACAGAAGACCTCTGTGTTTCCTTTTTTCTAACATATGCCTCATGTTCTTTGACGCTAAATTTTAAGGCTCTCTTAGTTTGGCCAATGTAAATTAAACCACACTGGCAAGAAATCCTATAAATACCCCAGGAATTCATATCCGGAATGGGGTCCTTGAGTATAGAAGTTGGAATTTTATTGATGGGAGAAAAAACAACCCGAAAGTTAAATTTCTGCAAAATATGTGCAACTTTATAGCTAATTGATGGAAAGAAGGGTATGACAACAGAATTTTTATAATCTCCTAAAATAAGAGTGTGGCTTTTAGTGTGTTGAGATGAGAATTTTTTAACTGCTTGATTAATAATGTTGGGTGAAAAGCCCCTGTCAATAGCTATTGCTTTTAAATAATTTAGTTCTTCATCAAGGGCTAGTTTGGAGGAGCAAACTTGAAGAGCACGGAAAACATAGGAATAAAATGAAGCTAACTTTTGTTTAGTCGGATGACATGATTTAAAGTGTGGTGGAAGGCAAACGAATGAAGGTTTACGGTAAACTGTAGTACTGAAGTTGGATGTGTTACGTGTGACCAGAATGTCGAGAAACGGAAGAGAATTGCAAGTCTCAAGTTCAAAAGTGAACTGAATAGCAGGATCAATAGAATTCATTGTTGAAAGAACTTTATTTAAATCATCTTTATTACCTTCAAACAGGGTAAAAGTATCGTCTACGTAGCGGAACCATGCCGGGAAGTTTAAAGTTTCAAACAATTTTGATTCATAATAATGCATGTAGATATCAGCCAGGATGGGACTGAGGGGACTTCCCATGGCTAATCCCTCAGTTTGCTTGTAATATTTATTTTGGAAAACAAAATGTGTTTGTTTCAAACAGAGTTGAGTGAGAGAAATTAGCTCATCAATTTCGATGCAAGAGAAATGAAATTCGCGAAGTCTGGTTTCTAGACATCTTAATGCACCCTCCACTGGGACATTGGTGAATAATGATTTTACATCAAAAGATGCGATAAGATGCCTAATCGTAATGCTCATAATGTGAAATTCAATAATAAACCTTTGAAACCAAATCTAACTGCGAGAGAAAGAGCTACAATGCGCGAAATTCGTTCTAACCCGGATATTATCATTTCAAAAGCCGACAAAGGTGGCCAGATAGTCGTCATGGATAAGAACACTTATATCGATGGTGTCACTAAACTCTTAAACGAAGGACCATATAATCCGATCCCTAAAGATCCTTTACCTTCGGACTTATCCAAAATAAAAACTGCGATCAAATCTTCGCAAATCATTTCAAGCAACTTAAAACATTCGCTTATCCCATCTGTTGCGAATTGTGCCAGATTATATGCTCTTCCCAAAATTCATAAAAGTGGTATTCCTTTCCGCCCTATTGTATCAAATTTAGGTACTGCCTCGTATCCTTTAGCTAAATATTTAGTTTCTAGATTTTCAACTCTATTAGACAATAACATTTATACCATAAAAAATTCAATAGAGTTTGTAAAAAAAGTTAAAAACATTTCTCCTAGTAATTTACTCATGGTTTCTTTTGATGTAAAATCATTATTCACCAATGTCCCAGTGGAGGGTGCATTAAGATGTCTAGAAACCAGACTTCGCGAATTTCATTTCTCTTGCATCGAAATTGATGAGCTAATTTCTCTCACTCAACTCTGTTTGAAACAAACACATTTTGTTTTCCAAAATAAATATTACAAGCAAACTGAGGGATTAGCCATGGGAAGTCCCCTCAGTCCCATCCTGGCTGATATCTACATGCATTATTATGAATCAAAATTGTTTGAAACTTTAAACTTCCCGGCATGGTTCCGCTACGTAGACGATACTTTTACCCTGTTTGAAGGTAATAAAGATGATTTAAATAAAGTTCTTTCAACAATGAATTCTATTGATCCTGCTATTCAGTTCACTTTTGAACTTGAGACTTGCAATTCTCTTCCGTTTCTCGACATTCTGGTCACACGTAACACATCTAACTTCAGTACTACAGTTTACCGTAAACCTTCATCCGTTTGCCTTCCACCACACTTTAAATCATGTCATCCGACTAAACAAAAGTTAGCTTCATTTTATTCCTATGTTTTCCGTGCTCTTCAAGTTTGCTCCTCCAAACTAGCCCTTGATGAAGAACTAAATTATTTAAAAGCAATAGCTATTGACAGGGGCTTTTCACCCAACATTATTAATCAAGCAGTTAAAAAATTCTCATCTCAACACACTAAAAGCCACACTCTTATTTTAGGAGATTATAAAAATTCTGTTGTCATTCCCTTCTTTCCATCAATTAGCTATAAAGTTGCACATATTTTGCAGAAATTTAACTTTCGGGTTGTTTTTTCTCCCATCAATAAAATTCCAACTTCTATACTCAAGGACCCCATTCCGGATATGAATTCCTGGGGTATTTATAGGATTCCTTGCCAGTGTGGTTTAATTTACATTGGCCAAACTAAGAGAGCCTTAAAATTTAGCGTCAAAGAACATGAGGCATATGTTAGAAAAAAGGAAACACAGAGGTCTTCTGTTGCTCAACATTGTTGGTCCGAAAATCACAATTTCAATTTTTCTGCTGCCAAAATTATTCAAAAAACATCTTCCATTGGAGAACTGGATTTTCTAGAGGCATTTCACATTCATAAAAATCTTTCTGTTCTAGTTAACGATCCTAATTCCAATCCAAATTTGCCTTCGGCTTTTAGAGAAATTATGTTTTAGTTCTGGTTTCGCCAACAGATGGCGCCACTTGCTTATTCTTGTCCAGGCTTTCTTATCTTATCTAATCATTATTTCCTATCTTGTTCATTTGCGGTTTTGCAGCTGAAGATGATGGTTCGGTAAAACCATCGAAACTAGTCCTGTGAAAATTTTGTAGGTATAACGCTGATTTTTGTTGTTTGACTTCTGAATTAGAAAATATATGGCAACATTTAAGGGTACTTTTCCGTTTCGCCGGCGCAAATCTCGCCAATCAGACTTTATTGGCGACAACATACAGTATACACATAAAACATATTTAAAAAATGTTAGTTTTAAGAATTCTTTTTTTGAAGGCATAAACATTTTAATATCGCTTAAAATTTTATAAAAAGCTAATAAAAAAGACAATAAATTTGTAAAAAAACATCAATTTAAGAATTTACTATGCTTTCATGGTTCACCATTCTGATTCGCCGGTTCATATCACGTGACCCCAAGCGATCTCATCTCACGTAAACTACTCTCTACAAAAATCTAATGCTCTCAGTAATTATCTACATTAATTTCAGGTTAAATCTTAATTTGGAACACAAGTTTATATGCAAGAAATATTTCAATTCGTACGAATAGCTTACTCAGAAATTATGTAAAACTGCAGTGCTTTACTTCGCTAATGCATTCTCATTAGAATTAATGAATTTAACCCTTGACTTTACCTTTTCTATATTTTCGGCTTCGGGTAAGCGCTGTGATTGCATTCTAATTGACTTAATTACCGAAAATGGCCTTAGACATAAAACTGAACTATCTGATAAAAATTCTATGCAATTATATGCCAGTATTGAAAAAAACAATCAATCTGATAAGAAAAAGCTGGGACTTGTTTTGAAAATGAGGCGTAAAAGGTTACCAGCGAGAATATTCCGTTTGGCATCGGTTGTACCATTCTTGGCGACTTTATCGCTTGCGCCGGCAAAACGGAAAAGTACCCATTTAAGATTTTATAAGGAATTCTAAGCATATGCTACTTTTAATTTTTTTGAAATTTTACTGCTGAAGTTTACGTGTTTTAAGTCTCCCGTCTGAACTTAAAATCTGAATTCCTTCAGGTTTTTTCCTTTGTTTTTTCTCCTTAATTCCAAAGGTACTATTAGTCTAAATGCTCATTTTCTTGTCTGTGTCACATCTGTGAAATAAAAGATTGCTGCCAGCAAGTATTATCTCCTTGTATTATTTTTAAAGAAATAAGCACACAAAATAAAAATGTGTCGGAACAAATAACATTCTATCAGCAATTCTGAAGATGTGTGCTATTTTTTTAAAAAATTGTTATTTTACTGATGAATTTTTTTATTTGACATAGGTGCAAAGAAATAGAAGTTCGAGAAAAAAGTAAAAAAAGGCGGGAAAAAATTGTAAAAAAAAAAAAAAAAAAAAAGAATAAGAACTAATTAATTAAGAAAACCGAAAATAGGTAGGTAGAACTTGTAAAGACATTAGGTATTTTTTGTAAAGCAGGCAAGGTGAAAAATTAGCAACGCCTTCGCCGGGAATCGAACCACGGACCTCTGGAATACCGGCCCAGGGTGCAGAACCACTACATCACGAAGGCACGCTAGGAAGGAGGAAGAAATACCTTATATACTCGTCCTTTTACAGGGCTACTGGGGTTTATAGGTGACCCAATCGCCCAAACCTGGGTGAAGAGAATCATCATCCAACACCCTTTTAGTTCGGGCGCCACTGTAGAGACATTAGGTATTTTTTGGAAAGCAGGTAAGATGAAAAATTAGCAACGCCTTCGCCGGGAATCGAATTACGGACCTCTGGAATTCCGGCCCAGTGTGCAGAACCACTACACCACGAAGGCACGCTAGAAAGGCGGGAGAAATACCTTATAAACTGAGGAAAGATTGAAAAAGTTATTGGCAACACTGAATCAACAATCTCATTGATTTAAGAGAAATGTGTTGACACTCCTCGAGTTAAAATACTTTTATCTTCCACGTGGTAGTAGGTAGTCATTCAGTAAAATGTAAGATATTTAATTGCTTCCTTTGAAAGGAAGTACTGAAATCTCGAAAAATTTCGATTATCAGATTCCAGTGTAAATATCCATTTTGAGCGTCCTCCAATCCATTTTGATTATTTCTGTGGCATCTGTACTTACATGGACAGATTAAAGGACTCATTATTTTAAACGGATTATGAAATGGATTCAAAATGAAATGTTTCGTGATATCTGTACTTAAGTATGTATGTATGCATCTCGCATAACTTAAAAAAGATTAGCCGTTAGAAAGTTAAAATTTTATATGTAGGATAACTATAATAGTTAGTCGGGCGCTCTTTTTTACTGCAATCGGCACTACCAGAAGTGTATTTATGTATATAAGATAAAAAATATGTAAATACAAATTGTAATCAAATTAGCAATTAATTAAATTAATTAAATTAAATTAAATTAGCAATTAAATTTAATGCTTTATTTTAATTTGAGTATTTCCCCTCCCTATTCTAAAAACAGTGATCTTTTTCTTCATTGCGAATCCATGTCATATGAATCTTACAAAATGCTGATGACGTAAATGGACTAAAATTGAAACAACTAATAGTAATTTTGCAGCATTATTAATTATCCCATCAAATCCATTAAAAACTGAAATTAACTCATTCTGAATTACGATTTCGAACTGAAGATAAGTCACTAAGTTTTAGTACTTCGGCCTAGGTAAATTATAGCTTGCTACCTGTCTTGTTATCACAAAGCTATCAAAAATGTAAACGTTTTGAAATAGCACGGATTAGAATGCCAATTTTTTTTGTCGCCGTAACATGTTTTTCGAAATAGAAATGAATATTTAATCTGCCTCGGCTGCAAAGTTTCCTGTTCATTTCCTATTCATTACGGATGGACATTTTCTGTATCTACACCTTCAATGTTTCTGCAATATTACAATATCTAATTTTGCTACATTACAATGTACAATATTATTACAGCTAACTCTGCTTTATTATGTATATATTCAATACATATATATATATATATATATATATATATATATATTCAAATTCTTTAAACAAAATAGAATTCTCTTTATTTAAGTTACAAGATTCTAATTTAATTTACTTTGTTTTTTCCTTGCTTTGGGGGAAATGCCAGAATTTTCGAGTGAACTATTATAATTAAAATACATTGAAATGGTTCATCGGCTAATTATGGATACAGAAAAACAAGGATTTTTGTGGAAGAGAGATTTCAATTGGTTTCAATGCTCCTCTGCCCAGACGAAGTGGCACTGAAGTTAATTGAATTCCTCTTCTGTTTTTTCATTTTTTTTTAAAAATTTCATTAATTTTTAAAATTGGAGTATTGGGGTATTGCTTGTTTGAAAAGTTTTGGTTTTAAAATTTTTAAATTCTATGTAGCATTTATAGGATTATTTGAAATTCATTAACTATGAATTTCAATTTTTTGTCTTTTTGAAAAATTAGTTCAAACAAAATTTCCTTAAGTCTTTACTGATACAGCAGATTACAGCAGCTTAATGCGCGAAAATACTTGGTATTATATGTTTATATTTTGTTTTAAAACCTTTTGTATATACGTACACCCAGCCTTTAGTTTCGCTTTCAGTATTACCCAGCCTTTGTAGCAATGTTTGGTCGTATGCCAACTACAGAAGTATTTTATAAGATGAAAATATTCATGATTTGGTAATTTCAAATTTAAAAAAAATAATTTGGGCGAATAGCGAAATCTAGCACTGAATGTGGTCTTCCAGTTCCTATACTTATATTTGGGAACGTATTCTATTTGTTATGAAAAAACAGAAATACAAGAAGTTTGACCTCCGTACGACAAAAATTGACCGGAATTTTTAATTTCAAAATTTGCAGTTTTTGATATCGTTTTCAACTTGCCTCGAGGGATCGATTCATTAAGCTACAATAATTCGAGGAAACCACTTTAAATTAACTGCAGCAAAAATGTGTATAATTTAATACACCGTACAAGGAAGTCGTGATGTCTAACTTAGATTTCTTTTCATTAAGGTTTATTCTGCTGTTAATTAACAAAATGAGTGCTTGAAAAGCAATAAAAGCAGTAGTTTCATTTCAATTCATGGCCCACCAGCGGCCGAGCGGTAAAGTCGCCGAACACTGGTAGTTCGGTCCGAGGTTCGAATCCCGCGAACGGGCTGGCTGCATGGGCGTTTTCGTGGTTTTCCCCATGTGTAACGTGTATACGAGCCAGTTTCGAGCCAGTTTCCCTTAGAAAGTCCTCCACGAAGGCATCCCTCCCTTTAGGCAGATAGCCCTCGTGTGCTTTGCCTTAATTACACAAACAAACAAACATTTCAATTCATGTTAATAACTAGCAGGATCTCTATATGGCATTAGCTAGATTAATTAAAATCACTATATATGTATTTTTCTTTGTTGAAATAACTACTTAACTACTTTAGGAATCTGACAGAGTGGTTAGTATGACAAATAAAGATCACCTAGAAAAGCTTCGAGTAAACAAAAGAAATCTTTTCGGAAAAAAACTCGGTAGCGGAAGACATTTTAAAAGGAATTCGGACACTAAATGGACTCATAAAAAAAGGGGAAAAAAGAAAAATGTGGAATTCTATATATTTATATAAAAGCCTTTTCTGACGAGATGCGACATTTTTCTCAGTTACAAAATGAATGATCAATGAAATGGGGGAAGGTCTGATATGATATCTTTCTCTCTTTCCTGGATTCTTCCAATATCTTTCGGAAGAAAAAAGTAGTTTTTGTTTTGTGCTGTCACTTTCTTTCTGCTATTCCGAGTTTTTAAGTGGTCACGTATCTCACTGTAAAACGTATTTGATTGATGGGGAAACTAAGACAGGAGAAATTAGCCGTGAAATTAATGCTTTTGCGGGGAGGAATATTAAAAATGAACAATTGCAGTAAAAATTAATACTTGAATGAGAGAAATATGTTGTATTTTTCTATGCTTTAATAAACTGTTGTAAACTTTGAATGACAAACGCGTCACTTCACGAACAAGTTATCTGAAGAAACATCACCTCGTATGATAGACGGTGTCACGGACACTCAACACTTAACATGTGATTTTTATTAGTTTTAACATCTGATTTTCATCGGTGTTTGACGTGTCTTAAATCTTAATGTATAACTTACGCCATTGAGACAGGGAAAGACAATATGCGCTAAAAGTATTTGTTAGATGGACAGATTTGAGCACTTTTATGTCCACTGAAAATAATTTACGGCAAGAATCGCATTTTTTCTATCGTTGAATAAATTTTGAAAGAAAGGAAAATGGAGTTGACTCGGAAGCTTTATCGCGCTATAACTTTCTATGATTTTAAAATGTTGCTAAATCCAAAAGAATCTATTCGACGTCTACAATTACCTCCATTTCGTGTCACTGCTTTCAAAATGCTTATAGAGTTTCGTAGATGTCCAATTCTCTCCTGAATGAAGACCTTTGTCAGCTATAGAAAACTTGTAAGGATCCTAAGTTTTACTAACGTTTATTTTATTTTAAATCTTTACTATCACTTCTTATTTTCTACTTCCGGCCAGAATTAAAAGCTTATTTATGCAAATTTGTCTTGCTAACGCCAAGTACTTAAGTTGTGGTTTTTTGCCAAGCAAGATAGAGGAAGGAGTTATTGGAAGCAAGCCGCTTGCCATAGTAGTTTTACGAGTTTTCACTCGGTTGCTGGTTGCCTTCAAGGCCAGAGGTTTAGTCCTCTTGATAATTTCAAACGTATCGTAGTTTTAGCAGCTCGGCGTACTACATACGGTAAATAAAGGCCAATCTTAATGCTAGGCACTTGTATACTAATTTAAAGTTAGTTTTAGTTAGAGTTTTAGTTAGTAGTTTTATATTCTTACGTTCAGACCACAAGTGGTTGGTCTCTGTATTCCGAAGTTCCGGAAATACCTGTAAAGATAGAAAAATAAAGGGTTTCGTATACCCTTCCTGTGTGTATTGTCTACTTCACAATTTATTGAACATAGCTTGAGTAAACTCCCTGTTCCGAGTCAGGACAGTTCATGTTTCCAAAGCAAGTCAAGAGGAACACAAGTCCTGATAAACTTCCAGAAAATGTATCGACTATGTGGAAAATGCTAATCACTGAAAATTGCTGTATCTGCCAAATGATGCAAGAAAGGATTTACCGCTAGATCCGAAGCTATGCAGAAAGGTATTCGGGAAGAGCTGCACGTGAAAAAAAAAACTAGCTTGCTTTTGGGTCTCTCATAAATTAACAAAATACCAAATTACGGAGCGTGCCAGAATCAGTGTATTATCGTAAATGACTTAATGATGATGAAAAGCGAATTATTTTTAAAACTAAAACTAGTCATGAAACATGCATACCACTTTTTAACATTCCGACACGTTAAAGAACTAAAGCATAGGTCTTTGAAGAACGGTGAAGAAACAGCGAGCAATGAAAAAAAGAAATGTATGCTACAGGACTGGTCAAAGCCATCAAGTTAGATTGACATTTACAGCTAACTGGTCACAACTAAGTATCTTCCAGAAATTCTTCAGGAAGCGAAAATTAGGGTGGAGGAAGTTGAGCGAAACACAGAGATAGACTTGTTGCTCCTTGGGCAGTAGTAATCTTGAAAATCTCTGGAATTTCATCTGGGTTTCATCTCTGGATACATCACAGGTCTTGACAGTCAGTGATGATAGGTTTTGACAGTCATGTCATTCTCAAGGTTCATTCATGCATTCTTAAGGACCGGATCGATCCAACTATTGAAATACTGTATCCCATGAAGAACGGTGAAGAAACAGCGAGCAATGAAAAAAAAAAATGTATGCTCTACAGGACTGGTCAAAGCCATCAAGTTAGATTGACATTTACAGCTAACTGGTCACAACTAAGTATCTTCCAGAAATTCTTCAGGAAGTGAAAATTAGGGTGGAGGAAGATGAGCGAAACACAGAGATAGACTTGTTGCTCCTTGGGCAGTAGTAATCTTGAAAATCTCTGGAATTTCATCTGGATTTCATCTCTGGATACATCACAGACTGTCTTGACAGTCAGTGATGATAGGTTTTGACAGTCATGTCATTCTCAAGGTTCATTCATGCATTCTTAAGGACCGAATCGATCCAACTATTGAAATACTGTATCCCAAAGGCAATGACATATATCAGGATAGCAAAGAAAAAGTTCAGACCGCAAAAACTGGTGAAAGAATATTTTGAAGAACATGAAAGTGAGCCTAAACATCTTCCCTGTCCTTCACGTTCCCTGACCTCAATGCCGTACAAAGTGTGCTAGTGGGCGAAGTTTAGGAACGTTTTATTTCTTCAACAACCAGAAGGGCTGGCGCAAACTTAAGTACAGAAAGGGACTTCTTGTTATTTAGGCGTCTTGGAATTCTCTCGAAACAGAAGTAGTTCTTGGAGGTCATATAGTTATCAAGATCCATAGATGCTTGATGAAGGGAAATTTCACATCCAAACAGTAATATCTTCCTTAACATTTTCCATTTAAGCAATTCACCGTTCTTTTGTATAGGTGCAAGAGGAGCTCCCAGTTCTTCATATTTAAAATTTAGTGAGTGTGAAATATGTATCCATAAAGAACTAAAATGGTCAATTCTAAATTCAGCTTCCAAATATTCCGAATATGTGGGTAAGCCTTGTAAAATAAATTCTAGGATCGAATACTATGGTGTAGGGTTTATATTTATTTTAACTAACATTTATTTTAAGTTTAAACTATCTTTCCTGTCAAGCCTTACTTTCCCCTGGAACTGCCAATGCCAGAGTATGTAAATTTCAGTAGAACGCGCAAGGATTCAAATTATGAGCGGAAGTATTCTGAGTTAAATAGAAAGGAAACGAGTTCGAAGTGTGCTGTTCGTACTTCACGAGCGCGGAGGTAGTTAGCCTGAAATTGAAGAACCCCGCGTTTCGGCCTGTGTGCTTGCCTAGGAGAATTGTTAATTGTTCAACGTGATATTCAAAGTTTGCTGAATTAGCAGCGGTATTGTAAAACGCGGTGAGGTTAGTTACTTTTACAGAGCCTCGTAATTAGAGTCTTGTTATTATTTTCTTTTCGGGTTCTTATTTTTATTTTACCGCCGAGTCGGCGTAGTTTGTGAGCGTCAAGAGCACGCAATTGTAACTTCTTAAGTTGAATAAAAAGGGACTTAAACCCTTAGCAAGACTGTCATTTTTTCAGTCACCTCTTGGTTGCGTGCAAATTGGAGGCGCGCAACTCTACAATGGCATTAACAAACTAAACGATTTAAAAGCAATAAACGTTAAGGTCTTAAGAATATTTTTCTTGCTTTATAATCTGATCGATACGCTTGAGAAAAATACGCTCTAATCTAGAGATGTCTAATTAGAATTATTAAATATTTTTATGAAGTAACATTCGTTATATGTATTTTTCTTTTTTAATATAATTATTCTAGGCGACTGGCTGCGCAAGCGATAGTAATAACATAATGAAGCACCTAGCGGTATAAAATATTTATTTCTATCAACGATATTGCGGTAGCTGTTGACAGAATAACAAATTCGTCTGTAAAAATGAATTAATATATGTACCGAGTTGCACGACGATAGAATGATGAAACAAGAATTTTTTTGCGCAAATCTCAGAGGAATCGGGTGCTCAAATTTATACGTATTCGTGACTGCTGGCAGTAAGAAAATACGTAATTTCCTGCGTCGAAAAATCCATTTTATTTGAACCGTTTGAAGGTTTTTAGGTCAAAATTCCAGCCAATCCGAAATATAGATCCTGAAGGTCATAATTATGGTCTCTTAACTTTTGGGCGTCGTTCAAGTTACGAGTTTTAATGGGAGTTAAAATACTAAATAGGAATGGGGAGCATGACCGTTAGTAACGTAACGTGTAATCGTACGTAATCTCTTGACAGGTTGTATAAAATTAAGGAGAACGAAAGCCAGGAATGTCAGTTACTTTCACATATCGAGTTGCTTCCGTTCTGTGGGCATGGCATCTGCCTGCCTGCTATTAGACCCGCGTTCGAATTCCGTAAAAATATAAATGTATTTAAGTGTACAGTGTCTTTGTGGTTTAGATAACATACAAGGGATGGAAAACTTTTTTTTTAATTGAAGAAAACAAATACAAAACTCCTCGTGTTGACAAGGTATGCCACGAAGTTTATAGAAGTTAGTAAGCAACTCGGTACTTACGTATTAAAGCAAAATATGCAGGTATCTTCACGCAATTTGGCAATTTTTTACAGACGAATATGTTCTTTTTTTAAATAAAAGATTCCCGAACTACCGATATTTATTGGTAAGTCGTAAAACATTATCAACATATGAAAAGTCAACCTAATTTAGCAGTTAAAAATACAAGTTTTAATTCTTAAATAAGGATTACGTGATCACAATCATTTTCAAACTTTCCCGTAATTTTTTATGCGCTCTTTTTCTCTTAAGTATACGGCGATCTGGTTTCGCTTAAAATAACGTCAGAGAATTTCAGAAGAGGTTTTGGGAAAATTCTGTATTCCTGCAGAAATTTTACCTAAGCTTTTACCCTTGTTGGCATATTCTACAAGCTCATAGCTTAATATTAAGTTTAATTAAAAATTCACGATTTGTTTAAAAACCGCTGGAACTTGGAATGCAACAAAAAAGAACGCATCAGAAAACGGCAGCGTTTCTTGGATGAATAATTATTATGAACATAGTTAAAGAATATTAATGCGCATGGTTGACAGGGTTTGGCCCATTCTGAAGAATTGGTGAATTCTGATAAGGTGATAGCGATAATACGTAAGGACCTCTAATTTTAATGAAATTCTTGACTTACATTGTGAAGATTTCTTCAATTGCAATACAGGACCCGTTTCTTCTAGGTGCAGTGGTCTTTTCGGTTTTCTCAAGTTTATACCGAGAAGATACAGCTCCTGGAAGAAAGGATCCATTACTCTTGTCGCCATCATCAAAAGTCAGTTATTGAAGAGGCTGGAGTGTTATCGACTGGATCTGTTACGTTCTAAATAAGAGGTTGTTTGATAACAGAGGCACTTTTTAGTTACCTTCATTGCCATATTTGCATATTTTCTCTTATTCCTTTTCTCATACCCATGGACCGATCTTGGATGAAACGGAATGGTTGGGAACAGCAACAAGGAAACATCAAGGTTCCTATACTAAAACGCTCTATCTGATCCCTATCTGCGCTATCTGAACTTTGACAACGATGACATGACAGTATGCCCGTAAGCAACAATTCTCTATCTTCGTTTTTCCTACTTCTGTAAGTCAAGCGATGTCACTGAACTCGAGCTTTGGATAGAGATTACTGTCCTCTCTATTGTAATGACATCTGAGCTGAGACGAAAATTATTATAGATTTCTCTTACTTCTTTTCTGATAACCCATGGACCGATCTTGGATGAAACGGAATGGTTGGGAACAGCAACAAGGAAACATCAAGGTTCCTGTACTAGAACGCTCTATCTGCGCCCTATCTGAGCTATCTGAACTTTGACAAGGATGACATGACAGTATGCCCATAAGCAACAATTCTCTATCTTCGTTTTTCCTACTTCTGTAAGTCAAGCGATGTCACTGAACTCGAGCTTTGGATAGAGATTACTGTCCTTTCTATTGTGATGATATCTGAGCTGAGACGAAAATTATTATAGATACTGAAATTGGAGAAAAAGTACTCGCAAGTAAGGCCTTTCAACACGAGAATGAAGATATTATTATTCACCCAATGACATGATTTGGATTATTTTAAATGATCTTGAGTTTCCTTCTGGTGGCGAAATAGACGTTTCTGGAATTGATGGGGGAGTGGGTTGTGCTGTGGTAATTTATTTTCATGGAGTGGAAATAGACAATGTGAGAATAAAACTTAAACCAATGAATTTGGTTTATCAAGCAGAACTATACGCATTGACAGAGGCTTTGAAATGGATTAATAAAAAAATAACAGTTCGATGTTTTATAAATATTTATACTGATGCCCTATCTGCGCTTCAGACACTCGCCCAACCAGATCATAAAAATCGACTAGTTAATGAAATAAAAGTCTTGTTTAAAAAGGCAGAGAAAAAAATATTGTTAAATTACAATGGGTGAAAGCATACAGTGGAATTGTCTATAGGAAATGAAAGAGCGGACACCCTTGCTAAAATGGCGGCACTTGGAGATGGGACCGATAATTTTGATATCCAAGGTTAAAAAATAAAGACCATTGTTGAAATGGAAAACTGGATTTATACAGAATGGAATTTTTGCTGGGAGTCGTCTAATAAGAAAAAAAAAATAGTTAATGAAAAATATAAAGTTAAACAAGAAGATGAATATTATAAATAATGTTCATACAAATCAGGTACTGACTAATCGTGGGCGTTTCCGACTTATTTTAATCAGTTTCATCTACAGAATAATGATAAATGCTTAATTTGTGATAGGACGCCAGGCACTTCGATGAATGTACGCTTACCCGGAGTGAAAGAGAGAAATATAGAAAGAATTTTAAAGAAGACTTTAAAAGGAACTATTCAAATTTGGAAGATTTTTGCAGAAACAATAATGAAAATTATAAAAACGAACAAAGATAGAATTGGAATTCGACGCTGAGACTCAGATTTTGGATTTTATATGTTTTTTTCTTATTTTTTTTTTTTTCTTATTTTATTTATTTATTTTTTTTTTTTTTTACACAGTCTTATTTTTTTATCAGACGGCCGGCTTGTGCCGGCTAGGAGGATCGGGGCTGTGCCCTTATAATAATAATTCTTAAAGAGTCTTTGTAGGAAATTCATATATATAAATCATTTTGTTACATTTCTTAGGGCATATTATCATTTTTGTTCTCCGAAAGATGGCTATTTGTGCATTAATATTTAACATAAAGATAGTCTTGATTACATTATTTCAGATGCTATATTAACCACAGATATAGCTTACATAGTCCACAGGTTAAATAAATTGTTTATAGAATACAATGTAGTAACCATTTATTTAATCATAATTAACCATTTGTAGTCTTGAAATGTATAGTCTATAGATTTAGTCAGTTCTCCACTAGCAGCCAGTAGACCACCAATAGTCAAGATTTAATCGATAGTTCTCCATAATTAGTAGTTAATATTCTATAGAATTAGTTAATAGTCCATCAATAGTTCAGTACACTATCAATAATGAATCGTCCTTCAATAGTTCTTCCATAGTTAAGGGTCAATGGTCCATTCATAGTCAGTAGACAGTAGTTTATTAATCATCCATACTTCGTAGCTAAGTCAATAAGAGTCAATAGTATCAATAAGCAACAACAGTCACAGTCAAGTCAATAGTCCATACCTTTAGTCAAAGTAAGTAGTCCATATAGTCTTCAATAGTTCACAGAATTAATCATAATCAATAGTCCATATAGACATCAATAGACAAATCAATATTCCATAAATAGTCCATAGAATCAATATAGATTTTATGAAGTCACAGTACATGAAAGATGCATTAAAAGAGACGAAGCTCTGCCGGTAAAATAAGATTACAGGGGGCAAGTCTCTTTAACACCCAGTAAATGGCTATTACTGAATGATAGCATGCTGATGTGTGGAAGTTAAAATTATTTTATTTCAGACACTGGCAACACATGGCTTTTAAATAGCGGAATTTGTGTTATTAAAACTGAAACACGAATATTTTACATTTTGCCGAATGGCAAGTCTCGCGCGTTGGAGATAAAAATGGTTTACTTCAAGCTGTGTTGTAACTGCCTGCTTTAAAATTACTCAATTTGTTAATAAAAAAATCATTATGTTCGTAAAAAATATAAAATAAATCAAAAAAAAAAAAAAAAATTCGAAATTCAGAATTCTGGCTTCTTGGTTATAGGAAGAGAAGATATAAAAATAGATTTTGTAATTTTTACGAAATTGATTTTCATAAATTTAAAAATGCAAAAATAGGAAGACTTGTGTCATTTAAAGCATTTTTTTAATTTGAAGTATATGTTTATGACCAAAAGATGCGAAAGTAAGTATGAACGTTGACGGACATGGTATAGAATGCTATGTTATGTTATGTAGAAGTGAGGGGGCTACGTAATATTTACCCTAAGTAGGCAGGTATTAGCCCCACACACTAACTAGAAAACTAACAACATTCTGGCATCATTCCTCGAGTCGTGATGCAAAATGTGACTCCAGTGAGCACTATAAGTACTGCAACCGGCGGCGTCATCAACAGTACTCCTACCTTTCAGCGTTAAATTAGCTCAAGTAAAAGGGATTGAATTACATGATATACATTGCGAAATACATAGTTGCGCAGGTGCATATTTTGAAGATGTTACCTATTGTAGTGGGTGCAGGCAATATGTTTCAGAACATTATATATTTAATATTAGAAACAGGCGGGATGTTCCCACGTTACAAATCATTTTTGTAAACATGATCTGTTTACTATCAGAATTAATTAAGAACTATAAAATTGTTTACAAAGCATACATTTAAATACTGTTGTAAAGTTGTGCTGAAACTTTAACAGCTCAATTTTGAAGATTCATTCGGTATATAGCGCTAATAATAGTTAACTGTATGGTCAATTAGAATTCATTAAAACAGATTTCAAGATACTGTACGAATTACTGAGAATGGCATTGGCGGCAAACGGTAAATACCTCACAAATGTTTTGTAGTTACAGTCATATTCCCGCTATAATGAACACACATATATTATCAGGTTCAATGTTCCGTCTTACTTTCTTCGGGAACATGCAAGGACCTGACTCGGAACAGAGAGCTTACTAAAGCTATGTTCAATAACTGTGGGAAGTAGACAGGATACACAAGAAGGGTATACAAAACCCTTTATTTTTCTCTATTTACAATAACTTCCGTACTTCGGAATACAAAGACCCACTACTTGTGGTCTAAACGTAAAAATATAAAAATAAAACTAAACTCTTAACTTTGAAATAATAAACATGGAAGATTGGTCTTATATTAACAGGAAGCCGTATGTAGTACAGAGAACTGTGAACACTACAATACGTTTTAAAATTTATCAAGAGGATTAAAACCTCTGGCCTGGAAGGCAACCAGCAACTGAGTAAAACTTCTAAGGTAAGCGGCCTGCTTCGACTAACTGCTTCCTCTCTTTCGCTTGGCAAAAAGCCATAACTTAAGTACTTGGCGTTCGCCAGACAAACTTTGCATAAATACGTTAACGCTTATAATTCTGGCCGGAAGTAGAAAATAAGAAGTGATAGTAAAGATTTAAAATAAAATAAACGTTAGTAAAACTTAAGATCCTTACAATATATATAATGAAAACTCTTTGGATATAACGAACCCGATTATAACAAACCCCCATTTCGGATTATAGAAAACCTCGGATATAGCGACTGAACTTTTTCGTTTAATGTCCAGTACACTTAATATTATTTTATATAGCTACAGCGAACTTCCAAATATATAAAAATCAGATAAAACTAACTTTGTCGATATCTTGGACTTAAAATTTTGACTCATAGTTTAGATTTTTCAAAACGTTTTGTAGAATATCTGCAACTTTCAACTGAAAAATTGCCAACCCTTGATATCATTCTGTTCACGCTATTAGAATAATGAAAAAAGCATCTATAGATTACTGTTCTTTTATCTTCCCCTCCACCTGTCTTTATGTTTTTAAAAAAAGGCCTCACCAGTACCCGAGCATTTGACTGAATATTGGTAGTTCAACCAGGGGTTCGAACCTAGGCGAACGCGCTGGCTTCATGGATGATTTTCTTGGTTTTGTTCATGCCTGTCAGTCGTTATAATGGTTAGTGGCATTCACTGCCTTACCAATGAGCCCTAGTTCGAATCTCGAAGATGGAATGGATATAATAGCGTACAGTGTCTAACCATATATTTTCTATGCGGCCGAGGAACATTGAAAATACACGGCCAGCCGAAAGCCCCCCCCCCCTCTTGAGAGATTGATGGTAGGGAAAGACGGGTGGATGCAACACCCCCTAGAACTTAACTAACTATAAGCGTGCTATCTCCATGACAGAAGCGTGTGTGTGTGGGGAAATTGGCTCCCCCGACCACTACGTGTTCAACTGTAGCCTCACGACGAGCCATCACCTACCATATCCCACTACGGATATAGTACCTTACAACAGGTTCATCATCAAACACGCACCTGCGATAAGAAATATATGTAAAATTATACAGCAGCTGAGCGCCCTAGGGCAGGATGTCTGCCAACCAACATAGGAATAATAGCATACACAGCGCAATAATTCTATGTCTCTATTGTAACTTAGCAGGTGTTATGTCTAAAATTGTAAATATGTAAGTGTATAAGTAACTGTGTAATGTAAGTAATAGTGTAATGTAAGTAATTTAATTAATGAGTGTAATACGTCGTACTATGTGTACTTTTAACATAACGTAATCGGTAATGTAGTCATTAGCGCGTGTAACGCGTGCCCCATGTGTATTATTTTAAGTAACGCATATATGATTATAAGGCAAAGTATGTGTGCCTATCTTGTTATATAGCATAATGTCATTTAAGAAGTAATAGCAATAATGTAAACTATAAGTAATCCAGTTATAAAGTAACTTAGCAAGTTCGCAATACAATTAGCTTAACGTAGTATACAGTCAGGTTATAACTCTAATAAGTGTAGATTAATGTCATGCATTATGTATGTGTAGTCTAATGTCATGTGAAGTGTAAAGTATGTATGTACTAATTCATGCAAGTATTATGTATAAGTTTAATGTCATGTCATATATCATGTATGTAATGTCATATATCATGTATGTAATGTTATGTTTCATGTATGCATTATGGCCTATGAACACCCAGGTCAACCATTAACATAAGAATCTGTACAGAACCAATGTCAAACTGGAATAGCCCCTGTATGGCCATGTAAACTTTTTCATGAAGGCTCAGTAACTCCCGGTGCGCCCTTGTGGGACCCCAGGGAGTTCTTGTATCTATATAGGGGAGGGCGTGGGACATATGCCTGTTTACCTCCGTTAAACACCAGGCGTCCCCGTCCTCCGTCACCTGTCACCTGTCACCTGTATCTAGGGAGTACTGGTGGATGTCCCTGGTCACCCGCGAGAAAATTTCCCACAAAATTAGGGCGGGAATGCACACTAAACACAGTAAAATTATACTTCTACGCTCGATTCTGCGTCCCCAGTTTTCTCCCTGTGTTATTTGAATACCAGCCACTTTCCTTTAGAAAGTTCTCCATAAAAACATCCTTATCTTTAGACAGATAGAATTGCTGTGGTTTGCTCTATTCAAATAACCAACTAACTAACCAAAAAAAAAATCTAAAACGGTAAAGAAATTGTTAAAAAGTATTGTTAAAAAACACAATGTGCGTACACAGTAAACTACCTTAGGGATTCCTCTTGTGTCATGAACTAAGCCAAAGAATCAATGATTCACTGTAGCTTGAGTCGGTTTCTCTAATTCCATTCGAATTCTCTAATAGAGCTGTGCGAAGTACTGTATTCGAGGCTGATGATTATTCGTAATTTTTAATGCGTATTTTAGATGGAAATGTGTATCATTGGGAGAGGCATCTAATTCGTGTAAAAGTTATAAACGTAAAAAAAAAAAAAAAAAAAAAAAAAAAAAAAAAAAAAACCTGATGCAGACAGCACACGACTTCCTTTTATGGCTATTAAATTATACATTTTTGCTGCATTTCATTTAAACTCATTTCCTCGAATTTCCTTACAGATATACTTCAGTAATTACATTTGTAGAATATCTAATGCATATCTGTAGAATTACAGATATACGTTCAATTAATTCAGTTCTCACTTCCCGGCAAGGCGAAAATGCATAAAAACACAAAGCATCTTTATTAAAAATAGTAAAATGCAGAAAAACCTAAAACACCAAACACAGTTGAAAAACAATTTTTACAATTAAATGTCTACGTCAACACAAGCAATTCAGCCAGCGGGTAGGAAGGCAGATTTTTCGGTGCACAGAATTTCAAGGTCCCTTTCGGTAAAAAGATACTGAAGCTAGTCGTGGCCTGCCACGAGCTAGTGTACACAATGACTTAATTCACTATTCTACTAAGAGTTTGAAATGTAAACAAATGGCGGCATTGACAGGCCTAGTGCCACTTAAATTCCTAAATTCTTGATAATTTTGCAACTATTGCGTGCAGATTAATCAAAGGCATAAAAACCTTAACCGGAACATAAAAACAATATAATTCAATCACTTTTAAAGCAAAAAATGCACAGTTTACCAACATATAAGAATAAAAACACAGAACTCACCGAATTAAAAGAGTTAAGAGAGTGAGTATATATATATATACTCACTCTCTTAACTCTGTTTTACATATATATATATATGTAAAACAGTAGCAGTTCACGTTTTTACACACTTTAACAATGCTTCAAAGTTAGCAACATTTTTGCACGCAAAACAAGCATTTTACATTAAAGTTTACAGCATAGGCTTTTACAACAGCTCTCACACGTAACAGCTTAACACTCTGCTTTACATTGTGTTAGCGCCCTACATTTCTACAGTTTGCAGTAACAAACTACTCAACTTCACCTAGTTTAGCAAATACTTGTCCACACTCAGGAATTCAAATATGTAGTTCTAGGTAAGTTAAATTAAAACTTGCTATTTACTAGCTTTATTATTAATATTTTTATATTTTGTTGATTGTATATAGTTTATTTTAGGTTTACATACATAATTCGTGTAGGGGAAGTTTTCAATAGGCAAAAATTTCTAAATTACTTTGTTTTTCTAAAACAATTTGGTTTTTCTACTCTTAATTGACATATAATTAATATTTTACTTGCTAAATATTTCAAAATTCCTACTAGTTTAAATTTCTTTTTTGTAATTCACAACATTTGGTTTTACTTTTGGTTTTGAATTTTACTTTTAAACGTGCCTATATGGATGACAAAATACGAATTGAGTAATTGAAGAGTTAGGCTTGGAGACAACTTCCCCTTAATAACCCTTGATAAGTCTCTCTCCCACCTGCTTAACAGTTATTCGCTTATGCAATTTAATTTGGTCTTAGAAATTCCTTAAAAATTTTTTTGAGATTAATTTTTGCAATATTATATATTTTTTCATGGTTTCAGATACGTGCACTTAATTTAAATATGCTCTTAGAATTTAAATGATATTATAAATTAGTTCGCAACAATAATTAATTTTATTTTTATTTTTTATTTTTTCAAATAAAATTTCTTAATTAAATTAAAAAATTTTATTAGCTTTATACGAATAGAGAATATTTGTTAAATCCAAATATATATATATATATATATATATACGTTTAATGAAGCCGATTGCAACAAAAAGTGTATGTGTACTATCAGGTTCAATGTTTCTTCTAACCTTCTTCGGAAACATACAATGACCTGACTAGAACAGAGAGCTTACTAAAGCTATGTTCACTAATTGTAGTAAGTAGACAGGATACAGACGAAGGGTATACAAAACCCTTTATTTTTTCTTTATATACAATGACTTCCGTACTTCGGAATACAATGACCCTCCACTCGGGGTCTAACTTAAAAGATATCAAAATAAAACTAAACTCTAATTTAACTTTAGAATAAGATTGGCCTTATAATAACAGGAAGCGTATGTAGCACAGAGACTGTGAACACTACAATACGTTTAATTTATCAAGAGGATTAAAACCTCTGGCCTGGAAGGCAAAGTAGCAACTGCGTAACTTCTAAGGTAAGCGGCCTGCTTCGAACTCACGGCTTCCTCTCTTCTGCTTGGCAAAAAGGCCACACTTAAATACTTGGCGTTCGCCAGACAACTTTGCATAAACTCCTTCACGCTTATAATTCTGGCCGGAAGTAGAAAATAAGAAGTGATAGTAAAGATTTAAAATAAAATAAACGTTAGTAAAACTTAAGATCCTTACATACTTCCCGCCAGAGTTAATTAGTTTGAAACTGAGGTCTAAAACGACCTTGTTGAAAACTTTTAGCTCTAGAAACTAACGCGAGGCCAACCTTTTACAATCATAACTTAGCTAGAAACTAGAAAATTTTAAAAGAAAGAAATTTGTTACAATAGCAGCTCCCGGAATATACAACAATCTTTTTTCTTTTTCATCTGTACTGCATCTAAACAGGAGCTTTATTCAATTCTGGTTCCTTCCAGAGATCTGGAAGGAAAACTAGTTTAATGAAATGTTACAGAATGACATTGCAAATAACATATAGAATATACTTTTCTTAACATTCTTATTTCATTCATGACTATTTTAATTATCTCTCCCCGTGCTCTCTGACATGTGTTGTAAAAACACCAAACACGAATGTGTTTCTGTCTATGTGTTCAACACTTCCTCCTACAATCAAAACACTAACGTGTTAAAATTCAACATACGAGACCTCTTAACACACCCTAATTTCAACTCTAGACCCTGAGGTACTATTCTGAAAGTGGCTAACTCTAAAGTGTAGCGTCAGAGAGCCTAACTACATCATTCAACCTTTAACACATATTCACCATGATTTAATCTTTAGTCACACGAATAACAAATTTTTAACATTACTTTCACTTTTACCATATCACGGTATTTCTAAACATTCAAAATAACAGTTCACATGTATACAAGAACATATCAAGATGCCGTTAATTTTACACATTTGAAAACATACATTAGTAGTACATTGTTAACTTCTATTCTTTTCAAAGCAAGTGCCAATTCTTTCTACATTGAAATAATACTACATTTCAAAAAGTCTTTCAGACTAAAACTTCTTTCTTGTTAGAATGTTTTAAATAAAATTTATACAATAACTTTTTACAATATTTAAGTCTTTACACAACGCTATTATACATCAACTTTAGTTTTACGCGCGAGTAATTGAAAAACATAATAAGAAAATCGGTCACAACTCATTTCTCGCCCTTTTGGCGATAAAGGTAGACCTCGCATGAGGTAAAACTTCTTGAAATCTGCCACTTGCAGTAAGAATGAAAGATTAACTTAAGTTTGTAAAGTAACATAAAATTTTACTTATCTTTGTAATATTCAGACATCCTTTTCTGGGCCCAGTCTTTAAAGGTGCTGCAGACCGTAGCTTGGTTGATCCTCCTTCTTGTACGGGCTCGCCCTTCAGTGCTTTCCTCTGGAAGCTTCCGTTTTTCACCACTACGGCCACCCTTGAACATCTTCCTTTTGTGCTCTGCTTGTGGTCTTGGCCGTTTGAAGGCAGCTGGTCTTGGTGGAACCGGGAAACTTCTGTCGTGATCCTGCTTGGACCTCGTTGTTGGCCGTTCAAATTTTTCTTGTACTTTTTCCTCCGCCGCTGATGGCCCTTCCGCAGTTCGGCGACTTTTGCTGCGGAGAGTTCTGTCGGATGAGTCAATCTTCCGTTTCACAGCCGGGTTATAGTTGCCGTCCTTTCTCCCGGTCTTTTCCACATACGTCGTCCTTCTCCCTTCTTCATTCTGGGGGTGTTCGTGAACTCTGTTTTTTGGACGGTGGAACGGCTTCTTTTTCTTTTTACCTTCAGTTTTTCCGCGGGGCAATTTTCTTTTCACTTGTTTCTGTCTCTCATTGGCTTGCCCTTGTACTTGTCGTTTTCCCACCTCTGGAACTTGTACCTGCGGTGTCTGCCGTACCGGATCCTGCAAAAGATCTGAAAAGATTTGCATTTTATTACGATCGAAGTAGGGCTTGATTTGATCCATATTTGCGGAACAGGTTTCACCATTTCTTGCCTTTAACACTACAACAGCGTGAGTTATTTTTTCTATAACATATGGTCCTTCAAAGCGTGGAAAAAATTTGGCAGTTTTATCTTCTGGTGCTGAAGAAAGTGAATGCTTAATTTTTAGTACTTCATCCCCTACTTTATAAGTTACTCCCCGTCGTTTCAAGTCATAATACAATTTTTGTTTTCTTTGTGCTACTTCCGTCTTCTTTTTTGCTTCTTTTATTAGTTTTTCACCCATTTTAAATTCTGGGGCTCTTTGTTGCACATAAAATAGTTTATCTAACGGTGTTATAACCTTTCTGCCTAGAAATAACTCAGCAGGAGTTTTGCCCGTTGTATCATGTTTTGCGGTCCTAAGGGCGAAAGCAAATTCATTGACATAGTTATCCCAGCTTTTATGAAAATTTTTAACATAACTACGGATAATTTTCACTATATTTCTGTTGACCCGTTCCGCTATATTTGATTGCGGCCGATACGGGACCATTTTTAAATGACGTATGCCCAGTTTTTGGCACATGTCTTCAAATATATTACTTACAAATTGAGGACCATTATCCGATATAACTTTTAGGGGCGCCCCGTATTTTAAAATATATTTATTTAAAATAGAATCGGTAACTAATTTCGCGGAGGCTCGTTTTAAGGGAACAATTTCGGTCCATTTACTAAAATGATCAACTATAACAAGGAGATAGCGACTTTTGTTTAACTGACTTTTTGGGAAAGGGCCCAATAAATCGATGCCGATTATTTCATTTGGAAATTCGGATTTAATACTATTTAGAAACCCGGCCGGGCGGAAATTAATATAATTAACGGCTTGACATGTTGGGCAGGACTGGACATACGCCCTTGTTAACTTTTGCAGTTCAGGAAAGTAGACTGCCTCGCGTACGCGTTGAGTAGTTTTTCGAATACCAGCCTGAGAAGCTAAAGGGCTGTCATGGAGCTCTTGCAGGATATTTAATCTAAGACTAGCTGGGATAACAGGTCGAAATTCGTTGTTGGAATTCGTAGTTTTTGTATAAAATAATAGACCATCTATTAGTTCGTAATGGGCCGCCCTATTTCTTATCGCCACAATATCTTGGTGGCTAAAATTTTCAGGATCCTTCAAATACTCATAAATACTTCCAAACTCAGGATCCTTACCCAGTTCGGTTATTACAGTTTCTCGGGAATTTATTGTACACGCTGTCAGCATTGCAACTTTTACGGTATTACCCTGTTCGTCTAATTTAATTCGTGATAGGGCATCTGCTACGATATTTTCCTTTCCGGGGGTATGCTTGATTACCAGATTATATTCTTGCAGCTTGAGTGCCCATCTTATTAACCTTGGGGATAAATTTTTCCCAGAGTACAATCTAGTTACCGCCGCATGATCAGAATATACTGTTATCGGCGCCTTTCCAAAATAGACTCGGAACTTTTGCACTGCTAACAGAACTGCAAGTGCCTCTCTCTCGGTCGCGGAATAGTTTCTTTGTGTTTGATTTAAAGTTCGGCTAAAAAATGCCACTGGCTGCTGATTTTGCGAAAGTACCGCTCCTACCGCATAATCCGAAGCATCCGCTGAAATTTCTAAATTTTCATCCTTTTCAGGAAATTTCAACACAGGGGCTTGCGTTAATGCTTGTTTTAATTTTTCGAAAGCACTATTGGCTTCGGCCGTCCACGAGAATCTTGCCTTTTTCCTTTTTAATTTTAACAATGGCTCAGCGATAGCCGCAAAATCTTTTATAAAGGACCTATAATATGAACAAAGTCCTAGAAAAGAAGAGAGCTTCTTTGCCGTGTTTGGAGTCGGATACTTTTGTACAGCGATTATTTTTGATTCATCTGTCTTGATCCCTTTTTGCGATATTTTGTAACCTAAATATTTTAATTCAGGGGCTGCAAATTTGCATTTTTCGACATTAACTTTTAGACCGGCCTCATTTAATAAAGAAAACACCTGTCTTAAATCCTGTACATGTTGGTCTAGATTATCACTAGTAATAATGATATCGTCTAAATAGATAAATGTGGACTTTCCGAGAACAGGTCTTAACACAATGTCCATGCATCGCTGAAATGTTGCTGGGGCGCCTGAAAGGCCAAACGGCATTCGCAAAAATGCATAAGTGCCAGACTTGGTTATAAAAGCAGTCTTAGGCACGTCCTCAGGCCTGATCCCTATTTGAAAATAACCATTCGTTAAGTCTAAAGTCGTCATAAATTTGGTTGATTTTATGTTCCTTAAAATTTCTTCTATAATCGGTAACGGATATACCGGATATTTCGTTATGGAATTTAATTTACGGTAATCAATAGCGAATCTCCACCTTTTTGGATGCTCCAAAGGATAATCATTATTTTTCTTACATAAAACCACCGGACTAGCATAACTACTTGAGATAGGCGTTATGATCTTTTTACGTAGCATATCGGTAATATGCCATTCTATAATTTTTTCCTTATTCTTATCATACCGGTATGGTTTTTGACGAACCGGCAATGCATCTCCGGTGTCAATACTATGGTTAGTAACCTGGGTAAATCCTGGAATATCACTAAATAAGGAAGCAAATTCACTTACCACTTGTCGGATTCTATCTTGCTCGTCATTAGGCAGGTGGTCGAGATTTAACCTTGGCGGTTCAACCTTTTCTACACGCACTGGTTTCATCGTCAGCTTAAGAGACGCTTCATTAAAATCCAGTGTAGCTTGTGCGTCTGAAAGAAAGTCTATTCCTAGGATTAAGTGTGCTTGCAAATTCTTTACTATAAAAAACATCACCTTTACTTGTTCGTCCTTGATACGGATGTACAAAGGTACTTTACCTACGCACTTACATTGTTCTCCTTGCGCCGCTAATACTGTTGTATTATCCGCATTATATATGCGGTATTTGCGAAAATACTTTCTAAAAAAGACTTCTGCCACACAGGAACACTGCGCGCCGGTATCCAGGAGTGCGGTGGCCGGGATATTATTTACCAAGACTTCAATCTTCGGAAGAGTTAAATTTTTCACCATTACTGTATTTAACTTGTAGGAAGAGGGGTTTTCGTGGCCTTCGGATTTCCGCACCCTCTCGTCAGCAGAAATCCGTTTTAGTTTAAATTATTTTTCCTTTCGGTGCTTTCCTTCTTTCTCCACTGGCCTTGAGACTTTTTTCCTGGGTTGCTATTGAACTGTCGACGTTCGCCGGCTGTTTTTGAATGCTCGGGTTTCCTTGCCCACTGATTCGCTTTTTCTCCGTAGCCATGTGCTTGAGTTTGCTGTAGTCTTGGCGTACCAAATTGGTTTCGCTGTTGATATTGGCGTCTTCTTTCGACGTCCGCCGTTCTTCTACTTTCAAACTGGATTGCTAGCTCAAATAACTTTTCCAGTGTAGTCGGATTTCGTAATTCAATAAAGTCTTGCACTTGGGGTAGTAACCTCGGCAAAATCACTTGAATTATTTCAGGATCCGGACGGTTTCCATACAAGAGCTTGAAAACGTGAATTTTTCTTAAAATAAAGCTCGAGATGTTTTCCATTCTTTGTTGATATATACTGAAAAGTTCTGTTTCTAATTTCGCACGATCCCTTACAACAGGGAAGGCTTTAAGTAGGGCAGTCTTGAAATTTTCGTAAGTATAGGTGGGACTTCCTGCTTGACCCAAGAGACTTCTGCCGATACATTTGAACCAGTTAAGCGCTTGGCCCCTCAAAGCGCTGGTAGCTAAGGTAACTTTTTGAAACTCGTGCACGGGGTAGAGCATGAAGTGGTCATCCAATTTTTCCAAAAAACTGGTTACCTGTGAGTTTCCATTAAACGTTGCTTCTGGTTTCATCGAAGCGCGCATGGTCTGGACAATGTACCCAAATCCTTCCAGGGCGGCAGCTGGCATTTCTGGATTCTGAGCTGTTTCTGCAGGCAGCACAGGTTCTTCTTGAAACTCGGCCATGGTTATTCTTCGTCGGGCGCCACTATCAGGTTCAATGTTTCTTCTAACCTTCTTCGGAAACATACAATGACCTGACTAGAACAGAGAGCTTACTAAAGCTATGTTCACTAATTGTAGTAAGTAGACAGGATACAGACGAAGGGTATACAAAACCCTTTATTTTTTCTTTATATACAATGACTTCCGTACTTCGGAATACAATGACCCTCCACTCGGGGTCTAACTTAAAAGATATCAAAATAAAACTAAACTCTAATTTAACTTTAGAATAAGATTGGCCTTATAATAACAGGAAGCGTATGTAGCACAGAGACTGTGAACACTACAATACGTTTAATTTATCAAGAGGATTAAAACCTCTGGCCTGGAAGGCAAAGTAGCAACTGCGTAACTTCTAAGGTAAGCGGCCTGCTTCGAACTCACGGCTTCCTCTCTTCTGCTTGGCAAAAAGGCCACACTTAAATACTTGGCGTTCGCCAGACAACTTTGCATAAACTCCTTCACGCTTATAATTCTGGCCGGAAGTAGAAAATAAGAAGTGATAGTAAAGATTTAAAATAAAATAAACGTTAGTAAAACTTAAGATCCTTACAGTACAACTAATTGTTATAGCAGTTCCATATACAAAATTTCAACATTCTACTCTAATCATGTATAAGTTATGATAAATACATACGTACGTACGTATAGACATCACGAAAAAAATCTGTTCTGAATGCGTTTTAAATCCATTTTATAATCCCTTTTGGGAAAAAGTCTGATGTGTACACCACATGACTTCCTTGTATTGGAATATTAAATTGGAATATTAAATTATACGCATTTTTTCTTGCATTTCATTTAAACTTATTGGATTGAATTAAATCTACTTCGCCTACAGCGCATAAACCACAATAGAATAAATGCATTCTTTAAAATTCACTCTAGTATTTGTTTACCATACCGACACTCTGGCGCTAGATTCACTTAACAGTATAAATAATTATATAACAGTTTGCTTATATAATAATTATATAACGGAAACTAAGTTAACTGTTATATAATCCAATAATTATATAACAGTTAACGTATATATTTCGTTTATATTATAACTCATAATGCACAAAATTTATATCATTTAAAGAATAGAATTATCTAATCGTTGCCACTTGTTCTATTCAAATACTATAATAAAGCTAGAATGATGTATAAAAGAAATTAAGAAAACAGAACAAAAAAGGAACAGTTTTTCACAGACGATTGAGTATTTCTCATTGAATTAATTCAGTTCTCACTTCGCGAGAAGGCAAAAATACATAAAAACTCAAAATATCTATATTGAAAATTACGAAGTAAATCTCAAACACTTATTTCCTCGAAAAAATTCCAGAAAGAATTAAGCATGATTTAATTGGCAATAATAAATGAATGCGTTATCTTTGTTGTTGTGAAGCTAAGTTTCTCTAGATTGGCAACAAATCCACTAGTCTCCTGTTTCAAATGTAAACATCAATGGTCGCCATTAAAAAAAGGCTTAGCGGCAATTAAACAACTTTAAAATTTCTGATAATTCTAAAAATATTGCACACAGATTTACTAAAGGCATAAAATTTTTAACCGGAAGATAAAAACAATATAATTCAATCATTTTTAAAGCAAAAAATGTACAATTTACAAACATATAAGAGTAAAGAAACTGAGATCACTGAGCCGGGTAACAGAGTGGATATATATATAAATATATTTATATACGTTTGGTGGGGCCGATTGCAACCAAAATACGAAGTGCACATCTACATGTTATAGCAACAAAATTTCAACGTTCTGCGACTACTCGTTTTTGAGTTATGCGAGATACGTAGGTACGTTCGTACAGACGCCACGAAACATTCTCTTTAGAATTAAGTTTAAAGCAGTTTTATAATTTTTTTGAAGGAATAGAGTATTTTATTCTGTCCTTACGTACAGATATCACGCAAAAACATCGTTAAATTGCATTCGATAGCGGTCAAAATGGATATTTTCGTTGAAATATGCTGCCTGAAACTTTTCGCGATTACAATACTTCCTTTTTACTTCGTACAAGGAAGTAAAAAGGGTTCGTTTGTCCGTATGTACAGCTGTCACGCCAAAAGATTGTTGAAATGGACTCAACAGCGTTTCGTTGAAATATGGTACGGAAAATGTTTCGCGATTACAATACATTCTTTACTTCGCACAAGGAAATTTAGTAATTACGCGTAAGAATAATTATAATTAACTTTTAATGTGTTTTTTGTTTAATAATATTTGGAGTGTGTGACATTAATAGTCACCATTTCTACGTGATTCGTCAATAAATGTTTTACATTACTTTGATGAGATAATTCATTTATTTCTTTTCAGATTGGATATAACGAACACCAATTTTCGATCCATTTAAGTTCGTTATAATGGCGTTAGACTGCTTTTAACCTCGACAGCAGAGTTCTATACGAGTTCATAGAACACGGCAGAATTCTAGTAACTTTCTAACAGTTGTATAATAACTAGGCTGTTTAGAATTGTTGTCTTGATAAAACTTAAATGTATTTTATTAGCTTAGGAACTGCTTAGGAACTGCTTGGGAACGTGTCTTTGAGAACTATTGATTCTTAAAAACTCTGCTGGCCTCAATGAAAAAGAAACCCGTTTTTCATTTATTGCAAAAACAACTGAAGAGAGACAAACGACCAGACAAAAAGGCGGCAAATAGCAAGGATAAGAGGATTAAGAGAATTAGTTAGTTATTAGCTTCAGTTTGGAGATTTACAGTGGTTCACGTTTGTTTCATTTATGTGCTTCTGGTAATTCGAAAGTTTCAAAAATTTTGTGTTTTTTCAAATCAAACTGTATTTTCTAGTAATTATTCTGTAACACTTAATAGAGATTGACCTTGATCGAAGCTGGCGTTTACGATAGATGAACAGTTGCTCATATTTGTTAATTTTTAACACATTTTTAAAAGTTAAATTAATTAAAATTTTAGGTGTTTTTTGTAACTTGTTAATTTTTAAAGTTTATTTGCAAATATACAATTACTATGCTAAACAATTGAAATACGTTAATGTTTAGAATTATTATGATACGCTCATCTTTTCGCTAATGTTTAGTATTGCAATACAAACAATTTTCATTACTAAACATTAGCGAAATAAATTTATTTGCTTTTTTTATAAGTTTTTATAGCTCTAGTGTAGAATTGGGTGCCCCTTCGATTTGCGTCAGATTTTTTTCAGTTTTAGCGATGAAACCCTATTTCTGGTTATCATGATAGTTTTAACTTTGTTTCAGCTTCCTGATTTTTTTTTAAAGTGAAAATAGATCAATGGACAAATTTAAAGCAGTGCGCAATGCATAGTTTTTGCACTTCTCTGATGTTTTTTCAAGTGAAAATAGATCGATGTGTACATAGACACCGAGTTTCTGGAATTCCTTGACTTCTTATTTTGGTTTTGTGTAGCGGCCATCTTGAAATTGTGGCTTTCTGATGCCGATCTTGGTGTCAAAAAGGAATAAATAAAAAAAAAATAAATAAATAAAAAAAAAAATTAAAAAAAAAAAACTGAAATGTTTCAGATTTTAAATTACGTCCAAAGGGGCGTTTTTTAACATTTTGTGTGTTACCTTTCTTTATTAAATATCATGTTCCTCGCACTTAAACCATAAGATCTAGTGCAACAGCAATATCGCAAAATAGTTTTAAAACGAGCATATCTTTAGAATTTCCGATACAGAGACTCACGCGTTGGAGATATAAATGTTTTTTCTGCACAACGTTGCCATTGCTCGCTTTGAAATCCTTGAGTTTGTTAATCAAAAATTCGTTAAAGGTTTACGAAATAGGAAATCGATCATAAAACAAATTCCAAATTTCAAATTTGGGATTCCAGATGCCCATATTCGTAGTAGGATTACGTCATTCAAAATTCGATTGTTCTATGTACCGTTGTTTTATCACAATACGAGAAATATACATACATTTATGCAGATTTTTCATTATTTAATTTCTTCAAATATAATGCAGGACTCTAACATTTTGTGGCAACAGTTTGATAAGTGAACCGACATTTATGAGTCCGACGCAAAATGCCAAAACGAAAACAATAGTCCTTCAGGGACAAAGCCCCTTTGGACTAAAAAAAAACAAGCTGCACCCAATTATAAATTTTTACCGCTTTTATTTACTTTATTTATGGTATTTCACTGCAGATGCAATTTTGTTGCCGATTTATCATCTATTTTCTGGTAAGTTATAAATTTCAAATTTTGTACACACACACTTTGTCGGTGGCAATACAATAAACGATTTTTTTTTTCAAAGTTTGATTTAGACATCTTTGGTAATGCTACATCAATTGCTAAAATAAAAATCACTTAAAATATTAGACAACAAATGATTGCTTTGCTGAACATGTTAATATTAAATCATCAATAAAAGTAGAATTCGAACAGTAGTTAAAATTGTAATAAATGTCAAACAACTGTAAAGAAATTCTATAAAATTATCACTTACGTGGAATTCTAAAAAACTGCTTACTCAATAAACTGACGTTTTAAATAGAAATTATCAGAGAATGATCTACTTTTAATAAAGATAATTTTCCTGTAATAATTTGGAATCCTGCATATAATGAATACATTACAATGATATTAATATTCTCAGTAATATCAATACAGTCAACTCATATAAGTATAGAATTTGTATAAAGCAATATATTATTTCCTTTTATTGTAAACGAAATAAGATTGAATATGTCACGCTTTGTCAATTATTAAAAAATATAAAATAACAAATGTACTCACGGCTTTTTTTGCCATTCCTATCCGTAACACTGAGCTACATATTCTTTACAGAAGTCAAATAACATTTATGTATGAAATCGTTTGATTGTTTTCTACGCTAGAGTGCTGCCAACTTTTTTTCGTCTCTAAACAGAATCGAGCAATAAAACAAACTTTTATGGTCTGCTGCAATATAACGTGCTGCCAAATTATTTGTGCTGAATTTTTTATCATATCTGAATTATATGCAAATAATAACTTTCCTCTGAAACGATAACAGAACTGAAATAAAGCACCGCTTGATTTTTCTAAAACATTTAAACGTATAAAGAATTCCGATTATTACGACAACATTCAAGTAGCCAGGCTTCAATTTATCCCATTATTCATTTGTAAGCTTTTATTTAGTTCACTCATGGTGTTTCATAGTGAGTGGAATTTTGACATCGATTTTTAACGAACTTCCCGATAGGCTGTCGATTTAAAAATTTGTACGCACACTGTTTGCTAACGACAAGGAAATGTGATGAAAGGATTTTTTCAAAACTCGATTTAGATATTTTTCATTTAATGCTTAAAGATTATTTCACAAATCTTCGTTTAAAGAACAAAATAAGCTTATCAGAATTTCACTTTTTGCACCACCGAATAGAGCCAAAAAATCCTTTCAGTGAAACTTGTATACAAATTGTAACTTTTTTTTTTCAAATTGAGTGCGAAATTTAGGAAATTGGTAAAATTTTGACGATTATTTATGATTTTAAAAATGTCAACATGTAAAATTGGATTGGAAATAAATAATAAAAGCACGGGGCACCTAAATAAGGAAATATATTTATTGAATTGCATTTTCAAATGTATAAAGCACTATTTTTTTAATTTACCATAAGCGCCCACGCCTTTATAATTCGCGATATAAAACTATAGATGAATTCTGTAAACAGAATTATTTAATCTGTATTCCCATTCAACTATACAGTAAATTATTTTTCTCCTTTTAGTGTATTTCTTATTATAACCATTTTAAAAAATCTGATGTTTACACCACATGACTTCATGAACGGAATATTAAATTATACGCAATTTTCCTGCATTTCATTTAAACATATTGAATTAACAGTTAACGAATTTTGAATTAAGTCTACTTCGTGAATATCGCATAAACCGAAATAGAATAAATGCGCTTTTTAGAACTCACTATATGTATTTACCATAGCGACCGTTCGGCGCTAGGTTCAATTAACAGCATTACATCTCATTCATTTTATGACTCAGAGTGCACAAAAATTATATTATCTAAAGAATTACGACAAGTTATATTCAAATACTATAATAAATCTAAAACAATGTATAAAAGAAATTAAACAAATAAAAAAAATAATTTTTCGCAGACGATTTAGCGCCGCTAACATAATACACATGCTCCACTAATTAATTCAGTTCTCAAAAATACATAAAAATTCAAAATATTTTCATTAAAATTTGAAAGATATAGAAAAACATAAAACACCAAGTATATAGTTAAAGCAATTAAGAGAAATTTTTTTACAATTTAAATTACAGTTTCTACGCAAAAACAAGCTAACTGATAATTTCAGAATGAAGTAAGCATAATTTAATTCGCAATAATAAAAGAAGACGTTATTTTGTTGTTGCGAAGCTTAATTTCTCTAGATTGACAATAAATCCACTATTCTGATAAGTTTCAAATGTAAAAAAACAAGGCTGCCATGGTAATCGAAAATTAGGCTTAGCCGCACTTACAAAACTTTTAAATTTTTGATAATTCCACAATTATTGCATGCAGGTTAACTAAAGGCATAAAAATCTTAACTAGAACAACCTATTTCAATCATTTTTAAAGCAAAAAATGCACAATTTACAAACATATAAGAATAAACAAACTGAGCTCACTGAGCCGAGTAACAGAGTGTATATATATATAAATATATTTATATACGTTTGGTGCAGCCGATTGCAACCAAAATACGAGGTGCACATCTACATGTTATAGCAGTCCTATATACAAAATTTCAACGTTCTGAGGCTACTCGTTTTTGAGTTATGCGAGATACATACGTACGCACGTACATACATACGTTCGTACAGACGCCACGAAAAATTATCTTCAGAATTCATTTTAAATCAGTTTTATAATTCGTTTGGGGAAAAAGAGTCCTTTATTCTGCTCTTACGTACAGATGTCACACAAAACATCCTTAAATTGCATTCGATAATCGTCAAAATAGATATTTTCGTTAAAATAAGGTATCCGGAATTTTTCGTGATTACAATACTTTGTACAAGGAAGTAAAAATGAAAGTTAAGTACAGTGTGATGTATTTAATTATAGCAAAGCACACTAGGGCTATCTTCCTAAGGGGAGGGATGCCTTCGTGGAGGACGTTCTGAGGGTAACTGGCTCGTATACACGTTACACATGGGGAAAACCACGAAAACACTCATGCAGCCATGCCCGTTTGCGGGATTTGAACCTCGGACCGAACTACCAGTGTTCAGCGACTTTACCGCTCGGCCGCTGGTGGGCTAGTTAAGTATGGGAACATCCAAAGCGTCAGGGTAACTTAACGAAGAATCTCAAACTATGTTTCAAATAATAAATGCAAGAGAAAATAAAATGGATGAAATGCTAGTACAAAAGTGCAGATGCAAATTGAATATACTAAATTAAAGAAAAATCTGAAAGCTTTCAAATTTTATTTTACGCCCAAAAGAGCCCAAAGGAACATTTTATGTCTTACCTTTATAAATATCAAGTTCTTCGCACTTAAACTGTAAAATTCATCTCAACAGTAATATCGCAAAATAATTTTAAAATAAGCCTGTCTTTAAAATTCCCGATAGGCAATCTCGCGCGCTGGAGATAAAAGTGTCTTTTTTTTTTGGTACGGTGTTGCCATTGCTCGCTTTGAAATCGTCCAGTTTGCTAATCAAAAATTCATTAATTGTTATAAAATATGAAATCGATAATAAAACAAATTCCAAATTTGGGCTTCCAGATGCTTATAGTCGGTGGAAGATTACGTTATTCAAAATGTGACAGCTCTAGCTACCGTTGTTTTATACCAATGCGAGAAACTCACGTACATATATGGAGATTCTTCATTATTTTATTTTTTTAAATATAACGCAGGGAAATAATATTTGTCGGCAACCATTTAAAAACTGATTCGCTGTTTATAGTGAATCAACGCAAAATACCAAAACGAAATTAATAGCCCTACGGGCTAAAAATAAAATATGACCAAAGGGGGGGGGCGAGACAATTTACCAATAAACTAGCCCTCAAAGGGAAAAAGTGTATAAAATAAAAGATTGCAGAAATGATACGAATGTGTTTAAATTTTCAAAACTTAAAGGTAAAAAGCTGGGGGGAGGAGGGGAACACAAGAGGAAATGTCGTATCCTCAAAAAACAGAGTTAAGACAGGAAAGAAAACAAAAATTTATGATTTCCAACTGAAGCGAAAGCTAATGTAAAGTTGAAAGAACGGAAGGTCGTCATCTTTTATGGCAGCCAATTTCTCCTTACTTGGAAGTTAGCATTTCGTGGTGTTTTAATCTTCATTCGTCGGAAACTCAGACAGAAGAAAAAGAAAACGTTTCTTAGAAGTTTGCAACCACAAAAACACGTACAAACTACCCCCTCGAGACTCATGACTCCTCGCGAGTAAATCAGTTCCCAAATCTTGTGCCTAATGAACTTCTGTTGTCTGTATTCTGGGCTTATTCTCGCGTCTCGCGGGAAGTGCATGACCTCGTTTAGGTATAAACTTCTTTTAGGAGGTGAGAACATAAAAGAAATGAGAAATGGTTTGTGGCTTTGTTAAAAACTCCGTCTTAACAGCTGTTGAATAAATGCATAAAACGGGATGTTTCAATTTGTTTTGAGGTATCCATAATCAGCGTTCGTAAATGTCCTTACATGCACTTTATTTTCGAAACCGTTGATCGATAGCATGTACTTCCAATTAAAAAACCTGATGTGTACACCACATGACTTCCTTGTATTGGAATATTAAATTATACGCATTTTTCTTGCATTTCATTTAAATATATTGTATTGAATTAAATCTACTTCTCCGACAGCGCATAAACCACAATAGAATAAACTCATTCTTTAAAATTCACTCTAGTATTTGTTTACCATAGCGACACTCTGGCGCTAGATTTACTTAACAGTATTAATAATTATATAACAGTTAACTGATATAATAATTATATAACGGAAACTAAGTTAACTGTTATATAATCCAGTAATTATATAACAGTTAACGTATATATTTCGTTCATATTATAACTCATAATGCACAAAATTTATATCATTTAAAAGAATACAATTATCTAATCGTTGTCACATGTTCTATTCAAATGCTATAATAAAGCTAGAATGATGTATAAAAGAAATTAAGCAAACAATACAAAAAAGAAACAGGTTTTCACAGACAATGGAGTATTTTTCATTGAATTAATTCAGTTCTCACTTCGCGAGAAGGCAAAAATACATAAAAACTCAAAATATCTATATTAAAAATTACGAAGTAAATCTCAAACACTTATTTCCTCGAAAAAATTCCAGAAATAATTAAGCATGATTTAATTGGCAATAATAAATGAATGCGTTATCTTTGTTGTTGCGAAGCTAAGTTTCTCTAGATTGGCAACAAATCCACTAGTCTCCTGTTTCAAATGTAAACATCAGTGGCCGCCATTAAAAACAGGCTTAGCGGCAATTACGCAACTTTAAAATTGCTGATAATTCTAAAAATATTGCACACAGGTTTACTAAAGGCATAAAATCCTTAACCGGAAGATAAAAACAACATAATTCAATTATTTTTAAAACAAAAAATGTACAATTTACAAACATATAAGAGTAAAGAAACTGAGATCACTGAACCGGGTAACAGAGTGGATATATATATAAATATATTTATGTACGTTTGGTGTCGCCGATTGCAACCAAAATACGAGGTGCAGATCTACATGTTATAGCAGTCCTATATACAAAATTTCGACGTTCTGAGGCTACTCGTTTTTGAGTTATGCGAGATACGTACGCACGTACGTACATACGTTCGTACAGACGCCACGAAAAATTCTCTTTAGAATTAATTTTAAGGCAGTTTTATAATTTTTTTGAAGGAAAAGAGTATTTTATTCTGTCCTTACGTACAGATATCACGCAAAAACATCGTTAAATTGCATTCGATAGCGGTCAACATGGATATTTTCGCTGAAATATGCTGCCTGAAACTTTTCGCGATTACGATACTTCCTTTTTACTTCATACAAGGAAGTAAAAAACTGTTTGACATGACGCAGATAGTCATATTTGGACATTCTAAAATTTAAAGACATCAATTTGATAAAGACTGCAAAATTTAACTTTGTATTTCTTCAGGCTCTGTACTTATAGTTATTAAAATGTTAAACTCATTTTTTTCTGTACTATTAAATAGCAAAGAGTTTGTATGTTTATCGCATTGCGGCAGCACTTAGAGCCACCACATTTTTGAACACACATTGTCTTCCACCCGAAAATAGACGTGTCGATGCCAGAATTTTGAACTACGTATTTGTTTTTGATGGTTGTGCATTAGCACTGAAGGCGTAATGAGTAAGTTTCCTCAAGCACAGTTTTCATTAAAGAATCATAAGTCAAAAATTAACTACGAAATCTTTATTTAATAATTTAATTATTTAATAATTTTGCTTATCTTAAGCATAACAAAAAGTAATAATGTTCACGGACATTAAAACACTGAAGTATTGAAAAGAATAACTTACATAGAATCATCATCACTCCTAAATATCAGGCAATAAGAAAAAAGGAACAGGAATATACTTTGCCATCGTACCTGAAAAGAGAAAGTACTAACTTGATTTAGACCTTTGGCCCAAGTACAAGTAGCTAGGGTGAAAATCGAATATATTGCATTGCACATGAACTTTACTTTCTCTCGCCAATAGGCGCACGTTCGTTTCGTATGCCTTTCGAGTTTCATTATGCAAAATACCTAAATTTATGCTAACAGTTTTTTAGCCCAAAGGCGCGGTAACCCAGAAGGGCTATTAGTCTCAAAACAGCATTTTGTGGCGTTTCACCGTAAACGGCGATAGGCCTTTTCAAATTGTTGCCACCCAATATTATCGCCCCGTATTATATTTAAAGAAATTAAATACCGAAGAATGTGCATAGATGTGTGTATGTTTCTCGCACTGTGAAAAAACGACGGTACCTAGAGCCATCCAGTTTTGAATAACGTAATCCTATCCTGGAAGACCAAATTTGATTTATTACCGATTTCATATTTTGTAAAGCATTTATGAATTTTTGATTAAGAAACTCCACGGTTTCCAGGCGAGCAATGGCAACACTGCACGTGAAAAAACAAAAACATTTTTATCTCCAGCGCACGAGACTGTATCGGAAATTCTATAGATAGGCTCAGTTTAAAACTATTTTGCGATATTACTGTTGAATTCAATTTTATGATTTAAGAACATGATATTTAATAAGTTAACGTTGTCAGAACTTGGGTTTCTCTTGATTTACTTTGGAAACATGAATGGTCCTGAATAGGAACAGGGAGCTTACTCAAGCTATGTTCAGGAAGGTGTGAAGTAGACAACACAAGCAGGAAGGGTATACGAAATCCTTTATTTTCAATACTTTACAGGTATTTCCTAAACTTTGGAATACAGAGACCAACCACTTGTGGTCTGAACGTAAGAATATAAAAACTACTAACTAAAAGCTAACTTGGAATTAGTATACAAATGCCTACCAGTAAGACTGGCCTTTATTTAAAAAAGGTACGTATGTAGTACGCCGAGCTGCTAAAATTACGATACGTCTACAAATATCAAGAGAGCTAAACCTCTGGCCTTAAAGGCAACCAGTAACCGAGTGAAAACTCGTAAAACTACAGTGGCAAACGGCCTGCTTCCTAAAACTCATTCTCTCTCCCGCTTAGCAAAAAGCCACAATTTACCTATATACCCGCGTATAAGTCGATACCGCGTATAAGTTGACCCCCCACTTCGACATAAAAAATTCGTAAAAAGTAAGAAACCCGCATGTAAGTCGACCCTCACTTCCGAAATCGATCGAGAAACTTCGAAAATTTTTTTTAAGTACTACATTTATTCAAAATCATCTGAGAAAAAAAAGTAAATATAGGATAAAAAATACCTTGGTAAATAAGCAATATCAAAATCCTTCAACGTCCGATTCATGGTCAGATTCGCCAAACATTTCATAGAACTCTTCTGTCGTCATTGGCTCGTAACTCCTTCTCTCTCTCGCTTGGCAAAAAGCCACAACTTAAGTACTTGGGCGTTAGCAAGACAATTTGCATAAACAAGTTAAAGCATTTAATTCTGGCCGGAAGTTGAAAATAAGAAGTGATAGTACAGTTTCAAAATAAAATAAACGTTAGTAAAACTTAGGATCCTTACAAGGTACCACGTAAAACGTTAAAAAAACGCCCCTTTGGACGTAATTAAAAATCTGAAACATTCTAGATTTTTTTTACCTTTTCCTAATTTTCTTTAATTTCTTATATTATATAGTTTGATAGATTATGCTGGTCCTTAAGTTTATGTATTAATCTTCATTTACATCTTTGCCTACATTAGCGTAACCTAGAGTATTTTGTGTGTTTTATATGTTTTTCCACGAATCGTATAGTACAAAGAGAAAAATTGTACAGATCAGGTTCCGTCTATGCAAAGAAAGTTTAAGAAGAGTCTTTTGATTATTACAGGATTCTCTCGCAGTGGGAAATTAAATGTAAGGAGAATGGAAAAAAATTATTAAAATCAATTCAACGTACTATCGAGAGAACGTTTGCGCCCGCTATTTGCAGAAGAAATTCCATTTCCTTATCCCAATGACTTGCAAACTAAAGAATGAAACTTCATCGAGACAAAGCTTTATGTTATACTTTGAAAAATACCACTGCATTCCTCGAATAAAAAATCTGATGTGTACACCACATGACTTCCTTGTACGGAATATTAAATTATACGCATTTTTTCTTCATTTCATTTAAACATATTAGATTGAATTAAACCTACTTCGCCGACAGCGCATAAACCACAATAGAATAAATGCATTCTTTAAAATTCACTTTGTTTACCATTGCGACACTCTGGCGCTAGGTTTATTTAACAGTATTATATTTTGTTCATATTATAACTCAGAATGCACAAAATTTATATCATTTAAAGAATTATCGAATCGTTGCCACATGTTCTATTCAAATACTATAACAAAGCTAGAACGATGTATAAAAGAAATTAAGCAAACAAAACAAAAAAGAAACAGTTTTTCACAGACGATTGAGTATTTCTCATTCAATTAATTCAGTTTTCACTTCGCGACAAGGCAAAAATACATAAACTCAAATATCTGTATTAAAAATTACGAAGTAAATCTTAAACACTTATTTCCTCGAAAAAATTCCAGAAAGGATTAAGCATGATTCAATTCGCAATAATAAATGAAGGCGTTATTTTTGTGTTGCGAAGCTTAGTCTCTCTAGATTGGCAACAAATCTACAATTCTGCTGTTTCAAATGTAAACAAATATGTCCGCCATGTTATTAAAACTTAACCGCACTTAAACAGCTTTTAAATTGTTGATAATTGTACAAATATTTTTTCCAGAATTATGAAAGGCATAAAAACTTTAACCGGAAGATAAAAACAACATAATTCAATCATTTTTAAAGCAAAAAATGTACAATTTACAAACATATAAGAGTGAAGAAACTGAGATCACTGAGCCGGGTAACTGAGTGGATATATATATAAATATATTTATATACGTTTGGTGCGGCCGATTGCAACCAAAATACGAGGTGCACATCTATATGTTATAGAAGTCCTATAAACAAAATTGCAAAGTTCTGAGGCTACTCGTTTTTGAGTTATGCGAGATACGTACGTACATACGTTCGTACAGACGCCACGAAAAATTCTCTTCAGAATTCATTTTAAAGCAGTTTTATAATTTTTTTGGAGGAAAAGAGTGTTTTATTCTGTCCTTACGTACAGATATCAGGGAAATACATCGTTAAATTGCATTTGAAAGAAGTTAAAATGGGATATTTTCGTTGAAATATGCTGCCTGAAACTTTTCGCGATTACAATACTTCCTTTTTACTTCGTACAAGGAAGTAAAAATGAAAACTGACAGGTTTTACATGTATATCTTTTTATGTGTGCTTTTGGTCTCTCGAAAAGATCTCTTCGTAAGCGAATCCCCCCCTTTATTTTAAGAAACTAGAAATTGTAAGAAAAGCTTTTTTATCATAGAAATTCGGATTCTTACAGTCCAGAAAAAAAGGTCTTCAAATAGAGCATTTAAAAAATACTCTTTACATTTTAAACATTAACTAAACGACTTCCAAAGAGTGAAACTTCATCGAGACAAAGCAACAAGTCATACTTCGAAAAGTACTACTGCATTCCTCTAAATAATGAAGACTGATATAGATATTGCATCTATACTTTTCAGTACTTCTTCGAAGCTCCCTGATATTTCTGCTACAGACTATTGTGTCTTTGGTCTCTTGAAAAGTTCTCTTCATAAGCGAAAACCCACCCCCGATGGACGGAAACTATTGGAACAGAAATGGAATGAATACCCTTGAAAATTTTACGAAAAGTCCTTCTATCATGGAAATCGCTATCTAGACTTATAGTCGAGGAAAATTGTTATCAGAACGAGCATTTCAAAAGTACTGTGTACTTTAAGGGGGCTCATACACCTTAAACCCCTCATGATCTTCAAATATGTGACTGTTGCAAGAATTGGGATATTTTATTTATTTTAAAAGCACTTACTTCCAACCTTTTACAACTGACTATGTAATATAGCTGCTTCGGAAACTAGTAACCAGAAAGTTTGCGTTGCCACGAATATTTTTGTAATTTAATCCTCTTTGTGACAAAATATTTCGCCATGTTTCCACCTTGCGCGCACGATATTTTAAAAATGGCGAATGGTACATACTTGAAATTGGATGGAATTCTTTATATGGGCACTATTTTCTAACTGAACCAAAAATCTGTTAAATATTTTCATATTTAAAAATTTTATGCACGAAAATATTACAGATTTTTTTTAATAAAATACATTATGTAACCTCAACTCCAAATAAAATAATAATTTAACAAGAAATTCTTAGAATTTTAGGTTCACAGTAGTTTCCAAATGTTATAAAAGCTATATATTAAATATGGAATTAAATTATGCAACAGAATATTTTAAACTGTGCGCGCAAGGTGGAAACAGGACGAAAAATGTTATCACAAAGCGGATTAAATTATAAAAATATTTGTGGCAACACAAACTTTCTGATGACTATTTCAGAAAGAAGCTATACTATGTAGTCAGCTGTAAAAAGTTGGAAGTAATTGCTTTTAAAATAAATAAGTTATTCAAATTCTTGCAACAGTCACCTATTCGAAGATATTATGGTTTTTAAGGTGTATGAGTCCCCTTAATGAAATGGTTATTATAAAAATATGTAAACACCCTCTGTAGAATATTATGCGTACATCCACTGTTACTGTTTGTCTGCCATATCGTGCCCATTAAAACAGATTTTATTTACTGGTAGGTTCCCATTACTTTTAAAATGATCCACTGCTTTCTGTTTTGTAGAAGACAAGCCCCAAATTTTAATCATTTTATATTCAAAATGCAAAGGAAAAATATAGCAATAACAATTAATTCATATCCTTGTGCATAAAAATAAGTGCCCACCAGTATACCAGCCAGTTTCCCTTATAAAGTCTTCCACGAAAGCATCCCTCCCGTTAGGTAGATTGTTTTACTGTGCTTTTCCATTATTAAAAAAAAACTAATAAACTGAACCAGCCATAAAAATAAAAAGTGGCTTATCGAGAATCAATCGGGATTTCATGAAACGAAAGCTCAGATGTTATGAGTGTTTTGTGACTTCATGACTTTTTCATAACTGACGCTAAATCCCGCTGCTTAGAAACTGTTTTAAGGCCGATGGCATTAAATATAAATTGAATTTCAAACAAGAAATTCTCATCATAGCCTTGCAAGAAATTGTTATCCACTTCAGAAATTTCTTGGAAGAGGAAGATCACTTTGAACAGTTGATCTTCTGGAGAATTTCTCAACTCTTTATGGGCCTCTTCTTCATTAAGGGGACAGTGGACGATGATTTCAGCAAAAATCGACCAAAAATTGGGAAATAGAAATTTCATATGATAATATTCTTCGGTTTTAACTCTATCGTCTACAAAAACCCGCTTTTATGTAAAATTATTTTTAAAGAAGTTATAAGCGTTTGAATACGCTTGTTTGCCTTTTTTCTGACATTTAAAGGGATATTTAAATGTAAATAAAAAGGTAAACAAACATTTCAGAAACATTATTTTAATTTACGCGACAATAGTAAGATATAAATGTGTAAGGTTATGAAGACTGCAATTTATGCAATTTCGTTTCACGGATGAGTTACCCAGACATTCTAAATACCCAACAGATGTCATATCATTTTTTTTTTTTTTTTGAAAGTGTAGCATTGCTAAAAATGTGAAACCTAAATCTCATTCAATGATGAAAAACAAATCAACAGTAAATGTTTTATCCAAAATATTGCCGCTGTATCAATGATTAGCCAGTAATCAGCTTTTAGCATGATGAAAATACAAAACACTAAGGAGAGTTCACATAGCTACATTTGGAAGAACTTCCCGAAAGACACATTTATATTGAAAACAGACTCGAAATAGCTGTTATCACAGCAATTAGTGACTTCAATGTTGAGTGTTTAAATACTTTACGTATGGAACGTAAAGATATAAATTCATGTTCAATATCTATTGGACAGAGGCAAGATAAATGTCGTATACATCAAAGCAAAAGGAGGAGTTCGACTGGATACAAGAAAAGATGAATTAGCAAAAAAACTATGTAAGGTAGGTAAACATAATGAAAATGTAAATGAGGAAGGTGAAATATATGATGCAGGACTTTTTTAAAGTGATTCTTAGTTTAGAAAAAAAAATATTTGGATGAATTTAGTGAAAGTGTTCGAGAAAATTTCTAAAATAATATTGTTGCGTGCGTACGGGTTCGTTATGAATGCACAAGTCCGATGAAAAATGAACAAAAATTTATTATTATCACAACAGAAATGCTTAAATTTTCTCAAATTATCATGCAGTATCACAATATCTCGCAGTAGTTATCTTTTAACTACTTAAATGTACAATAGAACGTAATTCAAAACAGCTAAAGAACGCTCATCCGCGAATTCGCTACAATCAAAAGAGCAGTTTTTTTAAACAACAACAAACTAAGCAACTACTAACTACAAACTGAGATGTTTTCCTCCTTTTATAAGATTTTAAAATCACGCGCTAGAATTTTCCAGTACTTTCTCGAAATCAAACAGAGATATTTATTCATTTAATGCACGCGCTCTTGTATTTTCAATTTTCCGGCTTAGCTTTCTTTTAATATTCGTCACGCGCTGCACTGCGCGAGAAATAAAACCATTTAATTTATAATTAAACTAACATTAGCTTTTTAAATACCAAATTCGTAACAATATTAAGTATTTCTTGCCATTATACTATTTTATTAGAAAAACATTCTTTATGCATACGTAAAATAATGTTAAAATATTTTATATTAAATAAAATTATATATTAGGACATGTTAAGAAGTAAATATTATAGGTAAGCGTAAAAATATTCTTAAAATGTATTTTTTCACAATGAAATTTTCGCGATTATTACATTTTCAGAATGCTCCATGCGATTTATTTTATGTTCGAAATGACTGTAATTTGTAATTTAGATTCCCATTTACACATGTAACAAAAATTGGTATGCATTTTTGAATGCGAATTCATTAAGGGGATAAAAGTCCAATTAAAGTGTGTTAAAGTGGCAAATTTTGTCCAAAATTCAGGTATATGTGAAAGAAATATTAATTAAAAACTAACATTTTATGCAATTCACTAATTGATACCAAGTTGTGTTTGCAATGCATTTTTAATAAAAATAAAGCAAAAATAACAAGAAACGGAAAAAAAATTAAGTCGCATGGAGCATTTTGAAAAAATTTTAAAAATTCAAAAGAAATGTGAAAAAAAAATTAAATTGCAATGATCCAGAAATTTTTTTCAAAGATATTCGATATAATTATAGTAAAATATACATGCATGCAAAATTTCATAATGACAATAATTAAAAAAAAAAAGTATTTGAACGTCCACTGTCCCCTTAATTACATAATTATGATAGGATGAAAAATGAAAAAAAAAAAAAAAAAGATAATGCGCTTTTAAATTGTCTATTTTACAGTGTTTAATTATTTTTTAGATTAGCCGCTTTCACGGACAACAGCTTAAAACAGTTATTAGTGCAAAGAAAAAAATCTATAAGGATTTTAATGACCCCAGTTAGTGATTAATAATAATAAAATAAAGAACTATGTTCATTACTTTTAAATCATTTATTTAGTTTTTGCCAAAAAAATTGGAATTTTTTACTTCAAACAACAGCGGTCTAAGGGACGAGGTTATGAGGTATTTCTCCCACCTTCTTTGCGTGCTTCGTGGTGTGGTGCTCTGCACGCTGGGCGCGTATCCAAGTGAGGGAAGATGCCACCACCCCCCTACCATAGCTGTTAATTGGTATGGCATCGCGTCCCTCTTGTCTAAAGTACCCTAGAATTCTGAATATAGTCTTTGAACTATAGACTTTAGTTGGAACTCCAAACTACTCTTCATCACTACTATTTCTTTTCATCGCATATTATATTCAAAATTCCGCACATATTTTAAAGAAATATGTCATATATTATGTTTAAAATTTTTGTATTACATTCAAAATTCTGTACGTTTATAATTATGCTATTTTATACATTATGCTTCAATTTTTTTTTTTTTTTAACATTCCAAACTCCGTATCATTCCAAATTTTGTATTCATTTCAAATTATGTATTCATTTCAATAATGTATCATTCCAAATTTTGTATCCATTTCAAATTATGTATCTGTTTGCTAATATGAATAAACGGCTGGGATCACGTAGTGGGGAGACGGCGGTAAACCAATTAACCAAATGGTAAAGGTGTGGTGCCCGTCTTCACCGTTCCTAAATCCTAAATCCTAAGATGGTATGGGGAAGGGTGAGGGACCACACGACCCCCCTCACAAAAGTCGCCAATTTAAAATAATTCAAAGATTTCTACAGCTTATTCATTACAATCTTGTGGTAAAAACCATAAGGTAAGGGTAAGGGTGTTATCTGTACAAAAGTTTTCCCATGGGCTGCGTATCCAGCGGTCCACGGTTCGATTGTCGGTGAAGGCTTTGAAATGTTTTCACCTTTCCTGCTTTAAAAAAAAAATGTCTCTACAGTGGCGCCCGAACTAAAAGGCTGCTGGATGATGATTCTCCTAAACCCGGATTTGTCGATTGGGTCCCGTAAAAAACCCAGTCTCCCTTTGAAAGGGGGAGTATAGAAGGTACTCCTCCCACCTTATTTGCGTGCCTTTGTGGTGTGGTAGTCTGCATGCTGGGCTCGTATCCAGAGGTCCGCGCTTCGATTCCCGGAGAAGGCGTTGCTAATTTTTCATCTTTCCTGCTTCCAGAAAAAAAAAAGTACTGTCTCTACAAGGTCTGTAATCAGGTTTCCTGTGGAAGGGGCGATGCCAAAACCAACAAGCTCTATAATGAACATAACTTCTTGCATTGTAAATAATCTGTAACAATATGTTAATGCTATGTCCTATGTGTCGAAGTATGTTGTAACAGTATGATGTGCTATGTCTTATTTGTTAATACTAGGTCCTATGTATACCGTAATCAGGCCCCTGTGGAAGGGGCGGCACGCTAGAGAGGTAGTGCATGGGGGCTATACCATTTTTGTCAATAGCCGATGGCGTGGTGCCTCCTGTACTTGTTCCTGTCCTGTCTCTACAAGGTCAGCTTCAAAAGGTATTGCCACCTTTCTTTCCATGCTTTTAGTTCTTCGATTACTGCAGAGATGCCATGGCATAAAGGCCTAAAGATGCTGTCACCATTGTGAAGTCCACTACCACGAGGAAGACAATCCTCGTCAGGTCTGCCGGGGCATCCGTGTGAAGGTCTTAATCCTGGCAAACATTCTCCAACTTACATCAAAGTGCAGTTATCTTTTTTAAGATGACCATCTCTCGCCAAGTCACAGGTATATTCTGACACAAAGGCACAAATGTTTCGGCACCCTTATGAAGCTTGATATTACGAAGAAAGGAAATCCTAATGAAGGCTGCCGACACGCCAATGTGAAGGTTTTAATCTGGTGAATAGTCACCATGTTTCACAAAAGATACTGGCACAGAAGTGCCGAGATCTCTCGTCAAGATACTAGGATGCCCTGACATAAATCCCTAATTGTGCGGGCACCCTTATGAAAGTCGCTATCACGAAGAAAGGAAATCCGGCTACTCTTTGGAATATGGTAACAGGTGACAGGTGACGGAGGACGGGGACGCCTGAAGTTTAACAGACGTTAACAGGCATATGTCCCGCGTCCTCCCCTGGAGTTTATTTAATAGTTATAAGTGTGGATACATGGCCATACAGGAGAAACTGTTTGACATCTGGCATTTGAAGTACATTTGAGTTAACATACAGGCACGGTAAAAAAAAAAAAAAAAAAAAAAAAAAAAAAAAATCTGAAATGTTTTTTCAGATTTTAAATTACGTCCAAAGGGGCGTTTTTTAACATTTTGTGTGTTACCTTTCTTTATTAAATATCATGTTCCTCGCACTTAAACCATAAGATCCAGTGCAACAGCAATATCGCAAAATAGTTTTAAAACGAGCATATCTTTAGAATTTCCGATACAGAGACTCACGCGCTGGAGATAAAAATGTTTTTTCTGCACAACGTTGCCATTGCTCGCTTTGAAATCCTTGAGTTTGTTAATCAAAAATTCGTCAAAGTTTTAAAAAATATGAAATCGATCATAAAACAAATTTCAAATTTCAAATTGGGTTTTCCACATGCTCATATTCGTTGGAGGATTACGTTATTCAAAATTCGATGACTCTATGTACCGTTGTTTTATCACAATACGAGAAATATACATACATTTATGCAGATTTTTCATTATTTAATTTCTTCAAATATAATGCAGGACTCTAACATTTTGTGGCAACAGTTTGAAAAGTGAACCGACATTTATGAGTCCGACGCAAAATGCCAAAACGAAACTAATAGTCCTTCGGGATTCAAATCCCTTTGGACTAAAAAAAAAAAAAAAAAAAAAAAAAAAAGTTATAACAAAAGAAGAAAATTAAACACCTAAAAATGGTGTTCAATTTTCTTCTGCTCCCTATGCAGTCAGAGATTAGATGGTAGAGCATTAGAGTGCATATGTCAGTGCAAGTAATGCATGTAAGCCCTATTACTCTGGTTGACAGAGGTCCTGACCATATGCTGCAATGGTGGTTATTATTTTGCAGATTTTATTTATGGCCGCTCTGTTTTTGGCTAGGAACTTGTGAAAGGCTGAGATATTGGCTGGTATCGGGAAGTGGAACTGTTCCGTGAGTGGGCACTGAAAGATATAACGGTCCGGTGACCCCTCCCCCCGCAAACACAGCGATCCGTGGTTGAGATGGTGCGGCGGTAGAGGAATATGGTAACAGGTAGTTTGGCGACATTGGCGGAATATGGTTTGGCGGAATATGGTAACAGGTAGTTTGGCGACATTTTGGTAAGTCGATAAAGGTTGCTAGCTAGGACTTGAGCAGTGTACATGGATAAAGTCAAAAGTGTGCGCACTGCCATTTTTGTGCAATTCTGGGATTTTTTTTAAGTGAAAATAGGTCGACGTGTACATGGATGATACCGTGTATGTGCAATTCTTAAAAATGCGGCAAGCAGTGGGCGATTCTGCACTTTCTCCCAATTTCTCACCTAATCTTCGTCATGATTAAGCATTTTTTTTCCATAAAAGTTCTAGCATAAGCGTAATTCGGCTAGCAGATTGTTGGAAAAAAATGTTGAGTAAAAAAAAAAAAGTCTTTACTTCGTTAAAACAAAATGGCGTCCAAACAAAAACTAGCAGGTTGCTGTAGCAGGGTTGGTCGCCAAATTTTCGCTAAAAAATCGCCAAGTTACCATAATCCAAAGATTAACCGGAAATCCTTATCCAGGTTGCCTGGAAAGGTACGTGAAGGTCTTAATTCCAGCAAAAAGTTGGCATATGTTTAGCATTTTTTATGAAACCATGCGGTTGAAAATTCCTTTCTTTTATGCAGTCGAGTAAGCAATCAGATCAAAGAATTAAAAATTTGCAACAAGCTAACGACGATGGTTTCGTTGAATTTCATAGGGTTACATTTGTTTATCTTTTGAAATTTTTACAATATGATTATTTTTTTTTCCTTCCTACAAATTTATCCTTTTTTTAAGCATAAAAGGCTATTATTTTCAAAACGGGTATTTTGCGTCGATTGACTTTCAAACTGTTGCCACCGAATATTATCGCCATGTATTATATTTAAAGAAAATAAATAATGAAGTATCTGTATTAATGTATGAATGTTTCTCGCATTGTGAAGAAACAACGGTACCTAGAGCCATTCAATTTTGAATAACTCCAACGAAATATGGGCCCTTGAAAGTCCGAATTTTTAATTTCGAATTTGTTTTATTACCTATTTAAAATTTTATAAAGCTTTAACGAATGTTTCATTAACAAACTCGAGGATTTCAGAGCGAGCAATAGCAACACTGTACGAAAAAAAAAAAAAAAAAAACATTTTTATCTCCAGCGCGAGAGAGTGTTTATCGTAAATTCTAAAGATATACTGTTTTGCTGGTTTAAAATATTTTGTGATATTCCTGTTGAATGGAATTTTATGTGTTTCAAATGCGAAGAACATGTTATTTAATCAATAAAATTAACGCTCAAAACGTTAAAAAAACGCATTTTTTGGCGTAATATAAAATTTGAAGGCTTTCAGATTCTCTTTTTTTTTCCCGCGTGAATCACACAGTTACAATTAATGGTTGATTTTTTAAGCCATCGATATCAAATCACAAGGTAACGTCACAGGCACCTCGGGAAAATTCCCCTAATTGCCGATAGCTTCTTCTTCTCGCCCACCAGCGGCCGAGCGGTAAAGACGATAAACACTGGTAGCTCGGTCTGAGGTTCGAATTTCGCAAACGGGCTGGCTGCATGGGCGTTTTCGTGATTTTTCCTATGTGTAACGTGTATACGATCCAGTTTTCCTTAGAAAGTCCTCCACGAAGGCATCCCTCCCTTTAGGCAGATATCCCTCGTGTGTTTTGCCATAATTAAATAATCGAATCCAGTCCAATCCTCTCCTTCTCTGTCCTCAACAATCTCAATTGAATGTCAAAGAATCCGAGAAACTTTACATCGACGGAAATAAAAATAAAAATTTCTTAATATCTCACACAAAATAAATGGACCCTTTCAATATTGCTTCCTTTTAATAAAATCCAGTTATACGAAAGAGATATTTTTGGTAACAATATTTTGAAAACTGAAACGAACAAGGGAAAAAAAAAAAAAAAAAAAAAGGAAAGAAACACAATTAGCATTTATTGAGGAAGAATGATAAATATCTGATAAGCAGGAAGAATATTTAAATGAGCGTAAGTCCCTCGTTAAGCTCTTTAACATGACTTAAAGAGATTTATCCTTGCTGGATGACTAGCTTTTAAGATTAAATATCCCTCCTCTGTCGGAGGCTCGATTAAAAAGAAAAGACAACCCCATTTTAAAGTATTTTTCTGATCCACAAAAGGAGATTAATTTCTCGACTTCCCCATAAGTCAAAAATGTTTTTTTTTTTTTTTTTTTCATATAAGGAATCCATTAAAAAGTGAAAGGAATAAAGAAGTTTATTTTTTAACTTCTGAAGCATTTGGTGTTTAATCCTTAATGCGCTTTTATTGTAAGTCCTCATTAATATGTTCAGGGAAGGGTGAAGGTGGGTCTGAACTCAATGGCCAGTTTATTAGAGTGTTACCGCACTTTTAAGTAAGTTAACTATGGTTCGTCAAGGCATTAAGTGTACCACGGCATTAAGACAAAAAGGTCGTGGCACCCTTATGAAGATTCGTGTATTCTATGAACAATGCAACTTTCATCAAGATTTCGGAATGCCCATCTGACGATCTCAGTGAATAGTCTTCCATAAAAATGCGTACACTCCTTCCACTAATAATATATAGGATGAAGGCTACAAACTTCTTCAAATATACCGGCACACTCTTCTGAAGATCTAAGTCATGGACTTCAATAAACGTGCCGGTACTTCTGTGAAGTTCAGTGTTATCGTGAAGAATGCAGCCTTCATCCAGATTCCAGATTGCTCGGCTGAAGACCTAAGTGAATAGCAGTCTACCGGAGTGCCGTAGTGCCGGAACTTTTATTGAATATAAAAGTTCCGGCAATATAAAAGTTCCGGCACTACCGTGAAGTTCTGTGTACACTGTGAAGAAGAATTCAGAGAATTCGGGAAGTTCGCGTCAAGGTCTAAGTGAATAGCCGCCAATTTGAATAAAGGTCTGCTGGCGCATTTTGAAAGTTAACAATTATTATTGGACAGTTTGTGTAAAAGAAATCTGAAGGTTTTTCGTATTTATATTAAGCGCAAAGGGGCCCTTTTTTTTAACGTTTTGTGAATATCTTTACTTATTAAATATCATGTTCTTCGCACTTGAACCATAAAATTCAATTTCACAGCAATATCACAAAATATTTAAAAGAGCCTATCTTTAGAATTTCCGACACACAGTCTCGCACGCTAAAGATAATTTTTTTTTTTTTTTTTTTTTTTTTTTTTTTTTTTTTTTTCAGTGTGGCCAATGCTCGGTTTGAAGTCGTTGAGTTTCTTTTCTTAATCAAAAACTCATAAATGCTTTGCAAAATGCAAAATAGATAATAATACCAATTCCAAATTTGGGCTTCCACATGCCCATATTCGGTTGAAGGATTACGTTATTCAAAACTGGATGGCTCAAGGTACTGTTGTTTTATCACAATGCAAGAAACATATATAAATTTATCTAGATTCCTCATTATTTAATTTCTTTAAATACATAACAGGGCTATAATATTTGGTGACAACAATTTAAAAAATGAAACGTCACAAAATGTTCAAACGAAATTAATAGCCCTTCTGGGCTAACGCCCTATGGGCTAAAATGTGTAAGCACACAGACCTGTCACTAAATAGAAGGCAAGGGTAAGTGACATCTGGAGCACAAGTTAATGCCATTAACGAATAAGTTATATTAATTTTATATTAAAATATTTCGGCAAAAATTTACAATACTTTTCTTTAATTGTGTTTATATAAAGTCCCTGAACCACAAGTTAATGCCATTAACGAATAAGTTATATTAATTTTATATTAAAATATTTCGGCAAAAGTTTACAATACTTTTCTTTAATTGTGTCTATATAAAGTCCCTGAAACATATTGATGTACGTTAAATATTATTTTAAGATATATTTTTCTAAGGGTAGGATCGGGTTCCTTGAGAAAACCTTATAATTCTAAGTGTTCCATGAGTCGAGAAAGTTTGAAGACCACTTATCTTAAGTCATCGATTTCAGTAAGTGTACCGGCACTCATAGAAATTTCAGTTTGTGCCACGATGAATGCAGCCTTCGTCGAATGGTGTATACGAGCCAGTTTCCCTTAGAAAGTCCTCCACGAAGGCATCCCTCCCCTTAGGCAGATAGTACTAGTGTGCTTTGCCATAATTAAATACGCCACACGCACCACCTTCGTCGAATGTTCTTCTAGGTGAATTATTGTCGACTTGAAAGAAGGTACCAAAATCTTTTGCAAGTTTGCTATTACTTATCAAGACATTAGGAATACCCGACATCTTCATGAAGTTCAGTTTGTAGAGTCATTAGGCTAATAAATAAAAGAAATACCTTATAAGTTTACACCATTCAGTTCAGTTACAGTTACAGTGCAACCTTCATAAAGTATTTGGGACGCCTGTGCCACCTTTATTTCACTCAGGTTTCATGGATTGGCATAAAGGTGCCAGCACCCTTAAGAAATTCAGCTTAGAACTTGGTTTGGTTTTGTTGATTAGGACAAAGCACACCAAGGTTATTTGCTTTAAGGGAGGGATGCATTCGTGAAGGACTTTCTAATGGAAACTGGCTCGCACACATGGGGAAAACTGCGGAAACTCCCATGCAGCCAGTCCGCTCGCCTGGAATCGAACTGGGTTGGAACTACCAGTGTTTGGGGATTTTACCGCTCGACCAATCGTGGGCTCCGTAGAATTCGGAGAAAGCAAAAGAGGATGTTTACACTATAAGGTATTTCTCCCACTTCCGTAGCGTGCCTTCGTGGTGTAACGGTAGCACGCTGGGCCGGTATTCCAGAGGTCCTAGATTCGATTCCCGGAGAAGATGTTTGCTAATTTTTCATCTCTCCGACTTCCAAAAATACGTAATGACTCTACAGTGGCGCCCGAACTAAAAGGGTTGTGGATGATGACTCTCCACACCCAGGATTTGGCGACTAGGTCCCCTAAAAATCCCAGTCGCCCTTTAAAAGGGGGAGTATATAAGGTATTTCTCCCACTTCCCTAGCGTGCCTTCGTGGTGTAACGGTAGCACGCTGGACCGGTATTCCAGAGGTCCGTGGTTCGATTCCCTGCGAAGGCGGTTGCATATTTTTCATCTTTTCTGCTTCCAATTAACCTAATGACTCTACAACACATTTCTAGAAAGATTTCAAGGCCGTTTAATGAATCTCTAAAATCTAAAGAGAATTTTTTGAAATATTCGGTTTTTAATGAAACAAAATGAAGTATAATGTATTCAAAATAAATAGTTTATAACGAATACCATAATTTAATTTTCTATTTTGTTATTTCTGTATTATCGACAAACCTAAATTCATTTTGGTCTGTTCGTGTATCTCCGTGACCTTTCAATGTCAGTAAGCAATGCTGAATTTCAGTAACATTTTTTGAATTATATGTGCAATAATATTGTTGCGTGCGCACGGATTCGTAATAGATTGAATGCCCACAGGTATGATGGTAGGTTAATAAAATTTATTTTTAGCAAATGAAACACTTCAAAGTTCTGGAATTTTCCATTCACAGTATCACAGAGTACAATAAGCAGTTACGCTTCGAACTACTGAGAGCGTTAAACACAACGCAATGCAAAATTCATCTAAAGAGAAAGCTATCCCGGGATCTCTGAGTTCATTCTGAACTCGCAACAAAAATAACTAAACAATTGAAGAGCATATTAGACTTAGACTCTATAATTGACCGAGCTATTGCGAAGAGCAATGTTGCCGGTTCCAGAATTAAAGCCCAAGGGCACTTGACATAAGGAAATTCGGACGTGAAGAAAATCTCAGATGAGAAAACGGAGAAAAGGGGAAGAAGAGAAGTACCAAAAGGAGCAAGACAATCCAATCGGACATGTTCGCAAAACGTGACGAGCGATCATAGCTTTCAAGGAGAACCCAAGACAATGCAAATCAATGGCAACATATATGAGAAGATACACTACAGCAATAGTTCCAATGACAAATTCAAATACAACTAGACAACCTCAATCAATAGTGCTAAATACAAAACAATACAGTGCAACTATACAACACAATTTTAATAGAACTATTCAACGCAATACACTACAGCAACTCAACAACAACCTAAGCAACCTATTTACAACACTACTATATCATCACAATTTGAAAAATCTCACAGCATTAGTTTTATAATTCACCAAGAATAATGGAGTATAAACAGCTACCGATTCAGGAGCTAAGTGAAAAAATTGTCGTCTCCTTCCATGAAGGTGTGAGGGCCGCCGAGATATTTCTAGTATTTTCTGCTTCTCGAAATTATTGCAAAACAACAGCATGATCGAATTACGGTTGCAGCTAATATAAGGATCAATTACATTTATTCAATTACAATACCTATTATGGTTATACAAGGATCGGACTAAAATGGCGCCAAATGGTCGCTAGGCTTTGCGACTTTAGGCGGTTTATCGCCAAATTTAGCGAGAAAACCGTTGTCAGCTTCCATTTACTCAATGTTAAATGGAGTTGCTCCTGCATTCTTCCTATCTTTCCAGCATAGTCGCATCTTTAGATTTTTCATGTTACATTGCGCAGCAAAATACAAGAATTTTGTAAATGACTGCACTAAAATCGTGTACAAACTTCGTAACAATATGTTATGTTGGTTACTGTAAAACTGTTACGAGCTGCAAGTAAAGTACCGTTTCTGATTGCACATTGAAAACTGTTACGCTTTAAGTAAAGCACCACTTGCCCAGTTTACCCCCACATCTAAACAAACTCTTTGTATGAATGCTAAATTTTTGAAAATTTGATATAAATGTTATCGTAGCCGAAAAATTCGTCATCACGTGCGCACAGCCAGACATCATTGCAGAAACAGTCAAAACGTGTTGCGCGGGTCTCTAATTAGCGCTTATTCACTGAAAACACTATCGAAGTTTTGGACAGAAAAGAACATTACTTCCCTTACGTTAGGTTACGTTAAGTCTATAAGTTGTAGGAAGGAAAAAGCCTGGTACCAATTTTGGGTAACATATTAACTGATTAATGACATGTTATGAGTTTATTCACTGAAAACTCACTATCAGATTTTTGGACAGAAAAGAACATTACTTTCCTTACGTTACGTTACGTTAAGTTTATAAGTTGTAGGAAGAAAAAAGGCTGGTACCAATTTTGGGTAACATATTAACTGATTAATGACATGTTATGAGTTTATTCACTGAAAACTCACTATCAAATTTTTGGACAGAAAGGAACATTACTTCCCTTACGTTACGTTACGTTACGTTGAGTCTATAGGTTATAGGAAGGAAAAAGGCTGGTACCAATTTTGGGTAACATATTAACTGATTAATGACATGTTATGAGTTTATTCACTGAAAACTCACTATCAAATTTTTGGGCAGAAAAGAACATTACTTCCCTTACGTTACGTTACGTTACGTTGAGTCTATAGGTTATAGGAAGGAAAAAGGCTGGTACCAATTTTGGGTAACATATTAACTGATTAATGACATGTTATGAGTTTATTCACGGAAAACTCACTATCAGATTTTTGGACAGAAAAGAACATTACTTCCCTTACGTTACGTTACGTTACGTTGAGTCTATAGGTTATAGGAAGGAAAAAGGCTGGTACCAATTTTGGGTAACATATTAACTGATTAATGACATGTTATGAGTTTAATTTCCGGAATGATTATTGTTATATTTAGAATTATTCCTGTATTTTTTTATAAATATATGTATGAGGAAGAAAGTATCCTGTAATTAAATATCGCTGCGTTAGACATTTTCTAACCGGAACGCAAATTATGGACTTTCCAGGTGTTAGCTGATTTGTTAACTATTTACACTAGGGAATTTAGCACGGAGGATTGCGAAAATTCCTCAAAAATTTTCTTCCAGACTATTTTAGATGTAATTAACTATAAGTATGCTTGGATGTAACCTTACGTAAAGTAACATGGGTTAAACTTGTAAAGTATTTCTCACACTTCCCTAGCGTACCTTCGTGGTGTAACGGTAGCACGCTGGGCCGGTATTCCAGAGGTCCGTGGTTCGATTCCCGGCGAAGGCGGTTGCATATTTTTCATCTTATCTGCTTCCAATTAACCTAATGACTCTACAAGTGGCGCCCGAACTAAAAGGCTTGTGGATTATGATTCTCCGTACCCCAGGATGTGGCGACTAGGTTCCCTAAAAGCCTTGTCGCCCTTTAAAAAGAGGAGTATATAAGGTATTTCTCCCACTTCCCTAGTGTGCCTTCGTGGTTTAACGGTAGCACGCTGGGCCGGTATTCCAGAGGTCCGTGGTTCGATTCCCGGCGAAGGCGGTTGCATATTTTTCATCTTTTCTGCTTCCAATTAACCTAACGATTCTACAAGTGGCGCCCGAACTAAAAGTGCTGTGGATTATGATTCTCCGTACCCCAGGATGTGGCGACTAGGTCCCCTGAAACCCCAGTCGCCCTTTAAAAGGGGGAGTATATAAGATATTTCTCCCACTTTCCTAGCGTGCCTTCGTGGTGTAACGGGAGCACGCTGCGCCGGTATTCCAGAGGTCCGTGGTTCGATTCCCGGCGAAGGCGGTTGCATATTTTTCATCTTTTCGCCTTCCAATTAACCTAATGACTCTACAAACTATCAGACCGAAATGGATACTGAAGAAAGTAAGTGAGCAAAAATCAGCGTAAGCTTCATACTAAATCATTTTTCGCAGGATTAACTTAACTGTAACCATCTTCAATAATCGTTAGTCGAAGTGTTAGGTAAACCTATCTTAGTTCATGTCTCAACGCATGTTTCATATATCTCCGAGATGAACTTTAAGTCACAGATAAAACGACGTATCCCTTCGAGCTGAATTTTTCATTCAGCCGTTTTCTAGAGACGTAAATCATTCGGATAAATAAACAAACATCTTCGCCGAGCAGAGAATGAACCGCCCTGGAGGGAAAACGCGCCATCCATTCTCAAACTTCGGCACTCAGATAAATAACTTCACGGTCTTGATCTCGGGAGGCTTACACGATCTTTTTCGGTGCTTCTTTTTAGTGGAAAGAACAGACCTGATTCGCGCAAAAACAAAGAGTAAAAAAGTAAAAAAGCAAGAGACTTAGGAAAGATAACCCGCTTCGCTTGTAGGCTCCTTCGAAAATGGGTTTCGCAGTTTATAAACCATTGTTTGTCTGTTAACAACAATGAGGAGCTCGATGCGGTGGGCTTTCGGGAGAGACAGCTGCCCCGCTTTTAGAGAGCACCGGAGACTTCAGAATGAACAAAACTTTTAAATTATGTTTTAAAAACGATTTTCGGTTCCTTTATTTTTTAACCCTGTTTCCCTTCCCACAGAACTGAAATATTGACTACTTTTTGCCCTCGGAAGATAAACATTTCGCCTCCGAAACTAGACGATAGAAGTATTTCTTCCCCCCTTTCGCTAGCCGTCAGAACCTGTATAGTAGTTAGCGCCAAACCAACTTGAACCACCTTTTTGCCATACTCAATCATGTGAGTAGCGTCACACTACCCAGCACGAAAAAATTTCATGCTTTGTCTAGAAACGCCTGGCATTACATACAATACCCAGGCATTCTACAGAAAGTCAGCGTTTCATACTTTGGCCGATAACATATATTTATCTAGAATTAGAAGATTTTTCAAAGTGTTTTATAAATTAAACAGCAAAAAGTGTAGAGAATGTTGATAAATACCAAAACTTCAATAAAGTAGTTCTTTTAATAGTCAACTAAAACTGAATACTAAACATATGGTTTGCTCTATTTAATTACGGCAAAGCACACGAGAGCTATCTACCTAAGGGGAGGGACAGGCATTCGTGGAGGACATTCTAAGGGAACCTGGCTCATATGCATGTTACTTATGGGGAAAACACGAAAAAGGCCCATGCAACCAGCCTGTTCTCCGACATTCGAACTTCTAACCCAACTACCAGAATTCAACTGGGCCTTAACTTATATTATTTAACTAAAACTGTAAGGATCCTAAGTTTTATTAAGGTTTACTTTATTTTAAAACTGTACTATCACTTCTTATTTTCTACTTCCGGCCAGAATTAAATGCTTTAACTTGTGTATGCAAATTGTCTTGCTAACGCCCTAGTATTTAAGTTGTGGCTTTATCAGGTTCAATGTTCCGCCTTACTTGCTTTGGGAACATTCAAAGACCTGACTCGGAACAGGGAGCTTACTAAAGCTATGTTCAATAAATGTGGGAAGTAGACAAGATACACAGGAAGGGTATACGAAACCATTTATTTTTCACTCTTTACAATAATTTCCGGACTTCGGAATACAGAGACCAACCACTTGTGGTCTAAACGTAAGAATATAAAAATATTAACTAAATTCTAACTTAACTTTGGAATAATAAACAAGGGCCTACGTGGAAGATTGGCCGTATATTAACAGGAAGCCGTATGTAGTACAGAGAACTGTTAACACTACGTTTAAAATTATCAAGAGGATTAAACCTCTGGCCTGGAAGGCAACCAGCAACCGAGTAAAACTGCTAAGGCAAGCGGCCTGCTTCTACTAACTCCTTCCTCTCCCTCGCTTGGCAAAAAGCCACAACTTAAGTACTTGGCGTTCGCCAGACAAATTTGCATAAATAAGTTAAAGCTTTTAATTCTGGCCGGAAGTAGAAAATAAGAAGTGATAGTAAAGATTTAAAATAAAATAAACGTTAGTAAAACTTAAGATCCTTACAGCTTTTTACCAAGAGTTGGAGATTTACGAAGCAAGCCGCTTGCCACTACAACTTTACGAGTTTTCACTCGGTTGCTGGTTGCTTTTAAGGCCAGAGGTCTAGCCCTCTTGATATTTGAAAACGTATTATAGTTTCAGCAGCTCGGCGTACTACATACGTACCCTTTTAAATAAAGGCCAGTCTTAGTGCTAGGCATTTGTATATTAATTCAAAGTTAGCTTTTTAGTTAGAGTTTTAGTTAGTAGTTTTATATTCTTACGTTCAGACCACAAATAGTTGGTCTCTGTATCCCGAAGTTCGGGAGTACTTGTAAAAATATGGAAAATGAAGGGTTTCGTATACCCTTCTTCTTGTGTCGTCTGTTATGCACAAATTTTAAACATAGCTTGAGTAAGCTCCCTGTTCCTATTCAGGATACATCATGTTTCCAAAGCAAATCAAGAGAAACACGAGACCTGACAAGTGTTTCTTAAACATTAATGAACATTGATTTGCTGAGTGTGTCCTTTTACCAGGCACAGTTTTATCTTCTTCGCCTTTTCTAATATAAGGTAAACACAAGCCACTGGGTAAGGAAGAAGAAAATTCTTTACAACTTTTATAGGCTTTATGTTCCCGTTCAGAACGGAGCTCGAAACAACCGATCACACAATCTTCCGAGCTTATTTAGCTGTTCTTCTTGTCGGGTGTGATGTTTCCAAACATCATGAAGGGCTGTTTCTGTGTGCGGCCATGAATCGAGACGTATCAGTTACTCTTTTCTGAAAGAAGAGGTTAACTCCGCATTACGATGTGTTTGATCTTTCGAATCCGAGTCTTTTGTTCATACCTCCCCCCCCCGGGGAATTTAAACCTTGAGACTGTATACAGTAACTGAAGCTGATATTTCGGAAATTAAATTATTCCCATAATTATCTCCTCTTGATTTTCAGACGATAAAATTAATAAAAAAATTTGTGAAAAATACGTGAGGGAAAAATATAAATGTTTTATTCTCCAGAATGACATTTATTTTAAGGGAACTCATACACCTTAAAATTCATAAGTTCTTCGAATATGTGACTGTTGCAAGAATCGGAATAACTTATTTATTTTAAAAGATATTACTTCCAACATTTTACAGCTGACTACATAATATAGCTGCTTTCTGAAATAGTAATCAGAAAGTTTGTGTTGCCACAAATATTTTTATAATTTAATCCGCTTTGTGACAACATTTTTTGTCAAGTTTCCTGCTTGCGCGCACAGTTTAAAACATTATGTTGCATAATTTAATTCCCTATTTAATATATAGCTTTTATAACGTTTGGAAAATACTGTGAACCTAAAATTTTAATAATGTCGTGTTAAATTTTTATTTTATTTGGAGTTGAGTTTATAAAATGTATTTTATTAAAAAAATCTGTAATATTTTCGTGCATAAATTTTTTTAATGCTAAAATATTCATGAAATTTTTGGTTCACTTAGAAAATAGTGCCTATCTAAAGAATTCCATGAAATTTCAAGTACGTACCATTAGCCATTTTTAAAATATCATGCGCGCGAGGTGGAAACAGGACGAAATATTTTGTCACAAAGCGGATTAAATTACAAAAATATTTGTGGCAACACAAACTATCTAGTTACTAGTTTCTAAAGCAGCTATATTATGTAGTCAGCTGTAAAAATGTGGAAGTAATTGCTTTTAAAATAAATAAAATATCTCAATTCTTGCAACAGTCACATATTCGAAGATCGTAAGGGGTTTAAGGTGTATGAGGCCCCTTAAATATATTTAAAAAAAATCTGATATTGACACCACATGACTTCCTTGTATGGCCTCTTAAATTATGCAGAATTTTTGTTGCACTTCAATTAAATTTATTTTCTCGACTTTTTCCAACTTAATCAACCGATCTCTCGGGGCAAGTTGAAAACGATATCAAAAATTGAAAATTTTGAAATTAAATATCCCGGTCCCTTTTTGTCGTACGGAAGTTAAACTTCTTATAATTTTAATTTTTCATAACGGATATAAGGCTTTCTCAAATATGAGAACCGAGAGCTTGCATTAAAGATGGACTTCGTTTTTTGTCCAAAATTAATTTTTTTTTTTAAATACGACGTTGTTGAAACAGGAATATTTTTGTTCATGTAAAGCATTTCTGTAACTGGAAGTATATGCAATAAAAAGGGGAGGTGCACAACTAGATGTTATAGCAGTCCCATACGCAAAATTTCAACGTTCTACGGCTAATCGTGTTTGAGTTATGCGAGATACTTACATACATACTTATATACGTACACACGTCACGAAAAAGTCCCTTTTAGATCCAATTTGCAATTCATTTTGAAAAAGTATTCTTTATTATATCCATACGTATGCAAAAGAAATCATCCGAATTTCTTATTTTTGCAAATGATTTTTACTTGTACGATGTAAAGGAAGAAAAAAAAACCGAGTATCATATTTGAAAGAAATATCCATTTTGACCGCTATCGAATGGTTTTGCGTGATATCTGTACGTACGGATAGAATAAAATGCTCTTTTTCCTCAAACGTCGCACGTGCGTACGTAAGTACGTACGTATGTATGTATCTCGCATAACTCAAAAACGAGTAGCCTCAGATCATTGAAATTTTGAATATAGGACTGAAAACGCGTAGTTGTGCACCTCCCTTTTTGGTTTAAATCGGCCGCCCAAGAGTATATAAATATAAATATATATATGTGTACCCATTCTGTTACTCGACTTAGTAACAGAGTGGTTATTGTCTAAGTGCCGCTAAGCTTTTTTTTTTATGGCGGCCATTGATGTTTAAATTTGAAACAGGAGACTAGTGGATTTGTTGCCAATCTAGAGAAACTAAGCTTCGCAACAACAAAGACAACGCCTTCTTTTATTATTGCGAATTAAATCATGCTTAATCCATTCTGGAATTTTTTCGAGGAAATAAGTGTTTACGATTTACTTCATAATTTTTAATATATATATTTTGAGTTTTTATGTATTTTTGCCTTCTCGCGAAGTGAGAACTGAATTAATTGTATGAGAAATACTCAATCGTCTGTGAAAAACTGTTTCGTTTTGTTTTGTTTGCTTAATTTCTTTTATACATCATTCTAGCTTTATTATAGTATTTGAATAGAACATGTGGCAACGATTAGATAATTCTATTCTTTAAGTGATATAAATTTTGTGCATTATGAGTTATAATATGAACGAAATATATAAGTTAACTGTTATATAATTATTGGAATATATAACAGCTAAGTTTCCGTTATATAATTATTATATAAGTTAACTGTTATATAATTATTAATACTGTTAAGTAATCTAGCTCCAGAGTGTCGCTATGGTAAACAAATAGAGTGAATTTTAAAGAATGCATTTATTCTATTGTGGTTTATGCGCTGTCGGCGAAGTATATTTAATTCAATCCAATAAGTTTAAATGAAATGCAAGAAAAAATGCGTATAATTTAATATTCCGTACAAGGAAGTCATGTGGTGTACACATCAGATTTTTTTCTATATTTTTCAAGTTTTAATGAAGATATGCTGAGGTTTTTGTTTTTTGCGTAACCACGAAGTGAGAACCGAATTAATTGAATGAGAAATCTATCTATAATTAAATTCGAGGAAATAAGTTTAAATGAAATGCAGCAAAATGACTTATAATTTAATATCCCTTGCAAGGAAATCATGTGGTGTTCATATCAGATTTTTAATAGCTGGGTTTCAGTAATAATTCGCTTGCACCAAACATGATTCCACTTCTGCGTCACAGATAATATCTACTTCTGTTACTGACATAAAAGTGTGTTAAAATGCTTGATCAATGACATATACCCTCTGCGAAGAATAACATATAATTTACTTCTCAACTTCGAAGATTAATGTTCCTGATAATGTTTATGATCAAATGATAATCAGCATCTCTTTCCCTAATATTCCTTTGCTCATCAATAATTCTGAACCGGCAATAAGTGCTGTAATTACTTTTTTGTGTTACCAATTAGTGGTTATCAGTATGTATTTTATGTTCAGCAAAATGGCTGCAGTTCGTCTCTTGTTTATTTAATCTTGCCCCAAATGCCGATATAATCTTTCTGAATTACGTTATTGCGTTCGTACTGTTTCTTAATAGATTAAATGCACACAGAACCAAATGTAGCTTGATAAAAATTTATTTTACAAAAGTAAAATCTGAAAGACTTTAGATTTTATAGTACGCTAAAGGGGGTGATTTTTTATGCGTTTTGTGTGTTACCTTTATTTATTAAATATCATGTTCTTTGCATTTAAAGCATAAAATTTAGTTCAACAGCAGTATCGTAATTTTAAACTGAGCAAATCTTTTGGATTTCCGATACACATCCTCGCGCGCAAAATGTTTTTCCTCCCCGTACGGCAGTCGGGGTCTCTAACTATTATACCGGCGTAGGGGCGCCTTTTGTAACTGAAAAGAATAAAATTAATTTTGATGAGTAAATAGAAATTTTAGTCTAAATTTTGAAATCGAAACAAAGGACTTCGAAAATTTTCCGGCATCATAAAATTTCTGTCTCATGGAAACACAGGGAAGGAAAGAAAAAACGTTCGAAACAGATGAGTAATTTCTTCTGATTTCAATATCGTTCAATTTACACTATAAACGGCAAATCACTTACCACCAAATATTATCGCCCTGTGTTATATTTAAGGAAATTAAATAATCAAGAATCTGCATAAATGCATTATCTACCTCGAATTGTGAAAAAACAAAGCTATCTAGAGCCATCCAACTTTGAATAACGTATAACCGGAACATCTCTCCCTTGAAGCTAAAATTTCGTATTTTCCTCCCTCCCCCCCGTGTTTTACTTCCTTGTACGAAGTAAAAAGGAAGTACTGTAACCGCGAAAATTTTCCGGCATCATATTTCAGCGAAAATATCCATTTTGACCGCTATCGAATGAAATTTAACGATGTTTTGACGTGACATCTGTACGTAAGGACAGAATAAAAGACTTCCCTCCCCCAAAAAATTATTAAGCTGATTTAAAATGAATTCTGAAGAGAATTTTTCGTGGCGTCTGTACATACGTATCTCGCATAACTCAAAAACGAGTAGCCTCAGAACGTTGAAATTTTGTATATAGGACTGCTATAACATGTAGATGTGCACCTCGGATTTTGGTTGCATCGGCCGCACCAAACGTGTATAAATATATCTATATATATATCCACTCTGTTAATCGGCTCAATGATCTCAGTTTTTTATGTTTGTAAGTTGTGCATTTTTTGCTTTAAAAATGATTGAATTATGTTGTTCTTATCTTCCGGTTAAGGTTTTTATGCCTTTAGTAAATCTGCATGCCATATTTGTGGAGTTAACAACAACTTAAAAGTTGTTTAAGTGCAGCTAAGCCTAATGACTTTTACGATGGCGGACATGTTTGTTTACATTTCAAACTTGGCAAAATAGGGGATTTGTTGCCAATCTAGAGAAACTAAGCTTCGCAACAACAAAGATTCTTTTACTATTGCGAATTAAATCACATTTAATCCATTCTGGAATTTATTCCAGGAAATAAGTGTTTAAGATTTACTTCGTAATTTTTTGTATATTTTTGCCTTGTCGGGAAGTGAGAACTGAATTAATTGAATGAGAAATATTAGATCGTGTTTAAAAAACTCTTTCTTTTTCGTTTTGTTTGCTTAATTTCTTTTATACGTCGTTTTAGATTTATTATAGTATTTGAATAGAACATGTGGCAACGATTAGATAATTCTTCAAATGATATAAATTATATACATTCTGATTTATAATATGAACGAAATATAACGCTGTTAACCGGTTCAGTGATCTCAGTTAAGCGGCTCGTTACTGTTTGTACGAAATTTTAAAAATATACTGTTTTAAAACATTTTGTGGCACCGCAGTTGAATTGAATTTTATGTAAACGCGAAGAATATGATGTTTAATAAATAAAGTTAACATACAAAATCTCTACATATAATAAAAGAAAGAGTCTGTCTGTGTGTGTGGTGTGTGTGTGTGTGTCTCTCGTTCGCGCTGCGCGTTAGCTAATACTAGATCCATGACTACGAAATTTGGTACATAGGTGCATCTAGACAAGAGTGTCACCTCGAAGCGACTTTTTCGAAATTTGAATTAGAATGTTTTTTATTTTATGTTTTGTGACGAAATCGCGTCATTTTGAGACATAATGGGCTATAGGAAAGCGAGATTTTACTCTACGCACTCCATTTTCACATCGTCATGAAAAGTAGGCACTTAGCTATTTTACAAACTTAAAATCAATTTCGTATTTCAATCACTGTTTTTAAGAGATTGGCATATTTCATTGTCATTTATATATAAAATACATTTTTATTGATTTTTTTTTATAAAGTTGTTCTGCTAAAATTCTGCTCGGAATTTTATGTTTTTTCAGTTGCTTTCATATTATGTTTTGCTTATTTCAGTTTTTGTAAGATATTGAAAAGTTTTGCATGATTTTTTTCTTCAATGGAAAGTTTGTTAATTTTTTATTAGGATAATTAATATTTGTATTAAGGGATATAGCTTATTTCATTGTAATTTTTTTCTCTTGAAAATATAAGATAAAATATCATTAATTATACTTTGCTTTTCAGATTTTTTTTGTTTCTTGTATACTTTTATGTTATTTATTGCTCATTTCACTGTTTTTAAGATATTGAAAAGTTTTCAGTGATTCTTTTAGGAAACGAACTTCTTAAACTCCTTTATACCATTTGAGTTCTTAAGATTTTGCAAAGGGAAGTTGGTTTATTTATTTATTAGGATAATTAATATTTGTACTAAGGGATATTGCTTATTTCGTTGTAATTCTGTTATACGTAATAACTTTTTTTTTATGAAGTTGTTCTGCAGAGTAAAATTCTATGCAGGTTTTAAATTTAACGTTTGGTGTTTCCTTCAGCCATTTTCCCGGTACATTTAAAAGTCAGACGAAGGCTGGCAGCGAAGCTGCTAGTGTTAATAATAAAAAGGCAAAAAAAAAAAAAGTTTTGAAAGCCATCTTATTAAGAAAGCAGAACACTGATACGATGAACTGACAAAAAACTGAAAACGAAATAGAAAAACGTATGCCAAAACTTAACACTGCATTAGAAATCCTAAAAACATACTGCTTTTAAAATTATATATGGTGTGAGAAGAAAATGATGCTTAATAATAAAGCTAGCAGAAATGAATGCAATAGAAGACTGGTAGACTACCAGCTCAACCAAAATGTAAAAAAACGTAACAAATGTTTTTGGGCGATAGTTAAAATTTAAACTTATTGAGTATTTTCTCCTTCTTTCCATCATGCCTTCGTGGTGTAAAGGTCAACACACTCGGAGCGTATTCGAAAGGTCTAAGGTTCGAGTTTCGGCGAGGGCATTGCTCCTTTCTTCAGTTTCCTGACGTAGAAAAAATTCTAAATAGCTCTACAGTGGCGTCTGAACTAAAAAGTGGTGGACGATTATTCTCCACCACCAGGATTTAGCGATTGGGTCTCCTAATCCCCCAGTCGCCCTTTAAAAGGGGAAGTATATGAGGCATTATCTCCCTGCTTCCAGCATGCCTTCGCGGTATAGCGGTCAGCACACTCGGCACGTATTCGAGAAGTCTAAGGTTCGAATCCCGGCGAGGGCATTGCTAGTTTTTCATGTCTCCTGCTTCACAATAAACTAATAACTCTACGAACTCTTTCAGATTTTTTCCAGTGCGCACTTTGCTTATTGTAGATGCCAGATCTAAAATCCCGCTATGATACGCATTAAACAAATGTTGTTCTGTTTCGAAGTAGTGAGCAAATTTTTACAGCAAGCTTTTCTGTTTTCGTTTTTCTGTTCTGTTAAAGTTCGAGGCGAAAACCTAGCACAAACCTTCCTCATTTTCAGATTTTCAATCAAAATTGACCTACAGTTTCCATTGCTTATCACAAGCATGTCTGAAAACATGTTCCAGGCATGTCTAAAATATAATTACTGCAGCGAACGTTAAAAAAATATGAAAATGTATAAAATTATGTAAACGTAAACTGCATTCACGGTCTTCACGTGACTGCATTCACGGTCTACTCTTTCGTCTTTTATGACATAAGACTGTAGAAACATTAAATTGCTTCGAAACAGGGGAGATGAAAAATAACCAATCACCTGGTCGGGACTCGAACTTCGGACCTCTCGAATACGCGCCGAGTGTGCTGACCATTACACCACGAAGGCATGCAAGAATGCGGGAAAATACCTTATAAGATACATATATAAGAATTTCATAGAGGCTTTGTAAAATTCCCGTATGATTTTGCAAAGCAACTTTTCTATTGAATTCTGTTCTGTGAAAGCTTCCTAAGATTTATAGCCCACCAGCGGCCGAGCGGTAAAGTCGCTGAACGCTGGTAGTTCGGTCCGAGGTTCGAATTCCACGAAGGGGGGCTGTATGGGTGTTTTCGTGCTTTTCCCCATGTGTAACGTGTATACGAACCAGTTTCCCTTAAAAAGTCCTCCACGAAGGCATCCCTCCCTTAAGGCAGATAGCCCACGAGTGCTTTGCCGTAATCTAATAAACCAAACCAAACCTAAGATTTCTATAGAATTTTATAGAGAGACATTTTTATAGCGGGTTACTTTCAAAGTTCTGCAGGAATTTCTATGCAGATTTATTAGCTTTATAAAAAGTTTTCTTAACGGTCCGGATGCTGTATGCTCTGCTCATTTCGTCTGTCTCACGTGCTTTCTGTTCGTGATTGAGTTGACAGGAGATTACCCGAGTTCCAGCAGAGAAAAGAAAGTAATGAAGAAATATCGGCACACGATCTCGGTCTGATCTTGTTTGCTTTATCTCGTGATCGTTTGCAGTAAAGGATTGATTACTGGCAAGTGATTCCAAGTTCCTCTGCGTCGTTATAAGATGAATTATGTTTCGTTAAGTGTCACCAATTTAACATTTCCTATTAGAATCGATACTGAATTTTCTTCTATAGGGTGGCCCAGAAGTCACTTTACATTTTGAAAATTAAATAACTTTTTTTCTATTAATATATTTCTTTTTCTCTTTTCAGAATTGAAAAATATAATCCCTGGAAATTTTTGGCATGGATAAGTTTACAACAGAACAACGAGTGAAGATAATTGAATTTTACTTTGAAAATGGACGGTCAATTGTTGCAACGCAAAGATCGTTATATGCGCCATCTTAATGTTCGACATCCCCCTAGTAGGCCTGCAATAAGGAACTTAGTGACGCGTTTTCAAGGTTCAATTAGTGCAATCTTTAAAACCAGCAGACTTTCAGAAACGAGTAAATTATGGTGTCAGGTTTCAGAGAACTGCAAGAAATGACAATGAGTTTATTCACAAGTTGATCATGGGAGATGAAGCTCATTTCCATTTGAATGGACATGTGAATAAGCAAAAAATAAAAAAGAATTAATTAAATACAGTCATTTAAGAAAAAGTTATTTAATTTTCAAAATGTAAAGTGACTTCTGGGCCACCCTATATTAGCCTTTCAGCGATAGGTTTCGAAAATTTTATGAACATTCACATAATTATTCCCTTTTACTAATGTAATAGGAGGACCGAAAAGTAATGTCGCTTTCCTACATTAAATTCAAACGTATACAGTTTTAACAAGTTTTTAATTTTTATCAATAATATAATCACCCTCGTAATCAACAACCTTTTGCCATCCAATGTGCAGATTTTCAATCCCGGACCGATCAAAATCAATTGGTTTTTGAGTCAAATATCTCGAGAGGACATTTTGGACATCATCCAAATTTTCAAATTTTTTGCCTTTAAGTAACTGTTGTAGGGATCCGAATAAATGGAATTTCGAGGGTGCGATATCGGGGGAATAGGGTGGGTGAGGCAGTGCCTCCCTCCCCAATTCATTCATTTTTTCCAGTGTTCGTCTTGCACAGTGCGGTCTTGCATTGTCGTGTTGCAGAATGACGCCTTTTTCTGTTGACAATTGATATTTTTCGATTAAAGATTGGCTCACTCCATGCAAGTGTTCACAATAAAGGTCTGCATTAACAGTTTGTTCAGGGTTCAGCAATTCAAAATGAAAAATTCCGCGAATACTCCATCCAACACCCAGAAGCGCCTTTTCGGGATGTAAACCCTTTGCAACACCTATTAAAACTATCTTTTGAGTTTTGGATTATCATATAGGACTTATTTTTTTTTTGTCTCCACTCATCAAACGATCAAAAAACGGTTCTGTATGGTGCCGTTGAAGCAATACGTTGCATGTAATGGATAGGTTGGCTTTGTTCTTTTCGGACAGATTATGGAGGACTCAAACACCTGATTTGCTTATTTTTCCATTCTGCTTTAAATGTTCTTCGATGGTCGACCAAGATTGGTTAAGAGTGTTTGACATGCATTTGCTTCCCCTTCTGCCCTTAGCATGTTGTTCTCGACATGCGCAGAAACGACATTACTTTCCGGTCCCCCTATTACATAGTTTGTACCTCCTAGGGTACTTTACTCGTAAACTGTATTCCTTTCTATATTTTAATTTCTATTTAATTTGTGTATGCATTTTTGCATTAGTATTTCTTCCGTGTTCGTCGTAAGGCATGGGTTTTCACCTTACTTCTACTATTCACGTTCTAGCACATTGCAGCCTTTGTATACTGCTCATGCGTCCGATCTTTCAAAAGCCTCGTCTTTTGTTCGCCCCTTGTCTTTCATTTTTTCGATGCTATACGTTCAGTCAAGCGTCATTCATGTGAGGTGCTCCAAGGCCTTGTAAAGATTATGCTAATTTCATTAACAGTTAAATTTTTAGTTGAATTTCCTTTCCTATCGCTTCTTAACTTCAACTTACCACTTCCGACCAGAACGTAGTTTTAGAATCATGTCTGAATGCTAAGCAGGAAGAGCGGTATTTAACCGCGAAGTTCTACTGTCTTAGAGGCAGAGATACCAGATATTCTGGCTGCACGCGTCCGCCTTGTTTAGGCTACTCTCTCTTAAGCTGTTATCACGCTCGGCCGTACTTTAGGTCCTTGATAGCTTCGCAGCTAATTAACGATAAGGGGCCAACTCCGTTAGAATCGTGATAACCTCGGCTATACGCATTATGTGTTTTCATTTATCGCCATCATTCGCATGTGTTTATGCATATCATTTCTAGTAGTTTATGTATAGTCGTACAGGATGACACACGATTACGTGTATTCATTAATCGTCATCTTCTGCATTAATGCGCCAGTTGCATTATCAGTGTTTCATTTCTTTTAATGTATAAGAGTTTATTGTTTGCCTATATCATTAACCACTTAAACCAATATACATATGTATCCAATGTACGTATACCACCAATGTACCTATTACTACGCTCGCTCGTATATCAGGCCCTTGATAGCTTCGCCAGCTTAATTGATATTTAGGGGCCAACTACTTAGAAATCTTAATAGCTTCGAATATATCTTTTTAGTTAAGCTTTAGTTGCATTTTATTTCTTATTGCTTTGAGTTCAAGCCTGAGGGAAGGCTTTGCTATACGTCCTGAGAAAAGGACCGTCTGTAAAATTCTTTGAGAAATTTACAGACTAAAGATACGTAAAACTCAAGAAGGCTTAATTACCCTTCTTGAGTTTTACGTATCTTTTTCTGTACTAAAGCGAATATTCGCTTACCTGTTCACGAGGTTCCAACACACTTAGCTGTTAGAGAAAAGGTTGGAACCCCACAAGTGGTGCCCGAACTAAAACCCGGTGGTGGATTACGATTCTCCACCACAAGGATTTGGAGACTGGGTTCCCTAATCGCCAGTCGCCCTTTAAAAGGGGGAGTATATAAGGTATTTCTCACGCCTTCTTAGCATACCTTCGTGGTGTAGTGGTCAGAATGCTCGGTGAGAATTCGAGAGGTCCGTGGTTGCAGTGTTGGCGAGGGCACATTTCTAAAAATGTGGAAACATCCTCTGCAAATAGAACTTCGGATAGAATCGGAGAGCTTATCAAATTCATAGAAATAGACGCCATTTTAAGAAGCGTAAAAACGAACCTGCCCCGAGTATTGGTGATTTATGAATAAACATGCCAGAAGAGCAAGAAAACTCACCAAAAATTTGGAATGTTTTCTAAAACTCCAAGCAATAACAGTTTTTACATGCGAAGTTATCTGGAGCAAATCCGGGTATCTCCATTAATTTACATCCTAAATATGAATGTATAATGAATATGAAAAAATGTGTGGCAACAACAGGCGAGTGAGGCCGCACCACATACATGTTTTTCCTCTTCGCCTTTTCTAATATACGAAATAGGTTCCAAGAGGCGGCAAGTTTTCAGATTTAAACGATTCTCTGGAGTGTATGAAATTCATAACCAGTACTCGAAACTCCATGATGAGTCTTCATTGTTTCAAACATTGGTTTCATAAGCTTCGACACTTCCTCATCCTCCGTTCCGCCAATTATCTGTCCCCTTTCATCGGGGCGTGTGAAATTGGCTCAGTTGTGATGGATTTCCGAATTCTCACGGGCAACGAATGATGCCACGTGATTGGTTTCTAATGAGCACCTCACATTCTCTTCTCTCTTCGCAGAGTGATAAGTGAATCGATAATTCTTATTTTACTGTTATTTCATCAGCCGATACTGTTAATCATGTTTATATGAAGAAACACCTTGCACAAAAAAAGAAAAAATAATAATAATCTGAAAGGTTTCAGATTTTCAATTACTTCCAGAACGGCGATTTTTTAACATTTTGTCTGTTACCTTTATTTATTATATATCACGTTCTTCGCACTTAAACCATAAAATTCAGTTAGAGAGCAATATCGTAAAATGGTTTTAAAATGAGCCTACCTTTAGAATTTCTGATACAAAGACTCACGCGCTGGAGATGAAAATGTTTTTTCTGTACAATGTTGCCATGGCTCGCTTTGAAATCCTTGAGTTTGTTAATCAGATATTCGTTAAAGGTTTACGAAATAGGAAATCGATCATAAAACAAATTCCAAATTTCAAATTTGGACTTCCACATGCCCATATTCGCAGTAGGATTACGTCATTCAAAATTCGATGGCTCTACGCTTTATCACAATGCGAGAAATATACATACATTTATGCAGATTTTTCATTATTTAATTTCTTCAAATATAATGCAGGACTCTAACATTCGGTGGCAACAGTTTGAAAAGTGAAACGGACATTTATAGTGAATCAACGCAAAATCGTAAAACGAAAACAATAGTCCTTCAGGGTCAAAGGCCCCTTTGTCTTTTTCATCCGTTTAAATACCCACTTCACTTAGCTTTAAATTTGCATCCTGGCGAGGAAATGCGAGGGGAAGTTGAGGAGTCCAGAAAAGATAATAAAAATTTAAATAATTGGTTAATTGAACTAAGAGAAACTGTACAAGATGTATTCGATCTTTATTTTGGTCCCTTCTCCTTCTATCCTACGATGTCTTTCTTTGGAACTGCAGTCATTCATGTGAGGTGCTCCTAGGTCTTTACTAGGTAAACATGACCAGCGAAACGTGTCCGGCATAGCTACTGTCAGATATCGACTCATTATTCGAAAAAAATTTCTAATGTTACTATGTATTCTTATTCGAATGTAGGTTTCTTTTAGAGAACTAATTCTGTGATTGTTGCCAGTAGTTTATCCTTGATCTTTGATTCTTTTCATTATGTTTTTATTATAACTGTGTCCCTCGGAAATGAAATGACCCGCATAAATTTTCCGTGACGATTTTCCGACTATAAAATTAGTTAAAGGAAGGGGGAAAATACGGTAATCTATGATTCTAAGAACTTCTTGTTGTTATTACAGGTCATTGTAATTTGAAGATGATTAAGCAAGAGGAAACTGGCATTACCAAAAAAACGAAAGAAAAAACACCCAAAACCAAACCCAATAAACGAATGAAAAACACCAAAAAACGGCCAAAAAAGAATGAAAAAACACCAAAAAGAGAATTAAAAAAAACACCAAAAAAGATCAAAAACGACCCCAAAAAAAATGAAAAAACACTAAACGGCCAAAAAACGACCAAAAGCGAATGAAAAAAACACCAAAAAAACAAACTATCAAAAAAAGGAGGAAAAATTACCAAAAAACGACCAAAAACGAATAAAAATTACCAATAAAAAAACCAAAAAAAGAATAAAAACAGCGAAAAACGAATGAAAAAATCACAAAAAACGAATGAAAAAACACCAAAAAAAAAAAAAAAGAATTTGTATTAGGCTGGCATAAAGTTAAACTGTTAGTAGGGAAAGGTTCGGCGTTACTTTCGCTAATAGTTTGTAAAGTTCGTCTTTGTTAATAAGATGAAAACAATCACTATGTGGAAGAATCTTTTTTAAAATTTCGGGAAGCTAAAACGAACTGAGGAAATCTAAGGGGAAAAATACGCTACAAAAACGATACATATATACGTACATACAAATGTGTGTGTGAATGAATAAATACAAATTTTTAGTACAAAGGAGCAATTTTCCCAGAAACACTATTAATTTCGTTTTGGCATTTTGCGTCGATTCTCTACAAGCCTTGTTTCACTTTTCAAATTCTTGCCAACCAAAATTATCTCCCTATATTATATTTAAGGAAATTAAATAATTAGAGCCATCTAATTTTGAATGATGTAATCCTCCTGCGAATATGGACATGTGGAACTCCAAATTTGAAATTTGGAATTTGTTTTGTTATCGATTTCCTATTTTGTAACACTTTAACGAATTATTCATTAACAAACTCAGCGATTTCAAAGCGAGTAGTGGTAACGTCGTACAGAAAAAAAAAACATTTTTATCTCCAGCGCCAGAGGCAGTGTATCAGAAATTCTAAAGACAGGCTCATTTTAAAATTATTTTGCGGTATTGCTCTTGAAGCGAGTTTTATGGTTTAAGTGCGAAGAACATGATATTTAATAAATAATGGTAACATAAAATGTACAAAAAGCCCCTTTGGACGTAATGTAAAGTCTGGAAACTTTCAGGCTTTTTTTTTTTTTTTTTTTAGTTTTTAATCAATTCTTAGTTAATTTAATTTTGTACAAATTTTAATACCATGCATTTCATAACATTTTGAATCATGGAATCTTCAGAAAGGGCAAAAATATGTCCCTCAATACCAGCTTGTTTACATGCGACATACTGAAATGGAAATAATTTAAAAGTAAAAGATGATATTTCTCATTTTTACTTCTTTGTACGAAGTAAAAAGGAAGTATTATAATCGCGAAAAGTTTCAGGCAGCATATTTCAACGAAAATATCCATTTTGACCGCTATCGAATGCAATTTAACGATGTTTTTGCGTGATATCTGTACGTAAGGATAGAATAAAATACCCTTTTCCTTCAAAAAAATTATAAAACTGCTTTAAAATTAATTCTGAAGAGAATTTTTCGTGCCGTCTGTACGAACGTATATACGTACCTACGTACGTTCGTGCGTACGTACTTATCTCCCATAACTCAAAAACGAGTAGCCTCAGAACGTTGAAATTTTGTATATAGGACTGCTATAACATGTAGATGAGCACCTCGTATTTTGGTTGCAATCGGCAGCACCAAACGTATATAAATATATTTATATATATATCCACTCTGCTTCCCGGCTCAGTGATCTCAGTTTCTTTACTCTTATATGTTTGTAAATTGTACATTTTTTGCTTTAAAAATGATTGAATTATGTTGTTTTTATCTTCCGGTTAAGGATTTTATGCCTTTAGTAAATTTGTGTGCAATATGTTTAGAATTATCAGCAATTTTAAAGTTGTTTAATTGCCGCTAAGCCTGTTTTTAATGGCGGCCATTGATGTTTACATTTGAAAGAGGAGACTAGTGGATTTGTTGCCAATCTAGGGAAACTTAGCTTTGCTACAACAAAGATAACGCATTCATTTATTATTCCCAATTAAATCATGCTTAATTCTTTCTGGAATTTTTTCGAGGAAATAAGCGTTTGAGATTTACTTCGTAATTTTTAATACAGATATTTTGAGTTTTTATGTATTTTTGCCTTGTCGCGAAATGAGAACTGAATTAATTAAATGAGAAATACTCAATCGTCTGTGAAAAACTGTTTCTTTTTTGTTTTGTTTGCTTAATTTCTTTTATACATCGTTCTAGCTTTATTATAGTATTTGAATAGAACATGTGGCAACGATTAGATAATTCTATTCTTTAAATGATATAAGTTTTGTGCATTGTGAGTTATAATATGAACGAAATATATATGTTAACTGTTATATAATTATTGGATTATATAGCAGTTAACTTAGTTTCCGTTATAAAAATATTATGTAAGTTAACTGTTATATACACTCATTTTGTGAAAATTGCAACACCAAGAAAGAATCGTCATAATTGAATGCAATTTAATACACAGTTGAGTGGTAGTGGTACAAATAAATGATTAAATGTTCAAAGCAAACAAACAAGAACAAGAGATCAGAATCAGTATTTTGTGTGGCCACCACGCGCCTCAATAAGTGCTGCTACACGACGTGGCATGGAGTCAAACAAAGTTTGAATGTCTGACTGAGGAAGAGCATTCCATATCGTTTGTACGCGTACCCAAAGTTCGTCTGCAGACGCAACAGGACGAGGATCACGAGCAAGACGCCGACCAATGACATCCCACACATGTTCAATTGGCGACATATCCGGGGAACACGCAGGCCAAGGAAGAAGCTGTACCTGCTGCGCTGCAAAGAAGGATTTAACAATCCGAGCAGTATGAGGGCGGGCATTGTCCTGTTGAGATACAGCGCCTGGCAAGCTTTGAAGGAAGGGAACAGCTTCCGGCTGTAGAACTTCACGGATATACCGGTTGCTGTTCAGATTGCCCACAATTCGTAGCAATTGAGATCGTCTATGATATGCTATGGCGCCCCAGACCATAACTCCGGGTGTTCGTCCACTGTGGCGTTCGATAATGCACTCCGGAAGGTGGCGTTCACCGGCATAGCGTCTGACACGAATGCGGCCATCATGGTACCACAAATTAAAGCGGGATTCGTCAGAAAACACGATATGCTGCTGATCAGCACGCCAGTCTCTATGCTGATTGGCCCATTGTAGCCGCAGGCGGCGATGGTCGTGCGTTAGGGGGATCCTGTATAAAGGAGTCCGTGCGCGCAGTCCACACTGCAGCAGACGTCTACGAATTGATGAAGCACACAATGAAACACCTGTAGCTATTGACCACAGTGCTGCCAATTGTCTAGATGAAGCTGTACGGTCCGTCCGCGCCATGCGGACCAGGTGTCTATCATCGCGAGCTGACGTCACATTTCGGGGTCCACTCCCGGATTTCCGAGTTGTCCGACACTCGTCCGTCCACTGCTTCCAAACGCGCATCACTGTGCTGCTGTTACGCTGCACACGAGAGGCTACTGCACGATACGACAATCCAGCTTCACGAAGGCCGATGATTCTCCCTCGTTCAAACTCTGTAAGTTGTTCAAATCTCGCTCTCTTTCGTCGACGAGGCATAAGTACAGATTGAGTTAACGTTTACCACTAGCAGATAACCACCGATAACCATACACGCCTCGCTACAGCCGTCTATTTATTCGGATCCATCAGCCGTTCAGAGGGCGCTGCTCAGCATACGCATGCGCTACGGATTTGCAATTCTAATCATTTGCATATCATGCGCTACTTTGCATTTCCTGAAAATTTCAGCTCACTCGCGTAAGTCCTTCATGGTGTTGCAATTTTCACAAACGTGAGTGTAATTATTAATACTGTTAAGTGAATCTAGCGCCAGATTTTCGCTATGGTAAACAAATACTAAAGTGAATTTTAAAGAATGCGTTTATTCTATTGTGGTTTATGCGCTGTCGGCGAAATAGATTTAATTCAATCCAATCAATTTAAATAAAATTCAAGAAAAAATGCGTATAATTTAATATTCCGTTTAAGGAAGTCATGTGGTGCACACATCAGATTTTTTAAAAATCGAAATCGTAAACACCTTTTGTAAAAGTTTCTAAAAATACATAATTGCAATGTTTACTGTAAAGGTAGCTTTACCCTGCCAGCACTGCTATGGGTAGAAAATGTGTTTTACAGGATTTTAAAGTAAATTAAAATAATGGCGACTTAAATTATCGGATGAATTTTTTTGTAGCGCTGGCGAACGATATTATAACCAGTAGTTTATATTATTGATTTCTTTGAACGTTGTCTTCCTTCTTTTTATTGTAATTTCTATTAGACTTTGTTGGAAAATTACAGACATTTGCAGGGATTCCCAAACGTTTTTTTGTATTGACCACCTTGCATCTTTCTTTATAATATTTAAGGGGTATCAGAAACCCCTATACCGACAATGTTAAATTGGCCATTTTCGATGTACATTTTCTCAAAATCTGCTGTAGATACAAGCTTGAAATTTTTTCTGTAATTAAAGCATACCTATCTGATTATACTGAAATGTGCTTTTGAAACATTTTGAATTTTAAAGTAAATTACAGGATATTTTGTTAGGCATAGTAAAATTAGCACCTTTCTCACACATAAAAATTAAAAAAATTTTTTTTTCTAAGTTTATTGCAAAAAGCTCATTTCAGTAAATATTAAGTTTAGATACATGTGAGCAGTAGTTCCTGAGAAAAGGTACATCGAGTATAAAAAAACTCACGTTTGGAGAAAAACGCGTTTTTATATAAAAATCATCATTGATCGAAGCAGTAGATGACAAAATAAAATTAGATTTTTTTACAGTTTTAATTTTCATAGAGATTAAAGAATGGTATTTTCAGAAAGAGAAATTGTAGAGAATTTGAAAATGCAAAAATCCGAAATCACAATTTTTGTGAAGATTTGGGGGTTCCAACTACCCTTGACATGCAAAAAGAGTGCATGTAATAATTGCATGTAAATAATAATAATTGCATGCCTAAATGCCAAATAGAAATAATTGCATGCCTAATAGAAATAATTGCATGCCTAATAGAAATAATTGCATGCCTAATAGAAATAAATGCATGCCTAATAGAAATAATTGCATGCAAATAACTCAAATAAAGCTAAACTATGGAAAAAGGTTTTTAAAAGTATAGTGTATTACTGTTACGAATTTTGTATTTAGTTAGATATATTTAGTAAATTGTAGAGTTCCCCCCCCCCAAGCAGGCAAGATGAAAAATATGCAACGCCTTTGCGGGGAATCAAACCACGGACCTCTCGAATACGTGCCCAGCGTGCAGACCACCACACCACGAAGGCATGCTAAGAAGGCGGGAGAAATACGTTATATACTCCCCCTCTTAAAGGGCGACTGGGGTTTTTAAGAGACACAGTCGCCAAATCCTGGGTGAGGAGAATCACCATCCAACACCCTTTTACTTTGGGCGCGACTTGTAGGGACATTAGGTATTTTTGGAAGCCGAAGAGATGAAAACTTAGCAACGCCTTCGCCGGGAATCGAATCACGAATCCCAGAAATACGCGCCTAGCGTACAGACCACCCCACCACGAAGGCAGGCCAAGAAGGCGGGATAAATACCTTATAGAATTATAATTAAAATTGTTTTATTCTCCCATGCAATGCAGCACGTGTTTTATTTAATAGTTTAAGAGCAAGCTACGCCGGGAAAGTAACACGAACACGTGCATTTAGCATTTAATACAAGGATATCTCGTAATTTATATTTAAATTGAATAAACTGATATCTCTTTTATTTGTATTGAAACTGAATAAATGCGATTGACTATTGTGTTAGCTGTAACCGTATTTCCATCCTCTCGTTTGTTTCTAGAAATCTCGAGAAGCAAAGAAATTACTAGAACTCTTTCGCAAACGATTGAAAGCTTTAAAAAACCGGAGAGAATCATCTGAGCTCAGTTGTTGTTTAGTTATCTGCTGTAGTTATTGTTGATAGGTTAAAGTATAACTACTGATTATTAATGCGTGATATTGTGAACACTTAGGATTTAGGATTTAGAACGGAGAAGACGGGCACCACACCTTTACCATTTGGTTAATTGGTTTAGCGCCGCCTCCCCACTACGTGATCCCAGCCATTTATTGATATTAGCAAACAGATACATAATTTGAAATGGATACAAAATTTGGAATGTTACATTATTGAAATGAATACATAATTTGAGATGAATACATAATTTGGAATGATACGTAGTTTGGAATGTTAAAAAAAAACAACTTGAAGCATAATGTATAAAATAGCATAATTATAAACGTATAGAATTTTGAATATAATACAAAAATTTCAAACATAATATATGACATAACTCTTTAAAATATGTGCGGAATTCTGAACATAATATGCGACGAAAAGAAATAGTAGTGATGAAGAGTACTTTGTAGTTCCAACAGAAGTCTATAGTTCAAAGCCTATATTCAAAATTCACCGTTCAAAGTCTATAGTTTGTAACGTTGCGCGCTTCCAACCTGCACGCAACAATAGTGGTGACTGCTAAGAACTGGAAAGTAGACCAAAGTCTTGAGAAGGGATTAAATTCCTTTTTATTTAACTTTAGAAATTACAAATGCGTGCTCTTGACGCTCACAAACTACGCCGACCCTGCGGTAAAATAAAAATAAGAAACTAAGAAAAGAATAGTAACAAGTGACTAATTACGAGGGTCTCTAAACGTAACTAACCTCACCACGTTCTAAGATACCGCTGATATTCAGCAAACTTCTGAATATTGCGTTGAAAGATTAACAAACTGCCGAGGCAAGCACACAGGCCGAAACGCGTGGTTCTTCAATTTCTAACTAGCCACCTCCACGCACGTGAATTAAGAAAGCACACCTTCGAACTCGTTTCCCTTGTACAAGAGTTTCTTTGCCTTGTATTTAACTCAGAATACTTCCGCTGACAATTTGAATCCTTGCGCGTTCTACTAAAATTTACATACTCTGGCATTGGCAATTCCAGGGGAAAGTAAGGCTTTACAGGAAAGATAGTTTAAACTTAAAATAAATGTTAGTTAAAATAAATATAAACCCTACAAGTTCATATTCTATAGATATAGTACAAATGCTATATGTATATAGTGCAAATGCTATACAAATGCTATATGTATAGTACAAATATATATAGTACAAATATATATAGTACAAATGCTATATGTTATATAATATATATAATATTTACTTTTTAATTAAAAAGTTGACAGATTCATACAGCAATAGATAGTACAATGCAATTAACTAACATGATGCCAAACTAACATTTACAGTTTCTGGTATGTTAAAGAGCTGACCTAACATATAGTACAATAGAACTTAGTAACATAGTATACGGATAATGCTATACTTGCTGACTGAATGAGCTAACATGAGACAAGAAACAATGATATTGTGAACACTTGTATAAATATTTCTGAGAAACATTCCAGTGTTCTCTTATATTTCTTTTGATATGAAGAAATTCTATTAACCTTTTATCAAACCTCGCGCTTTCAATCTGTTACGAACCCGTACACAAACATTACATTAATGTTTTATTATTCTTTGTATTGTTATGATTTTTGTATTTATTTAGCTATTTTTAGCAAAATTTGTAATTAAAATTGTTTTATATTCCCGTGCAATGCAGCACGAACGTTATTTGAAGAGAAATCTACGCCGGAAAAATTAAAGTACAGGAGCCCGCACATTTAACATTTTAATAAATAGACCCCGTAATTGTACACTTTTGCTATCCAGAAAAATCGAGAAAATACCAGAATATTCTCGTGCAGGATTAAAAAAAGCTGGAGGAAAACATCTCAGTTCAGTTGTTTACTTAGTTCGAGTTGTTGATTGTAGAGAATTCGCGGTGAAATCTGATTAGCTTTCTCTGTTTTGAAGAACTCTATTCAGCGTCCTTGTCGTTTAAAATATAACTACTGTGAGATATTGCGATAAGTTACGAATATCTCTGAAGAAATTTCAGCATTTTGTTTTATTTGTTGTGATAAGAATAAATTTTATTCACTTTTCATCGGATTTATTCATTCAATTCATTACGAACGCGTACACACGCAACAATATTATTGCTATTTTTACTTCCTTGTACGAAGTAAAAAGAAAGCATTGTAATCGCGAAAAGTTTCAGGCAACATATTTCAACGAAAATATCCATTTTGACCGCTATCGAATGCAATTTAACGATGTTTTTGCGTGATATCTGTACGTAAGAACAGAATAAAAGACTCTTTTCATCCAAAAAATTATAAAACTGCTTTAAAATGAATTCTGAAGAGAATTTTTCGTCGCGTCTGTACGAACGTATGTACGTACGTACGTATCTCGCGTAACTCAAAATCGAGTAGCCTCAGAACGTTGAAATGTTGTATATAGGACTGCTATAACATGTAGATGTGCACCTCGTATTTGGGTTGCCATCGGCCGCACCAAACGTATATAAATATATTTATATATATATACACTCTGTTACCCGGCTCAGTGATCTCAGTTTCTTTACTCTTATATGTTTGTAAATTGTGCATTTTTTGTTTTAAAAATGAATGAATTATGTTGTTCTGATCTTCCGGTTGAGGTTTTTATGCCTTTAGTAAATCTGTATGCAATATGTTTAGAATTATCGACAATTTTAAAGTAGTTTAAGTGCCGCTAAGCCTACTAATTTTTTTGATGGCGGCCATTGCTTGTTTACATATGAAACAGCAGACTATTGGATTTGTTGCCAATTTAGAGAAACGTAGCTTCGAAACAACAAAAATAACGCCTTCATTTATTATTGGGAATTAAATCATGCTTAATCCTTTCTGAAATTTTTTCGAGGAAATAAGTGTTTAAGATTTACTTCGTAATTTTTAATGCAGATATTTTGAGTGTTTATGTATTTTTGCCTTGTCGCGAAGTGAGAACTGAAATAAATGAATGAGAAATACTGAATCGTCTGTGAAAAACTGTTTCTTTTTTTGTTTTGTTTGCTTAATTTCTTTTATACATCGTTCTAGCTTTATTATAGTATTTGAATAGAACATGTGGCAACGATAAGATAATTCTTCAAATGATATAAATTTTGTGCATTCAGAGTGTCGTTATAGTAAACAAATATAGTGAATTTTAAAGAGTGCATTTATTCTATTGTGGTTTATGCGCTGTCGGCGAAGTAGACTTAATTCAATCCAATCAATTTAAATGAAATTCAAGAAAAAAATGCGTATAATTTAATATTCCGTACAAGGAAGTCATGTGGTGTACACATCAGTTTTTTAAATTTTGCTAACATTAACGAGTTTCCAGGGGAAAAACATCTGAGATGTGAACATCACATGGTTTCCTTGTACAGAATATTAAATTATACACATTTTATGCTGCATTTCTTTTAAACGTATTTCGTAGAATTTCATTAGGTACAGTTTTCGTTCAATTAAAGCAGTTCTCACTTTGCGGCAAGGCAAAAATACATATGAAACCTCAAAATATCTCATTTTTAAACGGCTTCGTTTAAAAATTTGTATCATGTTTTCCATTCTGATTTTGCGTGCTTAGTATTTTTTTATTGTCTTTCCTTCTCGAATTATACTTTTTTTATACTTCACTCATGGAATAAAAAAAGTATATATTTAAAAAATATACCATTGATTTTTAAAATATTATATCAAATGACTTTTGGTTTTCCCCTCGAGAAGAACCTCGAGATAAGAGTTTAATTCGTTCTAGCATTGAGCTCGTACAGCGAATTTCTCGTATTTGGAAACAAACGTCCGCATTGAAAATAATGGAAATCCAGGTAATACGTTCCGCCGCCCCTCCCCCAAAACACTCATTACCATCTCATCTTCGGTCGATCTGTAGTATTAGTATCTGGTGTTTTTCGGAGAATTCCAAATACTGATTCTTAGCCATAGCGAATATGATAGCTTCAGACACCAAATCGCATTTTAACTGCTTCTCGTTAATCCACACCAACAACAGCTTCTCAACGTATTCTAAGAGTTTTGGATGGTGCTTGGAAGTAATGGTAACTCCCTTGGCCGCATCAAGTTTCTTAATTTCTTCCTTCTTCTTCAGAACAGTGCAGATCTTCGATGTCGAATGGCCGTAAGTTTTCGCCAATTCCGTCACTCTTACACCAGGCTTATGTTCGTTTATGACTTCGTTCTTAATTTTACCAGCCACAGCTTCCTTCTTTCATTTGCAGCACTATCTGAGGCAAAAATCTTCTTGGGAGGCATCGCGAAATAATTATTTTCACGTTAAATGTAAAATACAATTAAGGGGGCTCATACACCTTAAACCCCTCATGATCTTCAAATATGTGACTGTTGCAAGAATTGGGATATTTTATTTATTTTAAAAGCACTTACTTCCAAACTTTTACAACTGACTACATAATATAGCTGCTTTGGAAACTAGTAACCAGAAAGTTTGCGTTGCCACAAATATTTTTGTAATTTAATCCTCTTTGTGACAAAATATTTCGCCATGTTTCCACCTTGCGCGCAGGATATTTTAAAAATGGCGAATGGTACATATTTGAAATTGGATGGAATTCTTTATATGGGCACTATTTTCTAACTGAACCAAAAGTATGATAGATATTTTAATACTGAAAAATTTTATGGACGAAAACATTACAAATTTTTTTAATAAAATATATTTTATAACAAATAAAATACATTTTGTAACAAATAAAATAATAATTTAACAAGAAATTTTTAGAATTTTAGGTTCGCAGTAGTTTCCAAATGTTATAAAAGCTATATATTGAATATGGAATTAAATTATGCAACAGAATATTTTAAACTGTGCGCGCAAGGTGGAAACATGACGAAAAATGTTATCACGAAGCGGATTAAATTATAAAAATATTTGTGGCAACACAAACTTTCTGATGACTATTTCAGAAAGCAGTTATATTACGTAGTCAGCTGTAAAAAGTTGGAAGTAATTGCTTTTAAAATAAATAAGTTATTCCAATTCTTGCAACAGTCACCTATTCGAAGATCTTATGGGTTTTAAGGTGTATGAGTCCCCTTAACTCACAAGTGTACAAAAACGTAGACCAAAGAACACCGAGTGATCTGACGAGGGGATTCCCCGAGTCAAGCCGGATCGGGAAATAGTGCCACGTATACCAACAGCCTGGCTCCTTTGCTCGTTACTCGAGTCAATGCTCGTATTTAGAAATAAATATTTTGCTCATACTTTCCTCGTATCTCAAATTTCTTGTAAATAAAGGTTCTCCTATCTCGAGGTTCCACTGTATTTTATTTGATTTCATTTCTACTACATGTTAGAGCTTTACATTAATTACAATTTTTATTAGTTTTTTTTGTTATCATAGGGATCTTAATTACGCGGATTAATTGCCAATGTATATTCGACTATCAACCCCTTGATAATCATTGGCCACTTTTAAATTTTGTTGTTCTTATTGTTGTTGTGCCTTACCGCAGTTGTCTGAAAGTAACTTCAGAACAAGACCACGAAAAACATCGTGGCAACGAGTGCAAGATTGCGACTATAGTTGGGAAGAGCCTTTAGCACCATGCAACTGAAAGTACGACTTCTCTCAGTTCCCCCCCCCAATTATGATGGAGAGCACCCCGGGAGATGGGTTCGATGGTTTCCCACTCCTCGATCCCTACCATCAACCTCTCGAGAAGACTTTCGGCTCGCCATGTATTTAGAGTGCCTCCATGCCATACACACACTATACATTTACAAACACCCAGGACTTCTCGGGGATCCGAAACCGTGCCTTTCAGCAGTAAAGTATTGTATTATAAGGTATTTCTCCCACTTCCGTAGCGTGCCTTCGTGGTGTAACGGTAGCACTCTAGGCCGGTATTCCAGAGGTCCTTAGTTCGATTCCCGGCGAAGGAGGTTGCATATTTTTCATCTTTTCTGCTTCCAATTAACCTAATGACTCTACAAGTGGCGCTCGAACTAAAAGGGTTGTGGATGATGATTCTCCGCACCCAGGATTTGGCAACTAGGTCCCCTAAAACCCTAGTTGCCGTTTAAAAAGGGGAGTATATAAGGTATTTCTTCCAGTTTCCGAGCGTCCTTCGTGGTGTAGTGGTTCTGCATGCTGGGCCGGTATTCCAGAGGTCCGTGGTTTGATTCCTGACGAAGGCGGTTGCTAATTTTTCATCTCTCTGGCTTCCAAAAAAAAAAAAAATCCTAATGTCTGTACAAAGTATTTAAAATGCCTCCATGCCATACACACACTATACATTTACAAACACCCAGGCCCTTCTCGGGGATCCGAAACCGTGCCTTTCAGCAATAAAGTATGAGTATTAATATTAGTAAAGTATTGTATAAGTATTAATATTAGTGAAGTATTGCATGAGTATTAATATTAGTAAAGTATTGTATGAGCATTAATATTAGTAAAGTATTGTATAAGTATTAATATTAGTGAAGTATTATATGAGTATTAATATAAGTAAAGTATTGTATATGCATATTGCTCATGCATGTATTGCATGAGCAATATAACAGTCTTACATCAGTAAAGTATTGTCTAAGTATTATAACAGCCTTACATCGGTAAAGTATTGTATGAGTATTAATATTAGTAAAGTATTGTATAAGTATTAATATTAGTAAAGTATTGTATGAGTATTAATATTAGTAAAGTATTGTATATGCATATTGCTCATGCAATATAACAGTCTTACATCAGTAAAGTATTGTATCAGTATTATAACAGTCTTACATCAGTAAAGTATTGTATCAGTATTATATCAGCCTTGTATCAGTTATATTTCGTCAGTAATGTACAAGTAATGTAACAGTATAACATTGATCTGTGATATTTTTATTCGCAATATTTTGAGTCTCTGTAACGTATTATTTCGTGGATTTATTTACCGACTTGTGCAACATTATTCCCATTTAATCAGTATTAATAATCAGTGTTATATCAGTGAATCAGTACTGTAGCAGTATTAATCAGCATTAATATCAGTATCAGTATTATATCAGCCTTTTATCAGTTCTGCATTTGTCGTATTTGCATCGGTAATGTACCAGTAATGTATCTTGAATATTAATCTGTAACTCTGTAACATGATTCTTTGTATGTCTTGTCGTGCACGACCTTTCAGGTGGCATTGTGTATTTTGAAGGGGTGCTATAGATAGTTGAGGACGTGGTTCTATACTGATTAACCGTTTGGTAAGGGGATAGTGCCCACGTCCTCCGTTCTTTCTCTCTCTCTCTCTCTCAGAACGGTAGCCAACGTCGCTAACCTCTATTCCAGTTGGGCGAGCCTTTTAAAATTAAATCGGTGTTAATACCGATCCAATTGAGAATTCCTGCTGTATATAAAACTCAAGCTATGTGTAGAGTTTCACAGGATTTTATAACATATGTATGCCCTAGAATATTGAAATTGTCATAATTCTACAGGACTGTAAAGGTGTTTAAAAATGGAATTTTATTCTAGCAATCTATAAGATGTTTTTGTAAGGGCAAACTCGCTTTCTCTTGTTTCTTATACATATTGTTACGAAATGAACAGGCGCGGTAAGATGGCTTCCCCGCAAAGCAGTTTTAGGGTTGCCATAAAATGGCAAAGGAAGCCAGGATTGCCACATTTGGCGAAAAATCGCCCATTTGGCGACAGAATTGGCGATGTACCATGGACGGATGGAGAACCTTCTGGAACATATTCTTACCCGTTTAGCCCAGAATGTTCTCGAACACAAACCGAGAGCTGTATAAACCCTGCTGATCCGCAGCGAGTAGTAGTGTGTGGGTGTCTCTCATCGAGTGTGTGTCTCGTTTAGCGAGTCAGTCCCTGCCGAGTGGATCGAGTTGACAGCCGGGCAGCGAGTGCCGAGTGGGTCGTCGAGTGTACCGCAAGAGTCTCGTAGTGTATCGCGATTAGTGCATCGTCGGGAGAGCGTGTTGAGCTCCGGGAACGACTGAACCGAAGAGTCGGGAGCTGTGCTCGTGTGTCGTCGAGCGCATCGCGAGTTCTAGCGTGGAGAGTCTCGAGAGTACGTGAAGTTCCGAGAACGACCGAGCAGAGTCGGGAGCTTTGCAGTGAAGCTGTCTCCACCGTTATTGCCTGACAGTGTGAAGGCTGTGTCGCTGATTGTTCCAGCGTGCTTATAGTAAAACTTCGACAACTGTAAAAAGTGTTATTGGAACTGTCCTGATTAATATTGGCTAATGACAGTGTGTTTCGATACTTCATCAAGTAGTGTCGTCATTATTCACTCCAAATCCATACGAACCCCGTTCGAACGTGTAGGAAAAGAAAATAACGTAACAACTGGTGTCAGAAGAAAAGAAAAACCTAACAATATTGTCTTATCCTATTAGCTATACTGACTGAAATTGACCAGCTTGTGGTTATACAAGGAGAAATTATGCTAAATAGATCTGCTCATAGTGTAAATTAGATTCCATTTGGAGAACCAAATTCAAAAAATTACTCTTCGTCAGCGCCGTCTATTTTTTAATACACGTAGTCACCCCCAGACACCTGAACAAGGGCACCTCGAAGGCAGATTTTTGAATTTCGAATTTGCTTAGATTTATTTCATATTTTGTACGAATTTAAAGAACTTTCGATTAAGAAATCCAGCGATTTGTAAGAAAGAAGTGACGAAACTAAAATATTGTGGTATAAAAATATTTCCATCTCCCGCGCGATGAACTGTTGCCATTCGACAAAATGAAAATTATAACTTTCAATCTGTCTATTATTGATTAACAAACCAAGCTATTTAAAAGCAATCAACACAGTTTTTAAGAATATTTTTTTTTTTTTTTTGCCTTTTAATCTGAATGATTGAAATAAAAATTAATTTAGAAAGCGAAATGTCTAATTAGGAATAATTATTTAGCATTAATTTGGAATAATTAATTATAATATTTAGTATAATTAAAATATATAATATTATTTATTACATTTTATACGTTATTTAATTATTATTAGAATATTCTTCCTACTTTTGAATTTCCTCGTTTAAAATAAAAACGCATTTTAATCAGAAGACGTGTTATGTGTATTTAATTGCGCCAAATTAATGCGCCAAATCCTGGGTGGGAAGAATCGTCATCCACCACCCTTTTAGTTCAGACTCCACTGTAGAGTCATTAGGCTATTTCGAAGCAGGAGAGATGAAAAACCAGGAATGCCCTCGCTGGGAATCGAACCACGGACCTCTCGGATACGCGCCGAGCGTGAAGACTACTACACCCCGAAAGCACGCTGAGAAGGCGGAAGAAACACCTTATAAGGTGTTCGAAATTACGACCCCGAATCATGATGCAGGAACCGTGTGTCATGTATCTTCCGCATGCACTGGAGATGCGACGCCTGCATAACAGTCCGAGGTCGTAATTTCGAACACGACGGTTTTAATGGTGGTTACTATCTATTTCTCTGCTTATTTTTTAATTTCTGCTGTACTAAGCATAATAAAAAACGTTTCCTCACCCTGTTCGTGTCCTCCCGTCCTTGTGATTTGTGTCGTCCCTACCGCGTCACGAAAGCATTTCCGACCATGCATTGGTATGCGATTTCCCATCTCCCAGATGTACTCTCCCTCCTGAACGTTTGTTACCGCTTGTATTGATACACCCTATATATATAATAACAAAACAAATTTTTTAAACATAATATAATCATGCCTGGTATTTTCACGCTTTAAGCTGCAGAAAAATTATCAGTAAGGATATAAAGTAAGAAATTTAGAACTTATCCTTCATAAAGACCAAAAATATTTCATTATTATCTTATCCTTGAAATTCATAATCAATAAATTTAGACCACGAAGGCATGCTAAAAAAGTGGGAGAAATACCTTACATAATCCCCCCTTTAAAGGACGACTGGGGATTAGGGGACCCAATCGTCAAATCTTGGTGGTGGAGAATCATCATCCACCACCATTTAGTTCGCGGGGCCATTGTAAAGGCAATAGGTTATTTAGAAGCAGGAGAAATGTGAAAAATGAGCAATGCCCTCGCTGGGACTCGAACCTCTCGCTAAGTGTGCTGATCATTACACCACGAAGCCATGCTAAGAAGGCGGAAGAACTACCTTATAAGGAGACCCAATCGCTAAATCCTGGTGGTGAAGAATCATCATTCACCACCTTTCCGTTCGGGCGCCGCTGTAGGGGCAATAGGTTATTTTGAAGCAAAAGATGTGAAAAATGGGTTATGCCGTCGCCGGTATTCAAACCATGACCTCTCGAATACGCGCCGAGTGTGTTGGCCATTACACCACGAAGGTATGCAAAAAGGAGGGAGTTGAGTTGAGAGCAGAATCTGGACACCCGTGCGGCTTACTAAGACTATTCGGGTCTAGTCCAAGTTCCGCAACTATCCGGGGCAACACCTCATGGGGCCTATAAGGGCATACATTGGTCCTGTATACATGCTTACATAGTTCATAACATATGCTTATAGTTACTAGTTCATAATATATGCTTACATAGTTACATAGTTCATAGTACATGCTTATATACAAGTACAGGGGTTGGACAAAAATATGGAAACACCTTTAAAAAAACATGTTTCTTTGCTTAATATGGTGTAGGAAACCCGTTGGCATCCAAAACAGCTTGCACACTTCTCGGAATGGATAAATACAGTTCCTGTATGTTTGCCAAGGGAATATTATACCATTCTTCCTGCAAAACGGTGGCAAGTTCAGATAACGATGTTGGCGGTGGATAACGAGAACGCACTTTCCGTTCCAATGTAGACCACAAAGGTTCGATAATATTCCGGTCTGGTGACTGTGGTGGCCAGGAGAAATGGGACAACTCATCCTCGTGCTCAGAAAACCAGTCCTGTACAATGTGAGCTGTGTGAACAGGGGCTTTGTCGTCTTGGAAGACACCATCACCATCGGGGAACAAAGTTTGTACCATGGGATGAACTTGATCGGCCGAAATGTTCACATAAGTCTTGGCAGTCATGTGCCCTGACACAGTTATCATGGGGCTAGCAGAGAACCACGATATGGCTGCCCAAACCATAACAGAACCCCCGCCATGTTTCACTCTTGGCAACAAGCAGTCTGCATTATAGGCTTGAGATGGCGTTCTCCAGACGTAAACTCGGCCAGAAGTGGGAAACAATGTGAAAGAAGACTCGTCAGACCTTATTATTCGCTTCCACTGCTCTATAGTCCAGGCTTTATGACAAACACCACCTTTTCCTGTTACGGGCATTAGCATCACTGATGAGTGGATTCTCAATTGCAGCACGGCCAGCAATTCCCTGTTTATGAAGCTCCCTTCTTATTGTTTTGGTACTCACAGGGTTCGGTAACACAACATTCATTTCAACAGTAACTTTTGCAGCTGTGATCTTCTTATTTTTCGTCACAATTGCCCTTAATGATCGTCTGTCACGATCACTCAGGAGACACTTTCGTCCTCGCTGTGATTTAGCAGATGATGTTTTTCCGCTTTTCAAATAAGTGGAATAAATCTTCGATACAGTACCTCTTGAAACACTAAACACCTCGGCTACCTTGCTTACGGAAGCACCCACCATACGTGCTCCAACAATTTGCCCACGTTCGAAGTCTGTTAACTCTGACATAATGCAATGACAACCTCACATAACAGTACTCCGACAACAACTGAACTGTTTAGCACATTTACGAAGTTGTATATGTGGCGTCAGTAGTCAAAAACGCCAGCGCCACCTACATATTTCATTAAAATCAATCTTTCTTTTCAAACATGCATTTCACAAGGTGTTTCCATATTTTTGTCCATCCACTGTATCTAGATTACTTATGCTTGAATGATACTGATTTACATTGAAATTAGCTGATATACTGACCAGTTCTGTTACATACATATGTACATATATTTTATACACCTGTTCTATTTCATACATATTCCTTAGTAAATACCTACGATGCTATATACAAACTGAAGATATACCTTATAAACCAGTACTGGTGCATATACGTTATTAAATATTCACAATACTGTCTACGTTCCTGGAGCAGATCAAACTACTTCTATACGTAGAAAAAATGTAGAGTGTGCGTATATACACAATATTTACAATAAATACTTGCAATGCCTGCGCGTTTTAAATGAGTTACATTTAACTAATTATATCATACACACGTATAAGCCTATCTTCAAGAATTGATTGACGCAAAAGGTCCATTAAATCATTTAGGGCATGATTGACACATCAAAAGATTTACATTTATACATTGGTACAATTCTTATGCATGCACATATACTGTTTATATACATACACTTTCCAAATACTTATGTGACATTTCCTTAATTTGCATTAGAATAATAAGACAATACTAATGTATACACCTAACCACATTAAAACATCAGTAAAGGCAATAGGTTATTTTGAAGCAAAAGATGTGAAAAATGGGTTATGCCGTCGCCGGTATTCACACCATGACCTCTCGAATACGCGCCGAGTGTGTTGACCATTACTCCACGAAGGCATGCAAAAAGGAGGGAGAAAACATCTTATAACTATATAAAGTAATAATTAATTAATAAGTAATACATATATATTAAGTAAATTATATATGTATATTAGTTCGCGCAAGCAGCCAATTCAATAAAATAATAAATTAATTAAATTATAATTTGATTTTTTTTTTTGAGAAAGAATGCGTATTAATCAAAATTTACCCTCCACAGAAAATCGCTTTAAAGGTTTAAATTGTTTTTCATTAAATGTTTTCTACTCATTCTACGAGTTTTAGAATGCAGTTATACGCGGCTCTAATTTATTCCAAATTGCCTTTTCGTGCCTGCGTTTTTAAATCTCTCCCATTACGTTCAACTTAAAACCTAAGTAATGAGTTCGACTGCAAACAAGATCCACGAGCACTAAATCACTCGCCTTTCCGCCCGGCGAAGACCTTCGGAGCGCAGAGCTTCTGCTTCGAGTGGTTTAATGGAACGAAAGCGTCTGACTGTGCCTGGGTTCTAAGAAATTTAAATCGAGTTTCCGACGAATAAATGATGCAGAAAATAGCTCCGAACAAAACTGGGAGCATTCGACGAATCGCCCACATTCTCTCCTCCCCGGTTGTTTACCTGATGCTATTTTAAGTCTCGAATTCATCGATCTCCCTTCCGCAGGTCTTTCAGTCTGCGCCCACAACTGTGTGCATGTGTGTGTTTACAAAAAATGTTCGTCCAGGTCTTTCGCTGCACACTCTACCTAGACAGGTCCCCCTTAAGATTAGAGTAATACTGTATTTTCTCCGCTTTTTTACCTAAATGTTACCTTCCGAAAATCGAAAAGGGGAAAAGTAGGGGAATAATTTAATTTCCAAAGAATACGATGACTGTAAGAACATAACAGCTGAGCTGGCCAAACGGTATAGTGGTTAGAGTCCCAGACAGCCGTGCTGAAGGGCCAGGGTTCGAATCTCGGAGAAGGCATGGATTTTTGTCAATGTATAGTGCCCGTGCGGCATGGAGGCACTTTAAATATTCGGCGATCCAAAAGTCATCGCGAGAGCTTGGTGGTAGGGAAAGAGAGGGAGGACCTTGGACCCGACCTCCCCGGACTGCTCACCAACAAAATTGTGGGCGGAACTGAGCTAAATAGCATTGTCACCTGTAAAGTGCTCTGTTGCCAACGACAAACTCCTGTTGCCGACTCCTTGCCAGGAGGAATTTCGTGGGCTATTTGGTCAGAGAAGTGAGCATTAGCAATCACAACAACATAGTAATTGAAAAGTATTCATAGATAAACTATTGGTAACAATCTCAATATTTTTTTCTTTTAAACATGAAATGATTATGTTAATTTTATTAACAGTTAAATTTTTCGTTATTATGCATTAGTTGGTATTATGTTTAGTTATTATGCGTATTAAATTACAAATATTTTTGTAATTTAATCCGCTTTGTGACAAAAATTTTCGTCATGTTTCCACCTTGCGCGCACAGTTTAAAATTATCTGTTGCATTATTTAATTCCATAGTTTATATATAGCTTTTATAACATTTGAAAACTACTGTAAACCAAACAAATTGAGAATTTCATGTTAAATTTTTATTTTATTTGGAGTTGAGTTTATAAAATTAAAATAAATCATTGAGTTTATAAAATGTATTTTATTAAAAAAAATCTGTAATGTTTTCGTGCATAAAATTTTTTAATATTAAAATATTCATCAGATTTGTGGTTCAGTTAGAAAATAGTACCCATATAAAGAATTCCATCCAACTTCAAGTATGTACCATGAGCCATTTTTAAAATATCACGCGCGCAAGGTGGAAAAATGACGAAATAATTTGTCACAAAGCGGATTAAGTTACAAAAATATTTGTGGCAACACAAACTTTCTGGTTACTAGTTTCCAAAGTAGCTGTATTATGTAATCAGCAGTAAAAAGTTGGAGGTAATTACTTTTAAAATAAATAAAATATCTCAATTCTTGCAACAGTCACATAATTTGAAGCTCATAAGGGGTTTAAGGTGTATGAGCCCCCTTAAAAAAAAGTCTAAATCGAATTTTGAAAGAATTGCGCATTCTTTCGCCACATTGCATTGTCGCCGAGCAACAATGTGTGTAGAAAATTTTGAATTCGATAGCTTATCAGGAAGTTGGACAAAACTGGATGACAAAATTTCACTCACAGTGAAGCGCAATAAGTGAGAGCTTATAAGGGGGGGGTGCGGGCTAAATGCGGCACTTGCTGTTTAGAACTGCGTTACAAAACACATCTCAGATAAAAGTTCTGTGCCGATTATTCACTCAGTCATTCGTAGGAATGATGAATAAGGAAAAGCACGCAGAACAAGCATCTTTAAATATGGCATGTTGATAAGACGTGTCTGTACGTGTTTCGCAGGGATTTGTATGCAAATTCCATTCTATTTTATTCGCTCGGGAGAAGCGTCGGAGTTATTTTGAGACATCGATCCAGTGACGAATAACAGGGAGCGTCAGAACGAGGGTGTGTCTGATGACCTCCAATCGAATCCGGTAGTGAACTATGGGTGTGGCCGTGTCCCTGAAGGGTTTTACTAGGTAACTGTCCTGGATATAATAGCTAAGATGAATTTTGATCGCTTCTGCACGTTTCTGGAAGCTCGCTATTAAGTGATCATCGGCTATCTTGAAAAATGGTAATGTTTCTATCGTTTGTCTTCTCCAAAGCCGTCCCATTTTACCTCCCACCAAACCTATATATATGTATACTCCAAAGTCGTCCCATTTTACCTCCCGCCAAACCTATATATATATATATGTAATAATAAAATTCCATAGTCAAGAATACACTTAAAATTCTAACTGTATGTTTCTTTCATTTTTTAATGGCGACTGTCTCTTATTGAAAGTACGTGGAATTAAATCCACAGCCCCGTAGTCAATTTGTTTTTCCCGCCTTTTCTACACGTACAGTTATAGAATGTTTTGGAGATATTTAAAGCGAACTGGAATGGCTGACGTCATTTCTTGAAGGAAACTCCGCTTTTCCAGAGGCTATAAAAGGACTCGCAAAGGAATATCGGGGTCTTTTCTTTAATGTAACGATGCAGTAAACTTCATACAAAAAGTTATTAGTAACTCTTTTTTATTTACTCCGGAAATATGATTTTTGTAACTGCTATTTCTCCTGACCAATAATAAATGGATCCTGTTTTTTAAACTTATCGTCTGATAATTTAAACTACGATTACATCTATATTTTCTTCACCAATCTATTTATTACGGACAAAAGCTGGTACACACACACGTGTACAGTGGATGGACAAAAATATGGAAACACCTTGTGAAATGCATGTTTGAAAAGAAAGATTGATTTTAATGAAATATGTAGGTGGTGCTAGCGTTTTTGACTACCGACGCCACCTATACAACTTCATAAATGTGCTAACAGTTCAGTTGTTGTCCGAGTACTGTTATGTGAGGTTGTCATTGCATTATGTCAGAGTTAACAGACTTCGAACGTGGGCAAATTGTTGGAGCACGTATGGTAGGTGCTTCCGTAAGCAAGGTAGCCGAGGTGTTTAGTGTTTCAAGAGGTACTGTATCGAAGATTTATTCCACTTATTTGAAAAGCGGAAAAACATCATCTGCTAAATCACAGCGAGGACGAAAGTGTCTCCTGAGTGATCGTGACAGACGATCATTAAGGGCAATTGTGACGAAAAATAAGAAGATCACAGCTGCAAAAGTTACTGTTGAAATGAATGTTGTGTTACCGAACCCTGTGAGTACCAAAACAATAAGAAGGGAGCTTCATAAACAGGGAATTGCTGGCCGTACTGCAATTGAGAATCCACTCATCAGTGATGCTAATGCCCGTAACAGGAAAAGGTGGTGTTTAAGTCATAAAGCCTGGACTACAGAGCAGTGGAAGGGAGTAATATGGTCTGACGAGTCTTCTTTCACATTGTTTCCCACTTCTGGCCGAGTTTACGTCTGGAGAACGCCATCTCAAGCCTATAATACAGACTGCTTGTTGCCAAGAGTGAAACATGGCGGGGGTTCTGTTATGGTTTGGGCAGCCATATCGTGGTTCTCTGCTAGCCCCATGATAACTGTTTCAGGGCACATGACTGCCAAGACTTATGTGAACATTTTGGCCGATCAAGTTCATCCCATGGTACAAACTTTGTTCCCCGATGGTGATGGTGTCTTCCAAGACGACAAAGCCCCTGTTCACACAGCTCACATTGTCCAGGACTGGTTTTCTGAGCACGAGGATGAGTTGTCCCATCTCCCCTGGCCACCACAGTCACCAGACCTGAATATTATCGAACCTTTGTGGTCTACATTGGAACGGAAAGTGCGTTCTCGTTATCCACCGCCAACATCGTTATCTGAACTTGCCACCGTTTTGCAGGAAGAATGGTATAATATTCCTTGGCAAACATACAGGAACTGTATTTATCCATTTTGAGAAGACTGCAAGCTGTTTTGGATGCCATCGGGTTTCCTACACCATATTAAGCAAAGAAACATGTTTTTTTAAAGGTGTTTCCGTATTTTTGTCCAACCCCTGTATATATATGTATGTGGGTTCTTTAGTTTCGAAAACTAAAGAACAGCAAACAGAATAAAACAGCAATACATCTATTAATATAGTTCATCTATTAATACAACATCTATAACATCGTTTATCTATTACCACGATATCTATAACATCTTACAGCTCCTCTTATAAAACAAAGTGGCGAGAGTTCTATCAATTTCACTCGTGCAGTCAACAGCTACAATTTAGACAGCGCGCGAGGAAAAATATTAAGCTATGGATTTAAAATCCCACATATATATATGTAATAAATTAAGGAGCAGAAGCAAATGACCAGGAATTTTGCAGATTTAAATCTTCATTTTTTATTTTCAGCATCATCTTACAGCTACACACAAGAGTCGGCGCATTAAATGCGCCTGTTCCAAAAGGCTTACATTTTTGATAACTTTGTAGCAAAAAAGCAGCAGCAGACAGACAGCAGTGTAGCTAGGCCAAAGCGTGGAACGCAAGTGCGTAATGTTCAGGATGAAATCTCAAGTCAGACTGAGTTAGTTTCGGTTTTCAAAGCATTTTGATTGGATGGTTAATATTGCTGTAGAATTATTATTTGCTGGTTAAGTTCCATTTACATTACCATAATTACGTAAGAATCATATGACATAGAATAGTCTCGAAAATGACGCAGTGCAGAGAGAGGTTACTATTTTTAGAACACAGAAGGGAAATTAATTTACGCTGCTACTTTAATCTTTTACATATTTTTTTCTTACATATATATACATATTTATTTCTTGATATTTAATTTTTATTATGTAATTATCAAAATTTCAAAATTTTATTGTATTTTATATATGACAACACATTTTGTAGATGATTCCATGAGTTGAGCATAAAAGCTGAATGTCTTAAAGGCGGTGCAGCTGTTCATCTGATGGTAAATAAATAAATAAATAAATAAATAAATATATCCTTGTGATGTACCAGCATTTGTGCGGAATAAGTGCGGAAAATTGGTGCGGAAAATTGGTGAAGAATCATAGATGTCGTCGTAGCTTAAATTATCAGACGATAAGTTTAAAAAACAGAATCCATTTATTATTGGTCAGGAGAAATAGCAGTTACAAAATCAGATATCCGGAGTAAATAAAAAGAATTACTAATAACTTTTTTGTATGAAGTTTACTGCATCGTTACATTAAAGAAAAAGACCAAGATATTCCTTTGCGAGTCCTTTTATAGCCTCTGGAAAGGCGGAGCTTCGAAGAAATGACGTCAGCCAATCCAGTTCGCTTTAAATATTTCCAGAACATTCTATAACTGTACGTGTAGAAAAGGCGGGAAAAAACTTAACTACGGGGCTGTAGATTTAATTCCACGTACTTTCAAATAACAGACTGTCGCCATTAAAAAATGAAAAGAACATACAGTTAGAATTTTAAGTGTATTTTTGACTAGGGAATTTTATTATTACATACATATAGAGATAATGTTTTCGGTCCAAAATTTTGTACGCATGTGATATTTTTTGGTCTACAATAACTCTACTGTAAAGACATTAGGTTATTTTGTTGAAGCAAGAAAGATAAAAAATGAGCAACACCTTCGACGGGAATCGAACCACGAACCTCTGGAATACGCGCCCAGCGTGTTGACCACTACACTACGAAGGCATGATAAAAAGGCGGGAGAAATACCTTATATTTTTCTCCTTTTAAAGGGCGACTGGGGTTTTAGGGGGCCAATCGCCAAATCCTGGGGTGTGGAGAATCATCATCCACCACCCTTTTAGTTCGGGTACCACTCTAGGGACATTAGATTATTTTCTTAAAGCAGGGGAGATGAAAAATGAGCAACCCCTGCGCCAGAAATCGAACCAATGACCTCTGGAATACGGGCCTAGCGTGCTGACCACTACATTACGAAGGCAAGCTAAGAAGGCGAGAGAAATACCTTATAAAACTACCAAAACTTTCTGCTTCTATTTTGATATCTATAGCTTTCTACGTTGATAAAAAGACCTGATTAGATTTGAAGTAAAATTGGAGAACCGGAAGTGGTGCTCAGCTTTGAAGCTTATAACAGATTTGAATGAAAAACTACATTAACATATCATGCAAAACTTTCCAATTTAAGTTGTTAAGACTTTAAGTTGTTAAGACTTTAAGTTGTTAAGACTGTAGAGACTTTAGGATTTTTTTTTGGAAGCAGGCAAGATGAAAAATGAGCAAATGCCTTCGCCGGGAATTGAACCACGGACCTCTGGAATACCAGCCCAGTATGCTGACCACTACACCATGAAGGCACGCTAGGAATACCTTGTAAGGGTAATGTTAATTTTATTAACAGTTAAGTTTTAAGTTAAAGTTCCTTTCCTGTCCAATTCTTAACTTCAACTTACTACTACCGGCCAGAACGTAGTTTTGGAATCTTTCTGAATTTTAATGAGGAGGAGCGGTATTTAAACCGCGAAGTTTACTTGCAGAGTGAGAGAGAATCAGAGTTCCTGATTTACGCGCGTCTGCAACTCTCTCTCTCAAACCTGTTTTTACGCTCGGCCGTACTCAGGGCCTTAATAGCTTCGCAGTCTTTGTTTAAGGGGCCAACTGCATTAGAAACTTAATAGCTTCGGCTATATTTCTTTAGTTAATCTTAGTTTTAGTTTAATTCTTAGTCTCTTAAGTTCAAGCCCAAGTGTCGGCTTTGATTGTACACTCCAAGACGGAGTTTTGTTAAATCTTATTGGAATAATAAAGGGTTAGTTACCCTTCCATCTTGTTGTTTCTTGTTACACGAACTTAAGCGATTATTCGCTAACTAGTTCTTAAGATTCGTCCTTTTCTACGGTAACTGAGAAATACACCAGTGAGAATCTTACAACGTCATGAATAACGAAAGTGATGCTTGTAGAATGTTAAATAACGTAAAATATTTCCTTCAAGTGTCGACTGAATTCAAAATGCCATTGGTGATCCAAGTATCACTTTGTAAGGATTATGTTAGTTTTATTAACAGGTAAATTTTAAGTTCCTTTCTTGTCAAATTCTTAACTTCAACTTACTACTTCCGGCCAGAACGTAGTTTTGGAATCTTTCTGAATACTTAATGAGGAGAAGCGGTATTTAAACCGTGGAGTTACTTACAAAGTTAGAAAGAATCAGAGTTTCTGATTTACGCGCGTCTGCCTTTTGGCCACTCTCTCTCTCAAAGCTGTTATTACGCTCGGCCGTACTCGGGCCCTTGCTAAGCTTCGTAGTCAAATAAGTTAAGGGGCCAACTCGATTTGAACCTTGATAGCTTCGGCTATACTTCTTTAGTTAATGTTAGTTTTAGTTTATTTTTTAGTCTCTTAAGTTCAAGCCCAAGTGTCGGCTTTGATTGTACACTCCAAGATGGAGTTTTGTTAAATCTTATTGGAATAATAAAGGGTTAGTTACCCTTCCATCTTGTTGTTTCTTGTTACACGAACTTAAGCGATTATTCGCTAACTAGTTCTTAAGATTCGTCACTTTCTACGGTAACTGAGATATACACAGTGAAAATCTTACAACCTTATAAATTTAAGTAAAAAGATATAGCCGAAGCTATCAAGATTCTAACAGCGTTGGCCCCTTAACGCTAACTAACGGCGAACCTATCAAGGGCCTAAAGTACGGCCGAGCGTAATAATAGTTTGTAAGATGGTATCGCAAAAAGACTAACGCTAGCTGATCAGAATCTCCGGCCCTCTAACGAAGTCAGTAGAACTTCACAGTTAAATACTTTTTCTCCTCATTTGCATTCAACAGCGATTCTGAAAATACGTTCTGACCGGAAGTTGTAAGCTGAAATTCAGGAAAGACAGGAAAGTAACTTTTAACTAAAAATTAACTGCTAGAAAAATTAAAATAAACCTTACAAGTTAACACATAATTTATTTCTGAACATTCTTGAAAGATATTTTTTCCACATCGCTATATTGCGGCTACTAATAAGCCCACCAGGATGTATCTATGGTAAAGTGACCACATTTTCATTGAAACAAAGCAGGACAAATGAAATGAAATGAGAATTGTATTTTAGTTATGAAAGCAGACCAATAATTCAAAAAAATATATTTTATTATATATATTCATATACTAGTCTATAAATATACAAAATATATTTATGTAGTATTTAAGTATTTTCTAGATATGAAATTATATTTTTAAGTATATATTTGTTTTTTATAAATTATGAATTAGTTCTTTTTGTTTCTTATTGGTTTATATAAATTAAGTCTAGTTCCTTTTTAGTTTCTTTTTATTGATATGCATATTCGTTTCTTTTTATTGATATGCGTGCCTTCGTGGTGTAACGGTAGCACGCTGCGCCGGTATTCCAGAGATTGGTTCGATTCGCGGCGAAGGCGGTTGCATATTTTTCATCTTTTCTGCTTCCAATTAACCTAATGACTCTACAACTCTGCATGCATTTTATGTGTTTTTTTTATTTATGTATTTTTTATTTCTTTATATTCACTATAATAATTAATAAATAATAGGTAATATATTTTTACAGTACATTTAAAATAAGAAATGCAGACATTTTCTATAAAAAGCGGGACATTTTTAAAAATCGGCGGGACGCGTGACAGTCCTCCAAAAGGCGGGACTGTCCTGCCAAAACCGGGACGTGTGGTCACTTTAATCTATGGCGTATTTACATTTCTGAAATAATAGAAGAAAGCAAGCTGTGACCACACGATGTCAAGTTTTACGAGCGAAAAGAAGAGAAGCGAAAAAGGGCAATGACCAAAAGAGGCGACCAAAAAGCGAGCGAGATAGGTCAGCAAAGACTTTTTACACCACGACATGATTACATTGAAAGATTACATTTCGGATCCCATTACAAGAATGTTTACATTAAGCGAATTAAATTTTAGATGCATTACAGATTAATATTCCGATGCTGCGATAAGATTTCATTGTGTTCCAGTAATAACTGCGCAACTGAGGGATAACTTTCCAGAATTATAGGATATAGATTAGAAAAGTGAGCAGAATAAAGAGGGGAGCATGCTTATTTTAAAAGAGGAATTACAGGGCTATTGTTAACTTATTATTTAGAAAGGTGGATATTTTATATTTTACCTACACACGCAAAAAGGGGGGGATAAAAATTCTGAAGACTTTCAGATTAAACGTTTCAGATTTTTAACGTTTTCTGTGTTAACATTATTTATCAAATATCATGTCCTTTAACGTTTTGTGTGTTAACATTATTTATTAAATATCATGTCCTTTAACGTTTTGTATGTTAACATTATTTATTAAATATCATGTCCTTCTAACTTAAACCATAAAATCCATTCAACAAAAATATCGTAGAATAATCTTAAAAAGCATATCTTTTGAATTTCCTATACACAGTCTCGCGTGAAGTTTTTTTAGTCCAAAGGGACATTGCCCTGAAGGACTATTAATTTCGTTTTGGCATTTTGCGTCGAAAACTTTAAAATGCTGTATCACTTTCCGAATCGTTGCCACTATATATTATCGCCCTGTCTTATATTTAAAGATATTAAATAATGAAGAATCTGCTTGAATGTATGAATGTTTCTCGCACTGTGATAAAGCAATGGTAACTAGAGCCATCGAAATTTGAATAACGTAATCTTCCATAGAATATGGGCATGTGGAAGCCCTCATTTGAATTTGAAATTTGTTTTATTATCGATTTCATATGTTGTAACACTTCAACGAATTTTTGATTAAAAACCTAAACGATTTCAAAGCGAGCAATGGCAACACTGTACGAAAAAAAAAAAAAAAATTATCTCCATAGCGCGAGACTCTGTATCGGAAATTCTAAAGATACGCTCATTTTAAAATTTATTTGCGATATTACTGTTGAACTGAATTTTATAGTTTGAGTACGTTCAACATGATATTTAATAAATAAAGGTAACACACGAAACGTTGAAAAAACAACCTATGGACATAATTCAAAATCTGAAACCTTTCAGATTTTTTTTTTGGGGGGTGTGTGTGTGTGTGTATAGTGTTGCCACTGCTCGCTTTGAAATCGTAGAGTTTGTTAATAAAAAAATTCCTTAAAGTTTTACAAAATTTGAAATCTCGATATATAATAAAAGAAATAGTTTGCCTGTGTGTGTCTTCGTGTGTGTCTTTCGTTCGCGCTGCGCGTAAGCTAATAGACCCACGGCTATGAAATGTGGTACATAGGTGCAACTAAGACAAAAGCCAGTACACCTCGAAGCGATTTTTTCGAAATTCGAATTCAAATTTTTTTTATTTTATGCTTTGTGACGAAATCGCGTCATTTTGAGACATAATGGGCTATAGTAAAGCGAGATTTTACTCTGCACACTCCATTTTCACATCGTCATGAAACGTATAGGCACTTAGCTATTTTACGAACTTAAAATAAATTTCGTGTTTCAGTAAATTGATTAAATACGAATTTATTTAACAAAGGGAGCTTAACACCTTTTCAACGGGATTTTTTCTATAAAAGTTTAATTTTAAAAATGTACTGTTTATTTTTCTTTGATTTTTGGACACGTTAAACTTTCATCCTTGCGACTGCTTTTACAAAAAGAATTTTGGAAAAATGATAATATTTTGTATTTAAAAAAATTTTTTAAATGAAGCTTCCGAGGACACTTCTCACATCTTTAAAAATGTGATTTTGGCAACCATTTTCCTGTCATATTGTTGTCGATAGATTTTTGATGAAATCGCATCATTTTGAATAGTTTCATTCTTTTAGAAATATGGGTTTGGCAACAATTTTTCATCGTATTTCTTATGTCACTGTTTTTAAGAGATTGGCATATTTCATTGTCATTTATATATATATATAATACATTTTTATTGATAAAGCTGTTCTACAGAGTAAAATTCTGCGCGGAATTTCATGTTTTTTTAGTTGCTTTCATGTTATTTTTTGTTTATTTTATTGTTTGAAAAGTTTTGCATGATTTTTTTTCTTCAATGGAAAGTTCGTTAATTTTTTTATAAGGATAATTAATATTTGTAAAGGGATATAGCTTATTTCATTGTAATTTTTTTCTCTTGAAAATATAAGAAAAATATCATTAATTATACTTTGCTTTTCAGAATTTTTTGTTTTTTGTTGTTATTTATTGCTCATTTCACTGTTTTTAAGATATTGAAAAGTTTTGAGTGATTTGTTTTAGGAAACGAAGTTCTTAACCTCCTTTTATACCATTTGAGTTCTTAAGAGTTTGCAAAGGGAAGTTGGTTAATTTATTTATTAGGATAATTAATATTTGTATTAAGGGATATTGCTTATTTCATTGTAATTTTGTTATACGTAATAACTTTTTTTTTTTATGAAGATGTTCTGCAGAGTAAAATTCTACGCAGTTTTTAAATTTAACGTTTGGTGTTCCCTTCAGCCATTTTCCCAGTATATTTAAAAGACTGAAGAAGGCTGGCAGCGAAGCTGCTAGTAGATAATAAAACAAATTCAAAATTCGGGCAACCGATTGCCATGTTCAGTTGTAAAGCTACTTTATTCAAAACTGGATGGTCATAGGTACCGTTGTTTTTTAAGAATGGGAGAAACATTCATGCATTCATGCAGATTCTTCATTATTTAGTTTCTTTAAATACACATTTACCTGATGCCAGCGAAGTTAGTTTGAGTGTAACGTATTATTTTACGCATAACATCATTTGACAATCCGTATAATAGCATATTACACGTCATAAGGAATATGATGCGTCATTGCCCTGCACAAAAAATGCCAAAGAAAGAAAGTAATATTCAATACCACAACTGAGTAAAGATATTTACTCAGTTTACAGCCATTTAAAAATAATAATAATAATAATAAATCTGATGTGTACACCACATGACTTCCTTGTACGGAATATTAAATTATTCGCATTTGTTTCTTGCATTTCTTTCAAACTTATTGGATTGAATTAAATCTACTTCGCCGACAGCGCATAAACCACAATAAAATAAAGGCATTCTTTAAAATTCACTCTATTTGTTTAACATAGCGACACTCTGGCACTAGGTTCACTTAACAGTATTATATTTCATTCATATTATAACTCAGAATGCACAAAATGTATATTATTTAAAGAATTATCTAATCGTTGCCACATGTTCTATTCAAATACTATAATAAAGCTAGAACGATGTATAAAAGAAATTAAGCAAATAAAACCAAAAAAAAAAAAAAAAAAGAAACAGTTTTTCACAGACGATTGAGTATTTCTCATTCAATTAATTCAGTTTTCACTTCGCGACAAGACAAAAATACATAAAAGCTCAAAATATCTGTATTAAAAATTACTAATTATTAAAAATTAAATTACTAATTATTAACAATTAAGTAAATCTTAAACACTTATTTCCTCGAAAAAATTCCAGAAAGGATTAAGCATGATTTAATTCGCAATAATAAATGAAGGTGTTATTTTTGTTGTTGCGAAGCTTAGTCTCTCTCGTTTGGCAACAAATCTACAATTCTACTGTTTCAAATGTAAACAAATATGTCCGCCATGTTATTTAAAACTTAACCGCAATTAAACAGCTTTTAAATTGTTGATAATTGTACAAATATTGCTTCCAGAATTACGAAAGGCATAAAAACCTTAACCGGAAGATAAGAACAACATAATTCAATCATTTTTAAAGCAAAAAATGTACAGTTTACAAACATGTAAGAGTAAAGAAACTGAGATCACTGGGCCGAGTAACAAAGTGTATATATGTATATAAATATAGTATTTATATAAGTTTGGTGCGGCCGATTGCAACCAAAGTACGAGGTGCACATCTACATGTTATAGCAGCCCCATATACAAAATTTCAACGTTCTGAGGCTATTCGTTTTTGAGTTATGCGAGATACGTACGTATGCACGTACGTACATACGTTCGTACAGACGCCACGAAAAATTCTCTTCAGAATTCATTTTAAAGCAGTTTTATAATTTTTTTGGAGGAAACGACTCTTTTATTCTGTCCTTACGTAGAGATATCACGCAAAAAATCGTTAAATTGCATTCGATAGCGGTCGAAATGGATATTTTCGTTGAAATATGCTGCCTGAAACTTGTCGCGATTACAATACTTCCTTTTTACTTCGTACAAGGAAGCAAAAATAAAAATTATATAGTTGTATGGCAGCCTTGCTGGATGTATAATTATTATTTTCTTTAGTTGATCATACTAACATTTTTAGTTAGTCGGAATACCGGACTTGGTTTCTTGGAACTTTGAATTTTAAGTTAAATGTTAAGATTGCTTTGTGTATAATATTTTGGATTAGTTGTTCTTTCTTTTTTTATTAATCTGGCGTTTTAACTTTTGTTGAGGGACTCTCCGGGTCGCTGGCTACCTTCGCTTGTGGTGTGAATGGGACGCCCCTTTTTGGACCATAAGATCACTTTGTGATCAGGAGGGTTGGGTGTTCTAGCAATCCTACCACAACTGAGTACGTAATCATAGAATCATATGGTATATATACCATTATGACAAATTATGATACCATAATGATAAAATATGGACTGCAATCTGGGTCAGCAGAAATAAAAGGAAATACATCATTTATTTACAGCAAAATGAATTTTATTGTTGCTGATATAAGCACTGTTGCCACTCGGAAAAATGATGGCGAAAATTAGCGTTTTAAGCGTTTTAAATTAATATGTGTCCAAAGGAGCTTTGTCTTTAAAAAACTATTGTTTTCGTTTTGCGATTTTTCGTCGAATCACTACAAACGGCGTAACACTTTTCAAATCGTTGCCACCAAAAGTTAGAGTCCTGCATTATATTTGAAGAAATTAAATAATGAAGAATCTGCATAAATGTATGTATGCTTCTCCTATCGTGATAAAAAAACGGTACCTAGAGCCATCCAATTTTGAATGACGTCATCCTGATGCGAATATGGGCATCTGAACGATTTGATTTTTTGTAAAACTTTAACGAATTTTGATTAACAAACTCAAGGATTCCAAAGCGAGCTATGGCAACGTTGTAGAGAAAAGACATTTTATCTCCAGCGCGTGAAACTGTGTATCGGAAATTCTAAAGACAGGCTCAATTTAAAACTATTTTGCGATATTGCTCTTGAATTGAATTTTATGGTTTAAGTGCAAAAAACATGATATTTAGTAAATAAAGATAACACGCAAAATGTTAAAAAAATGCCCCTTTGAAGGTAATTTAAAATCTGAAACCTATCAGATTTTTAAAATTATTTATTTTTTATTTATTTATTTATTTTGAAAAAAGAGGACCTTTTCCCGGAACCAGGAAAAAATTGTAGAAAGTTTGGTGACGATAGCTTTAGTAGTGACTGAGTTATTAACGAATAAACAAACACACATAATTTCTTTTTTATATACATAGATGACGATAGCATTTGGTGGCAAAAAGTTTGAAAAGTGGACCAACTTAGAAAATGAAACGAGGCAAAATGATTTTGAGAACTATAATCCCTTTAGGTCTGACGCCCCTTTAGGCTAGGGAACGCCTTCTGTGCCATAACAATAGTAGAAAGTGAATATTTAAAACGGAATTATTGACGAATGCAGCTGTAAACTATAATTCAGGGCAAAATTACGAAGCCTTCGATCAAAATTAATGTCATATGACATCTGTCATTTGTTTTGACACATCTTTAAATTTTTAAAATTATACGGTTATTTTCTACATCGTTTCCTCATGTCTTCGTGGTGTGACCATTGTAGATGTATTTTTTTACTTCCTTGTACGAAGTGAAAAGGAAGTATTGTAATAACGAAAAGTTTCAGGCAGCATATTTCAACGAAAATATCCCATTTTGACCTCTTTCAAATGCAATTTAACGATGTATTTCTGTGATATCTGTTTATAAGGATAGAATAAAACACTCTTTTCCTCCAAAAAATTATAAAACTGCTTTAAAATGAATTCTGAAGAGAATTTTTCGTGGCGTCTGTACGAACGTATGTACGTACGTATCTCGCATAACTCAAAAACGAGTAGCCTCAGAACGTTGAAATTTCGTATATAGGCCTGCTATAACATGTAGATGTGCACCTCGCATTTCGGTCGCATTTATATATATAAATATATTTATATACCAAACGTATATAAATATATTTATATATATATCCACTCTGTTACCCGGCCCAGTGATCTCAGTTTCTTTACTCTTATATGTTTGTAAATTGTACATTTTTTGCTTTAAAAATGATTGAATTATGCTGTTTTTATCCTCCGGTTAAGGATTTTATGCCTTTAGTAAATCTGTGTGCAATATGTTTAGAATTATCAGCAATTTTAAAGTTGTTTAATTGCCGCTAAGCCTGTTTTTAATGGCGGGCATTGATGTTTACATTTGAAACAGGAGACTAGTGGATTTGTTGCCAATTTAGAGAAACTTAGCTTCGCAACAACAAAGATAACGCATTCATTTATTATTGCCAATTAAATCATGCTTAATTCTTTCTGGAATTTTTTCGAGGAAATAAGTGTTTAAGATTTACTTCTTAATTTTTAATATAGATATTTTGAGTTTTTATGTATTTTTGCCTTGTCGCGAAGTGAAAACTGAATTAATTGAATGAGAAATACTCAATCGTCTGTGAAAAACTGTTTCTTTCTTGTTTTGTTTGCTTTATTTCTCTTATACATAGTTCTAACTTTATTATAGTATCGTATAGGTGGTTGGCCGCGCAAGTGACTAGTAAATAATAAGTGTAAGAATAAAATCTGCTTTTTCTTTTTCTTTCTCTCACTTCGACCACATCATTGTGGTGGAAGCCGAGACACAGCTGCTGTATCTCCCAGATAATCACGGACCTCATGGAGCTTCGTGAGTTGAGCCACTGTGGGTGGAATTTTGCTGATTGCGGAGAGCATGGTATCGGTTCCCGGGCTGTTTTTGTTGGAAGCACGGAGTTGGATTTTTCAGGCCCGAATTTTATTTTCCGGAAATGCGCTTACGTCAGCAGCATGGATCGAATTTCGACTAGTAGTGAAGTTTCGCTCAGCTTTCTAAAAAGAAATCTGCACCGTTCGGTCAATAAATTGTAAAATCTTGCCGGGAAAACTCAATGGCAATTGAAATGAATCTGAGTTTATTGCTTTCAAACCGCTTAGTTTGAGAATCGGTAAGAGACAGATTAAATTTGCAAGCAAAATTAAAATTACCATCTTTCGCTTCGCTGAACGGCAACACTCTGCCGCATGGAAGCTAAAAATATTTTAATTCAGTCAGTGACAATACCCTCGATTTCAGCCCCTCCCTCTGTTAGTTAAATTAGAAAGGCAAATACATTAAGTTTTACCGAGGGGTGGATTTTTTTTTATGTCGCCGAGTTTTCTGATTGAATTAGAAGCATAAATATATTACGCATTGCTTTAAACCGTTGATTGTTGTTAATAAAAGGTTTTCCTTAACTTCGTCCAAAAACTAACATAAATTTATTAAAAAAAAATTCAAAATTTCGTCTTTGAGGTCCAGTCGATCGGGTGGAAGAATGCATGGAGTCAAAATGTATTGACTCTAGGAAGTTGCGATTTTCCACAATGAGAAACATACATAATGCTTTTGTATTTAATAGTAGTGACGGAAAATTATGAACACGACCTTTTCTTCCCCTCATTCTAAAACTGTTCGAAAACTTTTAATTAATTAATAAGGTATTTCTCCCACTTCCCTAGCGAGCCTTCGTGGTGTAGTGGTTCTGCACACGACTGCTATTATTGGTGAGATTATCGGTGGTGCAGTAATTTTTAGGAGTTTTAATTTAAATTTTTAATTTCACTTGAGATTTCAAAGGGTTTAATTCTTAGTTTTTATGTGCGGTGCCTTGTCAATTCCAGTGTGTTGTTTGTTTGGTTGTATTGTAAGGATCTTAAGTTTTACTAACGTTTATTTTATTTTAAATCTTTACTATCACTTCTTATTTTCTACTTCCGGCCAGAATTAAAAGCTTTAACTTATTTATGCAAATTTGTTTGGCGAACGCCAAGTACTTAAGTTGTGGCTTTTTGCCAAGCGAGAGAGAGGAAGGAGTTAGTCGAAGCAGGCCGCTTGCCTTAGCAGTTTTTACTTGGTTGCTGGTTGCCTTCCAGGCCAGAGGTTTAATCCTCTTGATAATTTTAAACGTATTGTAATGTTAACAGTTCTCTGTACTACATACGGCTTCCTGTTAATATACGGCCAATCTTCAACGTAGGCCCTTGTCTATTATTCCAAAGTTAAGTTAGAGTTTAGTTAATATTTTTATATTCTTACGTTCAGACCACAAGTGGTTGGTCTCTGTATTCCGAAGTACGGAAATCATTGTAAAGAGTGAAAAATAAACGGTTTCGTATACCCTTCCTGTGTATCTTGTCTACTTCCCACATTTATTGAACATAGCTTTAGTAAGCTCCCTGTTCCGAGTCAGGTTCATGAATGTTCCCCAAGCAAGTAAGGCGGAACACTGAACCTGATAGTATTTTGTTGTTTGTGTTGTCCTTATATATGTACCTTTCCTTATTTTTGTTTTCTTATACTAACATATATTTTTCTTGGTTAGTTATTTTTGGTTTTATGGGGTGCCCCTTTAAGACCATAAGATCACTTCGTAATCAGGTGGTTGGGGAGTACTTCAGCAATCTTACATCTTACACCCACATGTGAAGTTCTCTCCTTGACACTTCCAAGCACATATTTCCATATTATTTATACGACTTAAAGCACATTACGGTTGCTTGCCTAAGAGGTGGGATGCCTTCGTGGAGGACAATCTAAGGGAAACAGCATCCTATATAAGTTACACATGGGGAAAAACCATAAAAACGCACATGCAACCAGCCCGTTCGCTAGAACTCGAGCTATGGATTGAACTACCAGTGTCCAGCGACTTTACCGCTCTGCCGCTGGTGCGCCAATTCTCTTAGGTACTGTCTTGCGACTCAAGTAAACATAACTTGGTTATCACACAACAGCGACTGAAGTTAGTTTTGCAAGGAATCAGAATTCTGCACTTCCTAGCATTAACTCTTTGAAAGCCGAAGTTTTCGCTAACCTGCACGCATAAAATACCGAACTACCCGAAAACGTTTTCGAGAGTCACAGTAATTTTCTCCCTTCCCCATCCATTAACGCACAAAGAAGAGTGACGATTTCAAATGGCATCCTGTCTATTTCCTAACAAATAAAGATAAGAAACCACAAATAAATCCTTTTAGGACAAGCTGTCTGCAATAAACTGTTACAATGCATTTGGGGAAACTGCACCTGCTACTGCATACCTTTAGGGGAGGGAACAAAACAACATTGGAATTTCGGCCGTTTTGGGCGGTTGTGGTCGTTTGAATGAAAGGCCGTCTGGGACGTTATGGTCTTCAAATAGTTAAAGGATTCCTGGCAGAAACAATGTCCCTGGAACAAGCTCTAGCTGCTATTTGGAGCTTAATATATTTAACCATGCATTTTTACTTTTTTGTACGAAGTAAACGTAGTACTATAATCCTGAAAAATTTAGGGTATCGTATTTCAGCGAAAATATCCATTTTGACCCTTTCTCGAATCCATTTGAATGAAGTTTTAGAATGATATCTCTACGTACGGACAAAATAGAGGACTCTTTCTCACAAAACGGTTTGTAAAATGGATTTACAATGGATTCAGAAGAGATATTTTAGTAAAGTCTTCGTACTAATGTATTGTTACGAATTTGGTATTTAAAAAGCTAATGTTAGTTCAATTATAAATTAAATGGTTTTATTTCTCGCGCAGTGCAGCGCGTGACGAATATTAAAAGAAAGCTAAGCCGGAAAATTGAAAATACAAGAGCGCGTGCATTAAATAAATAAATATCTCTTTTTGATTTCGAGAAAGTACTGGAAAATTCTAGCGCGTGATTTTAAAATCTTATAAAAGGAGGAAAACATCTCAGTTTGTTGTAGTTGCTTAGTTTGTTGTTGTTTAAAAAAACTGCTCTTTTGATTGTAGCGAATTCGCGGATGAGCGTTCTTTAGCTGTTTTGAATTACGTTGTATTGGACATTTGAGTAGTTAAAAGATAACTACTGTGAGATATTGTAATACTGCATGATAATTTGAGAAAATTTAAGCATTTTTGTTGTGATAATAATAAATTTTTATTAATTTTTCATCGGACTTGTGCATTCATTTCATAACGAACCCGTACGCACGCAACAGTATCTATATTGCATAACTCAAAAAAGAGTAGCAGCATTCATGCAGAATTTTCAGATTCAGATTGCAAATAAATTGTACTTTAGTAAGTGATATTTGCTAAAATTTAGTAATTGATGTTGGCAAATAAATTTGTAAAACACAGTTTCCGAACACAAATGTAGTGCACCGAGAAGACTTTCATCAACATGTTGTTATTTTTACCATACTTTAAGCTACACCACCCGGATATCTTTAAAAAAAAAAAAAAAAAAATTACTTTTACCTTAGTTGTAATTTTCGTGTTTTCTTCTTTACCTTATATTCCCTCGACAATCAAGAACTCAATAATACCAGCCGTAAGAAAAATCTTTCTTTTTATCATCAGTCTTTCCACTCAGAAACATATACATTTATTTCGAAGTTATTAAGAACATTAAGCGGAGCAGACGACATTGCGACGCCTGGCAATTTGTTCCGTGCTCCACTTTCTGGAGTTTTTTAGAAACATGAGCTTCTGAAAACAAATAGTTCTGTCTTACTACATTGTATTTTGTTTCAGTACATTTATGTCAGCGTGAGTAGCATAATTAGAATATAAATTGTTTAGCCCGACTTAATGCGATTCTCGCTGAAAATGGTTGGAGAAAAGGGCCTATGAGAGTAATTTACATTGGAGTGTTTTGTGGAATTTTATAAAAGATCTATAAATATATTTTACAATTATATTCTATCAAAATATCTTTAGAATCTTTCATAAGAATAAATTGAGTTTAATTAAAAAATTAAATTTAAATTCTTAACAAATATGTATAAAAGTAAAAAAGTCAAAAAGCAAATTTAAATTCTAAAAAAACCAAAATAATTTAAAATAATTTAAAAATATGCAAACATGTAAAAGATTTAATTCTCGAACTAATCTATAATATCATTTAAATTCAGAAGCATAAGCAAATCAAGTGCAAAATCTATCCATGAAAATAAATCTACTAATTTAATAAATTAAAATTAAATTAAACAATTTTTTAAATTTTTTTAAAAAAATGCATATGTGAATGATCGTAGAGTAGGTAGGAGACAGACTTATCAAGGGGAAGTTGCCTCCAAACCTAACTCTCCAATCATTCAATTCGTGTTTCGTCATTCATGCAGGCAAGGGTAAAAGTCAAAACCGAAAGTAATTCCAATAAAGTGGTACCTCTAGAAATTAACATTTAAGAATTAGAGTTCAAAAAGGAAAATACTAATTAAGTCTTTTGAGAAATAAGCAAGTAAAGTCAAGAATTAAACTTTTTCTTAAAAAATGAAATTTTTTTAAAAAATAATTTTCTATAAAATAATAAAAAAATCTAGAAACCAATGTATTTTAGAAATCCTTGTCTACAGAACTTCCCCTACACGAATATGCATATCAATAAAAAGAAACTATAAAAGAACTATACATAATCCATATAAACCAATAAGAAATAAAAAGAAACAAAAAGAACTAATTCACAATTTTTAAAATAAATATATATTTAAAAATATAATTTCATATTTAGAAAATACTTAGATACTACATAAAAAATTTTTTAAAAAAATACTTAAAGCAAGTAAATAGTAAGTTTTAATTCTAACTTACCTACTATATGAGTGCTGGGGTCTGCAAAAGTGTTGTGAAAGAGAAGTAAGTGTGTTCTTCAAATTATTTAGATGGCGCTTATGTAGGTAAAGTTGAGTGTCAAGCTGCTATCTTTGTTATAGTAAAAAAAATTTTGTAAATATTAATATTAATTAAATTAAATTAAATTAAAAATCCTAAAGGTAGTAATATCAGTTATTTAGGGAGTTTAGTAGCTGAGCCAATTAAGAGATGTATGTTTGCTTGAAGGAAATTAAAGTGAAGTGGTATGTGAAAAAAATGTAAACTGTCTGTAATTTGAAATGTGTGTTCTGTTGAAAAATTGTGAAAATTTTTAAAAAAATTAAGTGAAAGATATTTTGTGTGAAAATTGCAAAAAATTAAAGTAATTAAGAAAAACTTAAATGTTTTTATATTAAAGTTTTAAAGTAAAAATTTCCCAAAATTTTTTTGAAATGAAGTCATTAATAAACCTCTAAAAATTCCCAGAAATTTCTCAAAAATTCCTTTAGGAAGTTAAAGAAAACTTAAATTTGATGAAAGAAAATACTAAAAGTTTAATGAACTTGATTTAATTGGTATATCAAAACTTAACTAAATACTGGCTAAAGTATGGAAAATTAGAAGAAGAAGATTAAAATCTTCACTCAATTCGGGCTATAATTGAGACTTTTGAAAAGAGTTGGCCCTTTATTGGTTAAAGGAAAGAATCCAGTATTGATTAAATATACATATTTACAAAATATTTACAATAAAAATTTACAATAATTTCTCTACTCTTTTATATCCTCCATTACCCTCCAGTTAAGGTTTAAGGTAATGTTATCATATCCAAAAGAGCTAAAAAATTATAAAGTAAAGTCAAGGCCTGCCTTTTTAATATATAAATTAATAAATTTTGGTGGTACTTGGTTATCAACTTGTACATTAATTAGTTTTATGATTTCTTCCTTTAAATCGTCATTTTCAGTACATATATTTTTTATTCTGATAATTTGAAACTGAAATTTGATAATATTCTGATAATATGAAACGTGTTTCCTATTACTTTTCTAGAGATATTAGAGTTCCAATTAATTAGTTGAATAGTAGGAAAATGGAAATTCCTTCTTTTATCAAATAATTTAATTTTGTTGTGTTTAATAATTTGCAGGTCTAGGAATTCAATAGTATCTTGATTCGTATTCGTTTTATTAAGTGTTAAACTATTTAGGTAAATTTTGAATTTCTCAAAAGTAGAATTATTATTGAAAGTTATAATATCATCTATGTATCTAAAAGTCAGAATCATGGCGAATGATCACGAATCTTTGGAATTCCCCATAAATTAGCCCAGAAATCTTTTTTAGAATTCTCTAAAATTTCAGATACAGCTTCTAATAAATAAGGTAATAAATACAGTCGCTCCCAAAAGTGTTCGTACACTTATGATTTTCATTGAAATAGTGCTCTATTCATTAATTTAAAGTAAACTTTCTGAATGAGATTTTAATAATAAGATCTATAATCTATTCGTAACAAAATTACATGAAATATTTTTAAAATATGGCGAAACTTTATTTTTAAAAAATTAATAATCAAAAAATGACAAACATTTTATATCACAAAAGTCTTCATACAGTTTAAAAAAATCTTGACATATTAGTAACTATTTTCAATTTTCGTTACATTAATACGTACGATATCCTTTAGCATCCACAACAGATTTTAAACGTTCTGGGAATAGATTTTTTTTTTTTTTTTTTTTTTTTTGTAATTTCTGTCAATGTTCATCCATTATTCCATCATGGCTGTTTTGAGTTCGCTTTTTGTTTTGATGTCGTGTTTTCGTATTCTAACCTCCAGCTCTTTCCAAATGTGTTCTATAGGGTTTAAATCTGGCGACTGAGGTGGTGTTTTCAATACCTGTGGACAATTCTAGAGACACTACAGGCGAACGTTGAGAGCCGTATACTTAGGATCGTTATCATGATTAAAAATAAAGTTATTTCCAATACCCAAATTTTGAGCTGATAATTTTAAATTGTCTCTTAAAATATTTAAATAAAGAGAATGATTCATTATGCCATCAATAAATACCAAATTACCTAATCCTTATGCATCCCCACACAAGATCACCTCCACCACCATGCTTAACTGTTCCAACTAAGTTCTTAGAATGAAGTTCTCATTTTATCTTCTTCATACAGTTATTCGGGGATAAATTAACTAATTTAGCGATATTTCGAATTGATTTACCACTACTATGGTAAAAAACTATCCATTACTATGGTAAAAAATTATCCATTTTCGAATGCTGTTTGTAATTTCTTTACGACTGCGACCCATTTTTCAATAACAAATAGAATATTATGAAGTAAACAATAAAAAATTAAAGCAAACGATTTTTTAAATGCCATTACAATGCAAAAATTTAAAAAAGCGGCAAGCGATAATTCTGATTTTGATTTTATCCAAAAACATTTCAGTGTACGAAGACTTTGAGATGAAACGTTTATCATTTTTTCATTATTAATTTCTTAAAAATAAAGTTTCTCTGTATTTAAAAAATATTTCATGTAATTTTGTTACGAATAGATAACAGATCTTATTATTAAAATCTCATTCGGAAAGTTTACTTTGAATTAATGGATAGAGCCCTATTTCAATGAAAATCGTAAGTGTACGAACACTTATGGGAGCCACTGTATTGGAATTAACTTATTTATTTATTTCTAACTAATAAATAAATAGGATTTATTGATAATTTATTGGTTATTTCTAACTAATAAATAAATTATGTGTAGAAATTCTATACAGATTTGCGCAGAATTTCATAAGGGACACTGAGCACGATGCCGAATTTGAGCACTTCTGATTGTTTTAAGCGGAAACAGATCGTTGCCTACATGAGAAGAACAAACGTATTGTATCATATACAGTGGATGGACAAAAATATGGAAACACCTTATGAAATGCATGTTTGAAAAGAAAGATTAATTTTAATGAAATATGTAGGTGGCGCTCGCGTTTTTGATTACTGACGCCACCTATACAACTTCGTAAATGTGCTAAACAGTTCAGTTGTTGTCGGAGTAGTGTTATGTGAGGCTGTCATTGCATTATGTCAGAGTTAACAGACTTCGAACGTGGGCAAATTGTTGGAGCACGTATGGTAGGTGCTTCCGTAAGCAAGGTAGCCGAGGTGTTTAGTGTTTCAAGAGGTACTGTATCGAAGATTTATTCCGCATATTTGAAAAGCGGAAAAACATCATCTGCTAAATCACAGCGCGGACGAAAGTGTGTCCTGAGTGATCGTGACAGACGATCATTAAGGGCAATTGTGACGAAAAATAAGAAGACCACAGCTGCAAAAGTTACTGTTGAAATGAATGTTGTGTTACCGAACCCTGTGAGTACCAAAACAATTAGAAGGGAGCTTCATAAACAGGGAATTGCTGGCCGTGCTGCAATTGAGAAGCCACTCATCAGTGATGCTAATGCCAGTAACAAGAAAAGGTGGTGTTTAAGTCATAAAGCCTGGACTAAGAGCAGTGGAAGCGAGTAATATGGTCTGACGAGTCTTCTTTCACATTGTTTTCCACTTCTGGCCGAGTTACGTTTGGAGAACGCCATCTCAAGCCTATAATACAGACTGCTTGTTGCCAAGAGTGAAACATGGCGGGGGTTCTGTTATGGTTTGGGCAGCCATATCGTGGTTCTCTGCTAGCCTCATGATAACTGTGTCAGGGAACATGACTGCCAAGACTTTTGTAAACATTTTGGCCGATCAAGTTCATCCCATGGTACAAACTTTGTTCCCCGATGGTGATGGTGTCTTCCAAGACGACAAAGCCCCTGTTCACACAGCTCACATTGTACAGGACTGGTTTTCTGAGCACGAGGATGAGTTGTCCCATCTTCCCTGGCTACCACAGTCACCAGACCTGAATATTATCGAACCTTTGTGGTCTACATTGGAACGGAAAGTGCGTTCTCGTTATCCACCGCCAACATCGTTATCTGAACTTGCCACCGTTTTGCAGAAAGAATGGTATAATATTCCCTTGGCAAACATACAGGAACTGTATTTATCCATTCCGAGAAGACTGCAAGCTGTTTTGGATGCCAACGGGTTTCCTACACCATATTAAGCAAAGAAACATGTTTTTTTAAAGGTGTTTCCATATTTTTGTCCAACCCCTGTAATACGTACAGTGTCTCACAAAAGTGCTGGGACACTTGTGCTTTACAAAAGGAAACGGTAAAAAAATAAATTTAAAAAAATGTAACATTTTTTGTGGGTGTGTTTCATACTTAAATTTAGTAACAATTATTACATAACATACATTTTCTCAAAATATTAAAATATTAATTTAATAAAAATACAATTGTTTAGAACGGAGCAAAAAATGGCTCACATAAGTGATGGGACACTTACTTTTCCATCAAATATTTATCCAAAAATTTTACTTTTGAAAGGTTTTAATATTTTGTTGGATTTTCTTTTACTTTTAAAACATGATTTAATCTTCTTGGGATAGATTCGACTAATTTTTTTGTGATTTCTGGAGTGATTTTACTCCATTCTTCTTGAAGCACCGATTTTAATTGTTGTTTTGAAAAAATGGTGTGTTTACGAATTCTTGATTCCAATTCTTGCCAAATATTCTCTATGGGATTTAAGTCTGGAGATTGTGGTGGTGTTTTTATTATTTCAGGACAGTTATACAGAAGCCAGAGTCTAACGTTCAAAGCAGTGTGCTTGGGGTCATTGTCCTGGTAGAATTTAAAATCGTTATGAAGGTTCAGTTTTCGTGCTGAAGATTTCAAATTTTGATTTAAAATGTCAATATACTTGTACTGATCCATTATACTGTCAATAAAAACAAGATTACCAACTCCAGCGGACGACATACACCCCCATACCATACCTCCTCCTCCACCATGTTTTACTGTTGGCACCAAGTTCTGTTTTCGAAATTCTTCCTTGGGTTTTCTCCACACCAAGATTCTACCGTGAGAACCAAATATATTAAATTTACTCTCATCAGCAAATATAACTTCATTCCAGTAATCAGAATTCTCATTTATGTTGGATTTTGCGAAAGCCAGTCTGAGTTTTCTATTCTATTCACTTATGAAGAATTCTTTCCTGGCTGCTCTACCGTGATATGCAGCAGATCGAATTACTCTTCTAATAGTCTCAGGTTTAACAATTACTCCATATAATGCTTGTAAATCAGCAGCAACTTTAGAAGCACTCATTCTTGGATTTTTTTAATATTTCGAACGATAGTTCGCTTTATTCCATTGGATAGCTTTGATGGTCGGCCAGGTCTTCTTTTATCCTGAATCATATGATTCTTTTTATATCGTTTAATGATATTGTAAACTGTTGAATGACTCAAGTTAACTGTTTCAGAAGTTTCTCTAATAGATTTTCCACGTCAATATGCAAATTAATAACTAATTTTCGAATTTCAGGCAAAGTTTCTTTTCGTTTAGCATTCATGGCTGCACAGAGCTAAAAAACAAAAAAAATTCCAAAACAAACTGGAGAGAAATACTGCGGACGATTTTATAAATTATTGCCAATTGCTTTTGAGTAAAAATAAAAAACCCCAAAAATATTTTTTTTGTAGTACGTAGTAGTATCTAATGGTGTCCCATCACTTATGTGACCCATTTTGTGCTCCGTTTTAAACAATTGTATTTTTATTAAATTAATATTTTAATATTTTGAGAAAATGTATGTTATGTAATAATTGTTACTAAATTTAAGTATGAAACACACCGACAAAAAATTTTTACATGCTTTTTTAATTTATTTTATTACAGTTTCCTTTTGTAAAGCACAAGTGTCCCATCACTTTTGTGAGGCACTGTATAATGTTTGCTGGGTGAGAAGTCGACACATGCCAAGTTTGTTCAGTTAAAGCAAAAACGGATCGCTAACAATGATAGAATAGTTACTATATAGAATAGCTAGGAGAAAAACAATGATAGAATGGTTAATATAAAGAATGTTTAATGTGCTCAATGACTGTGTGTAGATTTTTTGTAGGAAAACAGATCGTTGTGTATCTGCGCATAACAACAGTTATGTATCATATGTTATGGATAATGTTTATCGCATCACTTTTGTATTTTTTAATTATAATTACTGTATTAATTGTAAATTGCACAGTCTATCATTATTTTGTTATTAATCCAAAGGGGCTTTATTCCTGAGAGACTACTGTTTTCGTTTTGTGATTTTGCGTCGAATCACTCTGAATGTCCGTTTCCCTTTTTCAAACTGTTGCTACCAAATATGATTGCCCTGTTTTAAAATTTGAAGAAATTAAATATTGAAGAATCTGCATGAATTCATGTACAGGGGTTGGACAAAAGTATGGAAACACCTTTAAAAAAACATGTTTCTTTGCTTAATATGGTGTAGGAAACCCGTTGGCATCCAAAACAGCTTGCAGTCTTCTCGGAATGGATAAATACAGTTCCTGTATGTTTGCCAAGGGAATATTATACCATTCTTCCTGCAAAACGGTGGCAAGTTCAGATAACGATGTTGGCGGTGGATAACGAGAACGCACTTTCCGTTCCAGTGTAGAACACAAAGGTTCGTTAATATTCAGGTCTAGTGACTGTGGTGGCCAGGGGAGATAGGACAACTCATCCTTGTGCTCAGAAAACCAGTCCTGGAGAATGTGAGCTGTGTGAACAGGGGCTTTGTCGTCTTGGAAAACACCATCACCATCGGGGAACAAAGTTTGTACCATGGGATGAACTTGATCGGCCAAAATGTTCACATAAGTCTTGGCAGTCATGTGCCCTGACACAGTTATCATGGGGCTAGCAGAGAACCACGATATGGCTGCCCAAACCATAACAGAACCCCCGCCATCTTTCACTCTTGGCAACAAGCAGTCTGTATTATAGGCTTGAGATGGCGTTCTCCAGACGTAAACTCGGCCAGAAGTGGGAAACAATGTGAAAGAAGACTCGTCAGACCCTATCACTCGCTTCCACTGCTCTATAGTCCAAGCTTTATGACTTAAACACCACCTTTTCCTGTTACGGGCATTAGCATCACTGATGAGTGGCTTCTCAATTGCAGCACGGCCAGCAATTCCCTGTTTATGAAGCTCCCTTCTAATTGTTTTGGTACTCACAGGGTTCGGTAGCACAACATTCATTGCAGCTGTCGTCTTCTTATTTTTCGTCACAATTGCCCTTAATGATCGTCTGTCGCGATCACTCAGGACACACTTTCGTTCGTTCTGTGATTTAGCAGATGATGTTTTTCCGCTTTTCAATTATGCGGAATAAATCTTCGATACAGTACCTCTTGAAACACTAAACACCTCGGCTACCTTGCTTACGGAAGCACCTACCATACGTGCTCCAACAATTTGCCCACGTTCGAAGTCTGTTAACTCTGACATAATGCAATGACAACCTCACATAACAGTACTCCGACAACAACTGAACTGTTTAGCACATTTACGAAGTTGTATAGGTGGCGTCAGTAGTCAAAAACGCGAGCGTCACCTACATATTTCATTAAAAACAATCTTTCTTTTCAAACATGCATTTCACAAGGTGTTTCCATATTTTTGTCCATCCACTGTATGTTTCTCTCATTGGGATTAAACAGCGGTACCTAGAGCCATCCAATTTTGAATAAAGTACTGCGAATATAGATATCTGAAAGCCCAAATTTGAAATTTGGAATTTGTTTTATAATCGATTTGATATTTTGTAAATCTTTAACCGAATTTTTAATTAAGAAACTCGAGGATTTCAAAGCGAGCCGTGGCAAGGTTGTAGGGAAAAAAATTTTTTCTCTCCAGCGCGCGAGACTGTATATCGGAAATTATAAAGATAGGCTTATTTTAAAACTATTTTGCGATATTGCTGTTGAACTGCATTTTATGGTTCAAGTGCGAAGAACGTGATATCGCTTCACTACATAGTATAAAATAAAGTCTCTTTCTCTGTCCCTATATCGCTATGTATGCTTAAATCTTTAAAACTACACAACGGATTTTGATGCGGTTTTTTTAATAGATAGAGTGATTGAAGAGGAAAGTTTATATGTATAGTAACATCCATTAAATAGTGGAGAAATGCTGTTATTTTTTATGTTTCTAATGTGATGTCGTAAATAATTACATTTTTTTCCGCTTACTTTGCAAACGCAGGCTGAACCCTACGAGATTTATCAAAATAATGTACTGAGTATTGTACACATTGAAAAGGTCTGCAGATTTAAAAATTGCGGGACGTAGCGTGTGCGGCGGTACCGGCCGGCCGGGGCGGCGGGAGCGTGCCTATAAATAGCGCGTCGGAGGCCGCAGTTCTCCCTATAGCACTTTGAATTTAGCAGCGATCGGACGCTTTTATTATCGGAGCTCTCTAGCGAGGAAAATAACAATATACTTAATTTAAACGTGCTTTTCAGCGCGACAACGTATCAGTAATTATAAGTAAGTTACGATAAATAATTGTATGATAGTAGTTTTAAAATATAAATGATTATTCTAAGGCTAATTTTTAAATCGCACATCTAGTAATTATAAGTACGTAAGGTTAGATAAGATTAGATTAAATAAAACCATAATTTATGGATTGGAATTTTCTATTAAAATCTTGGTTAAAATTTAGAGTTAAATCAATTTAATATTAGGGAAATTATTTTCAAAAATCGTAATTTAAGGTGAGGTACGTAAGTTCAGAAAAAGATTATGAACTGCGATTCATTGTTAAACTATCCATTAATATTTTATACCCGTGCGAAGCCGGAGCGGGTCGCTAGTTTCATAAATAAATGTAACACAAAAAATGTTAAAAAAAGGCCCTTTTGGACGTAATTTAGAATCTGAAACATTTCAGGTTTTATTAGTCCAAAGGGATTTGAGTCACGAAGGACTATTACTTTCGTTTTGGCATTTTGCGTCGGACGGATAAATGTCGGTTCACTTTTCAAACTGTTGCCACAAAATGTTAGAGTCCTGCATTATATTTGAAGAAATTAAATAATGAAAATCTGCGTAAATGTATGTATATTTCTCACATTGTCATAAAATAACGGTACATAGAGTCATCGAATTTTGAATAACGTAATCCTCCAACGAATATGAGCATGTGGAAGACCAAATTTGAAATTTGAAATTTGTTTTATGATCGATTTCCTATTTTTAAAAATTTGACGAATTTTTGATTAACAAACTCAAGGATTTCAAAGCGAGCAATGGCAACGTTGTGCAGAAAAAACATTTTTATCTCCAGCGCGTGAGTCTCTGTATGGGAAATTCTAAAGATATGCTCGTTTTAAAACTATTTTGCGATATTGCTGTTGCACTGGATCTTATGGTTTAAGTGTGAGGAACATGATATTTAATAAAGAAAGGTAACACACAAAATGTTAAAAACGCCCCTTTGGACGTAATTTAAAATCTGAAACATTTCAGATTTTTTTAATTTTTATTTATTTATTCATTTATTTTATTTTATTTTATTTTATTTTTTACGATTGTCGTAATGTTTCTCACTACTCGACAATTTAGTTTTTATACTTCGCAAAAATTTCGCCAAAGCATATTGCGCTGGAAGCTTTTATACCTGAAGTAGCATTATTGCTCCCAACGCTTTGTAATGGCTGTGTTGCTTTTGCATGTCAAGAAAGGCACGCCTTCTATTTTGGAACAACATCGGTTAGTTACATGGGAAAAAAGAACGTAAAAAACCCGCATCAGATAATGGATATGGCAGGCTATCTTTAATCAGCGCGATACATTAAAGAAAAGTACATCTTTACATCTGGCAGTAGTTGTAATATCGATAATTTCATAACACAGATTTTTTTTCAAAAGGATCCCTGAATTGACACTATTCCGAAGATAGATAGAGTTATTAGATTTTCTGAAAGAAGAAAATGAAATTTATTCCAAATCGATATCCAGTTTCAGTGTTAGAAAATACAGGGTTAGCCTAAATCAGGGTTTCTTAACCTTTCTTCAGTCGTGACCCCTTTTTATCACTGAGATTTTTCCGCGATCCCCCCCCAGAACACCATAATATTTACGAAACTTTTGTGTGACTCCATAAGCATTGCGCAAATCCGACACACGCGTGTGTGAAACTGTCAGTTTTTTCACTTGTACTGTAATATACTATTGCAGTTTTAGGTCATTAACTTTAATTTCTAATTTTAAGACGTAAAATAATTTGAAAATTTTAAATAAGAAACAGACAAAAAATGACAGAGTCACGTGCAAAGCAAGTAAAATGAACGTTTCTATTATGAAAAGGGTGAGTCGAAACGTTTTCCTTTTTTTCTTTGTCTGTATTGTCTTATGTTTATCTATTTTCAGATACATTGTGTAAAAATATTTCGCAATTGTAAAATTATTATAATAAGTTAAATAAATATCAAAACTGCTAAATTTTTTGGCGACCCCTCTGCTACAGGTCCCGCGACCCACAGTTTAAGAAACACTGGACTAAATGGATTGGATTATTTAATTACGACAAAGCTTGCAGAGTCATTAGGTTAATTGGAAGCAGAAAAGATGAAAAATATGCAACCGCCTTCGCCGGGGATCGAACCACGGACCTCTGGAATACCGGCCCAGCGTGCTACCGTTACACCACGAAGGCACGCCAGGGAAGTGGGAGAAATATACTCCCTTTTTTAAAGGGCGATTTGGGTTTTTAGGGGACCTAGTCGCCAAATCCTGGGTGCGGAGAATCATCATCCACAGCACTTTTAGTTCGGGCGCCACTTGTAGAGTCATTAGGTTAATTGGAAGCAGAAAAGATGAAAAATATGTAACGGCCTTCGCCGGGAATCGAACCACGGACCTCTGGAATACCAGCCCAACGTGCTACCGTTACACCACGAAGGTTCGCTAGGGAAGTGGGAGAAATACCTTATAAGCTCACGAGGGCTATCTGCCTAGAGGAAGGGATGCCTTCGTGGAGGACTTTCTAAAGGAAACTGGCTCGTATACACGTTACGCAAGGGGAAAACCACGAAAACGGCCATGCAGCCAGCCCGTTCGCGGGATTCGAACCTCGGACGGGTCTAAACGACTCATTCGTTTTAAAAAGGCTATATTTTCAAAAGTATTTTAAACGTACACACATAAAAGATATATGAAAACAAAACCGACAAACTCAACAAGTATATACACCCTCTACATATATTCAGTATGTGCCCTTACGGTGACACGACACACGTCCTGATGATAATCGAGCTCATTCCATGCATTTTGTAGCATCGTCCTGGCGATTGACCAGATGTTCGGAATACCACAAAAAACTATGTGGAAGATTTTGCGTTAAAGTTTGCATTTTAAACCGTACCATGTGTAGCTCCTTCATCAGTTAAAAACCAGGGGATTACGCCCGTGGATTAGTTTTTTGCGTCAGTTCTGGAGGACGAAGATTTCGCCACCAACATGATATTCAGCGATGAAGCAGGGTTTCTTTTATCCGGTAAAATCTATGTATTTATGCATCTATGTATGTATTTGGTTACAGCCGAAAACATCGCGGCAAAAACATCGCGGACGAAAACATCGCAGAGAAAACAACGCAGGGCGAAAACATCGTGCTACAAAACATCGTGGGAGAAGACATCGCAAAGAGAAAACATCGCAGTTCTAAAACATCGTCGTCGAAAATAAAGCGGTTCAAAAACTTCGCAGTTTAAAAACATCGTCGTCGAAAATATCGTGGTAAAAAATAAAGTATCTACAAATCATCGCATGACGATAACATCGCAGACATGCTTTTTTCAGGTTTTAATAACTGTAAATGGATATTTCCATAATGATTTGTGAGCGCAAGATGGAAAGAAGGATAATCTTTACTTTCACATTTTTTTATTAACTAATGAATTTTTGCTGAAAAAGTAAGAAGGAAACTTAAGCATAGAAAATTAAATGCAACTTAGAAATTAAATGCAATAGAACTTAGAAATTAAATGCAACATAGAAAATTAAATGCAAAAATATAATCTAGAGATTATATTTTTTATGAAAAATTGCAAGTAAAAACTTTATAAAAAATGATTTATTAATGGTCTTTGTTAGTTAACTATGTCGGTTTAAAATTCTATTAAGTGCTATAAGTTGCATTAATTTTCTATCCTTAAGTTTCCTTCTTATTTTCTCAGCAAAAATTTATTAGTTAATATAAAATACGAAAGACAAATTATCCTTCTTTCCATCTTACGCTCACAAATTATTATGGGAATATCTAATTACAGTTATTAAAGCCTGAAAAAAGCATGATATCTGCGATGTTATCGTCATGCGATGATTTGTAGCTACTTTATTTTTTACCACGATATTTTCGACGGCGATGTTTTTAAACTGCGAAGTTTTTGCACCGCTTTATTTTCGACGACGATGTTTTGTACCACGATGTTTTAAAACTGCGATGTTTTCTCTTTGCGATGTTTTCTCCCACGATGTTTTGTAGCACGACGTTTTCGCCTTGCGTTGTTTTCTCCGCGACGTTTTCGTCCGCGATGTTTTTGCCGCGATGTTATCGGCGGACACCATGTATTTATATATTTAATTAGGTTGGTTGTATGAACGAACATGTTGCAATGTCTTCACAATGATATCAAACGAATGTATTACTACCCTGTTCGGCCATGTAAACTTTTTATTGGAGTTCAATATATGCTGGGCCCGGACACTTTGGACGGGTGTCCACCCCGTTGGCATTTGGTCGGCATGACTGCTGACGGTACGGTCCGGGCGTCAAGCCGGACTCTAGATAATGGAGGACATGGCGCTATACCAATTGATCATGGTAGAGGGATGGGGCCCACGCCGTCCGTCACTTATCACTTATCCGGGAAACTTAGTGATGTAGTGAAAAAAAGTTGGCGTTCTTTTCGTATATGTTTCGTGTGTGTAATACTTTTGAAAATGTTAGCCTTTTCAAAATTAATGAATCATTTATGATAAACCTGTATTACCTTTACAAATTTAAAAATTCCTGCCAAATTAACTGTAACTGTAATCGTTTCTGGTTTGGAGGAAGCAATATGTACTGTTAATACCGTATCTCTCTAGGATCCCACCCGCATGTTTTTTTTAGCGCCAGGTCCTGAAATTTTGAAATTAAAAACAATATTCGTGTAATTTTCCCTTTCCTGAATTCGTTCAGAGAACGAGCTTACTTAAATTTTAAAAATTGGGTTCGTCCAGGTAGTGATCGTTTTCGTCTTACTCGCAAACTCTTTTGGTCACTCCGAACCTTTCCCTTTTAACTGTTGAGCTTTATGCCGGCCTAATACAAGAATCGCCCCGTCACGGCGAAGCCAACACGAACTGATGACATTCGATCTACGATTTCGACGAGTCGGTTGCTTTTTCACCATCTCTAATTGTTGATGGAGAAATGAGGCCTAAGAAGTAGCACAGACAACAAGAAAAATGAGCAAGTTTGAGGTTTGAGTGAAGTAGAAATGATTCGTTCCATTTTTTTTTTTTTTTTTCGCCTTTCGTTCCAACGTGGCTAACCTTTCCAAATGCCGGTGTTCGTTCGACTATTTGCCCTCTTCGCTTCATCCTCTCTAACCACCCCGATCCCACTGCTCCTTCAATCCTTTCTGCTCTTCGTTCTATCTTCATTGACAGTTTCTGATTCCACTCTCGTTAGTTATCGTATCTACGTAATTTTGCTATTCCTCAAGGCCCATGAAAAGCGAATTGCCCCAAATTTCAAAATGCGTTCCTCCATGCAGGGTTTATCTTCGTTTGGATAATTACGGCAAGCCAAAGGAGTATCCGCCTAAGGGGAGGGATGCCTTCGTGGAGGACTTTCTAAGGGAAACTGGCTCGTACACCCGTTACACATGGGGAGAACATGATATTTAATAAAAAAAGGTAACACACGAAACTTTAAAAAAACGCCCCTTTGGGCGTAATACAAAATCTGAAAACTTAAAAATTTTTTTTGTTGTTGTTTTATTACAACTATTTTACTACCACTACGTAGTGCTGTCGGACTTAAAACATTTCACTGTCCGAGGCTTTAAGACAGAGTTTTAATGAAAGCAGTTTCAACTCCGAATGAAAGTTTAACAGGGAAAACAACCGAAGTATACTTTGTAGGCGAGTCTTAGTTTTGGATTACTTTCTCTCTACGGAGAAGCTTCGATTTCTGGCGAACGCATTTAATGATTACTTTCTTCAGAAGAAACGAACTCTAAAATAACAACAACAGTTCTGGATAATTACTTTCGGCTCTGCTAGACAGTGTGTGTACCGATGGAAGTTCAAAGGGCGTGCCTGGCAGCTTTGTTGGAGATTTCGGTTGTGTCTAGGCTTTGCTTCGCGGTGTTGGTATTGGTAGAGGGGAAGGGGTGAAGGCAATCTTCGACTTGTCTCTTTGTCGTCTGCCCACGCCCCAATCTAATCGAGTGCTTTTATAAATAAACGAATATATTAGTTTCTGAAAAACGCTCTTGCTCTGTTCTTAATGAGGTACAAATTACAAAGAGAATTTTCTTTTTGCACGTGCTGTAGATCAGGGGTTGTCGACGGGGGTCGATGGAGTCAATGATGATAAAAGGATCGAGTGCCGAACATTCATGAGTAATTGACGGGCATAATAAACATCCCACTGATAACAAAAAGAATTATGACTATTGTAAAATTCAAAATTAATCGTTTCTTGATGTAAAGCTGTATCATCAGTAAAGAATAAATCGTATAAAATCGTGTAATCGTATTTAATCGTATAAAATCGTATAAGGAAAAAAAATCCACAAATATTATTAGCCCAAACGGGCGTTAAAACCCAAAGACATATGAGTCTCAAAACAGCAATTTGCGTCGTTTCACTTTTTGCGTTGATTCACTTTTAAGGTGAGTTGGAACCCCAAAATCTTCAAAAAATTGTGATTTCGGATTTTTGCATTTTCAAATTCTCTACACTTTTATCTTTCTAAAAATACCATTCTTTAATCTCTATGAAAATTAGAACTGTAAAAAAATCTACTTTTAATTTGTCATCTACTGCTTTCATCAATGAGGATTTTTACCTAAAAACGCGTTTTTCTCCAAACGTGATTTTTTTTATACTCGATGTACCTTTTCTCAGGAACTACTGCTCGCAGATATCTAAACTTTTTATGGCTTATTTATTAGGTTCCCTAATATTTACTGAAATGAGCTTTTTGTAATAAACTTGGAAAAAAATTTTTTTAAATTTTTTTGTGTGAGAAAAGTGCTAAATTTTACTATGCCTAACAAAATATCCTGTAATTTACTCTTAAATTCAAAATGTTTCAAAAGCTCATTTCGGTATAATCAGATAGGTATACTTTAATTACAGAAAAAATTTCAAGCTTGTATCTACAGCAGATTTTGAGAAAAGGTACATTGAATACGGCCAATTTAACATTGTCGGTATAGAGGTTTCTGACACACCATAATATGTAATATGGGAAAAAAACTGTATTAGCACCAAGTGTGCTGACCACTACACTACGAAGGCATGCTAAGAAGGCATATGAAATGTCTTATATGTTTACTTTTAATATCACGTTTTTGGCGCTTATAAAATTCGATCCAACAAGATAATCACTTAGTATTTAAAAACATATCTTAAGATATTATAAACAGGATATCTTAGAATTTTTGATAGACACTTTCGCACACTAGAGATAAAAATATTTTACTCCGCACCATGTTGTCCCTGCAAGTTTTGAAATCGTTGAGTTTGTTGATCAAAAATTCGAAGTTTCGAAAATGGCCAATTTAACATTGTCGGTATAGGGGGTTTCTGATACCACTTAAAATTGTTGCTAGCAAATATTATCGCCATGTATTATGTTAAAATAAACCAAATAACGAAGATCTGCATGAATGCATGAATGTTTCTTGCACTGTGACAAAACTACGGTACCTACAGCCAACCAATTTTGAATAACTTAGTCCTCCAACTGAACATGGGCACTCGGAAGACCGAATTTTGAATTTCGAATTTGTTTTATTATCTATTTCAAATTTTATAAAATTTTAACGAATTTTTTATTAACAAACTCGACGATTTCAAGGCGAGTAATGGCAACACTGTACGGGAAAAAACATTTTTATCTTCAGCAGACGAGACTGTGTATCGGAAATTCTAAAGATGTGCTGTTTTTAAAATATTTTGTAATATTGCTTTAGAACTGAATTTTATGGTTTGAGTGCGAAGAACATGATATTTAATAAATAAAGGTGACACACAAAACGTTAAACAAAACGCCCTTTGGGGAGTAATATAAAATGTGATGACTTTCAGATTTTCTTTTCGTATTTTTAATTTATTTTAAAAATCATTAATATTTTTTAATTTATAACTTTTTTAGAAAATGGGGAAAATAAAAAGTCAAACACGGTTAAACAAGTAAAACGCAAGCTAAAAACTGTGAACAACACAAAATTTCTTCAAATCTCCTCAAATGGTCTATTAGGGGTTAGCAACCAGAGGGATAATTCTGTAGCTCTAGGGATGATTTCACAGTTTCGGGGAGGGGAGGAAGAAGGAGGTAAAAAATCTGATGTGTACACCACTTGTACGGAATATTAAATTATACGCATTTTTTCTTGAATTTCATTTAAATTGATTGGATTGAATTAAATCTACTTCGTCGACAGCGCATAAACCACAATAGAATAAATGCACTCTTTAAAATACACTATATTTGTTTACTATAACGACACTCTGAATGCACAAAATTTATATCATTTTAAGAATTATCGTTGCCACATGTTCTATTCAAATACTATAATAAAGCTAAAACGATGTATGAAAGAAATTAAGCCAACAAAACAGAAAAGAAACAGTTTTTCACAGACGATTTAGTATTTCTCATTCAATTAATTCAATTCTCACTTCGCGACAAGGCAAAAATACATAAAAACTCAAAATATCTGCATTAAAAATTACGAAGTAAATCTCAAACGCTTATTTCCTCGAAAAAATTCCAGAAAGAATTAAGCATGATTTAATTGGCAATAATAAATGAATGCGATATCTTTGTTGTTGCGAAGCTAAGTTTCTCTAGATTGGCAACAAATCCACTAGTCTCCTCTTTCAAATGTAAACATCAATGGCGCCATTAAAAACAGGCTTAGCGGCAATTAAACAACTTTAAAATTGCTGATAATCCTAAAAATATTGCACACAGATTTACTAAAGGCATAAAATCCTTAACCGGAAGATAAAAACAACATAATTCAATCATTTTTAAAGCAAAAAATGTACAATTTACAAACATATAAGAGTGAAGAAACTGAGATCACTGACCCGGGTAATAGAATGGATATATATATATATATATATATATATATTTATATACGTTTGGTGCTGCCGATTGCAACCAAAATACGAGGTGCACATCTACATGTTATAGCAGTCCTATATACAAAATTTGAACGTTCTGAGGCTACTCGTTTTTGAGTTATGCGAGATACGAGCGTATGTACGACGTACGTACATACGTTGTACAGACGCCACGAAATATTCTCTTCAGAATTAATTTTAAAGCAGCTTTATAACTTTTTTGGAGGAAAAGAGTCTTTTATTCTGTCCTTACGTAGAGATATCACGCAAAACCATCGTTAAATTGCATTCGATAGCGGTCAAATTGTATATTTTCGTTGAAATATGTTGCCTGAAACCTTTCGCGATTACAATACTTCCTTTTTACTTCGTACAAGGAAGTAAAAATCAGTTTTATTTATATTTTGGTATTTATCAACATTTTATACACTTTTTCTTGTTTAATTTATAAAACACATTAAAAAGTAATTTAAATTCAAATAAATGTATGTGATGTACCAGCTTTAGTCGTAGCTTAAATTATCAGACGATAAGTTTTAAAAAAAAAGCAGGATCCATTTATTATTATTCAGGAGAAATAGCAGTTACAAAATCAGATATCCGAGTAAATAAAAAGAATTACTAATAACTTTTTGTATGAAGTTTACTGCATCGTGACATTTAATAAAAAGCCCCCGATATTCTTTTGCGAGTCCTTTTATAGCCTCTGGAAAGGCGGAGCTTCCAAGAAATGACGTCAGCCTCGTCAGCCAATCCAGTTCGCTTTAAATATTTCCAGAACATTCTATAACTGTACGTGTAGAAAAGGCGGAAAAAATAACTTGACTACGGGGCTGTAGATTTAATTCCACGTACTTTCAAATAAGAGAACGTAGCCATTAAAAATGAAAAGAACATACAGTTAGAATTTTAAGTGTATTCTTGACTATGGAATTTTATTATTACATGTATATAATTTACGAATATTAATTTAAGTAACGAATTATTACGAACATATGTTAACAAATATTAAATGCACTGTTATTGACAAATTACAATGAAATATATATTAGAAAAATAAGCAAGTGCAATCGGAATGGACGTTAAAATAACTAATAAGCAAAGTTCCACAACATTGCAGTTGTAAACATCATTCGAACACACTCGACAGCCATGCTGATTACGAATAAGCTAGCGTAGGGTTGCTTAGTCGCCAATATTTCTTCCCGCGCCAAAGGTACACCATCAAGCATGCGCAGTAAGCGAAATTTGCTTAACATTGTTCAACTCAATGTGCGGTCTGCCATTACGCTAACGGGTGGCCATAACTAAACTGACAGTGCTCACAGTGTTCTACAGCGCGATCTATTTTCGAAAATGACGCCACATTTTGTAGGAAGATTAAACAAGACGGCGGACGCAGGATTCCGCGAAAAAAAAAATTAGTTCCAAAAGTCACCGCTAGGGAAATATTTGGCGCTGTGTAATAGAAAATAGAGTGTTAACAAATGCAAATCAATACGGAAATTACCTTTTATTTTGCATTAAAATGAGGTTCAATGTGGGTGCCGTTGTTGTGGAAGACATATTGCATTCTGTGCACTGTATGCACAACAGCAGCCAGGTCCTGGACCACTCCTTGATAGACCTTGGACTTAAGGTAACCCCATAGCCAGAAGTTGCATGGGGTAAGATCAGGCGACCGAGGTGGCCATGCAGTTGCAAAGTAGCGGCTAATGACTTTCTGTTGCGAATTTCTGTCGTAGCATCTGTTGCACCCGTACAGCAACGTGTGGAGGGGTCTATCTTGCATGAAAATGATTTCCCCCAGGCATTGTCTTTGCTGAAGTGCCGGAATGACAAAGCTGTTCAACATGTGGCGATATTTCTCTCCGGTAACAGAACAGGTTTCCAGTCCTGTGGGGGGTAATTTTCTCATAGAAAAATGGACCTACGATAAATTTTATTCCGTATTAATTTGCATTTGTTGACACTCTATTTTCTATTACACAGCGCCAAATATTCCCCTACCAGTGACTTTTGGAACTAATTCTTTTCGCGGAATCCTTCGTTCCCCGTCTTGTTTAATCTTCCTACAAAATGTGGCGTCATTCTCACAAATAGATCGCGCTACAGAACACTGTGAGCACTGTCAGATTAATTATGGCCACCCGGTATTTACTCTGTAGAGCAGTAGTACCTAACCTTTCGCCTCTCGCGAGCACATTTTGGCATAACACATTTCCAAAACATCAACATTTTTGTTAAACATATTTCCAATCTTATGTGAGACATTTGAAATATTAACTCCGGCAAATGGGGTCGAGATGAATAATAATATTGGTTGAACTTTACGAAAATCAGAGAAGCGAAGTTCAAAATTATTTTTCAGTGTATTTAGGTTTTCCGAGTATTTCTCTGTTTCAATTATTCTGTTCAATTACTAATAAGGCTTGATAAATTCTGAAAATGGGTGAAATTTCTTTCTTTTCATCTGATTTATCCACAAATTTAACTTTATCTGAAAAGCAGTTACAGTCCCAGTCTATTCAAAAAGGGTTTCTTTCTTTTCCTTGGAGATCTTCGTTCAGTTTCTTCAGTCTAGCTGTTATATCCAAATGCAAAATACACTGACTACCAATAAGTATTTGGACACCTATGCAAATGACGCTATCTGCGGTCCTAAGGTAAGTCACGTACTCCGCCGGTATATATCTTGCAGGAAACAGCATCGGCTTTAGTCGCATGCAAGATACCTCGCAGTTCGGAGCTCTCTGATTTCGAGAAAGGTATAATTATCGAGTTTCACAAATGTGTCCGATCCTTAAGGGACATATCTAGAGATCTGAAGTACCCAAAATCGACAGTGGCCTATGTGATTAAGAAGTGGAAGGTGAGCGGTGATTGTCGGAAGCCCCGAGTCGGCAGACCAACGAAACTGGGAGATAGAGACCGACGAGTGCTGTCCAGAGAAATTCGAAGAACCGATGGCCCTCATCCGCGAGGAGTTTCAACAGGCATCCGGGAGTATTGTTTCAATGAATACCATCCGTAAGGAAGCACATCTGCTTGGTTTTCATGGTCGTGCTGCTGCCCATAAGCCTTTGATCACAAAGTCCAACCGCGCTGCTCGGTTAATGTGGTGCAAATCACATCGAAATTGGAACGTAGATCAGTGGAAACGAGTTCTTTGGAGTGACGAATCAAGGTTCACCCTTTACCGTTCGTATGGCAGGGTCTGGGTCTGGCGACTACTTGGAGAACGTCTCCTTCCAGAATGCATTGTGCCAACAGTCAAGTTCGGCGGAGGTGGAATTATGGTCTGGGGGTGTTTCTCCTGGTATGGGCTGGGACCCTTGGTCCCCATTCATGGTAAGCTCAACTTCGATGCCTACTGCACTGTTTTGGATGGCAATGTGCTTCTACGTTGTGGCAGTTTTATGGGTTGGACCCCTGTTACTTTCAGGACGACAATGCCAGTTGTCATGTTTCGGCGTTAACCAAGGCTTGGTATGGTGCCAATGGAGTTCATCGAATGGACTGGCCTGCCCAGAGCCCAGACCTGAACCCTATAGAGAACCTCTGGGACGAGTTGCATCGCTGAATTCAGGGGTGCACTACCTGTGCAAAATCGGTGAAGGAACTTCTATGTCTTCTCCAAGCCGAGTGGAAGAAAATACCACTAGCTGTCATACAAAGACTTGTGCAAAGTATGCCCCGGAGAGTCCACGCTGTAATTACCTCTCGTAGAGGCTCTACCAACTATTGATTTTGAATAAAGTTAGTTTTTGTTTTCTATCACAGGTGTCCAAATACTTATTGGTAGTCAGTGTACTTATATTAGAACAATGCTATATAAAAATTTAATACATATGCTAAGTGTCGCTTTGGAGACATGAAAAACGCAATTTGAATTTTGTCAGTCGGCCCAGTAGAACGGGAGATATAGAACTGTCCCCAGCTCCCCCCTTTTTTTTTGCGCAGTTGCACCTTTTCAATGCATCCCGGAGAAGTCGCCGTTGATACATATCTAATTTTAATTATCTTGCACTAATTTTATTTAGAAGATTTATTTAGTATAGAGATTGCTGATTTAAATTACAAGATTTCATTTATTTAAACCTTGTAAATTGAATTTAAAAATACAACCGACATGTCTAAGCAAATAGTATGGTAATCGTTTGCTTAAAATAAAACTAACTAATTAAAAAAAATTAAATCCTAAGCTTTAAAAGTTTTTAATAACCCTTGCGAACATCCGAATCTAGAAAAATAAAACCTAAAATCATTACCTGGCTCAAAACTGAATTTTCTTCTTTCTGATTCCGCACAATCTTATAAGCTATAAGCGCGGCGATAAATTTAGAATAATCGGGACTCCAATATCCAATCAACTGAAGTTCTGTTCCTTAGGATAAAAACTCTGTTTCGCCCAAATTACTGCTCCCGCGGTTTTTTTAGTTAATGGAAACTGTCGGGAATTTGAAATTCAATTATTCTTCCACTAATAAAGCAGACGAAACCGATCGATAATCTGAGACATTTATTTTGTGTTTAGTAGTACCTACGCTTTACTGTTCTACAGCATTAAGGGCTTTCTTTTTTGTATTGCTGTTTCTTGTTGTCGTTTTTATAATTTCCTCTTTATTTTTTGCACATAGCTGAACTGAATTGAATTAAACTCTTGTTTCCTTCGCAGGAACAAAAAACAAAAAAAAAAAAAAAAAAAAAAGTTAACGTTTCTTTTTTTTAGCAATCAAGAATCTATTTATCTTGAAATTCAGTTTTTGTTAGTATTACTTTTCAAATGTAGCCACCAAATGCTACGGCCATGTATTATTTTTTTACTTCTTTGTACGAAGTAAAAAAGAAGTATTGTAATCGCGAAAAGTTTCAGGCAGCATATTTCAACGAAAATATGCAATTTGACCGTTATCGAATGCAATTTAACGATGTTTTTGCCTGATATCTGTACGTAAGGACAGAATAAAATACTCCTTTCCTTCAAAAATATTATAAAACTGCTTTAAAATGAATTCCGGAGAGAATTTTTCGTGGCGTCTGTACGAACGTATGTAAGTACGTGCGTGCGTACGTATCTCGCATAACTCAAAAACGATTGGCCTCAGGATGTTGAAATTTTGTATATAGGACTGCTATAACATGTAGATGTGCACCTCGTATTTTCGTTGCAATCGGCCGCACCAAAAGTATATAAATATATTTATATATATAATCCACTTTGTTACCCGGCTCAGTGATCTTAGTTTCTGTACTCTTACATGTTAGTAAATTGTACATTTTCTGCTTTAAAAATGATTGAATTATGTTGTTTTATCTTCCGGTTAAAGTTTTTATGCCTTTAGTAAATCTGTATGCAATATTTTTAGAATTATCAACAATTTTAAAGTTGTCTAAGTGCCGCTAAGCCTTTTTTTAATGGCGGCCATTAATGTTTACATTTGAAACAGGAGACTAGTGGATTTGTTGCCAATCTAGAGAAACTTAGCTTCGCAACAAGAAAGATAACGCATTCATTTATTATTGCCAATTAAATCATGCTTAATTCTTTCTGGAATTTTTTCGAGGAAATAAGTGTTTAAGATTTGCTTCGTAATTTTTAATATAGATATTTTGAGTTTTTATGTATTTTTGCCTTCTCGCGAAGTGAGAACTGAATTAATTGAGTGAGAAATATTCAATCGTCTGTGAAAAACTGTTTCTTTTTTGTTTTGTTTGCTTAATTTCTTTTATACATCATTCTAGCTTTATTATAGTATTTGAATAGAACATGTGGCAACGATTAGATAATTCTATTCTTTAAATGATATAAATTTTGTGCATTATGAGTTATAATATTAACGAAATATATAAGTAAACTGTTATATAATTATTGGATTATATAACAGTTAACTTAGTTTCCGTTATATAATTATTGTATAAGTTAACTGTTATATAATTATTAATACTATTAAGTGAATCTAGCGCCAGAGTGTCGCTATGGTAAACAAATACTAGAGTGAATTTTAAAGAATGCATTTATTCTATTGTGGTTTATGCGCTGTCGGCGAAGTAGATTTAATTCAATCCAGTAAGTTTAAATGAAATGCAAGAAAAAATGCGTATAATTTAATATTGCGTACAAGGATGTCATGTGGTGTACACATGAGATTTTTTAATTAAATTAGGAAAAATCTGTATGTATGTATGTATTTATGTTCCTAACATTCGACGACAATCGACCAAATTTTTAATACACTGTTTTTAAAACACTGTCCCAAATAAAACACATTGTCAAAATAAAAGCGTGTTGCCTTTCAGGAAAGCGTAGAATATTTATTCAAATTGCATGCCTGTTATTAAGAAACCAAGCAATTAAGGAGCTAGAAGCACAACTCTCAAAAATGATTTTCTATCTTTTAATATGATTGATTTAAATGAAAATGCACTGAAATCACGAGATGTTCTAATTATGAAAATTAAATACTGGCCGAAGAACCGCATGTCATTTAAATTATATTGAGAGTATTCTATCTAACCACAAAGAGAACGATACCGCTGTAATCCTTCTCTAATAACTATTCATAGTCATGCATTTTTCAGTTTGATGCGCCATGGAACCCGCATAAAAGGTTTCTATAGAAAAATAAGCTAATTGTCTCTCATTATATCAGCACCATGGCACTCAGTTTTCAATGATTTTCGTCTTTCTAATCAAATGGCCGTAAAATCGCCGATAGTTTCTTGTTGCCACTCGGAAAACAGAGCGCGGAAATTTACATTTCCGCAGTTTTTAATTCATAATCTCGGCCGATTAAAGTCGTATGAAGATGAGAACGGTATCGATAGATTCGGAGAATTTTTTGGAATCCGAGGATACGTGTCTCGAATTTCAGTTTGGCGCCATTCCGTAGATATTCGAGAAAAAAGAATTTGGCACGTAGCCAAATCCCTCTAATAGGGAAAACACAAGAAAGTGGAAAATGTAGAGAAAATTAGTTTTTAATTAATATCTCGGCTAATTAAAGTCCAAAGAACACGCGAATGGTCACAATGGCGTGCCAAGGACCTGCGGAATCCAACCGTGTGCTTCGCTAAGCCCGGGAGCCAGCCATTTTGGAGGAGATAATGTTACTTCACCCCATATATGTATGCAGCTTAAGTGTCTGTTTGTCGCCGATAGTTTGTTGGTTGCTTGCGTAACTGTACTAGCCAATGGGGTGAAGTTGCCGTTTCAATTGAGACGTAGACAATTTTCTGTAAAAGTTGCCTTTGCTATCACCATCAGTAAGTCTCAGGGCCAAACGCGTAAGCGTTTTTGGCATTGTTTTACATGAGCCTGCATTTGGACACGATCAACTTTATGTTGCCTGTTCAAGAGTTCGTGAAAGAAAGGACTTAAAATTAAAAATAATGTATGGTCCTCTGCAAGTCGAGGTCGAGCTTAGAAATGTTGGAAAGATCTGCACAAGAAATGTTGTGTACAAAGAGATCTTTGACATGTGAATTAACATTTCATTATTTAAATCACCTATTTTAATTGAGCTAGCGGTGGGCTCTTAAAAAATGTACCGCCAGTGGTTTCCTTCACTGTACTCTACTTTATGCAAGTAGAAGGGGGAAACCCCGTGGAGCAGTAAGCAATGGGGCGTCCTCGCCGCCTGCCCTGGGTAATTCAATTTAAATTAGCAGACATCTTTGCACAAATAATTTTAATTACAATTTATAATATCTAGAACAGCGGTCATTTCGTATGACCGCCTGGCCTTTAGTATATATATATATATATAAATTGATTTTGTAAAACTTACAAATTTTGATTAACAAACTCTACGATTTGAAAGCGAGCAGTAGCAACACTTTTTTGAAATAAAGCAATTTTATCTCCAATGCGCGAGACTGTTGCCACTCGGGAAAATGAGCGCGAAAATGAGTGTTTTCAGAATTTTTAATTAATATCTCGGCTGATTAAAGTCGTACGAAGATGAGAATGGTCGAAATGGCTTCCCACGAAGTTGTTGATTCGAGAACTATGTAATTAATATTTGGCAATGCAATTTTTACACCATAGTAAAACTTAGAAATTTTTTATCACCAAACACCACGATTTGAAAGAGAGCAGTGGCAACACTTCTCGAAATAAAGCAGATTTGTATCTCCAGCGTTCAGGACTGTTGCCACTCGGAAAAATAAGGGCGAAAATTAGCCTCTTCAGAGTTTTTTAATTAATATCTCTGAGTTTAGCTCTTTTTTACTTCCTTGTACGAAGTAAACAAAAAGCATTGTAATCGCGAAAAGTTTCAGGCAGCATATTTCAACGAAAATATCCATTTTGACCGCTATTGAATGCAATTTAACGATGTTTTTGCGTGATATCTGTACGTAAGGACAGAATAAAATAGTCTTTTCTTTCAAAAAAATTATAAAACTGCTTTAAAATTAATTCTGAAGAGAATTTTTCGTGGCGTCTGTACGAACGTATGTACGTACGTGCGTACGTACGTATCTCGCATAACTCAAAAACGAGTAGCCTCAGAACATTGCAATTTTGTATATAGGACTGCTATAACATGTAGATGTGCACCTCGTATTTTGGTTGCAATCGGCCGCACCAAACGTTTATAAATACATTTATATATATAATCCACTCTGTTACCCGGCTCAGTGATCTTAGTTTCTGTACTCTTACATGTTAGTAAATTGTACATTTTCTGCTTTAAAAATGATTAAATTATGTTGTTTTTATCTTCCGGTTAAGGATTTTATGCCTTTAGTAAATCTGTGTGCAATATTTTTAGAATTGTCAGCAATTTTAAAGTTGTTTAATTGGCGCTAAGCCTGTTTTTAATGCCGGCCATTGATGTTTACATTTGAAAGAGGAGACTAGTGGATTTGTTGCCAATCTAGAGAAACTTAGCTTCGCAACAACAAAGATAACGCATTCATTTATTATTGCCAATTAAATCATGCTTAATTCTTTCTGGAATTTTTTCGAGGAAATAAGTGTTTGAGCTTTACGTCGTAATTTTTAATATACATATTTTGAGTTTTTATGTATATTTGCCTTCTCGCGAAATGAGAACTGAATTAATTAAATGAGAAATATTCAATCGTCTGTGAAAAACTGTTTCTTTTTTGTTTTGTTTGCTGAATTTCTTTTACACATCATTCTAGCTTTATTATAGTATTTGAATAGAACATGTGGCAACGATTAGATAATTCTATTCTTTAAATGATATAAATTTTGTGCATTATGAATTATAATATGAACGAAATATATACGTTAACTGCTATATAATTATTGGATTATATAACAGTTAACTTAGTTTCCGTTATATAATTATTATATAAGTTGACTGTTATATAATTATTAATACGTTAAGTGAATCTAGAGCCAGATTGTCGCCATGGTAAACAAATACTAGAGTGAATTTTAAAGAATGCATTTATTCTATTGCGGTTTATGCGCTGTCGGCGAAGTAGATTTAATTCAATCCAATAAGTTTAAATGAAATGCAAGAAAAAATGCGTATACTTTAATATTCAAATTTAATATTCCAATACAAGAAAGTCATGTGGTGTACACATCAGATTTTTTTTTTTTTTTTAAATCTAGGAAATAGCTATAGAATATATTTTGGAAATAGCTATAGTAGCGACAGAGTTAATCGCGAACAAACCATACAAACAGGCATTCTTCTTTATATCTAGAAAGATTTTTATGAAATGATACAAGCTGGAAACATTAATATCATTATATATTTTTTCTGTTACGTGATAACTATTTTAAATAAAAAAAACATAGATTAACATTATTAAAGAAACAAAAAATATAAGGATTAAAATTTTTACAGTATTTGTAGTCCTTATACGTTTTCATCGGAACAAGAAACATGAAAAATATAGAGTGCCTTCGCCGGAATACAAACTTTGGGCTTTCCAATTACACCATGAAGATACTAATAAGAGAGAAAATACCTTACAAGCAGAAAACCGATTATTTAATGTATATTTTTAAAATAATAATAATTCAGAAGCGACGTAAAAGGTGGGAAGGAAAGAGAAACATGCATTAGAAAAAATTAAACGCTTTCACTAATATCTTTACAATATATTTCCGCCGACACGTAATGAGGAAAGGGCTTAAAAAATCGAACTCGTACTTTACTCAAAAAATGAACACTGTCTCACGTACAGGGAGAGACAGAGAGAAGATTAAATTCGGCCATGAGCTCTTTAATGAAAAAGAATTAATACCAAATAAAATGAGAGAGAGAAAAATATGCTTCTCAGAAGTGTTCTTGAAAAGAGTAGTTCTATTCAGTTCCAAATGAAGTCCTTAACAACGAAATTAATTCGATAGGAAAATGGAAATTTCTTTTACTAAATAATGTTTGCATAGATTTTCTAAATTTCATTGGCATCGCTTTCAGAGAGTATTGTTAAATTTATCTTGAAATATTATTATTATAAATATAAAAAATATATAAAGATATATATTTATAATAAAATTATTATAAATATATATCTTTATGTATTTTTATATATCTTTATATATTAATTATATATTTTATATTTTTATATATCTTTATATAGATGTATATAAAGATATAGACATATATCTTTATATACATCTTTATATATATCTTTATATAAAAAATATATCTTTATATATATATTTTTTATAAAGATTTATATATAAATCTTTATCTTGAAATATCTCTTTTCTAAGAAATCACAGGAATGTGATTTCTTAGAAAGGGTATTTAAAAAAAACTTATCTGGACTGTTTTAAACAACTAGCCGCTGCCGAAAATAATATTTAGAAAAAAGGACATATAATCCAGCTACTGTCATTTCATAAAATTAAAATATTTAATATGTCCATTGGACAAATTAAATGTAATATCATGATTTAATGGCATTTTTATTTCATTCAATTTGACTGAAAGGTAGAAAACATATTCTTAAGAATGACGTTTATTGGTTTTAAATTGTTTGGATTATCAATCAATAACAGCCAGATCAAATTCGAAATTTAAATATCTATCGTACGTTTTACTGAATGGCAGCGTGCTGGCACGTGGAAGATAAAAGTGTTTTATTTCTGGCAGTTGCAACGTATTGCTTTTAAATAGCGAAGTTTAATGATTAAAATTAAAAGATTAATATCTTACATTTTGCCGAATGATTACAATCTCGCGCGTTGGAGATAAAAATGCTTCATTTTGAACAGTGTTGGCACTGCTCATTTGCAAATCATCGTGTTTGTTAATAAAAAAATATCTTAAATTTGTACAAATATGAAATAAATAAAAAAAAATTTTCGGATTTTACATTACGCTCAAAGGGGCGTTTTTTAACGTTTTGTGTGTTACCTTTTACTTACTAAATATCCCGTTCTTCACAGTGTTGAATTGAATTTATAAAATTCAATTCAACACTGTGAATTTTAAATAGTTTTATAAATAAATTTATAAAACTATTTAAAAAGAGCATATATTTAGAATTTCCGATACGCAGTGTAGCGCGCTGGAGACAGAATTTTTTTTTTCTGTACAGTGCTGCGATTACTCGCTTTGAAATTGTCAAGTTTGTTAATCAAAAATCCTTTAATATTTGACAAAATATGAAATAGATAATAAAAGAAATTCCAAATTTTGGCTTCCAGATGTCCATATTCGAATGGAGGACTACTTTATTCGAAATTAGATATCTCTAGGTACCGTTGTTTTTCACAGTGCGTGAATATATTGGGTCAGTCCATAAATTCGTGCGCATTTTTTTGTAAATATTTAAATAATATAAAAAACACAATTTAACATTTTAATCTATTATATATTTTCCTCCATTATCAACAATGTCTCGCCATCTTACTGGCAGCCTTTCTATGCCATTGCTGTAGAAAGACTCTGGTTTTCATGCAAAAAAACTTGAAAGTTCATTGTGTACGTCCTGTTTAGAATTTAATTTTTTTCTCAGTAAAAATTTCGTAAGGCACGAAATAAGGGAGAATCACTTGGGGCAATATCTGGGGCGTAAGCAGGATGTAGCAAAAGCTCCCGATTAAATTCACTCATTTTTTGCAGCGTTATTCGAGCCGTATACGATCTAGCGTTATCACGATGAAACAACACTCTCTTGATATTCAACCATCGTGGGCGTTTTTTGATCAATTCCGAGTTTAGACGGCAAAGTTGTTCACTATAAACTTCTGAATGAATCGTTTGATTTGGTTCTAACAGTTCAAAACGTCCTGAAGCTGGTTCATCATCGATGCTGCTTTTTCCAACTTTAAATTTTTTAAACCATTTCTGGGCAGTTCTTACACTAATAGTGTATTCACCATGTACACTATTAATTTTTATCGCTGCAAGCCTAGCAGTTTCACCACACGAAAATAAAAAATATAGCACAGCACGTTTGTGCTGATTATCTATATTCATCTTCTGTGGGTACTTTAATGCGCTCTATATTTACGAAAGTTGGTGATGAACTGGGTAATATGTTAATCAAACGATGGCAAGTTTCAACGGGTTCAAAACTGTATTGTTTTACTAAATGCGTCATAGTGAATTCCATGCATACTCTTAATGCGTACGAACTTATGGACTGACCGATACATTCACGGAGATTCTTCATTATTTGATTTTTTTAAATATAATGCAGGATTCTAATATTTGGTGGCAACAATATTTGGAATTTACAACAACAATTTGGAAAGAGAACCGACTTTTATAGTAAACAGACTTGAAATGCGAAAACGAAATTAATAGGCTTTCTGGGCAAATTTCCCCTTTGGGTTAAAATTCGGAATTCAGTATTCTCACTTGCCATGTGCCCATGTTCGTACGAAGAACTACGTGTGTACAAAATTTGTTAGCGCGGGGTGTCGCTGCTTTCTCGCTGTCTGAGGAATTTTCAGGCGTACTTAAAAAAAAGATTCCTAATTATTTAGAGTACACATTAAAAACAATCTTTGCAGAAGTTTTCCCTCAATTGCTATGCTTTCAACATCCCGTAAATTTTAATACCAAATTGTTCCTTAAGCCAAATAACTCGGAATCGGACAGCTAAAGAGAAAATCTACTGTTTTAGTGTTTTTATTTCGAGGATTGTTTCTCAAATAAATGGTACTATGAATTGAGATAAGTTTTTGTTGTAAACCTCAGGAGCATGTGCACTCGGATATTAAGCCATTCCACCTTAATGTATCGTAATTTCGTCGAATCGCACACAGGGCAGACCTTCCAGCTGACTAAGAACTGAACTCCCTAGCTTTCAAACTCGTATTTATATACTGTAGCAGGTTATCTGGAACCATCCGGTGTGTGTGTATTTAATTATGGCAAAGCACACTAGGGCTATCTGCCTAAGAGGAAGGATGCCTTCGTGGAGGACTTTCTAAGGGAAACTGGCTCGTATACACATGGGGAAAACCACGAAAACACCCATGCAGCCAGCCCGTTCGCGGGATTCGAACCTCGGACCGAACTACCAGTTTTCAGCGACTTTACCGCTCGGCCGCTGGTGGGCCATGGAACCATACGGAAAAAGGAATCGGTGCGTTTCAAAAATGCGTTTTCCCGAATTCTAGAAAATCACCATCTTGGTGACAGTCGCCAAGGCTGTCAGGAACGAATTTGTTCGCATCTGAGCTACGTTTACGATTCAAACGTTATTGCACTCAGAATTGAAGTAACTATAATTTTGTTTATGAAATAAACACTTAAATATCAAAACCATGTGGCCACAAATCATATTAAACAAACATAGGGTGTCATCCTAAATGCAACAAATAAAGAAATAAATAAAACAATACACATTGCTTCAAAAATATAGGAAAAAAATGCGATCAAAAAAGATTTGAATATTTACAAATATTTACAACAATACTGAATGAATTAATTTAGAATTCAAACAACAAAAATCAGCGTTACATTTGCAAATATTCACGGTGAAAGTTTGCAAATATAACACTGATTTTTGTTGTTTGAATTCTAAATTAATACTTGTTTGGTGTGTTATTTTATCTTAATTACTGAATGAATTGCCAATTTGCAATGCTTGCCATTAAATCAGTTCTGTTTTCGTGCTTGTTTGTAACATTTTTCTCTACCCCGATTTACTCCTCTACTGATATTGTATACAACCCCGCTTTAATTCTAGTAATTTTTATTTTTCGGGTAATTTTCTTTTTTCCCAAACAGCGTTAGCTCAGTAGGACTATCATTAATTTCGTTTCACCATTTTGTGGCGTTTCAGCATAAACGGCGTTTAGAGTTAAAGAGATTAAATTGCGATGAATCTGCATAAATGTACTTGTATGTATGATTTTTCGCAGTGAAAAAGCATCGATTCTATATCTTCAGATGGTTTTCCTGGGTTTAGAATTGGAATGATCTTTGCCTTTAGAGAGTTTGCTCGGAGATTGAGCTTTACTTACTGTAAATCATTAATGACTCCTCAATGACTACCTTCTTAATTTCTGAAAACTTCGCGCGAGATAATCCTCCAGCATTCCACTGAAGGATAGAAACACAAAAGCTCTTTGTTCTGTTTAGAGCTTATAAGGTATTTTTCCCGCCTTCTTCGCAAACCTTCGTGGTGTGGTGGTCTGCACGTTGGGCGCGTATTCCAGAGGTCCGGGGTTCGATCCCCGGCGAAAGTGTTTGCTAATTTTTCATCTCTCCGGCTTCCAAAAATACCTAAAAATAAACTATGACAATGACTCTACAAGTGGCGCCCGAACTAAAAGGGTTGTGGATGATGATTCTCCGCACCCAGGGTTTGGCGATTAGGTCCCCTAAAACCCTAGTCACCCTTTAGAAAGGGGAGTATATAAGGTATTTCTCCCACTTCCCTAGCGTGCCTTCGTGGTGTAACGGTAGCACGCTGGGCCGGTATTCCAGAGGTCCGTGATTCGATTCCTGGCGAAGGCGGTTGCATATTTTTCATCTTTTCTGCTTCCAATTAACCTAATGTCTCTACACTGGCGCCCGAACTGAAAGAATGTTGGATGATGATTCTCCTCACCCAGGATTTGGCGATTGGATCCCCTATAACCCCAGTCGTCCTTTAAAAGGGGGAGTATATAAGGTATTTCTCCCGCCTTCTTCGCATCCTTCATGGTGGGGTAGTCTGCACGCTGGGTGCGTATTCCAGAGGTCCACGGTTCGGTTCCCGGCGAAGGCGTCGCTCATTTTTCATCTTTCCTGCTTCCAAATTACCCAATGTCTCTACAAGCTGATTTGTAATCTGCTGTGTTCTGCGAAAGCATAAAAAGCAATAAACTGTCCTCTGGTGTGATGTTGAAATCGGAAATCTTTCAAATTTTCTTACTTATGCGAGACATTAGGACATTTTGAAAGCCAGAGAGATGAAATATTAGCAACCGCCTTCGCCGGGAATCGAACCACGGACCTCTGGAATACCGGCCCAGCGTGCAGAACCACTACACCACGAAGGCACGCTAGGAAAGTGGGAGAAATACCTTATAGTTTAATACATTGTAAGACATTGGGAGTACACTCAGGCCCTCCTGGCCACGAAGTCGCCTCATGGTAAAATAAAATTGACCCCAAAAAAGAACATCAGATACAAAATAAATAATACATAATACAAAATATAAATAAGATACAAATAATACTCAAATATAAAATAAAAATAGGAAAAAACATATAGCAAGCACTCACGAACACACAAACAAAAATTAACACAAAGGACAACATCAGATCAGGATTCCAATTACACCTCGATTTGCATTAATAAGTTTTAGGACATCTTGTGCAAATGATATAAAAGCCTTGATATCAAAATTATCAATATATATAGCATTATCAATTTTGTAAAGCTTCCTCTTGATCGGCGAAAATAGGACGGTCCTCCACAAAATGTTTCGCGTCTCCAATGGCATTACAAGAACCACAAAGTTCATTATTTTGTAAGTTGAGTCTCTTAAGGGGACTCATACACCTTAAAACCCATAAGATGTTCGAATAGGTGACTGTTGCAAGAATTATTATGTAGTCAGCTGTAAAAAGTTGGTAAGGGGACTCATACACCTTAAAACCCATTAGATGTTCGAATAGGTGACTGTTGCAAGAATTGGGATAACTTATTTATTTTAAAAGCAATAACTACCAACTTTTTACAGCTGACTGCATGATATAGCTGCTTTCTGAAATAGTCATCAGAAAGTTTGTGTTGCCACAAATATTTTTAGAATTTAATCCGCTTTGTGACAACATTTTTCGTCCTGTTTCCAACTTGCGAGCACAGTTTAAGACATTCTGTTGCATAATTTAATTCCATATTTAATATATAGCTTTTATAACATTTAGAAACTACTGTGAACCTAAAATTCTAAAAATTTCACGTTAAATTTTCATTTTATTTTATGTTGCGTTTATAAAATGCATTTTATTAAAAAAATTTGTAATGTTTTCGTGCATAAAATTTTTCATTATTAAAATATTCATCAGATTGTTGGTTCCGTTAGAAAATAGTGCCCATATAAAGAATTCCATCTAATTTCAAGTGTGTACCATTAGCCATTTTTAAAATATCATGCGCGCAAGGTGGAAACATGGCGAAATATTTTGTCACAAAGAGAATTAAATTACAAAAATATTTGTGGCAACACAAACTTTCTGGTTACTAGTTTCCAAAGCAGCTATATTATGCAGTCAGCTGTAAAACGTTGGAAGTAATTGCTTTTAAAATAAATAAAATATCCCAATTCTTGCAACAGCCACATATTCGAAGATCATGAGGGGTTTAAGGTGTATGAGTCCCCTTAAAATAATAGCGAAATCTCCCGTGGTAAGAATTTAGTTTAAATCAGTATTGTTAAATATAGGCATTTTGTTAGAAATTCTGATAATTTTCATGTATCCTTTATTTTTTGGTGAATTTTCTCATAGGATTTTCCGTTTGTGAATGTAGACTTTCTTCATAGTGTGTAATAGCCATCCGTTTATATCCTGAAATTTGAATAAAGGGGAGATGCATATTGGAGGCTGCATCCTTGGCCACACAGTTGACCCTCTCGTTTCTAATATGCCCCACATCAGTTTTGACCCAGTGCAGTTTTACATCTAAATACCCATTCAAAGTCTGTAAACAGTTTTTGATTTTCAAGATGATAGGATTGGCGTTGTCTGGGCGGGGGAGAGATTGAAGCTGCAATCTGTAAATATTAATCACATTTCGCAAAGCAACGCATCTTTCTTATGCGTATATATATAAATACTAGAAAGCCTGGCGGTCATACGAAATGACCGCTCTTGTAGATATTATAAATTCTAATTAAAATTATTTGTGCAAAGATGTCTGCTAATTTAAACTGAATTACCCAGGGCAGGCGGCGAAGACTCCCTTTTCTTACTGCCCGACAGGGTTTCCCCTTCCACTTGCTTATTGCTTAAAGTAGAGTGCAATGAAGGAAACCACTGGCGGTACATTTCTTAGGAACCACCGCTAGCTCAATAAATAAAGGTGATTTAAATAATAAAATTTTAATTCCCATGTCAAAGATCTCTTTGTACACATCATTTCTTGTGTAGATCTTTTCATCATTTTTAAGCTCAACTTGCAGAAGACCATCCCTTATTTTTAATTTTACGTCCTTTCTTTCACGAACTCTTGAACAGGCAACATAAAGTTGACCGTGTGCAAACGCAGGCTCAGGTAAAAAAATGCCAACACGCTTAAGCGTTTGGCCCTGAGCTTTATTGATGTAAGGAGAGGCAAGTTTTACAGGAAATTGAAACGGCAACCCTGTGCCGTAGAAACTTCACCTCACTGGCTAGTACAGTTACGCAAGCAACCAAAAAACTATCGGCGACAAACAGACACTTAAGCCGCATATAATAAAGATATTTATTTATTTCATTTTATTTTTTTTTTCATCTTTGTCGGTTTTTGCCGGTTGCATATTTCCGAATTCTGTTATATATAGATGTTCAATTTATTTCTTAAATGTTAAATGCACGTACTCTTGTATTTTTAATTTTTCCGCCTTAGCTTTCTCATAATATTCGTGACGCGCTGCACTCCACGGGGAATAAAACAATTTACAGTTGCGCAAGCAACCAATATACTATCGGCGACAAACACTTAAGTTATATAAGATACGTTAAATGCATACGTTATTTTCGAAGTATTGCATGTGCATTTTTCTCTTTTCAGGTCCGATGTCCGAAGAGAAGGCGGCGGAGAAAATTCAGGCCTCCTTCCGCGGATATAAGACACGGAAATCCCTCAAAAATAATGGCGTACTTCCTGCCAAACCCGACGTGAAAGAAGGCAAACACAAGGAAGAGGTAAGATGGACAACTTTTATAATCTTCCTCAAATAAAGCAAAAAATTGTTATGAAGATGTATTATGTTATGCAATGAAAATTACTGTAATAATTTGAAGCCATTGTCGCTGCTGCAGACTCATTTGACTCGATGATGCTCGTGTTTAGTGTTAACATTCCGATACTGTTAACCAGAGAACAGGGGCTCCATTACCTAGCTGATGATGTCTGCCTTACACGGATTAAAGCCTCGGCCTCCAGAAGCTATTTATTATAACTAAGCAGAATAAGTTTACAGTGGCATACAAGGCCTTCAAGAACACAAGGACATAAGTAACATAGTCATTAATAGACCCTAAAGAAATCATGTTACAAGTAGTACTTATAGCATTCAAACAATAAACCGAGTATACTTTCATAATTTGTACTGAAAATACGAAATACTTTCAAAACTGAGTCCAACTAATTTAAATAAAAAGTATGGTACAAACAAAATAACATCCATTACTGCATTGTACACAATTAATATCAATTAGATTCACAAATTCAAGAAGAACCATTCAATTTAGAAAAAAAAATGCATAAAGATAAACTGAGACAATAATAAACTGCCAAATAAAATTTCTTCATATGAATTCAGAATTAAGAACCGATAACTTTGATAACTGAACAATATTATCATAAAATACACTGAACCTGAGATATTATTACAATACAAAACATAAACTTGGTTTAAAAACAAAACCACTCCAAGTAATATAAAAACTCTACATCAGGTTTGCTGGCAACGCGATAGAAATACAGTACAAGAATAATGCCAACATAAAGATATGAAAAATTTCCAATTCAAAAACCACATTCAACATTCCGATACTCTTATCACACTTTGTAGGGTTTGTCTCTTTTATTCCACATAAACTAAATTACATTCTTCAATAAGCCTGGCGAATTCTCGCACGGGCGTGAATAAATACCAGCACAGAAGAAGGTGAAAGTATTCTTTATTAAATTCAAAATAGTTAACAGAAGAGCACGATCTTCGTGCGTTACAATGAATGGCACCCCTCTTTTTCTTTTCACCATCGGCGGAACAGCTGGCCCACTGGGTTAGGTGCTTTTTACAATGGCACCGTGGAACATGCGGGGAAACTGAATAGTAGAACATAATTCAGGGTCAAAAATCTAAAATAAGTAGGGCTCGATAGCACGCAAGTTACGCCTAACAGGTTGACTCACAAAAACATAACAGGCGTCATGATAATCCGAAATGGCCAAGAGGCTCACTGGCAGCAAGGAAACGTGCGCTTGGCTAGCGAAACACGCTCTGAATAAACTCAGAGATTCACCCTTTTAAATACGCACTTCACTTAACTTTACATCCTGGTGAGAAAATGTGAGGGGAAATTGAGAAGTTCAGTAAAGGTATCAAACTTAAGGGGACTCATACACCTTAAACACCTCATGATCTTCGAATATGTGACTGTTGCAAGAACTGGGATATTTTATTTATTTTAAAAGCAATTACTTCCAACTTTTTACAGCTGACTGCATAATATAGCTGCTTTGGAAACTAGTAACCAGAAAGTTTGTGTTGCCACAGATATTTTTGTAATTTAATTCTTATTGTGACAAAATATTTCGCCATGTTTCCACCTTGCGAGCATGATATTTTAAAAATGGCTAATGGTACACACTTGAAATTGAATGGAATTCTTTATAGGGGCACTATTTTCTAACTGAACCAACAATCTGATGAATACTTTAATACTGAAAAATTTTATGGACTAAAACATTACAAATGTTTTTAATAAAATGCATTTTATAAACGCAACTCAAAATCAAATGAAAATTTAACGTGAAATTTTTAGAATTTTAGGTTCACAGTAGTTTCCAAATGTTATAAAAGCTATATATTAAATATGGAATTAAATTCTGAAACAGAATGTTTTAAACTGTGCGCGCAAGTTGGAAACATCGCGAAAAATGTTTTCACAAAGCGGATTAAATTATAAAAATATTTGTGGCAACACAAACTTTCTGATTTACTATTTCAGAAAGCAGCTATATCATGTAATCAGCTGTAAAAAGTTGGCAGTAATTGCTTTTAAAATAAATAAGTTATCCTAATTCTTGCAATAGTCACCTATTCGAACATCTTATGGGTTTTAAGGTGTATGAGTTCCCTTAAAATAAATTTGTTATGTAAAATAAGGAAAACCCTGTCATGTACTGTCAAATACTGTCAAAGTCCCGCCAGTTTTTATACAAAAACATGGATGATACATAACTTATTATGATCAACATTATGGTTAATATTATTAAGTATTAAAAAATAATTTTTAACTGAAAGAAAGATGACAAATAAGGTCAAAAAAGATTATAAAAATTGCCAAGTGGGAGGAAATGTAGCCAACTAAGCTGACATATAAGTCGACAACAAATTGTTTTTCGATTTTCGACCACTTAAAGAGTCCACCACCTTACTACTTACGCAACAGAGCAACCTTACTTTAGGTTAGATTTTGAAAAATTGAACGGATTTTGTGGATGACCAAACGTAAGTTCCTCTTCGTCAGGAGTGTAAAACATTTCTCCGCGAATTTGTTTTTCGCTCTCGCCGTTAACAAAAGAAAAAAAAATCACCCGAAAAGATCTACGCCAAAAAAATACGCTGCCCGTGCTTACAGACGTCAAGCAACACACACACAAAAAAGTCAAAATGGATATGGGAACGGTTAAATTATTAAACTTCATTATTTAATTTCTTCAAATATAATGCAGGACTCTTAACATTTGGTGCCAACACTTTGAAAAGTGAAACGGACATTTATAGTGATTCAACGCAAAATCGCAAAACGAAAACAATAGTCCTTCAGTGACAAAGCTCCTTTGGACTAATAAAAGCACTTCTTGTGTTTGACAGTATCAACTCGAAGACAGTAACAACTTTAGGACTCGTGGCGATGTTATAGTAACAGTCAAATTAACTAACAAATTCTAACTGAAGTAACAGTCAAATTCTAATTTAAAACTAATCCTAGTAATGAAAGACTAAGCAATTGACTTTAAATTCTAAGTTGGCTCAGATCATCCTCTCCGGCGAGACAATTAAATGTCAGCAGCAAACACGCAAAGCTGAAGAATTTGATACCAGAGCAAGCCCACGAAATTATTATGGCTAAAAGGCAAGCTTTGCTCCTGTTGTTGGCAAGAGCCTTGGGTACCATACGGGTGACTATACGACTTTGTTCAGTTCCGCTCAAATTCTGAAAGAGAGCGGTCCGAAGGTCTCCCACCCCTCTTCCTCTACCAGCAACCTCTCGAGAGAACTTTCAGCTCGCCACATATTTAGATTGCTCCATGCCTCGCAGACAATACATTTACAAACATCCATGCCTTCTCCGGAATTCGAACCCGCGCCTTTCGGTACGTCAGTCAAAGGTATTAACCACTATCCCAATTGAGCGACACGCCTGCCTTACTATCCAAAACCTTCGACTTAAATGCTGTCTGACTCATTTACATTTATGGTGAGGAAACGGGAAAGAGACGGTACAGTAAATGTTTAAATCATAAAAACGGGTTAATTAAAATAATAATAACTTTGCAAATTTACTCTAAAATAAGTAATTTTTATGTGTGAAATCAAAATTTTATTTTATACGCCCCAAGTTTTTCTTTCTAATTTTTTAAGGGGACTCATATACACCTTAAACCCCTCATGATCTTCGAAAATGTGACTATTGCAAGAATTAGGATATTTTACTTATTTTAAAAGCAATTACTTCCAACGTTTTACAGCTCACTACATAATATAGCTGCTTTGGAAAATAGTAAACAGAAAGTTTGTGTTGCCACAAATATTTTTGTAATTTAATTCTCTTTGTGACAAAATATTTCGCCATGTTTCCACCTTGCGCGCATGATATTTTAAAAATGGCTAATGGTACATACTTGAAATTTGACGCAATTCTTTATATGGGCATTATTTTCTACCTGAACCAACAATCTGATGAATATTTTAATACTGAAAAATTTTATGGACGAAAACATTAAAAATTTTGTTTTTATAAATACATTATAAAATACATTTTATAAACCTAACTCAAAATAAATTAAAAATTTAACATGAAAGTTTTAGAATTTTAGGTTCACAGTAGTTTCCAAATGTTATAAAAGCTATATATTAAATATGGAATTAAATTATGTAACAGAATGTTTTTAATTGTGCGCGCAAGTTGGAAACATGACGAAAAATATTGTCACAAAGCGGATTAAATTATAAAAATATTTGTGGCAACACAAACTTTCTGATGACTATTTCAGAAAGCAGCTATATTATGTAGTCAGCTGTAAAAAGTTGGAAGTTATTGCTTTTAAAATAAATAAGTTATCCCAATTCTTGCAACAGTCACCTATTCCAACATCTTATGGGTTTTAAGGTGTACGAGTCCCCTTAAATACTTACTCTTTAAACGCTCATTTATGTTTCCTAAAAGTAATAAGAATATGTATGGTATCCTGGTATGTATAGCTTCTTAAACTTCTAGAGACATTAAGTTATTTCGAAGCAAGAGACATGAAAAATGTTCAGTGTCCTCGACGGGACTCGGACCTTTCGAATAGGCGCCGAGCGTGCTGACCATTACACCATAAAGGCATGGTAAGAAGGCGGAAGCAATACCTTATATACTCCCCCTTTTAAAGGGCTACTGGAATGGACTGGAAAGTGGAGAATCATCATCCACCACATTTTTTTAGTTCATGCCCACTGTAGAAACTTTAGGTTATTTGGAAGCGGGCGAGGTGAAAAATGAGCAACGTCCTCCCCGAGCATCGAACCTTGGACCTCTCGAATATGCGCCGAGCTTGCTGACCATTACACCACGAAGGCATGCTAAGAAGCTGGAGAAATACCTTATAGGCTCAAAAATTAGAAATAAAAACTGATTATATTTAGATTTAGTAAAACCTAACACAATTCTCACGTACTGGGCCCGTAATGTAAACTAGCCGGCGAACTATCAAAAGGCACGTAATATACGGCCGAGCGTAACAGCAGGTTAAAGAGACTTAGCCTAAACGCGCAAGATTTAGAGAGACTTGGTCCCAGGATTCCTAGCTCTCTCTCTCACGAAGTAAGTTGAACCTTTCTTTAATACGACTTCTTCCTCATTTGCATACAACGCGGTTCTAAGATCTCGTTCTGGGAGTTGCAAGTTGAAATCATATCAGACACGAAAGGTTCACTAAATTAAAATAACTTATAAATTAAAAATATACCTTACGACAATACTTCCTTTAATTAAGACACAATAACACGCCGAATAAATACTAATTCAGAAGTTAAACAACAAAAATCAGCGTTATTTTGCAGCTGAGGATGGTGGTTCAGTAAAACCATTGAAATTAGTCCTGTGAAAATTTTGTAAATATAACGCTGATTTTTGTTGTTTAACTTCTGAATTAATACTTCCTTTACTCTGCACAAGGAAGTAATAATTATTATTACGATATTGTGAAGCTAGAATTTAAGCATAGTACTGTAAGGATTATGTTAATTTTATTAACAGTTAAATTTTTAAGTTAAAGTTCCTTTCCTGTCAAATTCTTAGCTTCAACTTACCGTCCAGAACGTAGTTTCGGAATCTTAATGAGGAGTTTATTTAATGAGGTTTGGTTTATTTAATGAGGAGGAGCGGTATTTAAACCACGACGTTACTTACAAAGTGAGAGAGAATCAGAGTTTCTGATTTACGCACGTCTGCCCTTTTGGCCACTCTCTCTCTCAAAGCTGTTATTACGCTCAGCCGTACTCAGGCCCTTGCTAAGCTTCAAATCACTCAGGCCCTTGCTAGTCAAATAAGTTAAGGGGCCAACTCGATTTGAATCTTGATAGCTTCGGCTATATTTCTTTAGTAAATCTTAGTTTTAGTTTAATTCTTAGTCTCTTAAGTTCAAGCCCAAGTGTCGGCTTTGTTTGTACACTCCCAGGCGGAGTTTTGTTCAATCTTATTGGAATAATAAAGGGTTAGTTACCCTTCTATCTTGTTGTTTCTTGTCACCCGAACTTAAGCGATTATTCGCTATCTAGTTCTTAAGACTCGTCACTTTCTACAGTAACTGAGATTTACACAGTGAAAGTCTTACAGTACAAAGAAAGAAACCAGGAACACGAATACGAAACTAGTTTTATGGTCGTCGAAAATCTTTTTAAACACCACGCATTTTTCGCGTGAGCTGGAATTAAAAATTACTAATTTCAAGCTCCCTGATAAGTAGTGCAATAAGTTGCAAATTTATTTAGTAGTCCAGGTTTTTGTAAATGATTTTGTGCGTCTGTGTGTGTCTTTTCTTGAAAGTATCATAATTGAGTCTGCTAAAAATGTTTCCTCGTGGGGGAGAACCGGTAATAAAAATTCTAGTGAACGATTAACACGCACGTGACATATATTTTTATTTTCTGAGCAAACAATTCATAACTTGACAGCACGGTAGCGCTAAGCACATAACAACGAATTATTGCAATTAACTGAGGCAGTGTTGTGGCAACCTACTTCCTGGAGCCTCTTTAACAATCCTTCATTATAGCGCGAGAAAGGGGTAAGATTAGAATTAAGCCAATGATATAATGTAGTAATTTCTACTTTCAGTTGAAAATATCCAGCTGCAGTCCGCTAGATAAATCAAATATTTATACTAGACGCCCTCAAACTACCAGCCTGCGGACCACATGCGGCCTCCCAAACAATTTTATGAAGCCCGCGAATCCGTTTGATGTATGTACAGAGGATGTTAACGCAATTTTATAATGATTTCAAGGCCGTTTAACTTACGTTTAAAATGTAAATAGTGTTTTTTTAGCCCAAAGGGCATTAGCCCAGAAGGGCTCAATTTCGTTTTGCCATTTTGCGTTGATTCACTACAAGCGTTATGTCATTTTTCAAATTGTTGCCACTAAATATTAACACCCTGTATTAAATTTAAAGAAATAAAATAATGAAGAATATGCGTAAATGTATGTATGTTTCTCTCGTTGCGATAAAACAACGGTACCTAGAGCCATCGAGTTTTGAATAACGTAATCTTCCACCGAATGTGGGCAACTAGAAGCCCTAATTTGGAATTTGAAATTTGTTTTATTATCGATTTCATATTTTGTAACACTTGAACGAAGTTTTTATTAACAAACTCGACGATTTCGAAGTGGCAACACTGTGTGGGAAAAAGAAAAAATTTTATCTCCAGGGTGCGAGACTTTCTATCGGAAGTTCTATAAGATAAGCTTGTTTTAAAATTATTTTTCTATATTGCTGTTGAATTGAATTTTATGGTTTAAGTTCAAAGAACATTTAATAAGAAAAGGTAACACGAAAAAAAGGTTTAAAAAAATTCCTTTGGACTTAATGTAAAATCTGAAAGATTTTAGATTTTTTTCGATCTGTTTCTGGCCTATAAGTGTTGCGTGCGTACGGGTTCGTTACGAAATGAATGCACAAGTTCGATGAAAAATGAAGAAAATTTATTATTATCACAACAAATATGATTAAATGTCCTCAAATAATCGTGCAGTATCACAATATATCACAGTAGTTATCTTTTAACTACTCAAACGTTCAATAGAACTTAATTCAAAACAGCTAAAGAAAGCTAATCCGCGAATTCGCTACAATCAACAAGAGCAGTTTTCTAAACAAACTCTTAAAACAACAAAAAGCTAGATAAAATCATTGACTGACTGAATTGAGAGGTTTTCCTCCTTTTCATAAGATTTTTAAATAGCGCGCGAGAACTTTCTCGAAATAAAAAAAAAAAAAAAGATATTTATTAAATGTTAAATGCACGCGCTCTTGTATTTTCAATTTCCGGCTTAGCTTTCTTTTAATATTCGTCACGCGCTGCACTGCGCGGGAAATAAAACCATTTAATTTACAATTCAACTAACATAAGCTATTTAAATACCAAATCCGTAACAAAGTCCCCATCGTGATTTCCATGATAGAAGGTTTTACGAATTTTGTACTTAGATAGGTAATTTTAGTAGAATTATAAGTAAAATTGTTGTAATTTTCTATGTAATGTAGCGCGAGATAAATTTTAAGACAAAGCTACACAGGAAACGTAAGAATACAGGGCCACGTCATTTCACACAATTTCGTCTCGGTAATTTAACGAGATATCGCCAAGCTGACAACGGTTTTGGCGACTTCTTTTGTCTCCAAATTTGGCGATAAATCACCAAAAGTCGCAAATTTAGACTTCACTTTGAGACATTTTGGTCCAGTCCCCATATCATCGTCATATGTATTAAAATTGAATGAACATATTATGTTCTTATTACTATGTTAGCTGTATCCGTAATTCCACCCTCGTAAGGCTTTCCAGTAATTTCGAGAAGCAGAAAGTACTAGAAATATCTCCCGACCGCATGAAAAATCTTAACAAACCTAACACTAAATTCTGAATCCTTTTTGAGATCTTTAGTCTTTCGCTTTTAGGCCAAAACGCATTAGCCCAGAAGGACTATTAATTTCAAAATGGCATTTTACGTCGATTCACTTTTCAAACTGTTGCCACCAAATATTATCGCCCTGTATTATATTTAAAGAAACTAAATAATGAAGAATCTGCATAAATGCATGGATATTTCTTGCATGGTGAAAATAAAACGGTACCTGAAGCCATTCAATTTTGAATAACGTAGTCTTCCAACCGAACATGGGCACTCGGAAGCCCAAATTTTGAATTTGTTTTATTATTCATTTTATATTTTGTAAAACGTTAACGAATGCTTGATTAACAAACTCCACTATTGCAAAGTCAGCAATGGCAACACTGTACGAAAAATACATTTCTATCTCCAGCGCGCGAGACTGTGTATTGGAAATTCTAAAGATACTCTCTTTTAAATATTTCAGGATATTGTTGTTGAATTGAATTTTCTGTGTTTTAAGTGCGCAGAACATGACATTTAATCAATAAAGGTAACACGCAAAACGTTAATAAAACTCCCTTTTGAGCGTAATATAAAATCCGAAAGCTTTCAGATTTTTTTTTTTTTTTTATTTTCCTTTTTATTATCATTGTTAAAATATTTGCATGGTACTGTAACTTTATCATATAAATTCTTTGTCCGCTTGATGCAGCATTTTTGGGGTAGATCGCTTTTGTTCAAAGAAAAAAATGATTAATCGAAGCGGATAAACTACTTGATGGCTTTTTAAAGATTTCTTTTTGTTTACATTCTTTTTTGTTTCTTTCTTTAAACAGATTGAAGAAAAAATAGAAGAATTACCAGAGCACCCAGAAAAAAAGACTTCTAAGCCAAGTGCCCAGAAAGAGGCTGCTCCGGACGAAACGGTAATGCTTCTATTATTCATGACATAATCAAAAAGGGAGGAAATAGTTAAATTCTTCCCCTCCCCGGAAAGGAGGAGGTCTATTTTCTATCGAAATTTCCCTACGGTAAATTTAAAATGCCTTTTTTTTTTTTTTTTTTTTTTTTTTTTAAAGCCATATGTATTCAAATTCCAATAATATTGATTGGATGTTTGAGGAAACAAGACTCCCTTTTCTTGTGTGTGTGTTGAGGCCATTTTTGACACTTAATTCTCCATATGAGCACGTGCACCTTGAAGCACGAATTTTAAATTTCAAATTTGTTTTTGGTTTGTTTCATATTTTGTACCAGTTTAATAATTTTTTATTTGCAAGCTCAGAGATTAGAAAGAGAGAAGTAGTAACACTGTTCGAAGTAAAATATTTTTGTCTCGCGTGCGCCAGACTGTTGCCATTCGGGGAAAATGGAAAACATTTATCTTTCAATTTTAATGAATAAATTCAAACATAAAAATGTTCAAAATAAAATATTTAATTTTCCGCAAATTAAATTTTATATTTCCGTTGATTAAAATTAATTTACTCTTAAATAATAGTCTCTTTTATTATACGTTTTTTAATTTAAGTGAATGATGACAGTGAAGTACTTAATTTACAAGTGCATTCTAGCTGCCTTGAAGGATTTTAGTAATTTTTTTATTATTGATGTTTAAAGGATGATGACGGAAAACAGATGGAATAAACGTTTTTGCAAAAAATAGGACTTTATTTGAAGCTTGTAAAAAAATTAGTGAATTAAAGGTAGAAAAATAATTTATCATATATTTTAATGGGAGCAAGAGATTAAATAATTAATTCTCTTCAGAAAATTCATTTACAGTTTTATATCACGAGTAATAAAAACACAGTTGATAAGTGTAAGAAAGTCGTATATTTCAAAATGTAATTTTATTATTAGGATTTATTATTTTGCCACCTTCGCTTCTTGTTATTCGTGATATTACATTGTACTCGTAATTGAATTTTGTAAATAGAATTAGTTCATGTCTCGTTCCCAGTAATTTATTGGATAAGTTACTTTTGTTTCTTTTTGTTCATGAACTATTTTATCAGCTTCAAAATGAAAGCTTATTTCATAAAAATAAATAAATCTGAAAGCTTTCAGATTTTACATTACGCCCAATGGGGCATTTTTTTAACGTTTTGTGGGTTACCTTTATTTTATTAAATATCATGTTCTTCGTACTCAAAGCATAAAATTCAGTTCGACAGAAATATCGCAAAATAATTTTAAAATGAGCATATCTTTAGAAATTCCGATACAGAGTCTCGCGCGTTGGAGATAAAATTGTTTTTTTCCCTTCACAGTGTTGCCATTGCCCGGTTTGAAATCGTTGAGTTTGTTAATCAAAAATTCGTTAAAACTTTAATAAATATGAAATATTCCAAATTTCAGCTTCTAAATGTCCATATTCGGGTGAAAACGTACTTTATTCAAAACTTGATGGCTCTAGGTATCGTCGTTTTATCACAATGCCCGAAACATACATACATTTATGCAAGGGCTTCATTTTTTAATTTCTTTAAATATAATGCAGGGCTGTAATATTTGGTGGCAACAGTTTGAAAAAAGAACTGACATTTAAAGTTTTCAAGGCAAAATGCCAAAACGAAATTAATAGCCCTTCTGGGCTAAAAAAAAACTCTATTTATCTATTTATTTACTTATTCATTTTGCCAATACATTTGACACTTTGCTGCAGTCGGGAGCCACTTCATTTCATAATTATGGCTTTGAATGGCACATTCTTTTTGTTTACTTAATATTTTAATCGAATTCTGTGTTATTTGCTTCGAGGTACTTAGTCACTTATACGCCTAAAAGTCGAATGGAATGCATTAGCTGCGGCTTTCGATATAATTAGAAATTCCATTTTTTATTATACAAATTCTTTTGCGAAAATCTTCTTTCCTTCTTTAGCAAAGCGCTCTTCGTGTAATTGAACTCGAAGCAGCGCGCCTACTGGGACGTCAGCGCGCCTTCTGAGACGTCACTTCCCTTGCCTCTTCGAGTTACTATTTCACTGAACATCCTTCTTTAAGGGGACTAATACACCTTAAAACCCACAAGATGTTCGAATAAGTGACTGTTGCAAGAATTGGGCTAACTTATTTATTTTAAAAGCAATTACTACCAACTTTTTACAGATGACTACATAATATAGCTGCTTTCTGAAATAGTCATCAGAAAGTTTGTGTTGCCACAAATATTTTTATAATTTAATCCGCTTTGTGACAACATTTTTCGTCATGTTTCCAACTTGCGCGCACAGTTTAAAACATTCTGTTTCATAATTTAATTCCATATTTAATATATAGCTTTTATAACATTTAGAAACTACTCTGAACCTAAAATTCTAAAAATTTCATGTTAAATTTATATTTGATTTGGAGTTGAGTTTATAAAATGCATTTTATTAACAATATTTGTAATGTTTTCGTCCATAAAATTTTTCATTATTAAAATATTCATCAGATTGTTGGTTCAGTTAGAAAACATTGCCCATATAAAGAATTCCATCGAATTTCAAGTATGTACCGTTAGCCATTTTTAAAATATCATGCGCGCAAGGTGGAAACATGGCGAAATATTTTGTCACAAAGAGGATTAAATTACAAAAATATTTGTCGCAACACAAACTTTCTGGTTACTAGTTTCCAAAGCAGATATATTATGTAGTCATCTGTAAAAAATTGGAAGTAATTGCTTTAAAAAATATAAAATATTCCAATTCTTGCAACAGTCACATATTCGAAGATCATAAGGGGTTTAAGGTTTATGAGTCCCCTTAACAGAAACTCGTTATGTTAATTTATTGCCACTCAAGACATCTAAGTTAAATTCATTACGATATTTAATTTTGCTTTCTCTATATTCCATGAAGATTTATAGTATGTTTTACTTACTTCACAATAAAGAATTTAGCACCAAAAGTGCTATTATTCTCAACCGTAACTGTGTTGTCCATATCACTTTCGTGTACGTATCACTTCTCAAATGCAGCCACTAAGCATTAGCATAATGTATATTCTACTTCCTTGAAGTAAAGGAAGTATTGTTATGACGAAAAATTCTGGGTATCATATTTCAACTAAAATATCCATTTTGACCGCTATCGGATGCAATTTAATGATGTGACATACGTACAGAACAAAAGACTCTCTTTCACCAAACGAATTATAAAACTGATTTAAAATGGATTCAGTACAGATTTTTTTCGTGGCGTCTGTACGTTTTTAAAACGAAAACGAAAATGGAATATTAATTGGAGGTTTTCCACGAATTGCCAGTTTTAACCAATTTTCCATTTAAGTACCCTTTAAACATTAAGCCGCATTCAGCGCGCCAAAATAGTAGTCATTCCACAGTGAATTCTCATTTAGTCAGAGGCATATCTTGTAAACGCACAGAACCATTGCTCCGATATGTACCCAGAGATTAATTACCAGCAAATATTACACCCGCACGCATGACGATTACAGTAGTAACTCGAGAGTTGCTCCGTATTATTATTGAGGTATTTGAAACTGCAGAGCATGTTGTTCAAGCGTACACAACTAGGTCACTTCGGTGTTTCAACATTAAAGTGGCCACCGCAGAAGCTTTGTTGAAATTTAACGACATTTAAAATGAATTTTCTGAAAATTGAAAATCGCCCTTTGTGAACTTAATCTATATATGACTAAAAAAGAGTGCCTCTAAGTTGGTCTTATAAGGATAAGGATAAGGAACGGGGAAGCGGGCACTATGCCTCTACCATACGGTTAATTAGTATAGCACCACGTCCACCATGATCTAGAGAACCCTTAAGACAACACTAATTCAAATATGTGAGTACATAATTGAAAATGAATGATTGATTACAAACAATTGTGGTATACCTTGGCAGTAAAATTGTTGCATTTGTGTAAATAACAAGAGAATGAATACAAATCAAACATTTTATTCCGATCGTAATGAAACATAGAACACTTAACCTACGAAACAATAAGAAGGCTATTACTTACGTAAGGACCCACCAGCGGCCGAGCGGTAAAATCGCTGAACACTGGTACTTCGGTCCGAGGTTCAAATCCCGCGAACGGGCTGGCTGCATGGGCGTTATCGTGGTTTTCCCCATGTGTAACGTGTATACGAGCCAGTTTCCCTTAAAAAGTCTTCCACGAAGGCATCCCTCCTCTTAGGTAGATAGCCCTCGTGTGCTTAGCCGTATTCTCCATACATCAATACACCATACTTACGTAAGATTTTTAGTCCAAAAGAGCTTTGTCCCTGAGGGACTATTGTTTTCGTTTTGCGATTTTGCGTCGAATCACTCTGAATGTCCGTTTCACTTTTCAAACTGTTGCCACCGAATATTATCACCATATGTTTATATTTCAAGAAATTAAATAATGAGGAATCTGAATCACTGTATGTATGTTTCTCCCATTGTGATAAAACAACGGTACTTATAGCCATCCAATTTTGAATAACGTAATCTTTCACCGAATATGGGCATCTGGAAGCCCTAAAGTGGAATTTGTTTTATTATCGATTTCATATTTTGTAAAACTTTGTAACGAATTTTCGATTTACAAACTCATTTGTTTCAAAGTGAGCAATGGCTACGTTGTATAGAAAAAACATTTTTATCTCCAGCGCGCGAGACTGTGTATCGGAAATTCTAAAGATAGGCTCAATTTAAAATTATTTTGCGATATTGCTCTTGAACTGAATTTTATGGTGCGAAGAACATGATATTTAATAAATAAAGGTAACACACAAAATGTTAAAAAAAAGCCCCTTTGGTCATAATTTAAAATCTGAAACCTTTCAGGCTTTCTTTTTTACTATTTATCATTGTTCTTTTGTGATATTTGAGCTGTTTTATATGTTTGGATTGATCTTTCCAATAAAGCCATATGGGAAAAAAAAAAAAAAAATTACGTAAGATTTCTCAAACGCCATCCCACGGGGTCCACATTTTTTATACACATATATTTTAAGCTAATTTAACGGATTTTTGTGTGCGTACAAGTTCGTAAAGAAGTTATCACTTTTAACAACAATCCCTACTAGGCGGGACTTTACTGAGAAACGAGATTCTGGTAGCACAGGTTTAAACGGGAGTATTCCTAGAAAAAAGAGCCCGCTGGAAGCGAAGTCCCGCCCAGCTATGGAAACGATGTTGCGGCTACTCCGGATTTTTTTCAAACCTCACCAAAATTGTCTCGGCTAGAGATCAACCAATCAGACGAAAGTTCTGTTTCTGAAGGATCACTTGATCCCAATCTGAGCGATAATCGATTACCGTTTGGCATTCAAGTCTTTGTAGTAAGTGAAAATGGTAACCTAGTTACGTGGGTTTCCTGGAAATGTGCAGGTTCTGAGAATTGTTCCTTTCGACGTCCAGTCCTGCATAACATAATGTGATTAGAATTTAATCGATTGAATGCACAAGTCCGATAATAGATTAATAAAATTTATTCCTATCAAAAGATATATATCATAACTCTGGAATTATCCTCCGAGATATTCGTAAAAGTGTTCACAATATCACGCAGTATTATCAGTAGTTATACTTTAAACTATTAAAAACGTTAACAACGAAATTCAAAGCGCATTTAAAGCGAAAGCTCCTCGGATATTTTAATTCTCGCAGAACTAAACAACTCGCAACAACAATAACTAAACTCAGACGCTCTCTCTCTAGCAGTTTATAGTTTTCAACCAGTCGCGAGATTTCTCGAAATTACTGAAAAGAAATGCGAAGGTGGAATTACGGTTACAACTAACATAGTGGTCAATTACATTTATTCACTTTCAACATTTCATTTACCCAATGACACCAACATATTACATTCTCCAATGTTAAATGCACGCGCCCCTCTATTCTTACTTTTCCGTCATAGCTTTCTCTTAAAATTTGTCTCGCGCTACATTACGCAGAAAAATACATCAATTTTACTTATAACTCTAATAAAATTACATATTTAAATACAAAATTCGTAACAGAATTTTTGATAGCAATTCAAAAGCTTTGTGTTGCCATTCTGCAAAGCATAAGATATATTTCAAATTTAATCAGAAGAGTCGGCTATGTAAAACAAGTCTGTTGCCACTCGGAAAAACTCGAAATATTTATTTGCCTTTTGACGTTAATAATTAATTTTAAATTTAATTTGCCTTTTGACGTTAACCGAGCGAATTAAGAAAAATGGGTTGCCATTTCCCGAATTAAAATATTTATATCTTCCAAGCGGCAATGCGTTGTCCTTCACAAAAGCGTAAAAAATATTTAGTTTTTCTTTAAAATTTATTCTGTTATTAAAGAAGAAAGAAAGCAATTTAAAAGCAACAAGCGCATGTTAATCCAATTGTTATTATTAAATAACATCTGGATTTGATACATTTTGGTATGACTTTGATGGATTTGATACGACTTTGATACATTTTTAAAAGAAGATAAATACGGTGTGTGGTTGATATTCTGTTATCTAAGCGGAAACAGTTCGGGGTTTTAAAACTTCTTAGGTTGTAAGTTGCTTTATTACTTAGAGGGTAACTATCGATTGTAAACTACTCAAAGTTTCGTTTAAGAATGATTACAAAACAGGAAACATGACAGGATATATTAGCTGAATCTTTATTGAATATACTTGTGAGGAATAAAAGCAATTGCGTATGGTAAGTAACTATATGTTCCATTCGTATGTACTTTAATAATAAATCCAGTTAAAGAAAATAATAAGAATAAATCCAGTTTAAATTACTGAATTAAAGTCAAGGAAATTATTATAAATAACTGATATTAAATATAACTTTTGTGAACAAAATAAACCAAAATAAAATTAAATAGAAGCAAATGCATTAAGCACAAATAAATTTCGGTAGTATTGTAATTGTAAATAGTCGATAAGACCTACATGATCAACAGGCTTGTGTAGTGTTGTTTATACTTAGTCGCCAGTATTTCCTGCCACGCTAACGGTACACCACTGAGCATGCGCAGTAAACGAAATTCGTTAACCTTGATTAACTCAATGTGCGGTTTGCCATTACGCTGCCCGGATATTGAACCACGGACCTCTGGAATACCAGCCCAGCGTGAAGAACCACTACACCACGAAGGCACGCTAGGAAAGTGTGAGAAATACCTTATATAGTTGTTGCAGAATATCGTTGTAGATTTCTGTATTCCTTAGCAGAGGAAGTGGTGTTCACCGAATGGTGAGACAAACAGCTTAATTTGTGAGAAAATGCTGCAATCGATTAGAACAATTACTTGTGTGAAATATGTTCCTTACATTTAATACAAAGATTCAATGGGCGAGTAGGCAGTCCCAATAAAATAGTTGAAATCGATGACACTTGTTCACCAGGCGTAAGAACGTCATTGGCAGGGTACTCCTACAACGTTTCATTTTTTGAATGAATATGCCGCGAAAATGGGATTGCTTTGTCGTTCAAATCTCGAATATAGATGCTAGTACACTAGTGGAGAAATTTATTCAATACGTGCAAGATGGATCAAGGATCTATTCAGACTGCTGAAAGGAATGTAAAACGGAGCTACTTGAAGAAGCTGATTGCAATCACTATGATTGACTATTAAAAATATTTTTAGCAAACAACATGTGAGTATTATCGTCATTATTATACACTCGTTATCGTCAATTAAGGAAAAATGACGAAAATGATGATTAGTCAAAAGGTTGCATGTAGAATTTAATGAAAGTGACCCAGAGTATACAACACATAGTAAGGTATAAAATAACACGAAAAGAAATTACCAGAAAATAGCATATGTATAAAATGAGCAAATCGGATGTGTGAGTTTGATATAGAAAACGTTACCTTCAATATGGAGTATGATCTACTCTAGAAGCAATACAACATATACCGAGATGTGCGATGCTGTTCATTACACAGTCTATCAGTTCTGGAAGAAGATAGAGCCATTGCTCTTGCAAAGCCGTTGCAAGCGTGACAAGGGTCTGAAGAGCAGGAATGAAAGCAGCTATACGTTTCCTGAAGCATCCCAATCATGCTCTATAGGATTCAATTCCGGTGACTGAACTCCCCAGACCATGCGCTGAATTGTTTGCTGCTGAAGATAATCATCCATGATGCAAGCTCTGTGTTGTTTCGTTTTGTCGCTCTATAGCAGAAAATTATCGCGTATTGCCCCGGCATAAGGAAGCACATAAGCATCAAGGATATCACCTTATCATCATAAGGGAGCATCAAGGATGTATATGCCTGAATATTCTCTGTTCCACATGGCCATGGCGGTCTGTGCATCCAGGCAAAGAGATACCTCCCCAAACACTTGTGGAGTCATTAGGATTTTTTTAGAGGCAGACAAGATGAAAAATAGCAAACGCCTTCGCCGGAAATCGAACCACGGACCTCTGGAATACCGGCCCAGCGTGCAGAGCCACTACACCAATAAGGACGCTAGAAAAGTGGGAGAAATACCTTACATACTCCCTTTTTTAAAGGGCGACTAGGGTTTTAGGGAACGTAGTCGCCAAGTCCTGGGTGCGGAGAATCATCATTCACAACCTTTCAGTTCGGCCGCCACTTATAGAGACATTAGGATTTGGGGGGGCGGAGTGATGAAAATTATGCAACCGCCTTCGCCGGGAATCGAACCACGGACCTCTGGAATACCGGCCCAGCGTGCAGAACCACTACACCACTAAGGGCGCTAGGAAAGTGGAAGAAATACCTTATATATTCCCCTTTTTAAAGGGCGACTAGGGTTTTAGGGGACGTAGTCGCCAAATCCTGGGTGCGGAGAATCATCATCCACAACCCTTTCAGTTCGGCCGCCACTTATAGAGACATTAGGATTTTTTCGGGGGTCGGAGGGATGAAAATTAGGCAACCGCCTTCGCCGGGAATCGAACCACGGAACTCTGGAATACCGGCCCAGCGTGCAGAACCACTACACTACGAAGGCACGCTAGGAAAATGGGAAAATACCTTATATACACCCCCTTTTAAAGGGAGACTAGGGTTTTTTAGGGGACCCAATCGCCAACTCCTGGGTGTGGGAAGTCATTATTCATCCCCCTTTTTAGTTAGAGAGCCACTGTAGAGACATTAGGTATTTTTTAGGAAGCAGGGAAGATGAAAAATGAGCAACCGCCTTCGCTGGGAATTGAACCACGGACCTCTGGAATACCGGCCCAGAGTGCAGACGACCACACCAGGAAGGCTCGTTAGGGAAGTGGGAGAAATACCTTGTACACTGACACTGCCGCCTCCTTATGCATCTCTTTCACGGATGTTTGACGGACGTTCTAGGATCTCTCCAAATCAAAAAATGCCTTTTATCGCTTTGGAGTCTAAAAGTGAACTCATGCGTAAGGAGTACAGCCCTCCATTTATCAGCCATCCAGTGGTCATGTTGACGTGCCCATCTCAAACGTCTCCTTCTATGACGTGACGTGAGCGGCCCGTCATAAAAGGGTTAATTAATTAATAGTTATTCATTGTTTAAAAAAAAGGAAAAAGAAAAGTACCAATATTTCTGTACTCAGGTTCAATTTTCGAATCAATTAATCAATCAGTTTTTTCTAAGCGCAACAAAATGTATGAGAAGTTTCAATATCTTCACGAAAAGCAAGTTAACTGCATGCGATCTGTTTGGTGCATTGACATCTTTGGCTTCTGAGGAAGTTGCGATCGTAACTCATACTTATTTCTTCCTCGCCGCCTGGCAAACGGCCATAATGTACATTCTGCCGAGTTCTCATCCGGGAAGAACAATGATCCGGCAAGGAAAGCACTGCCCTATAGTCTGAATCCACAAAGGAGAATTTCGATTGCATAAAACTTCGATATAAAGAAAGTGGTGCCGCAGATCCTTGCAAATAAACAATAGTCAATTGCATCTCTCTTTCTCTTTTATCAGAACTCTAAGAGATTGTTCCCATTCAGAAAAAAATATGCAGTAATAATATTAACAGTTGCAGTAATAACAGTAACAAATATGGAGCAATAAAAAGAAACAAATACGTAATAATAATATATAATACATGCAGTGATAATAGTAACAAATATGCGGTAATGATATAATATAAAGTATTTCTCCCGCTTTCCTAGTGTGCCTTCATGGTGTAGTGGTTCTGCACGCTGGGCCGGTATTCCAGAGGTCCGTGGTTCGATTCCCGGCGAAGGCGGTTGCTAATTTTGCTCCGACTTACAAAAAAAAAAAAAAATCCTAATGTCCCCATAGTGGCGCCCGAACTAAAAGGGTTGTGGATGATGACTCTCTACCCCCAGGATTTGGCGATTGAGTCCCCTAAAAAAACCCAGTCGCCCTTTAAGGGGACTCCTACACCCTAACACCTGATGATCTTCAAATATGTGACTGTTGCAAGAATTGGGATATTTTATTTATTTTAAAAGCAATTACTTCCAACTTTTTACAGCTGACTACATAATATAGCTGCTTCGGAAACTAGTAACCAGAAAGTTTGCGTTGCCACAAACATTTTTTGTAATTTAATCCTCTTTGCGACAAAATATTTCGCCGTGTTTCCACCTTGCGCGCATGATGTTTTTAAAATGGCTAATGGTACATACTTGAAATTGGATGGAATTCTTTATATGGGCACTATTTTCTAACCGAACCAACAATCTGATGAATATTTTAATATTGAAAAATTTTATGAACGAAAACATTACAAATTTTTTTAATAAAATACATTTTATAAACTCAACTCAAAATAAAATAAAAATTTAACATGAAATTTTTAGAATTTTAGGTTCACAGTACTTTCCAAATGTTATAAAAGCTATATATTAAATATGGAATTAAATTATGAAACAGAATGTTTTAAACTGTGCGCGCAAGTTGGAAACATGACGAAAAATGTTGTCACAAAGCGGATTAAATTATAAAAATATTTGTGGCAACACAAACTTTCTGATGACTATTTCAGAAAGCAGCTATATTATGTAGTCAGCTGTAAAAAGTTGGTAGTAATTGCTTTTAAAATAAATAAGTTGTCCCAATTCTTACAACAGTCACCTATTCGAACATCTTATGGGTTTTAAGGTGTATGAGACCCCTTAGAAAGGGGAGTATATAAAGTATTTCTCCCGCTTTCCTGGCGTGCCTTCGTGGTGTAGTGGTTCTGCACGCTGGCACGGTATTCCAGAGGTTCGTGGTTCGATTCCTGGCGAAGGCGTTTGCTAATTTTTCATCTCTACGGCTTCCGAAAAAATCCTAATGTCTCTACAATATAACAAATATCTAGTAATGATTAGAAACAAATATGCAGTAATAATAAGAAGCAAATATGTAGTAATAGTCTTATTGTAATCTTATTCTTACAATTAGAAAAAGTAAGCAGTAATAATATATAACAATTCTAGTGATGACTGTGACAAATGTGCAGTAGTAATAAGAAACATATATGCAGAAATAATATGTAACAATTGCAGTAATAACAGTAACATATACATAGTAGTAATAAGAAATAAATATGCAGTAATAACATGTAACAACTTCGGTAATATTAGTAACAAAATTTTCAATAATAAGGCACATATATGTAGTAATAACAAGAAAAAAATCTGACGTGGACGCCATATGACTTCTTTGTACGGCCTATTAAATTATACACATTTTTTGTTGCATTTTATTTGCTCGTTTTCTCGAATTTAATTAGAGATATATTTCTCATTCAAACAATTCAGTTTTCACTTCGTAGCAAGAGGAAAAAAAGTATAGAAAAATATAAAACACGAAATACAGTTAAAAGCAGCTAAAAAGTATTTTTAAAATTAAAATTAGAGTTATACGCAAAAGCAAGCTATTCGGCCACCGTGCAGGAAGACAGATTTTTCGGTGCACAAACCTGAAAGTTTACTATCGGTTCCACTGGACTAAAAAAAACATTGAAGTTGGTCCGGAAACTGACTTAATTTACTATTCTACTAAGTTTCAAATGTAAGCAAATGGCGGCTTCGTTAGGCTTAGCAGCGCTATTTAAATTTTGAAATTTTTACAATTAAAAACCTGAGCTCAGTGAGGCGGGTGACAGAATGGGTATATATATATATAAAAATAATTGGCGACCTCAAAATTAATTTTCTAGATTTGGTGCTTCCCCTCTAAATTTATCTGTTCTCCCAATTTCGAGATCTTTCTTTGTTATATAACGCTACTGGAAAAGGCCAACTAAAACTACGAGTATTATTAACCAATCATAGCTTGTCTCTAGAATCGCTCGAACCTTCTTTGGTATAAATATGTGTGGCGAGTTAATTGCGACATTATTCTGCTAGCTTCTACATTGCTATTATATCTAGCAATGTATATTCCGTCTTTGTCTTTTGTAAAGTCCTTTGCTTCTTTAAAAATGCCTGTGTCATTTCTTGTTAAAAACCAATGGACATAAAAATTTCCAATCATAGCTTGTCTCTAGAATATCTCGCACCTACTTTGGTATAAATACCCTCTGGCGAACTAATTACATCGTTATTCTGCTAGCTCCTACATTGCTAATATCTCCCCTCTTCGCTTCTTTACCCGCGTCATTTCTCGTTAAAAACCAATATACATAGAAATGTATCATTTTCATTATAATTGAAACACAGAAATGTATCAGATATCATTATGATCGGCTAAATATCTACTGAGATGATTTTATATGCGTGGAAATAAAGATGATACTTGACAGAGCATTGCACGGATTCGACAATGTGCGCTTTAAACATCTATATTATATTATTGTTTTCTCTCCATGTACACAGGGATCTATTTTCACTTAAAAAATTCAGAGAATGGCGCATACTCGGTATTGCGCACATTAAAAACATTGTTATATTAAATGCTTTATTGCTTTTCTTTCACACAGCTTATAGGTAGAGAGCGATCTGTTTTTGCTTTAAAAAATCAGAGAATTGCACAAACTCGGCATCGCCACATTAAACATGATATAGGTTATGTGACACATTCTTGTTATTTTAATATCCCACAGTCCCATTAATTCCGGTTATCAAAAAATAAATAAATAAACAAGATTGCCAAAATAAAATCATTACGAAACAAGGAAAAGTCAGGTCAGGATAAAATAATTATCTAACATGCAAATCGCCAAATTTAACATGTTTATATAAGGTTATGTACATGGTTGGTTACATTTTTTCATATGATGCATGTAGTATGTTAACTTCATGACTACCGAATTCTCTTTTATCTACTCTGACATATATTACAGTTTTAAAATGATTGTTTAACATTGTAACTGAACGTGTTTTCATAAAATTGCCTTTACATTACAGGTGGATATAGATCTTAGCGATAAAGACCTCGAGAAAGCAGCGACCAAAATCCAAGCTTCTTACAGAAACTTCACAGCACGCAAGAAACAGGAACAGGATGTCACAGAGGCAGTTGAAAATTCTCCCAAACAGGAGAAGAAAGAAGCGGTAACTGGGCGAGAAGAGACAGAGGACAAAGAACCGGAGAAAACTCAGAGCGGCGAGAACAAAGAACAGGATGTAAGCTACCTTCCTCTTCCCCGGCTGAAAAAAATCTTGATTGTTCTTTTTTTCTGCGGTATCCAAATTGCCAATAAACTTAAATTTGGATTTTTTTCCCCCTTGTATTTCCTGAACTGTCAAAAAGAGTTTTTAAAATGAATTGCCATTCAATTTTTTAAAAAAGTTAGATTTGCAAAAAATGTATTGTAAAATAATAAGAATCGCCTAAATGTTTTCCTGGCAATTAAAAGGTGAGCAAACTTCTTAGAATCCTCATGTGCGCCTAGTCGTCCAAAATAATTATCATAAAAATATAAATCTAACGGTTTTACTGAATTCAGCTAGTTTTAGTTCTTCACATTTCTAATCAGGTTGTAAAACCTACTTGTCTGTCTTCTAAATTGACTCACAAATTTATCAAAATTTCATTGATTGCAAATCTTAGTCGAATTTTAATGCATCAAAATTATTGATTTGCATCGAATAATTGCGTCATAAACCTTTTTAATGATCAATTTTCATTAAGTTATAAAAGAAGTTTGTTTTACAGAACCCATTTTCTAGCAAAATAGGAATGGTCTAAAGTTTTGCTGACTAAAATAATATACACCAAATTTTAACTTCTCGGAATATAAAAGATGGAATCGTAGGTCGCAAAATTATTAAAACTTTATGGATTTCCAATCATTGCCAGACATTGCGTAGTAAACAATTTAAAGATGAATTTCCATTTAATTCTCAAAGAAGTTCGATTTATAGAAAATTTATATATTAATATGTTCCAAGGTAACAGAAATCGTCTAAATATTTCCTTGACTATAATAATATTGTTACGAAACGCCCAGCTGCGAGAAGATAGCTTCTCCGCAAAACGGGTTTAGGGTGCCAGAAAATGGCAAGAAAAGGCAAAGCTGCCAGATTCGGCGCGAAATCACCCATTTGGCGACAAAATTGGCGATATGCCATAGACGGACGAGAAAATTCTAGAACGAAGTCTTACCGGTTTAGCCGAGAATGTTCTCGAAGGCAGATTGTAAGCTATAAATACACTGCCTGTACGCGGAAAAGCAGTGTATCGAGAGCGTATCTAGAATATCTTGACTTTATCATGAAGAGTACCTTGACTGTGCAGCGTGTTGAGTTCAAAGATTAGCTTAAGAGTGATCGACCGAGTCGGGAGCTATACTTTAGTGCTTTTCTGTGAAGCTGTATTCACCGTTATAGCCTGAAGGTGGTGTTGCTGATTGTTTCAGGGTGCTTGTCAGAGTTTTTTGACGACTGTAACGCGTCTTAGGAACTGTCCTGCGTAATACTGCAGAATAAATTCTGTTTTGATTCTTCTTCAAGCGTTGCCATCAATCACTTCTAATCCAAGAACCAGTAGAAGGCAACAGTATGTATCAAATTTTAACTTCTCATAATATAACAGATGGAATACTAGCTTACAAAAACATCAAAATTTCATTGATTGCAAATCATTGTCGAACTTTCATTGCATCAAAAGTATTGATTTGCGAAGACTTTTCTAAAGATTGATTTCTAAAAGAAGCTAAATTCACAAAATTACAAAACATCTTCTAACGAAACAGAAATCGCATAAATGTTTCCTTGACAATAATATTGCGTATCAAATTTTAATTTCTCGGAATATATTAGATGGAATGATAGCTAGCAAAATCATCAAAATTCCATTGATTGCAAATCATTATGGGACTTTGGTTGTGTCGAAATTAATGATTTGCTTCGAAAACAACATTAAAAATTAATTTTTATTAAGTTATAATAGAAGCTAAATTTATAGAAAATATTTTCTTATATAATAGAAATAACCTAAATTTTTTCCTGACTATAACAATATGCATCAACCTTCAAATCCCCAGAATATAACAGATGGATCCTAGCTCACAAAATTATCAAAATTTCATTGAGTGCATCATTGTCAAACTTAACAAAAGTAATTCAATTTGAGTCGAATAACTATGCCGGAAACTTTTTAAAAAATTAATTTTAATTAAGTTGTAAAGAAATTAGATTTATAGAAAATGTTTTCGAACATAATAAGAATTACCTAACTATTTTTTGACAATAATAACTTATATCAACCTTTAACTCCTCAAAATATAACAGATAGAATCATAGATCTCAAAGTTACCAAACTTTCATTGATTGTAAATAATAAGAATTTAATTGAATTAAAATTAACGATTACAAAATATTTGCGTATTTAACATACATATTTCATATACTTTAATACTTACTTCTATACTTAAATAATCGAATTAATAAAATAAATAAAAATAAATAAAATAATAAAGAATAAATAAATAAAATAAAGAAAATGAAATAAAGAGAAAATATGATAAAATGCTTTAGAGAATAAATAAAATAAATTCATATACTTTAGTAATAACTTCACGACAACTGATTTTCAAATAAGCCTTCTATTATGGAATGAAATTATTTTTGAATTCTTGCTACAGTTATATAATTATTTTTACCTTTACACTGGAAAATGTTTTGAAGGAACATTTCTTTTTATAAATTAGAATATTCTGTGTAGCATCTTACTCTTATCCCCTTCAAAAGCAATGTTCTCAGCATATATTTTACCCTATACCACAAGCGTACTTATATTCTTAAAATACAATTAATAAAAATCTATTTAGTTTTATATTATGTAATCAATACAGAAAATTTGTATTTGTGTTTAATAATCCAAAGCTGTCAGAGTTTTGATAATTTTTATTTTATTACGTAAAGAAATATTTAAGAAAATGTTGGTACTTACAATGAATGAAATGGATAAGTCCGCCGATAGCAGCTCCACATTGGATATACAGCGGCTTCCAAGAGTAATCGTACACTTTTTTTTTTTTTAAGAATTTGTAGAAGAAGCACTGTAACCCAGAATTGAATTCAAAAATAAAGCCCAGTATTTTTTCATATTATCTCCATGTGATTTTGAATAGAACTGAAGTTTTCTTTAATACTGAATTATTTTCTTTCTCTAAAATTGAAAATGTAAGAACGCATAAATTAAACACGACACAAAAGTGATCCGACACCTAAATATTTTCGTAAAATATCATAAATAAAATTATCGTCTGCCTCCTTTTTCTTATTTTTGCGTTTTGTTGACGTTTACAATATCGTTTGGTTTTATTCTTTGCTTGTTTATTTCGCTATATTTAATTTAATATTTCAAAATGGTTCGTAGTCGTAAGTAAATAACAAACAGCATTCGAAAATTGATCCTTTTTCATCATAAAGGTCGAAACTCCATCCAAGATATCGCTAAATTAGTAAATTTATCCCATTCTACAGTGTAGTGTATGATAAAATGCTTTAAAGAAGAAAATTGGATCAAAAATAAAGTAAGAAGAGGTCGCTTGTTAACGTTAACTCACCGTAATCAGATATTTATCGTTAGAAATTTTCTGAAGAATCCACGTTTGAGTACTGTAAAGGCTTCTACAGAATTTACTGAAAAATGTTCTACTTCAGTGTCACTTGAAACTGTTCGACGAGTACCCAGATCAGCTGGATTACATGGGCGCTGTGCTCGAAGAAAATATTTTGTAAATGCTAAAAATAGAGAGCTTAGGTTTTCCTTCACAAAATGAATTATAAATAAGTCTTATGAGTTTGAAAATCATGTCTTATTTTAACTTATTACCAAGATATCGTAAAAAGGGATAAACACATAATTTTACTTAATATCTCAGATTACGATCGTTATTTAACAGTTCGGAGAAATAACTTCATACTTTATTCAGATCATGTTTAATTATTCTGAAAGCTAACTGAAGTAGCTGAATACGAAACATTCCTAAGATATCTCTTAACTGTAAAATAATGAAGAATCTATTTGTATATCCTTCGCATTGTGTAAAACCAACAGCACCTATAGCCACCTAATTTTGAACATAAGTAGTTTTCCAATCGAACATGTGTACCTAGAAGATAGAATTTTGAATTTTGTTTTATTTATGTCTCATTCTAAGCGAATTTAAGGAATTTTTTATTAAAAATTCAGCGATTTAAAAGTTTTATGTTGCCACTTGGCAAAGCGAGAGATGTTTCAAATTTAATCAGAAAACGCGGGAATATAAAAGTAAAGTGTTGCCACTCAAAGAAAACGTAGTATACTTGTATTTCAAATTTAATGACAATTATGTAGAAACGACGGCACTTAGAGCCAACATATTTTGAACACACAGCCCTCATTCCAAACATGTGCAGTCCGAAGTCCAAATTTGGAATTTCATATTTGGTTTTTATTTATTTCATATTTCTTAGAAATTAAATGAATTTATGATTAACAAATTCAAAGATTTGAAAGCTAGCAGTGGCAACATTCATCGAAATGAAGCATTTTAAATTCCAGCGCGGCGGATTGTTGCCATTCACAAAAATGTAAGATAATCTTTCAATTTTATTCAACTATTCCATTTTCGGCAATAACTGTCTGAAATAAAATGCTTACTTTTCCACGCGCAAGCGTGTTGCCATTCAGTTAAGCGAAATATATATAATTTTCATTATTCTGCCTGTTACTGATTAACAGACCAAGCGATTTTAAGCATTAAAACTAGTTCTTTAGAATATTTCTTACATTTAAATCTGATTGATTTAATATGAAAAGCATTTAAATCATGAGATGCGTAATTAGAAATATCAAACTTTTTGTGAAATAAAATTAGCTGAACTCATTAAAATTAGGAATTTTTTTATAATTACTATTTTAGGCAGCTAGTCACAAAAATAATAAACATGATGTGTTACTTAATTTAGCACAGTAAAATGGCAGTTGCATTCACAACTATGATTTACGGATACGAATTGTAAGGAGTTAAGTTATACTGAAGATTTAGTACCTCATAACTTCTTTCGGAATCGAAGATGTTTGTAAGTTAACTCTTCTGCAAAGGAAAATTCTTTCTTCAGAATCAAGCCATTAGTCATTTTGATTGAAGATTACAGCTGCAAAGTAGAACGAAATGCATTAGTGTCTTGGAAGTTACAGTAATACATCAAATTCTGTATTCTAAAAAGAAAGTAGCAACAAAATAATAGAGTGGAAACCCTTTTTTTTTAACTGTTACTTTCTAGCTACACGTTTTAGAGTTCCAAAGCAACAAATTACCTAGGAAGGTTTTTGAAAAAATTTGTTCCTTTAAAAAAAAGAAATATAATAATAAAGAAAGAAAAAAGAAAAGAAAGCAGTCTGAAAGGATTCAAATTCTGACTTCACACTAGAGGATTGTTAAGATCTTTTATGCTGTCGCAGGTCTGCAGTTGGTCTCACTACTGCAAACATATTTTTTTCCATTTTAAGCTTTATTATCTATTCCTTCGCACTATGTCGCATAAAATTCAAGAGCAAAATCTCAAAATATTTAAAAGCGACATCTAGCCGCTCGAGCGGCCTGCCGCCTGAAAGAGATCTCATAAGAAAACGTATAAAAACGTATAAAAAAGTATAAAATGATTTTGATAAGTCCTGCTAGTGTTACTTCACAAAAATACTTAATACTTCTTATCAGAAACCTCTTCATTTAAATACATTTTCCTTTCAATTAATCAGATTAAAATGTATAGAAACTATTTTAGGACTGCATTTATTGCTTTTAAATCATTTAATTTGGTATTCAGTAGCAAAAACATTAAATTTGAAAGTTAAATATCTTCTGCTTTACTGAATGACATCACGCTGGTGGAGATACTAAGGATTCTGTTTAAGGCACTGGCGTCACATTGTTTCCAAATAACCGAATTTTTGGATTGAAACTGAAAGACATATATCTTATATTTTTCTTGAATGGCAACAGCCTGCCGCGCAGGAGAAAAAAAATAGTTCTCATTTCCAAATCACCGAGTCTGAAAATTCGTTATTTTGTAGTAAATGTGAAATAAATCAAAATTAAATTCGAAATTCAAAACTCGAGTTTTGAGGTGCCCATGTTTTTTGAGTGAAGGACTTTGTTTTAAATATTTTTGGTTGCTCTAAGTACCATCGCTTTTTCTAACATGCAAGGAATATATAGTACCTATGTGGGCGGTAGAAGGATTACAGTCGAAAACATCGCGGCAAAAACATCGCGGACGAAAACGTCGCGGAGAAAACAACGCAAGGCAAAAACGTCGTGCTACAAAACATCGTGGTACAAAACATCGTCGTCGAAAATAAAGCGGTTCAAAAACTTCGCAGTTTAAAAATATCGTCGTCGAAAATGTCGTGGTAAAAAATAAAGTATCTACAAATCGTCGCATGACGATAACATCGCAGATATGCTTTTTTCAGACATGCTTTTCGCAGACATTCTTTAATAACTGTAAATTTATATTCCCATAATGTTTGTGAGCGCATGATGGAAAGAAGGATAATTTTTACTTTCATATTTTTTCATTAACTAATAAATTTTTGCTGAGAAAATAAGAAGGAAACTTAAGCATAGAAAATTAATGCAACTTATAGCACTTAATGGAATTTTAAACCGACATAGTTAACTAACAAAGGCCATTAATAAATAATTTTTGTAATGCTTTTACTGGTAATTTTTCATGAAAAGTATAAGCTATAAGTTGCATTTAATTATCTTATGCTTAAGTTTCCTTCTTACTTTTTCAGCAAAAATTTATTAGTTATTTAAAAAATTGTGAAAGTAAAAATTATTCTTCTTTACATCTTGCGCTCACAAATCATTATGGGAATATCCATTTCCAATTATTAAAACCTGAAAAAAAATGTCTGCGATGTTATCGTCATACGATGATTTGTAGATACTTCATTTTTTACCACGATATTTTCAACGACGATGTTTTTAAACTGCGAAGTTTTTGAACCGCTTTATTTTCGACGACGATGTTTTGTACCACGATGTTTTAGAACTGCAATGTTTTCTCCCACGATGTTTTGTAGCACGACGTTTTCTCCTTGCGTTGTTTTCTCCGCGACGTTTTCGCCTGCGATGTTTTTGCCGCGATGTTATCGGCGGACACCGGTAGAAGTTAAATCTATGGGGAATCTTGATTTAGGCATGCATTTTAGTGAATTAACATGCACACCAAATGCACTTACGGCATTCAAAATGCCGTAAGAGCGTTCAAATACAAAACTACAAGATTCAAAATGTAAATATACAAAATACAAAAATACAAGATATTAAGACAAAACGGCTAACATCTTGTAGGATCTAGTCTTCTTTGCTAACATACAACTGTAACTAGATGTACTCAAAGATCTTTGCTAACATACAACTGTAACTAGATGTACTCGAAGGTTTTTGCTAACATACTCTGTAACTAGATGTACTCAAAGGTCTTTGCTAACATACTCTGTAACTAGATGTACATACTCAAAGGTTTTTGCTAACATACTCTTTAACTAGAGGTACTCAGGCTTTTGCTAACATACTCTGTAACTAGATGTACTCAAAAGGTCTTTGCTAACATACTCTGTAACTAGATGTACATACTCAAAGGTTTTTGCTAACATACTCTGTATCTAGAGGTATTCAAAGGTTTTTGCTAACATACTCTGTAACTAGTTGTACTCAAAAGTCTTTGCTAACATACTCTGTAACTAGATGTACTCAAAAGATCTTTGCTAACATACTCTGTAACTAGATGTAGATACTCAAAGGTTTTAGCTAACATACTCTGTAACTAGATGTACTCAAAGGTATTTGCTAAGATACTCTGTAACTAGATGTACATACTCAAAGGTTTTTGGTAAAATACTCTGTAACCAGATGTACTCAAAGGTCTACTTTGCGAATTCTCGCAAAGGCTTGTTATAAACCTCCCTTTCATCTATTAACTAAGCGTGGAGGAACCTAGCGAACTACTAAGCGAATAATCGCTGAAGTCCAAGAACAGAAATGTAAACTCAAAAAGGGTTAATTACTGTTTATTTGCTCCAAATAAAGATTTACAGTTGGCCCTTTTCTCAGGGCGTACACCAAAGCCTCCACTTGGGTCTGAACTCAAAAATATAAGAAATAAGAACTTAACTAATGACTAACTAAAGAGATTTAACAGAAGCTAACATACTTCTAGCTAGTTAGCCCCTAAGTACCGAATTAGCTTGCGAAACAATCAAGGGCACGTAATAAGGCCGAGCGTAGTAAGAGATGTACCTTAGAGAGACGTGGCCAAAAGGCAAACGCACGCTATTTGAAAACTCTGCTTCTCTGTCTAGAAGTCAGTGGGATTTCGACTTAAATACTACTCCTTCTCATTCGCATTTAACGTGATTCTAACACCTCATTCTAGTAAGGAATTGTAAGCTGAAGCTAGGAGAGATAGGAAATTTGCATAAACTTAAAAATAACTGTCATAAACTTAGGATAAACCTTAGATCCTCAAAGATGAATACAGTAATGGAAGGGTGTAAAAGACCCTTTTATGGAACACAATAACTCACAGACGTCATGGACTTGCGTGCTTACACAAGTACCAACTACTTGTGGAACTTATAGAAGATGTAACAACTAAAATAATAGTGCAAAACTACACATTTCGATTTAACCTGGTGGACTCAGAAATCTACACCGGCGAGATAATAATAATTTCGGCGGCAAGAATGCGATGCCGATACTCAAAGTTTAACGTCTGGTAGAACTAAAAACGTGCACTCTCAATAACGAAATCACGCTCTAACTAAACTTCGTAAGAGATATTAGGTTATTTCGCAGCAGGAGTTGTGAAAAATGAGCAGGCACTCGCCGGGACATTTAACCACGGACCACTCGAATATGCGTCGAGCGTGCTGACCACTGCACTACGAAGGCATGCTAAGAAGTCGGGAGAAATAGCTTATATACTCCCCCCTTTTAAAGGGCGACTGGGGTTTTTAGGGGACCCAAACGGTGGTGAAGAATCATTCTTCACCACCTTTCAATTCGGGCGCCACTGTAGACACATTAGGTTACTTTGAAGCAGGAGACGTGAAAAATGAGCAGTGACTCGAACCACGGACCTCTCGAATATGTGTCGAGCGTGCTGATCACTACACTACGAAGGTATGATAGGAAAGCGGGAGAAATACCTTATAACTTTTAGCTATTTCAGTTTAAGGGGGCTCATACACCTTAAACCCCTTATGATCTCCTAATATGTGACTGTTGCAAGAATTGGGATAACTTATTTATTTTAAAAGTAATTACTTCCAACTTTTTATGGCTGACTACATAATATAGCTGCTTTCTGAAATCGTAATCAGAAAGTTTGTGTTGCCACAAATATTTTTTTAATTTAATCCGCTTTGTGAAAAAAATTTTCGTCATGTTGCCACCTTGCGTGCACAGTTTAAAATTATCTGTTGCATTATTTAATTCCATAGTTTATATATAGCTTTTATAACATTTGGAAACTATTGTAAACCAAAGAAACTGAGAATTTCATGTTAAATTTTTATTTTATTTGGAGTTGAGTTTATAAAATGTATTTTATTAAAAAAATCTGTAATGTTTTCGTGCATAAAATTTTTAATATTAAAATATTCATCAGATTTTTGGTTCAATTAGAAAATAGTGCCCATATAAAGAATTCCATCCAATTTCAAGTATGTACCATTCGCCATTTTTAAAATATCATGCGCGCAAAGTGGAAAAATGACGAAAACTTTTGTCACAAAGCGAATTAAATTACAAAAAATTTGTGGCAACACAAACTTTCTGGTTACTAGTATCCAAAGCAGCTATATTATGTAGTCAGCTGTAAAACGTTGGAGGTAATTACTTTTCAAATAAATAAAATATCTCAATTCTTGCAACAGTCACATAATTCGAAGGGTGTACTCCAACTGCGCTGATGAAAATCTCCCCCTCGTCCTGAGATAGTCCAACTGCGCCGATCAAAATTTCTTTCCCCCGTTGGCCACAGGGTTACAATTTTATTTTTCGAAGCCAACTGTAGCCAAGAGGAAAATAAAAATAAAGAAATATATATTTTTTATAAATGAATTGTAGATTTGTTGCCAATCTAGAGAAACTAAGCTTCGGCAACAACAAAGATAACGCCTTCTTTTATTATTATTGCGAATTAAGTCATACTTAATCCTTTCTGGAATTTATTCCAGGAAATAAGTGTTTAAGATTTCTAGAGTAAATTTCTTAGGGGTTGAAATTAAAAAAATACAGCAGAAATGAGAAGAGAATTTAGATCTCTTTCATATCATAAGTTTATTAAGCATTATATACCCTACACGGAGCACCTTAAAACTGAAATACGCACATAGCGGCACAGAAAAATATTTTTTGAAAATAACTATGTAGTAATGCATAAATGAAAGAAATTAAATAAAAACTATCAAAGAAAATATATAATAATTATTACATCAAACACTCTCTTGACCGCAAGTGATAGAATTTTGTTTTCTCGTTTATCTTTCAGCAAAGCTTATACAATTAAATAATCACTTTCATTCGCGTAAAATTATAAATAAATGTAAATTATTATAGAAAACGCATAAAGTTAAACACTACAGTGTGAAAGGACAATTCTGGAATAAAAATGTTAAGAAAATTAGATGAGAAATAATCCATAATTTATTGATATCGATATAAACTCTATGCTTCTGGAAAAAGTTACACATAATTTGCACTGAGGTATCAATCACCGAAACCAAGTTAATTTCTTTCCTTATTTTTCTTATCAGAGGGATTTGTAAAAAGACACGCTAAGGTGAAAAATTTTGCAATATTTTTAAAGAATAAATATTATACTTCATGAACTGAAATTTTTACTATACATTTTTACACAGTAAATAAGTACAAAAAAAGGAAGAGTTAGGGGATCACTGGGACTAGAAACTCGGGTCGAACTACCAATGTTTAGTGACTTTTCCGCTTGATCATAAGACCTTTTGGAATTAGGCTGAACAATATATTAAAGAAAATAGAAGATACAGCACACGTAAGAACAAAAGTGGGCTGAATTAGAGATTTACATGTTTAATGAATAAGTTAAACTTACCTATATGCCATTATGAAATATCAGGAAGTAGCATAAAAGTATGAGTGAAGAAGGCAATGGCAACTAAATCATTCTAATCTAAATGTATAACATTATCAGTATCTGCTATTAATTTCAATACTGCTGAAAAAAATTATAAATGAATTATATTATAAATCGTATGAACTCGTTGCATTATAAATTACAACAGTTAGAAATATTATTAGCGTGATTTAGCGACCATCTTTGTTAACAAATAATTTCAAGTAACTAATTTTACAAATAAGTCAGCCTGAAACTAGGTTAGAAAATAAGCTACATGCTGAAGATTAAGCTTTGCCAAGGTGTTAGAAACATCTTCTATTAACTAGAGTTATGAAGCAAGAATTTGTAAAAGTTATCATTTAAATATAAATTGGCATAAATACAATACAAATTATATAAATTTTACATACATGAAAACTTGAGTACAGTGCAACAATATGTGAAAAAGGAATGGATTAAAAGGGAGACTGAAAATCCCAGAATATGAATATAAGGGAGTTTGAATTTTTATTTTTTTTTGTTAATTATAACAATTCTTATGACGCTCATAATTATCAATTTATTAATTAAATGTGTATTAGAAATTAAATGTATGCCAAAGTACATCAGGTGGAAAACAGAATAAATATTTTCTAGTATTAGAATATGGAATTTGTTAAAAGTTCGTTTCTAGTATTAAATATAATAAAGTTCGTTTCTAGTATTAAAATATGGAATTTGTAACAAAGTTAAATAAGCTTAAAATAACTTCAATGATTAAAAATGGAAAGCTTAATACGGGAATATATTGCAATAATATTAGTGTGAATTTAGAACGACTTAAGAAGTCCAATTTTTAGATTTAATAAAAATAATTTTTATAATTAAATTAGAACTGTTTACCTAAAATGGTAAATTTGGAAGTTCAAAATATTCTGCTATCTAAGAAGATTTGTTAATATTTATCTAGACAAGAAACTTATTTAAGGTGAGCTACAAATCCGATATTTGATACGTTGATTATGTATCAGTTTTGTGTATGTCATTAATCTATCAATTTTACTATTCAAAACTGATATATATATATATCAGCGACTAAAATCTACAATTTGGAAAGTTTTTAATTCTTACAGTGAATAAAAAAGATCTGGCTCATCATTCCTTTAAGCATCATAAAACTTTAAAATGAGTGTAAAAGAAACTTATTTTTTAGCACACGCCAGACTTTTATTTAATATTTGTTTTACATGCACAATTTTTACAATATTGATAAACGAAAATAAAGGCTTGCAATCTCAATAGAATGTACCATTAATGGTGATAAACGACTTCTTGTAACACCCAATCTTCTTGGAAAGAAATGGGGGACAGGAAACGTCGCGCAGTTCGTGGATTAAGAAAGAGGGGGACGGGGATTTTCGATCAAATTTGGCGCAGTTCGTACCCTACCAATTCGAAGATCGTAAGGGATTTAAGGTGTATGAGCCCTTTTAAATACATTCTCGTTCACGCTAACTGGATCATCTAAGTCGATTAGTTACTGTTACTGGTTACTGTACTGAAAATTTAATATCCCTATTCATTAGTCTTTTTAAATGTTAGAATCAATGGCAAGCATCGCATTTCTCATCCCTGTAACGGGTATACTTTTAATAAATATTTCTTTATTTTTCTACCAGGAAAATCTTGAGGATATTGATCTTGGAGATCCCAACGTAGAAAAGGCAGCTTTAAAAATTCAGTCCACATTTCGAGGTTTTAAAGTTCGCAAAGAACTCAACACGGAAGAACAGACAGAAGAGAATGAAGAAAAAGTCGTTAATGAAGAATCAGGTAACCATTTGTTTATTACTATAATTATTTTCATTATCAGGTTTTAAGTCTTTTACTATTGTAAACTGTGACAAAAACCTCTAGTAGATGTTAGCGACTTATCGCTATGTCTGAAATTACAGCAGAGTCAGAAGAAGGGTTTAAAGGACCCTTTTATTAACACAAAATAAAGTTTAGCATACGGCACCAACTCGGTCGCATGTATTTTGGCCGGGATTCCCCCTCTCTCCATTCATTATAAATTTTTCTACAATAAATTCCTATTACAATATTCAATAGAAAGCTCTCTTATTCTGGATGGAATCCAGGTTAAAAGCAACGCATTTGCCCAAATTGACAAATAATTCGATTCATCCAAGACATAGACATGGTATTTTATTTAATTGCAATGTATTGCCTACCAGCGAATATGAAATCTATACAGATGGATCTGGTTTCGAGGGAGGTGTGGGATGTGCGTTTGTCGTATATTTTTATAGTTTGGAGATCCATTATCAAAAATACATACTGGACAAACATAATTCAGTTTATCAATCAGAGCTATACGCCATTTATAAAGCCTTGGAATGGATTAAATCCAATTTGATCTATAAATGTACATTTCATATATAGTCGGATGCCTATTCAGCACTCGTCGCCCTCTCTCGGCCGGACCATTAAAATGATATCATGAATAAAATTAAAAATGATTATATGAATTTAAAATATAAAATGTCAATCAATATTCATTGGGTAAAGGCCCATATTGGTATCATTGGGAATGAGAGGGTGGATTCCTGGCAAAGGAGGCTGGCCTGGGGGATGGGATCTCTGATGGTGATCTACAACATTCTAAAAAAGTTACAATTAGCAAAATGAAAGATCACATGTAAAAAACATATGAAACCTGGTCTGATCAATGGAATGTGTCTCCTAGAAGATCAAAGGCTTTGTTAAATATAATAATTAAGAAGAATATGCCTATATTTTGCGATAAAGACTATAATCAATTAGTAACAGGGCATGGACGCTTTCCTATGTACTTACAGAGATTCCACCTCCAGGGGGTAAATTTATGCCTTAAGGGGACTCATACACCTTAAAACCCATAAGATCTTTGAATAGGTGACTCTTGCAAGAATTGGGATAACTTATTTATTTTAAAAGCAATTACTTCCAACGTTTTACAGCTGACTACATAATATAGCTGCTTTCTGAAATAGTCATCAGAAAGTTCGTGTTGCCACAAATATTTTTATAATTGAATCCGCTTTGTGACAACATTTTTCGTCATGTTTCCAACTTGCGCGCACAGTTTAAAACATTCTGTTGCATAATTTAATTCCATATTTATTATATAGCTTTTATAACATCTGGAAACTACTGTGAACCTAAAATTCTAAAAATTTCTTGTTAAATTTTTATTTTATTTGGAGTTGAGGTTATAAAATGTATTTTATTAAAAACGTTTGTAATGTTTTCGTCCATAAAATTTTTCAGTATTAAAATATTTATCATACTTTTGGTTCAGTTAGAAAATAGTGCCCATATAAAGAATTCCATCTAATTTCAAGTATGTACCATTAGCCATTTTTAAAATATCATGCGCGCAAGGTGGAAACATGGCGAAATATTTTGTCACAAAGAGGATTAAATTACAAAAATGTTTGTGGCAACACAAACTTTCTGGTTACTAGTTTCCAAAGCAGCTGTATTATGTAGTCAGTTGTAAAAGGTTGGAAGTAAATGCTTTTAAAATTAATAAAATATCCCAATTCTTGCAACAGTCACATATTCGAAGATTATGAGGGGTTTAAGGTGTATCAGCCCCCTTAAATGTGATACTGCCGGTGACTGCATTCATTTTATTGAAAGTTGTACGCTCACCGGGGGCGGTAAGAGCCTTACATGGAATCGGAAATGTAAGAGAAATGATTCAAAATTATAAAAAAGGAGTAAAATTTGCACAAGACATTATGAAAGTCATCAATTCTCATAAACATGTCATCGGTATCTCTGATTGATCGAGCTAACATGCTGAAAGCGTTCAATTTATGGAAACTACCGTTAAAGGGAGAGAAAGACTTTACACGCAAAGGTGCAGGGACAGCTTAAATGTTTTTGTGTTTTTGTGTGCCGTGTTATTCCTTTTAGTATACTAACCTAATTTTCTTTTCTTTTTTGTTAAGCTGCTAAATTGATTTTGTTTTTATTTGGACACGGCCGGCTCGTGTCGTTTGTTGTTGGAAGGGTTACGCCCGCTTTTCTTCATAAGGTTCAACAAACCAGGCGGAAGGGCTGCGCCCGTATAAAACAAAACAAAAAATAAATAAATAAATAAATAAATAAATAGGCACCAACTCGGGCTTACAGAAGCCAACAATTTTGGCTTAAATCAAAGATAATAGATAAATTAAAAATTAATGAAATTTAAGTACAGTTTAACGGCTTCACATTTTATCTAGCGCGCAAGCTGGCTCTGATCGAAGTCGGCGTAAACAAGCCCAATGGCAGGAATAACTCAGTGCTGAAGAATTCTAATCGCTAGAGAATTAAATTTAGCAATGTGGTCTTCAACCAAGCAGAACACGCTTTGATTTCCCTCTCCATCACCTTCCCTTGAATACTTCCTTCTTTCTACCTAATTTGAATATCGCGCGGGTTTGAAATGTGAATTCTGGCAGGGAAAAATAAATAAGGTTTCGTAAGAAAGAGAGTTAACATGAAATAACGGGTTAAGAAATTAAATTGAACCTTAAAACATCTAATCGAAGAAATAAATGCAATCGAATTTCATCTTGAAACATCATTTGGTACTTGTGTATTATCCTCCTGACCGCAAACCTCTCCCCAAGCAGAGCAACTGAGCTCCAATTATCGATAAGCGTGACGTCACAACAGGCAACATCTCTGCTTCCCTTTGATATAACCCCCATTCCTTCTCAATAAACCAGTGTACCCCACATGACTTCATTCATTCTTCATGTCTCCAGCATAAAAAAAACTAATGTCTCTACAGAGTAATATATCTGTACAGAAATTCGAGGAAATAAGTTTAAGGGAAGTGCAGCCAAAAATGTCTATAATTTAATAGGACGTACAAGGAAGTCATGTGGTGTACACATCAGATTTTTTATTTATGTAGATCATACTTGCTCTGCTGGATTGTTACATTTATTGACTTTAAAAACAGATATTTATCTTCATTGTGCTGCTTGTAATTATCTTTTTTTTTTTCTTTTCAGGATAATTCATTTCCAGTTTTCTACAAATGTTGTCCGCTTATGAACAATTAAAAGAAAGAAATTTCAAGAAGAAAATGAAGAACGGGATGAACGGAAAGTAATGCATAGAGAGTCCACAATTACCCAATCTGTGCACTTACTTTCTACAAACGTCATCAAACTCGGTGCAGATATTTGAATGGAGCTTTTCACTGTTCACGTGTCAATCTTAACGCAGTAAAAGTATTGCATTCCAGTGTACCATATTTCATTTTTCTGTGCCATTTAATTACAAACAAAAATCTATCTGAAAAACGTCCTTTCGTTTACATATATTATATACATACAAAAAAGAAATTTAAATGGAAATCCAATGAAATTTTAAGCAATGTAAGTGATTAGTTTAAGCAATGTAAGTTAACCTCGTAATGCATTCCACCGAGTTAAAAACTCGAGTAAACTAAATTAGATTATTTGCTACCTGAGTGCATACATTCAAGAATTTCTTTTATTCAGATATGAATATAACAGAATAGTTTTGCATTAAAATGAAGAAAATGTCTGAAAGAGGCTGAATTAAAATAAAGAATAAAAAACTGTTTTAAAAAAAAGAGCATTTCCTTAATTTTTATTGATGCATTAAAGGGTTAAAATGAATTAAATATTCATTTTTCTTTAAGCTTCAGACTAAATACTGAAATTATGAAGTTGTTAAAATTATGTAATGGAAATGTGAATATTTGGAATCGAATTTTTTTCATTCTGTATTATTTAAGCTTCAGTTAAAGTGTTGATCCGTTAAAATTCGGTAGAATGGTAATTTGAATTAAATTATAATTTGAATTAAAAAACTGAACTTGGAGATATAAATTTCATTTTGATTTGTTATATTTAAAATTAACCAAAGTGAATAAGTAAATTTGCAGCAATTTAAAAATTAAATTTTAAATATTTTAATCTTTCTTGCTGTATTACGTTAGAGCAGGGATTTTCAACTTAAAGAGAATTCCCTCTGGGGGAAATCCCATAGTTTCACAGGGAAAAAGCGATCAGCCTTTAATTTACCTGTAAAGTATTTAGTTTCAAATCATGAATATAAAAAACTACTTTTATTCAAGTTTTTGTATTTATCAACATGTTTTATGCCTTCTGTTGTTTAATTTATAAAACACTTTAAGAGTTAATCTAAATCTAAATTAATATAGTATATTTATTTTTGGAGTTTTGAAAAGGAATGGGTAGAAGTATTCTGTAACAAAAAGGAGTGTATGAGGAAAGAAAAAGTGAGAACACCTGTTTTAGTCTTTAGTATTGTATTTAAAGCGTTTTTTTTTTTAAAGCCAAACAATAACTGGATAATTTGATTTCTTAATTTTGATTTTTAGAAAAATATTTCACTTCGAATTCAGAATAAATTTTACTGACTCTTATCGTAACATAAATAATTCCGGAACTTTTATTGTATTTAAAGCGTTCTTTTTAAAAGCCAAACAATAACTGGATAATTTGGTTTCTTAATTTTGATTTTCAGAAAAATATTTCACTTCGAATTCAGAATAAATTTTACTGACTCTTATCGTAACATAAATAATTCCGGAAATTGTATTGCATTTAAAGCGTTCTTTTTAAAAGCCAAACAATAACTGGATAATTTGGTTTCTTAATTTTGATTTTCAGAAAAATATTTCACTCCGAATTCAGAATAAATTTTACTGACTCTTATCGTAACATAAATAATTCCGGAAATTTTATACACATAAGAAAGTTTCGTTTTTAAGAAGAAAAAAATTCTTACCTTCCATTTACGTTTTTCTGCATTTTACTTTTCTGAATTTTTTTAAATTTTATTCTAGGGTATGTATAGTGACCGATTATGAAGTAAAAATGATATCATTTTAAACAAATTCGCTAATATTTCTTAATTCAGTTACATTTTTAAACCTAGACATTTTCCATTCAAACGTTTGTTTTCAGCAGATAGAAAAATTGACTACAGGGCACCAAAATGTCGCAAAAACTTTCCAAAAGCCAGTCTGAATTTTAATTAATTAGCCTGCAACGTGTAGAGTTGAATAAAAGATTTTTAAGAAAAAATTTTCATAAAAGATTTTCAGCTATTGCGTAATATTGCCAAGATAAACATCTTTTGTAAATATTTTGACCATCTATCTGAGCTTGCTGTTATTAAAAAATTTATTTGTGCAATATTTTATACATGATATTATGTAACACAGGATCTCCAACAAAAATACGTCTGTTTTAATTCGAAGTTTAGCATTTAAAAAAAGGAGCTTCAATTCTTGCAATCGTTTAAGAATAAATGTAAAGCGAGCATAAATTAAGTTCACTTACGGTGTTTAACTATGAGTGAAATTTTTTCTTCGATTTTTAACGTATCCTACACACAAAATCTGATGTGTTCACACATGACTTCCCTGTACGGAATATTAAATTATACGCATTTTTTCTTGCATTTCATTTAAACTTATTAGATTGAATTAAACCTACTTCGCCGACAGCGCATAAACCACAATAGAATAAATGCATTCTTTAAAATTCACTTTGTTTACCATAGCGACACTCTGGCGCTAGGTTTACTTAACAGTATTATATTTCGTTCATATTATAACTCAGAATGCACAAAATTTATATCATTTAAAGAATTATCTAATCGGTGCCACATGTTCTATTCAAATACTATACTAAAGCTAGAACTATGTAAAAAAGAAATTAAGCAAACAAAACAAAAAAGAAACAGTTTTTCACAGACCTTTGTGTATTTCTCATTCAATTCATTCAGTTTTCACTTCGCGACAAGGCCAAAATACATAAAAACTCAAAATATCTGTATTAAAAATTACGAAGTAAATCTTAAACGCTTATTTCCTGGAATAAATTCCAGAATGGATTAAGCATGATTTAATTCGCAATAATAAAAGAAGGCGTTATCTTTGTTGTTACGAAGCTTAGTTTCTCTAGACTGGCAACAAATCCGTTATTCTGCCAAGTTTCAATTGCAAATAAACATGGCTGCCATCGCAAACATAATTAGGCTTAGCCGCACTTGAACAAATTTTAAATTGTTGGTTAAAAATATTCCATGCAGATTTACTGAAGGTATAAACAACGTGTAAAAGTAATCGAAGAACGTATGGGGTTCCAACCTTTTATCTAGCAGCTGTGTAGGAACCTCGTGACCACTTAAACGAATAATCGCTTTAGTTCATGAAAAGAGACGAAAACTCAAGAAGGGTTAATTACCCTTTATTTTTCAAAATAAGAACTCAACAGATGGATCCTTCTCAGAGCCGAGCGTAGTAATATCTTAGAGAGAGGGTAGCCAAAATACGCGCTCTAGTCAGGAACTCTGGCTCTCTAACGAAGCCGGTGGAACTTCAACTTAAGTACCGCACTAACTCATCTGCATTAACTGAGATTTTAAAAACACATTCTGGTAGGAAATTGTAAGCTGAAATTAGGAAGGACAGAAAAGCAGCTTCGGTAAAAGTATAGTTTAGGGTACCCCTTGGCGAAACGTGGCGTTTTTTGGCGGTACATGGATACCGATTTTGTGCAATTCTTTGACTCGTTATTTTGGCTTGCGAAGTGGCGATTTTTGTGCCAAAAATCGCCGCTACACAAAGCCAAAATAACAAGACAAACAATTGCACAAACTCGGTATCCATGTACACATCGACTTAATTTCACTTAAAAAAAAAAAACCCCGAATTGCACAAAAATGGCATAGCTCACTCTTTTAACTTTGTCTATGTACACGTTGACCTATTTTCACTTAAAAAAAAATCCCAGAATTGCATAAACTTGCATTACGCACTCCCTTTACTTTGTCCATGTACACTTCGATATATTTTCACTTAAAAAGTCAAAGGAGCACAAAATTCTACAATATAGGCAAACAAAAAATACATAATCTCAGTAAAATGCATTTTAAACCAAACAATAAAATAACAAAGAAAAGGAAAAACATGTTATACATTTAAGCACTACCAAAAGGAAATATTCACTGACCATGATTTTCGAGTTCGCTTCGTACACCCAGAGCCACGTAAAAATCAAAATATCAATCATACTCAAAATGACTTTTTTCAAACCAGGTACTCTTTCTGATCGAACGCTTCACATAGTGACCATCTGAACCTTTCTTCCTACAAACCCATTCAAATCCATCTAAACGGTTTTTACGTTCGACTAGACGCATATCCTTCCTACGTACAGGACACTTATAATGGCTACTAAGTAAACCTTCATTTACACACCAGTCAATTAAAGCTCTTTTCCCCTTTCGCTCCAAATCGTACAGAAACTTCAAATTACAAATTAATCTTACTACATTCGGCCATTCTACCGTCTAAAGAATCAAACCAACGCACACCACAAAAACGCTTACAAAACATCCCATGATTCAAAATTTCTCAGAATCATGCACCCGATTACGTCACAATAGGGTTTCCATAACATTTAACTACTCAGGCTACCATAAATGAAACAACAACTTGGCGATAAATGAAACAAAAATTTGGCCATAATACAAGGAGTACCTTAAAGTCGACTCTACGCGCAGCTTCAACTAAAGATAACTGTTAAAAAATTAGGATAAACCTTTACATCCGTATAAAAAGTTGTAGGGTCCCTCTCCTTTTATCTATAATAAAACATTGAGGAACTTAGTGAACTACCTAGCGACTTATCGCTGAGTTCAGACAACTAAGACGTAGACTCGAGAAGGGTTAAATTACCCTTTTATTCAATCAAATAAGAATAACAGCCGTCCCTTTCTCGGGCTTTAATTAAGAATACGAAATAAGAAACCAAACTGTAATTAATTAAGCGAGACTTTGCCGAAGCTAGACACAATCCCCTAACGTAGTTGGCCCTTATATTAAACGAGCCACAGGTGCCACTAAAGACTCCTAGCAGTCTCTATCGAAGTTAGTTGAAATTCTAACAAATACAACTAAATTATTGCATTCAAAGCGATTCTAAAACCTCATTCTGTTAGGAAGTTGTAAGTGGGAAAGCTAAACACGAGTATCTAACGTAGTTGGTCCGTAATCTAAACTAGCCGGCGAATATAAATAGGCAAGTAAATTATGGCCGAGCTTAACAGCTTCAAGAGTGACTTAGCGAGAAGGCGACCACGTGCCACACAGGACTCCTAGCACTCTCTATCAAAGTTAGTTGAACCTTCCTTAAATAGTTCTAACTCAATTTACATTCAACGCGGTTCTAAAAACTCATTGCGGTAGGAAGTTGTAAGTGGAAACAAGAATGTATAGGAAAGGGTTTCAAAATTAAAATAACTGTAATAAAATTCAAATGTAGCTTACCTGGTGGAACGTATAAGAAATTAAATTTCAAAATTTTATAAAACTGATTTATTTAAATTTAAAAATGCCAAAACATGAATCCTCGCGTCATTGAAAATATTTTTGTAAGTGGAAGTATATGTCCAAGTAAAGGGCGGAGAAGACTTTCGTAGACACAATGCATAAGTACGATTGTTCTGAGTCAATGATTTCTGAAGAATGTGATATTTTGGTTATGGCAAAGCGCTCGGGAGGTATCTGTCTAAAGGGAGGACTCTCTAATAGTAAAATTTGAGAAACAGTGATATTTTTGTTGGAGATTCGTGAGTTTAAAATCGCAAATCTGGACCCTGAATTTCGCGATAATCATTGAGTAACTATATGCTCCATGTTTAAATAAAATTTCAAGTGAGTTTCGAATAAATATTTCACTTTGAATCAAAGTCTCTGTGTCATTCTGTTCTCCATCCCAAACACTTCTATGTTTATACCCATCCTCATTATCATACTCAATATACTGCTTATCAGTTTTGCTTCAGTACATTGTTTATAAGAGTACATTATTTATTACAGTACTGTAACCAGTCCTTTAACATAAATTGTTGGACTAACTCTCACAACAAGGGTGACCTCTGGTGAGTAGCCAGAGAAGTATTTCCTTAAAGCCAAGTGTCTAACCTGATAGGTTGTACCAGACAATTGCTCTGTAATTTTCTTAAAGTTAAATGTAATGTCTGTGTGTAACTTAAACCTGTTAATAAATACTTGTTACACTATACACGACTCTTCTATGAACCTATCTAAAACGACCCCATTCACAGTACATTATTTATTCGAACGATTTAAAAAAAATATTGTTGCATGCGTACGGGTTTGTAATAGATTGAATGCCCAAGTCCGATAAAAGGTTACTAAAATATATTCTTATCGCAAGAAATGTAATCAAACGCTGGAATTTTCCTCAGATTATATTATAACTGATTGTATTCAGTGATATTCGTAGAATATAACTCAATATAATCAGAATTATATTCGTAGAATATCACTCAATTATATTCGTAGAATATCACTCATTATATTAGTAGAATATCACTCATTATATTCGTAGAATATCACTCATTATATTCGTAGAATATCACTCAATTATATTCGTAGAATATCACTCATTACATTAGTAGAATATCACTCATTATATTACTAGAATATCACTCATTATATTCGTAGAATATCACTCATTATATTCGTAGAATATCACTCATTATATTATTAGAATATCACTCAATTATATTCGTATAATATCACTCATTATATTCGTAGAATATCACTCATTATATTAGTAGAATATCACTCATTATATTCGTAGAATATCTCTCATTACATTCGTAGAATATCACTCATTACATTCGTAGAATATCACTCATTATATTAGTAGAATATCACTCATTATATTCGTAGAATGTCACTCATTATATTAGTAGAATATCACTCATTATATTCGTAGAATATCTCTCATTATATTAGTAGAATATCACTCATTATATTCGTAGAATATCTCTCATTATATTAGTAGAATATCACTCATTATATTATTAGAATATCACTCAATTATATTCGTAAAATATCACTCATTATATTCGTAGAATATCACTCATTATATTAGTAGAATATCACTCATTATATTCGTAGAATATCACTCATTATATTAGTAGAATATCACTCATTATATTCGTAGAATATCACTCAATTATATTCGTAGAATATCACTCATTACATTAATAGAATATCACTCATTATATTAGTATAATATCACTCATTATATTAGTAGAATATCACTCATTATATTCGTAGAATATCACTCATTATATTCGTAGAATATCACTCATTATATTTGTAGAATATCACTCATTATATTAGTAGAATATCACTCATTATATTAGTAGAATATCACTCATTATATTCGTAGAATATCACTAATATAATTAGTAGAATATCACTCATTATATTAGTAGAATATCACTGATTATATTACTAGAATATCACTCATTATATTAGTAGAATATCACTCATTATATTCGTAGAATATCACTAATATAATTAGTAGAATATCACTCATTATATTCGTAGAATATCTCTCATTATATTCGTAGAATATCACTCATTATATTCGTAGAATATCACTCATTATATTCGTAGAATATCTCTCATTATATTAGTAGAATATCACTCATTATATTAGTAGAATATCACTCAATTATATTCGTAGAATATCACTCAATACTACTCAAAACGTTAAAATATAACGCAATGCAAAGAGAAAGCTAGTCGGATCTCACCGCGAATTCGCAAAAAAATAACAACCAGCTATCTAAACAACAACTGATATGACATGTTTCTCACCGGCCTTTTGAAGCTTTCAATCGGTCGCGAGAGAGTTCTAGTAATTTCCTTTGCTTCTCGAGTTTTCTCGAAAGCAAAAAAGTAAGTGTAACACAGTAGTCAATTACATTTAATCAATTTCAATACATATAAAAGAGATATTTTATTCAATTTTAAATGCACGTGCTCTTATATTTTTACTTTTCTGACATAGCTTTCTCTTATAATTTATGACTGCAGGGGGAAATAAAACAATTTTAATTATAATTCTACTAAACATATCCAACTAAATACACAATTCGTAACAATAACAATAAAGTAATATCTCTCGTAACCGGCTCCCTCTTAAACTGCAATATCAAAATAACGGCACTTTTGAAGGTCAAAATTGAAACCAGAAATCTAAGCTTACTAGGCGCTTGCGTTGCCAGTCGCCTACAATAATTACCAAAAAAAAAAATGGAAAATGTATGATTTTAATGTGGGATTTTATGAAAATATTTAATATTTCTAATTAGAACATGTTCGGATTTAAATGCATTTTTATTCAAATCAGTTATATTAAAATGTAGAAAAAAAAAAAAAAAGACTTTTAAGAACTTTGTTCATTGCTTTGGTATCGTTTGGTTTATTTCTCACTAACAAGCTGATTAATTTTTAAAGCTAAATATCGAGTACTTTATAAAGTCTACTTCTCTTAGGAAGCATGCACAATAGACTTTAAAAAGACTTTTGAGGAATTATCTTCTAGTCTTGTGAAAGAAAACAAAAGTCAGAAGAAGGGTGTATAAGACCCTTTTAATCGAACACTAATTTAACAACTACTCAACTTGGCTTTAGACAAGCTAAGAACTTAACAGAAATGCGTAACGCCAAAG